>NC_059085.1:23360872-24655039 GCF_020497125.1 Mauremys mutica | reverse complement strand
TGTAAATCGCTTTGTAAATCCAGACTGCCTCAACTCAAACCTGGAAGGTTGAGTACCTCCGTGTTATTTCCATCTGTTTGTCTCCCTAAGGTATTTATATGCCTCCATTACTGTAGTATGAATGCCTCACAGTCTTTAATGTATTTATCCTCACAACACTCCTGTGAGGTAGGGAAATATTATTATCCCCATTTTTAAGATGGGTGATGTGCCCAATGTCACAGAAGAAGTCTGTAGCAGAACAAAATGAACCCAGGTCCCAAATCCCAGGCGAGCACATCAACGACTGGATGTTCCTTTCTGTTGATACCCACATAGCCATGGAAGTAAAAACGCCCACTTACCTCTGCTTACTGCAACTGATCAGAAGATTGTACCCCATCCAATTAGATCCCACAGATCTCATCACAGCAATCCAGGCTTGGTTACTGCAACTTTTATTTACAAATGAAGCCCCTACTAAAGTTCCAACTAGTACAAAAATCTACAGCCTATGTACTAAGCAAAGCTCACTATGGGTATGTCTACACTTACAGTGGATCAATGGTGCGGCTATCGATCCACCGGGGGTCGATATAGAGGGCGTAGTGAAGACCCACTAAATCAACCGCAGATTGCTCTATTGACTCCGGGACTCCACCGGAATGAGAATGGTAAGGTAAGTTGACAGGAGAAACTCTCCCGTCGACCCAACACGATGTAGACACCGCAGTAAGTCGTCTTAAGCTATGTCAACACCAACATTGTTATTCACATAGCTGGAGTTGCGTAACTTAGGTCAACTTAACCCCGTAGTGTAGACCTGCCCTATGAACTACACTGCTTTGCTCTTTGCACTGGCTCCCCACTCAACACACAGTGCAAGTTCAAGGTAAACTGTCCTGATATTCAAAGACCTCCATGAGATTGCCCATATCTACTTAAGAGATAATTGTTCCTTCTGTGTCCATGACCTCATACAGCAGTTATATTCTACTGAAGTAATGAGGGAGGCTTTTCAACATGGAAGACATAACATTCATTAGACCATGGAACTCTACCCAAAACCTTCATCCATCTAACCAAAATACATCAGTTAAAATAATCTCTTTTTCACTGTCATTCCCCTCTTCCAGTCCTTTACTGTCTCACTGTGATTTGCACATAAAATTCAGATTCTTCTTCTTCTTCCCTTTTTGGGTGTTTTAACCAGATCCACACAGATCTTATCCCTCTACATCAGTGATACTCAGACCGCCATGGTTCAGGAGCCAAATTATCCATCAACATTACCCAAAAGAGTGTCAGTAGTGTAAATTAATAGTTTCATTTAGTATAGTACTTTATATTCATATTTAAACAGTGAGAGGGAAAATATTTAGTTTATATATTATATTATATATTATTCTCACAGCAAAATGACTGACCAAGTATTATTATTTTATTAACTATAATTGGTAAATAACATAGTAAAAGCATCCTGATTGATTAATAACTTAGATAGGTTAATAATTAAATCACAGTGTTTTAATATTGTATGCTGCAAATAGCTGCAGGAGACACATTAAAGAGCCACTTGCAACTTGCGAGCCTCAGACAGAGTATCACTGCTCTACATCTTCTGCTCCTTACCTCACTCCCCCACCTTCCATTCTGCCAACTCTTCTAGTTTTGTTTCTTCCTTTGTCCCCTCCTCAAATTCTTGCCCTTGGGTCTCCTTTCATGCTGCTCTAACACCTAAAATGATAAATCCATCTCTCTTTTGGTGTGCTTAGCACTTTCATTTCTCTTCCTCAAATTCATACTCAAAAGCTACTTCTTTTGCCTTCCTTTCCACTGGTGACTTCTACTCCTATGATTTTTACACTTCCTTTCTTGCTCGGCTTCAATCTCTATTTCAAAATATCAGAAAGAATAAAATTTTCTCACAATATCTTCACTCACACTTTATTCATTTAAAAAAGAACAGGAGTACTTGTGGCACCTTAGAGAATAACAAATTTATTTCAGCATGAGCTTTCGTAAGCTACAGCTCACTTCTTCGGATGCATAGAATGGAATGAACAGACAGGAGATATTTATACATACAGAGAACATGAAAAGATGGAAGTATGCATACCAACAGGAAAAGTCTAATCAATTGAGATGAGCTATCATCAGCAGGAGAAAAAACACTTTTGAAGTGATAATTAAGATGACCCATAGAAGGTGTGAGGAGAACTTAACATAGGGAAATAGATTCAATTAGTGTAATGACCCAACCATTCCCAGTCTCTGTTTAGGCCTGAGTTAATTGTGTCTAATTTGCATATTAATTCAAGTTCAGCAGTCTCTCTTTGGAGTCTGTTTTTGAACTTTTTTTGTTGCAAAATTGCCACCTTCAAGTCTGTCACTGAGTGGTTAGAGAGGTTGAAGTGTTCTCCCACTGGTTTTTGAATGTTATAATTCCTGATGTCAGATTTGTGTCCATTTATTCTTTTGCGTAGAGACTGTCCGGTTTGGCCAATGTACATGGCAGAGGGGCATTGCTGGCACATGATGGCATATATCAAGTTGGCAGATGTGCAGGTGAACGAGCCGCTGATGGCGTGGCTGATGTGATTAGGTCCTATGATGGTGTCACTTAAATAGATATGTGGACAGAGCTGGCATCGGGCTTTGTTGCAAGGATAGGTTCCTGGGTTAGTGTTTATGTTGTATGGTGTGCAGTTGCTGGTGAGTATTTGCTTCAGGTTGGGAGGCTGTCTATAAGCGAGGACTGGCCTGTCTCCCAAGATCTGAGAGAGTGAGGGATCATCTTTAAGGATAGGTTGTAGATCTTTGATGATGCGCTGGAGAGGTTTTAGTTGGGGGCTGTAGATGATGGCTAGTGGTGTTCTGTTATTTTCTTTGTTGGGCCTGTCCTGTAGTAGGTGGCTTCTGGGTACTCTTCTGGCTCAGTCAATCTGTTTTTTCACTTCAGCAGGTGGGTATTGTAGTTTTAAGAATGCTTGATAGAGATCTTGTAGATGTTTATCTCTGTCTGAGGGATTGGAGCAAATACGGTTGTATCTTAGAGCTTGGCTGTAGACAATGGATCGTGTGGTGTGTCCTGGATGGAAGCTGGAGGCATGTAGGTAAGTATAGTGGTCAGTGGGTTTCCGGTATAGGGTGGTGTTTATGTGACCATCGCTTATTAGCACAGTAGTGTCTAGGAAATGGACCGCTTGTGTGGATTGGTCTAGGCTGAGGTTGATGGTGGGATGGAAATTGTTAAAATCACGGTGGAATTCCTCGAGGGCTTCTTTTCCATGAGTCCACATGATGAAGATGTCATCAATGTAGCGCAAGTAGAGTAGGGGCGTTAGAACAACGCTTCCTTAGCTCTCGTTCCCTAAGTCAGCCATAAAGATGTTGGCATACTGTGGGGCCATGTGGGTACCCATAGCAGTGCCGCTGACTTGAAGGTATATATTGTCCCCAAATGTGAAATAGTTGTGGGTGAGGACAAAGTCACAAAGTTCAGCCACCAGGTTAGCCGTGATATTATCGGGGATACTATTCCTGATGGCTTGTAGTCCATCTTTGTGTGGAATGTTGGTGTAGAGGGCTTCCACATCCATAGTGGCCAGGATGGTGTTTTCTGGAAGATCACTGATGGATTGTAGTTTCCTCAGGAAGTCAGTGGTGTCTCGAAGATAGCTGGGAGTGCTGGTAGCATAAGGTCTGAGGAGAGAGTCCACATAGCCAGACAATCCTGCTGTTAAGGTGCCAATGTTTGAGATGATGCGGCGTCCAGGATTTCCAGGTTTATGGACCTTGGGTAGCAAATAGAATACACTGGTCGGGGTTATAGGCATGTGTCTGTACAGATCTGTTCCTGTGCTTTCTCAGGGAGTTTTTTGAGCAGATGGTGTAGTTTCTTTTGGTAATCATCAGTGGGATCAGAGGGTAATGGCCTGTAGAATGTGGAGTTAGAGAGCTGCCTAGCAGCCTCTTGTTCATATTCCGACCTATTCATGATGACGACAGCACCTCCTTTGTCAGCCTTTTTTATTATGATGTCAGAGTTGTTCTTGAGGCTGTTGATGGCATTGTGTTCAGCACGGCTTAGGTTATGGGGCAGGTGATACTGCTTTTTCACAATTTCAGCCCGTGCACGTTGACGGAAGCAATCTATGTAGAAGTCCTGTCTGTTGTTTGGACCCTCAGGAGGAGTCCATGCAGAATCCTTTTTATTATAGCGTTGGTAGGAAGGATTCTGTGGGTTAGTATGTTGTTCAGAGGTGTGTTGGAAGTATTCTTTGAGTCAGAGACGGCGAAAGTAGGATTCTAGGTCACCGCAGAACTGTATCATGTTCGTGGGTCTGGAAGGACAAAAGGAGAGGCCCCGAGATAGGACAGATTCTTCTGCTGGGCTAAGAGAATAGCTGGAAAGATTAACAATATTGTTGGGTGGGTTAAGGGAGCTACTGTTGTGGCTCCTTGTGCCTTGTAGCAGTGTAGACAGTTTAATGTCCTTTTTCTTTTGTAGAGAAGCAAAGTTTGTGTTGTAAATGGCTTGTCTAGTTTTTGTAAAGTCTATCCATGAGGAAGTTTGTGTAGAACGCTGGTTTTTCATGAGAGTATCTAGTTTTGAGAGTTCAGTCTTAATCTTCCCCTGTTTGCTGTATATTATTCATTTAATCTCTTCTCATTCCTCTCCTTGTATTTTCCTTTGTCAGTTTAGTATTCTATTGTACATTTCTCAAGTTCAGAGACCAATTCTGCAAAGAGTTATAATTCTTGATGAAGGCATGCAACTGTAACTACTTAAGGATTGAGGTCATTATTATGACAGTTCTTTGGAGTAAGGGCCATGCCTCTCAATCATTACAGCACCATGCAAAATTATGATGCTGAATAAATTCATATTAATAATCATACAATGTTTACAGAATGAACCAGTCATAACTTACAGAGACAAAGAGTTGGAAGTTGAGCTTTCAAAATAAAAATTACTCTGTCCCTCTCCTGAGAGTTGCTGAGCATTCCAAACAAGATAAAATCTTGATTTCCCTTGGCTTTCATGACTCTCTCTTCTTTGGCTCTCCTCCTACCGCTCAAATGACTCCTTCAGCATGCTCTTCTAAGGATCCTGCTCATTCTCCCATCCAACTTTCTGTGAGGCTTCAGCAGGGCTCTCTCTTTGGTCCCCTTCTCTTCTCCCACTATACCCAGAAACAAGGTGATCTCATCGCAAATAATTTCAATTATCTCTATGCTGAAGAATCAGAGACTCCAGACCTGTCCACTTCTTTCCCAACTAAAATCTCCGCCTCTCTGAAATCTTCACATGGTTGTCTAGCCGTCAGGTCTACATGTTCAACGTGGCTAAAACAGAGCTCGTAATATTTCCCTCCAACCCCTGCCCCATACCACCTTCTTTCTCAATGACTGTGGACAACACCATCACCCTCTCTCTGCCTGTCACTCAGATTCTGGATGTCATCTTTGACTCAAATCTCAATCTGGGTCTTCACATACAGGCTACTTCTAAATCTTGCAGATTCTTTTTGCATAACATCACTAAGATATGGGCTTTCATATCCATCCACACAGCTAACACTCTTGTCCAGGGTTTCATCATATCACTTTTCAATTTCTGCAACATCCTTTTACTGGTCTTGACAAATATCATCTTGCCCTGCTCATATCCATTCAGAATGCTGCTGAAAAGACAGTATTGCTAGCTCATTGCTTTGACCATATCCTCCCCCCACCCCCCATTTGAATCCCTCCTCTGGATCCCCCTTCTTTATTGCATCAAACATAACAGGCTGCTTAGCTTAACTTTCAAGGCACTTTAAGGTCTACCCCACCATACCTATAATCTCTCATTCACTATCATAGTGTTGACATGCACGTAGGGTTTGCCCATGACAACAGTCTCCATCACTCGTGTTACATTTTCAAATAAGCCTCTTCATGCTCTCTACCCTGCTGCCCTACACACTTGGGAGAAACCCCCTGTAAACTTCTGCAAAGCTACATCATTATCCTCCTTCAAACTCTCCTCTGCCATGATGTCTACAAAAAACGTGACTAGGGTTACGTTGCTGGTTTGCTGACGCTACTGCCTACCATACTGGCCAATACAGTCTTATTAATTCTTCATATTCTCCCATATGTCTGAATTCAACTGTTGTTTCTTGTCTTATACTTAGACAATAAGCTATTTGGCTGCAGAGATCTTTTTGTTCTATGTTTATACAGTGCCTAGTACAATGGGGTCATGTTCCTGGTCCTGGACTATGGCTCCTAGGCGCTATAATAATACAAAAAATAAACAATCATAATAAATGGATCAGCAGAGGAGAAATTGTGACCACCAACTGGGACAAATTATATAGGAGATGGGAAAACTGGGGCACAATGACTACCAACATTGTTAAACTATCTTACTTCACTTATATGCCCACTTTGCTTGTAAAATTTAACATACCATATTAAAAAGTTCTTAGAAAATATAATTATTTACAGTACACAGTTTGTAAAGGGTCCACTATGTTAGTCTTGCAAAAGATATTAAAAAAAACTTTACATGTTGTTCTTTCAAAATCGTATCTATAGCACCAATGTCAAACTAGGAAATATTTTTACATATATATTTCAAACATATTGGTCTTTTAAAATAAATAAAGACCGATTAGATAAATATTTTAATTATCTTAGTCAAACCAATCAACTCTTTTGGTCCTCCTCTGATAACTGATCCACATTTGTTCTTTCTACAGCACACATCTGGCTGAAGTATTATTTCAAAAAAATATCCTAAGTCTAGCTGAAAGCAACTTCTTCAAGAGTTTCTTGTTCCTCAGTGTCAGATGCTGCAACAATCACCTCTCTCATCCATCATTTTAGCTCATCAGTTTATTCCTATCTACACATTCTGTAGCTTTTTCAATATATAAGATACCCTCCAAGTCCAAAACAAAGAAAGTGTGCAATAGCTTCTGCACAAAATGTTTCCATCTGTGTTTTCAGTTCCTGAAGGTAGTCCCAATATACAAAATGTCTAGCTTGAGATCAGGTTTCTTCAGGCTTTTATTTTACATTCATAGTAAATGTGATGCTCAACTATCTCCTAAACATCACTAGTTTTCAGTCATTGTCTCTACATCTACATATTGTTCAACATATTTGTCTAGATTATCTTTATTTCTTGAAAAACATGTTTCAATTTTACTTTGTGGCCACACTAGTGTGCAACAGTTTGTTCTGTTATGTAATAATACTCAGCACTTATATAGTGCTTTACATTTTAAAATATTGTACAAGCATTAACTAATCCACACAATAGCCCTGTGAGCTAGATAAGTATTACTTTTTCCTGTTTTACAGATGAAGAATAGGCCATTTAAGGGTACATCTATACTACCCGCCCCGGTCGGCGGGTAGTGTTCGACTTCTCGGAGTTTGATATATCGCGTCTCATCTAGACGCGATATATCGAACTCCGAACGCGCTCCCATCGACTCCAGAACTCCACCACCGCGAACGGCGGTGGCGGAGTCGACGGGGGAGCCACAGACTTCGATCCCGCGGCGTCTGGACGGGTAAGTAGTTCGAACTAAGGTAGTTCGAGTTCAGCTACGCTATTAGCGTAGCTGAACTTGCGTACCTTAGTTCAAACCCCCACCCCCAGTGTAGACCAGGCCTAAGTGATCTGTCCTAGGCCACACATAAATCAGGACAGCTGGGATTATAAAGCAGTTCCTAGCTCCCCATCCTGTGGTCAGTGTACTGGACCATACTGATTCCTATTATAGATAGAAGATACAGATCTTCCATTACTCAAAAGGAAGGGCCCTTCTTATGTTTGAGTTTATTAGTTACAAAGCCTCAGTTTCATGGCACAATGGTGGGTGCAGGTAACCCTAAAGCAGAGCACAGGATTTTGTCCTTTAGACTTGGCCATATACATTTTAAAAGTCTTTGTAAGCCCATGATATATTTGAATGTTAAAATCCTCCAGATTTAAATAGAAACAATCCATTTAAGGAGTTGCAGCTCCTTATTAAATGAGTACCAACAGAAAACAGGTCCTTAAAGTGAGGCTTCATAGCCTTCTCCTCCTCCTCAAGCTCCTCTATGGTTTGAAGAAGGACTGAACTAGAAGTTGTCTAACTTTGTCACATTGAGTCATTTTAGGGAAGGCTGACGTGGCTTTCAGGTGAACTCTAATATTCTTTGCATGTCTTTGGGCTAGTCTACACTGGCAATGCTAAAAAATCATCAGCGCTTTAACGTGCTTTTGTGTGGTCATGGCGCACCTCAACCAGGGGAGTAGGTCCCAGCACTGGGGGCACGGCTCCCAGTGCTGGGGCACTGTTTACACTGGCGCTTTACAGCGCTGCAACTTGCTCTGCTCAGTTGTGTGTTTTTTCACATCCCTGAGCGAGAAAGTTGCAGCACTGCTAATTGCCAGTGTAGACAAGCCCTGAGTTAAACAACTCAGAAAAGATAGTTTAGCGTTATAGACAAGGTGAAATTTCTAGGACTGGTTTCTAGAATTGAGAAAAGGAAAAAAAGTTGCTACACTCAAAAAACATTATTTGTAGATTTCTTCTGCATAATCTGTGAATATTTACAGAAACCAATGGCTAACTGAGCTTTCTTTATGTTTAGTTCTCAGCCTTTAGCCATCTTATCAGTTTGAAGAGACTTTTTGAGTACAAATTCCTTAGCTGGCCTAGTTTATAGTTAGGCTTGGCAGAATTTGATTTGTATTTGTTTATAATTTTGATGGATAAAAATCAATGTTTGTTTTTAAGCTTTTTTTTCCTTTCTGATTGATTTAAATTTTCACAGCTGCAAAAAATTAAGGTCAGAGTCAGGCAATAATTCTTTAATAATAGTAGATGCTGAGATTCAAAAAGTTAAAGCTTTATAACCATTAAAAACCACAAATTGTCAACATCATGTGAAAATATACAAAAATAGAACTAATAAGTTTTCAAGCAACATTTTTCTTGTTTTACCTATTTGTAATTTTTTCGTTAATTTGTTTGTTTATAGTAAAATCAACATTTACCAATAAAAATCTAATCCTTCCAAGCCTACTATTATAGTATGAAATGCCATTTTAAAGATACTTCCTCTGTTTAATCTTACCAACTCTGATTTAAGGGGAGAAAAATTATAATTTAGCAGGAGAATGCATTTTATCATGTTGAAATAAAGCCCTCTGAAGACCATTTTTACAAGACACGACAACATACTAATGCCAAACTGACATGAATGCTCATCTGTGCATTTTGGTTTCAATGGGTTAATTAACTTGGCTGGATACAAATTGTAATTATCTGTGTTCGATGTTAATGTCCTAGGAGTGTTGTCTATAAGGATTTGGGCAACCACAGACATTATTTTGGTTACTACTGGATTCTGTCTTTTACTTTGGAATTTAAATGGCTGCAGGAGATAAGAATAGTGAGAACAAGTTGATCTACTTTGAAAGGTTAAAATTATGTGAAACAGGACAGAGCAGAAATGGATTGGAGCTATATCAACTGGTCTGCCTTGCTTTTTTCAAGTTAATCTCTTGGTGGTCTTTGTGAACACACAAAACCCTTCTACAAATAGATTTAGGTACATTTGCTTAATGCTGAAGGAAAATTTAAGAAAGTCAGCCACGAGTCTCCTCTTGAGACATTGGTTTGGATGTGTAACCACAGTGTATAACTTCCTGTACAACTGATATTTAGTGGTTTAGATCCCTTCATCATATATAGTTAATGTGACTTACCCCATGAACAAATAATATATCATGTCATACACATATAACACATACATATAACATATACAATAAATACATGCTAACATTACTGAGGAACGTACACAGTAAATATATGCTAATGTTACTGAGGTTGGGGTTAAGGGGTTTTTTGTTTGTTTGTTTTTTTTCCAATTTGATGAGTGTATTCTATTTCTTAATATGTTGGAGATGGAAGAGAGTGCAGAGAACAGGTAATGTGATGAGTGGGTGTTAAAGCACAATAAAGAAGGTTCCTTTAACTTGTTACTTCCTTGCTTTTAAAGGTTTGTGTGGGTGGATTTGGCACTTAAAAAACCTTAACTGGTTTATAACTAAAATTAAAACTGGTATTAATTCAACACACTATTATTGGTCACTAAGACCAAATGAGATCTGTAGCTTTGAAAAACTATCTACAGTACTAGATGCTTTTCAAAACTCTCCTCGAATCAACCAAACATTTTTTAGGGTTGTATTGTTTCAAGCTTCAAAGAGAACCCTTTTGGGTTTAAACCTTTTATGTGATTGGTAAATTTTCTCCTTATCTGAGCAATTACAATAAATCTTTAAGATTTGCCTCTTAGGTCCATCTACTAATATAATGGCATCCATACTAAGGAGATGCACCAATTTATATTGATTTCTAAACAAATAGGGTCAAATTGGTACAAAAACTGTGTGTAGACAACTCCTTAAACAACTCCCTCACTGATATTTGGAAAGTCTGAATTTATCAAGCACTGGTTGGAAAGAACCTTTCCTCCTTGCTCTCTTCCTCTTTACATTGGTTAAAATGCTTAGGCCATGGTCCTATGAGAAGCTGAATTCCTCCTGGGAGTTGCTGCCCAATTTTAGGGCCCTTAAGATCTCAAGAATCAGTTCCTTATATAACAACAATAAATGAGGAAGTGATAGGGGTCGTCAAATAAACAGGTGAAATGTTTTTTTAAAAAGCAGCAGCTAAAAATGTTCTGTAATTCTGCAATACACAGGTAGATCTAAACAGACAGACACAGATGCACAAACCAACAGTTAAAAGTTAAATATCAATATTGTTATGCTAATAAAGAAAAACAAGGGACAGTTTTCTTCCATAACATTACCCACCTTCTTACGCTCCTTTCCCAAAAAAATGGTGGACTAGTAAATGTCAACTGTTTTGTTTTATACAATATACTTTCACATACCCCAGAGGAAAGGATAAAGGTGTTGATCCTGTAGATCCTACCTATTCTTGTACAGAAAATGGAAATCTTTTATTTTATTTATTTATCAGAGGCAATATTTTTCTCTCTTTTAACACTGATAATGAACAAATTCAGCCTTTTCTCTTATCTGCCTGGTCTTATCTTATTACAAACAATGATTTTTGAAAAACACTGTATAATACTGCAATCTAAGACATCGGTCAATTTTGATTGACACAAATATTTGTATTAAAGGTTACATACTGCAATTTACAATTGGGTACTATCACAATACTGTATGTTAATGTAATCAGTATTTTCATTTCATGAATTCATTTGCAGCATCACACTGCAAGGGTATTCTTACATATATTGGAAGTACAATTACTAAGCAGTTCAAGAGTTCTTTAAGTAGAATTTTCCTTTTTATTCAACAGATTTTAACACAATAAACCACTTCTAGGTTGTTGGGTTTTGGGGGGGCTCTGGGTTTTTTTCTGGAGGGGGTGGTACTTGTGATTTAATTTCCCACCTTTTAAAGTATTCAGTCACTTGGAATATCAAACATACTGAATTAATCCACAAATATTTACATGAAAAACTATTTAATTTCTTTCTATAGTAACTATCACAGGGACTATTGTCATGAAAATTTCCCCATTTTAAGAAATTAATGCGATTACTGATATAGGGAAGAAATTAAATTATATCATCACAAACACGTAAAGGGTATAATCCCATATCCACAAAAAGGAATCTTTATTCCCTCTTTGAATTCTGAAACAATACAGACATGCCTTAAGGAGAACAGAAATGTTATGAAGTACCTTAAGCAAGATAATTGTAAGAAAAAGAACTACTATTGCATTATTGTTGTGCTAAACTGTGAAATACTTAAAAAGCTAATTTCTTTTATTATAATGGAATTTGGTATATGTGTATCTTTAATTTACTTCACTTTTTTTCTTCTCATTTCTATACATGAGCAAGTGTGTAAGGTGGTTACCATTACCTGTATTATTAGATTTTATACACTACTATATTTCATTACATTTTAATTTAAAAATATACTTGTCTTTCTACAAACTTTATTAGATCTAGTTTTGATTTTTAAAGAGTTCTGTAAGTATCTCAACATCTAGGGATGTCATATACTTGTATAGTAAATGAGAGATTTATTGCAATACACTAAATGCTATGCAGGGAGACATGATCAATATTTTATGAAAAGAGTAACATTTGAGAACAGTAATTATCATAACAGTTGAAATCTGTTTCAACCAATCAGACTACTGAATAGCTCAAGGTCTAACTCAAAAGTTAAACAACAACAAAAGTTCATGCACTGATATTAGTATTTTTCTAAAGTTATCTCAGTTAAAACCATTTAATTTAAAACTCAATACCAGTCATCCTTTAATCACCCATTAAATAAATTTCAACTGATAAATTCTTCTGTTGTACCTGGGCATTTCTCTGTTTGAGAGAGACAAAAGATGAGCCTGCAACATTTTTTACCAACACTCTCTTTTAAAGAATTAGTTTAAAGGCTATTAGTAAAGAGAAAAGGGAATGATTTAATTTATAAGTAATTGTTTTAACTTACAAACAGTAAAAATATCCTATTTTTACCCATAATATTAATGATCTTGACACTATTCTGCTAGTATCATTTGATATATCTGGCATATTCTTTTTATAATGCTAATGTGAGAAAATAACTTGTATTGTAAAAAATTGTATTTATCTTTTAATTTAAAAATACCTAATACTACAAAAAAAATCCTAGTGTTTGGAAATGTGAGTATGAGACTATCAATTACATAAAATTATAAGTCCTAGAAGAAAAGAATCATCAATAGAAATCCCCATATTTTAATGACAATAGATTTCATCTTGAATCTCTCCTATACTGTTGCCCATTTGACCTTAATTCTAACTCAGCAAAGCACTAAAAGCATGTGCTAGCCTTAAGCACAGGCTTTGTTGAATTGGGACTTTACTGCTACTGCCCATCATTTTTGAGACAGGAAGAGTCTGATCCCTTGAAACAGCTTTTCCTCATTTCCCATGGGGATGGACCTAGACCTGATAAATGTTGTGTTCAAGACAAAAAAGGGGGTATTGGAATCCAACAATGATGCACCAATATAATGATAATGCCAATATTTATCACACTGTAAATTATGAAGCCACTTTTATAACATACAAAAATCCCATTGAAATCAATGAGACCTAGCCTATTAAAACAACTGCACTGCAATATGTAAAGTATATTTTACAAAATCTTTTATGAAGTAACACTTTTTCATGTTTACAAGTGTCACCAGTGGTTAGTTCACATTTTATACCAATGGCCTGCAATTATTTTATGTATCTAAGATACCATTTTTTAAAAAGTAGAAAAGCTAAAACAGGGAAATTATTTACAATTCTATTTTTAGTTGCTTCATCTTACTAGAAAATGGTTGAAGGAATTTCATAAGTCTGTGTTTCCATGTATTTAATTTTCATGGGTGATTATATCAACAGAAAAGAATTCCTATTTGTGTCGTGTATGTTAATAAAGTTCTTATACAGAAACTGTACTTAGTATTTGAAATCAAAGTTTTTAGTTAATATCAGTGTTTTGGAGCCTCCCACAGGCAACCATCATATGGACAAAAAAGTGATATTTGAGACATTGTCAGAATGGAGTACATATATCTAGAGATCCTTCACTATTTTGCTTCAAAAGAACTTAAAACTTCTGAGTTCATATTCTAATGCAATTTAAAAGATCAGGAAAAAAAAATCCCACATCTACTAGTGCATGTGTTCTTGCAGAGTACTTGGTGTTATCTGACATCTACTATGCAAAGGTCAAGTGAGTTTCACTGAGTTTAGTGGTGACAAAAATATCCTGCAACACTGGTAAGATATAACAGAAAAGGAAACTGGATCTCAGATCTAGCAGAAGTCACATTAAGTAACATATAGGTTATGGTGAAGAAGAAGGAAGTTTTCCCTGATATGTAGAAACTGTTGCTATGTGATTCCCAGAGAACAAGATAAAGAAATAAAACAGGTGAAATACAAATTACCTTTTTTTGTTAAAACTCTTCATAAAGAATTTTTTTTTAAAATAAGATAAGAAATTTATTTTCATATATGCATGCCTATTATTTATAAACATTAATTAAACCACACAAAAAGGGGGAGCCTCAGTGGTTTTCCACTACAGGCAGGAACATGGATAACTAACCAGGGTAAATGAAAGTACTGAAAAGTCTTCTCATTACAAGGCAGATTACAAAACTTTCTGAAGTAAAACTGATATATAAAATGCTAATCTGAAAAATATATTAGTAGCTCATAGCTAAAAAGTGCCCATTTAAAAATTAAAGTTTACTCTTTTCCTTCTTTGACATCTACACTGATATTTCAGGCTCATATTGTAACACAGCAAGTTAAACTAAAGCTAAATTGTGGTGTGAAGAACACTTGCTGGTTGGTGGTCCAGAAAGTTGACTGATCACATAGCTGGCTGTCCCCCTTTCCAAATGCTTCTAAAGACACATTAGGATCTTTAAAGCAAAGAGTCTGGTCACAAGTAAAACTAGCTGGAGACAATGAACTGCCAATCAGCCGCATTTACTAGGGGCTGCTGCTACATAAAAGGAGGAGCATACAGTGGTACTTGATCTGCTTGCCCCCAATGGAAGTGGAGTGTTCCCAGGAGAATGGAGCAAAAGGAACTGAGCAGCATGTCCAGAGAAGGAAAAGAGAAGAAAACCACGTGCCAGGGAAGAACATGCAGAAGGAGACAAGCAGCACACATAAGAGAGAGAGATTAAATGAAGAGCAAAAGTAGAGTGTGATTCATTTTTTTCAAAAAGAATAAAGTATTTGCATATTAAAGTTAAAAGAAATAAATATTTTCTTATTATTACTATTTCATGTAAGCAATTGTGGTAATTTACAGAGAGGATATATAAGGGTGAACTGAAAAAGAGGTGGTCAACATAATCACAAATGGAAAACGTGGTGTCCAAGAGACTGTCTGTAGACACAGTCCTCACTATGAACGTTTGTGAACACCTGATTTTAACAGAATGATTTGTTTGTTTTTACAGGTTTAACTTTATACCTGAACAACCTTTGATTGATCATCTTCTTGTGTTGGCTTACTAATGTAAACACCAACAACTGGATTTTGTTATAAGTTTAAATTGTTACAAAATTGTTTATTTTAGAGTGCCTAGTTTTGATAAGTGCTTAAAAAAAACAAAACAAAAAACCCCATATTTCCCACACTTACCTGATATCTTATGGAACTGTGCTGCACAGATAATTATTTCTGAACCAGATTTTCATAAGTCAGTTCATCAAACCAAATACTGTAATCTGTAATAGCTACTTAAACATTTTTTAATCATACTACCAGACCTATATATCTTTAAAAGAAATGCAATGTCAAAGGATACTTAAAAATTGTGTCCTCCAGTTTTACATATTTTTAGTATGGAGCTAATAATTTTGACTCTTAAATAATAATTGTTTATAAATATACATACGTTTTTTCCTGTGCTCAACCAGGCCAATGGCCTGCTTAGCTGAGCATTTGGAAAACCAGTTGTCCCCCAGCAGAACAGTGACCTCATTGGTATGGACAAGTTTTCCTGGCATGAAGGCAAGGGGACCAAAAGGTACCTGTCAAAGTCAGAAAGCAAACAGCTAAAAACCACTATTAAAAATTAAATTAGATGGTCATTAATGACCACTTAGCCAAACAAATAAATTAAAATTCAACCAGGGTTAGGAGGACTCAAAACTCTATAGCACAGTTATTTAATGACAAACACATGATAAACATTCAAACTACCAGATCTGAATCCCAACCACAGTTTGAATTTAATATTGTACTTGTAATAAACAGAACAGGTTAATATTTAACCAGAAAACCATTCTAAGGCATAAAACTTAAGTACTAATGGATGCGGACAGGAAAACAAAAAAGTCATACTATATTACTACTTAGGTTTTTTAAATAAAAATATTGTCTATCGTTTAGATGACTGTAAACTATTTATTACACATAAATGTTTTCACTTCCCAGTTAAGTATAACGTTGCTCAGATTTATAACAAAAATATTATTTAAAGGAACAGTCAACTCAAATATCAATTGTTTTATTTAGTTGTGCTACTACCATCTATTTAGAAACCCCAATTTTTCCCCAAATCAAATTTGTTTGTCTCCAGCCTATGATTGTTGCTACCTGCCAATAGTTCTGTAGAGTGGGAGAGTTTGTTTACTAATCCACACACTTCCTGTTCTCATTCACCAACATGAGGGTATATCATCCTCAATCAATGTTCTGGAAGCCATATATGTCTTCCTCCAATAACTCAAAGGAACAGGAAGCAATAAATGGTTTAAAATCTGAGTACTGGCAATGGGAGTAAATAATTAGTGGCAAATAAATTATACTGCTTAAGACACATTTCTTAAAAGTGTGTATCCCGTTTTCTTAAAGTTTACAGTACACGTCACTATGTTTATGATCCTTCCATCCATCCCAGACACCAGCTTACTTTACACACAAGCCCCAGGCAGACCCCAAACCACCCACTTCAGCTATGCCCACTCAGGCCTTATGACCACTAGACGCTCCCCCACACTAACCCTATCCCTGATGTACTAGTTGCCCACCCACTAGCCTCATCTCCCACATCTGGTTCTCATTTAGGCTTCAACTTCAAAGGAGGAAGGTCACACGTTAACCATCAGCTGTGATCCAGCTGAAGAGAAGCGGAAGGAGGAACAAGTCCAGCAGCTACCGCCTAGCTCAGCTTGTAGTCAAGTAACTCTCCACCAGAGGAGAAAGAGTTGTCACCCTGCAACCTTGGACCAGCTCCTCCACACTTCAGAGACACTTCCTGGATCAATGTCTTCCCTCACTTCTTGAGGGCAGGAACAGCACCCCTTCATTCCTCATATCCTAGTACAGGGCATTTGGACCACATATTCTCTTCCTCTCATGGCAGTTCCTCTTCTCCAGAAGGAAAAGCCAGTAGGTGGCAATCCCTGGAGCACATATTGGAGAGTGGGGGGTAGGAGGGGTGGGAGACCATCTTGAGGAAAGATTCTGTGGAGGATACTCCTCTTAAAGATGTACTATCCCAGGCTGAAATTACAAAGGCCTTCAAAACAACAGCTTGCAATACTTACATACACCCAAAAGCAGCATTGTGTATAAAATTAAAAATATAGGCAGATAGCTGGCTAAGGGACAGGGATTGTTAATATACATTTAAAACTGCAAATGTGAGTTGACACTGTCGCTTTAAAACAAAAACTATATCCAGATGAGTGTGGTGTTTTTTGCACTGTTTTGCATACCCATTTTGCTCTCAAGTATAAGATAACAGCAAACTCTCCACATTTTATTTGTACACACACACACACACACACACACACACACCCCTTCCCAGTAAAGTTAATGCTGTGAATAGGTACTGAACTGATAACACGTGTCTTTTCTTTGTCCACAAAACAGGCAGTATACGCGGATACAGACTAACACGGCTGCTACTCTGAGCCTGTTCTACCAAGGTAGCTCATCAATGCCCTACAGTTCCCAAAACCTGTGTGAAAATGTAGTTCAGTATTCATGCTCACTTTAGCCTTTGACTTCCCTTGTTGAGAATGACAACCTGAATGCCAGTGAGCAGCACGTGAGATGTATCTAGAAGTGGACTGAAACTACCCGTTTGTTTCACATTCTGATATGTCACCTAACCTGCAGATGGTTACTAATTTTATTTAGTAGTTCTGAAGTGATCCCTTAGAGATAAATGATTCTGTATCCCATTACCAATTCACTGAGCAATGCAGTCCCTTTCGAAGTGTATTCTGAATTAGGCATAAAATAGCTTCAAACAAGGAAATAGCAACTTTGTAAAGTCAGAAATTGAATTCTGGTGGATGTTCAAGGCTAAAGTACTCTTGATAGGAATGACTCAAAGCACAAGAACTCACTATGTGAATGTGAAAATTATTAAAACGACAATTAGCACCACCTTTTTAATAAAAATCAATGTCGCAGAGTTTAATTCTGTGAATCAGGAAATATTATGGCCTGTTCTTTCTATGGCTAACAGGAAATGACTAAGTACCATATTTCAGTCATAATTACAGTTTTCGGTATAATAGATTTGCATACCAAATATGTCATATTTTGTGTTAACATTTATGTCATCAGTTCTCAATTGTCAGTAACATTATAATTTATTATGGATTTGAAAAAAGAGAGAGAGAAAAAGAAGCAAAGGTTTAACTATTACTATAATTAATGTATCATTACTAAGTACTATATGGTAAACCTGAATAATATACCTCACTGCCAGTGCAGTAACCTCAGATACTAAAACCATTAGTCCATTATTTTCAATGAACTATACTGTACGTACCATGATATCATGAGACAGTTTATCAGGCAACGTATTGAGACGTTCTTGAAGAGCCTCATAATCATTCTCCACCTTCCTCCTGTTGACAAATTCAAGTGAGTTTAATTATTTCTAAATGTAAAATAGTTAAGTTAATGGTTTTCTGCTGATGCATTTTCAGTCCTCCATGGAAAGATATGGGAGGGAGAACTGTTTTTATTCATAAGTGTATACATTTTATATCATGGAAGATTAATTTTTTTACTGTAACATTTTTAACAATTTATTTAAAAATTCTTGTGATGGCCCAGCTATAGACATCATTCATTTTAGACTGGAAGTTCATCTTTTTGAATTGCAAGCTCCTTGGGGGGGAAAAAATAGTGCTTTCCTCTGTATTTTGTAGGTCTCACAGCACACTGCATGGGTTCAACAATTAAATCACCATCATAATTTAGAAGACAAACTGGAATTCCAGCTTATATTTTAGAAGAGGCAGAATCTTCAAAACCTTATTTGCAATGAACAATCAATGTGGGCTTTAAAAAGAGGGCAATACTCTTTAAAGTTAAATCTGATTTCTAGCTGAATTTTCTCTCCCCATGGACAGTCAACATTCCTGAAAGATGATGATTTGACCATAGGATTATTGTAGCTTCTTGACCTATCAACAAGAAGTGTAGATGTGAAACACTACTCTAGCTCTCCTGACCAAGAAAAAAAATACTAATGCTCAATTGTTGCATGTTTACATATTGCTCTACTCTTCTTTTGGGCATTTTAGAACATTCTGCATAGAAATTTTCTTTCCCATAGAACGTATTCCTCAGAATTTTTGTACATGACTTTTCCCATCAACTTGGATGAGCATTTTCAATATCTATTTCTACTATATAGCAACTCATGAACAAATTTGTGATCTTGGAAGTGTCTTGAATAGGACAACAAACTCCCCATTAAGGGCAAGTGCAGTAAGAAAGTCAGTGCCAGAAGGGATCTCAGTAATTTACATTGCAAAGCAGGATAATTTCAAACATACTCCCCCCAAAATATATGTTTCCTACTCATAAGCATCGTATCTAATAGCACCTATCGAGATTGAGTTCACACAACCATGCACCAGCAGAAAAAGAGGTACAGAAAAACATTCCCATAAATTTAAAAGCTGTAAGCCCAAGTGATTCAATTAAGAGCCATGAGAATTCTGACCCTGCATGCTCTGGAGCTCTGACCATGTTGGTACTTTCTGCAGCAACCTGGGCAGCTGGTGGCATAGCACAGTAGGGTAGCAGCCAGTAGATCAGGCATGACATGGATCCACATGCATAAGGTCCCCATAGAGGGTGTGCAAGGGCCTCAGCTGTTACTACTACTCTTACTCGTGATAATGAAATGGTTGAGAGCTGCTCTGCACCAAGTTTCCAAATTGTTCGGGTTGGTTCCTTCCACCAATCTGTCAGATTTCCGTCACAAAATCAATTTACTTAGGATAGGCCAGTGAGGTGCAGAAGTGGTATTTGGTCCATTTCAAGAAAGGTCGCCGAGACAAAGTTGGGAAAGAGGCGAAAGAAAATAGAAATGTCTTGGTGAATCTGGCCAAACAATCCCAATAGTGGATACTGTGAAAAGATGAGGAACTCTCTGCGTTTGGGAGAAACAGTTACCTAAGGAATTTTGTCTTGTCTGCTAGCAGTAAAAATACAAACAAACAAAAAGAAACCAGTCCTCTTCTGAAAGAATATTGAAACTGGTGTGTTGGAAAAAAGACTTTTTTAAGGTAAATTATCAGCTACCACGTGTATTGCATTATCAGACATATACATTTGAGGGTAGAGGATATTCTCTACTTCTGCCCCAATACAGCACCTCATGTAATCTTTGTACAGGGTGAACCTCTCTAATCCGGCACTCCCTGGTCCAGCAACATCCATGGTCCGGCATAGGTGCCGACTCCATGGGTGCTCTGGGCTGGAGCACACACAGGGAAAAATTAGTGGGTGCAGAGCATCCACCGGCACCAAGCTCTCCTCTCTGCCCTCCTCCCCCCGCACCTCTCGAGCACCGGCAGCTCTGCACTTACCAACACTTCCTCCTCCGTCCCAGCACTTCTGGAGCACCGCGAACACCTGATTTGCAGCGTTCAAGCTGCAGGAAGGAGGGGGAGCAACTGGGGCTGGTGGCTGGGACTAGCATCAGAACCTCTGGGCAGGCTGCAGCACCCCCAGCAACTCTACTTCCTGCACCTATGGAGACCCACTGGCACTCTGCATTGACTTCCCGTGGTTTGGGAAATTCTCTGGAGCACCAGTCAGGTTCCAAGGGTGCCAAACTAGAGAGGTTCTACCTATATTTAATCTTGGGATGGAAGCCAGCATCATGGAAATAAACTGAAAATGCTGACCAAAAGATGCAAATTCTGATGGTTTTCTAAGGATGTTCAAGTAGGCATCCTGTACATTTGTTTACTAGAAGTAGATATCTAGCTTGACCGGGTGGATGAAGAAACTGCAATATGAACATCTTGAAAAACAACAACCAACTATTACTGACTTTCTTCTATTCCCAAATAAAGTGGAATCTCTGATCATTTTGGGACCATGAAAAAAGTTGCAATAATCCCACAATTTTTTGTCTCATTTAATTTCTGAAAGATTACTGTTACAGAGGTCACTAGTAGAAACACCAAACTTTATCACCCTGCAGTATTCAAGCACTCAACAAGGTATCTGCAGTACTTTGTATTCTCAAAGTACATGTCTAAGATGCTGAACTGTCCCCCATGGACTTAAGCTCCAAAGTCATTTAGACACACTTGAAAATTTTACCCCCTGTGATTAAAGCACAAAATAGTGTTTGAAGACTTGGGTCCTACTCAAGTTCTGCTGCACACTTCCTGACACACCTCACACAAGCCCCCCTGCGCTTTAGTTTCTTCACCTGTAAAATGCGGATAATATTCACCTTCTTCACCGCACTGTTGTAATGTAAATTCATTAACATTTACAAAGTACAGTGAGAGTCTTGGAAGAGAAGCAATATGATGAAAACTTATTGTTAATAGAAGAAAAAAAGTCTTAAGCTCTGTTCTCTGCCCCCAACAATATTCCTATTTTTATGGAAAATTGGCAATGATGCAGTCATACCAAATTTATATTCCCCCAAACAAATGGGGACAATCTGTTTCAGCTTGCTACTATGAGAAGAAAATCTAGCTGGAGGTGTGGGGGATGGAGGTCAAGGAAAAACAGATCAATTCATTCTTCTAAATAGGTTTTTTGGAACAGGAATCCTTAAGACACATCGCTGAAGATCTGCCATCTTTTTCTTCTGAGAAAAGAAAATAAGTGCTTAGCTTTTGTATGGAGTGTAAAATTTTATTGTGGTTATCCCACCTGTATTCTCTAAGGGATCTCTCCCTTAGTCTATCCTGCTCAGCTAATATGCTGACTAGAAAGCTGGAAGTGATATAAAAATAAAAGACAGATTTTTCTAGCAGTTTTGGTCCCCTGAATCAGAGCCAGAAGTTTTTATTTTCCTTCTTTTTATATATATATAAAACCATCTAATTAGGAATCAGGAAGTGAAGGCTCGATAAAGATCTTTAACATTGCACTATTTCCAGCTTTTTGTTAAAGGGACTCTACAATTACCAGTGGTCATCTCTGTTGGAGTTTGAAAGCTTAATATGTTTATCTTGATGCATTTGTTTTGATAGCTGATTAAATATTTGAAAAATAATTTTCCCACAGATGATCAGCTGGGCATGCAGTGTGAGGTCAACACTTGCTGTTGAAGGACTAGCCAAAAGGGTGACAAGCTTGAAGACTGAGTCCTAACATGTAACAGAAGAACTTTTAAGTATTTTTGTGTGGTTTAGGAAAAACACATCACCACAAATCTCACCTTGCTTACGATATGAAGACAATTCATATTCTAAAGTAAGAAAACCTTCATTAAAGATGCACAAAAACAAAAGCAATCAAAACCCTTTTGCTGTATTTGAAATACAAAGAGGGGAATCCCTAGGAAAACAAGAGTGCAAAAAATGATCATTTCAGCACTAAACATCTCCTGAATTTAACAGCCAGGATAAGCAATTTCTCCATTTATCTGAAAAGAAGGTGGCGTCCTTTAGGATTAGGCAGTTGCCCACTACTGAATAACCAGATAAAAGTGCTGCAGGACCTGCTCTGCATCAAAAGCAGGAGGATTCTACTGTATTGCACATATTCTATATTAGTGAGCCTTGGAAGCTGATTTCTTGATGTGGTTGCCTACCATTTTGTAGGAGAAAGTTCAATGGAAAGAGTATTGGGGAATGACTAAAAGATGCATCTTTGTTTTTCAGTGGATCTTACTGGTCATACTCTACTCTGGAAGTCTCTGAAAATAAAGCAATGCTCTAAAAAGGCATAACAGAACCAAAAAAATAAAAATAAATCCATGTATTGAATTGGCCTGAAACAGTCTTTCCTCTCTCCCCATCTAATGACACATGATCATGTGAACTCATGGGTCTACTGGTTGCACAGACAATTAAGAAATTAAAACCAACAGTGTTATACTTTCAGGCAGAATAAATATTTATTTAGGAATGAGATTCAACTTATGAAATGCCTCTATAAATGGAAATGCTTTAGCTGACTCCATGCTTTACTCATTATTTTAGCAGTTATTTATGTCTCTGAATCTATACTTTTAAAATAAGTTAATTATATTAAAAAGAAAAAAAATGAATTTTTAATGGAAATGCATTAAAGTGGAGTATTTTAAAACTGTGCTGTTATTCATCCAATTCTATTTAACATCTATCTGTGTCATTGGCTATTTAAAGGATTCTCATAAGATGATATTATTCAGCTGAAACACATAGGCACTCAGCTCTTGCACCATGTGGCCCCAAGTATTAATACATTTTCTTTAAACAAAAATTGTATACATGCTCTGTAAACTGCTTTTCAATATAAAATACATCAGCCAATTTCAAATCTGTCTCTCCTACTCTCTATAAAAAACATCCAAAAATTAGATCTGAACTAAGGGTTTGTTTTAAAAAAAACAAACCACACCCTCCCAAAAAACAAAACACCAACAAAAATACTCCAGACATTCTCATGGAAGCAAAACAAACTTTCATTTTGTAAAAGTTTAAAAAGTTGGGCTTTTGGTCAACATTTTTTGGGAAAGAAGACTCTCAGAATGAGAATTTATATCCTGGACTAAATTGGTATGAGTAAGTTATAAACTCCTGAAAAGTATATTATGGAAATGCTGACAGATTTAACTACAACAACAACAGTGGCACCACTATGATACTTTCCTTATTGAAAATTAATGCAGTCTCTGAATTTTAAACATAAGTGAAATATATTACTTTTAGATTATTTTCTGCAAGCCAACAGTCAGAATTTAATATGATGATGTGTACAGATTGCCCTGATTTTTTTTTAACTCTTATCCACTGCTTGCAGCTTACGTGCATGTAAACTAAAAACATTTGATACACACTAACTATAAATTATTTGCTTGGAGATCTCTCAGGCATGAAGAAAAAGCCTCTTAAAATAAATTTAAAATATTATATGCTTGATGGTGTATAACCAAAGGTTTAATCTCACCACTAAAGGGGCAGTTGCTGTGATTTTGCAATAACCCTGCAGACAATAATCAAGACAGCTCCTGTTGTTCTCTCAGTAAAATCATGGTAAACACAGCATGGATATATTGTAATTTGATATCTGTAAGATCAAATGTTATATATCTCACTGTAACTCATAAGATTTCATTCACCATTAAATGTACATTTTCCTCAAATGCCATATGAAACTGCTATTTACTAGGCATGTTTTCTACTAACTATGGATTACCACATTAAAACAGCAGCAAAAACAAAAACAACCCAGAGATAATGCTTCAAGGGACACTTTTTTCCTAAACATTACATATTAAGGCTTACCAAACAGTTTACTGTAAAAATATTGAAATGTTATATTTTCACTAAATATGCATAAAATTACTTAAAATAAGCATTTGCTCTTTCCTGTGTAGTAGTAGTAATAAATAAATAAATAATAATAAATAAAAAACAAAAAACACCCAGGAATAACTTCCAAATTGCTGACACCTTTTTATCCAGTCAGGCAGATTCAGTGTTCTTTACACAAGATTATTTGTGCAAAAAATGGCAAGGGGGAAGAGGCATACAAGAAGCATACACCTTAAGGTTCAAATATATGTGTGTGTTAGAGCAGTCATATCACAGGAAAGAAAATACAAATTTTAAAGAAGGCACAGTGCAATAAGTCAGAGCTATCTCAAACTATACACCTAAAGTATACTAGTAGAATTTGACTAACATTGTTATAAATACTATCATTTCTTGGTACTTTACTAGAACACAAGTAGGTTAGTTCATCAGTATTTTAAGCATGTAATCAAACATGTTTCACTTACCAGTGCTGGATTTTTTCTTGGCAGCTAGTGACCACCTGTCATTAAAACAGATAACTGCTCATGAAAAAACAAGGCTAAGCACACAGCTGCAATGTCAATGTATCAGAAACTAGAACAATAGCTTTACAGATTTGGTAGCTTCTCTATATACATTTTTATTTGTCAATGCAAAGGCATGTGAATGTTAGTTCTTAAGCAGCACACTTTATCACAACACTAATGCAGACTGATAACTGGAGAACAAATTACAGCTTTTCAATTCATATTTTGGTACAATACCTGCTCCATAACTATTAGGTGACACGATATAAGATTACTAGTATTTTGTACAATCTACAGATCTATTTTCAGTGTTACATGTTTTGTAGGATAAGAACCCAATATAAATTATAACAAGATGACAATGTAACATCCGTGCCTGTTCAGTTAAAAGAAAAACCAGCCCTGAAAATGTTTTACTTTATCAGTACACCTACAAATGTTTTCACCTATAGTTTTATTCTAAAACAGTACAAATGAATTCTGCAGTGTTTAAATGCAAAAAAAATTTACCTCTATTATATATATATATTTTAAAGGAAACAGTTATGAACTGAATAGCCCACTTATTTCTTCAAAATATAGGCTTCCCAAAGAGACTGAAAATTAACCAGTTCGGAATATTTTTAAGACTGTGTACTTTAAAATTTTAAGTTTGGGAGAGTACCTCAGTTTAGTAATACTAGACACTATTACATATAGCACATACAGTCAAGATGCTGGTCTGCTGTACCACAATTGCATGGACATTTTGTTTAAATACATACAGAACTCTCAATAACACATATTGAAAAGTATAACAAAGACAATTTCACTCAAATATGTCTAGACATCTCCTCAATACAACATTTTTCAGATATTTTTGCAAATATTTGTTTCTCACATGGCCACAAGAATGCTAACATCTGAAAGCAATTAATAGGAAAATATGCCTGAAAAGTAACAGAATAGGACTCTTTTGAGAGCTAAAAATTATTCAAATGTGCAAGGGTTGAAGGATCAGTCCGACATTTGTGGTCTCACTACCATCATAACAATCCTACATGTTGGGACAAATTCAGCCATCCAGTTGGTTGTGCTTACACCAAGGTTAAATGTCCTTTGCTATTGAAGACTTGTAATTTTAAATCCCACATTTAATTTCTATAAAATAATCTCACCTAATGTATTTGCTGATTTTAAAAAAATGCTAGGCACAAAGAGGAAGATTTCTAGAAGTTATACATTCAGAAAACCATACTATTAATGCTTCATGCACAAATCTATTTTAAAATAAAGCTTCCCTAGTATGTCGCATAAAGTAGCAACATTTCGTAACAGTAGCAGTACACAACAGAGTACTCCTTTTACAAGTAGAAGAATCAGAGAATATAATATCAACATATTTCACTGTTTCAGATTTGATAGATTGCAAAGTACACAACATAATTAAGTGCACAAAAAATGTTTACGAAATCCTTTAAGAAAGTTCCAGCTTAATTGCCCCATTAAAGATGAAGCTACAAAAAAAGAAAAGACAGGAAGCTTTCCATTCCCAATACATGACTCTCCATGCATGAAGTGAGCTAAAAGCACAAAAAGAAAAGCCCTGCAAACCATAAGAGCAGCATGTTCATTAACCTCTACATGATAATCCTTTCATAGCTGCATATTAACTAGTTACATATTCATAATCATTTTACATTATTTAGAGAACCTTCTATGAAAATTTCCAGGCTATATCCATTAGCTACAATGTTAAAGGTTACAGAAGATAGTCTACTTAATGTTTCCAGGAAGCTTTTTTAATTAGTAAATATGTAAATCGGGCACATATGCTTTTTATATTTTAAAAAATGGGCCATCAGTAAAAGAGCACATGGACATATGCTGTTTCCATGACCCCTTAAAAAAATCAATAACACCAATCAATTATAATTTCATTCTTTGATATAATCCCTCATGAAGGGATACTGAAGGATAGAACCAATAACAAACCTTTCAGTGGCCAGGATGAAGTGAGGGATCTTTCAGAAGTGCTACAATACACCATCTTAAATATATTTGTATTTGTTATACTAGTATAGTAGGCTGAAGCACCTACTATACTAATGAGACAGTATTTTAAAAAAAATACAGTCAGAGATCAATTACACATTACCTACATGTCCTTTGCTGAGACACTCAAATTGTTTTGATAACCACTGGTAATACAGCAGCAAAGAAACAAGTAGAGAAAAAAATATATATACAGGTCTTTGGATTCTATGCTGTGCTCTACTGTGCTAAGAACAGCGTATATTAGATCCACAATTTTTATGCAGCTACTGCCAGGCTAAATAAAAATAATCAACAAATGGGCAGGTGAATTAAAGTTCATTTTGTCTGGACAACTAACACTACCAATACTGCTTTACTTTTAAGAAACTGTAGCGTAAGTGATACCAATAAATCCTGACTTATTTCCCCTCCAGGGATAACAATGTATGCATCTGCAAATTTATGAGGTTATCAATGGTTTATTTGCATACTAAAATATTTAAAGTGTAGAGGGTTATTAAACTACACTTGCAGCAAACTTAACATTACCTAATCAAGTGTTCAGTTATTAAAACAGGATCTACTTGTGGAAAATACATTTCACAGTTTAAATGAAAAGGGAACAGACAAGTATCTTGTTTCCTCGCTCACCCCCAACAATGATTTGTTGAAATTTAATATTTCTCAAGATCCTGATTCAATAACTGCATATTTGATTTCAACAAATGCTTGATGCCTTTCAGTTGGATCACAAAGTGTGCCACCTGCTTGAAGAGCTTCTGCACTTTTATTTATTTCACTTTGTGCTATTTATTTTGTGGGTAGCCACAAGGGGGCATCATACTGCGAGTCTCCCTCATGTACAGCAGACAATAAAACAGAGAAGCACAGCTTTTAAATGATTCTTATTTTGCATATCTTCAAATTGTCCTCCCCTGAGTTTCAATTCCTTCTTGATTAAGAACCAAACTTTAAAAATGGAATAATAGATGTTGGATCTGATTTTTATTATTTCAAACTATTTAAACGGAAAGTTTACATTAATGCTGTTTAAGAATCTATTTTAAGTTTAAACCCTTTTTCCTAAATTTGATAACTATGAGGCCTGATTTCTACATCACAGTTGAAAGATGAACTAAGAGGTGGATATTGTACAAAGGAGCGACAGTGGCTATTGTAATTAAAGTAGCAGATTTTCTTTTGTTGCATAAATGCAGCTAATCTTACCAATATATATTTATACAATACTCTTTATTTTTAGTCTGTACTAAATGCTAACACAAAAGTGGCTAAAATTAAATGGATTACATTTTTAGAATCATGTTCACTTTCTAAGCATCCTGCAAATCCCAGTGCTAGCTTGCAGGCTGTTGAGACAAAAGGATACAAAGGCTGCCCATGTTCCACAGCAGAAGATGCTGTTACTGTCCTAAAGGGGAAAATTCCCTTCTCCAGCAGCCACATTAAGCCCGTTTCCCACACGGTCCAGCCAACCAATCATTATTTTCTCTTTTCTCCTCTCATGAATCTGAGGACCTCAACATCCTTTATGAACATTGATTCACAACACCCTTACTGAAGAGGTACTATCCTTATTTTACTGGGGTATTGAGTGATTTAACTGAAATTACACATCAGTCAGCGGCAGAGCCAGGAGTAGAAGCCAGATCTCCTGACTCACAGTCATGAGATATAATCACTAAATACAACACTCCCTCACAATATGCTTCTTAGGAATTAAGATGGAGTTGAATGGACAGTAGGACAGAACAGAAAATTGCAAAAAATTCTGATACTGTAACATGGGAATAGGTTCTTACCTGTGCATGTATGTCATGTCACATCAGCTCCCCATTCCTACATGTGCTTCCTTGAACTCAGAAGATCTAATCCAGTCTCTGACACTGAATGCTTCTGTTTGGCCTTGGGTAAATCATCTCTCAGTCTAAGGGTTTGTCTACACTGCACAGTTGTCGCCAAAACTTTTGTCTTTCACAGGTACTTTAAAAAGCTCTCCCCCCGCCCCCGAAAGACAAAAGTTTTGCCGACACAAGCGACAGTGTGAACGCGTCTTTGTCGGCAGGAGCGCTCTCCTGCCAACAAAGCTTATGCCGTTCGCGAGGCTGGAAGCGCCGACAAAATTGCAAACAAAATACCACAAAAGAACGTTCACACATGCTGACTTTTAGCGACAACGCTGTGTCGACACAGCCTTGTCGCTAAAAGCTGGGTGGTGTAGACAAGCCCTAAATTTCTTCATCTGTAAAATGGGGATAAGTAGTACTAACTTACCTATCTCACAGAAGTGCTATGCTGATTAATTAGCTAATGTCTGAGAAGCACTTTGAAGATGTAAAGCACTGTATAAGTGCTAAGTAGCATTATTTACCACTTGAAAAGTAATCTGAATATGATCAGATATGTAAGCAATTTGTGTACATGCTGTAATAAAATAATTTGTGACAGTTTAATCTTGAATTAGTCTCACTTTAAACATTTTCTTTCAATCACGTTACTTAAGGAAAACTGAGAGTATAGAATAGTTTTTGTGAAAGTGAAGGGAAGTAATGAGGTGTTAAAGTAATAGTCTAATAAATCTAAACCCAATGTTTTCACCTTTAGGAATTTGGCCTTGTCGTCTGGGATTTTGCAAAGAACTCTGTCTTGACCTTGGTTCCATGGTTCAGGCCCTCCCATGAGCAGATTACCATAATCAAACTGTATAATATTCTTTGCGATACAGCTCAATGTTTATTAGGGTCCTGGATAAAATCAAACTCCTTTTTGACTCCTGACCTAATTAGGATGATTCCAAATTTTCAGAGTTTAATTGTTTAACTTTATGTATGTGAATATTGACTTCAATGGGACTACTCATGTGAATTAAGTTATCCACATGCGTGATTGTTTCCAGGATCGAGACTCATTGTGCCAGGTAGCCCATATGTCAGTGGTCCCCAAAGCAATGCCCATGTGTGCCCGCCTAGTGCCCAGCAGGGGAGAGAAGCTGGGGTCCCATGCCTGCTGGGGAGAGTATTCCAGGGCTGCAGGCTGCGGGCACCAGCTTTCTCTGTCCCTGGTAGGCGCAGGGCTGCGGCTTCTCTCTGGCTTCTCCGGGGCTGCAGGCGTCAGTGTTCTCGGACCCCGGCAGGCGACAGGCCCTTCTCTCCGGCTTCGAAGCCGGAGAGAAGACACGGCCCCGGCCCTGCCGGGGACAGAGAACTCCGGGGCTGCAGGCACCGGTGTTCTCAGTCCCTGGCAGGCGCGGGGCCGTGGCTTAAGCCGGAGAGAAGCCGTGGCCCCGCATCTGCCGGGGACAGAGAACTCTGGGGCTGCAGGCTTCATTCTATGTTAAAGTAAGAATAATAAATATATTTGGACCAGCAGTTCAACAATGTTTTACTTTTTTTAAATAAATAAGATGAAAACTGTTTATGATATTTATTTTGTAAAAACTCCTTAATTTTTCTTACAGGTAGATAAAAAAGAGCAAATTCACATGGTAAGGTGAAAGAGTAATTGCCGAATAATTTAATTTTATACCTTTTACATGTAAAATTACCCTTTTTATCTTAGCGATTCATATATTATGTAAAATTAAATATGATGTTTTTCATATTATTTAATGTACAAATACAAAATAAGCCTTGAAAAATTGCTGGTGCCCGCCACACTCTTCTTAAAACATGAATGTGCTACTGGCCACAAAAAGGTTGGGGACCACTGCCATATGTGATATTCTTTGCCACTACACAGCAAAAAGACATAGTGAAACTGAATTTACAGGTGAAGTTGTAACTAATTCAGAATATGACTTTACATTTATACAATAATAAAATAGCTAGATAGCCAAATATTTAAGTAGTTTCTTGGTAAAATCAGGATGTAAGAAGCCACATGCAACATAAACATGTAAAATGAAATTTCGCGTCTTCCTTAGGAAACCACAAGTTTCTAGTCTAAAACATAGCAAGCACTGATGGAGAAAGATATAATTAAGATTCGCAAAATGGTTTCCCCTTGAGTCCCATTTTAATCATGTTTACCTTTTCAAAAATATTTCCATTTTTGACATTTCCAAAAACTAAATGGCACAAAATGAAATAAAATTATTAAAGCTCTTCAGTCAGTTGGTAGATTTTTTGATTTAATAGAAATCCAAAAAGCATTGCTGAAATTTAATGTTCATTGCATAAATCGAGTTATTGATTAAATATTACATTTCAAAATTATTAATATAGTCTCTGTCCAAAGGTGATTTTTCTTGGCTGGGAGGAGAGATGAGATAGGGTGTAGTAGGGGAGGGATAATTGGAGGAAATTATGATTTTGGCAAGCATAAAAAAAACCCTAATAATAATTCTTAGTTATGTCCACAGCAAAAAAAGTGAAAAACTAAACCTTTACATGTCAACTGTCCTGAAAGGGTACAGGTTTTGTTAAGTCTGAGAAAATGAATTCAAAATTATTAATTACTGGGGGTATGAATCATTTCAGTAACTTCTAAGGTTTTAGCAGAACCCAAAGAAGTCCTCCTTCTTCATGACTTTATCTAGGGAGCAGGAGAAATCACAGACTGTCTGCTCAGTCTGACAGGTAAAAGTGGCTGCCATTTTTTTGCTGGGCCAATTAACATGAGTGAAAATGTAACTAAATTTTTTAAAACTTCAAAAAAATTCAAAAGTACCTAGCACAAGTGTAAATAAGGGGAAAAAAATCATGAATCTCACAATTCTATTCTCACTCTGTGAGGCTGCAGAGGTTTCTGCTAGTGAATCCATGTCCAACATTGAGGCTTTAAGTTAAGACAAGATGTACTGAGGGATGATGACTAAGGCTACGATTATTTCACAGAAGTCATGGAATCCAAGACTTCCAGAGACCTCTGAGACATTTTCTGCCCCGGGGCTGGAGCTGTTAGCAGGCAGCCTCGCAGCTCTTAGCAGCTACCAGCCCCTGCAGGCAGGTCCCCCAGAGCTCCCGGCCCGTGCGGGTGGCGGGGCTCACTGCAGTGGTCCAGCTGCAGCGAGCGGCAAGGGGACCCCAGATCCCCCAGCCACTGTGGGTGCTGGATTCTCCTCCCACCACAATTTGTCAGGGATATTTTTAGTAAAAATCACGGACAGGTCACGGGCTTGCGTGAATTTCTGTTTATTGCCTGTGACCTGTCTGTGATTTTTACTAAAAATATCCGTGACAAAAACTGAGCCTTAATGATGACACAGGTAGAGGGGTTATGAAAGGCAAGAAGAACATGAGAATAAAGGCTACAGAATTAAGATTATGCAGTTGCTGAGGAAGATGATGCCCATGTCTCTCATGAGGGGTAAAGGTTTTGTTATTTGTTTCACTGTAATTCTGAGGGAACATTTAGGATTTATATCATAAAAGAAATGAATGTGTAAATATCTAAGACATCCTGCACAAACTCTGTATACCAACGGAATAGGAAAGTGCTCCATGGAGGAGGCCTGGGGGTCCTCCATGGAGATAAAGGGCCCAAAGGGTCATCTATCTGAGTGGCTGTTATGTGAGGAAAGGAGAGGCTGGGCTCACTAGTGTGTTGGATGGACTGCTTTTAAGAAAAACACTAAACGAACTACCGCCAACTACTAGCAGAGAAAAGGGTGGTATAATCTCTTTCCATCTGTGGCATAACATTCAGGAAGTACTGAGTGCACATCTACCAAGTCCTGTGAGTCCCTACTCTATGAACAGTCATCCAGATTTTCAGGGAGGGGAAATAATAGATACTGAGTCAATGGGGTCTTCAAAATCACATAAGAAATTCCATGTAACCTGAACAAATGTAACCTCTTCTATACATTAAAATAACACTTGCTGCATTAATTAAAAGGTGTGATAGATACTGTAACTCATCAGAAATGAACAGAAATTACTCAAAGATCAAAAGTCACTGTAGTGGGCTGTGAAACTGATAAGATTTTGATGCAGGGCTCTGGTCACTCCATCTGGTGACATACTCTGAAAGTGACTACACAGTAGTGACATTATGAGTTTTGTGAAAGCAATCACACATTAATCAATCTACAATGGTGAAATGGTGCATTGTAATATATAGGCAGAGTACTTAAAGACTCTGTCCACACCAGGATAAAGTTAAACTGTTCACAAAACAGTTTAATTAGCAGAGTTATACAATTTAACCTGTGTTAAATTAACTTGTTTTCACAAGTCTCTTATAGCATCCACGCTAGCCCTCTGGAAACCAGTTCAGATGTGCTACACAACACACAAAATGATGGGACACGTAGCATTTCCTTCTAACAGACACAGCTTTGGGCTGAAATATGTGAAAGATTCCTTCCTCCATACTATATTTTGTTATAAAAATTGTTTACATGTTCACTTTCTCAAATAAGAGTGATTATTATTTAACCTTTTTAAGCATCTGCTAGAATCAGGGTTAATATCTGATGCTATAAAATCAGCAGACATTTAATTCATATTAACAATGGGATAAGTTCCTTTGGAATGTGGGCAAATCTCATGGCTCCATATAGTTATCAATTATTGATCAAAACAAGGAAAGACAGGTGACCAGTTAATGCTAGAAGATCAAGCAGCTTTATACCTGATAGCTTCAGCCAACTACTGAATGTGCCCTTTTCTTTATGAACAGCACTTGAGAAAGCAAGGGTATAATCAGGAAATACAGAAAAGCATCTGATAGGGTGGGACTCTGCCTAAATAGAGATTCTGAAGTGGTAATTGGGTGGAGATTTTTTTTTAAAAAAAGGATTCAATCACACAATGCTTCAGAAGCTAGGCTAACTATAATGGGCATTACCCAGAAAGTTAGGCTTCAAAGTGGATGCTAACAGAATTGGTTTCTCACTAGTGAGCTTTGTCTAGATACGAGCGCCACTGGACAACAAGGCTGAACGAGTCCAACATGTTTAAAGGTACTGCACTGGAATCCACACTGAATAAATCAAATCGCAGTGAAGATAATGAGCATCTATATATTAAGAAAATCAGTCACCGCATCTGAAATCATCAATAATATAAATATTCTGATTATGTTGTTAGCTACTACCATTTTAATGGGGCAACAAGGTAAGTGACTCCCCCTTTTTAATGAATCACAACAATGCACTTTTCATGTACTTTACAGTGGTAGTAGCTACTATTATTTTGGCATACTGCTATATCTCTTTGTGGCAAGTATTTTGTATAATAAATATATATTTATTTGTGTGATTACTTCCTAGTATGAAAATAAATATTTGCCATCGGACCTTGTAAAATCTACATGCCCCAGACAAGGAGGAAGCTTGCCCTCAAAAGCAAGAGGATCTAAAATCTGCTGAAATTGTTGATGAATGTCTTCATTTTAAAAAAATATTTCTAGAACTTATTTATGGCAGTAAAGATAAGCTTCCAAACATGAAATATGTATAAAACAATGCAGTGTCATTTTCTTGAGTCTGCAGACACTTATAATCCCACCGCTGTTGCAGTATCAGAGGGCTATTCTACACTAAAGCTGTACGTCGAACTAAGTTACGCTATTTCAGTTACATAACTGAAGTTGATGCAACTTCAGTCGACTTACAGCATGTCTACACTATGCTATGTTGATGGGAGACACTCTCCCGCTGACTTACCTTCCGTCTCACAGGGAGGTGGAGTACAGACATCAATGGGAGAACATTCTGCCATTGACATAACTTGTCTTCACCAGACCAACAGCAGGGCTGATTTAGCCGGAAGTATAGACAAGCCCACAATTAAAAGGCGTTAAGATTCTGATCAGTTACACTGTTATTCTTCAGAACTGTGGGAACAGCTCTGAAACCATAAAGAATCTTATCAGTTTTGTCCTGCAGATGCTGCTTGAAAAAGACTTGAACAGAGCAGCAGAGACAGGTTCTGGAGTTATTCATACAGGTAGAGGACAAAACAAAAGCAGTGGTTGCAGCTAAGAGGCTGGGACACAAGCTATGTACACCACTTTCAATTGTTTTCCTCAACTGTTGAAAAACTGTACATGCAGACAAAACCTTACGCATACCATTTGGAGTTAAAGATAACATCACCCTACATCAATTAAATTCATAAGAGAGTAATCTGTCAGGGACATGTAACATACACTGACCAGTAAGTTACAATAACAGGTGCCCTAAAACCTCATGATACTTAGATGTCATGGTAAATTGCAGGAGAGTCACTTTCCCTTCCTACTCTTCCTAAACCAGGAAGAAAAAACAGTGAATCAGTGAAACATGAAAAATCTTAAAAATCTATTCCTACTAAAACCACCACACTTCCAGACCTCAATGGAGTTTGTTAGATTACCCAAGATTGCATTTGCACTCAACATGCCTCTCCTGGGTCTAATTGGTTCTGTAAACATTGCTCATTTTGTAACAAATAACTTGTTCAATTCTTCAACTCTTTAACTGTCTGCAAAACTGGGACAAACAGTACAGAACATTCATCTACCTCTTATCTGTTAGTAACCTATGATCCATTAGTCACTGAGTATCACATTTATATATAAACTATTAAATTTAAATTCAGGCTCTAAGGCAGGGATTCTCAAACTTCATTGCACCACAACCCTCTTCTGACAACAAGAACAGGAGTACTTGCGGCACCTTACAGACTAAGGGCATAGCTACACTTACAGATGTGCAGCGCTGGGAGTTAAAGCTGTCTTCGTACAGCTGTGTAGGAAAAGCGCTGGTGTGTGGCCACATTCACAGCTACCAGCGCTGCAGTGTGGCCACATTTGCAGCGCTGTTGGGAGTGGTGCATTATGGGCAGCTATCCCAGCGTTCAAGTGGCAGCAACGTGCTTTTCAAAAGAGGGGGGTGGGGTGGAGTGTGACAGGGAGCAGGGGAGAGAGACAGAGTGGATTTTTGGAGCCGACACTGTGTGTCAGCTCCCTGCCTTGCAAAATCTGAACATTTCCTCGACCCCTCATTCACTCAACTGCAAATAACCTGCAGACCAGATAAGCAGCTGCTCCAACGGACTCCCTTTTTCACCCTCACCCCCCCCCGTTTCTCTCCTCAAGCAAACAGCATTCATCCCCCTGCCTGCCTCATTCACAGCAAGGTAGTGGGTTATCTCAATTGATTGTTCACAGTCAGTTACCGATTGATCACAGCAAACAAGAGCTGTGTTTGTTTTTTAGATAAGCAACTCCCGGAGCCCCGAGTTCACAACAAAACAAAGAGAGGCATCATAACAAAACAAAGAGAGTAATTTAGTTTAAAGCATTCTGGGATATCTCCTAATACCCTGAAGGCCAATAACAGCGCTGGTGTGTGGCCACACTTGACGAGCAGCGCTGCATCACCAGCGCTGCACTCGTTATACCCCAAGCAGACCAGGTGTACAGCCAGCGCTGCAGCCAAGGAGTTGCAGCGCTGGATGTGCCTTGCAGGTGTGGACAGTTACTAAGTTGCAGCACTGTAAAGCCTCCACCAGCGCTGCAACTCTCCAGTGTAGCCAAGCCCTAACAAATTTATTTCAGCATGAGCTTTCGTGAGCTACAGCTCACTTCTTCAGATGGATAGAATGGAATGAACAGACAGGAGATATTTATACATACAGAGAACATGAAACAGTGGACGTATGCATACCAACAGGCAGAGTCTAATCAATTGAGATGAGCTATCATCAGCAGGAGAAAAAAAACCTTTTGAAGTGATAATTAAGATGACCCATAGAAGGTGTGAGGAGAACTTAACATAGGGAAATAGATTCAATTAGTGTAATGACCCAACCATTCCCAGTCTCTGACAACAAAAATTACTACACAACCCGGGAGGGGGGGGGGAGACGGGGACGACCGGGACGGGGAGGCCAAAGCTGAAGCCAGAGCCTCACCGCCCAGGGCTTTAGCCCCAGGTAGGGGGCCTGTAACCTGAGCCCCACCATCCAGAGCTGATGGGTGGACTTTGGCTCTGGGCAGTGGGGGTTGGGCTTTGGCCCTGGGCCCCAGCAAGTCTAAGCCAGCCCTGGCGACCCCATTAAAATGGGCTCGCAACCCACTTTGGGGTCCAAACTCACAGTTTGAGAACCGTTGCTCTAGAGCATGAGATTCTGCCTCTTTAAATATCTGTATTGTACTTCCTACACTTACAAGCAGTGGTTTTAACATAGTATTTCCAGCTAACAGGTACTGTACTTTCAAGCAATCAGTGATACATGAGCTATATTTTTTTACACTAACACTCAAAACTTTAAGCAGACATGATGCTTTCAGTGATAGTCTTTATCATGAAAATTACTAGATATTCTTCTATAATTTATCCCCAAGATACACATTCTAAGACATGTTTTTCTACCAAGTACCTTTAGTAGATGTCCTGAAAATTGCTTTTAACATTTTCGCCTGATTATCACTACAAACTAACAAGATGAAAACCATTCAACAGGCAAATTGCTATTCTAACCAAGAATTAAAATCATTCTCCAACGGAGTTCCTAAACTGGGATGTTGCAGCCCCAAGCAGTTGTCATGAACTTCCTGCTCTTTCTACATTGATAAATAGGAGAGGTCCTAGGCAGATGAAAGGGGACTCCTGTTATTGAGAAAATTGAGAACTACTCACTACTCTTTAAAAGTCAAAACTCATGCCTAAATCAATAAAAGAATGCAACACATATCCACTTTAGCAGAGCACAATGCATACTAAAAATCAATCCTGATTCAAATAAAAATATTTCTATGTCAGCAGGTAATTAATAGTGTATTTCATTATTTCAAAGCCTAGAGGGAAAAAGGACACAATATGGTATAAGCTTCAGTCTAGTGGGACTAAAGCTAAATACTTTCTTTTTACTCAACCAAGGTTCAGTCCTAAAAGGGGCATATCTGGATAAACGGGGGGCGGAGGAGGGGGCGGTGCATTTGTGTAAATCTAAGCATATCAGAACGAGAGTCAAAGCTGGGTGAAAATAAAAATATATCAATTAAATATTTTTTTAAAGTGAGAAATTTTCAAGTTATTTGACAAATATTATTTGACCACTTCTTTTGAGAATATATACAGAAAATGTTGTAGAGTATTAGAACACAGGCTGTGAAAGATATTTATATGATGATTACTAGATTAACAAAAGCACTGTGCAAAATTTTATAGCAATAATATCTAATTTCAAGATTGCCTCCAAGTGGAGTTTGCTCAAATTTATGAAAACTATGAATATCTGAAAAGGAGGGTGATGGTAGAAATGAAATGGTCTCCTCAACCTTAAAATGTAATATTTTCACAATCAAAAACATTATTCAGAGGGGTAGCCGTGTTAGTCTGGTTCTGTAAAAGCAGCAAGGAATCCTGTGGCACCTTATAGACTAACAGACGTTTTGCAGCATGAGCTTTCGTGGGTGAATACCCACTTCTTTGGATGCAAGTGGTGGAAATTTCCTGGGGCAGGTATATATAAGCAAGCAAGAAGCAAGCTAGAGATAACAGTGTGAGAACACTTCAACCTCCCTGGCCACACAATAACAGATCTTAAAGTGGCCATCCTACAGCAAAAAAACTTTAGGACCAGACTTCAAAGAGAAACTGCTGAGCTCCAGTTCATCTGCAAATTTGACACCATCAGCTCAGGACTAAACAAAGACTGTGAATAGCTTGCCAATTACAGAACCAGTTTCTCCTCCCTTGGTTTTCACACTTCAGCTGCTAGAACAGGGCCTCATCCTCCCTGATTGATCTAACCTCGTTATCTCTAGCTTGCTTCTTGCTTGCTTATATATACCTGCCCCAGAAAATTTCCACCACTTGCATCCGAAAAAGTGGGTATTCACCCACGAAAGCTCATGCTGCAAAACGTCTATTAGTCTATAAGGTGCCACAGGATTCTTTGCTGCTTTTACAAAAACATTATTGTAATGCAATTATATACAGCTTCCAATTCTCTATTCCAGAGAGGCAGAGTCCACTATCTCTTCATCCTGACACTCCATTGTAACTAAGATATTTAGCTCCTCAGGATCACTTCATAATGAAGCTGAAGGGTTCAAATATTTTTAGCCAATCTGCAGAAATTATGTAAAGTTTCCTTATGATAAAATACAATTTTGGTACAGCAGCCTAACTGAGGCTTAATTAATGGCCTCTTGGGTCTCTTTTCCACTGGAGCAGATCTGTTTGAGAACAATCTTGAACTTGCTTACTGAAGGGCCTTGCCTTGAACTGGGAATAATTCTACATGCTCCTGACAGACATGCACTTACACTCCATGACCAATTGACACTAAAGCACCACAGAAGCGTAATTCTCCATCACAGTCAACTAGCCAGGAAAGTAACTGGACTGTGGAGAAGGGGAACAGTTTACTCTCATCTGATGTTCTTATAAAAAGAGACCACTCAGAGTATCCCACCAGATTATCCTAATTTTCATCCATGTTAACAACCCATCAATTTAGGTAGATCTTTTGGTAATTATGTGGGTCTTTTCCTCCAAAGCCAGGCATCTTGTTTATACAATATTCCAGAAGATGCTCATGGTCTGTATCATGTATGCATTACTTAGGCTCCTTACCCTCAGTTAAAGTGATGTTGGTGGAAGCACCATACAGTAAAGGAACTACTAAGAGTTTTCTTTTATACCTAGGGAGCTACTTTTAAGATGCAAACACAATTTTTAACCTTATGAAGAGACCAAGAGGACAACTGAAAAGGTATGCAGATTATTGGCATAAAATACTCATGCTGATGGTATGCTAAATATGGCTCTGATCATGCAATTAATTTCATGTAGGTAGACACCTGTACCTACGCAGAGCTAATCGCAGGATAGGGACCTATCAGCCCAAAAATCAAATCAATCACCTAATAAGTGGATATGACTAATCTTAAAACCGAGAGATCTCCAGTTTTGCACTAAACCCAAATATAGTATGGAGTAAGAGAAGGCATTCAGTATTCTAAAGCAGGAAACTTTTTTAGCTTGGCTATTTTAAATACAACTCTAAAGTAATCAATCTTTAAAAGAAGGTTCATGACTGATTAGTCCCTAATGCCCTACCTAGGCAAGTTGGTTCACATGGGCAGAGACCCTATGGCCCACATGAAGCTCCACTGAACTCAGTGGGGCTCTGTGTGGCCCAACTTGCAGACCTAAAAGCATAATCACCTCTCCTATTAAAAAAAGATTAAGCATCTGAGAGAATAATAATTTGAAAAACTGGTACTACTGTGCATGTACATTTACACCCTGACACAAAACCTTAAGGATGTTTGTTACACATTAAGCAAGTATTTACACAACAGATTGCAATGACCCCTAGGGAGCCCCACATGGTGCATCAGTAAACATATGGGTATCTTCCAACTTTTCTAAAAGGTATGCCTTGAATTTAGAAGAAAGGATGGTATCTGAGTAACATGGCTGCGCCACAGGGCCAGAAGCCAGGACACTAAGCCTTAGGGCTGACAGATCATCTTTAACCAGTCTACTGGGTTACACCAGGTTAGGCAGAGCTAGCACATTGACACTGTTTATTTCGGCTCCACTCCACAAGCTGGGACAGGGTCCCTTTCTGAAGCAGCCCTGTGTTAAAGCACCCACAGGCCTCTACCCTGGGGCCACAACCGGCTTTGGGGCTCAGCCTTTTTACCCCCAGCCCTGGTGTTGCTGGGGGGCCGATGACGTCAGTGGCACTACGGGGGGCGGGGGCGCGCCCATGCTCCAGCCCTGGCCTGCCTGGGGCCGGGCTCCGGCCTGAGGCGACTCCAGACGCTCAGCGGGCGGCTGAGCCCGGCCGCGCGGGCGGCGGCCTCCCCCCAGCTCCGCGGTGCCGGACGCGCCGGGGCGAGGCGCTCCCCGCAGGCGCGAACAACCGTTACAGGCCCCACGGCCTGGGCCTCCCCGGGCCCCTGCCCCGCTTCCCCCCAGCCGGGCCCGGCGCTCCGTGCCTCGCTGCGGAGCGGCCCAGGCCCCCGGCGCTGCTGCTCGGCCTTTACCTTTCCCTGCTCCTCCCGCAGGCGGCCCACCTGGGCGGCGCTGAGCGGCGAGGCTGTGCCGGGGGCCTGCATGGCGAGGGCCGGGGCCGGGGCCGGGGCCGGGCCGCTCTCCTCAGCAGGGCGAATGAGTCCTATAGAAATGTTTGTGCAGCGTGAAGCGCCGGCTCCGGAGCCGCATCCACGCGGGGACCGCCGCCGCCTGGGCCCGGGGAGCCGCTGCCGGGGGAAGCATCTCACACTCGCATTCTGGGCCGCGCCGCCGCCTGCGCCCGGGACCAGCTGCGCCGAGGGGCCGCGGAGCACGAGCAGCCCGAGCCCAGCCGCTGCCGCGCCGCCTCCTCCCGCTGCCTGCTGCACTCTGGGTAGCCAGCCACAGCGCCCGCCGCAGGCTCCGCGCCGAGCGAGCGAGCGGAAAGGCGGGTGCTGCCCACCCCCTGCGCTTCGCCGGGGCTCCAAACACGAGCCCAGCTCCCAAAGCCCCGGGACCCCATCGCCACGGGCCCACACAGCCCCTGCCCCCGGGACCCCATCGCCATAGGACCATACAGCCCCTGGATCCCATCACCATGGGCCCACACAGCCCCTGCCCCCTGGACCCCATCGCCATAGGACCATACAGCCCCGGGACCCCATCGCCACGGGCCCACACAGCCCCTGCCCCCTGGACCCCATCGCCACGGGCCCACACAGCCCCTGCCCCCGGGACCCCATCGCCACGGGCCCACACAGCCCCTGCCCCCGGGACCCCATCGCCACGGGCCCACACAGCCCCTGCCCCCGGGACCCCATCGCCACGGGCCCACACAGCCCCTGCCCCCGGGACCCCATCGCCACGGGCCCACACAGCCCCTGCCCCCGGGACCCCATCGCCACGGGCCCACACAGCCCCTGCCCCCGGGACCCCATCGCCACGGGCCCACACAGCCCCTGCCCCCGGGACCCCATCGCCATGGGCCCACACAGCCCCTGGACCCCATTGCCATGGTCCCACACAGCCCCTGCCCCCTGGACCCCATCGCCATGGTCCCACACAGCCCCTGGACCCCATTGCATGGGCCCACACAGCCCCTGCCCCCTGGACCCCATCGCCATAGGACCATACAGCCCCGGGACCCCATCGCCATGGGCCCACACAGCCCCTGGACCCCATCGCCATGGGCCCACACAGCCCCTGGATCCCATCGCCATGAGCCCACACAGCCCCTGGATCCCATCGCCATGAGCCCACACAGCCCCTGCCCCCTGGACTCCATCGCCATGGGACCACACAGCCCCTGGATCCCATCGCCATGGGACCACACAGCCCCTGGACTCCATTGCCATGGGCCCACACAGCCCCTGGACCCCATCGCATGGGCCCACACAGCCTCTGCCACCTGGACTCCATCGCCATTGGACCACACAGCCCCTGGATCCCATCGCCATGGGACCACACAGCCCCTGCTCCGTGGATCCCAGCTCCCAAAGCACCTAGCCCCTGGACCCCATCGCCATGGGCCTACACAGCCCCTGCCCCCTGGACCCCATCGCATGGGACCACACAGCCCCTGGACCCCAGCTCCTAAAGGACCCAGTCCCTGGACCCCATTGCCATGGGACCACACAGTCCCTGTCCCCCGGACCCCAGCTCCTAAAAGACCCAGTCCCTGGACCCCATCACCATAGGACCACACAGCCCCTGCCCCCTGGGTCCCATCGCCAGGATACCACACAGCACCCACTCCCTCGATCCCAGCTGCTGGAGCACACAGCTCCTGGATCCCATTACCATGGGATCACACAACACCCAGACCCTGGATCCTACCTCCCAAAGCACACAGCTTTGGATCCCATTGCCATGGGATCACACAGCCACTGGAGTCCATAGCCATTAGATCACAAAGCATAAAGCCACTTGAACCAAGCTCCCAAAGCACAAAGACAATGGATCCCATAGTCATGGGCTCCCAAAGCTCAGAGCCACTGGATCCAAACGCCCAAAGCACTTAGCCAATGAATCACATTGCCATCAGGTCACAACTCACATGGACCCTAGATCGTATAGCCATGGGACCACAAAGCATTGAGACACTAGATCCAATTGCCATTACAGCACAAAGCCACAATCCCATAGGTCTCAGATCACAAATTCCAGATCCACTGGATTCCATGGCCATCAAATCCCTCAGCACAGACTCACTTGCTTCCATAACCATCAGATCACAAAGCACAGACCAATTGGATTCAATACTCAAGATTCAAAATGCCTCACTGTATTTCAGGCCCATTAGTTGTCAAAATACAGAACCATCAGAACCTCCTGTCTCTGAGAGCCATCAGATTCAAAGTCTCAGACCCCAAACACAGAATCACTAGATCCTATGCCTGCAGCATCCCAAATTACAGATCCATTAGATACCAGAACACAGACCCAATAGGGTTCAAATCTTACATCCTGTAAGATTATAAATCACAAACCCACTTGATCCTACACTGACAACAGCCCAAATAATGACTATTTGGGCTCCAGGCCTACTGGATTCTACATCAGAAACTTGCTTTGTGGATATAGACAAATGGGGGCTTGCAAGGGCTTTAGCCTCCTCTCCCCAACAGACAAATTTAGGGATTTCATTAATAAAGGAAACACTGACTTGGGAACAGCAATTCATTTATCTCACTTTGTTAAAAATGAATAAATTTAGTCACAGTACAAAACTATTCACTGAAGCAATATTCAACAGCTATTACTTTATTATTTTTTAGCCTGCCTGCCCCCCCACCTAAAAAATGTTGTCTACACCACTACACTGGATTCATAATAGATGTTCTAGTAATAGAAAAATAAGAATCTAGTTTTTTTAATTTCAGATCCACAGTATCGTGGTATAGTGCAAATTGGAAAAACCCCTTATACTACACCATAGATTAATTAGATCCCAGATCAGAGACTCATTAGATCAGTTATTCTACATTTTTTTCATTCTGCAGTTCACTTTTTAAGCAAAATATTGATTAATGGGCCCAATTCTTTCTCATGCCCAAATCTACACTTTGGTTCTTAAACATTGCATTGTATGGACCACCAGGAAGAGCTCTTGCAGATCACAGTTTGAGAAACACTGCATTACATTATTCACTCCAGTCCCCTAAACAACCCCTACAGGTTTCTTTAGTTTCTTATCCCCCACCCTGCCCTCTCTCTCTCAATCTCTCTATATCATGCATAGACATATGCACATTCAGCTTTTGCACTTCATTATTGTAAAAGACAAAACTGCGTGTCTCTAAAGAGACTTGAGGGATTTTGATATAATAATACTTTCTTCCATGTATATATTGTTATGTGTGTTTTATCCTATCTGTGCACAGTGCTTTACACCAGGTATATCATGCTCAACACCACCAACAAAATCAGAATTCCTACCCAGTGGGAGTTTTGGCACTGACATGAATGGGGCCCAAATTTCAACCTCCGTGAATTTAAAAAAGAAGTGTGGCTATTATGGCCCAAAGCAGCACAACACATTTTACAAATCCACTGGGATCATTTAATCCACCACTGAAACAAAGTCACCTGTTGCTAATAGGATGGGGTGGCAGTTCAGCAGCCCATAATAGCACTACACAGCAGCTGAAGAATAGTGTAACCATTTATCTGAAATGGAAATTGGCCAAAACACCGGGATTAACCCCCACCCTTATTTTTATTGTAATCTCACATTCTGTGCTATACACGCTCCATAGCTGGAGGACTCAATAACATAGCTACATGCTCTTTCAATTTTCATGCTTGGGATGGTCTTAAGTTAGACTATTAATGTATTTTTAACATTTTTAAAAATTCATTTTCCTTGCTATTCTATTTTTCTAACATGCATATTTTGTAGTGCATTCTGGAGCCAGCACAGCTCTTTTATTTATTTTTACATTGTTTAGCTTTTCAAGGCATTCTGTAGTGTGTTTGTTCCATATTACGTATCCTACAGTGTTTCATTTGCCTTTTTTTAAAATTAGTGAATTATTTAGTAAGATTTTTAAATAACATCCATAGTATATCAATAAGACTAAAAGCCACGGCTTCATTTGCAAGGATAAAATCATGAGGGCTATCCTATACCTTGCTCAGGGAACCAGTGAGTAAAAGGGCAAGATCTTCATTATTTTACAAGCAGATGACAAAGGGCTTTCATCGCAATTTTTCCCCCCCTTAGGCTCAGTGGCTGACTCCCCTTTTGCCGTTTCTTTTTTGTAATGGGTGTCAACTGGCTCTAGCTTCTCCACCATCTTCTAATTCTGAACCACAGTCAAGCCAAGCATTTGCATCACTTCCATTTCTGCCCCTTTTCCCTTCCCAAAAGTCTTGTTGTTCCTGTCCTTTGGCTCCTCTCAGATGCTGTCACACAGCAAGGAAGTTTGGAAACACCACAAGAGCTTCACAAGAAGGGAGCTAACTTTAGATATCCCATGAAGCAACAATTTTTAGGAATGTGTTCTGTTACTATGTTTGGTTGGTAGGTTTGGTTTTCATTTTCGTTTGTTTACAGTAAGCTTTTATTGTGTTTTATTTAGATTGCTGAAGTGCCAAACATGTGCTAGGCCCTGGGTTCTTAACCTGGGGCTTGCAATCACTTTCTCTCTTTTTTTTTTTTTATGTGTAGATGAGAAGAGGGTCCAAAACTTGTTTCTGTTGTTACATGAGGTACGGAAAAGATTGAGAACCAATGTAGTAGGAACATTTCAAACACAGAGGAAGACACTGTTCCTGCCCAAAGAACATACAATTTAAAAACAGATTATTCCCAAGAATATGGATCAACATTTTCCTGTTCTAGATATGCAGAATTTAAAATAATTATTCAGGAGGAAAACCTCAATTTTTATCCAGGAAGACCTCAATTTAGTTTTTGGCCTCCAGTATTCCAAGTGCAATCAGATAATTGGAATTCTAAAAGGGTTGAGCTCACAGTATGGAAGGCCACTTGAAATTTAGGCTGGAACCTACATATATTTTGGCAGCTATGGATGGATTTCTTGGAGCCCCTTGAATGACCATGATGCTTACATACATAGTCTTCAGAAAGCAGCTCAGTAGCAAAAAGATCTGTTCTTTCTAGTTTTAAATACTTTATGTAAATCTTGTATCCTTTCTAAATGCTCATACTAAATAGCTTCCTTTTAATCTGCTTAGTACCTCTCTTGAACGTTATTAGAAATATCCCAATTAAGTAATCAACATTCTCATCGGGCTCACTGATACACAACACAAAAAAACTATGGATATGGACAATTTTTAAATTCCTAAGAAAGATCTCTTTTTATTTCACAACTTAAGGCAAACCAGAGCATTACAACATTTCTAAAATATAACATTTCAATCTTTCTTCAGTCATAATAGAGAACAAAAGCAGCATGAAGTAAGCAGAGGAGCCACAGAATGGGAAATGTATGTCACCAAACACCATTTTACATCTGTTAAATACAGTGAAAAAGCATGCAAACAGCTCCATGTGTGCCAATTATGCAGACTTTTTACTAGTAGGTGTGCCATTAATCCATTGTTTAGAGTCCTCAAAATGTATTGCATTGAATGGTTTTGGCAACTGGGCCAATTAAAAGGGCATGTCACTTGTCAGAGTAGTAACTACATAGATTCTATTGTATTAACTGAAATGTGGGATGGTTTGCTGGACCCTCTTGATTTTGCATTTCATATGCCAAAGAAAAATGTTTTAATAGTGACAAACAGATGGTATGCATCATTTGCCAAAGAGGAACAAGAAACATGTCTCTGGGCCAAACTCTGTGTGGATTTATAAACTGTGCAAAACCACTGTCATCAGTGGGACTGCATGGGGTATAATATAAGCACTCTAATTGCAGAATCTCTGTTACTGATGACTCGGGTCAAGTCTTTTGGGGGTTGCCTTCACTGCATTGTTAGCGCAAGCCGTAACTCCCATCCACACACCAAAATGTTTAGCTCGAGTTAAGTGGTGATTTAAACTCAGTCTAGCTGGTCCATTTATGTGGTAGGTTGAAGTCTGAATGCTGCTGGTGCTAACACCAGTAATGCGGTTGGAATGTAGCAAGTTACAAACACTCATCAACTGCTAAACCAATCCTTCTGTGCTACTAATCCAGTCATTGTGTAACTGGAGTGCTGTTCCACATCAAATTGAAATGAATATGTCTGAACATTGTGCTGCAAGATCCCAAACAACAGCTTACATGCTCACAATGGCTTCTATCAAATTAAGCAAGAGATTTCTACATGCCTCTCTTCACATAATTAGGCCCCAATCTCACAAAGATTTATGTGTATGATCAATTTTACATGCTATGAGTAGTCCCAGTCGTACTCAGTGGGTAAAGTTAATACAGAATATAGAAGTCAAAATAATGCTGTTCCTTAGGTCCAGCTCTGAATTCTGCAAAAGTGCCTCCTGTTTCATGTTTCTTTAAACATTACCACTGCCACATATTCCATTTCTATCTAGGTAGTAGATATTGTGTTGCTGACTGCAGTATCCTAACTTTGCACTGATTTTAAGTGGAATGAAGAACCAGTACCTAAAGGGTTACAGCTGTCTCACAATTGAGATTGGTCATCAGACTCACTGTGACCCAGAATCTTAATCGTATTCTGGTGTTAGCTCTTCTAATGAGGCCTCTTTTTGACCTCTTAAGGAGATTCTCTTGGTGGTTTTACTACTTTAAAAAAAAATCTTCCTAGTTGCTGTTACATGCTAGAAGAGTCAGTGAACTGGTATACTTTGTAAAAATAACTGCCGTAGCTTTGCTAACAGTTACAGGATTTCTCCCCAACCCTCTCAGTTTCACTTTGTAAAATATTATTCTCTCTCCTTTCTGTCCTTCTTCTGAGAATCCTAAGGGTCTCAAATGGCACAACTTGGGTTTGAGATCAATCTTAAAGGGCCACCATCAAGTTTGTTCATTCTAAAAATTTGGCCTACCTTGGGAGTGGCCACATAGTGAATGTTCCTACTCTTAGGATTCCAGGAATGTGCTTTCTCTATTCTACTTCCACCGGGACTACTTATGTGTGTGAAGTTACCCATGCGTGCTTGAGTGTTTTCAGGATTGAGGCCTAGATTTGTATCTCCTTCAACTTTTTCTTATTGTAGCTGTCAATATTTTTGCCATGTTTGTGGGATGACAGTAGAATGGGACTACTCAGGAAGCTTCCATTGACCAGGAGTCTCTAGGCAATAAATGATCAAGTGGTCATCATATAGAAGAAGAAAAGGGAACTGAAGCATCAACACATAATGTTGTCATTGGCACGTTCAGTGCTGCCCTTTAAAGCCCTTTGTGCTCCTTCTGTCCCACGTCTCTGTCACTAAAGGAACATATGAGACTTCAGAGGCAACACCAACATGCTGATTCTTCTTCAGTTTAAACACTGTAATTACTGTTGAAGTGTTCAGTTATAGAGGGTGACAAGATATTTGCTCAGTGTTTCCTTATCTATCTGTCCCATGTTTGTTACCATGATATCTAAGCACCATCAAAATGGTCAATCCTTAGAATCAGTGCTTTAGTACGAACAATTATTAAGGTAAATCTGTTTTTATTTGTTTCTCTCAAGCAGGGGAAACAATGGGCCTGATTCTCACTTAAACTACGGCTCCTTTTTGCAACTCTGGCAATGTAAAGCGGCCTTAAAGTGGATGTAAGTGTAATTTGTGGCCCATTTGCGCCCACCAGAATGATGTAAAGGAGTTTGAATCTGACTGAGAGTCAGGCTCGCAGTCAGGTTATGGGAGAAAACAGAGAAATTAAAAACTCCATTTTTTGATCAGCTATTTAAAAAAGAATTGGATTCTAGGGAAAGGCACATCTAAGATTTCTATATTCTTTTCCAACAAGCATCTATAGAAGAATATCTGAAAGTGAAGCTAGCCCACTGTTAATGTGTATTATATTTTAATCTTATTATACGTTTCCTAATAATACATTAATATAATTTATTTTTATGGCACTGATATGTGATAATGCTCTAGGAACCTCACAAAAAACATAGTTGCCTATATCTTAGTTCTTACACTATGTATGCTGTCCTGGTTGGTTTAGGATATGAAATTTGGATGGTTTATTTGTATGCTTTGTAGGTTCTTCTGCCACCTTTGATTTGTGTTGCCTGGAAATTCCAGATTTTCTGCATGTAGTCACACCCAAGAGGAAAGCCTAATTCAAAAAAGATTAGCTTCACTTTGCCTTTTTCCTTATCTTTTCTCTGTAAAGGAGGAGAACTTTCTGATCATGTCAGTAGATTAGCAAAGATAGTCCAGATAGCTGATTTTAAGGGCCTGAATCTCCTCTCACTTCTTCCAACTTTAATGCTGGTATAACTTCATTGACTTCAGTGATGATTTATACCTGTATAAGTGAGAGAAGAATCAGACCCCAAGGCTTTTACTAGGGATAATACTATGTTTGTGCTCCTTTTTAGCACCTGACATATATGGTGCCAAATTCATCACTCTAATATGTTTCCATTCAAGTCAAGAAAGTTACATCCGGGATGAATTTGGCCCACACTTACTGTATTCATTTGCTCAGGTAATTATGAAGATGCCTGTGATAGTGTTAATGGTGAAATTATACAGACACATGGCACTAGTTTTTTAAGAGTCCTCTAAAACTTCTCTTGCAATTTTGCAAATGAACTTTTTAACATTAGCACACACAAGCTGCTTGTGTGCACGCAGCCTAAGTAGACATCTAACCATCTAATTTAATCTAAACATAAAGGCAGTTTCCATGTACAAATCAAAGTACTTGTGGATGTAAAAAGTGTGTGAAAAATTGCATTTTGAATTTTACAAGCCCAATTGAGGCCCTTTGGGAGTTTGACCCATTAGGTATATAGGATCATGTGGTTAGGGTGTCATATTTAGTAACCTCTGTTGCTTCAGTGAAGTTGAAGTGTTCAGATCTCTGATGATAGACTTATAGCCAGAAAGGGCTCTGAGTTGAGGGTGGAATTGTTGGGTGCTCTGTTACTTGGTAAATGTTTCTGCTAATTATTGACCAAGTGTAGGTTATGCTTTGTGTTATTTTTGCTATACCTGAGCCAGGCTGACACTGTTAGGCTTGTACAAAGCTCCCCCCTTTGTTTTTCACTTTAAATGCTCCTTCGCTTAATGGCCATTAAGGAGGTGAGCCCACTAATTTGTATTTCACACGCTCTTGTTTCAAAATTATAAAAGTGACGTGTTTTCCGTAAGTAGTACCATTCTCTTCATACATTATGATGATCCAGTCCTCTGAATCACCTTAATCTACCATAGCCTTAAAATGTACTCTAACCTCTTACCTGAGTTTCTGGAGCTGATATTTCCCTCGTGTTTAATTCACCAAGGTTGGTGTGCTTTTAGCCCTTCAATATTAATTTTAAAAACTCTTCCTTCCTTTTACTTGCAAATTTTCCATCTCTTCAGACAATTAAGTGAATCTATAGTATGCACATTTATCATTTCACTTTACTAATACATGAATCTGAAAACTGCATGTTTTTCCTGCTAAAATTATGCATATTTCCCTACTATCACTTCTTTTAGTTCATTCACCTTTTCTCGTTTCTTGCCATCTATTCTGCTCTAACATACTATACTCTGTTGCCCAAGGCATTGTCTATTTACCGACTCCCTAGCAGTTTTGTTTAATTCCTCTCAGTCAAATTCCAAACACTGTGGAGTATTACATTAATCTTTATTAAAAGCAAAAACTGTGGTAAGGCTATGGTGGGGGGGGAAACCCTGAGAGAAGCCAGAAAATGTGTCCTTAATTTGTGCTACTGCAGAAACAAAGAAAATGTTAGGGCTCAATCCTGCAAACCCTTACTCAGACAAGTAATCCTGTTTAGATGAAGAGTCCTATTGATTGATATCAATGGAATGATTAAGGACTTCTCATGCAAGTAAAGATTGGGCTGTAGGTAAGATCATCTCCTGGGGAACTAGCTGACTTATGAAAGTTGGAGCAAGATGCTCTTTAAGTCACCTGTTCAAATCTGGTCGGTCAATAAAGACAGATCATCTGAGTCCTAATCAGTGGCGTATGTAAAAGGGGTTGAGTGGTCTCAGTATCATTCTTGTTGATGAAGACTCCATCTCAGGTAAACCAGTATCACAGTTTGACACTTAGAATGAATGTCTCCAGTCCCAGTAATGTAAATCTAGAAACTTTCACTGATATTAAATTCACCTAAACTTTTTAAAAAGAAAAATCAAATCCACAAACAGAATATCATAACTTTATATTTCGTGTGTGTGGTGGCTCTGTGTTAAACCTTATCATTAATTAAACATAAAATTGAATTTTATAAAAGCAAGTATTTTTCATGGAATGTTATAAAACATGCATAATTCAGCAAAGATGACTCAAGGCATTTAGCTAGGCTTCCATTGGGCCCGAGAGATTAGAATGGCTCCAAAGATGCCATTTTGATCCCATGGCCAAACATATAAAAATAGATTTTTATAAAATAAATCAGGTCTGCTTAGACTATTTCCAGGCAGAGGCATAAGAAGGTATTTTTACATGTTTTAACATGTTAAGCATTATTGATGTAGTTGATTATTAGTTTGTGAGACATTCTAATCATTCTTATCAATCTGCCTTGAGGGCTTAATCAATTTACAGAATAGATCATTAAAGTGTAAACACAGACATATTTATTGGCTTACGGTACAAAAAACATACTGCCTGCACATGTTGTTAAGTAGGCCACTTTTATTTTTACAGTAGTATGAAGGCCTAGTCCATATTGCCACAGCTGTGATCAGCAGAGGTGCTTGAACTGGAGTCCCCATGGCATAAAACCTGCCTGCAGATCATTAACCACAAGGGACCCTAAACTTTGGAATTGACATCACTATCCCTTGATCCAAAATAGCCTGAAAGTATTGACCATCAGGACAAGCCCATCTATTAAACCAAATCTGGGGGAAGGGAAAGACAGAATAAGGCACCACTGTTTGTGTTTAAGGGGATACTGATTAATATAGTTTAGGAATGATATTAATGTGATTGGTTGATTTTCTGCATTGGCGGTGAGAAGCAGATGCTGCTTTTTTTATTTGATTATATTTTGAATTTTTGGTAAAAACATCTTGAGTTTAGGATGTATATATATGAATCAAAATAAATAAACATGACAGAGTGAGGACTTGAACATATTCAGTATTAAATATCTGACCATTTTAAGTCATAGGAGCATACACAAGAAAGTATAAGGCCTCAATCCAGCTATGCTTAACTTTAAAACCCACTGATATCATACATTGCTGATCAGGGCACAATAATGGTAAGTTTCTAGGGCTAAAACCTGAACTGAATTCTACAGATGCAGATGTCTTAAAAAGGGAACAATGTGTGTATGTAGAAAGCACGCCTCCAGACATGCATCCCTGATAACTTGTATTCATGTTCACAAACTCAGTCAAAAGCATGAATATTTGTTACTGCCCAAAACAGAAATATGATCTCTGCCTGAAAGAACTTACAATCTAATTTTAGACAAGACATGATGATTGGGGGCAAACAAATGGGGAAGGTATTGGGTGGGGAAGGCTGAGAGCTGCAGTAGTAAGCTCTCAGTTAATGTAGACGTATGCACTTTGTGGTTAAAAGTTAACTTTTACCTCAATTAAAAGTTCTAAATTTAGAAAAGTACTTTTTGTGGCAACAATAATCATCACAAACAGAACAAGAATCCTAATGGGCAATGCTCCACAAACCACACTGAAGAGCTCCAGTGAAATCCTGGCCCCACTGAAGCCAATGTTTTCCTATTGACTTCAGTGGGACCAAGATTTCATGGTGAGCTTCTCCATTCCCACCTGTGTGTCCCAGAAAGAGAGTAGACATGAATGTTCTTTCTTTGGACCCTGTATTGACATTTATACATTTGTGTAAACATCCAGTCAGAATTCTCCACTCACACTGGCCAGTGTAAATGATTATTCAGCATGCAAAGCAGTTAGGCCCCTGTTTTGCCTGTGGTCTGTGTGCTCTCTCGAACGCTTTCCCCCTGCTTAGTTTCTAAGAAGCCCATTTACCATGCTAAAATCTGTAAGCAGAGCAAGGGACAGCACTACAAAATATAGCTCCTTCCCTTCTTTGCTGTCCCCAAAATCTGTAGCACTCTCTCTAGGCAGAACCCAAACAGAAGGGCATCCATGTAAAGCCAGCATGTGGAAATGTTACCATGGAAGTGGCACTCTCCCTCCATGCAGAAAATAGAGAACTCTCTCTTGGCAGACAGCCCTCTCTGCAAACAAACCACTGGGAATCAATATAAACTATTGTGACCAACTCTCACTGACCAACTTCCTCTCCAGAAAGAATTCATTTTGTGTGCTCCTGCCTCTCAATAATGAGAAGAAACATGTTTGAAAACTGGGGTAGTGGCTCTGATCTGAAACAGCAAAGAGCAAGTTTTGAGGCAGTCAGGGTCTGATTATTATTTCTTGATAAACGACCAGTGAAATAAATCATGGAACAAAGGATGATATGCAGCATTCTTTCAAAGAAGCACTGACTCTCTTCTGCAATCTGCTATGGTGACTCAGCACTGTGCTGAGTATTCTACAGCATTGTGTGAGCACTTTAATTCCTTTTTTAATAACAAAATTCAGAAGATTTGAGCTTCTTTGTTCCTCTGGTACTTTGGAGTTGCTTCAGGGAAAATTGGAATAATGCAATAGTGAACTGTTTGTTGATGCACTAGATATTGATAGAGCAATACATAAGATTATACTATGTTAATGTTTCTGTAATACCATGGATCTTGTGTTCTCCGTAAATGTGCAGGATTCCCACCAACATCAATTTGCACATATAGCAGAATGTCTGAAAGCAGGATAATGGAGTCAAGATCTATCACACGAATCTGAGCATAGGATGTTCCTCTAAACTGCAGAAATTTAACAACTTACTGCAAAGTGATAGCAGATAAGGATAAACCCCCTTCCACTCTCCATCCCTTATGACCACTTGAAGCTGTAGTTGCAGATGGAGTAAGGCATTGGTGAATGAGCCTTACAATGTCAAGGTATCATCTACTCTGTCAAAAAAAATTACAGAAAGATTATTCCAACAGTTAAATATTGGTAGTGCTGGACAGATCATCATTTTCAACTACATGGTTGACTCAGATTCCATAGTACATCCAACACTGCAGTTCCCAAAGAGTATATTAGAAACCCCCTGCCTACCAAGAAGGAAGATGTTAAACCTCGAAAAGGTGCATGATGGTGCATGTTTTAATTAAGGCTCTGAGCCTGCATTGAGCTCCAAGTGGGCAAACCCCTGTGACCACACAGAACCCCATTGACTTCCCACGTAGAGCTCAGTGCAGGATCTTGACCTTATTTTCATTACCATCTCCAGGTTATTTCGATACAGAGTTTTTATTTAAATGTATTTGTTAAGTGTTGATATTCTGCTGAAATCCTGTGATCAACTCAAATCCAGTGTATGTATGTTTGCCATTGCAACTGAGCCTGCTCTGAAGAATATAACCAGAATGTGAGAGTGCAGCTCACCCACATCAGTACCATGTGGATTTCATAGAATAGTACAGGAGCTCTTCATTTTCAACAGAGTTACAGTCGACTCTGACCTAGCATCTGCTAATAAACTTGAATCAGTTGGCCGTGACCCACATTATTTCTAGTACAACCCTATAGAAAACTTGGATTAAATTTGTTTTTCTCAAAGGGTTACTGTGTATGTAGGATCTGATTTGTTCACTGTTAGCGATGGTCAGATTTTCAACAAATGTAGGCATACAACTGTGCCTGCAAAACCTGACTGCCGTTGTGTGCTTAATTTGCCATACTCTTATTATGGATTTTAAAATGCAGGCAGAAGCATTAAGTTCCTCTTGGAATGAGCTCTATGCCATATGAAAAAGAAGTATGGGCCAGTTTTCAAAGGGCACTCAACCTCTTCAGTCTCTTTTTCTGGGCACAAATAATAGAATTTATTATTAATTACCTGATTATATTTTGCATCTGCAGATCAAGTAGATGTCTCAACGTGATCTTTTGTTTCCTCAGCTGATGGTGGACGCATAATAACTTCAAACACAAAATATGATGCTGTATTTATATGCTTAGCATGATTCAGGTACATTGAAATTAGTGTTAGTTTTTGATAGGGCAGTTCTTCTTTCAAAGGTATTTTCCTTTCCAAGAGCAAGATCATGGTTGGCCCTTATGCAGGGCAGGAAAGAGCATTTGGAAAGTCTCTTGCCACTTGCACATTAGCGTCTGTCATAGTCCTTGTGCTCATGGGATCACAGGGACTGCTTCTTTCTAGTACCCCCAGGAGTGCATGGACAATGCCCTTGAATGAGTTATCTGTGAGGGCTGAACCTGGGAATCTCTGGATTAAAAAAAAATCAGACTCCATCGCTTGAGCTAGAAGACCAGGTCCATTTGCTTGCAGACAGAAGCAGACTCAAGCTGTGGTCTAGCAGCTAGCCTCACTGAGTTAGCATGGACACACACTGCCCTCGGCTAGGGAATCTTGTCCCGAGTGTCAGCAGTCCACAGCAGTTCAAACCCTGTACAGGCCACTAGCTGCAGTGACATCCCTGACATGTCTTCTGCAGGAACTGACACTAAGACCTTTGGGTCTAAACACATAAACCTCTTCTGCTTGAGCTAAAGAACCAGTCCAGTTGGGCTGGAGGCAGTAGTGCACTCTTAAATCTCTACACATGGTCTCGCCTCTAGAGAGGGACAGATAACTGCATGGAGGTAACACGTGTTACACACACATCACCCCAAAAGGGGAAGGGGAAGAGGTAGTGCCATGGGCCTGCTTCCCCTTTGACCCTACTCATTGAAGTGGTCCTGTACACAAGGTATAGTATGCAGCACTCCTTGAAGGGGAGTGGCAGGGGGTGCACTCACTCTCTGTACCAGAAAGCGTTCCACCGGTAACTCCCCCATCTCGAGAAGTGCAGTTTCACATCCCTCCTACACAGGTCTGTGCATAAATGGCATGACTGAGCCAAGAATGATCATCACTTTTATGAGAAAAATGCTATAGGTTCTTAGACACACAAAACAATTTTTGTTGTCAATGGAACTGCAAACCCTGTCAAAGGTTCTCTGGCATTAAAATCATACTTATGATTTATGGAAAACAAACTATAAATTATCACTGAAAATATACTTATATATGAAAGTACAAGTAGAGGTTATAAATACTCTGTCATTATTTAGATAAACTAAATTTTAGAAATTCTTATGGCTGCAATTTCAGTAGTCTTTCAAAACAAACAAAGGACACACCATTAGCATCTATGACCCCTTTAGTGTGTGATTTTTTTTTTTATAGAGCAGAAACACTTAAAGTAAGATAATTACCAAAGTAGGAGCTACAGTGGCCTAGTTAGTCAATGGAAAGCCACCCACAATATCAATACGTAATTGAACCTGTTTTGGTTTCCATCAAGTTCAGCTTAAAGTTAACCACATGCTTAAGTCTTTAGAGGATCAGGGCCAATATAAATGTGTACATGCAAATACCCAGCTTGTGCATACAATCATGATAATCACTTACACAAATTAGGCATGCAACACTATGTTCATTTTTGTATTCCCATATTTGAAAGCCAGGGCCTATCTACCTTTCTATCCTACTAATTATGTGCCCATCACCATAAAATCTGTGCACTGTTTATATGTTCAGATATCAGGAATGCCAATTCTAATACGATGGGACAAGTTCCTTTGTCTTCTAGCATAGCTCATTTTCTCTGAAATGACTTGTCTTAGATTTTCAGATTAAAAATAACGAGTATATAATTCATAAATACCACATAAATTTTATATTAAAATTTTAAAAACCATACCTACAGTATTTTAGTACCTGACTTGTATATTTATGTGACTATTGTTAGAAGTGACTAATTGGGTTTGATTAGCTTCATCATTAATATTCTGTCCATAATTTAACATGCTTCAATAAAATACCCTAAAGCAGTATAATGATTAGATTTCAGGAATATGTGTTTTGCAATTAAGTTGCTCTTGATTTTGATATGCAGATTAAGAAATGGTGGTCTCATTTAAAAAAAAAGCTGCCCTTATTAACTCAGCAGTATACTCTGAAGATTAGGTAAGAAATCCAAGATTTTTTCTTTGTATATGCTAGTTAAAATGTATTTCAATCAAGCATATGTGGGCAAATCAGATTTGATTAGTTTAAGTTCATAGTCATTCTATCTAAATGAATAATGTGTCACCTAACATTGCAGAAATTTGATTAATAGTTTATCAGTTAATTAAAAATGGGGTTTAATTTTTCTTTTTTTAGGAAAATGCAAGGTAGATGTTCCTTGTATTCATCATAAATGCAAATTATTTCAGCTTGAATCTATTGTTCCTTGTTCGCTTCTTAGCCAACTGGCAAGAAAATAAAGCTTTTAGAATGATCTCTTTTAGAAAGAAGTAGTAAAACTTTGCTTGCTTACACATATGGCTGCCAGTTGTCTAACTTCATGTGGGAGAGCTGAGGATTTTTATTTTCTGCATGCATCCCACAAAGCCTCTAATTCTCCCCCACCTTCTGTATGCGGACTTTTTTGAAAAGGCCCCTAACCATTACATTATTTTATTTCACACCTTTACAGAGATAACAATCATGTGTTAACCCGAACACACTTTACTAGTAAAAACTAGAAATTAGTCCAGGGATGGCCTGCTAGGGAACTAATGAGGTGTACAGAAGGACTTGTGGCCATTTCCATAGATTAAACAAAACACAGGACAGGAAAGGATCTGCAGTTGTGGCCAATCCTTTGTTTGCTGAGCACAACAGCCATGTACGATATTTGTAACCCCCAGTCTTTTAACTCCGGGTTTAGCTAAAGTCTGAAGTATTCTATTTAACACACTGCCTCTCTCTCTCTCTCTCTCTCTTATAATTTATAGGCTATGTAGGTTGCAACACCTATAGTTAAGACTCCCAGACACTTTCCATTATGAGACCCTATTTTCAGTTGCTTATAACTTTGCCAACTTTAACCATTTACTCTGAAATTTTCCATGATGGGTGTCTGCTCAGGTGGATTTTTTTTTTAAACAGTTCAGCTGTTTCTCAGCGGGAAAGAGGTTGTTTTGCTCATGTTAATTTTTAAAAAAAAACATTTTGTGGAGAAGCTCTAGAAGCCACATGCTTTGGAGCAGGAACTTGAAATTTGGCAGGGGGATCAGGCTGGTGTTAAGGATGTGTCTTTTGTTGTCCTTATGAAAAAACTGCCCAAATTTGACCAAGATATGAGCCTCTGAAAATCTCAGTTTGTACACGTTCAATAGAGATTTGTTAGACTTTGGTATACTTCGAAGATTCCATTTGTACTGAACACACGGAGGCTGAGAAGGACTTTCCCAGCAATTGCTTCTCCTGGCGGTCACTGGCCACTGTGGTACCAGGCACCAGAACTAACAGCAGGAAGACTGTCTCTCCTGTGCTCTCAATGCTTCCCACTTCTGGTGCCCTGTCAGCAAGGAGAAGGAGGTGGAAACAGCCTGACTAACATGTAGAGGGGTGAGGAATTGAGCCTTGGGGCTGGTTAAGGGGAAGACTGAGATAGTGGGTCAAATAGTGGGGGATGGGGATAAGGCGCCAACAGGGGGATTGGAACTGGGGACTAGGATGAGGAGACAAGGCATGTTCCGGGTGAGGGATTGGTAAGTGGAGCAGAGGGGTGGGGACTAGAGCATAGAGCTGATGGAAGGGACACTGGGATGAGGAGCTAAGGGAGGACTAGGGAGGAGAGTGAGACAAGGCCAGATTGGAGGGGCCAAGGGCAGAAAAGATCAGATGGGCAGAAGTGTCTGTAATCACAAGAGGACATGCCACTCAAAACCTCAGGAATAATTTCTAACTCTCAATATTCCTCTGCTGTCAGCAAAGAGCTGTGAAACCCTCTTGCACGTGTGCCTCATTTCCCTCATGACCCACACAGACAATGACAACCTACTTCTTCTATCAGCTACTCTGTCAGCTGAAGTGACTGAGATCTTTGCAGTGGATCTATAGGTTCTAACCCTGCTGAGTCAATATGGTTCTACAAGATGGAATTTCTGTTTTTGCAGTTTCCTTTTTTTAGTAACTTATGGACTTATACACCAGAAATTATATTAAAGGAACATGAAGGTTGCAAACTCAAGCACTCAGATTTAGAAATTGAGGTTGCCTGTGCTACCTTAGTTCAGCCCCCTTGTGTGTGTGCGCATTAAGATATAGTATTTAATTGCATTATCACACTAGATTTTCCACAAGAGCCCTGCTTCAGTCAGTGCACAAGATGAACAGTGCTCACTGAATGAGCAGCTATACAATATTTATATATATAAATGCATGCCATTTAACTATTGTGAAACTTGATGAAGATGCCCTCTTTAAAGATGCCTTGACTGACCATCATTCGATATTCAGGGTTATTTAATAGCCTATGAAAAATGAATTGGTGGTTTTAGCATACTACCTGTGGACCAATGTACACATAATAGAAAATACCCTCACAAATGGTGCTCCTGTTGGCATTCTCAGAGTCGGTCAAATGTTGAATGAGCATGGAGAGTGACCTATTCTCTCACCCCCAGGTATGGTCCTTCAGTGGAAGTCTGGATGGGACTTCAAGGATGATAGGGTGGAGGTTTCTACTGCCACAGCTCAGGCTGTTCTGTAGCTATTTAGAGGACTTCAGTTTCCCTTGTCCAGACAATATCTCTGAGTTACTTTGTCTGTTTTGTAAAAGCAGCAAAGAATCCTGTGGCACCTTATAGACTAACAGACGTTTTGCAGCATGAGCTTTCGTGGGTGAATACCCACTTCTTCGTATTCACCCACGAAAGCTCATGCTGCAAAACGTCTGTTAGTCTATAAGGTGCCACAGGATTCTTTGCTGCTTTTACAGAACCAGACTAACACGGCTACCCCTCTGATATTTGTCTGTTTTGTACATGTTCATTATAATAGTTTAAAAAGTAATCCCAAATGCACAATAATCTATTCCTTTTGTAACATGTACAGGCTGGTATTAGTGATATGCTCATGATGGTTCCCCCTTTTCACTTTTCCCATTCTCTGTCACTATAGACATCACCACCATTCACCTTGGTGCTCAAGCCTGTAATGTGGGCTCCTTAATCTCAAACGCATATCCAGGCTGTGCCCACATTTCTAAGAGCTGTCATTCAGCTTATCTATTCTGCAATTAGACGTGTGGCTGGCCCCTGCCATCTGACTCGGGCTTGCGGGGCTCAGGCTAACAGGCTGTTTAATTGCCTTGTAGACATTTGTACTTGGGCTCCCACCTTGAAGGGGCCTAGACTGCGGGCTCCAGACCCAACCTGAATGTCTACACTGCTATTAAACAGCCCCTTAGCTCCAGTCCTGTGAGCCCAAAACAGCTGGTACGGGCCAGCCGCAGGTTTTTAATTGCAATGTAGACATACCCATTTTCTCTCCATCCACAAATTCAAAACTCTCATCCAGGCCTTCCTCATCTACCATTTTGTCAGTTTCTTACACAAATCTCTCCACACTTTCTTCTGTTATCCCTTCTGCATGGCTCACCCTCCCTGAACTGATCCAGAAGGCCACTACCCTCTCTGTGCCTTCAAATCTTTCCTCAGAAAGACCTACTATTGCCACAATGTCTGCCAGAAATCAGTTGGTTAATGACAGCTTGTGGGGCAGATAGGGATAGCTGGCACTTAACCTATTTATAATAATCATTTAAAAATGGCAAATGTATATATGTCTGTAAATACATGTGTTTAGTTTTACCCCTCTCTCCTCCCACTTTTAACGTCACTTTTTTTATGGCCTGATTTTTCAGAAGTGCTAAGCACGTACAGCTCCAGCCAAAGCAAATGGGAACAAGAAGGCACTTAGTATCTCTGAAAATCAGGCTGTTGGACTGTAAATTCTTTGCATGTGTTTGTACAACACCTACCACCTACCCAGTTCTGACATCAGCCTCTGGGCACAACAACAATATAGATATTAATAGTAATAATAGCAAAGCTATAAATATATTGGGCTAAATTCCGTTCTTGGTTGGTTTCAATGGGGTTGTAGACATATGACTAAGAGCAGAATTTGTCCCATGCAATTTTATTTCTGTTCTAGTCTCTCATATTTTAATTAATAATCTGGGGGTGGGGGTGGAGGAAAGAGGAAAATAGACCATATTTGCATGTGAAAACTGCTGCACATAACATATCTTGATTTTTGCATAATACTACCACTTGCAAGAAATATAGAAATCGCATATAAATATTAATGAAAAGCTGCAAAAGTTGGACATGCAGAGACACAGGGAATCCTGAAATACCATGATTTCCTGGCATCAATGGTTCCTTTTGGCTTTATAGACCATCCTATGGTTGCTTGATTGGGGAACTGTAAAGAGAAATAAAAGTATTATTTAATTATTCATTGGATAAGAATAAAAAGCAGCTAGTAATTAAACATAAAACATCCAAGTACGTAGTAGAAATATACAATTATAGTTACATGCTCAAAGATTATATTACAGAGAGTGCTACGGGTAACCCTGAATAATGGATCCATCAGAAAAGACTATTGGCTTCAACTGGAGCTGAGAGTACTCAGATTTCTAATGACTAAAACCTAGCTAGTAGTATCCCTAAGATAGAAACTAATTGCTCATGGATAATAATGTACCATACTTGCCATCCAATATTAATACATAACTGTATTAATATATCATAGCATGGTAACATGGTATGACTAAGATCTATATCAAATGATTATGTCAGTGGCCCATTAAGCAAATAGTATATTAAACCAAAAGAACAGCATATCATATTTGCGCCATATAACAGTAGGTTTAGATCTTAACTAGACTCTCCAATGAATAGAACTATACATTAGCTGCAGATTAGCAACAAACTTGCTTTATTTAGTTGATTTCTACGTAGAAGCAGACATGGTGACTGTTGCTATCTCAAGGTTTTTAAGGGAGCCTACTAATATAAAATATTCATTCTGTAACAAACTATACAAAAACATTCCAATCTTTCACCTCAAGCAGGAATATTACTGTGAAAACTGGTCAATATTTTTTCATCAGAATATTTCCTCAACAAAAAAAAATAGCTTTTCAACTAATAGTAATAATAAAATACAAAATCTATGCAGAAAATTTCAGTTTAGTTTAGATTTTTGAGAACCAAAACTTTGTGTTGAAAACCAACATTTTTACCAAAAACATTTTCAGAAACTTATGTTCCAGTTTTTAGCTTCAGTTTTTCACAGAAAAAAATATTTTCATGGAAAATTCTGAATTTATTATTTAAAAATTGGCATATGTCAACCAGATATAATGACCATTAACTAAAAAGTGAGCACAGACTTGCTTGAATTTTGTCCTAGTACACATATTAATTCTGCTCTCAAATATGAGTATTGCCTCTAACAACTGTATATTCAAACAGTTGGGATGGAGGACTTCTGACTGATGATCAAATTATGTTTTGCTTTATTAGAAATGGATCTTTCCTTCCGGCATGGTCTATGTGAAACTAATGTCATGACAAAATCAGTTACAATACTGGCATGGAAACAAGAGTTGACAGAGAAACATCACATGACACAGATAACTGAGACAACTCCAAAATGGTTGATACTCTACATAAAGTGCTTCATCCATAATCATTGTTATTATTTTGGTAGCACTTAAGGGGCCCAGCTGAGACGTTAGCTAATTTATCAAATGAAGATATCAAACCTCTTGCTAAAGTTGATCAACATATTGGGACCCAGGGATATCTTGGTGCCAACGGGCAGAGAACACAAGGGGGTACATAGAGTTTTACAGGGATCCCTTGGATCAGATACCTGCATAATAATTCACTAAAGGTGAATAACGTCTCTACCGAGGGCCACTAGCCCACTGGTCATCGTAATCATGGATAATATTTAAGGACTTATGTTGAACAGCAGCAGCTTGTCTATGTTTTAGTATGGACAAGACAACCATGTTCTCTCCCAGTGGTGATGCCCTTGACACTGCCTCATCTACAGTACGAACTTATGTCAGTATAACTATTTCCCTGAGGGAGGTGGAGCACCTACACAGACGACACAACTTAGGTGTTTATACTGAAAAATTATCTTCTTAAGGCAGATAACCAGGAAGTAACGTGTCGCAGACAGGTTGCTTTCAAGAAGGAGGTAACCAATGCCTCTCTCTCTGCCTAGTAATGTGTGTATTGAGCACTGTATGTTTCACAATGGATGCCTGTTTGTGTACTGAGCCATATGCTAATTAAGAGATTGTGAAATCTTCAAGAGAATAAATTTACATGAAGAAATAAGCAGAAGGAAATCCTGTTTACAAGTAAAGACCATGGATTGTTGGGATATATGTGGGGGTGCAGAATACCCTAGGTCTTTTGCTGAGGAGGCAAGCTGACAGCATGACTTGTCTCATAAATGGAAGATCACAGCCAAGCCTGGATGTATAACACTGGTGAGGAATACTTTATGTATGAGTGTATCTTGTTACTTAAGTCTAGGCTCTAGAATGAATGTTAGGATTTTATTTTACAGGTCACCATTTGTTTCCAATATTTTCTATTTGCTATCACTTGAATCTCTATTCTTTGTTAAATAAACTTTTACTTGTTTTCCCTATAAACATATCTAAGGGCTTGTCTACACTTACAGCGCTGCAGTGGCACCACTGTAGCACTTAGTAAAGACTCGTCTGTATAGGTGCTCCACCTCCCTCAGGGAAATAGTTATACTGACATAAGTTCGTACTGTAGATGAGGCAGTGTCAAAGGCATCACCACAGGGAGAGAACATGGTTGTCTTGTCCATACTAAAACATAGACAAGCTGCTGCTGTTCAACATCTCATTTGTACTAAAAAAGTACATACAAATCACTTCTATCCACATATATGTCCACTAGTTCCCAATTCACGTATGTAAAGATTCACCAAAAGATTGTCCTCCTTGTTTTCAAAACTATTCATGAACTTGCTCCAAACTACATCACAGACCTGGGGCCTGATTCTCCACTTCATGTAGTCATTTCATCTGTTCAAAGTGGGTGTAAAATGCTATTATCCTGCTTTAGTCGCGTTTCACATACTCTTTGCATTGATTTTGCCCAAGTGTAAATTACTAGACAAGATGCAAGGTAGTGAAAAATAAGCTCCAGGTCTTTTCCCCTCATTCATGTCTGCCAATATCCTTTAAAAAAATACAAAATAGAAAAATGTGCATAAATTAAGGCAAAAACATCAGAAGCCCGTACCTAACTAACTTAGCAAAATCCCTGTGAGGGTAGCTAATTGCATTTATGGGATGGCTAGAGACTATATACTATACTATATATATATAGTATACAAATACCATCAAATACTAGCCATCTCATGAATGCAATTCCATGCAATTAGATATGCACAGAAATACCATAAACATAATAATAAATAAGTTATCTTGCATATCAATATTATTTTGCTTCATGGCAATAAGTTTTAAGGATAGGGTGGGGAGAGGGAAGCCATTTGCAGCACCTCTGTACTGAGGTGTTTAGAAGAATTAGTAACACTTTTATATTTTTATTGTAAAAAATAAGGCTCCAAAAACATATTTCCATTTTTATACAAAAGCGTTAATTCCTTTACCTCAGGGAACAACCTATAAGTTTTCTAAGTAACCCTGAGAAGATCTGATAGCAAATTTTAAACCCAAACAATAATAAGTGAGAATTCTGGCAAAGGTGTGTATTAAAAAAATAAAGAAAGGTAGAAATATTTGCTTAGAAGTTTATCTTGTGAAAGAGTCTGAGGTATCTCGATTTGTATAATCTAGATTATGAGAGAAATAAAGGAAACAGAAGATGACTTTGAAACATTTTAGTGCATTTTAGTGTTAACAGCACAAATCACTCTGATTTCATATGAAACCCTCCTGTACGCAGCACTGAGCCAATCACCAGAAAAAAACAGCAGATTGTTCAAGTTTCCCTTCAGACCTATAGAAAAGCAGTGGGAAAACAGTAAGACTTGTCAAGTCTGCTCACTGATTCCATCTCTTTTCAAATCTCATCTTAAAAGACACATCTTTTCTCCCTTGCCTCTGCCTATAAATGTCCTTCTGCTCTCTGTTATTAGCCTTAAGAATTAATATTTTAATTTGCCATACAATAGTCCAAATTCAACCTGGTGGAAGTGGTGTATGCCACTGACTTTGACAGAGTTGTATTTGTTTAGACAAGATCTGAATTTGGCCCAAAATCTTTATATCACAGTTTTCTGTAATAATAACCCCACTACTACCACCTTGCACTTATATAATGCCCTCCATTTGAGGATGACAGGGTCAAAAAAGAGGCTTAAAAACATAATGCCAGCCTCAGAGAATCCTTCAGGGGGAAATTTTCAAAAGTGGTTTCTGATTTTGGGTGCTCAGTTTATGAGTGCCTACCTGAGACACCTACAGTCTGATTTTCAGAGATGCTGAGACCCCACCACTCCAAGATAAGTTAATGGAAACTGAGGGGGAGCAATACCTCAGAAAACCAGGACACAGCTGTCTAATGTCCGGCCTTAAAAATGGAAGCACCCAGAATTAGAGGCCACTTTTGCAAATTTGAGCCTCTGTTGCTAAAGTCACACAAGAAGTTTTCGGATTTCCTGGCTCACAATTCTGTGCCTCAACAAGAAATCTATTCTCTTTACCCTACCACATAATCTTTGGCTACTCTAAGCCACCAGATTTGTGTTTGGAGCAACCCCAACCTTCCTTATGGCAATGGCTGGTGCATTGAGGACAGGAAGATGTTGGCAGCACAACTCCAGAGAAAGCCATGAGGGCAGGTGACACAAGGAGGCTGGGAAAGTAATACAGACGGGACAACCTCTCTGCACTTGCTGTAGCCCTTGGAACTCAGAACATCTGTGGGGCAAGAGGGTTGTACCCACACCATAGCAAGCCCCTCACATCTCCCTCTAGCCATAGAAATTCTGGGCAGAAATGTGATTTTTCTGAGATCTTTAGCCCTGCTGTAGGTTCTTCTGCCAGAGGACATACTTGGCCCTTGGCTAGCTACAATACCTTTAAATTGCAGCATTTGCCCACAGACAACTAATTACCAAGCAGTAAACTTTAATGACAGCTAGTAAGTTTTAAAAGGAGAGAAAAATATTGCTGCTTATAGACTTAAAAATAAAAATACAAGAATAAAAAGGAACAAAGTAAAATAAATAACCACTTTTCTGCAATAGCTGTAAAATATATAAATAGCATTGAGAGAATGAAGTCAGCAGTTAGCCAGAATATAAATAACAGAAACTACCACAAATAGACCAGGTCATAAAAAAGTTATAGATAAACTAAAGAGGAGCAGTACACTAGAAAAATATGATTTCAAATCAAGTTCATAGAAGCTTCTTTCTAATGTTCTATAACTCAGAGCTTAGAATATTTTTTCCCGCTGTAAGAACTTATACAAAAATGACAAAGAGGGAAAAATATATAAAAAGCCAAGAAATAATGACTTTTTAATCTTTGATGATATCTACTCAAAGGGTAACTATCTGTGAGGACTGCAAAATTTAACCTATCATTTTCATAGTGACAACAGAATTTATAGTTTAAAGATTTATAGATTTTAAACATTTGGAACTGAACCATCTGGCTCTGAGATAGCCAGTCCCAGCCTCAGTGCTTCAATAGCTAGATCTTTTCTAAGTGAACAAAAGCCAAACCTCAAGTCATCAGCAGCATCTGGCTCCGATAAAGCCTTTATCCAACATACAGTATTCAGAAATATACTATTAAATTAGCAGGATGTGTCTGAGAAATAGAGCTACATAAATGAACAGGGGGAACCTCGCTGTATTTCCTTTGAGAAAGTTCGAACAAGGTATTGAATCTGTGTCTCTCTCTAGATCATGAAGTGACTGATTAAAACTGGATACATGTAAATTAATTTTTTTTAAATCTGTTCAAATAACATTAAAGGGTCAATTCCAACCCTGACTGGTGTTGTGACAGTTGTGTCCTATTGGCCAGGAAAAGATTTCCAGAAGTGGCCTGAGGGACAGGTGGTGCAATGTCTTCGCTGCTGCTCTAAATGGGAGACGCATTTGCTCCCACCTAGCATAGGGAGGGAGGCCTGACTGTCATGGGTCTTTTACAGGAGTGGGTGGGTGAGGTTCTGTGGCCTGCAATGTGCAGGTCAGACTAGATGATCATGATGGCCCCTTCTGGCTTTATAGTCTATGAGACGGTAGTGTGCCATTGAACAGGCTGGAAATGGTTTCTGCCTATCAGAATACACCCATGCCTTCCCTTCCAGCATTAGGGAGCGATCCTGCCCTTCTGCTCTTGCAGGTGAGAAAGAGGCACCCGACACTCAGCAAACTGGAGCTGATGAGGGACAAATCACCCACATCTCCCAGATGGGAATTCAAGACTCAAAAAGCAGTGGAACCACTGTGGTTCTCCTATGTGAGGAACCAGTAGGAGTCTGTAGATAAACCATGCAGCAGCATGGTGGATGAACTGGGAGAGAGATATTGGGTGGTCAGCAGGAGCACAAGCTATGAGGATCTACTGGCCAAGACCTCTGAATATGACGTATGCCACAGATTGCCACCAACTGCTGAATCCCAAAGAAAGTCCACTTATCCAGGCTTTGGAAGCAAGAATTTAGCCTTAAGTGTTTAACAAAATCAAATCGATTCACCATACCCCAACCTGCTGTGCCTCAGTATAGTAGGAGTTTCAGAATAGTGGGTGATCTCACATCTTATAAAAACACAGGCATAATTGGGTGAATTAAGGACGGAGCTGTATTTTCAGTTCTGAATTTTCTTGTTTTACTGGATTTAGGCTTCACCCTTAGGCATGGGCAGCCGGTGACCCAGCTGTTTGGGGAAGCTAGCCCCCAGCTCCTCCCTTTGTGCCAGAGGTGCCACCCCTCCCCTTCCTTTTCTGCCCCCCACTGTCCCCACAGCAGCCCAGAGAACCCCCACGTGGCCCCCACCCCCAGGTGGCCAGGCAGCGTGGTCGCAGCGCCCCCAGCCCTGGTGCACCGGGCAGCACAGCCACAGCACTCTCAGCCCCGGAGCACCAGGTGGGCAGCGCGGCCCCAGTGCCAGCAACCCTGAGTCCTCACAGCAGGCCAGCCAGCCCCAGCCAGCCTGGGCCAGGGCAGAGCGCCAGGAACTGCAGCAGGAGGGGGCGTGAGGGCAGAGCATGGGCGGGGCCACACCAGGCTGTTTGGGAAGGCACAGACTCCCCCAGACTATGATACCCGCCTCCCATGCCCTTAGGGCTCAGGCCTTCCCCCTTGTACAAAGTGGGCCATGTCCGTTGGTCATGTCCCCAGTGCCCTGGAAGGCAGGCTTGAGATAGTTATTGTGTCTCTTTTGGAATTGTTTCTGTTTTTCAATTGCAATATAGAAATAAAACTCTTAAAACCAAGTTTTCCTTGACATATCGATAACTGCATTTGCACTGACAAGTGCAGGAGACACATTTATTGACATTGTAACAACTCCTTCAGGACAACGCTTTTTAAAAAAAGTGAAAGACGAAAGATAAACCTTCCATAGATATTGTAATGAATCTTTCACTGATACCATAACAGCTCTGATTACATTCTTGTATAGGGAACAGCTCATTTAAAAAAAAATCTTTGTTGGCCACTGCATGGGGTCTATGGTTCCTTCAGACCCAATATGGGAGCAATGGGAATGCTCTGACTCATACCTACTTGTTGAAAAAGTTTAAGATTTTATGAAATTGATAAAGTGATATGTACACTCACATTAGTATGTTAGTATGAATTGTACGATTTCTTGCATAGATTGTGCGAATTACAAGTCTAATTTGCTCACACAATTACCATGACTGCACGTGCAAATTAGAGCAATTTCACATGTAAGTGGTAATAGACTGGGTACACAAAGACTGCATGACAAACACTGTAATTATGCCTGTACATTGGGCACAGGATTGCTTATCCTTCTAAAAATCTGCTCCTTGCTGTATAGTGTTTAAGGACTTAGCTGCACAGCACAATTTTCTGTTTTGAGGATTATGATCTAATGTGTGGTTGGTAAGCAAATGGACTAGAGCAGGAGTAAATGCAATACATAACTGAGAACACTGAGGGAGTTTAGGGACAGCGTCAGGCTCAGAAGTAGGAGAACATCAAGATGGTGGAATTATTACATTTTACGAGTGTGTGTGAGTAGGGGACTCTCCTACCCACTTTGAACAAAAGTATACACACACATCATAGGAGGTCCAAACTTAGCCTCTTTCTGGGTCCAAACGTCCCCCTTCCAGAGACATTGATCTTGTGACGTGGCAGTCCATATTCTCTATGAAAACATGCTGATATGAATATGACATAACTGAGATATACTTCATGCAAGATGGCTCGTGTGAGATATCATTGGAAAGGTTATGATTTACTGAATGTGATTATCCTCTTTGTATGCCGGTATCGTTTCTGTAACTGAAATTAGGAATATTGACTCTGTATCTGTATTTCGACTGTGCTACTTTGGGTGACACCCACGGCCAACACTTCAGGTACAACAATGGAAAAGCCAGACAGGGCGGATGGCCCATCAACAAAGACAATGGATTGTAAAAGAGCTTAGTCTTCCTGTGAACATGTGGGTCAGCCTGTGAAGAATGGCTACAGGGGCCTTACAAAGTCAGGTGGTCTTGTCACCTGATACTAAAACATTACCTGGGACGTCTTGTAACTTTCCACTGTGAGGGACGGGGGGTCAAACTAGGAAACAAAGAACTCCCGCCTTATGCAAATCCTATTTAAGGGTGGGGAGTGAGGTAATCCAGGTTTTGAGTTCTCCCCTGCTACCCCATCCAAGATGACTGCTGGAAACAACTAAGACTGAACAGTGGGAAAGAACTGGGCCCAGGCTGGAAGGGTGTCTGGCCTGTGAAGAAGGTTATTAGAACCACATTTCAGGTGAGAACTCACATGTAACCAGTTTCTTTAGTGTATTAAGCTTCGTTTGCGTGCTCTGTTTTATTTTCTTAGTAATCTGCCTTGTTCTGTCTGCTACCTTCTTAACTACTTAAAATACACCTGTTACAGTTAATACATTTATTTCTGGTTTATAATACAACCCAGTTTCTGTGATTTCTAACTGGGGTGGGGGGTGAGAAATTCTGCATACCCTCTTCCACATTGAGGGAGGGAGCGAATATAATATATCTTTGGGTCTGCACTCCAAGGGAGGTGGACATCTGAGTGCTGGAGTAAGTCCCTTAAGCTGAGTCTTCCCAGAGCTGATCTGCAGCTGGGTGTGGCCCTGCCTGTGTGTGTGCTGGAGGAGGTTTTAAGATCCTGGTTCAGCAAGACAGGTTAAAGGGGGCCTATGCTGGCAGAACAGGTAGACTCAGGCCTTGTCTACACTACAAGACTATTTCGAATCAACTTAGTTCGAATTTGTGGATTCGACCTTATGAAGTCGAATTTGTGTATCCATACTAAATACACTAATTCGAATTTTTGAGTCCACATTCACAGGGCCAGCGTTGACTTTGGAAACGGTGCACTGTGGGAAGCTATCCCACAGTTCCCGCAGTCCCCGCTGCCCATTGGAATGCTGGGTAGAGCCCACAATGCCTGCTGGGGGGAGAAATGTGTCGAGGGTGGTTTTGGGTAAGTGTCGTCATTGAACCGTCAATCACAACCTCCCTCCCTCCCTCCTTGAAAGCGCCTGCGGGCAATCTGTTCATGCACTTTTCTGGTCAGTGACAGCGCGGACGCCACAGCACTGCAAGCATGGAGCCCGCTGCGATCATCGCCGTTTTCTCCTCCTCGCACTTTATCGTCCACCTCTTCCACAGTCAGCTGCTGAGAAATTGGGCTACTTTTCAATGGTGCTGCAAGCACTGGGGGACCATAGGGGACGTTTTGCAAACATCAACGTCGGGTGGCCGGGCAAGGTTCATGATGCGTGTGTTTTCAGGAACTGTGGGCTGCTCAGACGCCTGCAGGAAGGTAGTTTCTTCCCGGACCACGAAATAACTGTTGTGGATGAGCAGATTCCTAAAGTCATCCTCAGGGACCCAGCCTGCCCGCTAATACACTTGCTCATGAAGCCCTATACAGGTGCCTGGGACACCGACAAGGAACTCTTCAAATACCAGCAAGCAGCGTGACCTGTGACTGTTCATTTTCTTTACAGAGAAGCTGAACCTGCCCCTGTTTCTTTACCCACTGACTGTTGACTCTCCTCTTCGGCTACATACCCTGTTCACCCCGTTTCCCCCACTTCCAACACACGTGTAAAAATAAAATACATGTCCCATTGTTACTGAAGAAAGGTTTCTTTATTCATGACTTTGCGTTAAAGGGTTGAAACTGGGAGGCAGACTGTGCTGGGTAGGGTGTGCGGTGATGTAAAGACCGCCTCTAAACTCAACGAATGACAGGCTCCTGCTCCTAGAGCGGTCCGCAGTGCCGGAATGCTTCTTTCAACGGAGCCTGCCATCCCTCTTTTTCGAATTCTGTGTGCGGGGGGATATGTGACCTTGTGGCGGAGGAGTACGGATACAGATTCCTCTGCTGCGTGACTCAGCGGTCCAGGACAAGGACCGCTGTATAAGATCTGTAACCGCCCTCCCCTGCTACAAAGTCACATCCCCCCCGCCCACACAGAACCTGGAAACCACCTCCCATACTGACCATGGTGCCTACTGACTGCACTGTGTGTGTGACCCGCTGCTGATCCTGCCCCCGTGTCTGTACCCTGGGAAAGGTGACTGTCCTATGCAATTAACAACCCCCTTCCCCAAGCCCCCCATTCAAACACAGTCTTCTTTGAAAAAACATGACGGAAACAGTAATTAACAGCAAAGTATTTTTATTACTTAAGTAGACACTTAGGGCATGGAACTGGGATTGGGACTTGTGTGAGTCCGGAAGGGAACGACTTCTGCAAATGTAGGGTATGAGAGCTTTTGGGTACTTGAGCACTCTGCTGGGGTGCAGTGACAGTTTACACGGCCTCTGGCGCCCCTCCTTCTGGTTATTTTGGGTGAGGGGGGTATGGGACTTTGTGGCGGGGGAGGGCGGTTGCAGATACACTGCAGGGGGGCTCTGTCCTCCTGCGGTCCTGCAGAACATCCACAAGGCGCCTGAGCATGTCCGTTTGCTCCCTCACTAGTCCAAGCATTGTTTCAGTCGCCTGCTTGTCTTCCTCACGCCACCTCTCCTCCCGTTCGCTGTGTGAGCGCTGGCACAGAGAGACGGTCTCCCTCCACTGCTGGTCCGGCTCTGCTGGTCCGCCTCGGCTAGGTAGCAGCCCATACGTTCATCGAACATCTTGTCCCTTGTCTTTTTCTTTCTCCGCCTAATCTTTGCCAGCCTCTGCGAGGGGGATGCTGTGGCAGGTCTGGAGACAGTGGAAGCTGTGAGATGGGAAACAGGGAGTGAATTCCTTGAAAAGATACATTTTTGCGAACAATTAACTGAGTCTAGGCTGTCTCTGTGAATTCTGGGTTGAGACCCCTGTGCCTGCTGGGGCACAAATAATTTTCGCGGTGGATATTGGGTAAATGTCGCCAGTCATTCCTTCCTCCGGGAAAGCAACGGCAGACAATCATTTCAAGCCCGTTTTCCCAGAATTGCCCTGGCATACGCCATAGCGTGGCAACCATGGACACTGTTTTGCCTTTTGTGTATGTCACCGTATGTGTACTAGATGCCGCTGACAGAGGCGGTCCAGCAGCGCTACACAGCAGCATGCTTTTGCTTTTGCATGACAGCAGAGATGGTTACCAGCCATATTGTACCATCTACCATACCATAAATTGGTAATAAGATGGTAATAAGATGGGCATGGTTACCTGTCCTTTTGCACTGCACCATTTGGTGCTGTCATAAATGCCCCTGGCCGAGCATCCAGGGGCGCAAAAGCAAAAATTGGGAATGACTCCCTGAGTCAATCCCTCCTTTTTGGTATCTAAAAATAGAATCAGTCCTGCCTAGATTATGGGCAAGTGTACTAGAGAACCACTGTATCATAGAACCAGAGAGCACAGCTGCTCTGTGTCCGATCCTGCATAAATTTGGAGCTGTATGCTATTCACAGGGGGTGCTCCTGCAACAACACCACCTGTTCATTCCGGCCTTCCCACAGCCTTCCTGGGCTACCATACCATTGTCCCACCACTTGTGTGATGAAGTAATAAAGAATGCAGGAATAAGACACAGTGACTTGTTTGTGAGAAATGAGTGGAAGGAAGCCTCCAGCTGCAATGATAGTCCAGGCAGGACATTAATTACTGTGGATGAAGGAGCCCATCATCCCTCTGCTAGTCCAGGGGCAATTCAATCTTTTCTTTACACAGGAAGGGTGGGGGCTGATGGAGCTCAGCCCCCTGTTGCAATGATGAGGACAGTTACCAGCCATACTGCACCATCTACCATGAAAAATTAGGGCCAGGCGCCCTTGATCGACCTCACAGATGCTAGTACGCATGGTTACCAGTCCTTTTGCACTGCCCCATGTGCCAATAGGCTGATGATGAGGACGGATACCAGTCGTTTTGTACCATCAGCCATCCATAGCGTGGGGGGAGCAAGGATGTTGGTGTTGAGTGCTGCACCATCGCGTCTATCTGCAGCATTCAGTAAAGATAGGGTGACATGTAAAAGAGTCAAGAGAGGATTGTTTTCCCTTTCACTTCTGGTGGTGGGTGGGGTGTGTGCGCAAATTGCCGAACTATGCCCTGACCCACCGCAGACACTGTGTTTGACCCTAGAAGCATTTGGAGCTCATCCAAGAATGCAAATACTTTTCGGAGACAGCAGGAACTGTTGGATACCTTGCGTCCTCATTCCCCCCTCCCTCCATGAGCGTCCATTATATTCTTTGGCTTTCCGTTACGCTCGTCACGCAGCTGCGTGCTGAGTCTGTGCTATGCCATCTGTCCGTGGATTTATTAAAAATACTTTGGACCAGGCGCACCATAACAGTAATTCCACTACTTAGATGCATGAGTCTCCTAGCGAGATCACCGTGAGGACAGGCACTGAAGGAGATAGAGAGCGCATGCTGCGTGAAATCTATCACGAACCACGGACCGATGCAGCCGTGCTCGGGGAGGCAATGCTCCCTGAATACCGCATGAAAGCCTCGCACGGAAAAGGGTGCTATCACGGAGCACCCAATAAGGCAGCTCTCCCCAGGAACCTCCTGCTGATGCTTATCGATTAACGGAAGGAGAGCTTCGTGGAGATCTCCCAGGAGGATTTCTGTTCTATCACCATATATAGAGAGACCTCCTTCTCACACACTTCAGATTCCTGTTATATTAAGAATAAAAGTTAACATGGTTAAAGCACTTACCGACTGCTCCTTCCCCTGATTCAGGATCCGGGTTCATGGCCGGGGAGGGTTGGTAGGGGATCTCCGTGACGGTGATGAATAGATCCTGGCTGTCGGGGAAACCAGCGTTGTAAGCGCTCTCGCCTGCCTCGTCCTCCACAAACACTTCCTCATCTTCCCCGTCCGTGAACATCGTCGAGGAACTGTCCGTCGACACTGTCCCATCATCAGAGTCCATGGTCACTGGTGGGGCAGTGGTGGCAGGCTCCGTAGCGTCCGTTTGCCGCTTTGATTTTTTGGTAGCCTTGTCTGGGGTCCTTGATTTTCACGCGGCGATGCGTTGCATGACGGCTGTATCCTCTGTCTGGATCATGGCTTTGGAGACCTTCTCGTAGGTCTTTGCATTCCATTTGTTGGAGCGCAGCTCCGAAAGCACAGACTCCTCACCCCACACACCGATCAGATCCAAGAGTTCCCGGTCAGTCTATGCCGGGTCCCTCTTTCTATTCAGAGATTACATGAACTCCTCTGCTGGAGAGCTCTGCATTGCTGCCGGTGCTGCTGAGCTCGCCCTGATGTCCAACCACGAAATGAGATTCTAACTGTCCAGAAAGGAAAAGGAATTCAAATTTTCCCGGGTCGTTTCCTGTGTGGCTGCTCAGAGCATCGAAGCTCGGACTGCTGTCCAGAGCGTCAACAGAGTGGTGCACTGTGGGATAGCTCCCGGAGCTACTAAGTTCGATTTGCATCCACACCTAGCCTAATTCGAGCTAGCCATGTCGAATTTAGCGTTTCTCCACCTGTCGGGGTGGAGTACCAAATTCAAACTAAAGAGCCCTCTAGTTCGAATTAAATGGCTTCCTGGTGTGGACGGTTGAGCGGTTAGTTCGAATTAATGCTGCTAAATTCGATTTAAAGTCCTAGTGTAGACCAGGCCTCAGTGATATCTCAGCACATCAGGTGGCTTCCCAAGGGGTCCAACCCATCACAGGTCTATTGCATGAAAACACTACATAGTCCTTCATGGTTGGAAGTCTCAGCTCAAATGGGCCAGGATTATACTGGCATGGTTACAATGGAGACATATTGACTGAACTATGTGAGAGCCTTCCTAACAATTGTCTGTCCTATGCCTGTGGCTCTAGCCATTGTTTTCATAAACACCAGATTCACATACAGTATTTTTTTTTAATGAAGAAAGGCATCAGATCTTCAAACCTGTAGACTTAAAGTTCTTTGGAAAAATCAGAAAATAAAAGCTTAATATTAAGGGGAGAAAAACAGAGAAATATGTGCCTGAACCAACTAATAAAGTTTTGTGTCAACCAAGCCATAAGTTGGTAGAGATTTGCTGGGCTTTAGTAATAACTAAAGTAGCGAGAGTTTCCTTATAATATGCTCTTAAGAAAAACTCCAGAGTTCAATGTATCTGAACAGCATGCTTTAGGTTCAGTTTACTGAAGTCTTTTGTGCCATTTATGGACCATTTCTGCACGTAAAGCAGGAAATTAGTGCACTAAAAATGACTGATGCACCAAATTAGTCTGTTTTCATACTCACAAAATCCCAAAGCAGCAGTATTTAACTTTGACCCAAGCATTCACCTCAGGGGTGAATTACCTAGAGAAGCTGGAATCGGATGGAAAAGTACTCACAGCTCTAGGAAGTATATTTTGTATATTCACCAATAACTTTTTTTCTTCCAAAAACATAGGTCCCACATGCCCTGTGTAAGGACCCTATGTGGCCATAACAATCACTGGAGCACTGAATCCCTACAGTACTGCTCCACCTCAATACCTGGTCATTTTTATTCTTTCCATCACTGAGGTGTATCTTAGAAATTCATTCCAGTTAAAAAATTATGCTATTTAAAAAATGTTTTGCTTTGTCCTCCTATCTCGCTTAGTGCATTTCAATCTAATTAAAGCAGTGACCATATTTTTTCTCAAAACCATCCCTATTAATAACCACTACATATCTGTATCTCTGCTTTTACCTTACCTGAAGTATTTGAGTGGTAGCGCCCAAGATTTAAAGGAAGGCCCTACCCTCACAACTTCAAGGCATAAAGTGAGGGAAACAGAGTGGTAGAGAACACATGGAAGATCCATGCCTGCATGGGGCATGATAGTTCAGGGGGGTTCTGGAGTCAACAAGCTCCACATAACACATGTGCTCCCCTTGGGGCCTGCTGTCAACAGAGTTGAAGGTCTGACCAACCATTCAAGTCAGTGACCACACCCCTGTCACTGTCATGCAGCACCTCTGAGCATGTTAGCCAGTCTCCCAGACTAGCATAAAGAACAAATTCAGGATTTCTGAATCTCCAGGTATCATACAGAGTTCAAAGTTGTTCTGGAGGAAGCGCTTCCAGGTTAGCCACTGTCAGGATCCTGGGTGAAGGTACGCAGGACTAGTGGCAGGAGTTTGGAAGCCATGAACTGAAGCCAGGAGTCAGAGCCAGTATCATGCCCAAAGCGTCTGCCAGAAGCTCAAGCTGGAGTCAGAGTCAGGAATCAGGCTGAGGTATCAGGGGCCATGTGGGGATCCCAGGGTCAATCAGGAGTCAAAATCCAAGTCAGAGGAAAAGTCAATACCAAGAAATGAGAAGCAGGATAATCATAGTAGCTAACCAAGGACCTGCGTTGTTTCCTGGACCCAGTTACTGGTATGTCCCATGGGCTTATATAAGATCAAGGAGCCAATAAGCAATCGTTAGATCTCTTGAGGCAGAACTTCCTGTGGCGTGCAATCTCTGTGGCTTGTGGGTCAGAGGGAGCAGCCAGGATACAGCTGCTGCTGGGTGATAGTGTGGGAGTGTTAGTTACCTTGCAGACTGGGTTCAAATCCTGATGAACCTTAAAACCAATAAAATAGGGTTGAATTGTGTTGAAGTCCCTATTCAAAACTAGGGGAACCCTTCATGTCCACTAATTGTACAGTTAGGCCTTGTCTACACTACAGGATTTTGTCTACACATGTTATGCCGACACACAGCCATCACAGTAATTAAACCAGTATTGCATGTCCACACTATGCTCCTTGTGTCGGTGGAGTGCACCCACAATAGCAGCTCTTGCATCAACACAGAGAGCAGTGCACTGTGGGTAGCTATCCCACTGTGCAACTGGCCGCAAGGTGCTTTGGGAAGGGTTTGCAATGCCTCATGGGGGCAGGTACAGCGTCACATGATGAAGGTTTCTCATGGGCATCCTACTAGATTGCCAGCCGCTTTTCAACTGCCCTGGTAACCTGCAAAGCATGGATCCTGCACTGCTGTTCAGGATTGTGCTGTGTGTTATGAACACAAGGCTATAAGAGGAGCCAAACAAAGGGCTATTCAGCTGGGGGATGCCTTGAAGGAGCATATTAACAATGAGCCATAGTAATGTGTGTTGCTGGAGTGTGCTGAGCCTGGTATTATTTTCTTGTTCCGTGCTATGAACCTTGTAATGATTGCTGTGTGTGGCCAAAAAGTAACACATTTTAAATCACTTTTTAAAGTAGTACTTGGTACAGACATTGCTGAGAAGCCCATAGAAGTGTGTGTGTGTGTGTGTGTGTGTGTGTGTGTGTGTGTGTGTGTGCGTGAGAACGAGAGAGAGAGACAGATATGGTTGCCAACCCTCCAGGATTGGCCTGGAGTCTCCCGGAACCGGCATTGACCTCGCGGTGACTATTGAAAGCAATCTGGGAGATTTTAATAGGATATCTTAAGAAAATGACATTCTGTCATGGGGGGAGGGGGGGAAATCTCCCAGAATAGCTTCAGTCAGAGTTGGCAACCCTAGAGACAGACTGCTGGTGGAGAGTGAGTGTGTCGGCACACTGTCCCTTTAAGTTCAGACAGCAGCTGGAAGCAACCAATCCTGTGGCAGAAGATGGTTCACGGACAGCTGGTGTCCCTCTGTCCTTCCACCCAGCTCAGCAGAGACTGGTACACTGGCACGAGGAGGGGGACACCCTGACATTAGCCCCTCACTTCACTCCCCAGCTCTGCACAGCACAGCAGTCTGCCCCACCCTCAATACCCACCCCCCCTGCAACAGCAGCCTGCCCTGCCCTGCCTGCCTGCCTGCTGCTGTGGTCCTGTGCCAGGGAGAGCAGGATTCCGTGTTAATGTTTCGATTCCCTGATTCCCTCCGAGTTCTCCCAAAGCCTCCTCTCCCCACAGACCAAGGAGATCCAGCCCCTCCCCTGTAGTCCAGGCAGGAGTGCATTCGGCAGCTGGGCAGTAGCTATGTGACCTCTCCACACTGAGCAGTTTCAAAACTTCTTGGAGCTTTGAAAGGGGAGGGGCCTGTAGCTGGATGCAGGGAAGCAGAGTTCTAAGCAGCGAACAGAGCCGTCACGATGGGCTTTGTGGGATACTTGGAGGCCAATTACGGCGACGTAAGGAACGCAGTGTCTACACTGATGCTTTGTCGAACTAACTTTGCTGCTACACCTACAAGCTCTACACCGCTCATTGAGGTAGTTTTATTTTGTCAGCAAAGCAGGACAGTTTTGTCGGTAGAAGGAGCCTTGTCAAAATCCACATCAAGCTCCCAATCCAATTCTCAGCACAGGAGCCCACAGAGATGAAGATATAGGGTCAATGCATCCACTGCACATGGCTATACGGTTCAGTATGTGAGTCCTTAGTACCAACTGAAATAGGGACAAATGATGAAAGGGGAAGAACGGGGGGAAGTATTCTGCACACTGCCGTTCCACATTCATAGGCCTGCAAAGGTGACTGAGGTGCGTAAGCTGAAGAGAAGAGAGAAGAACACAAGTCCAAGTTGAGCAGGGTTCTCTTAAAGTTATCAGGGAGTTAGCTGAGAAATGTGACTGGCAGAATCTGCCTGCATCAGAGTCACACTGCTATCCTCAACAAAGAAAGATAGGCCTCTAGGGAAGGGAGACAAATAACTGTTCTTTACACAGAAGAAATTCATGAGTCATTTATGTTTCTCTAAGTTAAGAGTGTCCCCTTGTAATGGGAACTTTCAATATGATATGATGAGGTGCCGCATCTAGCCGGAGATGAGGTCCACAAACATAGGCTAGTTCCCTTAGGGCAGGTCTATACTTAAAACACTGCATTGTAGCACTTAAGTGAATATGCTCCTATGCTGACAGGAGAGCTTCTCCATTGGCATAGTTAATCCACCTCCCAGAGAGGCAGTAGAAGCTCTCCCGTCGACATAGCACTGTCTACACAGGGGGTTATCATAGAATCATAAAAGGTCAGGGTTGGAAGAGACCTCAGGAGGTCATCTAGTCCAACCTCCTGCTCTAAGCAGGGCCAATCCCAAGTAAATCTTCCCAACCAGGGCTTTGTCAAGCCGGGCCTTAAAAACCTCTAAGGATGGAGATTCCATCACCACCCTAGGTAACCCATTCCAGTGCTTCACCACCCTCCTAGTGAAATAGTGTTTCCTAATATCCAATCTAGACACCCCCCCCATTGATTCTTGTTTTGTCATCTGCCACCACTGAGAACAGCCGAGCTCCATCCTCTTTGAAACCCCACTTCAGGTAGTTGATGGCTGCTATCAAATCCTCCCCCACTCTTCTCTTCTTCAGACAAAATAAGCCCTGTTCCCACAACCTCTCCTTGTAGGTCATGTGCCCCAGCCCCCTAATCATTTTTGTTGCCCTCCGCTGGACTCTCTCTAATTTGTCCACATCCTTTCTGGAATGGGGGGCCCAAAACTGGACACAATACTCCAGATGTGGCCTCAACAGTGCCGAATAGAGGGGAATAATCACTTCCCTCAATTTGCTGGCAATGCTCCTGCTAATGCAGCCCAATATGCCGTTAGCCCTCTTGGCAACAAGGGCACACTGTTGACTCATATCCAGCGTCTTGTCCACTGTAATCCCCAGGTCCTTATCTGCAGAACTGCCACTTTGCCAGTCGGTCCCCAGCCTGTAGCAGTGCATGGGATTCTTCCGTTCTAAGTGCAGGACCCTGCACTTGTCCTTGTTGAACGTCATCAGATTCCTCCAATTTGTCTAGGTCACTCTGGACCATATCCCTACCCTCCAGCGTATCTACCTCTCCCCACATCTTAGTGTCATCAGAGAGCTTGCTGAGGGTGCAATCCATCCCATCAACCAGATCATTAATGAAGATGTTGAACAAAACCGGCCCCAGTACTGACCCCTGGGGCACTCTGCTTGATACCGGCTGCCAATTAGACATCGAGCCGTTGATCATTACGCGTTGAGCCCAACGATCTAGCCAGCTTTCTATCCACCTTATAGTTCATGCATCCAATCCATACTTTTTTAATTTGCTGGCAAGAATACTGTGGGAGACTGTATCAAAAGCTTTGCTAAAGTCAAGATATATCACGTCCACCGCTTTCCCCATATCCACAGAGCCAGTTATCTCATCATACAAGGCAATCAGGTTGGTCAGGCATCACTTGCCCTTGGTGAATCCATGTTGACTGTTCCTGATCACTTTCCTCTCCTCGAAGTGCTTCAAAATGGATTCCTTGAGGACCTGCTCGATGATCTTTCCAGGCACTGAGGTGAGGCTGACCGGTCTGTAGTTCCCCAGTTTCTCCTTCTTCTCTTTTTTAGGTTGGTTCTGATAGAGTTAGGTTGGTATAACTATGTTGCTCAGGGGGGTGGATTTTTTACACGCTAGAGTGATGTAGTTATACCGATAAAGGTCTGTAGTGTAGACCTGGCCTGAGTCAGAGCCTTATACCCTCATGCTGACATGACAATTTAAGGAACTGAAAAAGATGGAAAAAACCCACAATTTGGAGAATAAACCTAATTTTGTTAATCCGAGAATTTTCCAAATCCTTTAAAATTAGATCCACTATAGCACAGTAAAACCTCTAGACATAATGGAGAGAAGGTGTTCTAAATGTCTATAAATGGGGCTCCCAGGAAGAGGCCATGCCTCGCTGTGAGGCTGCCATATCATCATAATTCTTTATCGTTTGAATGAACTGAAATATGTAGAGAGCTGGACAAGAAACATCAGGAATAGAGCACAGGAGTTCCAGTTCCTAACTACTAACCTTTAATGCAAAGTGACCATAAAAGGCAAACAGACCAGGCAAATTCTGCTCTCTGTTATACCAAATGGGGCTTCCATGGGTGAATACCAGACCTTCATTTTTAAAAGCTCAGTTTTTCTTTTACTTATTCACATTGGGGAACAATGAAAGACAGGAGATATCACTGAGCAGTCTGATTTTTAAAAGATTATACTACAAGGTGAATTCATGTACAATAACTTTTGCTTACATTTTAGCAGGTTTTGCAAGTCAGTGAGCAGATACCCACAAAGTCAGGATGGGCCAAAACAGAGTCTTCAGCTTGAGCCCCTTTGAATTTCTGGCTCATTTGGAAATGGATCCATCCAACACTGAACAGGCCTATCTGTCCAGTTTCAGTTTAGAAATGACCAAAATCTCAAGGGAACAGCTTGCAAAAATTTCAGCACTGTCAAATCCAGACCTCAAGTCCTATCCCCGGTTCTTCCTCAAACCATGAATCTAAACTGGAGCCAAATGTCATTTCTTCAGCCCAGCTGTATTTAGCATGAATGAAAATTACAAAATGCACAGAGAATATTAACGTCTCTTATATCTCCGAGAAAACGTTCCGTTACTGATCTCTGAAAAGAGCAGAGTTCTCAAAACCCTCCCATTCCTGCCACACAGTGGATCATGTGCCCTCAGCATTAAAGGGGGGAAAACACTCCTTAATATGCAGTGAAATCCACCCTCCCCTATTGTCATCAATCGAGTAATAAAATTCACACAGCTAAGTGAGAGATTGTTGTTAATTATTTTATACGGTCATTCCCAGTTCATTCTCTCTTGTGCAACACTGAGGTCGGTTAAGTGCCAAAGCTTGCTCAATACTTCACCCACAAAATCATGCACGTGCAGAGCAGAGAAGGACAGACTGAGAGGTGGATTTCTTCAGGCCACACCAAGCAGGGCACGTTTGCCAATTGATTACTAAAGCTAGCAGAGATCAGACAGCTGAGATTGAGGAGAACGAGATATTGTAGCATGCAGCAAGTACTGAGGCTAATTCCAGACCAAAGGGGAAGTAGGATAAGAGGAAATTTATGAGTAAGCTCTTGAAGTAATGAAATGAAAGTAATGTTGATTGGCCTCATTTACAGCAGTTCAAATGCAGATTGTCACCACTGCAGTGGTGAAGGATCAACTGACAATCATTTCTACTACAGAGAAACAGGAGTTACCTTAAACTGGTTGAGAGATAAGCTCTTCCTAGGCCCTCTGGTGACAGCATGGCCTAGCAGTGTGAGCACATGACTAGAAGGCAGTTAGTTCTGGCTCTGTGACTGGCCCTGGGCATGTCATGTAGCAGAGCTTAGCACACAGAGGCCAAAGTTATGGGTCCCTTACAATGCTTAATAACAACAGTGACAATAATAAGCTCACTGCCTCACTTTCTCCCTCTGTAGTATGAGGAGAGTAACAGCCACAGGAGCGGTGAGAAGAATAGCTGGTTAGTATATGGAAAGTTCACCTGAAGATAAAAAGCACAATATAAGCGCTAAGTGTTGCTATTATCACGGTTATTTAAACTAAGTCAAATGTTTGCGGAGGCAAGTATTGTTTCTCCCTTAAGAAATGTAAACAGAGAGATCTGTCACATCACACAAAGTGAATTATTTAAATTAATGCCTCTCATCTGCATGTGGCCAGCTAGGGCCCAACGCTGCTCCCACTCCCACAGCTGGGCGCCCACCACACAGAACCATGTACAGCAACACTAGTGCCCTTCCCCACAAACCCATCCACCCACCACTTAATGGAGATCATGTCTATTCCACCTCTTCTGGGGCTCTCAGCACCCTCTAAATGCACCCACTTTCTGGACTCTTGGGTTCTCCGGCTTCTGGATCTTTCATGTGCCCTTATGACTTCCACCTGAGTATCTCAGCCTCTGGGTTCCCAACAGCGACGTTCTGGGTCCCTCAGCCTCCCCCTCCCCATTCCCTGCCCCAGATCTCTCAGAATCCCTCTTGGCCCCTTGTGGCCCAATCCCCTCTTTTTGGATCTCTCAGGGGGACCCTCAGTTATCCCTTATGGGTCCCCCCATGTCCCCATCTAACTCTTTCACGTCCCCCCTCTACTCACTCTGTCTCTCTTCCTGAGGTGGCTGCAGGGGGAGAAGTAGAGTTGGGGACCTGGAGGGCCTCTCTGATCTGTCTCCCCTGTTCACAGAGCCCTCCAGTCCCCCTCTCCTCCTCTAGCACCACAGGGGCTGGGACGTGGCAGAAACTTTGGTGGCTGGCGCAGGGGATGGGGCCAGAGAGTGAGGGGGGGAGAAGAGGTGGGAAGAAGTTACGGGGAGGAACAGCATGAGCCACAAGAGTGTGGCTGCTCCCCAACGAAAGGGCTGGAGCGCTGCAGGAGGAGAGGAATGGAGAAGGAACCGCATATGACATGTGATGTCTCATGAAAGTGCTCAGACTTTGTGGCGAGGGTAGCCCTAGGCATTTTGCCAGCCAAAGTGGAAAACATTTGTGATACCCCCCCCTCACGCATCCCCCCCACACCCCCCAAGAAAAACTACAAAAAACAAAACAAAGCAAAACCAACAAACAGCTTAGCAGCACACAGTGGTATGGCACCCCCTTCCCCCCCGGACGTTGGCCCCCACTGTGACCGCCCTGCTCTCCTGCCCCTAGAACTGGTCCTTGTGAAGGACACAGTATAAGAATCTGAACAGAATGGAATAGGCCTTTATTTGCACTGGCTGCAGGTAGGCCCAGTGGGCACTCGCCTATGAAGCCACCCTTAATATCCACCCAAGCTTCCCTGAGGTCTAGTTAGGCACGAGCATGCACCGTAGCAAGGGCGGCTCTAGAAATTACACCGCCCCAAGCAGGGCGGCGCGCTCGCCGCCCTTCCCCGGTCCCGCGGCCGGGGCAGAAGCGTCTGCGGCAGGTGCGCTGGTTCGCGGCTCCGGTGGAGCATCCGCAGGCATGCCTGCAGGAGCTCCGTCCGAGCCGCGGGACCAGCGCACCCGCCGCAGTCATGCCTGTGGCAGGTCCGCTCGTCCCGGGGCTCCGGTGGACCTCCCGCAGGCATGACTGCGGAAGGTCCGCCGGAGCCAAATGCCGCCCTGCCAGCAAAATGCCGCCCCACGCGCCTGCTTGGTGCGCTGGGGTCTGGAGCCGGCCCTGCACCGTAGACACTGAGAAATGAACATGGCCAATTGACTTTAATGGGAGCCGGACTGGGCCCATAACTTTCAAATAGTCTCAGAGTTGTGAGTTTCACTGAGTCTCAACTCCCACTTTGAGTAACAGACATATCCTGCAGCTGGTTCATCTTCTCCCAAGCACAGCATACCTAAAGTCTTCAGAGAGCTGCTAACACAAACCTTTGGATGCTGCCCTCTGATGCAAGGCTGGTGTTACACTTTAGCAGAATCACATGACCAAGACCATATGATCACCATTCTCCTATCCCAGTCTGAGTAAGAAAGACCGTTCTAAATTACAGCAGCTGATAAAACCAACAAATCAAAATAAAACCTAGTGCATCACGTTTATTCTGTCAGTGGTCTCAAACTTTTGTATTGGTGACCCCTTTTATACAGCAAGCCTCTGAATGTGACCCCCCCCTTATAAATTAAAACATGTTTTTTATATTTAATACTATTATAAATGCTGGAGGTGAAGTGGGGTTTGGGGGTGGAGGCTGACAGGTCGCAACCCCCCACGTAATAACCTCGCAACCCCCTGAGGGGTAATGACCCCCCATTTGAGAACCCCTGTTCTAGATCCTATTTTTAGAATGGAGGACAACTGTCTCCCAGATACTGTGTAATACACTAATCCAGAAGCAAGACAGAGGGAAATAATGCCACTAGGTCGAATTGATCACTATTGTAATTCCAGTGAAGCCACTGAATTTGCCCTATAATGTTTATACATTTGAATGTCATTATGTTCAACTATTTGGAAAACATTTGCTACTTTTGAGTTTGAACATAGCCATCAAACCATAGTTTGCTCAGAAACGTTCATAGTCAAATACCAGATAGTACTCAGGTCTGTGAAATCTTTTGTCTCTTCCAGGCTGATGTATCATGTTGTGACTAATTTTGCAGGTCACACTGCATTATGTCCCAAGCTGTAATCAAAGTAGCATGCCTGATAAAATCACATATGATCCCATGCAGCACAGTACATAAGATTTGAAATTATGGATGGGGAAATGGTAATTTCCACATAAATACTGACTTAATTAAGAATGAAACAAAAATTCACTCTGTGTAAACACTTGTTCAAGAATGCAGTATTGTAGCTGCAGCAAAGAATCCTGTGGCACCTTATAGACTAACAGACGTTTTGCAGCATGAGCTTTCGTGGGTGAATACCCACTTCTTCAGATGCAAGTGGTGGAAATTTCCTGGGGCAGGTATATATAAGCAAGCAAGAAGCAAGCTAGAGATAACGAGGTTAGATCAATCAGGGAGGATGAGGCCCTGTTCTAGCAGTTGAAGTGTGAAAACCAAGGGAGGAGAAACTGGTTCTGTAATTGGCAAGCCATTCACAATCTTTGTTTAGTCCTGAGCTGATGGTGTCAAATTTGCAGATGAACTGGAGCTCAGCAGTTTCTCTTTGAAGTCTGGTCCTAAAGTTTTTTTGCTGTAGGATGGCCACCTTAAGATCTGCTATTGTGTGGCCAGGGAGGTTGAAGTGTTCTCCTACAGGTTTTTGTATATTGCCATTCCTAATGTCTGATTTGTGTCCATTTATCCTTTTCCTTAGAGACTGTCCAGTTTGGCCGATGTACATAGCAGAGGGGCATTGCTGGCATATGATGGCATATATTACATTGGTGGAAGTGCAGGTGAATGAACCGGTGATGTTGTGGCTGATCTGGTTTGGTCCTGTGATGGTGTTGCTGGTGTAGATATGTGGGCAGAGTTGGCATCGAGGTTTGTTGCATGGATTGGTTCCTGAGCTAGAGTTACTATGGTGCGGTGTGTGCAGTTGCTGGTGAGAATATGCTTCAGGTTGGCAGGTTGTCTGTGGGCGAGGACTGGTCTGCCACCCAAGGCCTGTGAAAGTGTGGGATCATTGTCCAGGATGGGTTGTATATCCCTGATGATGCGTTGTAGGGGTTATAGCTGGGGACTGTATGTGATGGCCAGTGGAGTCCTGTTGGTTTCTTTCTTGGGTTTGTCTTCCAGTAGGAGGCTTCTGGGTACACGTCTGGCTCTGTTGATCTGTTTCCTTATTTCCTCGTGTGGGTACTGTAGTCTTGAGAATGCTTGGTGGAGATTTTCTAGGTGTTGGTCTCTGTCTGCGGGGTTAGAGCAGATACGGTTGTACCTCAGTGCTTGGCTGTAGACAATGGATCTTGTGGTGTGTCCGGGATGGAAGCTGGAGGCATGAAGGTAGGCATAGCGGTCGGTAGGTTTTCGTACACGGCTACCCCTCTGAGTATTGTAGCTGAATTCCTACACCTGAAAAAGTAGGTTTATTCTTTAAGGTTTAAATTTTAAAATTAAAAACAGATTTTTTAAATTAATCCTAATCTACAAATTATGACACAATCGGTTTATAATAATAATATAGCCAGGCTTATGGAAATTAGTGATTTCCTGTGTAGATCCCCATCAGTAAGCAAAATGAAGGCTAGAGCTATGCAATACTTGCTGATTTTACTTCGCTGACCATTGTTTTGTTCAGTTCATGTGGGTTCGTTCCTTTAGTGTTTCACTTTGAGTTTCAGGTTCTAGCAAACCACAACACTCAAAATGAAATCCTGCTGAAATGACCAAGATTTGCCTGTGCTCGTGTCAAAACCATCCCAAGACAAAAGGAGTCAATCACCTCAAAGGTGGCACTCAAAGTTTTGCAGGATTGGACCCTTAGATTGTAAATTCTTTAAGGTAGAAACCAGTCATTTTTATTTGTCTGCAAAGCACCATGCACATATATGGTGCCATATATACAATACCTAATAAGAATATTCAGAATATGGATGATGTTCTGCTCCAATCTGTTATATTTGCATAAGTATATACTTATCCACAAGATGGCAGTAGAATCTTTGAAATATCCTAGCTAGGTGATCAATACCTACATGCATTTTTTAATAAATGGAAGTACAACTGTTTGATCTCGAATTATAACATTTAATATTGTAAGGTGAAAGTAAATTTAGTCTGAAACCAGCACAGTAAAGCTAAACATGTTTGGAACATTCTTTCACCCACTTCTTTTAATGCACAAAGAACAAATCTAAATAATGTCATGGGCTGGTTATAAATCTCAATTGATTAATCAGAGCTTTTCATTCCCAAATTCCCAAACACTCCCCTCTTGATAACTGTCATCCCACCCAGCACATCCACACATGCTCCCTGTTTCCCTAATGTAGGTTTAGAAACCAGGCACATGGGACTGATACTACATGCAGATCAGTTTTTAAAAAATGAAATAAAAATAACTAACGAGCAACAGTAAAGCTGTAAAGTGGTCTTCGAATTCCACTGCTCCTGTAGAAGTGTTTGCTAGTTCATTGCATATAAAATAATAACTAAGTAACCCAGAGATAACGTTCTCTTTTCCTTCACTGTATTGATGCTAGAGACTGGTCTAAAGCAGCCCAGCACCTCCTAACTATAGGAAAGGTTCAAAATTGATCTAGAACTGGGTCTCAGCTTTGTGACTCAGATCCACCTCTGAGGGATGCTAGGACCTTGGGATAGTACAGTTCACTCAATAATACCCTTACCTTATATATTCACACTGAAGGTAAAAGTCCAGAGATTGCCTGTGTAATGAATCTCCCTCAGTGGGATCTTATATCGAAGTAGGATATCCCTTTTTATCATCTCTCTAGAGGGGATTATAGAACACAATGAAAGTATCTCTAGAAGGTAGCTTAGTTCAGCCTGACTCCCTGGGTTTAGACCTGATAGGCGAGAGACCAGGAGAAAGCAGAATCATTATAACCGCTATCTTTATAACAACATCGCTTTCTTCACCTTATCAGGCTCTAACAGTCTCGCCATATTAAGTGCAGCTTGTTGTGACTCCAGCTTACAAAGGCTGGAGACCTGAATACTTGAAATGTTGTTACCATAATTAAAGGAGAAACCTTTTTCTTAAATATTTTTACAAAACGGCATATGCCCCCATCCAGTCACAGAGGAAATGCAATAAATCACTTGTAAGCAAGTAATATTCCTGGAGCACCAGGGCACAAAAGTTTTTAGGGACCCTTTCCCCATCAAACATGCTAGACATTAGGTTTGGGGAGAAGTTTCTTCCCTCCCCAGGCTTGGGAAAATCAAGTCGCTTATTAAGGTGCCTAAATATGGACTCAAGGGCCTAACTTTAGAAACCCACTTTTGAAACATTGAATGAGACTTGGGCCTTCCGTGATTTCATAATCAAAAGCTGAGTCAGGCTGGACAGGCCTTGACTTGCAATGAATGGGCCATGGCTGATGCTGCCAGCACAACGGACTGGCCAGGCATGACATGAGGCACTAGACAAGCCAGCCAGTGCTTAGATGTAATCACAAGGCATAATCACTGACCCACTTTCAAATATGATAAAAATTCATAAAAATTCAACCTACGGTAAATAAATCTTGGAGGGTTAAGGGTTTTTTCCATCCTAAGGTTGAAAATATTAACACAGAAGCTCTGTTCACACTGTGATTTTTTTCCAGACAGCTCATCCACTAATAGAGGCTGCTATACATCTCCTCAATTAAGCAGTGAAGGCATTCTGAATAATAAATGAGCACAGGAAGGACTCAGTGATGCAACTAGAACCCAAATCCCCCGCTTACCCTTGCAAGTGCTCTGCCAGTTGAGTTAGTGGAACAGTTCTGCAAGCTCAAGATAGCAGAAAATACTCCAGCTTTACAGTGCCTTTCTGTACTCACTCCATCTAGGCAAGCAAAACATTTTAGGATGAGGGCTTTCTAGACATCCCATGTGGCCTTTCACTTGCTCTACCCTCCCAGCCACTGCACAGCCCAAAGGGGCTGATGATTAAAGGACGCAGTTCAGTAAAAACTGAGACATGTTCATATAAACATCCAAACCCCCACTCTTGGCTGCCTCTCTTCCTTCTGCTCACAACAGCATCAGTTCCTTGCCAGCTGAGGGAATAGTCTTTAGGATGGCTGGTAGAAAAGCACTGAAAACAGATCCCTGAAAAGTCAGCAAGGACAGTCAGCAAGAATAAGGTGAATGTGGCAAGTTTAATAACCTCCTCCTGTGCTCCCTTTGTAATGTAACAATCCTCTTTATTTTAACAGTGAAATACGGGGGAAGAAATAAAAAAGGAAAGAGAATCAACTTAGTTAACGCATCTGTAAAGGACTGTGCCATCTTCTGTGCCTGCATGCAGCATGTCATCACATGCACCATGTGAACCTGACTGGGGCCTTTGGACACTGCTATACTACTAATTAACTTCCAGCTAGATCGGTGCAAAACAAGCTGTGCTTTTTGCTAGAGAGATTGTCAGAGAACAGCGACCAGAAAGAAAGTTTGTTTAACGTTCATTTTTTATTGAGTAGCAAAACCCAGATAGACTACTGCCTATTGTACATGCACCTTAGGGCAAAGGGCGAGATAACTATACAGTTTACATATTAACCTTATTAATGAAGCTATAACCTGATAGATCCTATTAGTGTGCATTTAATGCATAAATAAGGCTAACGTAAATGTCAGGAAGGACAATCCATGAACATCAAACAAGATAAATTTTTTGTTTACAAGAAATGATGGGTCTCCCCCATTTGGGATAGAAGCAGCAAAGAATCCTGTGGCACCTTATAGACTAACAGACGTTTTGCAGCATGAGCTTTCGTGGGTGAATACCCACTTCTTCGGATCCATTTGGGATGTTTTCTCATCATTTACACCTGCAAAGTGGATGTAATGGTATAATTTTACACCCACTTTGGGTAACATTTTACACTTGCTTAAAATACTACACAATGTGCAGCAGAGTGGAGACCCAGGCCCAATGACTACATATACACCTCTACCTCGATATAACGCTGTCCTTGGGAGCCAAAACATCTTACCACGTTATATCGAACTTGCTTTGATCCACCGGAGTGAGCAGCCCTTCTCCCCCGGAGCACAGCTTTACCGCGTTATATCCAAATTCGTGTTATATCAGGTGGCGTTATATCGAGGTAGTGGTGTATTTAGAACAGTGTTATCAAACAGTTCATTGTTTGGGTGGGTGAAGGGACAATAAGCAAATCCAAAACATTGGCTCTCAGGAACCTGTAGAAGTAGCTAAACCTAGCAACTAGTCAACTAACTGTTTCATGATAAATGCAAATGTACTTAAAGTAAAACATCACTGTACCTTGTGGGGGGGGGGTGGAGCCCACTTTTCAAAATTCAAGTTTGGTACCTACATTTATAGTTTCATAATTAAGTGCTAAATACAGGTATCTACTCATGGTGCCTAAATTAAAAATGTTGGTGACTCTGATGTAGGTGCCTAACATTAAGCATCCAAATGTGAAAGTTTAATCTGGGTAATTTAGAAACAGGAAAGTTTAGAATGTTTGCAAATAATTCTTCTATCCAGTGTGAACTCTGCATGCCACAGGTAGCACAAGGACTATGTGATGTGGTAGCTTCTCATTTTTTGCTTCAGTAGACTCATTTTTTATTGAATAGCAGAGTAAATATTTAAGTAAAACTAGTGTAAACTGTTGGCAGGTATGCCAGGCTAAGTAGCAGTCATTTACTTTTAAATAATTAAAAGTCAATATACAAGCCCAGCATTCTTGTTTCAGTGCAGAATACAGCACTGCAGCTCTGTCTAGTCTATGTGCTCTTTCAGAGCCTGATTTACTAGCACAACATTTAGCCCAGCTTACTTTACAAAAAAAGTTGTTTTTAAAATTCGCCTACTTTATGGAATGATTTTAAGTGTTTTGGCTGAACAGACCCATTATTTCTAGGTAATGCTAAATTCACGCTACTTGATAAAAAGGGCCCTGATTTCCTTTGCATTATGCATAATGGAGGTGTCCGGATGACTTTGATGGTATTTAATTCAATATTTGGCCGTGTTTAATTAATTAAATATTTAAACATTAAATACTAAATATGATGTGATATCTGCTTGGTGGACATTATGTCTCAATAGCCATTAGTCATTTAATAGAACTCAAATTGGCCCTCCAAGGCTTCCCCCAGCTAAGTGAGGCCTTAAGTACAGGCACTTTTGGATCCTCATTAATAAGTAACTGAGGCTGGATTCACACTAAGTAGCCACACAGATATCCCTATTAACTGAAATGTTAATGTCTCTAGCTGAGAGGAGGCTCTCCAGTCCAGACAGCTGAGGATGTACTGAGAATAAACTAATGAGATGCGCTGCTTTTTACAGTGATTTAGACCACAGCAAACTCCCTCCCCCGCGCGCCCCCGCTGCATTGTTAAAAATAGTAACACAAATGCTCGTCCACATCACACATTTGTGGCACTCCTTGCTAACCCAGCATTAGCAGGGACCTGCTGGACACCAGATGCACAATGGAAACCATCTGCATGATTCATAAGGAAAAAGGTCCTTGTTACAAGCTCTTCAGTGCCACCTGCTGGGCTCTAGCTGAAAGAGCCATGGTTGGAGGACTCTTGCTTTTCACATGAAAGAGCGGGAGCTCGTGAGCAGAGAACAAAGGTGTAAAGTTGTGTAGATGCCTGTGGTCTCCCAGCACATACAAATAAAATATCCTGCCTATTTTTAGGTTAGCTTCAGAGAATTTTACACCAGTTACATGGTTTAGAATTCAGGTACATTTACACCCATTGCCTGAGCCATGTAAAGTGGCTATTGTGTAAATGAGAATCTGGCTCTCTATTCCCACCACCTGCCATATTCTCCATAACCATTCATTATGGCTTTAATTTATCAAAACACTGATGCATGGGCCTAGCTTTAAGCATAGGAGTAGTCCCATAGAAGTCAACAGAACTGCTCAAGTACTTAAAGTGAAGCAGGTGGTCAAACGCCTTGCTGAATCAAGGCATATCAAAAGTGACTCAGGCTTTCAAACTTTTATGATGTTCCCCTGCTAGAAATAATATTTTAAAGGCTTCTGTGGTCTTGCATTTCCTATTTCATTATTGTCTATTCCCAAGACAATCACTTGTGGGGAGGATTTAATATTTTTTCATCCCAGTGATATTTGTGGTAACATTTATTATTTTTTACCACTAAATCTGTATATTGGGCAACAATATCAAATTATATATTTTCTGTTTCCTTCCTCATTGCAATTTCATCAACACTGCGTGGCAATAATTTCACGAACGACTCATCTGGCATGGGGGAATCCCGTCTCTAGACCATCCCTGCCCTGTGACCACAGCATAAAGAATGTGTTGGGCCAAGTGGGTAGCCCCTACCCACTGTGCTCCAGCAATCCCAAGCCAGCATAATGGCCTTTGGGGGACCCACTATAAACTAGTGTAATTTAGAACAGCCCGGAGATGGTTCCGAGTGACACTGCCCCTGAGACCTATTCCCAGCAACACCAGGAACTGGGGAGGTGAGAGCACAGAAGTGGCTTACAGTCACGTTTCCCCCCATCCTCTTCAGCAGCTTTTAAAGGTATATTCCTTTGGGGTGAAGCGTGGTTCTGTGCCTAGGCCTTATGAAGGTCCTTTGTACAGGAGCAAATTAAACTCTTAAGGAGGGAGCCATATACCAAGAAATTTGCTCCTGGAGGCACTCACCTGTGTTCTAAACTTGGGACCAAATCCATATTGTTGTCTTCCATTAGGGAATCCTGTCTGGTCTCTGTGTAGCAATTGTTTGATTATAGTCTCCTCTTTGCTGCCAGCATTTAGCATAAGTGTTAATTTCTACATTTTAAAAGGAAATTGATTTGTAGGATCCACAATTATCTCTGGATTCCCCCTCCTTAGAATCAGTGCAATTAACAGTAGCTTGTTGCATGCTTTCCAGGAAACTACTCTTTTCTAAAATTTCAGCAAAGACTCAGCTTAATAAGGGAATAAGTTCTTGCCTAAAAGTTGTTAAGAACTTGGCTCCCTAGACTTCCAGCCTTGGGTTTCTCCCAGACTTTGCTGTTTATAGTCCTTCATTCTCTACCAACATATGTGCTCCTCTAATCTAATTGCATCTCTCTCTCCTAGAACTGGCAGTTTTGATTTGTTTTAAATAGTGTTGTGTCTGCTTCTGGGATTTGCACATTTTGATGTACATAAATTTGTATAGAAATCAGATCCAGGTCTTCCATTGCAAAGATCTCCTTGATGGAGTTATTTATGAAAGAAAGGGTATCTCCTCCTCCCTCTCCTGCTGTAAGACTCACAAACCTCAGATTCAATTTTCTTTCTTCAGCCCCTGCCAGTTTCTCCTGGATCTTGGCAATCTCAGTTTAATTTTTACTGATCAAAGCTTGGGCTGCAGATCCTGTGCTGTCAATGCTCTCAGTCTAGTGCTCTGCTCCTGAGATTCTCTCTTGGAATCCTCCTTCATACCAGGTTTAATATCATTTACTGTTTTCTGCACAGACATCATTTGGCCAGTAAGGAGAATATAGTTCTAGAATATTTTTATTTGTTGCTTCAGAGTTTCCAACACCTGATGTCCTGCCCTATGTCTGGCCCTAGAGGGTCTGATTCTAGATCAGAGTCAACTGGTGAATCAGTCATTTTACCTTTGTATTTCATCCCTGCCAGCTTCCTGGGGTTCTTAGAAGTTGCCATCTCAATACTTTGGCGGGGGATAAATCAATCCTGGTGGTGGATTTCTGTGGAGGTAGAGCAACCCTCTGCCATCTTGGTCCATCTTGGTGACCTCTAGTTGCATCCATTTCCATTTCAAGAAATTGAAACAGTGCCTGGAGCCATTGGGTTAGGCCCTTTAAAGTAATCTAAAGAATATAAACCGTCAAACATTAAGCAGCACATTCACTTTCCAAATTACTAGCTAGCTATGCAGTGTGGATTTACTTTTCAATTTTAGTGCATCTTGTTTTGCAATGTCAAGCTGTCAGAAGACACAGCCTAAAGAATACAAAACAAATAGAAGTGCCACACTTACTAATCATTCAAGCAACTAGCTCTTCTGTCCCATATTATCTGCACAGCCCACAGTGGGATGAGTGGGTCTGAATTGCTCACAATCTGGTCCGCTCCCCTGGATTACTGCTATCCCAGTTCTTTCTTGTGGTAGTTTTGTATGCTTGTTGCTTGCTGTTAAAGGGCTTTTCATTTTTTGACAATTTATAAATATGTATAGGAACTGAAGGATGCAGGTGAAACAACTGCTGTTTCTTTTTTAAAAGAAAATTAAACATGCCAAACTTAGTTATTCATGCAAACCATCAGCCTGTTATCTCTGATTATGCAGGTGAATATGAGTGAATGAGTGCATTCATCAAAGTAAACTGTCAGAGACAGGAACACAGTTTTAACCTACCCTTACCTATTTTCTTTTGTACTTATATTTCATTATCTTCAACAGGCAGTTCAGTTGCCTAATACTGAGAGTACCTATTTCTCTACAAGTGTATTTTAAGGGGCTTAATCAACCTTGAGAAATTGGTGGAGAAAATCTGCACTTACCTATCTATTGCTTTAAAGCATTGCTTCATCAAGTTATTTTAAGCGTGCAGTCCGGAACATATGGTATTTCAAGAACAGAAGCTGAAAGCACAGTACATATGTATTCCTTCACACATGTATTCCTTCACGCAGAGAGCATTCAGAGTTTAAGTATTTTAGTAAGCCTCTATATGTGTACATATATATGTATGTGTGGAAAAAATAAGCAGAAATAAACTTCACACAGAGAAATAAATGACACAGATTTATTTTCATCTCTGCTCCAACCTGCCCCATAGCAACAGTGAAAGCTTGGGATATGTAAACTTGAGAAAACAAGAAATATTTTATCAAATCATCTGAATTTATGGAAAGTGCCAAAGTTTACTCTCATTTTTTAATCAAGAAAATCCATTCCAGCTGGTAGTAAGGCATGGATTTAGCTCAGGATGGTGACCCGTTCCAGCTTTTGGCATTAATGCAACTCTCATTTCAACAGGAGGCAGCTACAGGCCATGAGACATGGCGGAGGGCATTTTGGCAGTGGCTTGTCACCCTGAGAAGGAAGAGGAAGCAGACTTTGGTTAGAAAATCTTGCAAGTTGCATGCAGCCATGATGGAGAGGATACAGCTAATGCAGGTTTTAATAGCTGTAGAGTCCCCTGAGCTGACTGGTTCTAGAGCAGGGCCGTAAGCACAGAGTGGTGTGATCATATTGTCCTATAGACCTAGAATGACCAGCAGTGGCTCCAGAACTTCCATATGAAAGACACTGTCACGGAGCTGTGTGAGGAGCTTGCCCTGACCCTGCAGCACCAGTACACGCAGATGAGAGGCCATACGCATTCAGAAGTGGATTGCTATTGCCATCTGGAAGCTGGCTCAGTTCAGTGGCTAATCAATTTGGAGTTGAAAAGTCAACTGTGGTGCTGTGGGGATGGAGATTTTTGGGGTAATTACTGCTGTAGTTTAGCCACAAATGGTGAAAATTCCTAAGATCCAGAAAATGTTATCTGGCTTTAAGAGAATAGGGTTCCCAATTTGTGCTGGGGCTATTGTTGGCACACATCTGCCCATTGTTTACTCACCTTCAAGATGCCCATAAGTATGTCAGAGAAAGGATACTATCTCGTTTGTTATGCAGAGCTTGATTGACCACAGAAGGAGGTTCAGAAACACTAATGTCAGATGCACCTGCAGTGCATGACACTAGGGTGGTCAGAGGATCAGGCTTTTAACTTTTTTGGACTAGAAGGGACTTTATTCACTCCTGATAAAATGGATATCAACAGGTGTCTGTGCTCACTAGGGACTCAGCTTATCCTCTACTGCCCTTGCTAATGCAGCTGTATCCTGATTTCAAAGCACCTGGGCAGAAGGAGGTTTAATTACACACTGAGTATAATGCCATTCATGTTGCTGGTACCTGCTATGGTAAACTACACCAGTGGTTCTTAACCAGGGGTACACGTATCCCTGGGAGTCAGGGGTCTTCCAGGGGATACATCAACTCATCTAGATATTTGCCTAGTTTTACAACAGGCTACATAAAAAGCACTAGCAAAGTCAGTACACATTAAAATTTCATGGACAATGATTTGTTTATACTGCTCTATATACTATACACTGAAATGTAAGTACAATATTTATACTCTAATTGATTTATTTTATAATTTTATGGTAAAAATGAGAAATTCAGCAATTTTTCAGTAATAGTGCGCTGGGACATTTTTGTATTTTTATGTCTGATTTTGTAAGTTTTTAAGTGAGGTGAAACTTGGTGGTACACAAGACAAATCAGACTTCTGAAAGGGGTACAGTAGTCTGGAAAGGTTGAGAGCTTCTGAACTACACAACATATGTGACCATAAGGGAGAGAATTTGAACCAGGAAAGGGTGCATGTCTGTGCTTGTTTATGGGCCCAATAGAGGTAAGCAGGAAGAGCACCTTTGATCACTGAAGCTGGGCCCAGTAGACTGAGGGAAGAAAAGGATTACTTGTATGCTCACATCCTTGCTTTACAAGGGGCATGCATGGGGAAATGTGGTGATGTGGGATAGTGTCATTCACCCACAGTACACATATCAATTTATCTAGTGTTTTTCTGAAACTATTAAAAGCTTTGGTTTAATCTTCCTGCCTCTTTATTGTTTCCCAAGCACTCATGCACCAATGGATTGTGTACCCAAATACTTACATAAGAACAAAACAGGCGGCCTAGCTGCCACTCCACAGAGAGTGCAAATGTTAATAGGAGTGGAAAGTACAAAGTTAACCAACAAACAATAAAGCAACATCACTGGTAATGGAACTGCACATCACCACCGCACTTGTTCTCCTTCCCCTACCATTGCATGGAAATCAAGTGAACAGGAAACATCTGCCCACGCACACTTACATACTTCCATTCCAGGAGTGCATAGACTGGCTCATTGCCCACCCACAATTATCCAGTGGCTGCAGGATGTAGTAATGTGGAGCAGTGTCCATTGGAGATTGCTGCACCAGAGCAGTCAGTGTGCAGAGGCAGGTACTGGAATCTGCTGCCTTCTGGCCCTCAGGCTAAGCAGCCTCTCGAACAGTTCCCTCTGCTGTTGTTGGTCCTGCTCCTTCATCATCCTGTCATTTTCAGTGTATTTCACCTCATTCTCTCCTCCCTCTCCAGCATTTCTCTCTGCACTTCTATGTGATACTCTGATCTGTGGCCAAAGTCCTTCTGCGTGTCCTGCAGCCAGTCATCCCTGAGCCTTTTCCAAGAGATATTTCACTGCCTGGTGACTCATCAGCAAATTACTGGAGAGTAGAACTGGCCAAAACTTGTGATTTTTGGTTCATGAGAAATTTTGTTTTTTGTAATTTGGGTTCATTCCACATCAAAACTAAAGCAAATTTGCCCAAAGTCTCTGAGGATCAACAATTTTGTTTAGGAAACACTGAAACATTGCCTTTCCAAAATGAAATGTGGAACTGACATTCCTGAGTCTGTGGCTCAGGGACAGCTTGTTCCCAAAACTGCCTCACTCTAGTAAAAGCCTGCCTGTGGTTTGATAAAGGTCTTGTCAAATCTGTAATAGATTTGGTGAAACATTTTGCTCTGGTGAATTGCCATTTTCCGATGAAATTCAGAACTTCAACCAGCTCTAGCAAAGATGTCTAGTAAACTAGATAGGGAGTAATGGAAAGTTTGCCCTGCCCAGTAATCTCAGACCATCTTGAATTTCTCTTCTATGAAGCTCTCAAGCATCATCAACCAGGGGTGGACTAAAATTTGGAGGAACGATAAACAGGATGCTGAACTAAGATGCAATCACTTCATTACAACAGATGTGGCTTTTCAAATCACCCTGCATGGACAGCAGACTGGCAGTTACCAGGAGAATTTAAACTGCTCTGCACTTACGACAGCTGCAGGTCATACAGTGGGACATACAATCTAGGCTATTTTATACAATACTTCAATGCTAGTGGCACTGTGAGAATAAACAGATTGCAGTATGTATATGAATATGCATATATGCTTATGCTGCATGTGTCCCTGCATCTGCCGGCATTGCTCAGTTTAAGATCCCAGCTTTGCACACATGTAATAGAATAAATCAGTAGTTGCATGTTTACATTTCTTTTCTCTGCTTGCATTCCATCTTGGATCATGTGTCCAGGAGGAAAGGAGAGGAAAGGGGGCCAGGAAATGATCTCATTTCCACCTCAACTGAAGCAAAGGCCATCCCACAGCGTAATATCCTCCATGGCAATAATTACATTGGTCATAAACCAGCAAACCCCTCCCACTTATGTTGTAATTTCTCCCCACACAATAATAAAGATGGCAGCGGTGACTTAATCAGCTGCAGTTGTGATGGTGCATCCTCCCTGCTGCGTTCGCAAGCCCCTTCCCCAAGAGATCCATGGACTCCAGGCCATCATCGTTCTCCAGTCCCCCTGCACATGGGGTTTCCAGACCCTCTGCCACTAGGTCTCTTCTGGCCTCTCTGGTCCTCCTGGTCCCTTTCAAAAAATTAGCTCATTCAATGTCCAAAGCTCATCCAGCACAACTGTGGGCTCCGTACGCAGCTCAGAGCTGAACACCCAGTCAAATTCCTTGTAGTCAGGTCAGGCTGAGGGGGACTTTCCTAACTTGCCATTGGTGTTTTCTTCTTGCGGTATGAAGTCTTCAGGTTTTTTAATCTCTCCCTGCATTGAATTGCCATCCACTTAATCCCTTCCTCTGCCAGCCTCTTGGTGCTTCTATTGCCCCGGTGATGATTTCAGGGTACATCTCCCCAAACTGTGGACTTTACTGACCACACACTAGATGTCCCTCAGAACCTTGGTGGGAGCTCTGGCCAGCAAGAAGCGTGCTGGGAGGAGGATCTCCCACATCACATTTCTGTTCAAGTACTGTTTGAGTGCTGTGCAGAAAAGGAGCAGGCACATGGAATGTGGGGTTTAAACACCAATTAGCTACATATCAACTGGTAGGTGACTTCTGGTGCAGACGAAGGGAGTTGGTAGAAAGGCAGGAACATACAGTCCTTGGGAACTGTGGAAGGGCATTGAAGGACTATCAGCACCCAAGTTTTGTAACCTGGGTTAGAGCCTTCATCCACACTGCAAAGTAGGTGGGTTAGAGCCCAAATTAAATAGCAAAACTCAGGCTCTTACCTATAAGAACATCGATACTGGGACAGACCAAAGGTCCATCTAGCCCAGTATCCTGTCTTCCATCAGCAGCCCATGCCAGCTGCCCCAGAGGGAATTAATAGAACAGGTAATCACAAGTGATCCATCCCCTGTTGCTCATTCCCAGCTTCTGGCAAACAGAGGCTGGGGACACCATCCCTGCCCATCCTGGCTAATAGCCATTGATGGACCTATCCTCCATGAACCTATCTAGTTCTTTTTGAACCCTGTTATAGTCTTGGCCTTCACAAGACTTGGCTTACCCCCAGCTGGGTAAGCTAGTCTGGTTTCAAAGCACATATTAATCCAGGTAAAAGGTTTGTTGTGTGCGTGGACAGTACAGGGGAGGAGGAGAGAGCGGTTAAAGCGAAAACACAGGTAAGAGCCTGGGTTAACTCTGAAGTGAAGACACACCCTGTATGGGGGAGGTGCTCTTATCTCAATCTTTGTCCTAGGGGGCATCTGGAAAGGATGATCCCCTCCCCTTTCAGATGTTTTGGAAATACATGCTCGTGACCAGGGCTGGTCCTAGAAGAGGTCTAATTGGCACTGCTCTGAATTTGGAGAGGCCCCAAGCACTGAGAGCCCTCCTGTGAGCTCCTGTCCATGACTTGATTATCTCCTCCCACACAGGAACCCAGGGATCCAAATCCAGAGGGACCCAGGGACCCTCAGACTGTTAAAATGAGAATTGCCCAGTCCATTTTGAGTAACAGCATTTGGAAAGAGGGGTCTTAGTCTGAGCCCAACAGGAGGGGAAAGCAGGAGGCAGAACATAGCTAAGTAGTACCTGTCACAGTGTCAGGGTAACCTCACCTGCACTCTCCCCCCCACAACCCCTGGAATGGACCATTCCAGAAGTGCCTAGTCAGGTATCCTAGCATCACCTGTCTCTGGGCAGGGACCCTTGTCCCACTCCCTTCTGACCAGGGGTTCTAAGGCTGCACAGCTCCCTGCCTTACACTGTGATAGCTCCAGCGTCTGTGTTGCTTTCTCTCCGAGGGCAACGAACTATGTTGTGCCCACAGTTACAAGTTACCACACAGCTCTTTCTAAGCAAGCATATTTATTTTAAAGTATACAGAGAAATATTTTTTTAAATGTTCCTATACTCATGCAAAAAGCTTACCAGCCATTAGCAGTTGGCCTCATGGGGCCATAGTAGGTCGAAGGCTTTCCAATTCTCCTGCAAAGGTTGGGACCCCCTTGGATAGAAGGTCCTGTCAATTTGCTGGATCAAAAAGGCGGCCCTGGATCGGTACAAATGCAGCCTTTTTATACCCAAACCCCTTTCTTTGTTTCCTACTCCCTGGAAACACAGCCTGAATCAGTATATGCAAACCACTCCAGGAGCTGGTACTTCTCTAGAGTTGTTTAGTCTCAGTGACTCGCCTTAATCATCTTCCACTGCTTTTAGTTCCGGTAGGATCTGTGGTAATCCTTCTCCATGAAGTAAAACACAGTCATTCACAAACCATTCATAAATTTCATACAAAGCCCTGTAAGATACTGCACGGGGTTGCCATGTCTGTCACGGTACCCTCCACATTACTTTTCACAGGGCCTTTTGACAGCTGGGACTGACCCTGTGGCAGGGAAAGGGGGATTGATGGCCTAGGTAATGCAGGAGAAAATAGGCTTGATGGGCTACCCTTGGTCCCTCCAAGTCAGAGTGGAATCAGATTGACAGTGCAGCATGTGGGGAGTGTGTAGTGCTTCTGTCTGTGCCCTACTTTTTCTGTGGAGAGCTCTGAAGAGAATTACAGTCTCCAAGGTCCTGCCCCAGAACCACAGACAGATTTTCTATTCTTATGCATTAATCTTGTGTCATGTACATTTTATATTTCAGCTCCTTTATAAAAAAAGTCACTCAATCTGCCCCTGAAAGACCTTTGACCTCTCCCTAAATACCCCAAAGTTACACACGTGAGTCAATGAAAACAGATGGCCTGGCCTCCATTTCATTTCTTATTTGTGTCCTATACATTTTTAACTGAATCTGAGGCTAGCACAGTCACTGCTTTTTATTGTGCATCGCACTCTCTGGCTGGTTTCATCAATGTCCACGTTCAAGAAGACTCAGCACAGGATAGAATTATTTCAAGCACACTTGTTTTAAATAACTGACCAGGCAAAAATAACATTTAGGCAAAAAGTCAATGTACCATAATGCCTAACTTTCAAGAACGTAAGTGATTTGCCCAGCCGTTTCTGCCTGAACTGTAACAGCTTGCAACAGAAACCAAGCTAGAGTACATGATCATAATAAGAGGCCTATACCACCCTGGCTGTGAGCGTGTAACTCCCATTAATGTTTTTTAATACCTTTGTCTTTATCTCAGGGAGCACACACACACTGGGAAGGGCTGATTACTGTTTAATGTGACACACTTGGATCATCTGTGCAAAATTTGCAAGTTAATTAATTGGTTACAAATCTTTTTTTGACGAACATTAACGTTGTATTGAAAAGTACTTCCTGCTTGGGTAATGTCAGGAGGCTGTTGACGCCTTCCTGCCTCCCACTGTCTCATGCCTTGCGGGCATCGCTTTCACCATTGATTCAGCTCATTTTGGTGGAAGCAGAAGAGTAGAATTTTAAATCTTCAGTGGCACTCACAGTAAGCCACTGTCCCTGCTGTGCTGTTGAAGGCATGCGATGCATGAGGAGTGTAATTGGCCAGGCACTTTCAGGGTGGAGTGGAGGGGAAGGAGGACTGTTTGCAATAGAAAAACCTCACTGTAATACAAAATGATTTTTGGCATTGGAAAAAATCCACACTATTATACCGTCCATGATATACATACTGGCTGAGGCAGTTTGACAGTGAGATTATTTAATGTTACCCTCCTCGCCCATTGTTGCAATGATTTGAACACTGCATATGTATTCACAGTTTCCTTTCCATTCAAGTCCTCTTTCTGACCTTCTTCTCTGACTCATTTCCAAGGTGCCCACTAACCTTCATGCTAATTTATGATTACTAATAGATAAGGATAATGTGACTTCTGAACTGTACTTTTGTGTGCACTGTACTACTTGATTGGCATATTCTGCATTTCTTGACTGGACTGAGATCATTTGAAATTAAAGCAGATCCTGGTAGACAACTTTCAAAGCTTTCAAAGTGCCAATGAGTGTTTAGAATTGCACTTTAAACATGGCGAGCCACTGCAACATTCTATACACCTGTGAACGAAGCAGACTGAAAAACACACATCACCCCTTTTTACCACAGACATATGCTACACATGTCTCTTATTAGCTATTATGATTAGCCTTAATAGTATCACAGTGTACTTAAGCATACTGTTGATACAGTAATTCTTTACATATTGCATCTGATACAAGGACCTCACAGCACTTTACAGACATCCACTAATTAACCCGCACAACCCCTGTAGCATATGTTTGTGGTGAAAAGGAGTCCTATTTTGAGCTAGGCCCCGGACTCTCTGGATAGCTTTTGAGAAGTCACTTTAAATCTTTGTGACTCAGTGGGTAACATTAATCTGGTAATCTGAGTCACTAAGAATTAAAATGAGTTTTTAAAAGCTAGCCAGAGTCAGCGGCATAATTTAGAATAGTACTCAGGAGTCCCAGTCCTCATTCACCTGCTCTAACTATCAGAAAATACTACCTCTCTATGATTCAGTAATAATGAACAGCATATTTCATACACAAATGGATTATTTTTGGAATCTCATAGATGAAGCCATTCATCTTTTAAGGCCCTTGGGAATTTGAGTAGTTGACACATATCAAGACACAGAGAGAGAGACAATAGCAAACATGCAACACAAAGACATGGTGAGCAGAGTCATGTACAGAAATGTCAAGAGGGAGAGAGGTTAAATGGAGAAGTAACTCCTTACCTGACACACAGTTCTTTATCATTCCGAAGATGTGTGTACCACTACATGTTCTAAGCCAGTTTTTCAAATACCTTAAGAACACAGGGTGAGATTTTCAAAAATACGCTAGCGAGTTAAATAGCTAACTCCCATTGACTTTCAATTGCTTTTGAAAATCCCAACAATACACAGTGTCCACTTTGGTTATTTGCATGCATAATTATCTGATTTGCATGCACAATGGCAGCAATATTATTTGTAAATTAGGCACACAATTGCACAAGGATTTTGGACACACAGTTGCATACCTAAATTATTTGAACATCTGGCACTATAGGCTTTTGCAATGATTGAAGGGAAGAGCAATATTCTTTAGGCTTCATATCTAGTAAGTACTCTGGTACCACCATGACGGGTACAATATAAAGACCTGATTAGGATATAATAGAAAATCAATAATGAAATAAATAAAGTTGGGTCCCACATCTTAGTGTACGCATACTCCTTTTACAAGTGTTCTGCAGTGGGTTGCTGTATGAAGGTTGTGTGAGGCTCACAGCTGGACAGAATACAAAGCACCATGTGAACTTTTCTCGGGTTATACAGAAATTGGCAACAGGCAGTAGTAACTGGTTATTCCTTTCATTCTGAACAGATCATTCACTCTACCATCTTATTTAGTCACTGGTTCTTTTCCCAGAGTGACAGATAATATAACTGGCATCAGTCAGGCAATCATTGTACAGACCTTGACACAATTACAGTTTCCATGTCATTAGATTAGAAAATACCAATAAAAGTGACCAGAGTTTTTTTCAAAGTGTAGTTGGAAATGCTGACTGCATGTATATGGAGCGATTAGGTGTGTCCACATACACACAAAAAAGTGGGGGAACGGGGCGCAGTTGGAACACACGGCCAGCACACTCTCAAAAAAAGTTTCAGAGTATGAATATGCATCTTATCATAGCAAAATAAGACAATCTTCAGCAGCGATGTCAAACATGCAGATTAATGACAATGCTTCTGTGAAAATGAACTTGCTGACTCAGAACACGTTGTTACGAGATGCCAGATTTTGTAAGTAAGCAAAAATGTTGAGCTGTCTGTTTGCTTTAAACAATTATGTCAGCTCTACAAGTAAAATACATTCCCTCAATTGACCTCTCCACAACAGCTAGGTGGAGCAGCCTCTCACTGTCTCTTGGGCTATGTCTACACTACAGCTTATGTCTGCAGAACTTATGTTTCTCAGGGGTATGAATAAACTACTGAGCAACATAAGTTACACTGACTTAAGCGCCGGTGTGGACAGCACTATGTCAGCGGAAGAGCTTCTCCCACCGACATACTTCTGTCGCTTGCAGAGGCGGTTTTATTATGCTGATTGGAGAGCTCTCTCCCAGGGTACGTCTACACTACGGGACTATTCCGAATTTGCATAAACCGGTTTTGTAAAACAGATTTTATAAAATCGATTGCGCGCGGCCACACTAAACACATTAAATCGGTGGTGTGCGTCCATGGTCCGAGGCTAGCGTCGATTTCTGGAGCGTTGCACTGTGGGTAGCTATCCCGTAGCTATCCCATAGTTCCCGCAGCCTCCCCCGCCCCTTGGCATTTCCGGGTTGAGATCCCAGTGCCTGATGGGGCAAAAATCATTGTCGCGGGTGGTTCTGGGTACAGCCTCACCCCTCCCTCCCTGAGCAGCAGACAACCGTTTCGCGCCTTTTTTTGCTTGGTGAACTGTGCAGACGCCATAGCACAGCAAGCATGGACCCTGCTCAGCTCCATACCGCAATCGTGAATGTTTTAAACACCTCGCGCACTCTAGTGCAGTCTATGGTGAACCAGGACCTTCAATCCGAGGCGAGGAGGAGGCGGATACGGCAGCGCGGCGATGACAGTGATGAGGACGTAGACACAGAATTCTCTCAAACGGCGGGCCCCTGCGCTTTGGAGATCCTGATGGTAATGGGGCAGATTCTATCCATTGAACGCCGATTTTGGGCCCGGGAAACAAGCACTGACTGGTGGGACCGCATTGTGTTGCAGGTGTGGGACGATTCCCAGTGGCTGCGAAACTTTCGCATGCGTAAGGGCACTTTCATGGAACTTTGTGACTTGCTTGCCCCTGCCCTGAAACGCCGTAATACCAAGATGAGAGCAGCCCTCACAGTAGAGAAGCGAGTGGCGATAGCCCTGTGGAAGCTTGCAACGCCAGACAGCTTCCGGTCAGTCGGGAATCAATTTGGAGTTGGAAAATCTACTGTGGGGGCTGCTGTGATGCAAGTAGCCAAAGCAATCACTAAGCTGCTGCTACGAAAGGTTGTGACTCTGGGAAACGTGCAGGCCATAGTGGATGGCTTTGCTGCAATGGGATTCCCTAACTGTGGGGGGGCGATAGATGGAACCCATATCCCTATCTTGGCACCGCAGCGCCAGGGCACCCAGTACGTAAACCGCAAGGGGTACTTTTCAATGGTGCTGCAAGCACTGGTAGATCACAAGGGACGTTTCACAAACATCCACGTGGGATGGCCAGGGAGGGTTCATGACGCTCGCGTCTTCAGAAGCACTACTCTGTTTAAACGGCTGCAGCAAGGGAATTACTTCCCAGACCAGAAAATAACAGTTGGGGATGTTGAAATGCCTGTCGTTATCCTGGGGGACCCAGCCTACCCCTTGATGCCATGGCTCATGAAGCCATACACAGGCAGCCTGGACAGTGGTCAGGATCTGTTCAATTACAGGCTGAGCAAGTGCAGAATGGTGGTGGAATGTGCATTTGGCCGTTTAAAGGCGCGCTGGCGGACATTACTCACTCGCTCAGACCTCAGCCAAACCAATGTCCCCTATGTTATTACTGCTTGCTGTATTCTCCACAATCTCTGTGAGAGTAAGGGGGAGACCTTTATGGCGGGGTGGGAGGCTGAGGCAAATCACCTGGCCGCTGATTACGCACAGCCAGACACCAGGGAGATTAGAAGAGCACACCAGGAAGCGGTGCGCATCAGAGAAGCTTTGAAAACGAGCTTCATCAATGGCCAGGGTACAGTGTGACTGCTGTGTTTGTTGATGAACACCCAACCCCCTTGATTGACTCAGTCCCTGTAAGCAACTCCCCCACCCCCTTCGAGTACAGCTTACTTATGCAAATAAAGTCACTCTCATTTAAAAAGCATGAATTCTTTATTGATTCCTTATAAAAAGAGGGAGAGAAGTAAGGGTGTGGTTTGGGAGGAGGATAGGAGGGATGGAGAAGGCCATTAAAAAAAAAATTCACAGTAACGACAGCCTTCTGGTTGGGCTGTCCACGGGGGTGGAGTGGGCGGGTGCACGGAGCCTCCCCCCACGCGTTCTTACACGTCTGGGTGAGGAGGATGTGGAACAAGGTGAGGGTTGAGGGTGGTTATACAGGGGCTGCAGCGGCACTCTGTGATCATGCTGCCTTTCCTGAAGCTCCACAAGACGCCGGAGCATGTCAGTTTGATCACGCAGCAGCCCCAGAGTTGCATCCCGCCACCGCTGATCTTCCTGCCGCCACCGCTGATTTTCCTGCCGGTCTTCCTGCCGCCACCTCTCATCTCGGTTGTCCCTCCTGTCCTCACGTTCATCCCTCCTGTCCTCACGTTCACTGGCCTCTTTCCTGTAATTTGAAACCACGTCCTTCCACTCATTCAGATGAGCTCTTTCATTGCGTGTAACTTCCATAATATCCGAGAACATCTCATCTCGCGTCTTCTTTTTCCTCCGCCTTATCTGTGCTAGCCTTTGGGATGGAGGAGGGATGGTTGAAAAATTTGCAGCTGCATGAGGGAGATAAATATTTAGAAAGATACATTTTACAGAACAATGATTATACTCTTTCACAGTGAAAAGAAGTATTCACCTAGCACATGTGATTTCCCTACAAGGTCGCATTTTTAATCTTAATAGTGAGTGCCTGCAGCTCTGGAGTTACAGATCTCACAGACACAGGTCCAGGCATCAGAATTCAGCTTGCATGCGGCCATGGTAAGCCACTGTCTTTCTGCTTCTGTAGTGATGTACCCCTCCCCCCCAACGCATGGCTAACACCACGCTAGCTCCCTGCTAATCAACAACCTTCCCCCCCCCCCCTACCCACTGCGTGTCTGGTACCTTGGGGAAGATCGCCGGTGACCAAACACAGAAAAGATCATCGGCATTTCACTCCTCCCCTCCCCCCGCTTCGCTACGTGCAGGAAAGTTTTTTTTTTAAGCTGATGCAGTCCACGAACCCAGTAGAAAAATGGCCACCCCCCTTACTTAAATTCCTGATTTTTAACCAGGTTATCCTGAACGATATCACTTTGCTGAGGATAACAGAACAAGATAAAGAACGGATGCTTCTTGAATGCCAGCAGTCACCGGGACCATACGCTGCTATGCTTTGCCACGCAATGATACCTGATTACTTGCTACATGCATGGCGTGGTAAAGTGTCCTACCACGGTGGGCGGAACAAGGCTGCCTTGCCCAGAAACCTTCTGCAAAGGCTTCTGGAGTACCTACAGGAGCGCTTCATCGAGATGTCCCTGGAGGATTTCCTCTCAATCCCCGGACATGTTAACAAACTTTTCTAAGTAACTATACTGTCTGCGAATGCATCCCAAGTCCTCAGGGCAAATCAATCATTAAAAAAGGCTTGCTTAAAAAACAATGTTTGCTATTTGCAAAGGTACACTCACCAGAGCTCCCTTCCATGGCGTCATTGTCTGGGATAGTGGCTTGTGAGGGCTGGGAGGACGGTAATTCCGTCAGGGTGATAAAAAGCTCCTGGCTGCTGGGGCTCACGGAGTGCTGTGTGCTCTCTGCTATGTCTTCCTCCTCTTCTTCATCTTCATCTTCCCCGTCTGCATAATCCTCAGCCATGGCAGAGATTACAACCCCCACCTCGGAATCCACCATCAGGGGTGGGGTACTTGTGGCGCAGCCCCCTAAAATTGCATGCAGCTCAGCATAGAAGCGGCATGTTTTTCGACCTGCCCCGGACCTTCCGTTTGCTTCTTTGGTTTTCTGGTAGCCTTGTCTGAGCTCCTTAACTTTCACTCTGCACTGCACTGAGTCCCGGCTGTGGCCTTTATCCGTCATAGCCTTAGAAATTCTTTCAAATACTTTTTCATTTCGTCTTTTGGAACGCAGTTCTGTTAGCACTGAATCCTCTCCCCAGATAGCGATCAGATCCAGTACCTCCCGTGCAGTCCATGCTGGGGCTCTTTTACGATTCTCAGGAGACTGCATTGTTACCTGTGCTGATGAGCTGTGCGTGGTCACCTGTGCTGATGAGATGAGATCTCCACGCTGGGGAAGCAGGAAATGAATTTCAAAAGTTCGCGGGGCTTTTCCTGTCTACCTGGCCAGTGCATCCGAGTTTAGAATGCTGTCCAGAGCGGTCACTGGTGCACTGTGGGATAGCTCCCGGAGGCCAATGCCGTCGATCAGCGTCCACACTAACCCTAATCCAATATTTTAATACCGATACTAGCGTTACTCCTCTCGTTAGGGAGGAGTACAGAAACCGGTTTAAAGAGCCATTAAAATCGATATATGGTGCCTCCTAGTGTGGACGGTTGTGGCGTTAAATCGGTTTTACGCTCCTAAAACCGGTTTAAACGCGTAGTGTAGACCAGGCTCCATTGACATAGAGCATCTTCACCATTGATGCAGCTGCCCTGCTGCAGCACTGTATGTGTGGACATGCCCTTAGTTTAATACAGATACCCTGGGGCAGCTGGAGATTTCCAGCAGGAAAGGAAGGGAGAGTGCAGCAGTACAGGGGTGAAGGATATGGATCCACCTGGGATGCTACTGGATTATTGAAGTAAAGAATTATTAAATTAAAGATTTAAAGATTATAGCAAGAAAGCCTACAAGGAATGTTATTAATTTGTATTACACTGGCACCCAAGGCCTCAAGAAAGGCCAGAGCTCGTTTGTGTTAGGTACTGTACATAACACACAGTAAGAGACAGCCTCTGCCCAGAACAGCTTGCAACTGAAAGGCCAGATTTTCAGACCTGTTCAGCATTTAGTAGTTCCCATTGTTCCCAATAGAATCTTCAGCACGTTTGAAAATCTGGCATCTTTATAAAGACCCTGATTACAATAGGAAAATTCACATTGGTGTAATTACCTCAGTATAGTTACATGGCTGGAAGTTTCTCTGATGTAGACAGGGTCTTTGGTGCCCAAAAGAGAGCTGAGCTATTTTGAAACTGTGGCCACTTACACAGGTGCCTAAATGGGAGCTGAGGTCTTTGGAAAATCTAGTCCTAAATAGACAATACAAAGGTTGGGTGAAAGAAGGTCATTACTATCCACTTCATAGATAGGGTTCTTATGCAGAAAGAGATGTAATTAACTATCCACAGTCTAGGAAGTTTGTAGCAGAACTAAAAATTGAACCAACATCCAGAGGGTTGCAGTCCAGTACATTAAGCACAAAACCAACCTTCCACTCAATGGAAGAAAATTAAAAGGTAGGAGAAATAGTCTGAGACATTGAAGCAGACTATCAACATTTGTTAGAACTTGTCAACTTGCATCACCATGCTGCTGTCTAAAGAAATGTCTGCTGTCAATCACAGCAGCAAGTTTATATTGTAGGTATCCAAGACAAACACCCCACCACTTTCTAAGGACTCTCCTCTGGATTTACCCAGAACAGCCCAGGGCCAGTCTTCACATAAAGATGTTTATATTAAGCCTAAACTATTTTTACAATGGCATGACAGATATGCAGGAATAAATGTTTACATGGGGGAGTTATACCAGTATACAATAGTGGTGTAATTATGCTGGTAAAATTTGGCTGGTAAATTTCCATATGCAGACAAACCCTAAGAGCTTCTAAAGCAGGGGTTGGCAACCTTTGGCACGCAGCACATCAGGGTAATCAGCTAGCGGGCTGTGTGACACATTTTGTTTACGTTGACTGTCCACAGCCACGGCCTCCCACAGCTCCCAGTGGCCAGGAACGGTGAACCGCAGCCACTGGGAACTGCTGGGGGCCGTGCCTGCGGATGGTCAACGTAAACAAAATGTCTCGCGCGGCCTTCCAGCAGATTACCCTGATGGGCCATGTGCCGAACGTTGCCGACCCCTGTAAAGTATCTTTTACCTTGAGCTAACTGAATCAATCATTTGTAGTTTACCTCTTAGGCTGATCCTTGATCCCTAGGCTAAACCATAACATTTCTAACCTGGCACAAATCTTTGGGTCATGTTCAAACAAGCCTTTAGAAACGTGATAACTACATTGAGTAAGCTGGCAAAATTAGAGGGAAACTTTAGCGTAGACATACCTTAAATATTCCATTGTCATTATCTTCACAGCCATTTAAACAATATGGTTGCATGTGGCAGATCACGCTGGGTGCAAAATGACTAGAATGCCAGAAGCCTCATGCCAAAAGGACTGATTATGGCATAAAACCCTTATGAAACCGAGCAAGTAGTGGAGAAAGGTTTCTTCATTTCCATCACACCACAGCATCTGCAAAGTTCTGATGAGGAGGAAAAAAATAGGGAGTCAAGGCTGTTTGTATCTGCTGACAGAAGTAAGTATTTCTCATTGTGAGTTTTCAAGTTTCTTTGCAGACCTCAACCTCAGACTAAGCTGCCTATATCATGGTAGTAGAGCCATGTAGGTTGTGTGGAGAAACTAAATATTGGACAGGGAAAGTTTAGAGTTTTAACTTTTTATGACAACACCTTGCAGCATGCTAGTAAAGGTCTTTCTGACAGGGTGCTCTACTTCACTGCTAGGATGGCACCTCCTCTTGGTTGCTCTAGGGAATAGCTCCTGAGGTTGACACCCCTTCCCACAGTTGCACGCCATCCTCTGCCTCTCTCTCTCTCAGTCTGCAGTCCCTCTCTTGCTCCAGGCGCTGCTATGGTCTCTTCGTGACTCAGCCCTCCGGCCAGGTTGCTGTACATGTTTCCTCCTTCTGGGATACCAAAGTCTCCTTCAACGATCCTGGGCAGTCTTCCTGTTCACTGCCTCTTAGTGCCACTCTTGCACTGGCTGGCAGCGGAACCCAGTCCCGCCCTGTACTCCGGGTTCTGGCTCAGGGCCCCTCTAGCAGTCAAGGTCTGTTCCCTTCTAGATCTTACTGCCTTTCCCTGAGCCCTGTCCTACCTTCCTGGCTTCCCTTCCTCCTCCTCCTCCCCGGATTTGTCAGCACAACCGCACCTCCCTTCCCTCAGGGAGTGACTGCAGACATTCCCAGCCACCCCTTCTGTTTCCATTTTCCTGTCTTTTATAGAAGCCCTGCCTGTCTCTCGCAGGTGAGCTTCTCTCTGACTAGCTGCCTCCAGCCTGTTTGCAGGCTAACTAGCTAATTGGACCCACCTGGTCCAACTCAGCTCTTGCAGGGCCATAGTGTATTTTACAAAAGTACTGAGGTCTTAGTAACACAAGATAATCCTTTAACTTCTGGTATTTCAACCTCCCAACTATGATCAGGTGAGAGGGAAATATAGTTTGCCATTGCCAATCTTGAGCAAGTAGTACAGTTTAGCAGCATCCAAAAATCATTCATAATCATCATAGTCCAGGAAATAGATCTAATTTGCTCAAAAATAATTTGGCAATTCACTGGGTAGAAAATTGCTATTTCTGCTCCAACATTGAATTCTGCTCTAGGAATTATTTTCAGAAAGTTCTACAGCCAGTGTAACACTGGAGCTCAGTTAGATGATCACGTTAGTCCCTTCTGGCCCTGGACTCTGAATGTAGAATTATTGTGAAAACAAAGCAAATTGAGCATCCAGTTCCACAAACCGAGTCACTAACCCGGACGTACGTGGCATTCCACTAAAGAGAATGGTATGTGACACAGGTACCAGGGGTCCATGCTAGTGAATATGTTTGCAAATTCAGAAACCTAGACAACAATGGAAGAGTGTCTTTACTCATAGATTAGTAAATGCGAAGGCATCCGTATGCAGTGATTAGTCATCCTGTAGAATTCATCAGCTCAGAGCATTGACTCATTTCATAAAGGATAACAAAATACTCTCCAAGGGCAACAATTTCCGATGTCTGGCTCAAATCAGTCCCAGTTAGAAACAGCTGAGAAGTAAAGGACTCCAAATACACACATACTGGTTGGGAGCTACATACCAAGGATTATCAATGCATTTTTAAAGATATACAAAGATGATAAATTAGCTGCTTTATACAGATTGTCTCCAGAAGTTTAGTGTCTCCTTTTTCAGTTCCTACTGGAATGTAATACCTTCACTGATGTGAATCAATAGCCTTAATAGGTAGTTTATAGATACATGCAAGGTGCATCAACACTGATGAAAACTGGGTGCATAATTCTCTACAGGCGCAGTTCCATCAATGCAAACCAGAGTCGGAGCTATAACCCAGACATGGCCCACCCCCACCACCTGTGGATAGAAGAGGACACTTGGGCTTTCCCAGTGTGGAGGAGTGGAAGGATACACTGATTGGTCCTCTGCGCATGTCTGGAAGAGAAAGGACACAGTGGGTTGGCTCACAGCTAATGTGTGTGGGCACAGAGGGCATGTGGGCTAAACACCTGTGTGAGTGTGCAGGGAGCCATGTGCATGTGGGCGAGGGGGCTATAAGAAACAGCTGTGTGTGTATGTTTGTGGGGGGTGGAATATGAGGATATGGAAAAGTGATGGACTCCTATCTCCCAAATATAAATCTCATAGCCTGCTTTATGGTTTTAAATGCATAGAATAGATTTCCCACTCCTGCAAGAAAAGACCTTATTCATTTCATCGGCCCAATATAAAATAAAGCTAATACCTCAAGGAACTATCTTGCAGACACACGGAGACATTCTGAAAACAAGGACAAGTGGCAACCCTACAATGATCTAACTAGCTGAAAACACTTCATTACTTTATACCGTAACATTATAATCGACAAGAGCAAGCCTCAAGCTAAGGCTCAGTACCCTTCTTCTCTTGAGCAGAGCTTTCATGGCTTTTATTTTCTAATACAGACCTTTTCAAACCAATCCCTTCAAGCCCAGACCTTTATCTCCTTTATTTATGATCCCTGTCCGTCCACATTCAAAACTACTGCTGCTCTCCCCAGCCAGGATCTTTGCTGCAGTGACGGCCATTCCATCCACTAAAGACCCGCTCTGGCATCTGCTCTGACAATGTTCCACTGATACTGAATAAAAGATCACATTTAAATCAAACCAAACAATATCCCCCAATTAAGCTCTTTCAATATAAATCACAATTTAAAGCAGCCCCACATGTGAGCACACTGGAAACCCTTGCTGGCCAGCATTCGAAGCCTCCAGCCTGTCCACGTTTCCCTTTGAAGCATGCCTGCTGGCTGCTCATTTGCAATTACAACTCTTTTCAGTTTCTCTCTCATTTCTTTTTTTTTTTTTTTCATTTAAAAAGATTGAGAGGAATTTAAAAAAAAACCTCATCCATCACATTTATCAAATACAATTTCAGAGGTAAAGTCAGCTGCAACTACACACTATGAGACAACACAGACAGCTGCAGCTATGAAAGGAACAGTTGTAATTCACAGCTGAGGTGCTCTGTCCTAAGTTTAAAGGCTCAATCCTACAATGAAGTCAATGGGGCTGCTCATATGCTTAAACGTAAGCACAAGCTTAAGTGCTTCGCTGGATCGGAGCCAGAGTGCTCGGCACCTCACAGGATCAAACCCTAATTGCACAGGTCTTGATCAGTAGATTTGGGGCTGAGTACGTGCTGGATTTGTTATTTGTGTGTGCATATCTTTCTCACACTTCTTTAAATTAACCTGACATTATCATTGTTATTTATTATTTGCATTATTGTACCTATTGGGTTTCTGGGAACTGGGCAGAATGCTAAAGGATACCCCCCCAGCCTAAGGGGAGGATCTACAGGACCTCAGAAACCCACTGATTTCGGGGGACAACTAATAAAAGAACAGGGACAGGAGTGCGGTCAGAGGGTCATAAGAAGGGAGCCTGACGGGGACACCGAGCAACAGGCCTGTTAACTTTGTGTGAGGCTTGAATCTGACAGATTTTCTGCCCTTCTCCTTGGATAAGTTGGTAACTAAATAGCTAATAATAGAATAATATAAAACAAAAGATTGAATTTTTTTTCCAAGGGAGGGGGATCCAGACAGAAAATAATAATAAATAATAATAATGACATTTGTGTGAGAAACCAATGTGTGTATGAGCAGCATGGGTACATCACTCTTCTGAGATAACAGTCATATGTCATTCAAGTTGTACAAAAGCTAGGATGAGAGAAAAGGACATAGGGTGAAATTCTGGTCCCACTGAAGTCAATGGCAAAACTCTCGTTAACTTCAATAGGGATCAAGATTTCACCCACTATGTCAATTTTTCCCCATAGAGAAAATTTCAACTACACAGCAGTTCTCTACTGTGGGTCAGGACCCCATTTTAGCGGGGTTGCCAGGGCTGGCTTAGATTTGCTGGGGCCTAGGGCTGAAGCCCGAACCCCACCACTCAGGGCCAAAGCCAAAGCTCGAAGGCTTCAGGTTACAGTTCCCCTGCCTGGGGATGAAGCCCTTGGGCTTCAGCTTTGACACACACACCTCCCTCCCCCAGTCCAGAGAGGCGGGGCTCGGGATTTGCCCCCCCCCCACCCAGGGCAGTGGGGTTCGGGTGAGCTCAGGCTTTGGTCTGCCCTCCTGGGGTCATGTAGTAATTTTTGTTGTCAGAAAGGGGCCACAGTGCAATGAAGTTTGAGAACTCCTGAACTACAATATTGCAAAAACTCTGCAATACCATCTGAATACATAAGCGATTACACTATTACCCTCCTCCCAAACCCACTCCCACTACCAAAAAAATTGCTTATTTCTGAAGATATAATTCTATAATTGCTGTGAGAGTTCAGTACATTAACAGCACCCAAACACGACCATCTCTTTTTTTATATGAATGCTGGCACATTCCTAGTTTGGGTTTCTTCGTATGGTCCAGCACACATGAAAATGCTAATAAAAGACAAATGGGTGACATGCATGATTATCAGAAGGTTTTTCCCCTAGTGGTACCCATCGGGTCAGCTGTGAAGCCCCCTGGAATGGTGCCTTCATGGCCATGTATATAGGTCCCTGCAACCCGCCACCTCTTCAGTTCCTTCTTGCCGGATACTCCGACCGGGGAGGCAGGTGGGTCTTGGAATGGACATGAGCAACACATCTTGAAGAACAACAGTTATGAAAGGTAGGTAACCGTTTTTTCTTCTTCGAGTGATTGCTCATGTCAATTCCAAATAGGCAACTCCCAAGCAGTTTCTCTGAGTTCACCGAGTTGCAAACTGAAGCACGACTCTACCAAATGTGGCATCATCCCTAGCCTGCTGTGTAATGGTATAGTGCGATATAAAGGTATGGATAGATGACCACGTTGCTGCCCTGAAGATGTCCTGAATGGGGACCTGCACCAAGAACACTGCAGATGAAGCCTGCACTCTCGTGGAGTGCACAGTCAACTCTGGGGCTGGAATCTTTGCCAGGTCATAGCACGTCCTGATGCTGGCCATGATCCAATATATCTTTTTTGAGATGGGGCGACCACATCTGCATGCAGTATTCAAGATGTGGGCATACCATGGATTTATATAGAGGCAATATGATATTTTCTGTCTTATTATCTATCCCTTTCTTAATGTTTCCCAACATTCTGTTGGCTTTTTTGACTGACATTTCACCTTGAGTGGATGCTTTCAGAGAACTATCCACAATGACTCCAAGATCTCTTTCTTGGGTGGTAATAGCTAGACCCCATTGTATTATATGTATAGTTGGGATTATGTTTTCCAATGTGCATTACTTTGCATTTATCAGCATTGAATTTCAGCTGCCATTTTGTTACCCAGTTATCCATTTTTGTGAGATCCTTTTGTAGCTCTTCACAGTCCACTGTGGACTTAATTATCTCGAGTAGTTTTGTATCATCTGCAAATTTTGCCACTTCACTGCTTACCTCTTTTTCCAGATCATTTATGAATATGTTGAATAGGACTGGTCCCATTACAGACCCCTGGGGGACACCAATATGAAGCTCTCTGTTTTCTGAAAAGTGACCGTTTATTCCTACCCTTTGTTTCCTATCTTTTAACCTGATATTGATCTATGACAGGAACTTCCCTTTTATCTCATGACAGCTTACTTTGCTTTAGAGCCTTTGGTGAGGGACCTTGTCAAAGGCTTTCAGCCGTGTAAAGTTCTTCATGTTGCTCCCGCCAAGGCACATCTACTGTGACCTCTAGAGATCACCTTTATGGGAGCGGAACACCTGCCCATTCACTCCTTCCTGCTCAGACCTCCAACAAGAGTGCCAACTGCCATATGGACACTTCTCCACAAGAAACTGAACTGTGTTGACCAACTTGTTTTGTACAGTATCAGAGGGGTAGCCATGTTCGTCTGGCTCTGTAAAAAGTGACAAAGAGTCCTGTGGCACCTTGTAGACTAACAGACGTATTGGAGCATAAGCTTTTGTGGGCGAATACCCACTTCGTCAGATGCATGTGGTGGAAATTTCCAGAGGCAGGTATGAATATGCAGGCAAGAATCAGTCTAGAGATAACGATGTTAGTTCAGTCAGGGAGGATGAGGCCCTCTTCTAGCAATTGAGGTATGAACACCAAGGGAGGAGAAACTGTTTTTGTAGTTGGCTAGCCATTCACAGTCTTTGTTTAATCCTGATGGTGTCAAATTTGCAAATGAACTGAAGCTCAGCAGTTTCTCTTTGAAGTCTGGTCCTGAAGTTTTTTTTGCTGCAGGATGGCTACCTTTAAATCTGCTATTGTGTGTCCAAGGAGATTGAAGTGTTCTCCTACAGGTTTTTGTATATTGCCATTCCTAATATCTGACTTGTGTCCATTTATCCTTTTACATTGAGACTGTCCAGTTTGACCGATGTACATAGTTTGGTTTGGTTTGTATAAGCTATCAAAGCTCTGTCAAATGGTAAAGATTTCCAGTCATTACTCACCAGAGCAAAGTCTGAAATAGCAAGCTAGCTAGAGCCAGAAAATATTTTAGGTATTTGACAGTCACCTGAGACATCCAAAACTCTTAATCTGCTGCTTTTAGTATGAACAACCTCTGCAAAGACAAAGTGTATTGGAATTAAACAATACTTCATTATCTTTTGCCTGTCTCTGAAAATGTGTGCAATTCTGAAGAAAATTCAGTTGTATTTAAATTCAGATTTATAATTATTTTTCATGCTTTAGCTACCACCAAGAGATCTTATAGGATTTATAGAGGTAATAACGTATTTAAATAGTCAATTTGCTGAAAATTTACCCATAACAGTGGATTAATGGTCAATCTATTAATATTCAAATATATTATGTTACTTAAAATCTGGGTTTTGGACTGTTCATGGTATATTCTCTTCATAATGCATTAACAAAATATATACTCTTTACTGTTGATATTTCCGACATTATCTTATTTGCTTTTTCCTTTCATTATAAGCAAAAATGATGTTTGGCCACTGAGCCTTTTCCAGGACAAATGTCATAATTCGTGATGCAGAGGCAATGAAAAATTAAAGGAAATGATGTTAGATGCCAACATTAAATGTCAAAAAATGATTTTAAGTGATTACTAATATGCTGGTGTGTATGCATTTTATTCAGAACATCCCTTTTAAGCATATTCATCTGGGAATATTCAACTTATTATGTAGAACAATATGGCATTAACATGCTAGCTCCTATTTAATGCTTTGGTTCATAGCAAGAAAGATACCAATGGGAAATCATTAAACCAATATGTGATTTTTGCAGTATAATAGGTCCATGTTTGGAACTATTGGAAAAACTCACTGAGCTCAAACTGACAGAAAAATTGCAATGATCAGGCAAAGTACAGCAACATTGTAAGTGTTAACAGATTTCAGAAAGTGATTTTATGTTAATTCAAATGTTAATGTTGTTCACAGCAGTTGAAAGGAATGCAAGTCTGCGAGACGAGATAGATAGCGTAGTCAATAAGAAAGCAAAGGGCACACAAAAGGCTAGCTTTTTGGTGCGGGATGGTGAGTTTTATTAATTATATTTCCTTTAGAAATGTAACAATAACATGTCAGTAATCTACACAGAATGTATTTAATTGATCTTAATGATTTCACTGTTCCATTGTTTTTGCTGGTGGAATCTCTCCATGCCCACTCCGGCCAAAATTCGGCTAGATAAGTCCTGAAAATCCTTGCCTTTTAACACTCTTCTCTCTTAGGGCCTTATCATGCTCCCAGTTAAGTCACTGAGAGTTTTGCCATCAAGCCTATAATACTCATACCATCTCCATACTCCCGTCTTTCATCCAAGTCCTCCCACAGCTATCTCCTCCGACCGGCTTTCTGAATCTGTTAAAATCACTCACTAACCATTCAGCAGAGGCCACAAAGGATTGATGGGTTTGCCTTTTCTCCCTCTTCTCCAACCCAAAGGACTAAGCACACAGACCCTGCAGACTTGGGAAGGGAAATAAAGGCAATAATCAAATCTGTCTTCTAGTTTAGAGTGAAAAATGCTACTCTATTGTCTGTAATACATATAACAGACTGATGGGTGCAGATGCGCACACATACACCTGAACACCAAAATGTTTGTGCTCCAACATCCAAGATTTTTTATGTATAAATCCAAAGTCAGATGGGCTCAGTAAGTATAAAGGGCCAGCTCACCCTGTGACAAAAACAAAACCAGACATGCAAATCTGAAGGCTATATGGAGGCATAAGTGCTAGAACTATGGGTGTGGGGGGTGCTGCAGGACCCCCTGACTTGAAGTGTTTTTCATTATATACAGGGTTCAGAGTTTGGTTCAATGGCTCTCAGCAGCCCCACTATACAAATTGTTCCAGGACCCCTGGCTTGAGGTCCCTTAGAAAACATAACCCTTAGAGTACTTGTCCCTTTAAGCCTTTCCAGTCTCTCAGCTCCATTCACAGAACACCGGGAAGTAACACGTTACTCTGAGTAGTAATATGTACTGTGTGCACACTCATTTCATATTATCCAGGGGGCAGCCACTCCAACACCTCAAACCCAAGTAACCTGGCTTTAAGAAAATGATCTGTAGGGATGTCATGAGACAAAATCCACTTTGCAATATGAGGCCTGGACACAGAGCTGTAGCACAACCATATACAGGCTACAGTAGCAGCCACTACATCACTTGCATGAGCTCTCAGGACACTATGTGGCCCTAAACAGCCCTGTGGATGCATGCTTCTATGTAGTTTGACTATTTAGTGTGGTCCTAGAGTGCATACAGCTTGTGGCGCTCACAAGGATAATGTGTTTTAGCTGCATAAAATAGGTGGCTTCTTTTTGTCATTTAACAAATAGATCTTTCACACCTTCCTAGTGTAATCTGAAACATAGGATAGCAAATGATGTGTAGAAAATAAACCTCTTCTTTGGTACCTATCTTGTCTTCTTGTCATAACGAACTCATGGATAATCCAATAGGATCCTTTGATGGCCTGAATTTTGTACCATTTCCCTGTAGAACAGAGGTGGCCCAGGCAGCAAAACATTTATTAAATTATTCTGTCGTCAGTGGTGAGGGGAAAATATGTTTAAATATAACAAAATGAATATTGAGAATTCTCAGGGATATTTTGTTATGTTAATAACTGTTTCCAACTGTCCGCTTTATGTTAAAGGATTGACTCATTTTCAGTTTGGGTGAGAAGACGATTTGCTTTTACCTCGCAGCCCTTTTGCACTCACCCAAACTACTCATGCGAAAATACTTTAATATGAAAAAAACATTGTCTGGAGCAATTATTAATCTACAATTTGAAGCACAGAATACTAATAAAACAACTAAGGATAAACCAACCATTTCTCATTCTGCAAGATTTAGGCCAAAATTAATACCTGTCTCTCTGACTGATTTCCCACTTCACAAATTTTGATTTAAAACAGAAGTTTTTATTTTTTCCTTCACTTTGCTAAAAACTATGTTCCAGTATGTGTGTAACCGGGCTTGTGGGAGACATCCCTAGAAATGTTAAACATTGAAAAAATAGAAAATGCACAATCAACATTTTGCAGAGTTGGTTGAGAGGACAAAGTAACTTGCCTTCTTTGAGTGGCCTCAAAAGGATGTCTCACAACTGGACCTTACTGAGAGCTCAAAAATATTACTGGTAAGTACTTGGAAGGTTAATGTTATATGAAAGAACTATTGCCTATTGAACTCATCACTCCCAATAATTATTAGCGTACACAAATGTTGACTGAAGGAACACCTGTTTGCAGCAACTATAGCCTCTAGAATAAAGAATCCAATTAAAAAAGCAACAGCTGAGTATGAGGGTTATTAAAATACTGTACTGTAGTGGTACTCAACCTTTCCAGACTACTGTACCCCTTTCAGGAGGCTGATTTTTCTTGTGTACCCCAAGTTTCACCTCACTAAAAAACTACTTGCTTACAAAAATCAGACAATACAAAAGTGTCACAGTACACTATTACTGAAAAATTGCTTACTTTCTCATTTTTATCATATAATTACAAAATAAATCAATTGGAATATAAATATTGTACTTACATTTCAGTGTATAGTATTTAGAGTGGTATAAACAAGTCATTGTATGAAATTTTAATTTATAGTGACTTCGTTAGTGCGTTTATTGTAGCCCGTTGTAAAACTAGGCAAATATCTAGACAAGTCGATGTACCCCCTGGCAGATCTCTACATACCCCTGGCTGAGAACCACAGGTGTACTGTATTACTCATTTTGCCTTTCTTTTTGATGACGTAACTCTAGGACTCAGGTGAGAAATACTTTTTTCATACTATTCATTCTAGTTACCTGATCAGTATGTATTAAGCACACACAAGTGGAATCAGACCACAATAACTGTAGACCTGGCAAGGCACAGCTGTTGCTGCATCTCAATTTTATAAACACATGGAAAAAAAGAGAAGTACTTCCTGCAGTTTTACTGGTTCTATACAGTCATTGCAGTGGGTGCTTAACTTCCAGCCAACTTCCTGTATTTTTGGTTCATTAGTCTCCTCGCATGCACATTAGAGTTACTGACCCAGATTCAGAGTTCAACTGATTTACTCTAGAAGGGGCTGCAAAAACTTAAAACTTGTGCAAGTAACACACTTATTCCAGCTAATACGTTGCAGTTTCAATTTTTCAGCTTTCATTTCCTTGCACTACCATGAGGAGTCAGTTGGCTAATGAACATTCTTATTTGTGAAAGAAAGTAATTTTGATGGGGGGAGGGGGGAACAGGAGGGAAGGAAGGGAGACAAGTCTTGGAATATCTAAGTTTTTCTTCTATTTACACTAACTAAAATAATCAGTTTCTAATATAGAAAAATGCATCTGATGTTGAGCCGTGTGTACATAGTCTTTGCTTTTCATACTGGGGGCCTAATTTCTGTTATGATGCTACTTTCCTGGAATACTTACCTTTTTTGGGATGAATAAAACATTTTATATGGTTAATTAAGGGTTTCTTTCTATGTTGGTAAAACAGACTCAAGGCTGCAAGCACAATTTACTTCTTAACCAAGATGTGGTGTAGTTTCAGTGTCAAGGTTGTCTTTTTAATCTCACTTTGTACAAATATCCAGACCATTTTATTATACTTTTGAAGTTCAAAAGACAACTCATTTTTGGCCCACTTTTTTTTAAAATGCCACCTAAATAGACTTTTATAAAAGCTAAGACCCCTTGAAATTTGTTTTTTTTTAATTGCAGTGGAAGGTATTTTTAAACAATTCAACATTCCCCTACTGTATGTGAAACAACAGGCACAAAAAAAGTATTGCGGATTGCAATTACAAACCTCAATTCTTTTGTAAGCCCTATAACCACACTTGAACAAATTTATCCAAGCAAGCTTGAAATATATGGGAAGGGAAAATCCTAAGCAAAAGTCATTGTGGATAGTTGTCTGAAAATATCCCCTCAATGTGCAGTAGCAGTCAAAACAGCAAACAGAATGTTGGGAATCATTAAGGGATAGATAATAGGACAGAAAATATGTTGCCTCTATATAAATCTATATAAATCCATGGTATGCCCACATCTTGACTACTCTGTGCAGGTGTGGTCACCCCATTTCAAAAAAGATGTATTGGAATTGGAAGAGGTTCAGAAAAGGGCAACAAAAATTTTTAGGATATGGAACGGCTTCCGTTTGAAGAAAGCTTAATAAGACTGGGACTTTTCAGCTTGGAAAAGAGACTGCTAATGGGAGATATGATTGAGGTCTATAAAATTATGACTGGTGTAGAGAAAGTATATAAGGAAGTGGTGTTTACTACTACTTATAACAAAAGAACTAAGGGTCACCAAGTGAAATTATTAGGCCGCAGGTTTAAAACAAATAAAAGGAAGTATTTCTTCACACAATGCACAGTCAACCTGTGGAATTCCTTGCCAGAGGATGTTGTGAAGGCCAAGACCATAACAGGATTCAAAAAAAGAACTAGATAAGTTCATGAAGGATAGGTCCATCAATAGCTATTAGCCAGGATGGGCAGGAATGGTGTCCATAGCCTCTGTTTGCCAGAAGCTGGGAATGAGCAACAAGGGATGGATCATTTGATGATTACCTGTTCATTCCCTGTGGTGCACCTGGCCACTGTCAGGAGACAGGTTACTGGGCTAGATGGACCTTTGGTCTGACCAAGCAGGGCCTTTCTTATGTAACATTTACTGTTTTGTGCTTGCCAAAGTTCTTTGAGAATTAAATGGATATTTCAAGAGATTGACTGGTGACATTTAAAAATGGTGCAAGTTCCATCAGAGGCAGATGTTAATTTAAAACCTGAAAGGAGCAATTATATGCAAAGTGAAGCAAATATTTAATTCAGACTGTTTGGTGACTAGATCATTCAGCATACTATGTGGAATTCATCAGCAAAGTTATACTATGCAGGAACCTAAAAGAGTTAAGGTTAAAAGTGTGTTTTTATGGGCACTTTACATAGTATAAAAGTTCTACAACTTTTAGAAATCTCAAGTGAAAGGATTCCTCAATCACACTCACTCCATCCAGCCTACTCCTCCCTCCCAGACAATGTTGCACTTTGAAATCTGAAGAAACATATTGCCATTTCCTATTCAAACAATCAATTAATAGAAATCTACTGTTATTTTAACTTGTTATTCACAGAGCTTTCCATTCTGAGACAATGTAACATAACTCATTACCACTCACTACATTGGCTCCCATCTTCTACCCCTCTCTACATATAATCCATGCCCAAGTCAAATGAATTCAAAACACATTCCAAAAAATTTAAACTCTGCTTTGTCTAACTCATGAAAACAGCTGTGTATTAGTGTGGCCTCGGCTGTGGTGGCAGATAATTAGAGGGGTTTAGGGAGGGTTATGATTAAGTGTACTCTGAACACAAGTCTCCTTTCCTCAGAAATAAGGCATTTTAAACTTTTTTCAAAGTTACCATCACTTATATACTCATCCTACTTTAGATTCTAACTATAAGTCAGGATTCATTTTGGCTAGAGACAACCGCTCATTGAAACTGAGTTCCAGGAGGTACAACTTAGTTCTATCCAGATATCTTTCCACAGGGGTATGGAACACTTGCATTTATTCTCAAACATTAGGATGTCAAACCAGAAACATCTTTTTTTCTAATTGAAACTGAAAATTAGTGCTTGTCACATTTGCTGTGTTTGCTACTGTCTTCAATTTTTCACAATTGGAGAAGGCAGACTATTAAGGTCCTAAATTAAAGTGTAACATCCCATTATAAGCAGTCAAATGGGGGGTTTGTATGTAGTACTCATTATTTAATACTGAAGCTTTTATAGAAAGCATTAGAAATAATGACAGCAAGGTTTGCATTAAAAACTGATTTCTCATCAATTACAAGGTATGCCTAGACTACTCTTTTGCTCAGGTTTTAAATGAGCATGAGGATATTTAAGAGTAGTACTAAGCTACATGCATTTCCACCACTCATGAGCATTTCTAACATTCCTTTTAACAGAATCCATGTCTCACTGTTAGTCATAGCTGCTGCCAGAAGTAAGAACTTCAAGTTGGTAGCTGCCAACTTGTTCTGCTGACATTTACACTTGTTCCTTTAATGTCCAATTTACAACCTTTCAGAGGATCTTTCAAGAGACTGAACAGCATCATGAAGATAAAAATGAATTGTTTAACCATTAGTAGCATTAGCTAACACTTGATCAAGTCTATGTTTTTTTTTTCCCAATGTGTTGGGGCTTTAGATTTTGTCAGATTTCCCCCCCACTCCATGCACTAAATTACTTCCAAACACTATAGTTACCAGCAAGCTTTAGTTTGAACACCAGAAATTTAATGAAAATACAAAACAACTTGTATTCCATTCCTCGGTTTCATGCTGCTAATGCTTAGTTTATGGGAAACTAGCATGAGTAATGCTGAAAGCCTCCCAGAATTTTCAGTATTGCATTTGCAGTAGAAACTGCTCACTGACATTTTGAAAAACAAGTGCAACGACGAACTGAAAAGCTGTTTTACATCTCCTCCTCTCTGCAATACGTGGAGGTGGAATATCAATTTCCAGAAGTAGTCATTCAAAATATTTGGAAAAACACCACAATATGAAAAGTCCCTGTTTTCAGTTGCATTAACAGCTTCATTCTCTGGATGTTCACATTTCTGTATCCAAGAAGAGACTTAGTTCGCAGGGAAGCAGTTGGTGGTAACAGAAGATATCCTTACTTAACTCCCCCACAGCCCCATGTTTTCTGCTTTGAAACAGCTACTGTTACCACACTGATACAACAAATACACATAAAACCAGCTGTCTAGGACAGCATTTTTATTTAAAAATTGATATACAGAGACATAGCAGCATTTACATAAAGGGTTTTTTAAAAGTCATCAAGTTGTAAGCCAATAGCTAGCTTGTAAAGAGGCTCTAAAATGTAGTCTTCCACAGCATTCTCAAGCCCATTTGCCCTCACAAGGTTAAATGATCCCAGGATATCCAAAGACCGACTGACAGACAGACACACGGACACGGACACAGTTGCAGTTTTCAACTTCAAGCCTTTTTTTTTTTTGGAACAGTTGGTCACATCAAGTATCACCTTCCTTAGCAGCATTTGGAGCACTCTTCGGCGTTCTTTTAAGTGGCTGGTGTACTTGATCCATTTATTTAAAATATCAATAGTTAATAAAAACTTTTTCATATAGAAGATTCTTCTGTCACAAAAAAAATGCAAGTTTCCTTTTTAGAATCCATAAAAGCTTATAAACTTCACTGGCAGCATTTCCATAATGGAGCAGGATTCAGAAACAGCAAAAACAGGCACTTCAGCTAAATTGTCTCTGATGTAGACAGTTTGCAGTCATATCAGCTTCAGCCCAGTGGACTGTTTCTTACTACTCTGTGGTGGTGTGAGGACACCACTGGGTAAAGGAGAAGTCCTATTTTGCTCAGCCAACATGGCCTGTTTTGCTTGAGCTTTGTCCTGAACAAGTAAAAAAGGTAACGTTTAAGTTAGTGTGTGTTACAAAATCAACTTTGATATTCCAGCCACACATATTAATAAAAGATGCAAAAGACTTGAGGTATTACTTAAATGCCCATTATGTTTCCAAAGCTATCATTTACACATTTAAACCTCTCTAGTTTGTTCTCACCAGCCTGCTATCCCATTTTAAAATTCTTACACCATATCACTGAAATTTCTTCAAAGCTAAGACTGCCTCTGAACAATTAGCTGATAGCAGAATAAGTCTGAGAGTAACGACGCACTGCTAATTCTTCAATTTAGGTTATTTTCCAGTGTGCAGCTTTGCCTTAAAAGTATTACCGATGTGAGTCCAGAGTGCAATTTGGCAAGTTTCTATATCTACATTCTACTTGAATTATATTTTTGACCTACCAAACAACTTTACTGTAGTAAGATACATTATATCATATCGCTAGTCAGACACTGTAAATCATGATAGATCAAAGTTAGCAGCATTTTGAATTCTCTTCATCAGTATTAGATATAGCCCTTATAAGTGTATAAGAAAACAGAATTTCAGTTGCTATAAAAACACCTCTAAATCTTAGTAATCTACTACATTTTAATCAAAATCATTTTAATATAAAAGAATTAGTGAATAAAAGTTAACTCCAGTTTATGATACATGGAGCTATAATTGCATCAAGCAAATATATTCTGACCCTTAAAACATTATTGCTTGATTTATTCAACTAGTCAATTGCTAGCAAACCTTGGGACCATAAGATATTGATCTTACTGGAATATAGTGAGAATTTAGTCACTGGCAGAGGAAAAAAGCAGTCATCCAAATTGGGGACGTGTTTTCTTTCCTAAAATTAGACTATTCTATCTTTCCAAACATAATGAGGAAGCTCCATGTTCTATAATCCTTGTGAAGCATCCCAAAGTTGATACCAAGTTAGGGGAAAATCAAGCCAGAGGGGTTTTGTTTATTTCTCTGACAAGTATCTGCAAGATGACAGTATGTTTCTGACATAATCTATACAAATAACTATCAAGTGCTCAGTGTATTATGCCATCACCAGGAGCCCACAATCTGAAGAGTGGCCCTTTTGTGCTAGGCATGGCGCAAAAGATGACAGCCTCTGCCCAAAAGAACTTGCAACTTAAGTTCAAGTTTGTCATCCGCTGCACTCTTAAGTATAGGTCCTTAAATATGTACTGTGTATCACTTCTTAGAGCAAATTCAGAAACTAAATGCCTTTATCAGGTCACAAATTAAAAAAAAAAAAAAAAGCCTTGTTATTCCTATACTCTACAAGAGAATATAGTTTTTGCCTCTAGAGATTACATAAAGATTAAAAAAAGAAAAAAGCATACCAGCAAATCCAAGCTGTTTATATGTGTTTGTATATTGTGCAAATCTTCAGAAGCTATGCCTTTGAAGTGTTTTAGTTTGGAGCTTCCTGCTTCCCTGATAGCAATAGCAAATGGAACCATCCATTTTACACACTCCTCTATGTCATACCATTCATAACCTGGAAGGTAAAAATACTTAGGTGAGCCTTAGGTTAACCTACTTGTCAGACAAACATTTGCAACTAGAAAGCGTTAATTACCCGAAACCTTCTGCATCAGTTCAGATGAGGAGAAGTGGTACAAAGCAGAAGCGGCAAGTACTCCATATGTATATTCCAAGCAGCCAATATCGAGCACACAGAGATCCAAAAGCTACACAGAGAGAAGACAGACTCCTAACATGTGACAATCTCATATTACAAATGACAGGTCTTAGCATGAGCTGCATGGTGTTTGGGGATGAAGTCACCCTTACCTCTGCTATCTGTACAAAGATTTGCTGGGGATATTGTGGCAGCAACACCTCATAAAGCTCATTTAGATATGCAACTTGCATGTAAATATTTAGCCATGATACAACGGTCAGTGGATTTAAGTTCCAATTAAGAGCCTAAAAAAAGATACATATAAGGTTGACAAAAATGTTATTAGAATATGCGGCTTACTCTTTACATCATTACCTAGTGTTGGTGGGAGACTGCATTCCTATCTATGGTAGCAGTGCAAAGAAAACAATGTTCTTTTTCCGAGTGAAACTGAACTTTCCCATGTAAAAAAACCTAACTAAACCATCTTATATGTAACCTTTGAGAAGTATGCAATTACTATATCTTATAGGGCACTAGTTTTAACTACAGGAAAATATTACTCTACCAGAATATTACAACAGTAGCTCTCTGCTGTAGTCAACCATACAATGTTTTGGTCCTTACAGAAACGTAAACGATACTATTTTATTACTACCTTCATAATGATCAGTTCCATGCTGAGGATTTCATCTTCTGCACAAGCTCCGTCTGTAACATAAGCAAACTGGTGCAACTTTGGTGGATAGATTTCCTGAAAGATAAAAGATTAAAAATAGAATTCAAGTAGAATGTAGATATTCCACGTGTAAAAACTGAACATTTAAAGTTGTTTAAAACTAAAATCTCATGGGAGCCCATGTCTTTGTTGACGCTCATGAATCATGGTAGTGATAAAAAATGGCTTCACAAATAGCAAATTTCTTGTTCATAGTCTTCGTTTTCCATTTTTGTTTAATTAGTATAAGTGCAAAATAGAGTTTGACTGCAAGGGATACAATGCATGTTCTTATAGCTCATTATCAAGATCTTCATGTCAGTTATTCCACCACCTCACAAATTTGCCTCTGTATACTCCTACTGCATACATGGAGAGATAACACCTGCATATTCCTAAAAAATGTTTTAATAAAGGCTGAATATTGTGCCACCACATTTTCTAGGGGCCAGGTTCCAATCTTAGCATGGGGGTCTATTTTTGTGTCACATTACAAAAGGATTAGCCCTCTAAAAGAAATATCATTATTAGGAACAGCATGGTCAATGACCTATTCTAATTTCCCAAATGTAGGATTATAAACCTGGTGTCCAGTGCAGATGTGGTATGAGGATGTATCTCTGGAGGTTATGGGATATGTCTGGTCTAAATTTGGCTTGCTAAAAGAGGCAGTGGGGAGAGGAAGAAACAGACATTAGCCCCAATTTAGCTCAACAATTTAAATGCTCTTTTAACATATCTGTTTTTTCAGACAAGTTGGCTTCCTCAACCCTTCCACTCAATTGACTGGTGTAAGCGTTACCTTACACATACTTTAAAAAAAATTAAAAAATGTGATGAGGCGTTATGATTTAGAAACAGAGCAAGGATGTGTGCCAAAGAATAGCTTAAAGAATCAAATACATTCCAGAGATTTCTACTCATCTTCCCCTTTAAGCGTTAAAACCAGGGAAAGTCACTTATTTTAATAGTCGAGTTATTCAAACAATTGAGAGATAACTCCGGAGTTATGTCATCTAGTTCCAATGTCAGTTATACTCTTTATTGGTAGAGTACTTAGAAGTGGTCTCTGGATACAGAGGCCAACCTTAAAACTCAAGGTAACTAACTTGACCTCAGTTTTTGTATTTCCTAGGAGTACAAAGCAATGGCAGATTCCGATGTAACCTTATATAGAGTAAAATGGGTCAGAGCGGGGACTGTAGCAAGAGTTGAGACTTCTTTCTTCCCACAAACCCCTCCAAAAATTATTTTCCCCTTAATGACTTCCATAAAACAAAGATATGCCTAGCACACAACAGAAGTAAGCATTTCCTTGCCACTCATGTTTAGGTAGAAGCTAAAGACTTTTACCTCAAGCTTTGCAGCTATGAATAAAGATGAAATGCCAATAAGCTGCAACAGTGTTTTTACAACATTTTGTTGTGTTGCCATAAACCGATCAAAGAAATCTTGTGCCAAGTAAAAAGTCTCTCTGTGAAGCTTGTAGACCTCACAAACCTGCAAGAGATAAACAGTAATGCATATTCATAAGGAAAGCACAGAGAGTATATACAAGTTCTTTTAGGTATCAAACCAATTCATGTACCTACAATGGCGGTTCTGTCTCAAGCAGCGTATAACATTTAATAAGACAAATCTAGGGATATTTTTCATACAGTAGCTTTTAATATAAAGAGCTGAAATCAAATATGGGGTAAGAAGAGTGGTGGCATGTCCTATGGTAGGTCAACTTGCAGCCGCCACAGTAATGTCTTTCCAGGGGACATCTATGACCCTTCAGTCCTAGTAATTACTGCAGTGACTGATGCCAACTGAAGAGGAGCAGCATGAGGGGCTTAGAGCCAGGCTCTCAGCTCCACACAGCTCTTGGTTGGGAGCCCAGCTGCCCCCCAGGCTCTTGCCTCCCTGCTCCCAGTCAGGAGCGGAGGAGCAGCTACCCGGGCTTCTCAGCTCCCTAAGCAGGGAGCCTCCGGGCAGTAGCCCACTGGGAGCGGGGAGCTGGAGGCAGCTGGGCGCTAACTGCCTGACTGTCTTGTCAATTTTCACACCATGTCTGCACAGACACTGCATTACCCTAACTACACTAACATAAGCCCAGTAGAAGCGCTCTCATGAAAGTGGAATTATGTCAGTGTAGAACGGCACTTACATCAGTGGGACAAGGCTGTCATGTGTAAAACAAACAAAAAAAACCACACGTTGGAAAGCATGTATGTTACAAGACCAGAGCATCAGGTCTTCATTTTTAAAAATATGTAGCTTCTCCACAGTTCATAACGGAAAAAAGAATTCTCACAAGTTGGTTGTGACTGAGACAGAACTCTTCAGTCCTCTAAGCCAGTAGGTGGCCAACAGGAAGATACTGTGCAACAAGCATGTTTAAAAATAGCATCTTTTCAATTCTAAGATTATCATGTTAGAAACAGTTGTATATCATGTAGTATATGCTGAAACTATTAGAATTATGGAACATTAGGCATTACATCAGGGTTCCCAACTTCTCTACACACACCGTCACTTCCCCTCCACCATAATTTCATCTTCATTTGTTTTGCTTTAGCCTAGAACTCAAAATGCTGCAATAAAACATTTTATGCAAGTTCCAGGCAGAAGTAATCATTCACATTCATGGAGTACACGTTTGATAAACTATCCTTATATTAGATATGAAATTATCAAATTGCACACTTGAAACTTGGAACCATTAAGTTCTACTTATTTGGTTCTAACACTCTAGTAAAATTTCTTAGCTGTGCATTGAGTAAACAAGTTCCACTAATATTCTAGTGCTTTATGCATTACGTAAAGTTCATGAAAATGCAGATCATACTAGGTATTTAGAAAAATCCATGTTATTCAGGACATCTCTATACCTACCTACAGCATGCTTAAAGTGTTAGCAAGAACAGCAAAACTCACCTCCATTAGCCAGTCTAGAAGAATTGTTCGCATTTTAGGTTGCAAGAGAGGGTGCTTTTGCATATAATGTTTCTCTCTCACATATGTCTGTTCTTTGTTTAGCATGTTTTTCCATACATCATCTCTATTTGCCCAGCTAAGGAAAAAATATAAACACGTTAAGTATCAACTGTTAAGTTGTGAATGGAACAGACAAAGAAGGGGGAATGAAATACAATTACCCCAGAATTGGTAGCGGTGAAGTTCTAGCTGGACTAAGTCTGAGGTCTACAAAATGAGAGAAGCCAATATTAACTGGCTCATCTTTATCTGGTGTGGGAATCAGCATATGGGGACTTTTCTGGACATCCTTATTCCAAGATGGCTATTAAAGGAAAGAAAAAAATGTTGCACCATAACTGTTTTTTTTTTTAGTTTCTAGGGCTATTAATGCACACAGACTCCACAAGACACATTACATCAGAGGTGATCACTCCTGCAGGCAGCTAAAATTCAGAACAAGTTTAAAGGTGTATTTTCACACTAAAAGACTTTCCATTGCTGATCTTAAACAAGTCATTTACTTTCCATGTTTTGGGATTGAAGGGTTGCAGATGTCCCACAGAAAGACAAGTGTTCTATAAAGAGAGAGTTCTGTCGCTATGTTTCAGATGGAAGGAATTTTGCATGAAAGTAGGACTTTTGTCTGGGAATAAGCATCTGCTTATTCCCCACTTGAAATTCTAATCCCTTGGTTTATGGCATCACAATCCCAGCCAGCTTTCCTGGCCTGGGCCAGGCACTAATGATCCAACACCAGCAGACCAAATTCAGTGATGAATGCTGGTCACATGCCACATGAGGCATGTTGCACATATGCTAAAAAGACAATTAAGGATTAGGACTTAGGTGAGGAATAAGCAAATGGGATTCCCAGACAGAGCCTGCTTTTGTGCAAAATGTCCTTGGTAATGAACACAGAAGAGGAATGCTGCTTTTGTTTTGTCTTTCAAGATTCAGAGGTTATTGACTGCTCATCTTGTAAAGTTGGTTAAGCACAAAGCTAACACTTTGTTATCACTTCAGACATATGAAAATGACTTTGTATACGTTTTATTTGCCCAAGGATGTTCCCTCTTAGAAAAAGAGCGAACAAACTCATAACAACTAGTCCATTCATATACAGAATAGATACTAACAAATCTGCAAATGTTAGACACCTGACATTCCAGCTATTATAGCTTGTTATTTATGTATTTGGAACAGTACACAGACCTAACACTTTAGCCTTCCTTTAAAGAAGGCTTATCCTGGCAAACTAGATTTTTTAAAAAGCAAGACATTGGTATAAAGTTATTATCCCAGTTTCTAAAGAAAGATAGAACCCATTTTGCTTAGCCCAATGTTCTGAAAGTTCACAAAGTAAGAAAATCCTATGACCACGAATAAGCACATTTATTTTTATTTTAACTAAAACTTGGCATTTGCGCCTAGTACTGGAGACAGCCATCTTACAAATTACATCCCTTTTTCAGTATCAGTGGCAGGGTCAAAAAGCTCCAGCAAGTCCCCAACCTGCTTTAAATAGAAGACACTTGTTTTACAAGTTAAAAATAAAGACTTATGAATCAGTTTCCAAACCTGGGTTTTTCGTCTGCCTTTGTCACAACTGACAACGCTTTCCAGCACTAGGTTCAGAATGCTCATAACCACATTTTGGTTTATTCATAGTGAAAATTGCTTTGTACTATTTGAGCCACTGCCTGAAAAAGCTAGGCAGTTTTCCTCTTTAAAAAGAGGTCTCAAAATTGTGCATGCAAATCTATCACAGCCATGTGCCCAGCTGTGTCCAAGATCCCAATGCTGTTTGTGTTACCATTCAACTGGGGGGACGGGAAAGATGTATTCATTCTGAGTAAGATGACAGTAGATTCCCTATGAACTGAAAGTTTGAAGTGTCACATCGGCACTTAAGTTAATTTTTGCCCTTCCTCTAAGTTAGATTTTAGTCACACCTTGTTCTCCAATTACATGGAAGGTATGGATGACAGTCCTTTGAGTGCAGTTAATCAAACAGACTGTGTTGGATAAGAGCTGTAAGGAAGGAGAATTATATTCTTTCTGTATAATATGGCACATGCTCAGCACCTCAGAAAGACAAGGTCCCTGCCCCAAAGAGCTCACAATCTTAACATGTAGACAAAACGAGGGCAAAGGGGAACAACAAAAGGCAATGCAATTCATCAGTGCACTAAAGTATAGTGGGTGTTTTTAAATAAAAAAGTAAACAAACCTCAACAGGATTGGAATGGGAGGACATGCTAGGGTTTAAGAGCAAAATGCTGTTTAAGAGTGAAATGATAGGTGAGGGGCTAGGTGTGGTCAGAGCAGTAAGCAAAGTAGATTATCTTTAGAGGCAGCATTTTAGATAGGCTAAAGAGAAGCAAGATGGCTATCTAGCAAGCTAGTGAGGAGGAAGAGGCTATAGTCATTGAAGTGAGGGATTATTATTGCTTAGATAAGGGTTTTTGCAGGGGAGATGGAGACGGCTACAGATTTTGTGACACCACCAATTTCAGATGAGGAAATGTATCAGAAGAGTTGTATTACATCAACTGAGAGGATTATCAGGTTGCCATTTGTGAAAAAAAAATGGGTAAAGGCTTAGGTGGAAAAACTAGTTCAATTTTTGCCAAGCTTAGTTTAGGTTTGTATAAAGTTAACTAGTCCCCAAATCCTGGAGCTGCAATCAGCTCCTCTGCAGGGATCCCCCCTTGTCCAGGATGGCAGGTGCAGCTGAAAATCTTGGCAGCGTAGCAAAGGAAATTCTATGGTTCGTGGGCTCCTCCAAAGGCACTCTGCAATGGTAGAGCAGGAGCCGAAGTGGGATGTAAGTCAAGACCATGATTCAGCAAGAAAGAGAAGCCAAAGAATCTAGTGTGGAAGAGGAGTGGTTTTATATGTGAGGTCCATGGAGTTCTTTGGCAAGGCTCAGATACTGCTATGATGGCTGCGGTAAAAAACCTGTATTTTATTTATATGCTACCTATATCAACAGAGAGGAGAGATGGAGAATTCAAGAAAGTTAATGGCTTGGTGGTCATAGGACCAAAAAAAGGCAGAAGGCAGATGAAGAATGAAGAAATCTATCCATGAGTGAACAAGCAGCAATGCACAGCTCCGAATAAAGTCCAGACCATGGCTGTATGTAGGAGGTTGACTCAGAACTACTGAGGAACAGAGGAAATAAGAAGCAGAAGATTAGATGGATCATCAGCATGGAAGCTGAAGTTACCAAACATGAAGGTGGGATCAGAAGAGAAAGAGGGATATATACTTAGCCCTTCCCCGCACCAAACCCAGCATGTGCTAGCAACTAGTGCCTTAAGCCAAGTTTTAGGAATAATGCTGTTTACATGTCACTTTCTGTAGGCAAATTGCAGGAAATGTAATTCTAGTTAGTTTCATTCACTGAAGGCACTAGGCCATGGTTCTCAACCAGCAGGCCCGTGGACCACTTGCAACCCAATCGGCTTACAGCTGCTGCCCATGTGACATCCTCAGAGCCATACAGGCAGTACTGGATGTGGCCCACAATGATAAGTAGGTTGAGAACCACTGCACTAGAGACAAGTATTATGGCACAGGAAAGATATACAAGGCAGTTCTACCAGCCAGCTTCAAGAAGTGAAGAGAAATGTTAAAGAAGTCAGACAAGGGAAGGGATCATTGTGATTAACGCTTCAATTCCCAACCCTAAATTTGATAATCCACATAATTTATATCAAAGATTACGTTGGCTACTACACTCACCATCCGGATCTCCCCTTTGGTATGTTTTGTGAAAAAATAATCCCAGTTTAAAGGACTTTTGTTTCACAAGACATTCTGCTAATGTATCAACACTCATGTTGGGTATGATGAAAATTAAACTGAGAATTACGAACAGTGCCTGTTCTTTTACTTCAAAACCAAATACAGAATTTCTGCAGTACTCTGCTTCCATCAGCCTAATATAACCACCTTTTCATCACATAAAGGCTAACTGCATCCTAATTAAAACCTCAGGCCTTATGTTCAGCAGAAACACACTAATGAATTGGGTATTAACATGCCACAAGTGGGATGTGACAGTGCTACTTTACACATGGAGCCAAATGGAGCTTCAACTAGTATACAATAATTTATTTAATGCAAAAAAGCCACACAGTGCATGTTGCACAGGATTTATGGCTACTTGCACATTGAAGTTTGCTATGCTATTATTGTGCACCATCTTGCTTTCTCACTAGAAATCATACAAGTTTGCTCTACTCCTGGTGGAACTGCACACAGTCTCATTAGTGGCCTATGGCAATTTATATCAGAGAATAGCTTGTGTCACACACAGACTGAAGAGCTGCTGCTGTGCAACCAAATGTTAGCTTCCTGGATTTGTCAAAGGATAACTGTTATAACAAAGTATCCACAGAATCTTCTCAATGTACAGACTGATACTCAGGTACCTCTTATTTATGAACTACAGAGTTGCAGGGCCTTATCATCATCAGTGCCAAGTGGGTTTACAGAAAGCTAAGTCTTTAATTTACACTTCAGGAATTGGTGCTTTAACTGTATTTCAATATACCAATCATTCATGAAGGAATTGCCCCAGAATCTATTTTAAAAAATCTGATTTTCATGTTAAAACAGGACTGTAATTCCATTTCTAGCTCTGGAATAGAGGAGTTACAGTAAGTGCATTTTATGCTAAACATTTCAACTTTATTTCTACTGCCATTTTGGGGAGAGGGGATAAATACCTGGCTACATGTTATTAGAGTTTATTTTAGTAAGTAGCTACTCTGTAATATTAACAAACAAAAAAAACAACCACACACACACACCTCAAATTGAGGGACGCTTTTTGGGAGAATGAAGAAAAGGAATTGTAATGAAGGACAGACAGCTCCCCCTTGTCAAAAGTGAGAAATTAGTTTAAAATATTCATAAAAGGAAGACAGACGGGAAGGAGAGATCCCCTCATTAAACACTCACCATTTGAGCCCTGCTTGATATGTTGAGTGATAACTAGTATATGCAGTTGCAACAAGCAGAGACCATTCCAAACAATGATGTCCATCTGCTATGTAGCACTTCAGTCTTCAAATTTGCAGTTACCACTTATGCATAATGTGGTACATCTAACCAGAAGTATTCACAGTCCATTTTGGTCAATTTCAGAGTCATGGGATTTTAAAAATCATAAATTTCATGATTTCAGCTATTTAAATCCGAAATTTCACGGTGTTGTAATTGCAGGGGTCCTGCCCCAAAAAGGAGTTGTGTGTGTGGGGGGGAGGAGTCGCAAGGTTATTATAGGGACGATTGCGCTACTTCTACCTTTACTTCTGCACTGCTGCTGGAAGCGGTGCTGCCTTCAGAGCTTGGCAGCTGGAGAGAGGCAGTTGCTGGCCTGGAGCCTAGCTCTGAAGGCAGAGCCACTGCCAGCACTAGCGCAGGAGTAAGGATGGCATGAGATGGTATTGCCATCATTACTTCTGCACGCCTGGCCACCCAGCTCCGAAGACAGTAGCACAGAAGTAAATGATGGCATGGTATGGGATTGCCACCCTTACTTCTGTGCTGCCGCTGGCAGGGTGCTGCCTTCAGAGCTGGGTGCCCGGCTAACAGCCAACATTCTCCGGCCGCCCTGCTCTGAAAAGCACAGAAGTAAGGGTGGCAATACCGCAACCACCCTAAAATAGCCTTGTGACCCCCCCTCCCTTTTGTGTCAGGACCCCCAATTTGAGAAACGCTGGTCTCCCCAGTGCAATCTGTATAGTATAGGATAAAAGCACATAAAAAAGACCAGATTTCACAGTCTGCGACATGTTTTTCATGGCCGTGAATTTGGTAGGTCCCTATGCATAAGTAACCCTATTACTGAATGAACAGGGTACTGTATTCCCTACCTATGACTTTTGTAGCTTAAATATCCTCCTACATGTGCATTAATTAGCTGAAGTCCTAACAAGAAAGAGCATGTATGTATATTCTATTTCTTTGTGCCTCAGCCAAATTTAATCTGCACGTACCTTAAAGGTGTACGGCAAGTGCAACCTCACAAACTCAGTACACATCTCATATTGTGTATGAAAGTGTGGGGCATTAACTGATAGCATACCCAAGTTTGTGGAAGTGGAATGGAAGAAGTTTAGAATACCACTGTTTCAAAATCAAAATTAAGTTATCTTAATATTATCACAGGGAGATTTAAAAAGCTAGTACTGCCTGCTAAGGACATTGTTTCTCCTCCCCATCTCCACTCCTCCTAGGCCAGTTAGTGCTGTCTATCTGAACAACCCCTAGTGCCTTTATAGGGATTACTATGCCTTACCTAGAAGCTTCAGTCCCAGCAATGCCACTGAAGTGTACACCCCCTAGGCCTAGTATATAACATAAAACTTCCAAATCCTAACTGTGCACCTTCTGATTTTTTGGCACTCAGACAACATTCAGTGCCACAGCAACAACAAATCATTAATGGGCTGGAGGAGGAATACATATGTCCTCTTTTCCACATTCATATTTAAAGTAGGGAGACAGCTGCAAGAGGCTCCAGACTGTCAATTATATGGAAGTGGCTAGGACATATGTCCTAGGCTTCAGTCCTGCAGTGTACAACTCTTTAATGAGGTAAATGGGGTTCTGTGCAGCTCTCTACCCATGCAGGCCACATGAAGGCCATGCAAACCCAGGACATTTAGTCATGCTAGCGTTCACAAGAATTCAGACAGACCTCATCTGTTTTATGAGAATGTTAAAGATCCCATGTCACCTTGTGTAAATTGAGGGGGTTTCTCTTAGTGTTCCTGGCCAAAAGTCTCCCCTCCCCCATTACCATGCAGCATGTTAGTGGTGGTGTAGGTATAGAGTTGGTGAAATGCTCTAAGTTCCAAGAAAACTGTATAAATTAAAAATACTGCTGTAATATCAGTAACTATGTATCCACAGCCAAATCAATTACCTGGCTTTCATATTGCTTTTTCTTGTTCATTTCCCTTTTAGCAATTTCTTCATCAGGATCCTGTAAGAACTACAGTGGGGAGAAAAGAAAAGAGAGCCATGTGCTAATAAGAATACAGACTCCAGGCCAAACTCTGCCACTCTGAGTCACACGGGTGTAAATCCAGTTGTTACTCCCGGCACATTACGCCGGTGCGACAGAGCACAGCACTTGACCCAGTTACTGTACACTCACAATGCCACATGGACACTCACAATCCAGCAAGGGCACAAGAGGCCATGGTCCAAATATTTCAGCAGAGAGAATCCACATTTACACTGGAATGACAGAGCAGGACTGGGCCCTAGAGGATCAAAGCGAGCCATTTTGTACTTACAGTGGCCACATCAGCTTTCCTCTTGCGGGCTCGCATGGCAAGATCAGCAGCACCCTCACCCTTGGAGGGAACCTTCTCATCCACGTAGTCACTGCCAAGAAAGAGAGAGACAGGGCCATAAACCCCTCGAGGGAGTCTCCTCTGGGATCTGCCTAATGGAGACCGTGGCCTACCCCACATCCACCCCCACACGCCCTGCAGGGGGCTGGGGAGAGACTCACCTCTCCCTGCGCATGGTGCCTGGATGGGACGGGGTGAGGCTGGCTCCGACCCTAGGAGGAGGGAAAGGCAGAGGGTTGGGGGGGCAGGTCACCTCCTCACAAAGGCGAAGGCGGCAGCAGCTGCAGCTCCCCAGCCCCACAAAGGGCTCCGGGCGCGCGCGGTGGGGGCGGGGGTGGCCCTCATCGCCGGGCGGGGGCACCTGAGCGGAGTCCGCCGGGGTGGGATGCGGGGTGCGTGGGGGGGATCGGATGGGGCCGGGACCTCCCCCTCCCCTGCCCCCTAACTGGGGCACCTCCAGGAAATGGCCGAGGGGGAGCCCCGGGCTCAGGCACCCGCCCCTCGCCGCCCACCCCCGCCTTACCCGGGGAGAGGGTGCCCGGGACGGGCGAGCCCTGTGCGAGGCGCTGCCCGGCGGCTGCGGACGGGGCGCGGGGCAGGGCGGGCGGGGCGCGAGGCGCGGGCGGGCTCCGCTGGGCGCCTCCTGCCTCACAGCGCGGTCGCTCCCGTCCCTGCGCAGAGAGCGGCCCCGGCCGAGCGGGACATTTAAATTAGAGGGCGCGGGGCCTCCTCCCTGCCCGGCCCGCACACGTGGCCCCGCGCGGGGCACCGCCGGCACCCGGCCGGGGCGGGGTCTGCGCGGGGAGGCGGCGGGGCGCAGGAGGCTGGGCCCGGGGGCAGGAGGAGAGGCGCGGGGGCCAGGCTGCGCGGCCACCCGGCTCGGCGGGCAGCCGGCTCGGGCGGGGCCTGCGGGCGCGGGGGCGGAGCCGGCGGCCCAGACGCGGAAGCGGGAGGAAGCAGCGTGGCTTCCCCTGGATGTAAACAGGGCGGCAGGGCTGGGCCGAGGGGGTCGCGCCGCGGGGCTTCTCCCCCCCCGCGAGAGACCCCGCCCAGGTAACGGGGAGCGGCCGGGGCAGGGCTGCCTTGGGAGGGGAAGAGCCCGGGGGGAGCTGACTGGGGCAGGCGGCCCGGCCCGGCCGAGCTTCGTAGCGCCTGCCTGGGCGGGCTGTTTGCCTGCCCGGGGTCTGTACATCCCGACTTCCCACGTTGGGAAGCGCCTGGGCTTTAAATCGCATCTCTTCCCGTGCCATGGATTGCCGCAGTCACCCTGGGCTGTGCCTCTCCGTGATGAACCACGTGAGTGTTCAGAGCTGGCCCCCCGAGACTGACCGACTGACTGACACCCCCGGTCTGTTTTTCCATAGGTCATGAAGTTTCTGAAGCTCTTTGGGCGATTAAAATCAGTTGTCATTGGGATGGTGCACGTGGGGGCATTGCCAGGTAAAAAAAAAAGAGTTTTTCTATTGATTGCAGCTCAGATAAACCTGTGTCCAGTGAGTCTGATTTAAGAACTACCTCACTGACCCATGTTTGCTATTTCTCAACATCCAAGAAGGCACAGAAGAGACGTGGGGAGGAGCTAGCATATTGACATTCTTCCACACTGTCCACCTTGCTGCCTCTTGCCTACCTCCATATGTCTGTCATCTAGCAAGGTAGATGGCACTATGCACCATATGATCACAACATAGCAGGTGCTGTTATGTGTAACCAGATCCAGTCTTTGCGTAGGAGTGTGCTCCCTGGACTTTACTTAAGTTGCACAAGTTTGTTGGCTGGATTTGCTCTGCTGTCCAAAACGTTAGAGTAGGTGACATTTTATGAGATTCCCCATGCGGCCCTGGCCGAGTGGGACATTTAAGCTTCCACACCTTGAGCCCTTGGGAAGGGAGCCAGAAGAACTGCAGTCCCTGTTGTTGTTGTGTGGGGTTTTTTGTTTGTTTGTTTTTGTTGTTGTTGTTTTGTTTTTAAGGAAGATTGGAAGTTAACCTTGTTGCTGAGCTCACCGTTCCCATGACTGGGGGGAAGTGAGAATTTACGGGAGGGAGTGGGAGACAAAAGATCAGGGTTTCTTGTCAGGATACAGTGACAGTGACTTAGCTGGAAGCCCAATAGCTGAGATGAGCATGCAGGTTTTTCACTGAGACATTTGCCCTTGACTTCACAATGGAGCATCTGTAATATTAGCTAGTCAGTGTCAGGCAAATTCCTGCCCAGAGTGATCTTATGGCTGTGGCAGACAGATTGAAGGTGAGCACACACTGTGCTCAGTGTTTTTAGAGTGGCTTCTGAGTTTGGTTGCCCAATTTGTGACACCTAGAGCCTGATTTTCAGAGATGCTGAATGCCTCTTCTGTTGGCATTGTGAGTGTTCAGCACCTCTGAAAATAAAGCCTAAAGTTAGGCATGAAAATATCAGAGGACACTTGAAAGTTTTTGGACTCCATCTTATCTTTAGGGAGAACAGACAGAAAAACAGCAGACTTTGCTGCTTTTTGCCTGTTACTCATCAATGAGTTATTTTGCAACAGTTTACTATTGCAGTTGTATCTCCGTGTCTTGGATCAGTCCTGTGTACTAAGAACCTTCCTTTTAGCACTAATGCAGTCTTTAAATTTTCTCCAGTGCATCATTCCTGTTTGTGTGCCTCTGGGAAAATTGGCATGCAAGACTTAACCTCCACTTCTCATGAATCATTGGAGAATCCCTACCAAGGATCCCTACCTGTCAATTTCTTTGGTCTTCTTTGTATTAATTTCCCATCACCGGTGCAGAGTAGTTGCCTGTGACATTGTCACAGATTGAAATATATGCATTGTCACTGGTAAAGAATGAGGTGTGATCACAATTACAGGCAAGAATTACAAGCTAGGTGCTGGTCTGCTTCAGTGTAAGGTTATGTTTGATATTCCTGAAGTATAAGGGCTTTTAAACCAGTTTTAGGAACTCAGTAGTAAAAGCATGTCAATCAAGTTCTACTAGGGACAAGATACCATTAAGGTATGAGACATTATGCAACAGCCTACTACTCATTATTTACTCTGGCAATTTGTGCCTACTTTGGCATTTCTGTCAATACTTGCAATAATCTTAATCTAACTCTGACTTTGTTTTGATTTCTGCTTGTATCATGGCATATAAGATTATTGTTCTTTGCAGGGACACCACGGAGCAGTTTGCCATTGACCCAGATCACTGATAAAGCCTGTCATGAGGCTGAGATTTACAAGGATGCTGGAGTTGTAAGTTTCATTTTTCATCCTTCTATTTTAATTTTTGAATAAAGATATTGCTATGTCCGAATACAACAGATCTTGGTTCTGTGAAACTAATATTTTCCAGATCACATTTATATTAGAGTTCTTGCCAAAACCTGAATCCACACTGACATGCAGATTGTTAGAAGGTGTTTGAAATTCAGTCCTAGATCCACATTTTGCAGGTGGCCTCAATTTCTATAATAGTCTAGATCTCAGTATTCCTGAGCTTTGGAAGAATCTGGATCAGCACTTAAGCATATCTACAATCAACTGCTAGAAGAATCAGACCAGTTAAGGAAGTTAGATTGTCATCTCTTGTTTTGTGTTTGTACAGTGCCTACCATATGGGTTCCTGTTCCATAAATAGGTTTCTTAGGCACTATGATAACATAAATATTAATTAATATGATTAAGAAAAGTTGATTATTGCCAAAAATCTAGTCAACTCTGTTCTTTGATAAAATTGCTCAACCAGTCTGATGTATTTGTTTGCCCTACATATCGTATTTTAATATAATTAAAATGCTCTGTTTTGTCGTCTCACTGGAGAATGGAGTATGCCCAGGCAGCAGATCAAGCACCTCCACTTCCCCTTTAAGCAGATTCAACCTGTTCTGGTTGTTCTGGCCCCTTTGTAGTATATATTATGCAGGGTACAAAAAGCACCTGTGTCCGTTTCTGCTAAGTGTAACCCTTCCATGATATACCCCTGGCAGTAAGTGCTCTTCTACTTTGCATATCTAGAAGAGAAGATCTGAAAGGCCAGTCTCAGCCAAAGGCAACAAAATGCAGGTACTAGTGACTGAATTTCTATGGACCTCAGGTGTTGTAGTAATTTCCATAGTTCAGCAGATTTTTAACAGGGTGCATGTCCTTTTAAAAGGTCAGGGTATGTTTTAAACATTTCATTGCACTCTGTATCCATGTGTTGCTGCACTTTTTGCTTTGACTTGACAGGAGTGCAAGTTTCTGGCCTGGCAATAATGCAAGGTCTCAGTGACTGGGCTTTAAATGGGGCTTAAATGGATAAATAGTCACTCCTGTGAACTACTTCTATTTTCTGCATAACATTTTCATTATGTTTTATTTTTATATAGTATCATAAATTCACGTGGTACTTTACAGTCAGAGTAAGATTGAATCTAAGAGCGTAATCTTAAATTACAGAAAGCTAGAAATGAGACACAGAACAACATTTAATGTAAAGAAGAGCATGCAGAGTATTGGATGGATAAACTAGAAGGAGTCATGGTAAAAGTGGGGAAGGAGAGCAGGATGCATGAAAGTGAAAGAATGAGATGGAAAGGGAGTATTAAGAAGAAATCTGTGAGGAGTAGAAGACATGTCAGTTGTTAGTGGGCACGAGGTTATGTATGGCCTTGAAGGCAGAGACCCAAGTAGAATTTGAGATGTTAAAAACTTACGCCCAAACCATGTGAACTGCTCCATGGAGGCAGACCTCTGTGCCTACAAAGAGGGCCATTGGCTTCACAGAGTTTACCCATGCAGAGTTTTCTGGATTGATGCCTCAGACTGTAAGATAGCTGAGGCAGGATCTATGGGTTTGGGTTTTTTTTTCTGTCTTCTACAGCAAGGGTTCTGAACCTTTTTCTCTCTGAGGCCCTCCAACATGCTATAAAAACTCCACAGCCCACCTGTACCACAACTGTTTTTCTGCATATCTAGTAGATTAAAAGATGTATTAAATTGATAGTTATACAGTTAAACACACACATATATAATAAGGAAAAGGATAAAATAGGCACAAAAATAAAAAACTGAATATTATTTTTGTTGTATTTACTTAGCGTAAATCTGGCAGGGTGCAGGCTTCGGCTTGAGGCCCAAGTGGCGGGACGAGGGCTTTGGCTCCTTAGTCTCTGCCCTGCACCCCAATGAGTCTAGCACCAGCCCTGAAACCTGCTTGTGGACCCCCCAGTTGAGATCTGCCATTCTACAGCACAAACCACTCTGAGCACTTACTGAAAATACGACAGGAAGTAAGTGACAGAATTAAGGCAACAAGAGTGTGATGTGGTTAGAGTGGCAGGAGAGGAAAAAGACTAGCAGTAGGGCTTTGTGTAGAATGGCCGGGGTAGGGAAGCTAGAGATTAACATTGTGGTAGAGGGTTTGGGTACAAAGGTAATCTGTAGTTCTCTTAAAGCCACTGTCACACATTCCATTATTTGACTATACTACTGGAGCTTAAATTAACATTTAGCAGGGGGAATTTTGTTTCCCTTATGTAAGGAGTTATATATTGAAGCCTTTAGGGACAAAACTGAAAAAGCATCAAAAATACATTTTAAAAAATCTGATGAAGAAAATGTATACACTTAAATATAACTCCCTTAGTTGGCCTCAGATTTAGAACACCTTCAGCAATTTTAGATAAGTCACTAGTATTAATATGAGTTTGTTAAAAAAATTTTTTTTACTTTTTGCCTTTCTTTGCTTGATCCTCAATTCTTCTTCTTCAAATAACAAATCCTGGACTGACTGGGCTGCCATACTTTACAGTATCAAAATTGCTAAGCTCTTCACTTGCAAGCTTTAAAACTCGCTCTGTAGATAGATGAAAGGTTAATGCAGTAATTTCTCTGCATATTAAATCTTATATTCACTCAAAGTAGAAGTAGGAGCACAAACATTCCATGTAGCATTCACAAGCGCAGCAATAGTTTAGTTCCAAAGTTGAACATTTGAGATAGGCTTTACAGTTGAAACACCTTATTGCATTCTGATTGCAATACCAAACACATGAGAACTCTAAAGAAACAATGAAAACCACACACCTACTTTTTTGATAATGAGGGTCAGAAATAACTGAATATCATTAAGGAGGTTGTTATCAAATTGTGCTGAGAACCCTGATAATGCTTTCCTTCTGCTACCCTGTATCACTTGAACCATTTTCTTTAGCACTTTGAATGGTATACTGGTTCTCATGATACTTCAAAGGATTCCTGGTTTCTGGATATTGAGAGAGTGCTCAACTCCTCCAAACTCAGCTTCCTCTGGGGAGGCAAGGAATCTATTGTCTCTCTCCCCCATGGGGACTTGGGGTGAATGGTTAGACTGCCTCTTCACTTCTCTTGAAGGGTCCTGATGGTTCTCCTCTCCCTCTAGAAGATGGATGTTCTTTAGTGCCTCAGACACTGGGAGTGTTACTCAAATCTACCCAACTGCTGTCTGGCAACTACCTGTTGATAATTACTTGTTTACGTAGGCAGGAGTGCCCTGTGTACCCAAGCCAATTAAGAATTTAGTATCTATGGTTTAGAATCAGAAGTCCTGAACAATAGCTATGGGTCCTTATAAAAGGCCTCCCCCCTTTGATTCCCTACATCATTTGCATATAACGATTTCCTCCATGCTAAGAATCTTCACAATATTGTAATGTTTCTCTGGCTAAGTGAATTGGACATAACTGCTTTTGAGCTAGGTTGAAGCAGCACCATCTATCATAGGCATTCCTAACCTGCCCATTACCATGGTAGAAAATTGACAAGATGAGCTGGCAGGCTTTACCACTGAAGTGACTCTTCCTCTTTTGGAAGAGGCGCTTACACAGCAACAATCCTAAGCCCCATCAGCCCTACTGCAGAAGTTGGATTTTAAGATTCATACTTTGGTCACCCACCAGGAAACACAGGATTTTACCACTATCGCTCATGAATTCTATCTACAATAGACCTTTTAGCAAGCATTTCTCACTAGGGCTATCACCGCTCCCATTGTAGATAAGGCTTTCCGTGACTTCAAGGCTGGGAATTGTTAAAATTGCTTAGTGTAGACAAAGCTACAGACAGCTTTAAATTTTCAGAGCACTCTGTATACACATCATTGATTAAAGGAAGTCCTGCATCTTTAGAAGGTGACTTGCCCAGTCCATTAGCAGTTTTTTAACATAATAAATATGGAGGATTTATAATGTTGGAGCACAATAATGAAGACAAGTGAGTGCTCAGATAGGAGGCCATCTGTGCTGAAAAATATCAAATACCATGTTCTTGTATTGCCAAATAACCAGGTTGCCTACACAAGATTTTATAAGTGACAGATTCTAAGACTTTAAGGCCTCCGCAATTTTTCCAGTGTTCTGCTTTCATTTTAAGAAAGTGTTTATAGCAAAAATACAGGGTTCACAGTGTAAATCACTGGACCTACGTTAACTCAGCCTCACAGAAAGCTTCTACATTGAAACAACAAAGGTTCAAGTTTTCCTTCTTCACATCATTTACTTTCATTAACACTTTCATCACTTAGTTGAGACTATTTAAATACTAAAATGAAGTACAGGCAATTTAAAAATACAGCAGAATACTCAGCTAGCATGAGAACATTGCTAAAGAAACATGGACTATGTTGTCAATTTTTACCCATATAGTTTCCCAAACAAGTCTTCTTGTCGCACTGACTCCTTATAAAGAATTTGAGGTTCTTCCTACCTCCTTTGTACTTGGAAAGTTTTACATCTATATGCCTAATTTGTATTAGTTTTTTGGCAGTGAAAAATGAGCACCTAGCCATATTTTTAACTGCTGTTAAAAGCTGCTGCATGGATATGGCAAGGAATTGTGGTTGGAGTCTTAGTGGAACCTGCACTTTAGCATGGAGAAAAGTCTTTGTAAGTATCCTTTACTCCTGAGGGAATTCTGAGCTCCTGCACACAGAGAATTCATGTCCCTCGCAGATTCCCCTTCCTAACTGGTAGAAAATAGATTTTGCCAGGGAAGTGCTGCAATTACTCCTTTTGCCCACCAGAGACTGCTGTGGCATCAAAAGAAAGGGCAGATGGCTCTGGGCCGAGCAGCCAGCCATGGAGAGAGAGACAGCAATGGCTGCCTTCCTCACAGTGCCCTGCCCACAGGGCCAGGTGAGGAGGCACAGGACATGGGGGAGGGGAACAGACCGAGGCACATGGTGTTGCTAGGGGGTCACCTGAACTGGGGTTCAGAAGGGCTAGTGGGGATCACAGGAGCTATTTGGGTGACACCATTGGTCGAGGGGCTGAACGGGAGTGGAGGTTCAGGGGCACATGGGGATGGAGGAGGAGGGGTGGCTGAGTGGGGATTCGGGGACACATGAGGATGGGGGCAGCGGGCTGGCTGAGTGACGGTGCAGGGACGTTACCGCTGACATCCCCAAGCCTTTGCACTGCTTCTGAGGGGTATGGGGAATACATTTCTGTATTGTAATTTAAATGAATTATTACTCAGAAGTCTATATTAATATGCCTAGTAAGAAATCTATTTGTCAAAAAACATTTCTGAATATTTTTTGTTTGTCTGTATTGTTACAGATATACTTGCTGACAGGTATTTTGAAATAAATTGTCAAAATAATTGAAACTTGCATGATTATATTGTTATTTTGACAAATAAAATATGCAGAATTTTAAAATATTGTGCACAGAATTTATTTCCCTTGCACTGGTCAGTTTCTTAAGTCCCATCCACACTACAGTGTGGTGGAATCTTGCATAATTATTATCTGATATACCTTGATTTAGTAACAGAGTAGAACACAAAAGACCCTTTACTTACTTTAGATAAAGAAGAAATCTTTTTGTTCAAGCAGAGCTTTTGAAGGAAAGCTGGTCTTGTGTTTAGGGTAGATTATTCCTACAAACAGAAAGTAGATCTTGTAGGACAGTGGTCTCCAACCTTTTTACACACGATCACTTTTTGAATTTAAGTGCAACCCAAGATCTGCTCCACTCAGTCCATCCCCTCCAATCGCTCGCTCTCCCCCACCCTCACTTTCCCCTGGCTGGTGTAGGAGGTTGGGGTGTGGGCTCCGAGGGGTTCGGAGTGTGGGAGAGGGCTCCGGGCTGAGTCTGTGGCAGGGGTTGGGATGCAGGAGGGGTGAGGGGTGCAAGTTCTGTGAGGAAGTTTGGGTGGAGGAGGGGGCTCTGGGCTGGGTCAGATTGTTGGGGTGCAAGAGGGGGTACAGGGTGCTGGCTCTGGGAGAGGGCTCAGGGCTAGGGAAGGGGGTTTGAGTGCCGGAGGGGGTTTGGGGTGTTGGCTCTGGGAGGAGGCTCAGCGTTGGAGCAGAGGGGTGTACGGGATGCTGGCTCCACGAGGGGGTTCAGGGCTGGGGGTGCGGGAGAGGTGTGGGCTCCCATCGGGTGGCATTTACCTTGGTCGACTACCGGTTGGCGGCACAGCGGGGCTAAGACAGGCTCCCTCCTGCTCCGGCCCCAGGCCGCTCCCAGAAGTGGCCAGCGCACCCCTGTGGCCTCTGGCGAGGGCACATGACTCCACACACTGCCTCTCTCTGCAGGCACCACCCCTGCAGCTCCCATTGACCTCAGTTCCCAGTTTCTGGCCTGTGGGAGCTGTTCTTGCAGGCAGGAGCAGCGTGCTGGCTGCTTCCGGGAACGGCATGGAGCCTGCCTTAGCCCTGCTGCGCCCCCAGACTTTTAGCAGCTGAGGCTCCAGGATCAATTGACGGGTTGGTGACCACTGTTGTAGGGTAATGTGCCAAGTGATTTCCTGTTCATAGGGGAGCGGCTGAGGCAGAGCTAGAGGCATTGATTTGTCCAGAACACACCTGAGTGCTGGAAAGGAGATATAAGCTGATGATTCCTAAGTGAAAGTTAGTTTTCTACTAGACTGTTGTTCGTGTAACTATATCAGCATTAAGGGAAATGGTAGACTCCCCTTGTAGTCAGAAGAACAAATATCCAGTAGCTAATTGTAACAAAAGGAGAGCTTTTTGTTGTTATAATATTGTGCACGTAATACATTTTAGACACATAAACACATCACTCAGAATGAAAGGGATTACAGGCAATATTTTATATGAGAAGGGAGGCAATTGTCTGAATAAGTAAGACATAAATAATCTTAATATTCAACTAAAAAGAAATGCTAGAGAAATAATTAGAAGAGTTTTATCTGTTCCTATCCAAATACATTCTGTTTTGGAATATGTAATACAGTAACTGTTGCCATAGATTTCTGCTCTATAAGCTTAAGTTCCAAGAACTTTAATGCAGCATAACTGTTTTCTCTCCACCATTTTAATTAGCTGTCTGATAATAATGAAATCTGTTTTATATACATATGAATTCAGTAAAAACACAAACATCTGTGGTAAGTGTTATAGTTTTGACACAAAAATAAGAAAGAAAGCTTTGAGTTAATGTATCTGTAATTCAGCTCACTGTATTGCAGAACATTTGTTCTCTTTTTTTGATTAAACAAAACATGATGTGCAAAAGAACACAGTCCTATCTGATGGTACCCAAAGAATAACATGTTATTAAAATAATGCCCAGAGCCTATGGCATTGCCCAGGGCTTAGGGGCACTCTGGCAGAGGAACAGATCTACTGAAGTGTCTGGCTATAGGTGGGTTAATGGGAAAGGTCAATTTTTGTGCATAACGGCATGTACGCTTTTGATTGGAGCTGATGTGCTTTAATATCTTGTGGCAGGAGCTGTTGTAATAATAAAATGCAAAGTCCTACTGATTTTGGTAATGCCTCCATAAATAGTATACACAGGCTCATCAGAACGGTAATAGGAGAGGCTTTCATTTTTAGATTTTAATGAATAAATGACATACTGTGGTTTTTTTTAATGCTCATAGAAGAATTTCAGAAGTTTTCATAAATAATTTTAGTGATAATTTTCTATCTGGACAGTTATCAATATAAAATATTTGTATTCTCTGGATTACCTAATGTGCTGTATGTCTACAAACCACACAATCAAAGATTACCACTTGAGCCATTCAGTGGGTTTTTTTGGGGTTTTTTTCCCCCCATCATGAAGCACAGTATGGACAGCATTAATCTGAGGCCTAGACATAGCCCTCTATGACTTCCCTCTCAAACTGTGGGTCAGCACATAGTCTGCTTCCTCTCTTCTCAGAAGCTGCTGTGAAATGCCACCTGTTACACAGTCCAGTCCCTCACGTCTGCTCTCTTCATAGGAACAGCCATAGACACTGTTCTTCCTGATTGTTTTATGGTTCATGAGAATGATCTTTTGGGGTGGATTGAGCTTGGTCAGTGCATACACAAAACAGTGCATCTTCCCAGGCTGTATGTTGGTGGCGGGTATATTGGTGAGACTGGCTAACAGGGTGGAATTGAGAGAGGGAGAGGAGACACTGATGTTGGGCTCATTGAACTAATGCTTCTCTTCTTACTCCATGGCAGTGATCAGAACTTGGGAACCCTTCCCTACCACAATAGCAATATGGGAGTGGGGGCTTCTCACCGTGGGAGAATAGGAATTCTAGCCCTTCTCCTGTAACCCTGCAGTGAAGAAGAGTCTTGCCTGTAACTCTGGGGTGAAGAAGAGAATTCCCACCTCATGAGTTCTAAGAATCTATAATATAATAAAGCCCCCCACAAACAACCACTGGCTAGGGTCCTTTTCGCCTCTCAAATGATGCATACACACACAATGAATTATTACTTTTACAGTTCTAGGGCTCTACTAGCTTCTATATCCTGTACGACAGTATAAACTCTTAACATAATTGGGGGTTGGTTTTTCCCTTTGAGTTGTAGGGTGTTCTGTATTAGTTATTCTTAAAACTGTGTGGACTTTTGCCCTCCTGCTGCTCAAGCAAATAATAATCTAATAGCATAATTTCTCCCTCCATGGTGATCATTTTTGTTGTGCCCAAGGTTCTGGCAGGTGACTTGAATCTCACAGTGGGCAGCCACCTCATTGCCTGTGATCCAGGAAAAGGCCTTCTGTGAGATTGGAGAGTTTGGAAACTGCTTGCCAAGGTGACTGACTTCCTCACCATTTTGGAGGGAGATATGATGCTGCCAGTGGAAGTAAGGAATCCTTCTATATTCTATCTGTTGGCCACCTTCTGGTTCCTCCTGGTGGCTGTTATCTGCTTGGTGATGGATCAGAGTTTAGTGCAAGGCTGCATTTCATGTTTGCAGATGATGCAGCCCTTGTGGCTCACAGTGTGGATACCCTACATCTTATTACTAAGTTCTCTGATTCGTGTAAAATCTTTGGGCTAGCAGTAAGCTTGAAGAAGACCTATCATGCACCAAGGCTCTTCAGAACCAATTCTAGATATCACCTTAAATGGTACTCATCTGGATGTTGTTGCCCAATTTTGCTATGTTGGCTCTACTGTTACCAGCAATGTAGATCTTGATGCTGAGCCGACTAGAAAAATTGGCAAAGCAGCCAGGAACTTTGGTCTTTTGCAAGACAGAGCCTGGTACAATAATAAATTGTCAACTAAAGTGAAAATCTGTATTTATGAGATGTGCTTTATGCACTCTTCTGTATGGCTCAGAAACATGGACAACTTGCGTCAAATGTATCAAAAGACTAAACAGCTTTCATATCAGATGCTTGTGTAAAATTCTTCGAATAAAATCACAAGACAGGCTGATAAATATGGAAGTGTTAAATTGTGCTGGTATGTCATTCATGGCAATGTTGATTAGTAAAAAAAAGACTAAGGTAGCTTGGACATGTGAACCGAATGCCGGATAACAGGATCCCAAAGAGTGTGCTGTACTCTGAAGATTGCAAAGGGTCTAAAAAGAGAGGCAGACTGCTGCATAGATTTCAGAGTGCTTGCAAGGATCATTTAGTATCCTTTGGAATCTCTGTGGATGATTGGGAAATGCTGTTCTGGTTGTCGGAGTCAGCTTGTCGATGGAGTGAGGCATTGTGAGGTGGACTGGATTGAGCTTTGTGATGACCAACGTTAGAGGAGGAAATAATCTGCTGCTCTGATTCAGAGCATTGCTAGTGTGTAGGTGTGCCCTACCTGAGGATGGGACTGTCACTTGTGCATTGGACTGAGCAGCCATCAAAGAACTCAGAAGCATATACCCATGTTAAGTAAAGAGAGACCGTGCCAGTAGCATTTCAGTACAAGAGGTTTTTGTTTCATGCACAACACCCTTTCTGTCATGGCCATATTATTTAAATAAAATAAAAAGTAAACTGACCCATAGAGCTGGTCAGAAGTTCTTCGATGGAACCTTTTTCAGTCAGAGAATTTCAATTTTGACAAATTGGCAAACTTTTTGCAGAAACTTTGACAAATTGGCAATGGAAATATTTCTGGCTTCCTACCAACTCATCCACCCGGTTCTTCAGCAGCCCAGGCGCCTAGTTTTTTCAGCAGCTGAGAGCCTGCAAGCATTGGGAGCCCCAGCTCCTAAACTCCCAGGCTCCTTGGTCCTTCCATAGCTTGCCTGGCAGAGTACCATAGAACGAGTCTTCTTAGGGTTTTCAACTCCCAACTTACAAGGTTCTTGGTTCAGCCAGGATCCCAGAGCTTTCAGGGTCTGCAGCTCTGGGGCAACCCACTGAGAGGACTGCCCAGAGTTGGGACTCCAGTCCATTTTGAAGAGAGTTGTGAAATTTGAATAAAACCAAATTTTGAAATATCTTAAATCCTCTGCAAAATGGAATTGCACAGCTCTACAAATCAGGAACTTCGGGACCAGGAAGAAATTCTGTCTTTTAAAGTAAATTGACATGAGTGTGTGAGAGAGAAGGGTGAGGGATATACCTTTCCTTTGACGTCAGCTGGGTTCAGCAGGCTTTCTTGAATGAGTAGACTAGAGAACATTTGATCAAGTTGGAATTTCTGGAACAATTATTTGCTGCATCCCAGAGATTTTTATGAAATGTTTTTAATTGTGTAATTCTGACAGTCATATATCGTGATTGATGGTTAGTCAGTCACTTTTATCCCAAAGTATGAGCACAGGATGAGAAGTGAAGGTGTTAAGCTGTTAAATTGTACAGTTGAATTGGACGTGATTAAGAACAGATTTGAGGTTTCTTTATCAATACCTGTACTGTTTCTCATGGTTGGGGGATCCTTGACTTGCAAAGCTGAGTCTTCCCAGTGAAGAAACATCAGGCGGTGAATGGCTCCATTAATTGATTTGAGCTTTAGGACTAGGTCCATTGCTGAATAACCATTTGTTAGCCAACTAATAAAACTGTGACCTGTTGCTTTTAAGGAGATGCGCCTCCTATTTATTTAGGTATTTAACTGTCAGCCACTTGGGGACATCAGCAGTATCCTGTTATGTTATTTTCTATCAAATTTATTTTAGTATGGTTCATGTATTTGGTTTTATCACATTGTTTCAAGAGACTGTTTAAATGCTCAAATTTGTTTTCCCATTCCTTCATTTTAGGTGTCTGTTTGTGATGTCAGATGCTTAGTCTTCAACTTGGTCATCACATGCTGGCTGCACATTTATGATATTGTATCTTTTGTTTCAGAAATAGCTTCTCCATTAAAAAATACCGTTAAAATGAAAAAAAGTACAAATGTAATGTTTCCTTAAAAATATTTGTCTTTCTTCCTGGTTCTACATTCTTAAATTACCATTAGCCGCACCATCATAAATTGTTTTTCACCCGTTATTGTCCCTATGGTAAAATTTTCTTTGTTGAAATGCTGTCTCTGATGCCTTCCAAACACATTTAGTTCAGTTAGGACACCCTTGATAGGCTAAGTCCTCTTGGAACAATCTCACTTTTCCCTAATTATGGAGTTGTAAAGAAAATAGGAGTTATGTATTTTTTCAAATTATTCCCTTCTGTACTTTTAGATTTAAGTGAAGATAGGTTAAGAAGTCCCAAATTCTTTTAAGAATCCTTATGTGAAGGCAAAACATTAGATTTGAATTGATCTTTCAAGGATATATGTTTAAACTTATTAGTCCTGGACATAATTATATATGATTTTCAGCTACTGACAGTTTTCTAATGTATACCATACTGATGATTAAAAAAACAACCAACGTCCCATATAATGTACAAAGATGTTAAATAAATCACACCGGTTGAATCAGCAGAATAGTTTATAGCCACTCCATTGTTTACCAAATATGTGTTTCTACCAAATGAGACATAACAGTAGACAATAATTGGCAACATCCTCTGTTAAGCAATCTTGAATCCAAAATATGAGCAGTGTTGAAGCTTAATGCCAAAGTTATAGGCACCTTAAAAATATTATAGATATTTAATCCTCCTCTTCTCCCTCAAATCTTAGTAATTTGAAAACATTTTCATTGATAGTTTAAAAAAAAAAAAGCAAGAAACCTTTGTTTATCCAAAATAAGTTTAGTCTCTTGATATTAATTAATTTGAAAATTTCCTTGATTATCTAAAAATGCAATTGTCCAAACTTACTCAGTATACTCTATTCCGTCTGAATAATTGAGGTTTGACTCTACAGTATATATTTTAAATTAGATTTATGATTTAACCTGTTCCTCTATAGTTCGCATTGTAGCACAAATTCAAAGGAAATCTAATTGACAAAATGTGTAATTGAAATCACATTTATTTCATTTTGTGATTACAGATATCATGATGTTGATTAAAGCATTTTTGCAAGTGGGTATTTGCATGAACAATTTACTGTAGATAATCCCTTCTTTGAAGAAAAACCTTTAAATATAGTGTTTCTTTTTAATACAAGTCTTTGTCTAATATCAAAATAGCTATGATTTTTTTTAAATGGCTCTTCTCAGTTTAATCAGATTTCTCTATAATAATCTCCACAGGATGGCTTGATAGTGGAAAATATGCACGACCTTCCTTACACGGTTTATGTTGGGCCAGAAATAACTGCAGCAATGGCAGTCATTAGTGCTGCAGTGAAACACACCTGCCCACGTCTCCCATTGGGTATCCAGATTCTGTGTTCTGCAAATCAACAGGCTGTAGCTGTTGCTCTTGCTGCAGGTAATAGAAATGACTCATAATTTGGTACTGGTAATTGATGTAATATTTCCTCTCTGAAACTTGTGTGCTAACATAGACACCCTCAAGAAGGAGACAGGAAGGGCACAGATCCTTCAGTACTCTCTCTCGCCTGAAAAGGCAGAAAGAGAGTTGTACAAAAGATGCCGACTTCATATTAAGAGATGATCCCTATTCATTGCCCCAGTGAGAGGCAAATAAAGATTAATTTAATCCACAATGGTTAAACATCTGATTTCAGTTATATCTTGGGATACTCTTGTTAGCTACTGTAACTATCATTTCATTTTTGTAAATGAATGAAATGAATGTTTTAATGTGTCAAGTATCAGAGGGGTAGCCGTGTTAGTCTGGATCTGTATCCGACGAAGTGGGTATTCACCCATGATAGCTCATGCTCCAAAACGTCTGTTAGTCTATAAGGTGCCACAGGACTCTTTGTTTTGATGTGGTAATTAATAAGAAGATAGTCTTCTTCGAGTGATTGCTCATGTCCATTCAACTTAGGAGTGTGTGCTCACCACATGCTCTGGCGCCCCCCTGGCGTGGCGCGCGTATGCTGCAACATATAGGGTGCCACCAGTCCCCTCCACCCTCAGTTCCTTCTTGTCGCCAGTGACGTTGCATGGAACTGGTGCTGCTTCAGCTAGAGTTGTTGCTTTTCATTCGTTCGAACTCTTTTGCAAATATTACTGTATATAGTTTCCCTCTAGTTTAGCTCAACCTATTTAAGTTAGAGGCTTAGTAGGTCCCTAAAGGGACTTCGCCTCAGAATGGGGCATGCCTCGGTCCCTAGGATTTAAACCCTGCGATTGCTGTAAAAGGCCCATGCCCATTAGCGATCCATGTAATAATTGTTTACAGTGCTTGGGCGAAGGTCACATTAGTGATAAGTGCAAAATCTGCAAGTCCTTCAAGCCCAGGACAAAGAAGGAGCGTGACATTCGCTTGAAAGTGCTCCTGATGGAGTCTGCCTTTACCCCGATGCCGGAGCAGCACTTCGATTCAGCACCAAGCACTGTGACCTCGGTGTGCAGTGCCCCGCCGGTACTGCCTACGAGCCTGCACCGGCCTCCTTCCATGGCTCCAGCCAAGAAGCCAAGGATGATGGGGCGAGGAATGTCTCCAGTTTCCCGCAAGGGAAAGGACAAGTCTGGGGTGGACCAAGGCTCTGTCTCAGGTGCCTTTTCACCCCCTTTGGGATCCTGGGCCCCAACCTAGGTTGAGTGGTGTAGCCCAGCCTGCAGTGGTGGAGGTCCTTGTCCCCTCTGGGTGCCGGCCACACTGGAGGCCTTCCAAGGAGTGCAAGACATTATGTCCACTCCGGCCCCTGTGGGTCCTGGTGTAAACTCGCGTTGGGACCACCACAGTCTCCACCTTTCTGGCAGCACTCCCCGTTGCGGGGGACATCCTGCCAGCGGTCACCCTCTCGCAGCCGACATGCTTCTGATTGTGATAAGCAGAAGCTTCTTTGCCCCATCCGGTCTCTGGACCTAGGACAAGGGTAGAGAGGCTCGAGGCGTGGCTTGCCGTTAACAGAGCACATGCGCCTGGAGGCATGCGCCTCCCTGCAGGAGTTTGAGTCAGCACCCAGAATTTCTGTGGCACCAGTACTGCTCCAGGGACAGGTTGAGGGACCAATGGTACCATTCCCCAGACTGTCGCTGATCCCTCAAGGTGGTGTCACCACGTGCAGCTGCATCTAGTTCCCGATCCCGCTCCACATCCCGGTATTGCTCTTTAAGTGTGAGGCATAGATCGCCAGCCAAGGGCCATCGTGGATCCGCCGAGCACCGCTGGTCACCAAGGCCCCTATCCAGACACTCGTCAAGGTCAGCCACATCCAACTTTGGGAGGGGTGACTGGTACCGATCAGGACAGAGCCACCAATCAGCCCCGTCTTGGTCACAGGGGAGCGATCACTTGGGCTCTGGCACAAAATTCCCTAGTCGTGGGAGCAGGGCTCTGGCACCTACGATGCAGACTATGTGGGCAGCACTGCAGCCAGGCCCGTGGCCTCAGATTCCATGGCCAGCATAGCGGTACCCATGGAACCCATGGGGGTTCACTCAGGCCGCCTGCTCGGTATCCGGAGCTTCAGAGAGACGGGTTACAGCTCTCTCCCACCCACCTCCAGCCCAAGAGGCCTCAGGTGCAGGCACCCTGCAGGCACAGGAGGAAGTGGGCGAGCAAGCCGCTGGACCACCTATGGTTGCGGAGGGCCACTTGGTATCGGCTTCCTCCTCATCGTCGTCAGACGAGGCCATAGTAAGGCCCCCTCCACCAGTGCTCCAGGATGATGCTAAGGCACATCAGGAGTTGCTAAAGAGGGTTCCCGCCAACCTGGGCCTCCAGGCGGAGGAGTTAAAGAAACCTGCAGACTCCCTGTTTAATGTTCTGTGCCCCATGGCCCCGGCCAGGGTAGCCTTGCCACTACATGAGAGGGTCACTAAAATTACAAATGCCCTCTGGCAAACCTCCTTCTCCTTGCCTCCGATCTCCAAGAGGGTATGGCACAAGTAGTTAGTGCCATCCAAGGGCCACGAGTACCTTTTATATCCACCCTGCTCCCCATTCCCTAGTGGTAGAGGCAGTCAACCAAAGGGAGAGACAGGGTCAGCTGGGGGCTACCCCTAAGAATAAAGATTCCAGGAGACTGGACTTGCGCAGGGCTTTGTGGCTGCTCCTCTCTGGCCTTTCCACGGAGGCTCAGCAGTCAATGCAAGACCTCCCTTTTGATGGGCACACCCTGTTCGCAGAACAGACGGACATTAAGCTCCATGGCCTTAAAGATTCCCATACGACCCTGAAAACACTGGGCCTCTACGTCCCTGGCCCTGCCCGCAAGCGGTTTAAGCCACAGCAGCCTCAAAGTCAGGGGAGCCACCCTCACCAGGAGCCTCCCCACAAAAGATCCAGGGGCTACAAGAAGCACCTGGCTACCAACCCCAATCTACATCCCAGACGGGCTCAATCTGCAGTAAGCTGATAGGCATGCACCCGTTTTAAGGGTACACCCTTGGGTGACCTACCAGACTTTCCCCAGATCCTTCCTCCCTTCTGTTTGCCAATCACCTTTTTTCCTTCCTCCTTGCATGGCATCTATAACATTGGGCCGATGGGTCCTCAATACGGTGGCCCAGGGTTACATCCTTCAGTTATTTTCTACCCCCCCTTCCCACCCACCCCTCCCTGTCCCTCTTCAGGGACCCGTCTCACGAGAACTTCTTGTACAGGAGGTAGAGGGTCTACTGCAGCTGGGTGTGGTGGAGGTAGTTCCTGTGGAGTACAGGAACAAGGGGTTCTATTCCTGATACTTTTTAATCCCCAAAGCCAGTGGCGGTCTGCGGGGCTTGAGCCGCTACTTAGCGAAACTGAAGTTCCGTATGTCTCCGTGACTTCCATCATCCCCTCCCTGGATCCAGGAGACTGGTATGCCGCCCTCAATCTGAAAGATGCGTACTTCCACATCGCTATCTTTGAGGGACACAGACGCTTCCTCCGGTTCACGGTAGGTCCTGACCACTATCAGTTCGCAGTCCTCCCGTTTGGCCTAGCGATAGCACCACGAGTATTTACCAAGTGCATGTCGGTGGTGGCGGCTTACCTCAGACATCGGGGTATCCAGATCTACCCGTACCTTGACGACTGGCTCGTCATGGACAACTCTAGGTCCAAGGGGACATTGCGGTGCTGCTAGCCAAGTGTAGTCATCTCGGCCTGTTGATGAACGACAAAATATTCATGTTAGTTCCAGTACAGAGGATAGAGTTCATCGAAGCAGTGCTCGACTCGACCTGTGCCAGGGCATTCCTGCCGCTGGAAAGATTCAGGGTACCAGACCTCATTGTGGAAGTCTGTGTTTTCCCTGACCACGGCCAGGGTTTGCCTCCTCATACTAGGTCACATGGTGACGTGTGCATATGTGGTGCACCACACCAGGCTCCGGATGCGACCCCTTAAGCAATGGCTAGCGACAGTCTACTCCCAGTCCAGGGTCCACCTGGAGAAGGTTTTCAGCATCCCTGTGACGGTACTTACCTCACTGCGATGGCAGACCGGCCCCGGGAAGGAGTTCCCTTCGTCAGCACTCCTCACTCAGTCGAGTTGGTTTCGGACGCCTCAGACCTCACATGCGAGGTGCACCTACATATAAACATCAAAGAGCTATGGGTGGTGCGCAGAGCATGCTCAGTCTTCCTGCCTCACCTGTCGGACAGAGTGGTCAGAGTCCTCACAGACAACATGGCCTCGATGTTCTACATCAACAGGCAAAGGGAAGCGCAATCCTCGGCCCTTTGCCAAGAGGCACTCCATCTCTGGGACTACTGCATCGACCACGGAATCCATCTAGAGGCTTGTCACCTTCCAGGGGCCAGGAACATGCAAGCAGATCACCTAAGCAGGGACTTCTCTCACCATGAGTGAGTGCTTCACCTGAAGGTTGCCGGCATGATCTTCCAGAGGTGGGGAACTCCCCAGGTGGATTTGTTCACCACCAGGCAGAACGGGAGGTGCCACAGGTTTTGCTTCAGATGGGGTCTGGGCAAGGGCTTCCTCTCCGATGCCTTCCCCCTGCCGTGGGCAGGAAGCCTGATGTATGCTGTCAGGGTTCCTTCTCCACTCGAACTCTAGGGTACAGACTTGGGGACCCGAATGAAAGACCCCCTAAGCTTATTTTTACCAGTTTAGGTTAAAAACTCCCCAAGGCACAATTTCTCTCTTATACCTTGGATTAAGTAACGCTGCCACCACCAAGTGATTTAAACAAACATTTAGGGAGGATCACTTGGAGCTCTACCTTCCCCAAATATCCCCCCAAGCCCCAACACCCCTTTTCCTGGGGAGGCTTGAGAATAATCCCCCAATCCCCTACTCCCCCTTTCCTGGGGAGGCTTGAGAATAATATCTTCACCAATTGGTACACGTGAACACAGACCTAAACCCTTGGATCTTAAAACAATGAAGAATCAATCAGGTTCTTAAAAGAAGAATTTTAATTAAAAAAAAAGGTAAAAGAATTACCTCCGTAAAATCGGGATGGTAAGTACTTTACAGAATAACAAAAGACTCAAGAACACAGAGGATCTCCCCTCTAGGCAAAACCTTAAAGTTACAAAACCAGGCATAAACCTCCCTCTTACACAAAGGAAAACACAAGCCAAAATAAAAGTAAACTAACGCATTTCCTTGCTAAATACTTACTAACTTTATAGGAGCTGGATTGCTTGCTTCCTTGATCTGTGTCTGGCAAAAGCCCACAGAACAGACAGACAAAGCCTATTCCCCCTACCCCTGATTTGAAAATATCTTGTCCCCTCATTGGTCCTTTTGGTCAGGTGTCAGATAGGTTACCTGAGCTTCTTAACCCTTTACAGGTAAAAGAGGAATTAACCCCTTACAGGGTAAAGAGGGATTTTATGCTACCCTTAGCTGTATGTTTATGACATATGCGTTTCCTCCGATTCCGCTCATCAGCAAGGTCCTAGTGAAAATCAAGAGGGACAAGGCACAGCTTGTCATGATTGCCCCGCCGTGGCCTCACAGCACTGGTTTGGGACACTATCAAGCTTGTCAGTGATCCCTCCCTGGGCAATGCCGAAATGACCGGACCTGCTGTCACAGGATCATGGCCAACTTTTGCACCCCAACCTCACATCCCTCCACCTCATGGCGTGGATGTTGCATGGCTGAACCCTAATGAACGGGCCTGTTCGGACAGGGTCCAGAAGGTTCTCGAGAGTAGAAAGCCCTGGACTAGGCAGACATACCTGGCATAGTGGGTGAGGTTCTCCCGCTGGGCGGCTGAGCGAGGCATCTTCCTTTCGCATTCTTCAGTGCAGTCGATCTTGGACTACCTGCTTCATTTAAGGAACCAGGGCTTGGCACACTGCTCTATCAGGGTGCACCTGGCGGCCCTTTCGCCCTTTCATCCGCCAATCCAGGGGCAGACTGTGTTCTCCCATGACATGATGGTCAGGTTCCTTAGAGGACTCAAGAGACTCGTTCCTCAAGTCCGGTCCCTGGTCCCACAGTGGGATCTCAGCTTGGTTCTGTCCAGGCTCATGGGCCTGCCCTTTGAGGCTTTGGCCTCGTGCTCTCTCTCTCACCTATCACGGAAGGCAGCTTTCCCAGTGGTGGTGATGTCGGCGAGGCAAGTCTCCAAGTTGCGAGCCCTGACCTCAGAACCAGCGTACATGGTCTTCCGTAAGGACAAGCTCCAGTTCCGGCCCCACCCGGCCTTCCTTCCCAAAGTGGTGTCTACTCTCCACATGAGCCAGGACATCTTTCTTCCGGTCTTCTGCCCTAAGCCCCATGAGACTAGTGAAGAGAGTCGCCTTCACGCTTTGGCCATAGGAAGGGCTCTGGCTTTCTACCTAGATTGGACAAAGCCTTTCCGTAAATCGACATAGCTTTTCCTCTCTACAGCTGATAGGATGAAGGGCCTCCCAGTGTTCACGCAAAGGATTTCTAACTGGATCACCTCTTGCATTTGGACCTGCTACGAGTTAGCAGGAGTCCCTCCACCGCCAATTGTGAGAGCCCACTCGACTACAGCGCAGGCATCCTCAGCGGCCTTCCTGGCACACCTCCCAATCCAGGACGTCTGTCGAGCTGCAACATGGTCCTCGGTACACACGTTCGTGGCTCACTGTGCCATCACGCAGCAGGCCAGGGACGATGCTGGGTTTGGCAGAGCTGTATTGCAATCTATATGTCCCTGAACTCCTTACCTGCCTCCCTGGGTACTGCTGGGAGTCACCTAAGTTGAATGGGCATGAGCAATCACTTGAAGAAAAAACGACAGTTACCTTTTTCCGTAACTAGTGTTCTTCGAGATGTGTTGCTCATGGTTGTTCCACAATATGCCCTCCTTCCCCACGATCGGAGTTTCCGGCTAGAAGGAACTGAAGGTGGAGGGGGCTGGCAGTGCCCTATATGCTTGCAGCATACACGCACCACTCCAGGAGGCACCAGAGCTGGTCACCTACGGATACTGCTGAGGGAAAAACTTCCGGCACCAGTGCATGTGGCGAGCACAAACACCTCGGTTGAATGGACATGAGCAACACATCTTGAAGAACTGTCTTTACTCTTAACCAAAATATTAAGCAATTTAAATTGTGCTTAGAAAAGTTAAATATAAATTCAACTTCCCTTGCTACATGAATCCTATAAGAAACAGCAAGGCTAGCAAAGATTGTACTGTCTACTCCTCCCTGATGAAAGTTTGGTTAAAACAATTTGTGTTCCCCATGTTTGTTTCTTGGTTTAAAGCTGATGGCTGAATTAACACTGAAAGCTTGCATTTCCTATCATTACCTTTAAGTAGTGACAAACAAATCTCTGGTTATATTGGCATGCTCTTTTCTAGCTTGCAAGTATATTTTCCATGATCTATTTTATCTTCTTGCATTGCGGCATTGCCTTTTTCTTCCATGCTTCACAACCCACCCTGTTGCAGGTAAGTTCTCAGGCTTCTTTGAACCACTGTAATCTTTTAGCTACAGAGTCATGGTGAGTGGAGAACAGATGCATCTTCTTATAATATCATACCATTTAAATGGTTGTTTTTACCAGCTTTTATTTCTAATGCTTTTGTAATATTTTAGAAACTTTCCCCTAATGATTTTATCCTTTTTGTTGAGAAAACACTTTTTTCTTTTCTCTCTGTATTTTGAATGGAGTTCATCTGAATATCATTGTTTTAATTTTAATACAAATGACAGTAACTTTGATTACTAAGATTCTTGTCATATCAGAATATTTTTGTTGGTGATTGAGCTTCTCTGATTTTTTAAATTTTTTTTAAGCTCAACTCTGGAAATAATGTCTACTGCTGCAGAGCCAGGCAGGCACCACGTACCATTCCATGACAATGAATTGTGTGCATGCAAAAATATGCGCACAAGCTTTTTTTGATGCATTTAAAATCACAGGACTCACATGTAAAGGACCATTTAAACTGCTCTGACTGGTAAGTGGCATGTGCATTTACCCAGATTGCCCATGCAATAGCAGTATATTCACATATTTTTGCATATATAGTTCCAAAAACCTGGCACTTTCTTTTGTAAAACCCACAAAATTAAAAGATGTTTATTTTAACTTTGTGATTTAAAAAAAATTAAAAACACCATTCAAAAAATGTAGACTTGTCTATTAGAGTGACAGCTGTAATTTGGTTGAATTTTTCTCTGAAAATCTTAATAGTCTATTTTTAAGGGAGTTTTTATTAATAGAAGTGTTTTGAACTGTGATTTATTTTTTAACATTTTAAAAAGTGAAAACTGAATTTTTGCTGTTGATCTGGTTGGTAAACTAGCAAGCTTAATCCATTTTCATTGCTGCCCTAAAGCCTATAGGAAAAGCTATGGCTGCAATAAAAATTAACTAACAAAATCCCGTTCTCTTCTAATTTTTAGGTACAGTTTCCATGTAAGGATACTTGATGTGCTTAAGTGCTTGCAAACACATCAGTTTATTGTATTTCAAAAAACCTGAACTGAATGCTTTAAGTTAACTGGGGTTCATTTAGGGACATGTTGCAGTACCAAAAGGAGAATATATTGAAGGAGCAATGTATTTCTACGACTTCTTAGTCATTATTAATGAGGGAGAGAATTCCTGAAGGTACTGTTAGAGTTTTGCACATCTCTGCTGCTGTTCTGCACTACTTGCTCTGTAACTGGGGGACTGGAGCTCTGAAGGACCTGTGTTTAATGCATTTCATTCAACTACTGCAAAAATGATTGTCTCAAGCTCAATGAACAGGAAAGCAAGAAGAAAGAGGGAATCACTGTAATCTGAAGAGCCCCTTTCAACAGCTCTTCATTAAAGTGAATGTTGCTTTATAGATACCACATCTTTGATAAGTATTTCTGTAGTGATACAGTAGTGACTTGATTGTGTAATGCTGAAGTTTTAATGGTCAATAGAGGTGACTATTAATAAACAGAGCACTGCACATTTTAGTCCTTGTTACAAAAATACTTAAAGATGTGGTACTTGAAAAAGCAGATGCAGCGGTAGCAACATCTCCTGCTATTATGCAGGCATTTCATTCCCTTTGGGGAATGTATCTGTCTACTCTCTGTCAGTAATAATACCTTTGAACAGAATTGTGCTGGAAACCAGCAGTTGGCTTCTCGGTGCATACAGTGGCATTACTGCCCCCTCTCCCCTCAGAAATAAATATATATATATTTTATTTTTTTTTATTTTTTGAGAAAGTGGAAGGAAATCAGAAGAAGTACCAGCACTTTGTCACTCACACAAACATTTTCTATGTAGGTGAGGAATGAAGCGGAGATGAACTTCTCAGTTTCCCCCCAATATTTTATCTCAAAGGAATTCTCAGATAAATCTGAAATTGGCAGTCATATGGTGCTATGTTTAAGAAAATTAAAGGAAGGCACCTCCTCCTCTTTTTTTTTTATTGTGTAAGAGTAACGGTCACAGAAAGGAACATGGACTAAAAGAAAAAAGCCTATCATAAATACACCCACTTGGTGGAACTTGGTTTCTTTACAGACCTATATATTTATTAATTCTACAGCTCTGTAAAAGAGAGATCAAGGTGCACGATAACATGCATCAGTTTCAAGCAGCCTCAAGAAAATGCAATGCAGTCTGCTGATTAAGCAGAAAACAATAATGGTTAGGTAAATAACTGTGGACATCAGACATGCCAAACCCGTGAAAAAAATGCAGAAATTGGGCTTGGTTTTGGCTTAATTGGCTTTTGAGTTGCTTGTTGGCTAGTTTTTGGCTTGTAGCTTGTTTCTTTTCTTTTTTTTTTTTAAATATCGGCTTCTGGCAAAGAGGGACAAGCAGGGGCCAGTGCGGGGGCGGGAGCGAGGAAGAGAGCCAGGGATGCACAGTGGGCCCACCACAGTCCCAAACTATACACCAGGGGGATCTAGTCACATAGAGTGTTGGGGTTCTTAGGGATTGGCTTGTTTTGGTCTTGTTTTGAAAAGAGATTCGCTTGATTTTGGACTTATTGTGGAAGTCGAGGTGCTTATTTATCACGTGAAAGCTGGCAACTGTGGTGAACATCTGTTCTAAGAGGTCTCTGGAAAAATAACTGTAGTAGCAAAAGAAAGTGCTGTGTACTTCTATATGGAGTTGATAGTGCCACCTATAGCTAAGATTCTTGTTACAGGACCCTGTTCTCAGTTTCTTAAAATTTCCCAAACTTAAACCCTTCAGGCTGAAATGTTCTATGCTGAGCAATTACTTCAGGCTGAATTGTTTTGGAAAGTTTCAGCAAAAATGATTGAGCTATTTCCAAGAATGAGATTAGAAAAATACGTTTTTGCCATATTAACAAATTAGTTTTAAGAGTGTCTTTTTAGATGTTCTAGCATCTATGCTTTGGAGCAGGGACTCCCTTGTTAGGAGGGGTCGCCATTGTGTCAGGAATGTGCTTTTCACTGTTCCTGTGAAAAACTGCCCTAATTAGACCAATTTATTAGCCTCTTTTTAAAAAAAAAATCGCAGTTTGCACATGCCCAGTAGAGAGTTGTTAGTTTCACTGGTAAATTCTCTGAAGATTATGTCTGTCGTGAGCATGCTCCATCCCTTCACAAGAGTTTGTGATCAGAGTGCATGTGTGCCATCTAGGGTGTCCAGATAGCAAGTGTAAAAAATCAGGATAGGGAGTAATAGGCGCCTATTTAAGAAAAAGCCCCAAAAATCAGGACTGTCCCTATAAAATTGGGACATCTAGTCACCCTCATGCCATCCTCAGAGAGTGACTAAGCATGGGGCTGGAGGGACTGAAGGATTTTCCCCACATTTGCTCTTCCGGACCACTCTGGCACTGAGCACCAAAACTGAAAGCAAGTCTTTCCTGTGCTCTCAGTGCCTCCCTGCTGGTGCCCAGGGAGCGGGGAGAAGGATGAAGAGTGAAGAATTGGCTATGGCTTGCAGGAGTTAACAGATGGGGAGAAGCAGAGGGCAGGGACAGTCGCTGGAAAGTAGTGAGGGGGAGCACTGAGTGATAGGAGTTGGGGAGAGCAGAGAGGGATGGGGAGGAGTTGGATAAAAGCAGAGTGGTGAAAAGATAGGAGCAGAGGCAGATGCGGTAGAAGGGTCTATGACGGTAGAGAACACTCTCTTCCAGAACCTGGAATTGAACTTTGGAGCCCTGAATCGCTATATTCCTCTTACCTCAGTAAATAGCTGTGAAATCCACTGGCAACATGTGTGTTTCATCCTCCTCCGGTACCTGATCCAGACGCAGCCTGCTATGGCTATCAGTTATTCTGTTAGCTCAGGTCTTGAGGTCTGTGCTGTGGATCTAAAGGTCCAAACTCTGCTGTTCACCCAACTTGAGGGTCAGTCAGTATGAGTCTATGTGATGGAATATCTGAGAGTTTTTTTCATTAGGAAATTATATTAAAAAAAAAAACTATGTAAAAACATTTTTTCCTGTTTAAAAAAAGTATGTGATCATGTAAATAAACAGATTGACAGAGCCAGAAGAGTACCCAGAAGTCACCTACTACAGGACAGGCCCAACAAAGAAGGTAACAGAACGCCACTAGCCGTCACCTTCAGCCCCCAACTAAAACCTATCCAGCACATCATCAAGGATCTACAACCTATCCTGAAGGACGATCCATCACTCTCACAGATCTCGGGAGACAGGCCAGTCCTTGCTTACAGACAGCCCCCAAACCTGAAGCAAATACTCACCAGCAACCACACACCACACAACAAAAACACTAACCCAGGAACCTGTCCTTGCAACAAAGCCCGTTGCCAACTCTGTCCACATATCTATTCAGGGGACACCATCATAGGACCTAATCACATCAGCCACACCATCAGGGGCTCATTCACCTGCACATCTACCAATGTGATGTGTGCCAGCAATGTTCCTCTGCCATGCACATCGGCCAAATCGGACAGTCTTTACGTAAAAGAATAAATGGATACAAATTAGACATCAAGAATTTTATAACATTCAAAAACCAGTTTGAGAACACTTCAGTCTCCCTGGCCACTTGATTACAGACCTAAAAATCGCAATATTACAACAAAAAAACTTCAAAAACAGACTCCAACGAGAGACTGCTGAATTGTAATTAATTTGCAAATTGGACATCATCAAACTAGGCTTGAATAAGGACTGGGAGTGGATGGGCCATTACACAAAGTAAAACGATTTCCCCATGCTTATTTCCCCCCACCCCCACAGTTCCTCACATCTCCTTGTCAATTGCTGGAAATGGGCCGTTTTCATTACCACTACAAACAGTTCTTTTTCTCTCCTGCTGATAATAGCTCACCTTAACTGATCACTCTCCTTATAGTGTGTATGGTAACACCCATTGTTTCACGTTCTCTGTGTGTGTGTGTGTGTGTGTGTGTATATATATATCTTCCTACTATTATTTTCCACTGTATGCATCCGATGAAGTGGGCTGTAGCCCACGAAAGCTTATGCTCAAATACATTTGTTAATCTCTAAGGTGCCACAAGTACTCCTGTTCTTTTGTGGATACAGACTAACACAACTGCTACTCAGAAACATGTAAATAAAGGCTAACATAATCCATACATATGAGGAGGCCAAATTAAGATTGCTTGTGCAACCTTACTTTTGGCATATCCTAACTTGATTGCTTGACTTCTTCACTTTGTTTTAACATAGAATTTTTTTTAAATGTAAAATAGTAATATCTGTAAACAAACAACATAGGCCATAATACTTGGAGATAATACAATGTTGTGTAGTTCTCTGTTCATTTTCTTGTTTGGAGGATATCTTTATATCCAATGCATTTTCACATCATTAAAACACAACCTTGTACGAGTTGATTTTAATACCCTCATCAGAACATCATGTCATCTTCATTCTATTCTGTTTTTATTAAACTTAAAATATTTTTTGTGGAGAAACAAAGAACTTCTGTGTCTGAATTTGTTTGCTACAGTTCTCAATTGGTTCATTATTAACAGGTGTACCATGTATTCTTACCAGGGCCGGCTCCAGACCCCAGCGCGCCAAGCGCACGCTTGGGGCGGCATGCCGCGGGGGGCGCTCTGCCTGTCGCTGGGAGGGCGGCAGGCAGCTCCGGTGGACCTCCCGCAGGCATGCCTGCGGATGCTTCACCGGAGCCGCGGGACCAGCGGACCTTCCGCAGGCACGTCTGCAGGAGATCCACCGGAGCCGCGGGACCGGCGACCGCCAGAGCGCCCCCCGCGGCATACCGCCGTGCTTGGGGCGGCGAAATTGCTATAGCCGCCCCTGATTCTTACCATGTTTTCCTGTTCGTACATCCGGATTTAATTAACTACATCTGTTTGAGGCATACATAGAATGATGCATATAATCAGCTCTCAGGATCATTTGTGGAGGAGACAAAAATACATGTATTTTTGCCTCTTACTGATCAGCAAGCATCACTGGATATATTTTTGTATGTGCTCAGGAATGTTCAGTACATGTTTGGATCAGCATGCTGTCAACCTTTTCTAGATGGGCAATGTGCCTCGTTTCTTAAAGTTAACCATTGCACCTGTACCAATATCTGCTAGATTCCATAAGCTAGTGCTGTTCTTTGTTGTTGTGCTGTTCCTCATAGCATGGTTCGTAACTAGGGTTTTCTTTGCAAATTTACCAAAGAAACACCAAACATTTTTCAGAATGGAGCAGTAGCCATATCGGAGAGGAGGCCAGACTCTTACTGTTAGCTAGAGGAATGATCAAAAGTAGAGCCAGCAATCTGAATTCACAACACACTTATTTTCTTTTTTTACTGGACTGGTGAAATATACTCCTCTCCCCTAATATTAATCAAGATTTTAGCCTTTGTAAGAGATGCTTGGTCAATATGCTGACAACACTAAACTGTTAAACAAACTGAGTCATCACTGTTGCCAGAAGGCAGTGCTTAGAAAAAATAAATGTGGATTAAAAGCAGCTGACCCATGATTAATCCAGGGAAGATTAAATTAATGCTGCAAAGGTTGAAGGAAGCAGTTTGAGAAGCTGCTGGAATATTGACATTGTCCTCTGCTGACGGTATCTGCCACTCATCATCCAGGAAGTAGAGAGTCTTATTTTGGACTCTTACCTGTTTAAAACATGCAGTTTGGAAAAGGGACTGTCCTCTTTCACCTTCATCTAGCCAGGAAATTACCCTTTCCCATCTGATGAGCATGGTGCCCCTGAAGTTTGTGCAGTCATCACTGCAGAGAGAGACAACAGCAACTCATTTGACTTGGGGTGAAATTCACACAGAAATGTCAATTTGCATAACATGCAACTGGTAGTTTATTAAGCAGATCAATCATTGACTGATATCTAGACATTTCCAGAGGCAATTCGAAGGCCTAGTCCTTATCTACATGGCCTTTAATAGGCTAGGGCCTCACTGTTTTTAAGACAGTCTTTTCTGCTGCAACTCAACATGACTGCTTACTGCACAAGGATGATGCAGTTGATAGAACCCATGGTGAGTCTCTGAGGGGCTGGGGACAACATTCTCGGTGTCAGATCCCTTCTGTGGAACTCCTGACCACAAGAGATGAGATTGAACCTGACAGTTTTCAGAAGACAAAACAGAAAGCAATGTCGTTTAGCCATTTTGTGCCTCAGTTCCCCATTTGTAAAATGGGGATGGGACAAAGTGCTCTGCCAACCACTGGATAGCACCACCTCCTGGCAGTTCTGGGGATTAGCTTGGTCAGGCCAACACCCCTTCCAGCGGTTATACCCAGTTAGCTTCTCCTCTGCAGCTCCTCTCTTGCTCTCAGGAGCCACAGCTGTCCTCCTGACTTAGTCCTCCAGCCAGGTCACTATCCTGGTTTCCCTTTCAGGTGGATGAATCAAGGGTCTTGCTCTCCAGCAGTCTTCTGTTTCGTTTCCTCACAGTACCACTGCTGCAGTAGCTGGCAAAGGAACCCAGGCCCACCCTCTAGTTCAGGTTTGGCTCAGGTTCCCTCTACACAGCAGCTGAAGTCCAGTCCCTGTATCTTGCTGCTTTTCCCTGAGATGCTTCTATATCCCCTGGCCTTCCCCACTTCTCTGGGTTTGCCAGTCTCCTCACTCCCTCCTCCCAGGGAATAACTAGGCAACTTGCTTCTGCAGCCTCTCAAACACTTCTCCCTGCTACCCCTTGTGTTTCCATTTTCTTGTCTTTTATAGAAGCCCTGCCTGTCTCTCGCAGGTGAGCTTCTCTCTAATTAGCTATCCCCAGCCTAAAGCTCCCTAATAAGGGAGCCTAATTTTGCAGCCTAATTAGGTGATTTTCTCCATCTGGTCCAACTCAGCTCTTGCAGGGCCTGTGTGGGATGCACACCCCATCACAGGAGATAATAGCACTTTCCTACATCACAGGATAGATAAGCTAAAGATAGGGAGGTTCTCAGATACTACAGTGCAGGGAGCCATATAATTACCGTGGATTCATCTTGTTCCTTTACTACCTATTGTTGCTTCTTCATAGAATCAAACACTATAGTTGATGCAAGGCAGATGTGAGTTTGGTATACTGGGAGGGGAGAGAATGTGGGGGAAAGGGAAAAATGAAAGTCATTGTCTTAAATAGTGCCCCACAGTGTGCAAAAGTTTGAGAACTGCCATTTTACTGGGTTAACCAGTAATGTTCTAAATTCACAACTGAAAATCATTTTTAATTGGGCCCGATTTTAATAGGGCATTCAACCTCTGTAAGGATTGCAGGTCCAGATCTCTAAATTTGCCCAATTAAATAAAAACTGCAGAAAGTTTTAGAAATTGGTTTTAAATTTTGAAATTTGTACATCAGAATCCAAAGATTGTATCTTAGCTGCAGTTAGGAGATATCTCACCAGCCAGCTTACGGATTTTATCTTGTAGTGGGCCTGGGAGGTACAAAGTGTGTGTGGGGGGCCTCTTTGTGGAAATTCAGTTTGTGTTGCTCTTGATGTATGCCCTGCACCCAAAGGCCACAGTGATGGGTTGCACTAAAAATCATTAACACATGTTTTAACTAGGCTTGACAAACTGCTTATCAGAAGAGACTTGCTTTTTGTGCCAATGTCAGAGAACCTCTCATTACTGTATCAGAATAGACAAAAATGTAATTACAGGATGAAATTTAGGAGAAATGTAATTTCTCTTTGCAGTTCAATTTCATCTTCAGATTTCAAATTTCTTTTCTAGGTCTTGATTTTATCCGAGTTGAAGGGTTTGTTTTTTCTCATGTTGCTGATGAAGGGATGATAAATGCCTGTGCAGGTGATCTGCTAAGATACCGAAAACAAATTGGAGCACAGCGTGTTCAAATTTTTGCCGATATTAAAAAGAAACACAGGTAAATATGAGCACTGTTTACGTATGTGTTACTGTAAAAATGATCTGATGTTCATTTTACATTCATCTTATTAATTGCTCAGAAAGTGAATATTGGGAGAACTTTACTGCTCACACAGGGTCTTGCAAAACTATTAAACTTGCACCTATAAACTGCAGCTTTCTGCATCTTTGGAATTTGCAGTTGTTTAACTTTCAGAATTTGTAAATTTCTTATGTGTGACATAACGTGATGCTTTATATCAGTTAGATGTATCTCCTTATTATGTTTACAAATAAATCATGTTTCATGAGGTTAAGCATCTAAAATGGCTATTTCAAGTTATATGGGTGGCTACCAAATGTAACACATTTAAATCATGAGATTTTTGCCACGTTAAAAGCTCTTATCCCTTCCCCTCCATCTAATATTGGTTTCTTCAATTTTAAATCAATGCTGTATGTGGATATGGAGTATGTTTTATGATTATCAGACAGCAGCATCTTATGACAGCTATGTGAATTCCAGCTGACATTTAATCACAATTGTCACACAGTCCTTTCCGTTATTAGATGTTTCTTTGAAATTTACTTCAGAAAAAGAGAGAACCAAAAAGCTGCGAATTGCATGTATCAAGTAGCTTGAATTCAAGAAAGATGTTTGTACAGAGTGTGGGAAAAGTCATGGAAATAGCTAGGTTTGGGGCATATTTAATATCTGATTTTAAAAAAAGAAACATTTCATTATAATAAATGAAATGCAGTATTTTCAACATAAGTTTAAAGGTTCCTTCAAAGCATTTTCTTTCTAGCTTCACTTCTGCATATTCTGAACATCCGCACAGTGATATTTCTTCTCCTGAGAAGTCCCAGAACGTGGTACTTTGTGCACGTATTCTCATCTTTGTCATATGAGATACTGATATTTAGAATGTACACTGAGTTGTTCATCGTCTGATGCAATGTGGTGTTTGTTATTTGCTTAGTTAATAGTGGAAAGGAGAGTGTGATCTAACTAGTTTATGGGAAACAAATATTCACAGGATTATTGAACTAGAGGGCAAGGGTTAAAGGGCTGTGGTGTTTTCCCTAACAACAATAACAACAAAATGCCAGGCACTAAGAATTAGCAGTATCCAATTCTCTAACTTGACAAACTGTTTCCCAGGTTATCCTCTGTTACTAGCTTCAGGGATTTCTGTTTCCTTTCACTCTGTTTTTTCCCTCCATATTTTTACATATGCACAACCTCATCAAGGCCCTGACATCACAATGACTTTCTTCTGGCTGCAAAAAGTAGTTTGATATTCTTTTTTTAGCACAGTCACACTACTAGAGAGGGTCATGGCAGAGTGAATATGCCGGAAGAGGCACTGCCTCTCAATATTAGTGAAGCAAGTTCCTTCTATTCCATTCCCAGATCTGGTTGGCCCAAAAAGAAAGACTCTCGTCCTAGGACTACTGGTCTTTTGTGGTTAGTGCTCAGTACTACCAGAACAGGGTATCAGGTTACTGTATAATATTGTCTTTCGTAACTATCGTATTTCCTGATTCTATAGTAGAAAAGATAAGGGAAAATTATAAATGTAAAAGTTGATGTTTCAAAAGCTAAAACTTTCTCAAATTTTTGAAGCTGTCTAAAGCTGAAGTTGCCGTAGATAGATGTAGGTTTCGGAAAAAAAGGCTAGCTTACACATCTTACTGACAGTTACTGCTTAAAATTTGAATGGCACATCTTTGGATGCATGAAGCAAATACTGTTTGAAGATAGCTGCTCTCATTTTTTCTCTAAAGACAGATATCCAGGATATAGTGCTTGCTAATGACTGAAAGTTAGTACTTTTTGTTGGCCTTTATGAAATGAGATGATGCTCTTACTCCAGTTCCTAGAGGACAAGGACCTGATTTACAGAAGAGCCGAGCACCTACAACTCCACTTGAAATCAGGAGAGTTCAGCATCTATGAAAATTAGGCACTCAATACAAAAGCTGCCAGCTCAGTTGGTACTCCGGGGTGACAGTCTAGCACATTTAGCAGCCACTGTGTAGACAGGGTGAGACCCAGACAAAGAGACAAATAGATTATGGGGGCTAGGATGGCAAAACTTTTTTTTCTTCCTCACATTGTGTTTTTAATTTCAACTGTAAAAAAGGGCTCTTAACACTCAAAAAGCCAATCTTCCGTGGTTCTGACAACAGGGAACTGAAATACAGTCATGAGTTGTAAGAAAAGCAATATAACATGAAACAAGGTGGATAGCAAGTGTGTATGCTGAAAGTAACAACAGGTTATGTTTCTGCTGTTTACAGTGCTCACGCTCTGACAGCAGATGTCAGTATATCAGAGACTGCTAAGGCTGCTGAGCTCTTCCTCGCTGATGGGATTGTATTGACTGGAACAGCTACTGGAATGCAGGCAGATCCTAAAGAATTGAAAGGTGAGAGCTGTCACACGAAGGTCGGGCAACAACCAGTGAATCATTTTCTGGATTAATATAGAGAGAAATCTATACGTTCTCTGTCCTAAAAACAGAGAAGCTTTCTTTCACTGTAGAGTTTGATTTGGTCTAGCACAAACCATAGCGATTTGGGTTCTGGTTGGATGTACAGTAGCATGTTTATAAAAAATAGTATAGCATAAAAGTTAAAATTATTGTAAATATTGAGAAAATATGCTTGGTAAAATTGTTACTCATATTGGCATCTTGTAAGAAAAGGAAGGCTCAATTTCTACATGATTATAATTTAAGAATGAGATTTTCCATAGCCTTCTTTAAAAAAAGGCTAATAACTAGGCTAACTAAAAATACTTAACTATTAACATGGAAAGAATATTTATAATTGGATTTCTCATTGTGAAAGTGATATTCCAGCAGGAAGAGAGGAATCTGCTGAGATTAAGGGCTTGGCTACACTTGCGAGTTACAGTGCATTAAAGGAGCCCCGGGCGCACTAGCTTGCTACCCGTCCACACTGGCAAGGCACGTAGAGCGCTCTGACTCCAGGGCTAGAGCGCTCCTGGTGCTCCACCTTGGCAAGCAGAATAACGTTTGATGCGCCCCCGCTGGAGCGCCCCAGCGTCAGTGTGAACGAGGTGTTGCATTACTGCACTCTGATCAGCCTCCGGAAAGGTCCCATAATCCCCTTAAGTCAAGTGGCCACTCTTGTCATTGTTTTGGATATCCCTTTTGAAAGCTCCGCTTGACAGCCGGCTGCTTATCTGCTCCGAGACAAAGCAACCATTACTGTGGAATGCTGTGTGTGAGAGAGAGAGGTGGGGGGGAAAGGGTGGGGGGGTCTGTTGCTGTCTGAACTTACAACACAGCTTGCTGACATGCTCTCAGCCTCCCAAAAACCCACTCTCTTCCCCCCCACACATACACACAACACACTCCCTGTCACACTCCACCCCACCGCATTTGAAAAGCATCTTGTAGCCACTTGCATGCTGGGATAGCTACCACAATTTACTACTCTCTGTGGCAGTTGCAAGAACTGCTAATATGGCCACGCCATTGCGCTTGCAGCTGTCAGTGTGGACAGACTGCAGCGCTTTCCCTACTGTGCTCTACGAAGGCTGGTTTAACTCAAAGCACTCTACATCTGCAAGTGTAGCCATGCCCTTAGACATTTCAGTGCAGTAATACTAGGGGAAGTGTAGCCTTTAAGATTTGAAAAAGAATTCTCTTTCACTGATAAATGGAAAAGTGTGAGACATTTAAATTACTTTTAAATGGCGTATTTGTTTCTAAGGGGGAGCAACTTGACCCATGAATTCTGACCTGTGTAGATATCATGTATGGTGCCTAATGTTACTATATTGGCACAGATTGGAATTGTCTTCAACAGATTGGATTGCTCCTTTGTTACAGTTGATTCTGTTAAGGACTGATATTCACATAGATGAATGGCTTGAATCTGAGAAATGCCACAACTTTCATTTGAAGTCAGCTCCCATCAACATGGCTGGTGTTCATCACCTCCCAGGATCAGGCTCTAAAAATAATCATGATATACTCAACCAAGACAGGGAACATTTTTACCACCTTTTTAGCAAAAATCATTTGAAGAAACAAGAAGGCTGCTTTTATGGGTTCCATTCTTGCTGCTTTAAACATGGCTCTTTCTGGTCTAAAGACAGTCAGTCATTCATCCTTCCTTATTACAATTCTAAAGAAGAAAAAGCAGTGAAAAACATACATGTTTTACATATTTAGCTGAGACCTGTGTATCAGACCACATTCAGAATGTTACATAGTTATTGGAAATTTCCAGTATTTATCCATATAATACAGGTTCAACACTGTGTTGTTACAAGGCATATTAAACTTGTCAAAATAGGTTTTCAAATGCACATATAGAATTAAAACAAAGCCCTTGCCAAAGAATAGATGATAAATTACTACATTTTAGCCCATGATTAGGTAAACTGCAGTGGAAAGTTAACCTTCTATGAAGATAGGCCTCTTAATACTGAGAAAATCTGTTACTTTAAACAAAAATTGTTTCATGAAACAGAACCTTCTGAAAACAATGTGAATATAAATTTGACAGACCTAATCTTTGTATCCTCTACACCCTTAAATTAGTTTTTTGTTTCCCCCTTCTTCAATGGAAAAACCAAATGAGTCTCAAAAAGTCATAAAAACCAGAAGGCAAAATTCTGTTCTCGGATGTGTGCACATAGCTTCCCTTGACTTGAGAAATGACACAAAGTATACCCATTTGTGTGGCTTTCACTTTTGTGTCATGAATACAACAAACCTAGTATCCTGGGTTTGTTTTGGTTGGGTCACACAGCTAAGTGCTAAGATTTTGTGACCGTGTGGCAATCTCTCATTTAAGAGGGTTGGTAATTTTGAATTGTTAATTGGGGAGGAACCTCTTGAAAAATCAGTATTCTAGGGTAGGAAATGACAGTTTAAGCACATCAGTGTTGGTAATCTCTCTAAAGGAATCAGACCTACAGTACACAAAGTTGAGTGTTGGTGTGAGTGAAGTTTTGCATTTCACAAGTTTCTGTGTTGTTAGAAGTACTGTGTTACAATGAAGACTTTAAGTGTAGACAAAATTGGACACCTTTCATCATGTTACAAAATGTATAATTTAAAACATTTTATGCCAACTTAAGCTTTGATCTGATCTGCTGTCTCTTGAAAGCAGAACTGAAAGGGGAATTGAGATTTTGCCATATCCTTTTTCAGATTTGTTATGCAACAATACAGAAATGCGAGTGCCTTTGTCTCTGATGTATTGAATTGACTGTGATTTGAGGTAGGAAAGAAGTGTTTCTGTCAAACAAGGAAACTGTGTGTAGAGGCTAGAATTTTGTTTTTAGTTTGTGTCGATCCCTTAATTCAAGCCTCCTAATGTGATGATACTTTGCCATGACCAGCCCTGACCAAAGGTCCTTTCACATGATATCCTGAGGATCTCTCATGTATTAATCTTTTATAGATGACTACAGATATGTCGCTTTTCCTCTGTTTATGAGTGCAGGCAAGCAGGCTCCTCTGAGGCAACTACCAGTCCATTCCACACAGCAGCTGGCAGGCATTGCTTATACTGTCAGTGACTATTGGCCTCTCTGTAGTAACCAGCTACTTCAGTTCTACAAAGTACCTAAGCAGCACTAGTCTAGGAAGCGAGTGACCCAAAGTCCCTTGTACTCTTGCATTCTGCCCCTGCCAGGCCATTAAGAAGCCTAGAATGCTGAGCATTTTATATTGCACTTAATTTCTTAGCAGATTATATTTCTATTTGAGAATGTGTTTATCTTTCGGATAGGCAAAATTATATTATAAAAACATCTATGGTGGGAGACTTGTCCAAGTTTAAATAGTTCAAGGTTTGCTTTTGGAGGATAGGTGCTTTCATCTTTAGATCTCCAGTCCATATCCAGTCCAGGTTGGAAGTAACTAAAAAGTTTTTACTGTCTGAGGACTGTTTGATGAACTGTGGGAAAATGAGTTAGTGGCTGTAGTCCAATAACCACTGGACAAGTGCCCATGTCACAAAAACCACCAGCGTAGATAGTAATAATTTGCACCTTTGTTGGCATTGTTCACAGTGGGGACCTGGAGACCAATTTACCTTTCTGCACATAGGTGGTTCGCTTATGTTGGGGTAGAGGCACATTGCTGCTGCTCGTGCTGTACCTGTTCTACAGAGAGGACTTCTGTCTCTAATCTGCACCTTTTCCAAGCACTAAGCATAATGATGAAAAAAAGCCCTTTGAATTCAAATAACTAAAATGTGTTACAGTGCAGGATATACCATAAACACAGTGGTTTGTATGGTACAACGATTATTGCATATGAAAAAAAAATGTTAAAGAAAAGTATTTGATCAAGTTATTGGGGCATTGTTTAGTTTTATCCTGTTTGCCTTTTTTTTAAAGCTATGAATTTTTGGCCTTTATTTCATGCAACTTGTGCATATCCTAGTTCAAAAGCTTTCATTATGCTTTGCAACTAAATCCTATTTCATCTGATTTTTATTAGACATGTATGCAGATATACTGTCACAAGAAAGAGCACAGTGCCCTCTAGTTCTAGTTTATTGAAGCAGAGGAATGTCTAAGTACAATTGTATAAACTTTGATCTCGTCACATAGAATACATAGTCACAAAATTATCTGAAAAAGTACAGTAGCTTGAGAAGAGTTGGCTGAAGAGTTACAAACAAGGTTTTGAGTTTAGAGACAATTAACAAACATAATAATTAATGTTTAATTCTACTACGCAGAAACATCATACTGTACTGATTCCCTTAATGCTGTTGCCTATTTAAAAAATAAAAAGTTAGAATTTGGGCAGTGATATAGTGTGAGTCTTATTAAACAATACCAAAATGTAAACCATTTGATATGGATCAACATTATGTCTTACTGTGTGAAAGTATCTGTTTAAAATAATTTGAGTGACTTTACACTCAATTTGGTAACCAAATGTAATGCCAAAGTGGGCAGTAGGGATGATGTATGTTCCCTATTCTGGCACTTTCTGGCTGGTCCCACCTTCTGCACAGGAAGGGACAGATCTATGTGTGGAGGGTCTATTTCACACACAGATTACAGCAGGATGCTTGATTCTTTGTTATTTAAGGAACCCTTTGAAATAGCACATTTCAGTTTCTTTGCTTCTTAGAGCTTCTCTCAGGCCCATATGTCAGTTTAGATATTCTACTCTTCCTGCATGATCAGTTTACTTATTGACATAGTATAATTATATAGTACCTGCCAGGGCCGCCCAGAGGATTCCGGGGGCCCGGGGTCTTCGGCGGCGGGGGGCCCCTTCCGTTCCGGGACCCGCCGCCGAAATGCCCCGAAGACCCGCGGCGGGAGCCCCCCGCCGCCGAATTACCGCCGAAGTGCAGCCCGGTCTTCGGCGGTAATTCGGCCGGGTGGGGGGTCCCTGCCGCGGGTCTTCGGGGCACTTCGGTGGTGGGTCCCGGAACGGAAGGGGCCCCCCGCCGCCGAAGACCGGGCTGTGCTTCGGCGGCAGCGGGTCCCGCTTCCCCCCGGCCCCGGCTCTGGCCTCTTACCCCCGGCTCCCTCCTCGCCCGGAGTCTCAGCGCCTCGCCGGAACAGGCGCAGCGTGTGGCCGGCGGGGCCTGAGCCCCGCCCCGCTCAGAGCCGCGTGGGGAGGGGGCGGGGCACTCCACGCCGAGCGGAGGGAGCTGAGCTCAGCCCGGAGCTCCCAGCCCCGCCCCCTGACGACGCGGCTCTGAGCGGGGCGGGGCTCAGGGGCCCCGGCGGAGACTCGGCGCTTGATGCGCTGAGGCTCCAGGAGAGGGGCGGAGGCGGGAGCCTCCGCTGTTCTCTTGGGGGCCCCTGCGGAGCCCGGGGCCCGGGGCAAATTGCCCCCTTTGCCCCCCCCTCTGGGCGGCCCTGGTACCTGCAATGTGTCCTGTGCACTTTTCATAAAAACAAATACAGACTTGTGGCCAAATTCTCCTGGGAGAGCAGCTGAGTACTGCAACGCATATCTGTGAAAAGAATGTCATGTTAAATCTGTATTTGAGCCTAAGTAAAGCTGATATGGTACTCTTAATAGATAGGGCATTGTATAAATAAAATTCTGATTTTGTTTTTGTTTGATAATATAGTGGAAAGCTAATGAATATTACTGTGAGCAGGACTCCTGTCAGGATATAAAATAGGCATGAAAAGGGCTATAGCCGAACTCATCTGATGTGTCTAATTCAGGGCAAGGCTTTGCTTAAAATTGTCTTCCACTGTAGGGGATGGTCTTATTCTTCTGTGTTTATGTTATGTGACAGATGATGTTTGTTTTAGATGGAAGAATGCTAGCACATCTGACCTAGAAAAAGCTTCAGTAGCATTTGTATAGGTAGTTCTTCTCTTGGTGAAGCAGAATGGCAGTACGTAATTAGCCTTCCCTGTAGCATCATTAACAAGTTACAGCATTTTCTTGCAGAGTTTCATATTTCACATGTGTATCCTTTCCCTTAGCTCCCTGATGCTTTAGCCACCTATGCCAGCTTGTTATCACCAAGTAAAGCAATTTTTATATGTCTGTAAAGGTCAGAAATAATGCTCTACTCCATTTTCTTTGAGGAAGCAAATAGAGCATCCAATCTTGCAAGGCACGGAGTCATTTTTGTGAGATCCAATTTGAAGTTAATAGTCATGAGGAAGTTCAGCACCTGTTAGAATTGGGCCTTTATTTTTTCATAGCTAGATACTGACTTGTGCCTTTCAGAGACTCCTGTTAATCATCTGTCCTTTCTCCATAAAAAAAACTGAACATAATAATAAATTTGTGATCTGAACAACAAACTACCTTCTCTGGGCCTTGTATCAATTTCTGTCATATAAAAAAAAACCCCAAACCTCAGAATGCTTACATCTCACAGTGAACACAGTCACTTGAATAAATCTGAGGGAAATTCACCCTTGTGCACAGGGACTGCACAAGGGCTGAAGAGGGACTTCAGTGTTGCATAAGCCTTGTCTTCTGCCCAGGGGTGAATTTCACCATATGCAACCTGGCGAAGGTTCGACTTCTTAAGTGACGTGTTATTTCTAGGTAAAATAATGTGCTGCTTTTATGTCCCATTGCACTTTTAAAACAAAAACAATCTTTACTAGCACTGCCTTTGGCCTGCAAATAAAGTAGATGGAGTTATCCAAATAGTCCTCATGACCACTGTTTGCTTCTCTACTTCCCTTCCCCTAAATTAGAAGATCAACTAGAGAGCCTGTTCATTTTTCCTTTCATGGGGAATAACACTGTTTTGCTGCCTCTTCCCTGAAAATCTTGTTCTAGCCGTCTGTATAGCATGAATTCAGCAAAGAGACCTGGTAGAAATATATACTTCTCCAACTACCATTATTGTGATTTAAACTGATAACTAAAGAATTGTAATGAACACAGCACTATTGAATAGTTCTGCCATTTTAATAATCTCACCGCCTCCACCCAAAAAACCCCATCTGTGCTGACATAAATGGAAACAAGAATAACGTTGTCGTCTTGTTACTGTTACACTTTAATTATCATGTAGAAAGAATTGTTTTTATTCTTTTCCTTTTGGGATGAGAGAGAAACTGATAACACAGTTAAGAAGCCTTATTTTGATATTTAAGTAACTCCCATAGGAATAAATTCTGTCCCCAAGACACTGGGTTCCTACTTGAGTGATCTGGGTTCTATTTTAGGTGCTACGGCAATATAAATGACTGCCTCTTTCTATGTGTTTGTACAGCACCTAGCAAAATGAGGCTCTGATCTCATTTGGATGCTAGGTACTGATGTAATATTAGTAACAAGGGAATCCAAGATGCAGAAGAATCATTATACTTCTGCTGTGCAAGGGAGCTCCCTCAAAAGCTCAGGTCAGCAGAGACTTCTTGGTAGGGTTGCCAACTGCCTAATTGCACAAACCCAAACACCCTTGCCCTGCCCCCGTCCTGCCCCTTCCCTGAGGCCATGCTCCTCTCTTGCCTCTTCTCTGACGCCCCGCTCCCACTCACTTCATCTCCCCTTCCTCTCTCTCCCCCACTACCTTTCACCAGGCTGGGGCAGGGGTTTGGGATGCGGGTGTGGGCTGGGACAGGGGATTGAGGTGTGGGAGGGGGTGCAGGATGCAGTCTCTGGGAGGGAGTTTGGGTGCAGGAGCGGGTGCGAGCTCTGGGAGGGAGTTTGGGTGTGGGCTCTGGGCTAGGGCAGGGGGTTGGGGTGCTGGAGGAGGTGAGGGGGACGGTGCTTACCTCGGCTGGCTCCCGAAAGCGACCAGCACATCACACTGGCAGTGGCTCCTAGGTGGGGGCAGTGTACGGAGACACACACACACTCCTTGATCTCCCCCCAAGAGCCAGAGGAATGTGCCAGCCGCTTCTGGGAGCTGTGTGGAGCCAAGGCAGGTAGGGAGCCTGCCTTAGCCCAGCTGTGCCGCCAGATTGTCAGTGCTTAAAATCTCTCCGTTTGGCTGCAGTAGCTTCCGGGAGACAGAGTGTGATTCCAGTAGATTCCCAGCAAAATCGGGAGGGTTGGCAACCCTACTTCTTGGGCATCTTTGTGCAACCTGGTTTGTGGGGGCAGGAGAAGAAAGGGCTAGTGCAAGTGAGGCCAGTGGATTCACTCATTGCCCCGTGTGGAGTCGGGGTCACAAGAGTCGCCATTAATGATTTCAGTCCCAGGCTTTGACTCTTCCTCAGCACTGAAACTGCCGTGTGATGCATGGCCAATGGGGGTCTCGTGACCCCAACTCTCAGTTTCCTTTGCCTGAATAGTGCTATACAAAACAAATGCAGGTTTGTTAGTATGCAGTTTTGTTATAGCTACCGGTATGTTGGTCCCAGAATATTAGAAAGACAAGGTGGGTGAGGTAATAGCTTTTATTTATTCTGAGTTGGTGAGAGAGACAAGCTCGAAAGCTTACACAGAGCTCTTCTTTTGTTAGCAGTCATTACAAGTGGTTTCAGTAGACAAGCCATGTAATTCTTTACCAGAGAAACCAAGACCATGTGTTGCTGACAATCAGTATCATTTTTTAGCAAAATATCAGTTGGAAATTGGATAAGTCCAGGCTGGTTAATTTCATCTCTATAATTTTAAGGGTGGGAGAAGGGAGAATGATTCTAGAGCAGGCTTAATCCTAATGTTGGATTTACATACGTGGCTTTCTTCACCTTAGAAGTTGAACATGCTGTGAAGATTCCAGTGCTGATTGGGTCTGGAGTGACGCTGGAGAATGCAAGGAGCTACTTGGATGCAAATGCTCTAATAATTGGTTCATATTTCAAGAAAGAAGGTTACTGGGCAAATAGTGTTGATCCTGACCGAGTAAAGAAATTTATGGATCATATAGGTAAACTGAGAGAATGAATTTATCATCATATAGTATTGTGTTTGTGCAGAATAAAATCTGGCCACGGGAGAACTTCTGTGGGGTTACCATACACATCCAATATGATATGCATTACCATGCACAAGTAACCTCCATTAGCATTCATGGGAGTTGCATGGGAATTGGAATTGGTTAATACAATATGGGGGGGGAATCTTAAATGAGGGGGGAATCTTCTCAATGGCTAGCCAATAATTCAGGTGGCATTTTAAAGACAACAGTTGTTCTCAGTTTCATTTGTAGGCACATTTCTGCATCTCTACTCCCATATTCCAATACTAAATTATCTCTTAGAAGTTTTCAGGAATATATTTTTTACAACAGGTAAAGAATTTGTTCATCTTAAGAATTAGCTGAGTTTTGTTTTATGTGTGGAATATAATAGGACACCCTAAGATTGCAGCCACCAGAATTGTAAATTGGGCAGGTCAGTTAGCCTCTGTGTGCCTCAGTTTCTCCATCTGCAAAATCGGGATAATACCTATTTTAAAAAATGTTGTAGGACATAATGAGTTTTTGTAAAGCAGTTTCTTCTAATAAAATAATAATCAAACTGTCAGAAAATACAGTAAAAATGCTATAGGTTAGTAAAGTCCATTTATTCATGTCTGAATACTGGTGGCATCACAGCAGAATTTTTGGAAGTCTTGATCCATCACTAACTTCGGACACTCAGCAGCTGCCTCTCCCAGTTATGAGTGGCACCCCATCTATTTATCTCCTTGCTGGTCCTTTACTATGATGACCCATCATGAACTCCTTCCATGATAACTTTCTCAAGATTTTTTCCATCTCTATGGCTGATGTGAGCAAACTACATATGTTTGTGCCTGTTGATTTCCGAGAGCAGAGAGTCCTCTTTTCTCCAATAATATTTCAAACATAAGAGTCTACCCCATTTCAAAGGCTTCAGTTTTCTTCTAGTCATCCACATTACCGTAGTTCCCTAAGATTCACCTCCATAAGTCGCTATGGAAAAAAATTAAACTTTTCACCAGTTGAACCTTTGTATGTTTTGAGAGGCCAGGGTGTTTCCACACTTTTATAAAGGAGGCCATGGCTGAACAAGCCATCCCTAGTCGTCTTCTGATTTCTCTAGAATAGCTTTCTTGGTTGGAATATGTCTGATCCCAGGTAATTAAATTAATCTACTACCTCTACATCTTGACCATTAGTCTTGATGTCCCCTGGCACCCTGATGATATTGATAGTGTCAAGATAGATGCATTTTTATTTTTGCCCCTTTCAGGAATAGTCCGTATTTCTCATTAACTGTTTTTAACAGACTCCAACATTTGTTGAATTCCATGGATGGTTGCAACAAAAAACATTTCTGAGTTCCTTCCACTTTATCAAAACTTTCAGGGCTTGTCTCAGAATAAATTCTGCATACATGTTAAAAAGACTTGGGGACAGAATGCTCCCTTGTCTCCCATGTGCCAGTGGAAAACCTACTGCTGTTTGCACCATGATCTGCTGACGGTGGAGACTTGTGATGAATTCAATTAGATGCTTTGGAATCCCCATATGTGCTAGTATCCTCGAGGGTGTTATGATGGATGATATCAAATGCTTTGGCGTAGCCAGAGAAACGCCTAATCAGTGGATTGCTGGATATTCGCAGTTCGATCATATTTTTCTCGTCCCTCTCTGAAATCAACTTGTGGTGATGGTAGTTCTGCTTCTGTCATTTGCTTCATGCCATCCTGAATTATACAGAGGAACACTTTACTTGCATGCTATATCAGGGAGATGGTACGATTGTCACTGTACTGTTATATTTCCTTTCTTTGGTAAGAGCAGAAAAGTTCCCTTTATCCAATCATCCAGTCAATTTCTAGTAATTCATTCATTGTTGCAAATTTTCCACATGAGATCAATACCACCATCACCAATCACTTTTAGCAATTCTGCTGGCACATTATCTACCCCTGGTGCTTTCCCAAGCTTCATTTTCATAAAAGCACGCACCATGTCCTCGCTCAGGATTGATGGCTCTGGCTCTGTACTCTCTTTTCTGTCATCCTGTATTGTAAGTGGCTCTGATGAGGCATAGAGGTTGGCACAGTAATCTCTCTGTGTTTGAAATCACCACCTTCAATAAAAACACTGCCATCACGATCTTTTATTATGCTTGGTTGCAGGGAAACCTTCTTACTAAAATGTCTGACCACTGTGAACATACCTTTTGATTTATTATTTTAATTCTCAAGTTCCTCACATTTTGCTCTAATGTATTTGCTCTTGTCTCCTCTAGTCTGCCTTTCAATCTGTCTGCTCAGTTCCTTACAGTGTATTTTCTGTCCTGCATTCTTCAGTCTCCAAGCCACTCCCACTCTGCATAGTCATTTTGACAGCTCAGTCACCTTCTCTGTTAATTATGGTGCGGTCCGACACTGGCTTTTTGGAATGTGTGCTTTGGCTGCTTCAAGCATGATAGTTTTCATTTTATCCCAAAATTCATTTGGGTTGTTCTTCTCTTTTACCTATTATAGTGACTCAAACCTGTTCTTGACATGCAGTTTTCAGGACAAGTGCAGACACAGCGGACCTGCCAAACGTCTTATCTTTTTATATTTTAAATTTGTGTTTGAGGGTAACAGTTGATGGTCTGACCCACGGTGTGCACTCAGGGACATCTTTTTCCATTGGACACTTTATCTCCAGTGTCCCTGTATCATTACATAGTTGATCTGGTTCTTTGTCACACTATCAGGTGACCTCCATATATGTAAACGTATAGGATGTTGGGTGGAGATAGTGTTTGTAATGACCAGATGATTACAGTAACAGACATCGACTAAACATCTTCCTCTCATATTGTAAACCCAGACCATTGTTTCCCTTTATTTCTTTAAGAGCTTACAGCTCCAACTTTTGTGTTCAGATCTCCAGTTACAAGGGTGATGTCTTCACTTGGTGTTTTAATAAATGTCTCTTCAAATCATTCATAGAATGCCATAAATTGTTCGCTTGTCAGCTGCATCGAGGCATGAACCTGTATGATCAACATTTTAACTGACTTTGCTTGAAGGCGAATTGTAATGATTGTATCGCTGATTGGATTATATCCAAGCGCACACTTTGGTGTCTCCTTAAATAAAATAAATGCAACCCCTTTTCTCTCACTTTCTCGGAACATGAGTGTACACCACATACCCATCCATCATCATGAAATGACCTCTACCATTCCATCACAGCTCAGATTCCATATATATATATATATATATATCTTAGATATATATATATCTTACATCTTTGATCACAATGGCAAAGTTCCCTTTATACATACTCCTCACAATCCATCTTCCTGTTCTGATAATTCTTTTACGAAGGTTCAAGTTATTCTTTTCTTTGGTGCAAACATCAGGTACTGTACTTCCCAAAGGAGTTGGTACAGCACCATCTTAACTCTTGATGGCTGGAACCTCCTCCCTAGGATAATTTGATGAGCCTTTTGTCATGGGAGGTATCTCACCATCCAGTGCCACACATGGATTATGTTGCCTTTGTTCTGCCATGATTGATCTCATGGGAGAAAATACAGGGGGTGGTTTCCTATTGCCTTCCCTCTGGTTTGTGGTTGCCATTTAATAACTCTTCTCCCTGTCGAATGCATTTCCTCCATTGGAGGTCCCAATATTCTCCCCAGGAGTTCATCTGTCTGAAGCCATTAGTACTTCCTGAGGTTTCAGGCAGTTGTAGGTGGTACGGTCTACTGCCATTACAGCATCAGGCTGACTTGAAAATGCTGTACCACCACCAAAATTTAAAAAAAAATGGGAAATGGATTCACTTACTTAATGAATAGTAAGTGTAAATATTTAAATATATTTTAAATAGAGCTTCTGGAATTTTTTTTGAAATTTTGACAAAATATTTTAATAAAAAACATTTGAAATGAAAATTTAATGCTGTTTCCAGACCAGTTAATACAGCTCTGCACCTCTCATAATTAGTATTAGTGATGTTGCAGACTGCCAAGATCCTTCCTAATACACACAGAAATAATTATGATGGAAGCCTTTCTTGTAGTACTGAGGGGTAAACACAGATTTTCATTTTTTCACAAAGAATTCATCATAGAAAACAATATTGGATAGATTCAACCATCTCTTAAAACTAAAATTATCACATATAAAAATGATTTTCCTTAGCCAAAAAAGGTCTAGAAGTCATTGTGTGCTTATGTAAAATCAGAGAATGATAGAAGTACTAAAAGATTTTTAAAAAATCTTTTTTTGTTATTTGGGTTCATAATGTGAAAATCTTGTGTGATGTTTTAGTGAGAATGGTGTGGACCCAGACATGTTCTACATGGATACATTTCAGAGAGGTGTTTTCATATGAGCAGCCAAATGAAAGAGATGAAATTGTGCACGATACTATGTTTATAATTATCTTTATTGTATTTTGCAGATTCATTGGGTTGGGTTGGAAATGTATTTACTTCATGAACTATCGTGTGAAAAAACAGTCAAATGAAAATAAAAAAATGACAATTTCTGATTATATTTTGAGAGATTTTACTCTTTCATTTTTGATAATTTGGCTCTACAGGGGATAAAACCCAGAATCTGAAGTGTCATGAATGTATGTGTGTTTTCATTCTTTGGGACTGTGAGTGAAATCTGTCCACTGGGATCTCTCTCTTGACATCTGTGCGTAGCTTTCATTAATGCTAATGTAAATGATGTTGTGTATATCAAAGGATAAATGTGTAAACCCTTTGTAAGCTGGTGGAGTCTCCATCCATCTCCAAACAAATGCAGCAAAAACATCATCTCCCAGAGGTTTTGTTTTGTAAAGATACAGGTAATTCCAAAAAACACAGCGTGAAATTCAACGTAAGCCTTCTCCCATGGTTCCTTCTCTCTGGACTTACCTGTCTGTCCCATGGTTCCACCAAAGACTGTTGAGTCCTCTGACTTGCTGTGGTCTGTAGAAAACACAGATGCTTCAGAAGCATGCGTGTATGGTTACAAATTTCTGTGTCTGCAGTAACTTGCACTCCTTCCCCTGCGATTTGGTGGGACTGGCTCATCTATTCCCTCCAGAACTACAGAACATCTGCAGGGAAGAGTAGGTTATGTCCTAAAGATGATACTCTTACCTTTTCATACATCCCTAGCCCCCAAGCAGAGTCTGCATGCACAGGCTGCGTGCAGAAGTATTGGGAAGCATGGGGTCCTTCATATGTTAAATTATTTTTCACCCATTTACACTCTGCATATTGTAATATATTAATCTATATGCTAGCTAGGATGTTCACTTTGTTTATTTTTTAAGTCCTTAATACTAAATTATGAGACCCATATTATATAGTACTTGTCCTGTTTACAAAGGCACATGCTGTATAAAATTAAAAAGCAGTGTGTTTAGAATTCAGTAAAAACAACTGATTTCCATGTTTTAAAGTTAATAATGATTTTTTTCCCACCTGTGTGTTTCTGGGGAGGTTTCAAGCAATTCACAACTTGCATATATTTCCATACCTGATTGCACAGTAGATGAAGTTCTTCTTGTAGTGTCACACATTTTCTAGTGGAATTATCACCAACTTTGAAATTCATTGTTAAGAAAATGATGCAACTAGAAAGACTAGCATGTGAACAAAGAGCACCAGCTACTAATCAATCTAGTGTTGGAAACATTTTAAAGCAGTCAATCGGAAAGTGCAACAAATACATTGATAATGACTGTGCAGCGATGATTGTTTTTAAAGACACTGATTACAGTTGCTAAAAGTCACATTAATTACTGTGAAGGTGAAAATCTAATGTGTTACTGTAGTGTTACTAGAAACAAAGAAAAATAAAATTACTTGGCCTGATTTTCTACTCACTTATACCATGTTAGTCAAGAGTAACTCTAATGACATCAGTGGAGTTACAAGATTAAAGAAGTGAGGGGATTAAGTGAGAGGAGAATCAGGCTCAATGTGTTCATTGCTGTGAACTAAGTGAGGAACACAACATGCCCTATTTCTGCAATAGCTATTCTTAGGAACCAAGGAATCTGTATGTTTTGGTAATGTCTATAAGGTCTAAAATGAAATAACATCAGGTACATCACAACCTTGTAAGAGAGAAACCTTCTAGTGAGTTTGTGCAATACTCCGAATATGCACTGAATGTCTCAGACAGAGCATCTCCACTCAGTGATTACTACAGCTCCACACCCCACTGTACTGCTCTTAAAAGAGGACCAAGACCATATTTGGCCCTAAATTATTATATAAAAATGTAACTGCAGGATTTAGGGACCCTTGACAAAGAAAAGTTGATTTTTAAAGCCTGAGAGGGTGATTGATCACCAACTCTTTATCATTCTTTCTGCTGAAAGTATTTGTCTAGCAGCATTAAGCATCTGCTTGTCTGTTGCACACAGATGCTGTAAATAGAATTTGACCTTTTTGTTTAGAAAATGCTTGAATATTTAATGTAAAAATATTAAGTTATCAGGAAGGCAGTGTCTTTTGGGAAGAATGCTCAATTTTACACAAGTTCTCAGAGTACTGCAGAGCATGAATAGCTTTACTGTAGAACAAAGCAGCCAGTGTTATGTGTAGAAGCTCTAGAAATGAATAACAGCTGTTCAAGAAGACTTATATTAAATATGTATTAATTAATTTGAAGTGCATCACTTAAATATGTGAAGAGATTATCTTGTGTTAATTTACATTAAAACATTACAGCACTTGTTAGCTTCATTATAGTATCCTAAAGTACTACCTCAGCCTACACTGGAGCATTTTGTTGTGTGTTGATTGTTTTCGATTTGCCCTTTTAAAATGTCAGTGGCCTCTTTCTTGTTGGATTTGTTCTTGCATAGATACTGCACTTTCTTCTGAGCATAGAATGGACACAAATAATGAGCCAAACTGTTTGAAGAAACTTCAGACAAAGAGAACATGTGAAAATATGGCTTCATACACACCCCTGTAAATGGGGTTCAAGGAGTTGATGTGACACTATAAGCATTGCAATTGTGAAACTTACAAAATTCGTTACTTTCTGTAGTTAAATCAATGTACAAACTTTGACTAATCCTCGTTAAATCTGTAGAGGTAAGAACATAAGAACGGCCATACTGGGTCAGACCAAAGGTCCATCTAGCTCAGTATCCTGTCTTCTGACAGTGGCCAATGCCAAGTGTTCCAGAGCTATTAAATACTTATCTCAGATTATTCTTCAGCTGACAGTGCTACCACTCCTCTCCTCTATATGCTATTTTAGATTGATGCCTTTGGGTCATTGAAATATCCCAGCCCTCATTATAGATGACTCCCTTCCTCCCCTATGCTTTACTCACATTCAGTGAACAGTTGTCGCTGCCTTTCATCCTATGTACAATCTGCATCACATACAGAAAACAGAGGTAGCAGCTGAAGCACCGGCCAGAGCAGAGGGGTCTCCAGCAAAATGTTAGCGAGTAAAGGATGAAATCTTTTCTTCCTTTAACCAGGCAGCTAACTGAAAACACATGTTCTTCAGTACAAATTTGATAACCTTTCACCTTGGGCAACCCAACCTCTGTTTATTTGCTTACAATTTGAAGTTGCAGAAGTGCTGGTAAAGCTGTGGGGAGTGTGAGGCTCTTTGTGGAACCTCTCTAGATGGGCAGAGATGTGTGAGGGGAATCATTTTGGTAGGATTAAAAATTGATTTGTTTTATTCAGACGTGGTTTTGTGTACAAGCCATCAAAAAAGTGACTTTGCTGCTTTCGGCTGAGATGACTCCCCATCCTTCTCCACTTGACCTTCCCCCTTCTCTCCCCACAAATTCTGTGGGGGGGGGGGGAAATGCATAGTTCCACAAAGTCGAGCCTATGGGCAGCGAGCCACTGCATTTCACGGGATTTCTTTTTTCCCAAAGGACAAAACTCCCATTGAAATGAATGGGACAGAGATGCCATTCACTTGATTGGGATGCTAGATTATCATGTGTTCCTGCTCCGAACGATGTGTTGTGTTGAAAGGATTTCACTGTTTTTGAAACCAGCATCCAACCTTGCAAAAACAAAATCAAGGGCCTACGCAGAATGTTAGACTGAGGAAATTTCAGAAGGTTGCAGAATCCCCTTCGTTAGCATACTCAGTGGGTCAAATTCAGTGGCCCATTGTTTACAATCTCTCAATCCTTAACCAACCGTTTAAAACTTGTGAATGCAACCTCCCTTCCCCCCATTTGTGTGTGCTAATCAGCTTGCTGTGCGTAGTGAGATAATAACAGGTTTGTGTGGAACTGTGGGGTATAATATTTAGCACCATTCTAGTGTATCACAAACAACATCTAATTCATCCCCACAACCACACCCCTATGAGGTCTGAGATAGGCATGGTAAGTATTCCCATTCCCATTTTACAAATGGAGAAACTGAGGCAACGAGGCTAAGTGATTGGCCATGTCTCCAGATGGAGTCTGTGTGAATGTTAGGCACAGCGAAAGATTTCCCCCACCCCCAAAAGTGCCCTCTTATAGTTTAGATTTATCCCAGTTTCCTCTTCTTTCACTTTGCCTCTCACCCCTGCCTTGTCTATACACATAAACTAAAGCATACTATGCAGGGGAACTAGGAATACTACAAGGGCAGAAACTGACGTAATAAAGACGTTCTTGTGATAGACAAAAGACTCTTTGCACCAGATGCATATAAATAAATAGAAAAGCAGATGCACTTAGAAATGAAGTGAAGAATAGAGATGGGCCCTTCTGCCTTCTTGCACTGTAGAAACCTGCTCAGACCCTCCTGGTTGGCTATCCAGGCTGTGCTTTTTATTTATGCTCCCTCCTACAGTTTTGTTCAGCAATACTATGTACAACATCCCTTCTATCCTCAGCCCTTTTCCCAGGGCCCAAGAGAAGATTTCTCCCTTCCTGGAGACCTCTCTGATTGCATACTCCAGTATCCCTCTTCCTCTGCCTTACAAGTCCTTCCTATGCCTTTTTTATCAGTCCTCAGCTGATGGGCTAATCAATCCTTTAACTTCCTCAGCCTGCCATTCTGATGAGTGAATTAATTATCTTTATTCCCAATCAGACTTCTCTGGGGGAGGCAATTAGTGCCAGAGTGATCAGAGTGCTGGCTCACTTGCCAGCTCCTAGCTCTCTATCGCAGGCTTTAGCTGGGATCCAAACTGCCTGAATGTTCAGTGGATGAGAGGATCTTGATTTTGCTTCTGGTTAATCGCTAATAAAGAAAAAAAATAAGGGAAGCATCTGATGGGAAATAACATTTGACTTATGGTTTCTAGATGTTGTTCTGGGAGGTTTTGGCTTCATGACTGAGGTTCCAAAAGAGGAGGGTGTGTGCTGACCCTTCTCTCTCACTGTGCTCTAGTGTGTCCCTATGACAAGGCTGCAGGACATTACACTGCTGCCAAAATGCAAGGATAAACTCTTTGTTAAGGGTGACCATGTTTAAATCCCTTGTTTCAAAACTATATGAACCTTTATCAAACCTAGAACCCAGTCTGAGCGTTCTGTTTTCTTCTTTGAACCCTTTCTGATAACCTCTAACGCACCCCAAATAGGGTAGGGATATAACCACCCTTTCAGCTTCTAGGGGGAGATTTTAAAAGGCACAAAGGTACTCGCTTGTCTTCTCTTCAACCTTTCTGAGGAAATCCCAGGTAGATAAGGAGGCAGAGACTATCAGCATAGAGGACTGTTTGGCAGAGCTCTAAGAATTAAATTCTAGTTTTGTTTCAGTGTGATGCATAGCATGCGGGTGGATGGGACAGAGTGGGACTGAGGTGTAGTAGTCAAGTGGAGGGTCCTTGGGCCGTCTGGCCTGCAAAGGGCAGTAAATTAAGAACTCACAAAGGGAAACTCTTGTTCATACCATAGTCAACCTGTGCAATTCACGGGGTCAAATGCTGCAGCTGAATTTCAAAACAGGACTGGAGATTTCTTTGACTATTAATAACATTTCTACACTAGCAATATGCAAGCTAGGACAATGATGTAATTCCAAACAGATGCTGGTCACTTGCCGGGTTCAGGAAAGAGTACTGTTCGCATTGATCTATTAGCTGGGTGCAATATGGGATTCTCCCTTCCTCTGAAGCGTCAAACACTAGCCATAGCTGGGACAAGATAGCTGATTAAATAGACCAACAGTCCAGTCCACTATGACAATTCCTATGTAACCAAAACCAGGAAATATAGAAGAGAGAGATTGCAGGGTTAGTAGTGGCTTGTATTTTCAATAATTTATCAAGATTCAAGAGTACAGATTTCCTTTGGGGAATATTAGTTCTTAGGTTTACAAAGTGCCTCAGTTGTAAATACCCATAAAAATGACAATTTGGTAGGTTGTATTTATTCTTAAGCGGGTCAAAGGACATTAGCGTATTCCTACTATATAAATCTGTCAAGTACTGAATTTCTTCATGCTCCCAAATCACAAGGGCACCTCTTATAGTTCAGGAGAAAATGTAGCATTGTTGCCAATCAAGGACAACCAGCAAGCATATCAGTCCTTGCCCAAGAACTTTTGCTCCTCACCAAGTTTTTATCACTGAAACTGGATGCATCAAGGGACTGGCTTTAATATACATGTACAATGCAGATTTATTATAGGAGGAGAAATACAATCCAGCCTTACTACCCAGATTACTGTTTTAGCACTCATTTTATACCTAGGCTCAGAGCTATATTGGCACCTATTATGATTCTTCCTGCAAACAAGGCTTGACCCCAAATTTTTCAGACTTCATTGTGTGTGTGCCAAAGTCTTAGCTGTGCCCAGCAGATACCGGGCACAGCTGAAGTGGGCAGGGGGGAGGGGAGGGAGGTTACAAAAGAATTAGATGTGGCTTCTTGATTCTGAGACAAGTTCTGTGCCAGTCTTGACCCTGGCATATAAGCCTGTTCTAAAGCATTCTAGTTAGAACAAGGCCCTAGGGGCTGACCACCAGCAGGGGATTGTGGGAGCAAAGGAGAGCTCTGGCATGTGCCTTCTCGGCCCTAGTACGTCTTGTATGACCTCTTTCTAGCGAGTGAGACCCAGCTACTTTTGAGACCCTTTTTGCCAGGAAACAGTGCAAAGGGGGCAGATCACAGTGGAGGCTCTGGCCTACTACCTCAGCAGAGCTCCCTTGCACTGTCTGAGCACCACAGTATTAAAGCTTCAAGATATACGTAGCATTTCAGACTCCGCGGCGTGAACTGTGAAATAGCACTTTGGAAGGCAAGGGAATCCTCTGTGCTGTAGTGATGTAGAAGGATCTACCAAACACACTCCTCCGCTGTAACAGACCCTCCCAGATTTTCAGCCAGGAGTCTTGTTCAAACCATCACTGAAACACCTCATGCTCTTTAGGGCATAAACGAAGAACTGCACCAGGGAAAAACCACACTGGGCCAAGGCTATCCTGAGTGTAACTCCACTGAAGTGACCCAGGTTTTTTTTGCTCTAAGTGTGCAAGTTGCATATCCTAGGGCTTGGCCAGCTGTGCCTTATTATTATAAGTTTTAAAGTGTGGCTGGGCTTTTACACATCTGTGCAAAATAAATTGTACCTGGTTGCTTCTTTCACCTCTTTGCAGTAGACAATTACATAAGTGGTCCCTGTGCACCGTAGATTGCAGGGGCTACTTCCTACTGCCCTCTGGTGATGCAAGACATTTCAAAGAGTTCTGGAAGGGTAGTGAGTCCCTGGCCCCAGGCCCTTCTCCATTCTCTGATGGTCAAGTGAGTAGGGGATGTATACTGAAGTGGTGTAACAACGCATGCTCTTCTGTGCACTGGGGAGCTCCTGGGGGAATTCTGCCACAGAGAGCAGCTGGTTCTTGGTTCTGCCACCTCCTGGCCTCCTCACAGAAGCACAGAAGAATCAATTTGCCAGTGAGCCTCAGCACAGGAGTTTCTCTTTGTTTAAGGAACAGCATGGAACAGTCTTGCAGAGCTGCACCTCCCAGTTGGCTATCAGTCTTCCCCATACAGCGGCGGCTCCAGGCACCAGCACTTCAAGCGCGTGCCTGGGGCGGCATGTCACGGGGGGCGCCCTGCCGGTCCCTGTGAGGGCGGCAGTCAGGCAGTCTTCGGCGGCTTTCCTGCGGGAGGTCCGCCGGTCCCGTGGATTCGGCGGCAATTCGGCGGTGAGTACGCCAAAGCCACGGGATCGGCGGACCTCCCGCAGGCGTGCCACCAAATCCGCGGGATCGGGGACCTCCCACAAGCAACCACTGAAGGCAGCCTGCCTGCCGTGCTTGGGTGGCTAAAAAGATAGAGCTGCCCCTGTACCCATATCATCTGAGCCTTTCTGGGGGAAAGTCGATAGGTGCAGAGGAGCACACGGTTCAGACAGAGATATCCCTTAAGGGAGGATTTGCTAAAGGGAATATTCTATATCCTAGGAAAGAAGATAAGATAGAAGTTGATAACATACAGGTAGGAACTGAAGAGAAACAGTAAAACAAAAGAGAGTTCCATTCAATTATATCACATGAAGGCAGATAACTAAATATTGACAAATTTTGTAAGTGTTCATGTACAAATGCCAGAAGTCTAAATACTAAGATGGGTGAACTTGAGTTCCTGGTATTAAATGAGAATATTAATATAATAGGCATCACAGATCCTTGGCAGAACGATGATAATTAATGGGATATTGTAATATCAGGGACCCAAATATATAGGAATGATGGAGAAGATCAGGCTGTTGAGGGAATGGCACTGTATGTTAAAAAATCATTGAGTCAAATATAATAAACATCTTAATTGAATGAAACTGTATCATAGAATCTGTGTGGGTAGAAATTCCATGCCTGAATAATAAGAGTATAGCAGTCAGAATATACTGACCATCTGACCAGGATGATGACAGTGATTGTGAAATGCTCAGAGAGATTAGAGAGGCTACAAAAACAGAAAACCCAATAATAATGGTGAATTTCAATTATCCCCCCTATTGACTGGGTATATGTCACCTAAGGACAGGATGCAAAGATAAAATGTCTAAACACCATTAAAGACTACTTCTTGGAGCAGCTTGTCCTGGAACCCACAAGGGGAGAGACAATTCTTGATTTAGTCCTAAATGGAGCACAGGATCTGATCCAAGAGGTGAATATAGCTGTGTCACTAGATAATAGAAATCATAATGCAATTAAATTAACATCCCTGTAGGGGGGAAATACTGACTAAACCCACCACAGGAGCATATAACTTTAAAAAGGGGAAACACACAAAAACGAGGAAGTTAGTTAAACAGAAATTAAAAGGAACAGTCACAAGGGTGAAATGCCTGCAAGCTGAATGAAAAGTATTTAAAAACACCATAATAGAGGCACAAACTAAATGTATACCAAGTAAAAAAAAAAACAATAATAGGACCAAAAAATGCCACCATGGCTAAACAGAAGAGTAAAAGAAGTGGTTAGAGGCACAAAGGCAGGCTTGAAAAATTGGAAGTCAAATCCTACTGAGGAAAAGAGAAAGGAGCATAAACACTGGCAAGTCAAGTGTAAAAGTGTAATTTGGCAGGTCAAAAAAAGAATTTGAAGAGTAACTAGCAAAAGACACAAGCTAACAGCAATTTTTTCAAGTATATCAGAAGTGGGAAGCATGTCAAACAATCAGTGAGGCCACTGGATGATCAAGGTACTAAAGGAGCATGTAAGGAAGACAAGGCCATTTCAGAGAAACTAAATGAATTCTTAGGATGGGTCTTCACTGCAGAGGATGTGAGGGAGATTCCCACACCAGTGCTATTATTTTTAGGTACAGGGCAGAGCACCAAATATGATTAAGGGTATAGAACAGATTCCATACGAGGAGAGATTACGAAGATTGGGACTGTTCAGTTTAGAAAAGAGGCTACTATGGAGGGATATGCTAGAGGTCTATAAAATCATGAATTAATAGAGAACTATTGTTTACCCCTTCCCAACACAAGAAACAGGGGTCACTCAATAAAATTAATAGACAGTAAGTTTAAAATAAACACAAGTAAGTATTTCTTCACACAATGCACAGTCAACCTGTGGAACTCATTGCCAAAGGATGTTGTGAAGGCCAAAAGTATAACTGGGTTCAAAAAAGAATTAGATAAGTTCATGGAGGATAGGCCCATCAATGGCTATTAGCCAAAATGGTCAGAGACACAACACCATGCTCAAGGCGACCCTAAACCTCCAACTGCCAGAAGCTGGTACTGGATGACAGGGGCGGGATCACACGATAATTGTTCTGTTTTGTTCATTCCCTCTGAAGCATTTTACATTGGCCACTATCGAAAGCCAGGATACTGGGCTAGATGGACCATTGATCTGACTCAGTATGGCCTTTCTTATGTTCGTATGTATAAAATCCTTAAAAGACCTTTATTTCTGTATAGCTGAGAAAAGTGAAGGCAAGTTCACCCCATAAGACCAGTGATGAATTTGGCCCTTTGTCTTATTTAAAAAAATATATATATATTACTAAAGGAAGCACAGATTTCTGTTTGGGGGGGGGCTCCTTTGCCCTGAATTGGAATATCTTTCATAAACCCATATGAGTTCAAGCCAGAACTGAAAGTCATAGGAAGGAAAATAATTGTGAAACAACTTGAAGCCAAAGCGCGGATGTAAAATGTTTCCCCCTTGAGGGTCTAAGCGTTGGAAATGCTGAGCACCTCAACCCGCATTGAAATCTCTCAGGATCAGGCCATCAAGGACAAGTGGGGCCCTGTGTAGCATTTTCTTCCATGAAATTCTCACCTTTCCAGGTAAATACACAACTCCCATATTTGCTAGATTAGTGAGGAATCAGTACTTTATTCTGTCCTTGTGAGAGCCTTTTTTTTTTCACCTTCAAACATTTAACTTACTTGCAGGGTTGACAGAAAAGCAGTAGATTTTTTTCCCCAAATATCCATTTGCCTTGCCATTTATCTACTTTGATCTAAAATACAGAACCTGATCGATGCCCTAGGTAAATCAAATATTTTCTGTCTGCCAAAACAGTTTTGCAAATGCTTATTTCATGCCATTACCATTTTTCTGTTTCTTGCACTCAATCAAGAAGTATCACCCATTCATCCACTTTAAAAAAGTAATGCCTTTCCTTTGCATAGCTACACATACCCAGTGGAGATATGTATGCACAGTAAATCTATTCCTTTAAAAGGTTTTGCCTTAAGTACAGCCGTGACATAAATTGGTGTAGAGCAAATTTATTTATTTAATAGGTTGATTCTTTTAACTGCTCTGCTAACTGTTATACTTTCATTGTTTGATTTGGGTGGAGGGGAGGTTTCTATTAATAGATCTGATTTATTTATGCAGTAGATGTTTATGTAAAAAGGTCACACTCCGTGTAGGACTTGTGGAAATTGGTATGTGTGTGTCATTTATTCTCATTACACCTTTATTCTTAACTGGTGTTCAGGGGGTCTTCACCATATCTACACTAGATCCTTGAGAATTAAGTAGCTTAATAAATGTGATGAGCAAAACCTGAAGGGAATATGAGTGCAAAAGAGTGTGCGTTTGGACATACTTTACGGAAGGAAGACTAATGTAACCCATCCATAGTGTTAAAGGGATACAGGGAAAGAAATCAACAAAAATAAAGCGTAATAAGTGCCCTGCACAGTATTTTGGCAAAATGAATATACAAAGGAATCTGTTCATCTTCCTCATGTAAACTTGTTCATTTTTATAAATTGTGTCAAATCTAAAGCAGACGGGCCCAGCTGGTGGAAGCCTAGGAGTGAAATGCTGAATTTTTTAGCAGATCCAGGTTTATTTTTAGGCTTTATAGAATTATCTTTAGTTTCCCAGTAAGTGAGATTGAAAGGAAGCATCTTAAAAATTAAATTGTAAAATTAACAAAACTAGAGCAACAAGAATCAGCAAGACACCAGAGCCTCCCTGCAGCTTAACTCACAAACAAGCCCTTTCCCTAGTGTATATGCAGTTGTAACTATGACTCTGACCCTGCAAACACTTATACCATGTGAAAACTCCCATTGACTTCAGTGGAATGCCACACACATGTGTAAAGTACAAGGATTTGCAAGATCAAGGACTTAGATAGTGTTATTAGCAGTGTCATGTAGAACTGGACCAAATACTAGTGTAAATAAATTCTCTGTGGATAGAGCCTTATACTTTCCATTCTACCAGATGTAGAGGTGAAATTCCAGGTGCCTCTTTTTCTTGTTATGCAATGAAAAGATTATGCTGGAACATTGTTTTTTCACAGTGAAATGCAGGTTTTAAATCTAAAAGAAGGTAATTTCATGAAGATGATCAAAACAAACTACTCTGGAATTTTACATTGTCCATTTAAAAATGTTACCTTCTCCTACCAGCTTTAGTAGAACCACTGGTGCTGTCTTTCATGCAGTTAAAAAGGACATATTGTTTTATGATCCAAGGCAAACCTGAGAAAATGTCCTGGGCATGGGATGGGAAGATGTATATAATAATTAGAGATCTGGCAAGGGCTACATAGATCAGTGATAGAGAATATATCACATGCTTCACATCCCTTGTCCATTAAGGTCACTCTTTTCAGATTTCAGTTAAAGTGGATCTGATTTTTTGTTGTTGTTGTTGTCTTTTTCCAGTATAAGTAGATCCGAAGTTGCCAACTGTCCCTATTTGTTCCACCACTGACTAGCAGTAGTTGGCACCATATGGTTTAACAACAGCATAGGGGAAGAATAATTAATGCTTAGTGTGGAGAGCAGGGGGGAACATCCAGCTAAATCTTTAAGGGGCAGATCCTCAGGTGATGTAAAGAAGTGTAGCTGCATTGAAGTCAACAGAGCTATGCTAGTTTATGTCATCGGAGGATCTGTCCCGAATTCTTCTGTTTCAGCTGAATTCCAGCCGTTGCGTCACACACTTACACTGAACCGTCACAGCAAACATCATTGTTACAGTATGTGGGTGTGTATGTGAATGTCACCAGTCTAACCATTCCCACTAACCTGGGCAATGCACACTTCCAGGGAGAGCTGATTTTTTGACATGTGGGGTGAATCTAACACTCATGAGAGCGGTTGAATTGAGAGCCCTGGAGACTAAAGGCTCTTGGGGACAGAACCAGCTCAGAGAGTGACAGCATGAGCCTCCTCTCACGGCTCCACCAACATGTTTCAATTGTGATGCGGGGGGGGGGGGGCGCGGCACCTCAAAAGGGGAGAAACTACTTTAGATTCAGAGCATGTCCATGTTTGGCCCTCTCTGGAGATGACTTGCAGGATAGCTAATTAGGGAGATGGGGTTTGTGATGTGCACATTGGGGCAGGGACCATCTTTTTGCTCTGTGTTTGTACAGCACCTAGCACAGCAGGGAGCAGGTCCAGGACTGGGGCTTTAGGTGTCACAGTAATAGAAATAATAATCATGCACTGGGAAATGGACTGAGGCCACCAAACCCATTTCACATAGACCACTGCACCACCAGGCCATCAGACAGCAGTGCTCTTCCGGTGCTATCAGCATACTGTAGCCTGGATTTGAATTGGTATTGGAGGCCCCAGTTCAGCAAAGCACTTAAGCTCGTGCCTGTCTTTAAGGATGCGCTTAACTTTAAATCCAGCTACGTGCTTGAAGTTAAGCATATGCTTACGTACTGCTGAATCAAGGTGCAAGTGCTAGTGGGTTCCCCCTCCCGTTTCTGACCTTCAGCTATGTAGTCCCCCAGGATGGCCCTGATTCTACTCCCACTACAGTCATTAGGAGTTTTGCCATTGACGTCCATGGAAGTAAGAGCAGTTCTATTTTTCATATCTACTCATTAATGACATGTTATTTATCGTTACTATTTACAGCTTGAATGTGCAGCCCTGACTCATGAGCAAGCACTTACTCGGGTGAATAATCCCGTTTGATGCCAATCTCCATATGAGTGCACACCAAAGTAAGTTTTCTACAATAGGTCCCTTATTGGTTATGCTTCTTGTATATACATGTTCCATTCCAATCTTTCAGTCACTATTTAGATCTCTTCTTTTAGGTTTTATTGATTTGAAGGCATTTTAGATTGATTGATTATCTGTCTAGCTCTCACTAACTCTTTGTAGCCATGCACTATTGTATGTTTCTCCAAGCGTATGTAGCAAAAAGTTTTAAACTGTTAAACAAGTGTTATGATATTACCTCTCTCAAGTGCTTTAAATGTTGTTTTAAATGTGTATTTGGATCAGTGTGCATTGCTTTCATGTTTGGAATTAATTTAAAATATTTAGTATAGCAGATAGATTGCCTTGTTAACAAGTGCTTTACTGAAATTTCATGATCTATAGCACACCCTAGTGATATCTAGGAATCATGAAGTAGAGTAGACCCAATCATTTCAGCTTATTCAGTGGTGAAACAGAGCATACAGCCCCACTGAGGGACTTATGTCACTTAAAGGGATTCCTTCAGCTCTGACTTGGAAAAGACGTTTGAATTCTTTTGTTTCTAGGAAGACAAAAAAAAAAGATTAGATTTAGGAAAGTATTCGACTACAGTATATTCTTCTGTAAACAGAGCATCTGTTAAATGACTTCATCTCCTATTCTGAAAATCTAAAGTTTTGGGCATATTCTGATAACAGAGCACAGGGAAAAGCAGCAATAGCTGTGTGGAAAGAGGAAAATGATAATTTTTTAAGTCTCAGGACAGTGTACAGAGAGGAGCAGGATAAAATGAAATCATTATCAATATTTTGAAGAAGACCAATGGTTAAGATTCTGCATGGGGCAGAAACCAGAATGATTAATATATTTCTGTTGTCTTATAGAGCATTACAGCTAAAATATTCAAACTAAAATTAGGCAATGCAATACCTACTTTTGTACCTGAACAGGTAGTCTGGTTTTCAGAGGTCCTTTGGAATCTAAATATGGGTTTAAATAGCTAACTGATCCTGCAAAGGGATATGTATATGTTTAACTTTTAAGCAATATTGAACTCACTTTTGGCAGGATCAGAATAATTTGGTTTCTTTTTAATGGTGTAGATTTACTGCTTATGAAGAGTACTGAATTGTTATTGCTCAGCATTATTATCTAAGAAAGGCTATAAGGTGTGAAAGGACAGAAAGGAGGTAAGAGTGATGGGAACAGGGAGGGAAATAGACAGACAAGGCCTGTGAGATGATTTGAAACAAATTCATGGAGGGTTTTACATAAATGGGGAGCTGGTGGAGCTGTCTGAGGATGGAAGAGATGAGCTTGAGAAGGTCACAGAAGGAAGTTAAAATAGTCAAGATGAGAGAAGATGAAGAACCTTTCAGCAGAGGTGGATTTGAATCAGTAATAAACCTGGGCACTGAGCTATTTGCGCACATACATTAAGGAATGAGAGAAGGTTTAGGATCCAAAGATCACCTATTATTTATGGTTAGTGAAGGTGAGAATTCAAACATATACAGACGCCAATAAAGGGAGATTCCTGAAGGTAACTATAAAAGACATGTGTTGTCCCTTTTCCTACGGACTCAGGGAAGGAGGACTTGTAACAGCAGTTCAGACCCCGGTGCAGAGCTCCCAAAATTAAAGTCCCCAAACAAAGTCTCTGGGCTTATTCAGGCTAGACCCCTGAACCTGAGAGACTCCATTGTAACCTGCATGGCTTCTAATCCCTCTCTGTTCTTACCCAATTTCATGTTTAAATAGCCCAGGCCAAGCCCCAGAATGCAGAAGGGGGACCCTCTTGATTACACCTAGGCTGTCTTAGTTGTAGGCTCCAGCCTGTCCTTTAAAAGGGTAGTTCACTTCTTCACAGTAACATTGAATTAAAGTCACAGTGCACTTCCCTGCTCTAACAAAAACTGGCAAAATAGTAATTGTAGAGACTGACCCTGATCCGAGCCATTTGTGTCACTTCAGTGGTGCAAAGGGCCCAGAAAGCTGGTATAAATATTAGCTGTCTCAGCAGATCCCCTACGACATGGCCTTTTGCCCCCCAGTTCTGGTTCAGGGAGCATGCAGCTGGGGAAAGAAAGGGCACAGCCAAAATACACTGTACTCCAGCCAGCATCACTGTCCATGAGGCTGCTCTAATTTACGCAATGGTCCAACCAACACCAGATGCCTCCGGGATTGCAGGAGCACAAAGCAGAGCGTGGCTGGAATCAATGATCTGGTCCCATGTCTTTGTTATGCCCGCAGAAAGATATTAGCCTACTGTACAGCAGGGCTTATGGTGGATTTCTATCTCTCTATCTATGCCCCATACTCATCATGGTGTCTGTCATAATTTGGGGAGGGAGAAAACTTTACCTTCAAAAAAACCCTGCAGATGCCAGGTTATCTAAACAATAATGGAAATGAGCATTTTGTTTTATGTAAATAAAATAGAAAGTGAGCAACAATATATGTTCCTTATTTAAATGAAATGCAAATTATGTTGTGAAACGGGGGAAAACCAGCACAACTGAAAACAACACAATTGTTTCCAAGAGCGCTTCACATTTATTTCAAATCCACATACAATATTTCATTCATGCTTAATTATTTCCCCAATGCTAGTATAAGCATTACTAGTTCCCTTTGTCTTCCTGATTTTGCATGCAATGTGATTAGCAAAAATGCTTGTGCCCTACCAACTCCTGTACATATGGGGTTTAGCCTCATTGTTTAAGGGGTGGAGCAACAAGCGCTATAAACATTAGTGCTGCCAAATTTGTCACACGTGAGTCCTCCGAGGTGTACAAATAGCACTCATTTCATTTAAATCCTCTTCCATATTTTGCATTGCTACCATAACTGCAACCCTATTGTCTGGATGTATTATTTGAAGCAGCTTTTCTCCCATTGTTTGTGTACTGTAATCCTTTAGCTTTCTGTAGTCATCGTGAGAAGCTTACTTGAAAGAAATCACTTAGCTCTCACAGATCACTCTCTCCAAACCTGCTGGCAAAGGAACAGGCCATGACTAAAGCATGAGACCTATGATCTTTCTGAAGAAAATCTCTTCTGTAGAGTTTATAATTTGTTGCTTTCATGGGGCTCTATTCTCAGGGTTTGTGCTCAGCGTTATCTTTCCTCCCCTGTGGATTTTTCAACAAGGCATGATGGGAACGTTAGCTGGAAAAAAGAGAAGTAATGCTGGCTGTAGACATGTAGCCTAATGCACATTTTACACACAGATGAAATCCAGGCAAAGGGAGACATCTACTGTTTGACATAAATTAATAAACCTTGTTTATTCTAATCGCAGCAGAATCTCAGCCCTTTATCCTCCCATGGTGTAAAAACTGGCACATCAGGCTGTGAGTCTTTCAACAGGATTCGGAAAACTGAGTGCCTGTCTGCTCAGTGCAGACATAAAAACATCCCAAATAGCTTTTCAGAAGAGAAAGGACTGGCCCCAATTTGGCCAAAATTTCCTCTTTCCAATTTAAGATTGTCTGCTTGGATGATGCCCTCCAGCCCAGAGATAGCTGCATTTCATTGGTGACATGATGTCCTGTATGTGGATTGTTTGTATGTAAAATGCTTTGGGATCTTTTAAGTTAAAAGATTCTATATAAATGTAAGATTTTTGTATTTTATTTATTTAACTAATATGCTTCAGTTTTCCTCTAATTAGTTCCTAATTCCTATTTAGTATGTCCCCCAAACTGAGGCTCGTGGAGAGCCAGTGATCTATAAAGCACTTGTTAATAGTCTGTGGAGAGCTGGCTGGTCACGTGGTGTTGAATCTCTTTGTTTCCAGCTGTTAAATCACATTCCAAGATGGCTAAAAAGTACATAAGCAGCAAAGAGTCCTGTGGCACCTTATAGACTAACAGACGTATTGGAGCATGAGCTTTCGTGGGTGAATACCCACTTCGTTGGATGCATGTAGTGGAAATTTCCAGGAGCAGGTATATATATGCAAGCAAGAAGCAGGCTAGAGATAACGAGGTTTGTTCAATCAGGGAGGATGAGGCCCTGTTCTAGCAGTTGAGGTGTGAAAACCAAGGGAGGTTTTCTAGTTGGCTAGCCATTCACAGTCTTTGTTTAATCCTGAGCTGATGGTATCAAATTTGCAGATGAACTGGAGCTCAGCAGTTTCTCTTTGAAGTCTAGTCCTGAAGTTTTTTTGCTGCAGGATGGCTACCTTTAAATCTGCTATGGTGTGTCCAGGGAGATTGAAGTGTTCTCCTACAGGTTTTTGTATATTGCCATTCCTAATATCTGATTTGTGTCCATTTATCCTTTTCCATAGGGACAGTCCCTACGGACACTAATTAGATACACTCAACGTTGTAGTTATGTTCCTGAAAAATGCGACTTTAAGTGAAATGATGTTAAGCGAATCCAATTTCCCCATAAGAATTAATGTAAATAGGGGGATTAGGTTCCAGGGAAAAAATTTTTTTGCCAGAAAAAAGGCATTATATACATTTTAAACAAGCAATTTACTACAGGTACTGTACTATAGTTGGGAGGTGCCCCTGCCTTACCCTACACAGGCACAACCCACTGGCACTGGAGATGAGGCATGCTGAGTCCTTGCTCCTCCCCACTCCCTCCTGCCCCCAAAGTGCCATAAGTCAGCTGATTGCCGCAGGCAGGAGGCGGGGGAAGGTGCTGATCCGCGGGGTCTGCCAGCAGGTGGGAGGCGCTGTTGGGAGGGGGTGGAGGGAGGCTGCCAGCTGTGGAGAAAGCAGGCAGCCAAACAACGTAAGAGTGGAGCGTTGCACAACTTTAAATGAGCATGTTCCCTAATTGATCAGCAACGTAACAGCGAAACAACGTTAACCGGGACGACTTAAAGTGAGGAGTTACTGTATTTCTAGCAATAAATAAATAAATAAATATGTTTACTTGGAGCTAGGGTTGTATTGGGACAGATTTTCGTTACCAATCTGACTGAAGGCGTCAGTTGATCAGGCTGATGCCTCAGAATCTTTTCAGGGAGGAGATGACGAAGCACACCGAGGGTCTAAATTTTAAAGCTTTATTGATAAAATAAAATAACAGCAGAGAGTGCTGGGAACGCTCTCACGTCACTCAAGGGAAGAAAGAAAGCATTAATGCCCCAAGCCCTAACCCACTTTCATACTCACACATGCACGACCCAGACTGGCCAAGTCTGGGTGTAATGTCAGAAGAAAAGGGCGGGGGGCGGAAGGTGGACGGGAGTGCTGTCCTGGGCACAGGTCGTCCAAGGATCTGCTGTGCTCTCCAACTTGCTCTGGCTCTCAGGAGGGTTATAAATCCTGGGTTCCTTTGGGGATGTTTTTGTCCAGGGCCCTCTGTTCCTGGTGCTCTTTATACCAGTCCAAACAGGCTTTCTGTGGCCTCCCTGGTTTCCCAAAACATCCCAGCTCCGGAGACTTGTTTTCCCCTCTGTTGGCCTTTGCTGTTGCTGTTTCATTCGCTCTCACTGTTATCTCTGCATCTCTGTGTCTCATTCGCTCTCACTGTTCTTGCTGTTATCTCTGCAGCTTTGCTCAACTTAGTTCTTCTCTTCTCATGGCTGGTTGCGGGGGGGGTTGGACTTCCCCTCTTCTGTCTTGGAAGGGAGCAGCTGACATTGGGCTGGAGTTAGCTTCTCATCTTCAGACTGAGCTTGCCGGCTGCAGTGTTGAATTAACCCGTTCTCTGCTTTCTTCTTTCTCTCCTGCCCCCTCTGCCTCTCATACTCCTGCAAAGGAATCTTCCACTCTCCACTTACACACCTTTAACCCTCCCCAAAATGCTTTGTGATGCTTGCAACAGTGTTAGCAATATACAGTGCTGATCTACCTTCCCATGGGACTCCCTAAGGGGAGGAGGCCATTGGGTTGTGACAATATGTACCTATCACTGAAGAGGAAAAGCCTTCACAGAACATGTATTACTCAAAAACTACAAACACTAGAAAGTCTGGAAATTCAAAGTCAAGGACACACTTAAAAACCCCTTAAACACTGGAAATGTGTTGTTAAAGTAACCTCAAATATCTTAACTCTGCCCAGGTTGCACTAGACCAAGACATTCTGGTGAAGGAATGTTTGATAAGAACTTCAAGATGAAATCTTAAATCCACAGTATCTACTTTATTTGTAGTTTGTCCATAAGGTTGAACTCTGGTGTACACTTTTCTCAGGTATGTTCCGGAGAGGAGTGGGAGGCAGTGGATCTGGGAATAGTCTTTTTTCCTTACCTCTGAAAGATGTGGAGATATATGTAGTTATGCAAGTTTATTAATGATACTTTATTTAAAGTATCGGGGGGTAGCCGTGTTAGTCTGGATCTGTAAAAGCAGCAAAGAGTCCTGTGGCACCTTATAGACTAACAGACGTATTGGAGCATGAGCTTTCGTGGGTGAATACCCACATCGTCAGATGCATGTACATCTGACGAAGTGGGTATTCACCCACGAAAGCTCATGCTCCAATACGTCTGTTAGTCTATAAGGTGCCACAGGACTCTTTGCTGCTTTTACTCTATTTAAAGACAGCCAAAGGCACACTTTCGGCAATAGTGTGTACAAGTACCTGGGTACATGCTGCTTCTGCTGGTTCAGAATACTGGCTTCAACATTCGGGTTCACATAGCTTTTTTTGAGAGGGAAGCCCAGTACTCGTTCTGCACCGGTGACATGACTCAGCTATCATCTAGCAGAGCAAGTGCAGAACAGCATAAGTGAGTGATACTATAAAGAAGAATTTTAGAAAGTAGAATGGAGTTATCCGCTCTAGAATTTAGAATGTGAAAAAAGTTCCATGGAGTCTTCAATCACCAGAAATGGTCAGGATCATAGTTCTATCCCTGGTATTAAAATGGGGATTGATTCAATATTGACTGAGAGGTCAGAGTGCCAGCCTAAGGCAGTGAGTCACCAACACCATTTCTGTAAGAACCTGGGTCTTCCTAAGTAATTACCCTTCCAAATAATAATTAGGTCTGTCCCTGTTTAGCTTATGAGATCTGACAAGATCACAAATCTAAAACATCAGGATCAGGAAAACAAATTAAGGCTGCAATCCCACTAAAGGATCCACTTACATAGACTCTTAGACCCTTGTGGAGGCACACTAAAACCTATGAGTTCCATGCAGACCTGAGTGTCTGTACAGTGTATCCCTTTGTAGGATCTGGTCCTAAAGTTCCCTACTAATCTCACTGACTTTGGTAGCCTTAAACAGTAATCTTTGCATAGGGTTGCATTATTCTTCAACTATTTCTCCAGGACATTAGGCATAAACTTGCTTTTCCTTTACAGTGGACTTGCTTCTTTCTCGCTCTCTCGCTCTCTTTAAAACAAACTCTTTTTGCACTTAATGCAAAAGATAATTCCACTCCCCATTAAAATTTGAGTTGCTTTTATGTGTGTTGCATAGTGTTCCCTGGGTAGTGGTACTGTGTTGCTCAATATTATTCCAAAACTCTTGTATATATTTTTGGATCATCCTTCAAGATTCGGGTGACATAAAGCAATTTATAGTGCTTTGTGACCTTCTGCACCAGTTGTTCATCTTTTTGGCATTGAAACTGATTTTGCCCATCTCGGCATTCCATCACCTGAGTGTGAAGGAGATCAAGAGAGAACCTTTTATAGCATCAGCAGCAAAAGTGAGATGATTTAGCTCTCTCATACTGTTCTCCAAAATCACCCACCAAGCTGATGAGGCAAACCTCTTCTTTGCTTAATACCACAAAAGGTGCATAGAAAGCAAGGAAGGATTCACTTCATATGCAAAACCTACTGTATCATTTAGTTATGTTTAGTGAGAAAACCCAGTCTAATGCAGTGGTTCTCCACCTTTCCAGACTATTGAACCCCTTGTAGGAGTCTGAGTTGTCTTGCGTACCTCCAAGTTTTACCTCACTTAAAAACTACTGGCTTACAAAATCAGATATAAAAATACAAAATTGTCACAGCACACTTTTACTGAAAAATTGCTTACTTTCTCATTTTTACCATATAATTATAAAATAAATTAATTTGGAATATTAATAATAATTTCAAAATATTAACATTTCAGTTGCATAGAATATAGAGCAGTATAAACAAGTCATTGTATTACATTTTAGTTTGTACTGATTTAGCTAGTGCTTTTTATGTAGCCTATTGTAAAACTAGGCAAATATCTAGATGAGTTGATGTACCTTCTGGAAGATTTCTGTGTACCCCTGGTTGAGAACCACTGGTCTAATGAATATCTACCGCCAAATGAGAGGAAAAGAATGACTAATGATAGGGTAACTTGCAGTATATTATTTAGCCACTCAAAAGTGAGCATCAATGGGAGCTTCTAGAACTTCTGGAAATTCTGGCCACATGTGAGGATGCCTAGTATGGAATTAGGAACCTAACTATATCTCTGCGTTGTACAGAGTTCTAAACAAGGTGTAGCTCTTGGTAAACAAGGGAGACAAAGCTGGAATTGAAGCCATGTGGAAACTCAGTTGTAACTCTTTTCCATAATAAATGCCTTCTGTTTAAGAAGGACTATTATTCCGTATGTCATGACACTACTTTTCACTCACCTTTTCTTTCCTGGTGAGGCTTTCCCTGTATTGATGTTCCAGAGTACACTGTGCTTATGAAAATCCAGAGCCAAATTTCAGGAACTCTGCAATTTCAGAAATGTATTGTGTAACCCACATACCTCCTGGGTGTGGTGTTCTGTTCCATCTAGTGCAGTGTCTCCCAAACTTCTGAAAGCTCAGCCACTCTTCAGAGAATTTCAGCCAACTGCACCCCTGCAGTCCTGTTATGTGTGGTTAAAGACCTACTCCTCCTTAATAATACATCTGTCATGGCATCTCTGTCCTCCTGACTACTCCTCCATGCCTCCCACTCCCACACACATTTTGGGAAACACTGGCAAAGATCTTCATAATATGACACTTCTATCCTTTCTGACCTGCTTTTACAAGCAGTGAAATAGTTAACAATATTGACATTTAAAATATCACCATTAGCATCTGAGTTAGAGCCCGCTGAAATGATCAGGGAAGTTCACCTCTCAGAGCTATTGTTTCAGGCTTTCTGCAAATTCAGGTAGACATCTCTATGTCAGCTACACTCCTGGCAGCTTTTGAAGTGTTTTCTTTACAACCATGACAGCAAGAGATTTATTTTTTCTTTTTAAAAGAAAGCCTGAGACTATGGAGAATGATTGAAAGGTCTGCCCATGGCTAGTCCTTCACACATACCCAGGAAAACACTAGGGTAAGGGGAAATCTAGGGGAGAGCTTCTCCAGCCAGTGCTGCCCGTGCTCACAAAGCTCCCTCTTGGTCACATGATCCCCCTGGAAACACAACCATCCTAGGTGCCTGGTCTGAAAGGGCTGATCCCCAGTAGCGAGCAGGCTAGGAATCTCTGCTTGTTTCCTAGCCTGCACACTCTACTACAAGCAGGAGCAGGTTATTGGATCCTGACATTGTCACTGAGTAAAGGATAGGGACTCAGCGGTAGTGATATTTCTTTTCCATTATCCCCTGCAGAAGGGCAGAAATCCTTGACAATGGCAGTAGGCACCTCTTCCCCTTACGATATTTACATTAAGTATTGACAGCCAAAATATGTGGCAAACTCGACTTGGTTGCTAGTGCATGGTCCTGTCTCTTGATTGTTCTTTTCTTTTTGTTACATATTAAGCTGTAGAATTCCTAGGGACCCGGGCGGGAGAAGGGAAAGATACTACAAGTATGACTGGGGAAATAAATAATGTAATGCATTGACATTGGAAAAGGGAACAAAGGAAGACAATGCAGCAGGAACAGAAATGTAATACATTTGTAAGAGCCAGGAGCACTGCACTGAGCACTTTGAGATTATGGAAAGGTTTTATCTCACAATGGGGCTACCTTGAACTGCTGTTGTTAATGCCACTGAATTCCAAGGAAACAAATGTAAATTCCTGCTGCTTCTATGATATGTACTGAAGGCACCCAATTTATCTAGACATGCATTAGACAAACAAGACTAAACTTGGGTTTCAAGTTAAGCAATGAAAAAACAAGAAAAAAGATTGAAAAATGGGTTTTCCCTCATTTCCCCATAAGCAATATGATTACTCTTTGAAATTTCAGGACTGTTTGGAATAGTCGCGTAGTTCTCTAAATACACAGTGCTAAATTCAGTAGACCTTTGCAAGAGACTATAAAAGATCATGATTGAAGTCCACTATCAGCATACAGCAAATTGCATCATTACCTTGCTTCTCTAATTCTCTCTTACTTGTCCTTTGCTAGTAAGCCTTATGGGACAGTTTTTTAGAGGTGCCATTTCCTTTGCAATGTTCATTTGCATGCACAAACTGGGTTCTTGCATACTTGCCAACTTGCATGTGCAATTAACTGGTGTACAAATGCAAATGTTCCTTTGTTGCAAGGAAGATCCAGAGTTTTATGGGTATTTTGAGTGTGGGTACACTTCTGTAGGTGTCCCGAGGTGCTTTGTTTTGAATATGTGACAGTCTAAGTCCTTCCTTTGTACTTATTAAGATCAGAATGATTACATTATTTAACTGTGAACATGGATTTACAAGTTAAAGGTACTATTCTCCCCACTGTAACTCTATCAGTCAACTCACTTCTGTGATTCCTTAGATAGCTGATTAGATCAGGGCTCTTCCTGAAGGTGCATAGAAGGGGAACATTTGATATAATATTTTATACGCAAATTGGTGCCTGGCACCATACAAAACTGTAGGTGCCTGGCACATATAACCTCCTCTGTGAGTTTGAGGCCATAGAAACTTTTATCACACAGTGCATAAAGTTTTCCTGTGTGAACCTGATTTTACACTGACAAGGATTGTTATATTACTTCTTTAAAAACAAGGAAATTCCTCCACAAAAAACATTATCTGAAAATTGACATTTGCTGAAGTAATGAAAATGATATGGACATGTAATACTAACTACATACTTTAGGCAGTCCAGTATTTTTATACTTTGGACTACATGCAATATATTAGTGATGTCTGTGTCAAAAGAGTTCATACTAAGGTCAGAGCTAAGGTTATTAAATGTAACGCTGAAGGTGAATATTCACATCGATGCTGTGTCTGATTGTATACATTATAATGGCAACATGTTTGTAAATTAACTTAATTGGTACTGTAGCAAGGTGGTGTGGTCCTCCGCCACCCCAGAAAGGGACGAGCCCCTCCCAACACCAGAGTGGGCAGAGCCAGTGAGTCCTGAGCCCACCCCCGAAAAGTCCAGGCTCAGGACAGGAAGTATAAAAGCCTGACCCCAGAGCTCACTCGAGGAACAGCCGACGGAGAGGCCAGACACCTCTGGCCTAACTCCCAGTTGGGAGACCCCGACAACCTACGGCAGACCCAAGGACTGGCCTGACCTGCCAATGCCTAACACAAAGGAGCTGCCCAGCATGCCCCTTGCCAGTTACCCAGAGGACCCCATGGTGCTTGACTCCCCGGAGGACACCATCCAGACCCAGGTACCTCCAGAGAGGGAGGTAGGAAGTAGCCGACTCAAGTCTGGTTGCAGCACTGCCAAAGCCTATGTCAGTGTGTTGCGGCCAGGATCCCCACTGACTCAGCAGCGGGTCTTCTGCCACTGCTAGGGCCCCAGGCTGGGACGCAGTGGAGTGGGTGAGCCTGCATCCTGCCTCTGCCACCCAGCTTGTGGGTGGTAGTCTCCCCCTCTCCCAAGCCCCTCTGAGCCAAGAGCCTGAGCTTGTCGTTTACCTGCATTTGCTCAGCCCCTGCCTGAGGGCCTGAGCCACTGACTCTCTGCTGCCCGGGCCTGGGCCTGCTAATCATATAACTGTTTGCTTAGCTCCTGCCTGAGTCATTGACTCTCTGCTGGCCCGCCCTGACCCAGGGCCTAGGCCTGCTAAATACTGTTGCTCAGCTCCTGCCTGAGGACCTTAGCCCTTGACTCACTATTGCCTGCTGACCACGGGCTGGGCACAAATAACTATCTGTGTTTGCCTCTACTGCTGCCACAGCAAGAGACTCCCGCAGCCTGGCTAATTCCCCATCAACAACTGGACGGAAGTAGCGAGACGGTGTGGTTCCCCACCACCCCGGAGAGGGACGAGCCCTGGCCAAACCCCTCCACAGATACTTTACATATTAAACCTTTACAAAACCTTGCAAATGCTTAGATTTTCTTAAAACTATTGCTGTAGTTAAGTATTTTTATATATGTTACTTCAGCAAATATACCACTGAATTAGGCATTGGCAGGTCAGGCCAGTCCTTGGGTTTTTGTCTGAAATAGCTGCTACATACAATATTGTCCTTCCACTAATATTATACTTCCCAAAGGAAGCCTTCCCACTACACACTTTTGACCCACACTTCTGATAGATGTCAAGTTCACAAAATGCTCTCCAGAATAACCCAAAAGGAAACAACTTCAGATTATCCTTTCATTTGTTACAGATCATGTCACCTCCGGTTAGGAAGACAATATACTATACTTCCAAGAGCCAGAGACCAGAACAATGTGCCTTGAATTAACAGAGCAGACTGAACTCTGCCTCAGGTGTGGCACTAGTTATTGGTTAAAACCGGACCATGTGATTCTGAAGTATAGTTAGGCAAATCTATGTTTATTAAAGCACATAATTTGATAGAAACTACATAGAATTAAAATATTTGTCAGTTTGTTCAGTTTAAAAGCTTTCTTCCAAATGGCAATATAAAACAACATAACAGGGTTAGAAGGTGTTAATGTAGCCACTAGGTGGAGCCATCTGTGTAATAAAAGCAGTTTGAAAGGAAATCATAGTTTGTTTATTGTACTGGATACTTTTCTGTTTCAACAAGAACAACTCTGACTTTTGTGCTATATATTCCTCAATATCTAGCCAGCTTATTAAAAAAATTTAATGGGAATTTTTGACATGTAGTGTTAGAGTGAATAGGTTAGTACTGAAACTAGAATATTTCTAAAATGATAGTATCTTACCTATGTCATCCGGTGCAGTTTGCTATACACATACCGGGTGAAATCCTGGCTCCAGGGATGTCAATGGCAAAACACCCATTGACTACTTCAGTGTGGCCAAGGTTTCACCCATGGTGCATATATATTTACAGTAATATCATAGCCTAACTAGGATACATTCATCATTACTGAATATTTGTATCCTCGTTTTGCTGGTATTTTACCCTAGAAAAAATATAGCAAGTTAATGAAATCTCCAGTCACCTGCCCCTAATAAACTATGACTATTTGTCTTTTATTGGAGTTTTAAGTGAGCATTTAGCTTCCTTCCCCTGAATATTGCCAGACTCCAGTGCTCCAAACGCCCCCCCCCCCTTTTGCTTACAGTTGGAATTATTCACTTTTTAAACAATTTACATGACATTTTGTTTCTTTATTCTTTTTTGTTTTGTTTTATTACATTAAATGCCTTTTGCATCTAAGTCATAAAACCCAAGAGCACCAGTAGGCCTGTAACATTTTGAGATCTTACACTGGGAGGGTTATTTTATGTGATCATATAAAGCGTGGGAGGTTAAGAAGTCCCAAGTGTAACCACAGGGAGGGAAAGAAAGACACAGAGATGGGAAGCTTTATTTCTTATTGGTTTCCTCGTTCATTCCTCTCACCTCCCACAGAGGAGTCTAATGGGAGATGGTTTACTTTAGCATCAGAGAGATGGTATTATAATAAGGCTTCAGTGGCAAAGAAACAGAAACAATCAGTTAATAATCCATGCTTTGGAAACACAACCTAAGGGGTTTTTTGTTTGTTTGTTTTTTACAGTAGACAACTTTTTGTAGATTTTACTGTTGTTAAGAAACATTGTGATGTTTCTGAAGCCATATGTGACACAGCTGTCCAACATTCTTTTAGTTCATTGTTTGCTTGATTACATATGGTAATGTATCAGACTATCACGCCATATCACACCAAATGGATGACTGAAATAAACCAGGATGAAGGGAGGGTACAGGTACCCTTGGATGAGCCTGCTTGGTCTAGGGACACACATTGGTTGCATTTTTGTTTATTTGTCTGAGTTGCTCAGCTAAAATTTGGGGGAAAGAGAGGGTTAAGAAAAAAGCACATGAAAACCCTCTCAAGTCATTCTTTTTTAAATTTCTTCAGTAAATAACACTAAGGATCTTTAAAAGCAGCAAAGAGTCCTGTGGCACGTGTTAGTCTGGATCTGTAAAAGCAGCAAACACAGCTACCCCTCTGATACTTGACACTAAGGGTACGTCTTCACGACCCGCCGGATTGGCGGGTAGCAATCGATTTCTCGGAGTTAGATATATTGCGTCTCATCTAGACACGATATATCGAACCCCGAACGCGCTCCCATCGACTCCAGAACTCCACCGGAGCGAGTGGCGGTAGCGGAGTCGACGGGGGAGCCGCGGACGTCGATTCCGCGCCGTGAGGACGGGTAAGTAATTCGAGTTAAGGTACTTCGACTTCAGCTACGCTATTCACGTAGCTGAAGTTGCGTACCTTAGATCGATCCCCCCCGCCCCCCAGTGTAGACCAGGCCTTAGGATCTTGTGTGTGACTAGAAGTAGCAGATGCTTCCCTGGATGCTTGGTACAGCTTCCCAAACAAGGGCCAAGATCCAACAGAATGCTCAAACTCAGGATGACCTCCTCAGGCAGGCAGGACGTGAGATAAACGCTCCTGGACTACACAATGAGACTACTCAGTCCAGCTCCTCGTAGTATGAGCAGCTCCTGTGAGCATTACCACAGGTCTCTCTTGTCCCTGGTTTTCTTGTGTAGGCTTTTGAGTTCTTTGCTCTTGTTGCAGCATTGAAAAGGGTTGCTGCTGGAACCCTTCTCTGCCATCTTTCTAGAGATGTCCATACATACTGCTTTATTCTCGTGATTTTTTGTAAGGGCTTTCTGCACCCTTGCTTCTCCCGAGATGGTGGGAAACTCAATGATTTCTGCACTAGCTCTATGAAGGTGCACGTGTCATTGTATGGTAGTACAGGTTGTACAGTAGTAGTAATACCCGGCTCAAATGCTGAGGTATGCGAATCTAGGAGCAAATGGACCAGTCCTGGCTTCTGGCCAGCATTTGAACAGGGAAGGTGACATCTGGGTAACATGACCTCAGAAGAGTGGAGAGTACACAGGTAAACAGGCTGATCCTTATGACATGCAAAGCAGTGTGGGATAGCAGTTGGCGAACTGCCATCTAGTGTGAATGAGCAGTATGGGCACATGAACATTAGTCCACACTAACTCATCCACAATTAACTTAATCCGCTTTCAAACTGGATTATGGAATACATATTACTTGGTCAATTAGAGTGCTTTGAGAGAGTGTGGCATATATATGAAGGTCATTTGAGTATGCACTGGTTAAAGTTAGTGCAATTTAAACCTCCCATGTAGACAAGCCCCAAGTGTTTGCAGAATCAAGACCTTTAAAATACCAGAGAGATTACATTTGATTAGGCTAGTCACCTTTTCTTTGCATAGGAGTGTAAACAGTGTATGTTACTTCTGGCTTTGAATATCTTGTTTTATAGAAAAATATTGCTATATTCAGCCGTAAAGAATTCAGATCAGTATTGCTCACATTTATTGTTATTACACTGTTTGGGCCATTATAGCCTAGACCATCTAAAGATTAACAAGTCTACTACAGCCTTAGCTAAGAGCCAGCTAGCTTTTAGCTCATGCAGTAGAGGCTCATGTACAAAGCTTCAGAGGTCCCAGGTTCAATCCCAGTGTTACATGTGCACATGGTCAGCAAAGCAGGTTTATTTGGAACAGGGTGGATTTGATTTAAATCATGATTTAAATCACTAGTCAGGAAGACTTGATTTAATCATGGATTTCTACATAAAAGTGCATTCTTGGTTGTTATAACCTTAGTATATATTCTTCACAACTCAGAGATAGATGTAGGTTTCATTTTTAGAAGGTACACACTATACATTTTTAAGTGATTTATGTTGAAAACTTTTCAGATATAGTTTTACAGCTATATCAGAAAATGAATGATTGGTTATTTCATTTACCAAAGGTAAGTGAAGCAGATATTTATGAAGTCATTGGGAGGTAAACTATCTCCAATTCAACAGGTTAATCATTAATATTTGGAGGATTTTCTTGCTATGCTGTATTACAGTGGTTCCCAACCTTTTTCGTCTGGCGGGTGCCAGACGACAAGCCACGGAGGACTGTGGCGGCGGACAAACATCCACCGAAATGCCGCTGACAAGCGGCATCATCCAGACGCGTTGCTGCCGAAATGCCGCCGAATTTCAGAGGCATTTTGGTGGATGCTTGTCCACCTGCCAGTACGCGGGCGCACTTAGATACCCTGGCAGTTGCCATCAGGGCCAGCTCCAGACCCCAGCGCGCTAAGCGCATGCTTGGGGCAGCATGCCGCGGGGGGCACTCTGCCTGTTGCCAGGAGGGCGGCAGGCGGCTCCGGTGGACCTCCCGCAGGCGTGCCTGCGGAGGGTCTGCTGGTCCCGCAGCTCCAGTGGACCTCCCGCAGACGTGCCTGCGGAGGGTCTGCTGGTCCCGCGGCTCCAGTGGACCTCACGCAGGCATGCCTGCGAAGGGTCCGCTGGTCCCGCGGCTTCGGTGGAGCATCCGCAGGCATGCCTGTGGGAGGTCCACCGGAGCCGCGGGACCAGCAGACCCTCCGCAGGCACGTCTGTAGGAGGTCCACCGGAGCCGCGGGACCGGCGACCGCCAGAGTGCCCCCCGCGGCGTGCCGCCGTGCTTGGGGCGGTGAAATTCCTAGAGCCCCTCTGGGTGCCATGGTGCCCTTCAGCACCGCGTTGGGGACCCCTGCTGTATTAGGAGGAGAACATCACCAGACAGACATTTAAATTGTTTTATTTAACTAAAATAACGTTATGTATTCTGGATTATTTTCTTCAACAGCAAACATATAATATTTTAACAAAACAAACATGAATTTTTGAAGTTAGTTAAACATTCAAGTTTTTTGAAATCAGGTTTGTTTTTGTTAAAATTGTTTTTAACTAAAATAGTTAAATGAAATATTTAAAAAAAAAAAAAAAAACATTAAGTTGACTTTGTCAGCCAGGTCAACATGATAAACCTAAAATATTGGCTCCTGCAGCTAACTCAGTCATCTTCCCCTTCATTTTCCTGTTTGTTCATAATCTGGAAAAGAAAAACAAGCTTTCCTGCTTTTTCAGGTCCCAAACGATTTCTCAATTTGGACTGAATTAGTCCAAAGGAAGAAAATATTCTTTCTACACCAGCAGAAGAAGCTACTGCTGTTAAAAGTGAGATTATCACTTCAACAGTCTCTGAATCCAAGTGCTAAAGTGACTTCCACCAGTTCACTGGTGTGACTTCCTTTAAAACACCATCAGCAAACATATCTCTTGAATGGTTCTTATTCCCAAACTGGGTCTCTTTTATGGCCATAATGAAGGTTTTCCCTTCTAGTGAGAGAATGGTACAGTAGATCTCAAATCAATAAAGGCTACATTCAGAAAGACCTCAAGATTTCTGGAATATGCTGCTCAAACAGTTTCACTTTTGTTTCTGCTGCCTGTTCCTCCCTTCTCACATTTACCTCCAGACTTCTTCTCCTTGTCCAGATCTATTCCGTCCCCAACAATCGTCTATTCGTTGAACTTTTTGAAACTTTGCACTTTTAGAGAGAGGTAAGGGATTGATTCTGTGTACACAAATTTGCAGAGGGACAATAGGGTTGAGGTCTATTATTTCTCACCTCTCTATATTTATTTAAAAACATTTTTGCTATTAACAAGCATGTTATCTCTGGAGACACAAATCCACAGTTTGAGAACTGCAAAACTAAGCATCTCTAATGGTATCTTCTAGACTGAGCACTGAGTCCCATTGGATAGATAGAAAGATTAACCTAAATAATCTATACAGAAGCCCCTGGAACCTCATAAGATTGGGTCTCTAATCCATGGATTAGAGACTATTGGAACTCATTTACAAAACATTTCTTAAACATTACATGAACGTATTGTCTCACACTATAGAATAAATATTTATAATCCTTATTCCATGATCAGATATCTTTGAGCTATAATGTATCTTAATTAAAACTATATTTAAATTTAAAAATCTGATTAAAAAAATCATTGATTTTTATCCACCCTGATTTGCAATATTAGAAAAGATAGGATGCCCACCAACCCTGTTAAGTCTTAAACATTCATTCCACAACAACATGAGAGCAGCTGTCCAGTTTGATAGGTCCATTTTGGACAGCTTTGAGATGAAAAGCAGAGTGAAACAAGGATGTGTTCTTGCCCCTACACTCTTTGGAATCTTCTTCTCGGTACTCTGGAACTGTGCATTTAAGGAGATGAAAGATGGAGTGTATCTCCACACAAGATCAGATCAGAAACTCTTCAAACTGTTGTGACTCAAGTCAAAGACCAAAGTCAAAAAGTCACTAATCAGGGAACTTCTATTCACTGATGCTGCTACCCTCATAGCCCATGATGAAGATCTACTACAAGAACTCATGGACGGACTGCCTTTCAACTGCTTGTCAGGCATTTGCACTCACCATCAACATCAAGAAAACGGTTCTATTAGGACAGGGGGTTCCACAAGATCCTTCAGTAACCCTAAATGCAAACCAGCTAGAAGTAGTCCAAAAGTTCACATATTTATGTTCTACAGTGACCACCAACCTCTCACTGGATGGAGAACTAAATGTTCGCATTGGAAAGGCTGCCACCACCACCTTTAGCAGACTAACTAAAAGAGCATGGAACAATTCAAAGCTGACCATCAAGACCAAAATGCTAGTTCACCAAGCTTGCATCCTCAGCACTCTAATGTATGGCGGGGAAACATGGACAACTTATGCTCATCAGGAGAAAAGGTTAAACAGCTTCCCCCTACGTTGTTTATGCCGTATACTCAACACCAAATGGCAAGATAAGTCACCAATGCAGAGGTTCTTCAAAGGGCAAATTTACCAACCATGACAGCCCTGCTAAAGCAAAGACAAATGCGCTGGCTGGGCCATCTGAGTAGGTTAGAAGACAGATGCATACCTAAGGACGTGCTATACGGGGAGCTATCAGAGGGAATAAGAACAACAGGCTATCCCAAGCTTCACTATAAAGATACATGCAAGTGAGATATGAAGGAATTTGGTATTGATCCTGACCAATGGGAAATCTTGGCAAGTGATCATAACAAGTGGCGCCATCAGGGTATCAAAGCGACAAAGAGTCCTGTGGCACCTTATAGACTAACAGAAGTATTGGAGCTTAAGCTTTCGTGGGTGTATACCCACTTCGTCAGACGCATCAAAGTCCATGACAGGAGCTGGTTCCTACAGCTTGAAGAGAAAAGATCCCGTAGGAAGCAAGCAACTCCCAACTAAGATATATACCAGGGGTCGGCAACCTATGGCACGCGTGCCAAAGACAGCACGCGAGCCAATTTTTAATGGCACGCTGGAGCCTGTTCGGACTCCAGCATGCCATTAGAAATCCTGCCCAGCCTCGCCCGCTCTCCACTGCCCTCTGCGCCCCCCGTGGGAGCAGGGAGCAGAAGCATAGCTGTGCGCACGGGGTGGGCAAATGGCCCCACTCCCCCGGCATGGCAAGCTGCGGGGTCCGCGCTCCGGGGCCGGAGCCCCGGCCGAGCACAGCAAACTGCCGGCCCCTCCCCTGGAGCCCTGCTGCTGCGTGCAGCGCTCTGGGGGGTCGGGGCTGCGCGCTCCCACGGGGCAGCATTTGGCTCTGCGGGGAGGCAGACACGCTCCCTGCTCAACTGGAGCTCTGCCACCGCCGCGCGCAGCGCTCTGAGGGCTGGGGCTGTGCTCTCCGGCGGGGCGGCGTGTCTGGCTCTGCGTGGAGCCTCAAGGTAAAGGGCCCAGGGCTGGGGGGGGGGGTTGGATAAGGGGTGGGGGCAGTCAGGGGACAGGGAGCAGGGTGGGTTGGATGGGGAGGTGGGGTCCCAGGGGGGGTTGGGGTGGGGGTCTCTGGAGGGGGCAGTCAGGGAGCAGGGGGGGTTGGATGAGGCATGGGAGTCCTGCGGTTTGTGAGGGGGCAGGAGGTGGATAGGGGGCAGGGCAGTCAGGGGACTGGGAGCAAGGAGGGTCCTGGGGGGGCAGTTAGGGTGGGGGGTCTCTGGAGGGGGTGGTCAGGGGACAAGGAGCTGGGGGGGGGATTGTATGAGTTGGGAGTTCTGGTGGTCCTGTCATGAGGCAGGAGTGTGGAGAGGGGTTAGCACAGGCAGGGATTCGGGGGGGTTGGATGGGTTGGGAGTTCTGGGGGTCCTGTCAGGGGTGGGGAGTGGTTGGATAGGCATGGGAGTCCCGGGGGTCTGGCTGGGGACTGGGGTGTGGATAAGGGTCGGGGCAGTCAGGGGACAGGTAGGGGGTAGGGTCCAGTCTGGGGACAAGGAACAGGGAGGCTTAGATAGGAGGTGGGGTCCTGGGGGGCAGTTGGGGGCAGGGGTCCCAGGACGGGGTAGTCAGGGGACAAGGAACAGCGGGGTTGGAAGTTCTTAGGGGGGCAGTCACCCAGCCCTCTCCCCTGAGCCCTGACCCCCACACATACACCACGCCCTCTGCCCTGAGCCCTGCACACCCCTCAGGCCCCTGCCCTGAGCCCTGTACCTCCCTCATACACACCCAGCCCTCTGCTTGACTCCTTCATTCTCCCCCCCCACCCCTAGCCCTGACACCGGCACCCCCACCCATACCCAGGCCCCACCTCTGCCCTGACACCTACACCCCCCCACATACCCAGCCTCCAGCCCTCTGCCCCCAGCCTTCTGGGTCCCGGCCCCGCACAGCCTGCTGCTGGTCTTGGGTTCTGGCTGACGGACTCTTGCCAGCCGGGATCCCGGCCACAGGCCTCGCTCAGCCCGCTGCCAGCCTAGGTGAACAGAGCCCCAGACCAGCAGTGAGCTGAGCGGGCCGGCAGCGTAAGATCAACATTTTTATTTCATTTTAAATGAAGCTTCTTAAACATTTTGAAAACCTTGTTTATTTTACAATACAACACTAGTTTAGTTATATAATGTATAGACATAGAGAGAGACCTTCTAAAAAACATTAAAATGTATTACCGGCACCCGAAACCATAAATTAGAGTGAATAAAGGAAGACTCGGCACACCGCTTCTGAAAGGTTGCCGACCCCTGATATATACATTTGCAATAGTTGCCAAAGATCCTGCCAATCTCGTCTTGGCCTATTCAGTCACATGAGACATTGCAAACCATCTACACATAGGCTGCAATTCCCATGTCTAGATCCGTAGATGAGAGGATGCCAACAACGTGCACTATAGCAAACACAGTTTGCAGTAAAGTGACTCAGACAGGTTGAACTAAATATTTGCCAGTATCTGCGGGGCTGCGGCTGGAGTGCTTCCCCCAGGGGTGATTTAGCCTCTGCAGGCTGGGCAGACAACAACCCGGGGTTTGCTCCCGGGGGCTGGGGCGGGGGCCTGGCTGAACCCAAGCTTTGCAACCCCGCATTCCCTGGGGGAGCTGGGGCAAGACACACAGTCGTGCTCAAGGGGACAGCCTGAGGGGCCTGCCGCAGGGGGCTCTGTGCCTGGACCCAGGGGGCACAGAGCCATTGAACCAAACCGTTAAACCCTTTGTATCACGGAAACGACTTCAAGCCAGGCGGTGCGGTAGCGCCCCTAGTTCCAGCGTCTGGGGGGCTTGGGGCGAGCAGAGGGCACCCGCGGCGGAACTACTTCCCGAGCCCCTTTGAGGGCAGGAGGGGCCGGCTTCTCCCGCCCGCCCGCGCGGCCTGTGTAGCAAACCAAGGCGCTCGGGCGGGGACGAGACACAACCTATCAACGCCCACGTGTTTCCCCTCGGCCCCCGCGCCGGCCGGCTCCTAGTGGCGGCGCCGCTCGCACGGGGCCGTTCCCGCAAAAGTGAAACCTCCGGGGCCCTTCCGCGTCCTGGCCCGCCGCCCTCCAGCCTCGCGACTCTGCGCACCAAGGTAGCAGCCCGAGCTGCGGCAAGGGGAGCCCAGGGCCGCGGAGCTGCCGGCGGGGGGGACAGAAAGAGCCCGGGCTGCTGCGGGGGGTACAGAGACATCATGGGGCTCCTGGGGGGGCGGGCGGGCGCAGAGAGAGCCCGGGGCTCTGGGGGGGGGGCGCAGAGAGAGCCCGGGGTTCGGGGGGGGGGGTAGAGCGGAGGGTACGAGGCTGCTGGGAGGGGCGCAGAGAGAGCCCGGGGCTGCTGCGAGGGAGGAGGGGTGGTAGGGGGCTGCTAGGGGGTTCAGGGCGGGGGGTACAGAGAAAGCCAGGGGCTGCTGGGAGGGGCAGGGCGGGGTTAGGAGGGTGCAGGGGGGGCGCAGAGAGAGCCCGTGGCTCTTGGGGTGGGGGGGCGGGGCGGGGGCAAACGAGAAAGAAGCGCCCTGCGCGGGGAGCCGCGGTTTGCGCGTGTCTGCGGGCGGCCCGGGTGCGGGGGGGGGGTGCGGAAGCCCCCAGCTGACATGCAGCTGAGCGCAGCGAGCCTCCCTCCCTCCAGCTCCGTGGCCCCAGAGCCCTGCTCGGCTTCGCTGGGGCCTGCCGCAGCCTCCGCCGCCCCCTTGCGCGCACACCAGGGTGTAAACTGCTGGCACCGCTGGCCAGATGTGTGGGCGCCACCGCCCTAGGGAGCGCCTGGCACGGGGGCCACAGTCCTTGGGGAAACCCCTGAGTCCAAGAACCAGCCCTGCCGGATCGGCTTGAGCAGCCTCTAGGGCCCTGCGCTTCCCCGTTACCTTTCGGCTGGTGTAGCACGGGGTGTGTCTGGCCTCAATCACAGCTCCAGAGGCTTGGGGATGGGGAGTTTGTTTTTCGTTTCACGTGATGAGGGAGTTTCCCTGCTAGACGTTCCCAAGGGCTGGAAAAAGTGGAGCTGTAATGTTTGTTTTGGGAAAATGTCCTTCTCAAATAGATAAACCAAAACCTAACTTTTTGTAGGTGTAGTTATTTGAAATAAGATTAATTATTAACATTTTGTCAGGCCCCAAGAAAGTATTAAAGATTGCATTCCAAATACTCTTAAAACCTTAGACTGAATATTAAAGAAAACTTATTTGATGTATAATGAACAGCCAAGGAACACAAAACTACGCTCAAGAGTGTTGCTTGCTGGGTCCTTAGAGATGTTTTCCTTTGCCATTTCACCCACAAGGTTTGTAAACTGACAGCCATCATTTTTGGCTGGTCATAGATTGCAAGTTGTTATAAATTTGTAGCATCCAGAAGACACAAGATGTATTCCCTGACCCCAGATAGCTTAGAGTCAGAATTTTAGGCACAACAGGAGAAGGGAACATGTGGATACGGAGAATGAGATTTACATTATGATCACATGGTTTCTCATAGTTTATGCATGTGCAAGATATTATTCACCTCAGAAGAAGTGAGGGATGGACTGGACAAAAGGTAGCATCCCTATCTTGCAGATGATGAAACTGGGGCACAAATAAGTGATGTAACTTTACCAAAGTGTCACAGCTCACCAGTGGTAGAATTTGGAATAGAACCATGTGTTTTGGCTTTGAAGCTGCAGCTCTAACTACTAGAAAGCACTCCCACTGGACTACATGGGCCAGTGGTCTGGCTGGTATAGTGGGGAGGTGAGGATGCAGGACTTAATGGATGTTAATCTGATGTGTTGTAGCAAGGAGAGTCTTGCCAATTCTCTAGAACAGGTGAGCTTTTTTGGTGTGGTGGGTTTTTTTTTCCTTTTGGTTTTTAGGCAGTCTCCTGCCTGCTATAATTTTTCTTTGCCCCTCCAAGTGGTTTCAGTTGTTTTTAGTTGTCTCTGCTGGTTTTCCATTGACTGTTTTGGAATGTGGCAAGGGGAGGCATTGGAACCTTTCGTTACATCACTGGTTGATTAGGGAAGGATGACAGCTCTCTCTTGCCTGAATGAGTCAGCCAGATACCGGTGACTAATTTTGGGCTTTAATGTGGCTTGTGTGGTCTCGGTGCAGCGCTGCTCGTTGAGGTGTTTAAAAAAACCCACCTCAACGAGCAGCGTAGTTCCCAGCACTGGGGAACTGTTTACACTTGTGCTTTACAGTGCTGAAACTTGCTGCGCTCAGGGGGGTGTTTTTTTCACACGCCTGAGTGAGGAAGTTGCAACGCTGTAAATTGCCAGTGTAGACAAGCCCTTTTACTCCAAGACCATAAAGCATACTTTCAGAATAAATACATTATACTTGAAATGTTACCTGTACATACATCTTGCAATGATTCTGAATCTTGATGAATATCTACAAGCTGTCTGTAGGTATTTTACATGTTACTCTTCATGGATAAATATCCTGTGTGATATGTTTGATGCAATGAGTGTGTGGTCTGAGGTGAGCGTTATTTGCAAAAGACGGGACTCTTTGCCACGTGGTTTCTAGGTTACAGTAAATGATTTAGGAATTTTAGGCGCACAAGTCCCACTCAAGACAGCAGAATGTACCTGTGGGCCTTCCTCTAGAGAGGAAGATCCTCCTTTTGTAGATAGATATGTTTTTACTCTTTGATTCTTTTATTGGCAGCTTCTGCTACAGCAGTTTGTGGACTTCTGCCCCCAGATAACCATGGAGGTTATGTGGACTTCTGAGTCACTGTGTCTAACAGTCTAGTCTCTGGGATCATATGGTGATTGTGTAACAACCAGGCCAATCATCTGCTCAGAGTTAGTAGGGGAGATGTCTCAAAAGCTTCTGTAATAACAGCTATTTTATGGATAGATTATGAAATTAAAATATCTATGTAATTGGAAATGCATAAAAGGGATATATAGAAATTAGAGCTGATCTAATGGGGAGGGCTGTTGAGTTCCCCTGGCTGCCTTTAGTTTTTATTCTTTACTTCAATCAGGATACAATTTGAAGATCACCATAGGTGCTTATAGGGTATATGCTTTCTACTAGATATTGACGTGACAGGAATCTGCCAGCAATTGTCCAGAGAGTCTCGGTCCAACTTTTACTGTCCCTTTACAGCAGTGGACTCCAACCTTTTTACGCCCAAGATCACTTTTTAAATCTAAGGGCAACCCAGGATCTACTCTGCTCCTTCCGAAAAGCCCTGCCCCGCTCACTCACTGTTACCGGGCTGGGGCAGGGGCCAGGTGGTGGGGGTGCGGGCTCTGGGCTGGGGCCGAAGGGTTTGCAGTGTGGGAGGGGGCTCTGGGCTGCGCCTGGGGCAGGGTGTTGGGGTGCAAGAGAGGGTATGGGGTACTGGCTCTTGGAGGGGGATCAGGGCTGGGACTTGGGGTTCAGGGTGCAGAAGGAGGTATGGGGAGCTGGCTTTGGGAAGGGGTTGGGGCCTGGCCTTCCGCTGGGCAGCACCTACCTCTGGCGGCTCCCAGTCAGCGGTGGGCGCAGCGAGACTCAGGCAGGCTCCCTGCCTACCCCCGCCCCACACCGTTCCCAGAAGGGGCCAGTGTGCCTCTGGATGGGGGGAGGACATGGCTCCGCGAGCTGCCCCTCTCTGCAAGCACCACCCCCGCAGCTCTCCCGGCCAATGGGAGCTGTGGAGGCGGTGCTTACAGGCAGGAGCAGCGTGCGGAGGGAAACCCCTGCCCTGGGAGCAGCATGAGGCTGGGGGTAGACAGAGAGTCTGCTTTAGTGGCAGCCACACTTTGCTGCTGGAGATCGCGATCGACTGGGAGATCCTCTAGGATTGACCAGTCAATTGTGATCGACTGGTTGGTGACCACTGCCTTACAGTCACACGAGTAGAGGTGGCTGCTAATTGAGCAGAGGAATCTATTGGTTTATTGTATACAAATACTTGATTTGAAGACTGTCATGGATTTGGATTTGGAGTTGGCTGCGATAACCTATGGATGCTGTATGCTCTATAGGTTTTTTTGAAGTATTGTAAAGCTATTTTCTGAATTCATAGGGTATGTTAATTCAGAATGGGATTTTAACGAATGCACCATGGCAAGGGGGAGTGTGGATCCAGATAGCTAGCTATCCACCTACCAACACTCAGAGAGTTGGCTCAGCCCCTGGATGTACTTGTCATGAGTTTGGCAAGTGAGGAGGCCCAAGCTGGGCACCTGGAGAACAGTGGCTTTCGCTTGTTGTACAAAGGATACTCCCTGAAGTAGGGGGAGGAGGAGCGCAGGGAGGGGGAGGGGAGGGACACTCAGAATATCAGGGTTGGAAGGGACCTCAGGAGGTCATCTAGTCCAACCTCCTGCTAACAGCAGGACCAATCTCCAGACAGATTTTTGCCCCAGATCCCTAAATGCCCCACTCAAGGATTGAACTCTCAACCCTGGCTTTAGCAGGCCAATCCTCAAACCAACATGTTTTTCAGGGGACTGAGATGGTGTTGGGCAGAAGGAAAGAGCTAAGATGAAGAGAAACTAACGTTGACCCCAGGAACCTTCTGGGGTTCCATACGCTTATGTTGATTTCAATGGGCATTAAGCAGGTTAGGTGCCTAGGCACTTTTTGAAAATGCAACTAGGTGCCTCTTTATATCTTTAAGCAACTAAATCTCTTTTGAAATCTGGCTCTTGTTGACCAGAAACAATCTGTCAGTTCACTAAGATAATGCTTCCCTTGTTTTAAAAGTCAGCTAGCTGTAAATTCAAAATATACATTGATAAATCTACTCTTTTTTTTCCCTTATGTATCCAGCACCTTGAAGGTAATTTTACTTAGCTAATAGCAGTAATTTTAAAATGCTGGGTTTGAACATCTTTAATTGAGTTCCAGTTTCCTTCAAATGCAGCTTGACATGAATCCCAAATAAAAAATGATCTAGTAAATAAAAAATGAGTGATTTCACCAACTTCTAACATAATGGAATGTCAAAATGAAGGATCTGAATAAATGTATGTTAAGTTATATAATTACTTAAATGTATAAATAGTGTATCCTGATTACCAAAAGGAAGTACCAAATTTATTGTGACAATGGTATTTGTTTGCAAATCAACATGTTTTAATGGTTAACAATGAATGAGAATTAACCTCTCTTTAGGAAAATAACTAGAGTACACATGCAACACAAGATTAAAATTACTTATGTAAATCAGGGTTTCCTGTTTGTTGATTTAAATCATGATTAAAATCAGTAGTTTAAATCACGTTGATTTAAAGCAATCCAGCCTGCTGCAGACATGCTGTTTGCAGAACTGTTAATATTTTAACTGGATGTCTTTTCTCGACTATTTTAAAAACAATGTTTGAATTACAATGCAGGAACTGATTAGCTGTTACTTACCAATTTTCAAAAGTGGATAATGTAAGCAGTTCTGTGAATCTTGTTCCTGAATCACTCCACACGTGCTCACCGACCAGGGACAGTGAGTCACAGATGCGCTGATCTAGCATAGTACTGATGAGGTGGCAGAGTTAGTTTCAGTTTACTAGAATTCACATCTAACTTGGCAGGACAGGTGAGCCTGGGAAGGGAACTGGTGTGTGGAATAGGGAAGGCTTGTGACTCTCAATATGCCACATATGCAATCAAACCCCACTGTGGATATCTTCACATATGACATTTTTATAATTGGTACCTTCCTATTTCCATTCAGGTGTCCATAGTAATAAAGAATATTGCCAGAAGAGAAGTAATAGGGGCAGAATTATTGAAATGTGTCTTCACATGAATAACTTTGTCTATTGAAATACACTAAATTTCACACGTAAAGGTTTTTGGATGAGATAACCAGTTGAGGTGATTGTCTTAGCCATTCTAGGTGCAGACTTTTCAGAACTTCCAGGATCTCTCAGTGCATTTTTATAATAAAGTACCGTATGATTAGGGTACCTATATTATGGAAGAATTATCTGGCAGTCCTACCTGCCTCTTTCAGGGCATCATTATGCCTGTGTAATGGAAATATTTGAATTGGGCATTTTGTTGTAGAAGTGGCTTAAAACCTCTTGGTGAGTAATGTTGTGTAATTTAACAACCGGATTTTGAGGCTTCATTAGAGTTTAATATTCAGGACCACACATTTGGTGTTTAACAAAAAAGCATATTTGATTTTTTTTTTTTTTAAGGCATAACTTCATTTGCGTGTGAGCTGTCTGTCTTGGCTTTAATGAGTGTGCTTTTGGTGCATTATCTAACCTTTTTGAATTATTGTTAGTTTTAAAAGTAGAACTTAAATGAGATCAACAGCTGTGGCTCTGGTTATTATGCCTGTAATTGTCCATTGCTCTTCATTCCCAGAGATTACTCTTAAGGCAACTGTCATGTATTTCATGACCCAGATTTTACATAAATTTAAAGCTCAACATACACCTCCCAGGCTATTGGATTTTTATTTTTATTTATTTATTTATTTTATTGAGGAAGGGTGTGTGGGGAGGTTAAAATCAAATTCTCTAGCTTGGAGTAATTTAGAATTCTTCCTATTGTGTGTGTCACATACACAAAGCTGCAGATTTGCTCTGGCTACACTCTTATAATTTGTCTACTGATGTAGCTGACTGAGATCTACAACACAGTAGTATTTTCTTAACATTAAGTGAAATTACAGAAAATTTTTAAAGGAGAAGAAACTGAAAAATAGCACTTAAAAAAAGCAATTACTTCTTGGAGGGTCAAGCAGGGAGCCCATTTAGTCTTTGCGTTCTGTGATGTTTTGTATCATGTCTGTCTGCTGGGCACCAGAATGAAGCCACCAACTCACTTCACATTGGCCATTGAAACACCATTAGATAGTGGTATTTCTGGTCATTATTGCCCTGATTTCCTTTAACTTGGTAGCTTATCCAGTTTGAGAAACCTGAGACATCCAGTTTATATATGTGCTCATGTACTGCTGAAGTAGAAGGACTAAACCAGGGATTGGCAATCTTTGGCACATGGCCTCCCATGATAAGCCCCCTGGCGGGCCGGGCCGGGCCGGTTTGTTTACCTGCCACATCCGCAGGTTCGGCCAATGGCAGCTCCCACTGGCCGTGGCTCGCCGTTCCAGGCCAATGGGGGCTGTGTGTATATGTAATATATTAGTGCATATGTTTTAATAGGTCCATCCACAGTTCTGGCATTTCTGAGTCTTAACCAAATAAATCCTGAACTTCCACTGATTTGCGAATAAGGTAGATGGTCTAGTCTACTCATAAACTAATCTGCTAAATTGTTTGACCGAGCAGAGATAAGTGCTTTTCCAAAGTACCTTTAAGGATTTCCTTGGGGCCACTAATGCTTAAAAGTAGCACAAGCTTTAGTACTTTGATGAATTGGGACCATTGTGCTGAGCACCTTGCTCAGTCAAGCCCCAAAAGAGAGAAAACAAGTATTAAAATCCGTTATAATCACAGTCTTACTGTGGAGGGAGTAAAGAGCTCCCATGTTTCACTGTGAAAAAGAATGTGTAGATTTGCTTGAATTCCATATTTCTTTTCTGCTTCAGACCTTGAGATCTGACCTCTGTTGTCACTATGCTAATGCTAATATTTTTTACTCAGTCTTTATTATAGCTGTGCCTGATAGACTTCAAATATGGCAGTACAGTCAGCGTTTTCATTATTGTAGTACAATTTTTCTGGTTCTGAGAGATCAGTCTTTCTCTGAACCCTTTATCTCCTCTTTGCTTGGACCCGAGTGTTAGAGCTTCTCTTTCCTTCTATCAGTGAAACCTTAGAACTGTGTGCCATCATCTTTACTGCTTGAGATGTGATACCATTGTGAGATAACGTTGCTTTTAGTGTTTACTTGCCTGTGTGGTCTAAAGGATGTCACAGTTCACTTTCTGTGGTAGCTAACCTTTAAAAATTGCAGTGCTGACCTAGCACAGTTCTTATTTCAATGTATTTAGTTTAAGGAACAGTTTAAGAAAGTCAGCCTGTTGACTGACAGAAGACAGACACCTATATTAGTCATATTCTTAGGTGAACTACTATCTGACTTAAGTAGCTGGCATGTATTATTGGGTCAGTTGCAGGGGTGAGGAGGTGGTCAGGTCTTATATTTCTAATTTGGTTAGTCAGTTCTGTGTATTACCCTGGAGAGACAGTTAAATTTCCAAAGACAAATTTCTCAAATTGTGCTTGAAACGTATGCTGGGAATGCCTGCTTGGCAATACGCTACTTTTTAAAACTTTGGTGTTCTCTTGGGAACCACTGGAGCCTTCTTCCACCGTTAATATTTCCTGGAATAAGAAGACATGGTAACAATGAACTCCAAGACAATATTGCTAAACTAGGGCCTGATTTATCTATTTAGATACTTGCATGACCTCTATCACCATGGTCTTAGAGTGCCTAACACATAATTAAAAACAGAAATAACAATAATGCTCTCCTTTTTTCCCCCTTCATAAACTGGAGGAGAAATAGCTTGATTAATTTATAGTTTTTCTTTGCTTGCTTACGTGACTTGGTTGTGGGCCTGTGAGAACAAATTGTTGAGGGAATGCTAATTTGAAGAAGTTAGTTTTGCATTTGGCTGCAAAAGTGGGGAGGCTTGTGGTCATTCTGATCTTTTGTGTGAGTGATCTCCATAGCTCAGATCCAGCTCCTGGAAAAGTTCTCTCCCTCGCTAACAAGCTTCCCCACTTGGTCAACAGTTTAATTGTTCAACTGAATGTTTCTTGTTGAGACACCAAGATGATAGTGGGATAGGTGTTTCTCAGCTAGGTACATGTGACATACCCAGGGTACCATCTGGACTGTTGAACAGCTGGGTCCTCCTCTATTCTCCAACCTTGGGTGTCTTTTACGCTGCTTTGCTGTGAGAACCACTACTCCTGGTCTGCCCACACACAGCCTCCATGCAGATTACTTCCAGCTATGCTTAGGGCCCTACCAAATTCACAGCCATGAAAAATGTGTTGCAGACTGTGAAATCTGGTCTCCTTCCATGAAATCTGGTCTTTTGAGTGCCTTTACCCTATACTATAGACTTCACGGGGGGAGGCCAGTGTTTCTCAAATTCAGGTCCTAGCCCAAAAGGGAGTTGCAGGGAGGTCACAAGGTTATTTTAGGGAGGTCGTGGTATTGCCAGCCTTACTTCGGTGCTGCCTTCAGAGCTCGGCAGCCAGAGAGTAGCGGCTGTTGGCCAGGCACCTAGCTCTGAAGCCAACACCCCGCCAGTAGCAGTGCAGAAGCGTGGCAGTACCATACCATGCCCCCTTTCTGCGCTGCTGTCTTCCGAGCTGGGCGGCCAGACAGTGGCCAGACAGTGCTGGCTAAGGGCCCAGCTCTGCAGGCAGCAGTGCAGAAGTAAGAAGGGTGGCAATACCATACCATGCCATCCTTACTTCTACGCTGCTGCTGGTGGTGGCTCTGCCTTCAAAGCTGGGTCCTGGCCAGCAGCCGCTGCTCTCCAGCTGGTTAGCTCTGAAGGCAGCACTGCTGCCAGAAGTAAGGGTAGCAGTACCACAACCCCCCTTACAATAACCTTGCAAACCCCCCCCCCCCATTCCTTTTTGGATCAGGACCCCTACAATTACATCACTGTGAAATTTCAGATTTAAATAGCTGAAATCATGAAATTTATTATTTTTAAAATCTTTTATGACCATGAAATTGACCAAAATGGACTGTGAATTTGGTAGGGCTCTAGTTATGCTGTATTAGTGCTTTAGCCAGCCACTCTTGAATTACACTACAGAGTAACACCAGCAAATTCCCAGGCCCATTCCCTCAGAAATGTGTGTCTTGTACTGTCCGGCCCTCTCCTGGGCTACACAAGCTCATGTGAAGTCCATCATTTTATTAATAGAAAATGATGTGCACAAATCCTGTCCCCCCAATTGAAGTTTCCCAAACACTTCAATCCAAGCACACTGGTTTAGATACAACAATAAAACAAATTTATTAACTACAGAAAGATTGCAAGTGACTATAAGTAATGAAGAACAAAAGTCATAATTAGGTACAAGTAAATAAAAGGTAAAATGGAACTAATACCTAACTTAAGTGAATGTAAAGCACCACAGTCTTAGTGCCTGAGCTCCTTTCAGTCAGGATCTCTATCCCCAGTCCAAAGCTATTTTCTGTGTTCTTCAGGTGTTATCGATGTTGAGTAGAGGTGAAGGGAGAGATCATTTGGGGTATCTGTTCTCCATTTTTTAAATTTTTTTTCCTTGTGGATCATCTCCAGCTGGGGTTCGGGAGACAAAGAGTCTGTGGGGATGGGAACCTCCATCAGTTTCTTTGCCAAGATGTAAATTTCTCTCTCACCCTTTCTCCTGCCAAAGAATGGCCATTTAATCAGGTGGTGGTCTATTTGATTTCATTGACACCTGGCTGAGGAACTGGTTTGTGGCTGCTCTTAATAATATCCAGGGATCCTAGTTTTCCAAGATTAAAAAAACCCAAAATACGCCAATTTAAAAAAATGGTTTTTCCTTGATTAAAATGAAATGCTGAACTCTCTAGTCTCTCCCTCTAGATAGATAATCAGTTGAACACAATGCTTTATTCATATATGGTAGATCCCCATTTATCCAGCTTGCCATATTAACTGAACCACCGGCTGACAGTGGCTGGGGTTCAGGCTATCAGCCCTGGGTGGCTGGGGCTCTGGCTGTTAGCTCTGCTGCCCATGGCTGGCCACCTGAGGTGCACTCACCCCCCCCCATCTTAAAATAAGGGATAGAAAACTCTTTGCCAGTTCTCCTGATTATCCAAATTATCCGATCTGGCCCTGATCACAATTAGATTGGATAAATGGAGTTCCACTGTAAATTTAAAGCTCTTTCAAAAATCAACCAGAAGAGTGGGAGGTTGCATGCATTGAATAAATGACACTTGTACTTTCAATAAAATTTAGTTAATAGTTAATGAATGGTTTTTATTTTTTCACAAAATAGAAATTTTGTGTCTGCGTGTTTGTTTGTTTTTTTGTGGCAAATGGATTTCTAGGATTCCTGGTAATATCATACAGTAGAATCTTATAACTTTACATAGAGTTTTGCTACACACATTTTACCAGGACAATAATAATCAGCAAATTGTGAGTTTTCACATGATACCTCACAAGGTGTACTTTGTATAGAATTTATCATAGCCTTGAAAAAGGAATGAACACAGGGGTTCAGACTATCATAATATGGCCACGCAGGACGGAATCCTTGAGGAGGCCAAAAGGATGCCCAAAATGCACATCTGGGGCTGTGTGCTGTTTGAATTGGACATAAAGGAGATTTAGAGAGCTATTCGTCATCTCATCAGCATTGCAATAGCTTCCTATCAAGGGGTCTTGTGGGATACCTCAGGGTGAGGGGTTTGGAGTTGGAGGAACAGGTGTCCTCCATGAATCTCTGGATTTGGCCTAAGGGGAAGGCCATTTCAGAGCATTTCCATTCACTCCTGAGGCTCGTTGGGAGTTTGACAGGGCTATTTGATGACTGATAGTACCAGATGCTGCAGAGAGGTCAGCAAGATGTATATACATGTGCTTCTGTGCTCTCCTCCTGCCCATCAACAAGAGAAGTTGGCAGTAGTTGAGGGTGCTCAGTATCAGTCCAGACTGTATCCCTAATTCTCAGGCCTTCATTCAGGGTGAAATTTGATTACCTTGAATTCAGCAATGAACTTTCACAAGATGAAACCTGGTAATTCATATTATTCACCCTTCCAGCCAGGGTGGATTTGATTTAAATCAAATTGATTTAAATCACTAGTCAGGAAGACACGATTTAACACGGATTTCTACATAAAAGTGCATTCTTGTTGGTTGTTATAACCTTAATATGTATTATTCACAACTCAGAGATAGATGTAGGTTTCAGTTTTAGAAGGTACACACTATACATTTTTAAGTGATTTATGTTGAAAACTTTTCAGATATAGTTTTACAGCTATATCAGAAAATGAATGATTGTTTGGTTATTTCATTTACCAAAGGTAAGTGAAGCAGATATTTATGAAGTCATTGGGAGGTAAACTATCTCCAATTCAACAGGTTAATCATTAATATTTGGAGGATTTTCTTGTTCTGCTGTATTAGGAGGAGAATATCACCAGACAGACATTTACATTTGTTTTATTTAACTAAAACAACAATGTTGTATATTCTGGATTTTTTTCTTCAACAGCAAACATATAATATTTTAACAAAACAAACATATATGAATTTTTGAAGTTAGTTAAACATTCAAGTTTTTTAAAATCAGGTTTGTTTTTGTTAAAATTGACTTTGTCAGCCAGGTCAACATGATAAACTTAAAATATTGGCTTCTGGAGGTAACTCAGACGTCTTCACCTTCATTTTCCTGTTTGTTCATAATCTGGAAAAGAAAAACCAGCTTTCCTGCTTTTTCAGGTCCCAAACGATTTCTCAATTTGGACTGAATTAGTCCAAAGGAAGAAAATATTCTTTCTACACCAGCAGAAGAAGCTACTGCTGTTAAAAGTGAGATTATCACTTCAACAGTCTCTGAATCCAAGTGCTAAAGTGACTTTCATCCCTTCACTGGTGTGACTTTCTTTAAAACACCATCAGCAAATATACCTCTTGAATGGTTCTTATTCCCAAACTGGGTCTCTTTTATGGCCTGCTGCCATTGTAGGTTTTCCCTTCTAGTGAGAGAATGGTACGGTAGATCTCAAATCAATAAAGGCTACATTCAGAAAGACCTCAAGATTTCTGGAATATGCTGCTCAAACAGTTTCACTTTTGTTTCTACTGCCTGTCCCTCCCTTCTCACATTTATCTCCAGACTTCTTCTCCTTGTCCAGATCTATTCCGCCCCCAACAATCGTCTACTCGTTGAACTTTTTGAAACTTTGCACTTTTAGAGAGAGGTAAGGGATTGATTCTGTGTACACAAATTTGCAGAGGGACAATAGGTTTGAGGTCTATTATATTTCACCTCTCTATATTTATTTAAAAACATTTTTGCTGTTAACAAGCATGTTATCTCTAGAGACACAAATCCACAGTTTGAGAACTGCAAAACTTAAGCATCTCTGATGGTATCTTCTAGACCAGTGTTTTCCAAACTTGGGATGCCGCTTGTGTAGGGAAAGCCCCTGGTGGGCCGGGCCGGTTTGTTTACCTACCCCGTCCACAGGTCCGGCCGGTCGCGGCTCCCACTGGTCGCAGTGCACTGCTTCAGGCCAATGGGCGCTGCTGGAAGCAGCGCTGGCCAAGGAACCTACTGGCTGCCGCTTCCAGCAGCTCTCATTGCCCTAGAGTGGCGAACTGCGGTCAGTGGGAGCTGCGATCGGCTGGACCTGCGGATGGGGCAGGTAAACAGCCCGGCCCGCCAGGGGCTTTCCCTACACAAGCAACGTCCCAAGTTTGGGAAACACTGTTCTAGATTGAGCACTGAGTCCCATTGGGTAGATAGAAAGATCAACCTCAGTAATCTACACAGAAGCCCCAGGAACCCTATAAGATTGGGCACCTAATCCATGAACTGTTGGAACTCCTTTACAAAACTTTTCTTAAACATTACATGAACGTATTGTCTCACACTATAGAATAAATATTTATAATCCTTATTCCATGATCAGATATCTTTGAGCTATAATGTATCTTAATTAAAACTATCTTTAGATCAGTTTTTGTTATAAAAATGCTTCTTGAGGAAAAAACCTATTTTTTTTTTAAATCATTGATTTTTATCCACCCTACTGCCAGCTGTTGCTCCTCATCTAGAAACTATTTTTACTGTTTATCACTGCACCAGGATGAAAAGTTCAGTCTTCAGTCTACTTCTCTATGCAACAGTCTCATTGAGGAGACAATCAAGAATAGATGTAGATGTAGGAGCAGTGTGTGTCAGTACAGTGCATCTGAGCAATATACACAATACAGTAGTGCATGGAAACATCTTTATTATTTAGACACAGACAAAGAACACAGGGTCAGAGAAACAGTGATATTTAAAAATATACATTAAACAATTTTCCCTGCCTTATACATACCCACTAGCATCTTGTAGCAAACAGGAGATTTTATATTTGCCTAAAATTGCATGAAGTGTTGCTGGTGGCTCAGCGGCTTCCTCCCAAAACTTACAAATGTTAATTATAATGCACCCTGAGCCCTACATCTGCCCTTGGCCCTCACCCATGTTGAGGCACATGCTCCAACCCATGTCATTTCTGTACCTTCCTGGCCTGATATTAATTTCTGCCTCATATCTCACCTACTCCCTAAGCCCCTGTCAGTTCCACATCACCCACCCCCCACAGCTACCTCTTTCACCACAGGCATCCTGCTGCAGCTCTGGGGGCTCCTTTCCACACACACCCTCACTCATGGCCTGGATGAGGCAGCTCAGTGAATCAACACCGAGGTTGTAAGATGATTTGAGGCAGTGACTGTTGGGTATTTTTTGTTCTGTTTTTACGGCACCTAGCTCAATAAGGTCAAATCCCCTGACTGGGGCTCTTGTGTACTAGCACAATATGAACAGTTGTTATTGCCCTTTTAAGTGTTACAGAAAAGGATCGAATTCTTCTTTAGGAAATGGCTTTCAAATTTAAAGTTAAGGTGAAAAAAAATCTCACTTCTCTCTGACACTCTTTACTTGCACTTCTTCATCTAAGGGCCTGCCTGTACAAGAACGTAAGGAATTGACTTGTTAAATGTATATTACATACACACAACCCTTCATTGAAAAATATGCTATTAGTGTTGCGAAGTTAGAAAATGCCAGAATTAAGGATGCCTGTAAATTATAATCTGCTAATCATATCTTGATGTAAGACTGAGTCATTGCCTGTTTCTTTTTTAATATGTAGCTGTTCGCAACACTGAATGGACATGACAGTTGTTCAAAGCTAAAGACAACACTGTACAAATAGGCAGAACGTTTAAAAATGTTTCATTGCTGTGATTGTGACCAGATTAAAAAACCTGCACAAAACCAAATACATTTGGAAGTATGCAACACCTGTCACCTACTTTCCTGTTTCATTTGCTTCAGTGGCTACTTGGAAAACTTTTGGTCTCTGCTTTCTTTTGGATGAAGAAATGTTATTCCAAGAACTGATCCTTTTTTATAAACTTGTCCTTAAAATTTCTTTTCAGGGCCCCAACTAGCCAAGATGCCGATCGACGTTAATGATGTGATACACCTATTGTGCTGTATCTCTGAGGAGAGGAAGATGAAGGCTGCTGTCAAGCATTCTGGACAAGGAGCGCTAGTAGCGGGTGCAACAGCATTTCTCGGGGGCTTAATGGGGGGTCCACCTGGAATAGCTATAGGTAAATACTCTACCATATAAGGAAAGATGGTTTGACTCATAATAAGATGAGCTGTTGAACTAAGGAATTAAAGAATTGATGCGAGATGTGGTTTAAATAGAACGTAAAGCAGGTTTTCATAATACTTTCTGACAGTGAAAAGATACTCTGAGCCAAGTGCTTCGGCTTAAATTCCTGGCTGATATGGAGCCCCCTGAAGGAACTATTGTTAGATCATTTCTTACAGACCTTTGGTAGATAGAGGAAAAGATGGGTTGGAAGCTCCCAATTTTACCCCTTAAGGAAATTTATTTCATTTGGGTATAAAGTGAGGGGGAGGAAATCTTCCCAGACTATATCAAGGGAAGTGAGGATCCTTCCTTAATAAAAATATCCTTCTGACAGCAAGATTTATTTATTTAAAACTTTGTAGTGTGCTTGTTGTCAGATTGGATGTATTTAGTTTTTTCGGAGTACCATGTTCCCTGTCAATTATCGTTTCTTTGTATAACAAAAATGATATTAAAGCCCTGAGCTTAATAGCAATGAGAGATACAGAAGAGAAAATTCCAGATATCTCCTTTATTAATAACCTTTTGTGGCGTTAAAGCTAGATTACAACTGATGTCACTTGTGCCCTATTCCTTCAAACACTTGAGCCACGCATGTAAGTTTACTCACATGAGCAGTCCCATACACCTCAATGGGAATACTTGCATGAGTAAAGTTGTACATCTGCTCGTGTGTTTGAATAATTGGGGCCCGAGTGACTTCATTCATAAACTAGCTTTAATGCCACAAACGGGCATTGTAGAAATACAAAATAAACATGTAACAGCACAGCCGGAAATACAAAGAGAAACTGTAAAGCTACCAGCATTACAAACACGCATCTTAATTAATTAGCAGAAAAAGTCTTTTAACAAAGATGCTACTAAGTTTTCTAGTAAGAAATAGGTAAAACCAAATGGTTGTAAGAAATTTATAATACCCAGACCAGTAGGAGGTACTAAGACGAATGTAGCTGTCCATATAGTTAAATAACTGGAATTATAGAAATCATCAAATGAAACCAACCTGTTAAAGCCACAAATAAAATAAAAAGGGACAGCTACCTTAAAACTAAAAGGTGCATTGTCCTATGTACCCCAGTTTAAGTGACTGTCTTCCTGCCATTGCTGCTAGGGACAGTGCAACAAGTGCATTGTTTGGAAGGGAGACTGAGTGCTTGTGTGTGTCCCTGTCTGTATACCACTGTAACTGAGTCGGAGGACTCTGATTTTATCTAGATTCTTACACTGTAGAGTAAGTGACTTGTGACTGAACTAACGCTTGTCCTGAACATTCTGAAGTGTTAGCTTGGTTATGGAGGCACTTTTAATTAAGTTTTAGCAGGGATATGCACTAACTGTGGTGTAGCTGGGTCCTTGGCTGTGTTACTCTTTTACTGTAAACTGAATAGGAGGGTTCTCATTATCCCTGGCTTTGAGGAAGTCATGTGATGAGTTCCCCTGCTGTATCTGCCCCCTGAGAAATGTGCAGTTTATCTTGCTTTCCAGTGCCTAGCTCAGTTGCTTGGATCCCTTTGAGGGGAGTGGATTGGTGAATGTTAACTGAAGAAAACCAAATGATTGTGTAAGAAACCTTCCAGTCTAAGAGCCACATCTGATTTTTTACATGTGGTGCTCCCTAAATCAGGTATTGATGTTCTCATAAAGGTTTGATGCAGATGAATGCAGCCATTATAGGCTTTCAAGCACTTCGCTAGCATCAGCGGAAGAGTTGCAAGCTCAGTAAACTTTGCAAATTAAAAAATGTTTGTCGTGTGAAATGCGTATATAAACGATGTTCTAGGCGCAGTCCCTGAGTGTGAGGGTTCTGGAAGCTAGCTTTCAAACCTGAGGCAGCTAAGCTAACCAGGACACTCCTGGTGGCGGTGTAAATTATTCAAGACTTTACATTTGTTGTTTTATGTTAGAGAATTACTTTACAGCTTGGGATTGATTCTCTTTTGAAAGGGAGCACCCATTATATAACTTACAATTGAAACTTCCCCCTGGGGTAGGCACAGTGACCACCTTGACAGCCACATAGGATCCCCCACCCCCCAGTATGGGATGAGATGGATCAGCTCTGTACAAAAGATAAGAGCATATTTTGGAATCCAGGATACTGCCTGACCAGTGAGAAAGTGCTGATTCAGTAATCAATAGGGTGACTGTCTCTAAATCAGTACTCCCCAAACTGCTGGGTTTATTTCCTGTTTGGCATCATATAAGCATCAGCCATGCAGGGACTTTACGAAGGAACAAGAGTAATAAGCCCTATTTAACAGAGGCAGAAAACATGTACTGTGCTGTGGATTTGAAATGAGAGAGAGACGTAAATTAATTTTAGCCACCAACGTATGATTTGTCTCATGGTTTCCTTGGGCAGAGGGCATTATTTTAAAAAATCTGTGCTATCCAGAATCTGTGATCTTCTGTCTCTCCTGAAGAGACCAGTCAGTGCCATAAAGGATGATTTGTTTTTCATTGATTTAGGGCTTTAAGTTATTGGTTATTACTGATTGTTTTTGTGATGGGAGCTGAAAGAGTTTCCATGACTTTAACTAGTTTTATATATAACCATTAAAGTAAATGTGCCTTGGCCTCCCAACTCTCTTCATTGACTTCTGATAGACAGCAGCACCAGTGTTGTTGTTTGAAGCCTGGTTATTGTTGGGTAGGATTTGAAATTTAATAATAAAAAAGTGGAGACTGACTAATTACATCTTCATTGATTTTCTAGGGGGTGCAGTTGGTGGTTTATTTGGTGCTTGGATGTCTGCTGGACAGTTTAAGCCAATCCCTCAGATTATACTGGAATTGCCTCCTGCGGAGCAACAGAAGCTTTATGATGATGCCTTTGCTATTATCAGGAACTTAGACTGGACGGATGCTGCGCAGTTGACTGCACTTGTAATGGGAAATGCCGCCCTCCAACAGAAGTTGGCAGCAGTGTTAATAAATTATCTTTCACATGAGCTAAGAGCAGAAATACGGTACGGAGAGTAAACCTTTTCCGAGTGCGTTGTGTGTTCACTTTACAATGAAGGGAATTTTATTTTGACAACTGTGATCTTTTATTTAACATAACAATTACTAGTCAGTGCAGCTAATTATAAAGTTCAGTAAATGCAGTAGGCAGATATAAATATTATTTTGGTTTTTGTGAATCTAGAATTATATTACTGTATTATCTTAAACTGACTTGCTGTGCAATTTAAGCTACTGTGTATTGAAAACTGAAATCAAGATCATAAAGCATTAAAGGAGCGATGTTTCTCACACCAACTATCACTGGGGAAAATTTTCAGAGTCACTGTAGTGACTTAGGCTCCTAGGTTCCACTTTTAAGAGTGACTTAAGCTTCAAAGTCACGTAGGCACTCTTGAAAATTTTACCCACTGTCTACTCATGTACTGTAAAGGTTGCAAGAATGAAGGGGCTTCTGCTGAGAAGTTAAATATCTTCTCAAACTTTTCTTCGTTCCCTGCTACAACTTTATGCTAATTATTGAGTCTTTTATTCACATACAAGTCTGACTAATGCCTACCTGAACCTTATTGCAACAGATGGACAAAATGTGCACAGCTAGGTTGCTCCTGCTATCGTAGTATGGAAACGCTAGACCTAGAAGGCTGCTAAAATGGTGTTGGCTGGCATCTCCCATCCAGTCACAGAATTGGGGTGGTCATCTCAGCATTGGCTTGTAGAAGAAAAATGCTTTGCTCTGACTTTGCTCTGACTGAAGTTTGTTGAATCTGAACTGCAGGTGTTAATTATCATTTCTTTAAAGTGTTTTCAATTTTTTAATTATCTTTAAAGCCAGAGCGAACCTTTTTCTGTGCTGCAGTAGTGCAGTATATGTATGTCTTGTGATAGAAAAGAATGTACCCCCGTACCCTGGTGGAGTATCATGTTTTTATGTGTTTTGCTTTAAAACTAATCAAGTACATCAAAACTGTGAACTGAAATAGGAGCAAATATGAGGCACATTGTTTTATTATGTCAAACTATCTATTGAATAATGATTTGGGATGGTTTCCTACACATGTTGAAGCTGCAGACTCTAGATGGAATTATGCTTATTATCTTCTGATTTTCCACTATTTATATTGAATCATTGTAAGACAAGCTCGCATGTACAAAGGTGCCTTCTTTTATATGTAAAAAATACAAGAAATGAAATTGTTTTTATATTATATTCTTTTCCTAGTAGCAAAATCAAAATAAAGACTTTTTTCTTTGTCAGGCTTCTAAAATTTGGAATCTGGCTGGGGAAAGGTGTTTTTTATTGACAATTTACCAAATGTGTTGGGTTTCGCTAATTTACTTTGTACACATGTAGCATGCTCTGAGTAAGCCTGTATTGATCTTCCCCTGCAGAGTTCATGGGCTAGGTTGAGTGTCACTGTCTTTAGTACTGTAGTTCTTTCCATTGTATTGGAAAGCAGAACAGAAGTGGATTATAACTGGACCAGTCTGAGTGCGTAAGAATACCAAAGCAGGAGAGTACAGTTTAATTTGCAGAGTACTTGTAATACAACAGTTGGCTTCGTCAAAGATTTTTCGGATCAATGTAATCTCACATGTTTTCATACAATCTGGTATCTGGTTTAGAAATATCACTGTGCACAAATTTGTGCAAGCTGTAGAAAGCTGTAAATTGAAGTAGTTGCCTTCATAGCCACAACACTTAAAATGAGACATTGCCAAAGAGGGATAGCAGATGACAATGATTGGCTAGTTCATGAGACACAAAGCCTTTCACATCAGGATCATCAATTTAAATCCAGCCAAGATCAGGAGTAACTTGAGGTTAATTTGACATCTAATTGTAAAGTGGTCCATGTAAAATGAGATGCTGGCTTCAGTTCTTTTGTTCTAACAAAAATGGCTATGGCTTCAACGTGCTTTACATTTTACACATGGGGAAACTACGGAATGGGTGGAGTGACTTGTTGAAGGTCACCCAACAGATCAGTGGCAGAACCCAGGTCCCCTGAGTCCCAATCCAGCACCCTATTCACTAGGCCCCACTGCCTCCTGTAGGCAGGTGTCCTCATGATGACTCTGATTCAGGACAACACTTAAATCATATTAACTTCAGTTGACTGTTGTCGGGAATCAGAACCTGTTACAAGCATCCTTGCTGGCATTTGGAAAAGGTCAGTCTGTAGACTGGTCTACCCACAGTTTCCTCGTTTTCCCCCATAGACTTGAGGCGTACTGCTGGGGCAGAGTGTGACTGATCTTTATTGGATTACGCTGGGCTCCCGGGCTGTCGATTTGCATCTCACAAATTGAAGTTTCCTAAGCACATCACTTAGTTTTATTCTGCATTTCAATAATCTCGACCTGTTCTCCGTCTCTCTCTGCTCCCAACGCAGTGACAATAGGCTGCTCTAAGAGAGGCTCTGTTGTGATGTCAGAATGTCCAGATGACTGAGTGATCCCGGTGGCTGAACACACCAGGGTGTTGCTTATAACTTAATCACAATAACACACTGGGTTGCAGTGAACATAGATGAGTCGTCTTTAGGTAAGCAGATGACCAAAATTGAAACTTCTTGCAGTGCCAGAAGGAAGTGAGCTGAATTCTCTTCTTTCTCAGCATCATTGTCTAGTTTGAAGCACTGATGCAAATAAACTCCTGAAGGCAATGGGACTGCACGGGTGCCACTGTGCCAAAAACCTAATTTGGCGTTCAGAGCATATTATTGCTTTTAATAGTGCACAAGAAGCAAAGCATGCAGCTCCAATCTCTGCCCAACCTGAGTTTCTGCGGTTGGCAGTGAGAAAAATACCTTTCTACTTGTAAATTGAGAACACTTGATATGGAGAATGGAGCCTTCAATGCCATTTTTAGAGAGTCCCTCTTCAAAGTAGCCACACTTAAATGTTTGTCCCAATCCATGTTAGCAGAACTTCGCTGAACGTTGCCAGAAGATCCAGTTTCATCCCTTAGCCCTCCAGCTTACAATCCTGCAGCTTGGAGCTTGCAACTATATTTATTTGGTTGGGTTCAGAACTCCTCCACAAACTTGATCATCTGGAGCAAAAGGGCAGTTGTAAGCTAATTTATTAACATCCATCTGTTGCTGTTCTTTGGCACAGAGATGCCTGTCCACCACAGCATCCCTTGTAGGAATTGTAAGCAGTCATGGGCAGGAGATAGCAACTTCTAAAATCCATTCCAGCTGCATAATGTCTCGGCTGAGTGTAAGAGACAGTCGTCACCTAGGAAACAAGGTAAAGCAGTGCCAGCAGTTTCAGGAAGCAGCTGAAGAAGAGTCACTATGGGGAGATGGGCATATTTATATAAAGAAACCATCTGGTCCAATGCTGGATATTAACCTGGTTTGTTGTAGATGTGACAGAATAAAGCTAGATTTTTCACAGGCAGATGGTGTATTTTTAGCTAAAATTATCCTTTTTTCCTCCTATTTTTTTAAGCTGTCTGGCTTTAAAGTGGAAAGCAAACATGATGGAAAATTGTAGCAAAGGGAGGAAAGATCTTGCTTTTTAAAAGGTTGAATTCCAGTGCAGATTAGTAATTGAGATACGCCATCTAGTGGGGGGGAAATTGAAGCTTTTCTTAAATCCATGTCTATTGTTATATGACACAGCAATCTCTGAGCTTTCTAATTCCTGCCTTCAGGAAACTGCAGTAATCTTATTTTGTTGCTTTTAATTCATAAAACTCTTTACAAGGCTACAAATATTAGCCTACCAATGACTTGCATTGACTTATGTCTGTGATAAAATTGGTTATTGGTGGTTAAGAACATAAGAACGGCCATACTGGGTCAGACCAATGGTCAATCCAGCCCAGTAACCTGTCTCCGACCGTGGCCAGTGCCAGGTGCTTCAGAGGGAATGAACAGAACAGGGAATCATCAAGTGATCCATCCCCTGTCGCCCATTCCCAGCTTCTGGCACTCAGAAGCTAGGGACACTTAGAGCATTGTGTTGCATCCCTACCCATCTTGGCTATTAAGAAATGTAGATGCCATCTGTAGAGATTGGTGAGTGTGTGTGGTTTTAGTTGCGCAGGAAGTCAGTTTTACCATTATAATGACTAATAAACCCAACTGGACTTAGCATACTTGCTAAGTAACAGCCAGCTAAATAACTGGACAGATCTAAGCTGCTGCCAATTTACAAAGAATCATCGATCATAAGTAGGTTTGGCAGAACTGGGTTTTATTTTTTTATAACTTTTGACAGATATCAGTTTTATTTTTAACACTTATTTTTGTCAATTTAAACTTTTCATAGTTGTGCAAAATTATAGATTTTGAGCACTTTTGCTGTTTTTTATCAATTAAAATGTTCAGTTACCAGAAATTGGGAGCTGTGTGACAATAATTTTTCTGACAGTAGACGTTGAGATTCAGAAACCATTAAAGCATAACTTATCAGCATCATATGTCAAAATACTCAAAGTAAACATCCTTAAATCAAACTCTTAAGCTTTCAAGTAGCATTTTTCTTACTTTGCCTATCTGTAAATTTTGATGATCATCAAAGGAAATATTTTTTCCATTTGGTTTGCGTGTGTATGGTGAAATTGATGTTTACCGAGAAAATTCAAATCCTTCCAAGCCTAATCATCATTGAAGCTAGAAAGTCACTAAAAGATAATTGTTCAGTCTTTGGTTTTGCCTATGTGTATTCAATTTTCATTAGTTTTAGTGAGTTCTAATGAACTAATTAGTTCATTAGTTTTAGTGAGCCTAAGGTGTAAGTAGAGTTAACTTACTATTACTTTACAAGTTTAAAGATTGGGTTACTGACTGACTATGGTTATACTAGTCGTGTACGACAGCTTTCCATCAGCGTAGGTCAGATCTTCGCAACCGGTGTTTTTATGCTAAGACCTAATCCTTGACAGACTCCCTCCCCTCTGAGGTAACAACGGTTAATGGCTGTGGGTTTCAAAGTAACATACAAAAAATCAGGCTCTGACAAAGCTGGAGGTATACGCAAACCCTTTAAAACCACAGCCCTGGTGCATTGCTGGATCCATCCCTGACAGCAACATGGCAGAAAGCTGGGGGGGAGAGCAATGCTTCCATCTATTGAATGCCTCTTTCCTTCCCCTCCCTCTGCGAAGGCTTCGGGAGCAGTGGTGTTGTATAGGCCCTAACCAGCCCTGCTTTCTGAACAGTGGGTGCATGAGAACTTTCCCAAAATAATTTCTAGAGCAGATGTTAGAAAAATATCCAATCTTCATTTAAAAATCATCAGTGACCCATGGTAAATTGTTCCAATGGTTTTACTCTCGCGGTTAAAGAATTTACACCTTATTTTCAGTCTGAATTTGTCTAGCTTCAACTTCTAGCCACTGGTTCTTGTTATACCTTTCTCTGCCCGACTGAAGAACCAATTATTAAATGTGTTCCCCATGTAGGTACTTACAGACTGGAACCAAGTCACCCCTTAACCTTCTCGTTGTTAAGCTGCATTTATCATCTCCAGATGTTGCACACGTAGGAATTTTTGCTACCACAGTGGGGCGCTGTCCTCCTGTGCTGTTGCTCTAGCTAGTGTAGTGACTGCATGATGAGACATAATGGCAGTCTTTCCTAGAAGTTATGGCTAGCTCATTTTTGCCCCCATACAGCTTGTATTGCCAAGTCCTTCCCTGTTTGAACAGCTGAGCAGTTTGGAGGAATCTTTTGTAATTGTTTTGGGGTAAAGTTTTGAAGGCAGCTAACTGATCTGTTGTAGCAATACTTTGCTGTGTGACCTTGAATGAGTGATTTAAATTCCTCCTTCCATTGCCTTATTTGTAAAATGGGGATGATAACACTGACCTGCTTCGCAGAGGGTTGTGACTGTGATGTTGTGAAGGCCAAAAGTATGGATTCAAAAAAGAATGAGATAAGTTCACGGAAGAAAGGTCCATCAATGGCTATTAGCCACAGTGGTCAGGGACACAACCCCATGCTCTGGGTATCCCTAAACTTCCAACTGCAAAAATATGGGACTGGGTGACACGGGATGGATCCTTGTTCTGTTCATTCCATCTGAAGACAGGATACTGAGCTAAATGGACAACTGATCTGACCCAATATGGTCTTCTGATGTTCTTATTGTTAATCAGTAATTGCTGGCTAGAGAGTGCCAGGAGGTCCGGGTTTAGAAGGAATTACTGAAGGGCACAGTGTTATCACTTTACTATTAATATTAGATTATGTCCCAGAATTTTTTTTTAAATGATTCCACTGATACAATCTGTGATTATTAGCACTCTGATTGCCTTGCCCTTTAGGAGACTGGCGAATCCTTAGAGGATCTGATTTTCAGTGGGGTCTTCTCCTGGTGCAAACGTGTGCACACTTTGGTGCACTAACACGCTGGGCAGTTGCTCACCTTTCATAGCTTCTCGTAGGAAAGAACACTCCCATGGCGAAGGACTCTGGAAAAACTGGGCCAGCTCCTCTCTTGGCAGAAGGACACAGTGTAGTGCAAGCAGTGCCAAGCTATTAACCCCACTCTCAGCTGACACTTACTTGGCAGATGACGCAGTGACTGGATGAATGTTTGTTTTAAACACATGCATGCTCTTGAGGCTGGTTCACGTGGGCTTTGTCTGCACTAGAAAAATTAGTATCCCTGTTCTAGCAATTGCCATCAGTGCTGCAAGGGCACGAGTGCCGTGTTTCTCAAAGGCAGCCACAACAGCCTCCAAAGCATGGGTGGAGATTGGAGGAGAGGCATGGGGAGGCATTTCATCTCCCTCCCTGTATATCAATTGTATATGTTGATAGTGGGGAGCAGTTTAAAGGTTCGTCCACCCCCCCACCACCACCCCCGTCTACCCTCCTGGAAAGCAGTAGCCCCTCCCTGCAGTGCCCAGCTGTTGCTCCTGAATTGCTGTTACCAAGGGACGTGAGAGGCGCCACCTTGGTGTTTGCACTGGTGCTGCCAGCAGGGAGTGACGCCCTGCACCGTGCAGCCTCCTTGGGGGCTCCAGACAGCACCGCTGGAGACGCTTGGGGCCGCTGTGCACGGCACCGGAAGTGGCTCATCAGTGGAGGTGGCTGTGGCGTTAGATCACTTGGGTGCGCCCCTGGGCAGCTCCCCTGCTCCCGCCCAGCTGGGGCAATGGGAACCTGGGACTCTGCCGGCAGCCAGTGAGTTCCCGACCCACCTTCCCCGGGGCAGGCTCTCGCTGAAGGGCCAAGGGAGGTGGGGACAGAGATGGATTGGCCCTTGGACATGTCTATTTATTCGTTATTTCCTAAAGTTAATTAGGTATTTTAGGAGCAGCCCCACGAGCAAGAGTTGGTGGCCACACTCTGAGACCACCAAATATTTTGTTATGAGAACCCCTGCACTAGCGGTAGCAATGGTGTAAGCACTAGTATAGACAGAGCTGGGGGCAGGGGATCATACCACTGTGTCGTCATTGCTTTGAATAGGTTGGCCTGACAGAGCGGCAGTAACCCCTGAGCTCTGTCTACACTAACAGCTTAGCACCAGTGCAGCTGTCCCATTGCTGGCTGTTGCTGTAATAATGATGCTGTTTTTTCTACCGTAGATGCACTCCTGCTGGTAGCACTAGCGGGCTGGGGAGACTGACACTGCTTTATGATAAAGGAGAATGTAGATTTGGGGTATAGCTCAAGTCTAATTTAACAGTAGACTTTCAGCTTGATAGGGATGGGTTTTTTTTAAGCTAATGTATTTGCATTGCAGTGAACTAAAGCTATTAGCCTTTAATTAGAACAGGAGGTTTCTTCTTTACCTTTCTAGAGATCACAGAAATCCAATGCATTTCTCAAGCTGTGAGCCAGAAATCAAACATTCATCACATAATTGCAGTAACTATGTGCTAATACTTCCCATTAAATATGATTTATGAATTCTACAAGCGCATAATAGGAAAATATATAAATTCCATTCCAAAGTTTGCAAAAATTCCCACATTCCAGTTTGATTTGATGGCTCAGATGTCACCAGAACCATGCTGCTCTATGTGAAGAGTTTATACAAAGGTTAAAAAAAAAGTCTCAAAATTTGGTGAAAACATATTTACGCTGTATCTGAACTTCTCTGCCTGTGTGATTATTAATGAACAGTGTGGTTTCCATTTCAACAGGGATCTCTCTCTTCACGTTTTGGGCCTCATCAAAGGAGACAGCATTGCCTAGTGAATAAGGCACAGGTATTGGACTTGAGATGTGGGTTCAATTCTTGCCTCTGTTGATCGTTTGCTGAGTAACTGAGAGCAAGTCACATCCCTTCTTTGTGTACTGTGCTTTAGTTTCTCCATCTGTGAAATGGGGATTATGCACCTGACTTCCTTTGTAAGGCACTTTAAGATCTGCTATGTAAGAACTTGTTCTTATTATTTTGCTATTTGCTTCCCTACAGTTCAACAATCAAGATGTCAAGACATGGAAGAATATATAAACGTTAGCATAGGTTCATACTAGTAAGAGGGGTAAAAAACGTGTAGACCATAAGTCCAGCTACTTGTGAAGGCTGGTTATTGTTTCCTGAGAGACTACATCCAATTTTAAATGGATATTTCACTTCATCTAAGCCAGTATGGACCCCTCTATACTTAGGCCTCAAGGAATGTATATAGTGGAATTTGAACATTTTTAGGTCCTTTCAGTTAACCTTTTTTTCTCCACAGTCCGTGCAAGAGGTAAAAGAGTGGAACCATTATCTTCAGTTAATGTGGTTCTTCTGAATACGTGTATGTCAGATACTCCCCTGCTGTATAGTTTGATGACAGCATAACATGACCTGCTATTATATGAAATGATGAGAGTGAATAATCATTGTAATTTTGGCTCAAAACTGATCTAATAAAACTGTCCTTAAGGGATTTATATTTTTATCTCTGCTGTAGTATATTTCACACAGAAGTTCCATGTCTTGAAAAAAGTTATGGCAAATTAATCATGCAAATTGGGCCGAGTCAACCCGATGAACACTTCCAGGTTTAAAGAACAAGGATACTGGAGGTGACCTTTGCTGCAGCTGGCCAATAAGGGCACCTAGCTCACAACCCTGATACTGCTTCCCTCAGATGTCAACATTTTTTAAGAGCTGAAGTCCTGCCAGTCTTGCGCTATGGAGCTCGCAGAGGAGTGTGGATTCTATCTAAAGGATATTGTCGGAAAAGCAGCACTGTAGGTAATTTTCCCTTACATTTCTTTGTATGTTCAACTCAGTTTTCATTTTCACCCAGCTGAAAATGCCAAAGGCCAATGTATATTTACATATTATTACCCTCAATCCAGCTCGCAACTTTTATTTGATCCTCCTGCATGGATAGGGCAGCCCATAGCTCCTACCCCCAGGCACAACTTTCAACTCATGTCCACCATTGTTCTAGCCAGCTCCTCCCTTCATCTAAACATTCGACCCTAAGGCCAAAATTTCAGAGGCTCTCCCAAACGTCCTTCCTCACCGTTACAGCTCTCTGTCCTTCAGCCCCATATAATCTAGTCCTCCAAGGTATAAAAAGACACAACCGTGCTCTTCCTAGCATGAATGAGACTTGCTAGACTGGCTTAAGAGAATCCAGCGATTTCTTACATGCACTCAGGACCAGTTCAGGCTGGCAAACTGCCATGAATCACCTTTCCAAAGTCCTCTCCAGTTCCCACTCCAATCTTGTCTGTTATTTAAACATTGTGTTCAGCAGGGGCCTGATTCTCTGTAGCCCTGCAACCTTGTGTAGTCACGTCAGTGCAAAATGGGTATAAAATGCTTCCCATCTGTTCTGGTAATATTGTACACCCTCTTTGCACTGGTGTCAATGACTGCTCAATGAGCAGGGTAGTGGAGGATTGGACCCTTCAGTGACCGGTTTTGGCTGGGTCCTGCTGGTAGTCCCGTAAAAGGAGTTTGCTTTCTTGTTCTCTAGCTTGAGGCCATTCAGTCTGGGAAGCTTGTGCTATACCTGTGGTGACCATCCTTCCATTGCATAGCAACTCTTTGTGGTGCTGCTGACCCTAATCCCGGTTCAGGCCTTTCATGTCCACAGCCCAGGCCCTGTGGAACGTGCATGTTGCCAATGGCTGTGGCACATCCCCCTGAAGTAAGGGGTGAAGATTAGACTTTTTGTTCTAATCCTACTAGTAGATAGTAACCAGGATAATGGGTACTTTTGTACTGCTTTCCATCTTTAAAGTGCTGTACTGATACTAGCTAATTAATCCTCAGAGCAGCCCTGTGAGGAAGGCAAGTATGTGTTTCTATTATGCATACTTTTAGCTTTGTTTTGGAAATAAAATCAGACTGGGCCTTTACATAGAAATAAGGGAATGAATTTAACCCATCACGGGCTGCCTATGTTCATCATATCAGGGCAACTGCCACAGTTTTTTTGATTAGTTTTGGCATGTCTTTATAAACCTCAGGTATTTATGTGAAACGGCACAGAGTAAATCTAGCATTCCTAGTGTCTTCCAGGTTTTTATAACAGCCCAGCTTCTGTGTGCATATTCCTTTCCTCCCACTCTCATCCTAACAATTACATAGCACCATTTACCAGGCTCAGATCTAATGCAGCTATGGCTCAAGGCATCCAACTAGGGTATCAGTGGAGCGGGTTGAACCAGTGACCTTTGGAGCTAAAACTATGAAGCTCTAGTGCCTGAGCTGAACAATCTCTGGGATCCAGAGTTCAAACACTATAGCAGACTCATAAACCTCTGTACATGTAAACTGACACTTTAGGGAGGTCTGTGAACACTTTGTTTTGACTTCAAACCTTTTCATGAGACTCCATTCTCCACAATCTTTCCTTCCTCTTCTGGTCAGACTGGCAGGCATGTCATAGACACATACTAATATACATGCCACTTCTGTGGTGTTAATATTCCAGCACACACGCTACTGTATGTAAAATGTGACACACCCTGTCCAAAACAATCAAGCTACAAGGACATTGCAACACATTTGATGTTATAGGAAATGTCTTTCCTGTAAGAGAGGAAAACCCACCCATTGCTTTTGTGCCTGCTCTTCCTCCCTGAAAGTTTCCCATTGTACAAGCTTGTAATTAAACAAATGATAGTGAAGTCAATTTTTCCTATGTCAGTCACCTGAGACCTCTTATATAATGTCCTCCTGCTGGATCTCAGAGTCAGCCTACAAATAAGAATTATATTCAACACCTTTGTTTTGTTTTAAATAGAGAAGTCCTTTACCCGGATGTTTCCATGCCATCTGAATGCAAACAGTCGTGTAGTTCAAGACTACAAAGCTCATATGACTGTCTCAAGGCCAGATACAATGAACATGACATTGAGAGGCCATCATTGTATTACTCTTTGCTTATACGAGTCCAAGGAGAGATTTATCTTGAAGTGAGATGCTCCCTGGGTCATGTGATCATTGATATGTTCTTTGTATTTTCTCTGAGTAAATCAGCATCTTTAAATCTTTTCACAATGTATGAGAGCTAACTACTGATAGCTACAATGCCCCAAATATCTGCTTTTACCAAACTATGCTCTTGCTACCTCTCCATGAATGGACAGTGCTAGTGAACCCTCTGATCACACACATGTTTACAAGGCAAGGTTCATTCAGTTTTAAGGTAGATGTGTTCTGCCATTCACATGGTACTTTAGGAAATCATGAATATTCCACACTCCAGCACACATGGAAAGAGTTGTGGATGCCCAGCTCCAGGAAAATACAGCCTTTAAAAACTAGAGGCAGAGAGATTTGGGGTGGTAGTGGGGGAGAAAGGGAAAGTTCAAATATTGCAGGAGGGAGAAACAGCCTGACAAGACTATAGTTAAAGTTTCCAGATGAGACTATTGATTTTAGGTCCTGATTTTAGGCTCCCAATTTGAGAAACCTTAAATGGGCTTGATTTTTAGAAGGTGTTAAGCTGTCTGAAAATCAACCCCTCGAATGTGTCTGGAGATGGACACCTAAAATCATGAATCACCTTTGAAAATCCTGGCCTCCTATTTAAGTCCTAGAATGTAATATAGAACCCAGCAATGGATCTGGGAAGGAAGCTCTTCTGTGTTTATCACTCAAGTTTTATAAAATATAAAATTCCTGGGGCATCATGGTATGTTTCTTTAAGACTTTGACCTGAAGCAAGAATAGCCATTTTGCCTGAAGACATAACAGATGTGATGACGCCTGTTTTATCCTGTTACAGGGAGGTAAGGACCAGGATGCGACAGCAATGAGACCCAGTATGCTAGACCATGCAATAGACGGTAGTAGATTTTAAGCAGGGATAGGCCATTTTCTATTTCCTCATTAGCAATACCCTCATGACAGAAAAACCGAAGCCCTCTGCTCTCTCAAGCAGCAATACTAAGCGTTTCTGCTGGGTTTTTCACTTTGACACGTTGTGCCATGATGGAATAAAAATCAGTGTAAACCAAAGCTATGATGTTGCTCCACGTGGAACGGCTTTTTTAACAGCTGTTACTACAGTTTTATATGAACATCGGTGACATCACAGATTACACTTCAAATAGTATATGAGTGGGCAGGGCAGCTATAGTGAGGCACCACCCTTGATAAATACTTACACTTTTTGCACCCAGATTGTAATGCCTCATAGAGGGCCCCGGGCCTGCATCCTGCAATCTGACCTATACCGGTGGACTCCTGGTCTTGTGCGAAGTCTTGGTGACGGTGCATCTCTGTAGCTCCATTGCAAAGCCAGTGTTGTGGCTGCACGATTGCTCCGAGCCTTACTACCACCAGCAAAGTAGCACTGTGGGAATTTACTCCAGAAAAGGGCCTTCTGCAGCCAAGGCCACACAGGATAAAGGCTTCCTTTGCGGCCTACCTGCCACGGGAGATGTTCTACTTCAGTCCATTGTTTTGAACTGGCTATGAACTTCCTTGTCATTGGAGTGAAGTGTGGCCTTAGAGACTGTTTGTTTGGGCTATCTGGAATTTGCTGCAGAATGACTGAGTATTCAGAATGGGCGTGTCTAGGGTATTTATTGTTCCAGTAGGATCCTGGGCCTGCCAGCCTGCATCTACAGCAGAAAACCATCACTTCCACTGGCACTGCGGCAGCCAAGTCAATGCAAGCTACACCAGCATGCTGCTTCTGCCCACAGCACTCACTGCGTAAGTTTCCAGGCTTGTGGATGGTTGCCCCAGTCTCCCAATGCCTGGTACAGCTCTCTGGAGCAGTATTTAATGCCCGTGGTATATTGTGTATGTTGCACATTTTTATTTTGATTTGTCTGGACGCATCACATAATACTGCACAATGAAGGAGGGCTTTGCACTTAAAAATATTATAGTGGCCAATTACCAGCTGCTCCTTGAGCTGCTGCCAGACTGACGTGCACCAGGGGACACAGGCGCTGACATGAGCCCCACCACCTTAGTGTGTTGGTGCTCAAGGAGTTAAGGAGCTTGATTTCATTACTTCTGTCCATTTATTTATGTGGCAAGCTGTGAACAGAACCCAGATCTAACACCCAATCTAACGCTTTAACCACAAGACCAAAGAATCTTCAGCTGCTAATGGAAGATACATAGGCGCATTTGTTTTACCTGTAACTCTTCTGATAACAGGGATGTGAGTAGTTCTTTCTTGTTAGGCTGTCAGGAAGATACAAGGCCTGCCCACCCCTGAGCTAACATTTTCCTTTTTCAAAGCCTGTTTGTGTAAGTGGTCACACCAAAACATTTTGAAATTGTTTTTCAGGGTAAAAATATAAAAGCAAAATGTGGTGTGATGAAATAACTATAATAACAGGAGTTAAAATATATTTAGTTTGGAGAAGAAAAAGGATTTGGCTGCCTTGGAGGATGTGCGCTTTTGAGCGTCCCTGCAGTGAGTTACAAAGTGAGCTTTAGCAGTGGGATGAAAGCCAAGTGTTGAATAATTACTATAATGCAGAGGATGCAGCTTATTCATGAGTCCAAGAGAAGGCACCAAATTGTAATAGTCTTTGAAAGAACAAAACTCTGATGTTTGGTCCTGTTTTGCCCTCCCCTAGAAATTAGTATTGGATGGAAAATCTTAGTCCTCTTGAGAAAGAGGCACATAATTCATTCTGACTAGAAGTTGCAAAGTAAAGACCAGTTCCGTGAACTAGTGGCAGTAGTGCACAAGCTGCGGCTTTGGCAGCCTGGCTGGGACAACCTGCTCACAAGGGTTAACTATTTCCACATCGCAAGAGCAGCTGAACGCTCACAATTACTGCTGGGTTTTAATGGGAGTTGCAGCTGCTCACTGTCATTCAAGCTCTGGGACTGTTTGCATCAGTAGTTCTACTGGAGATCTTATTTTCAGAGCCCTGTGACATTCTTTTTATTTTTTTATAATTCATTTTACTTTATGGGAATGTGTTGTTTTGTTTCAGCCTGCCCCTGCGGGGTGGAAGCCCTTGGGTGTGGGGGTTGCAGACAGGGCTTAATTTGTAATGAAAGGGGGGCTGGGGCTCAGGCAATGATTTACTTTTATAACGGCTATGAATGGCCAAGCCTACAAGTGCCAGGGCTCAATCCTGGCCCAAATGAAGCACTGGTTGCTGAGCAAGCCTGTCCTGCACTCACCCCACAGCTGCAGCTTTTGTCCTGTGGAGCTTGGCTGCCAGCTTTGGGCACTGTGACCTGGTGCATAGGGTGCAGTGCTGGCTCAGCTTTGGCCCAGCCACCCCTCCATCATGCTGGGAGCAGGACCTGGCTGTGGCATACGTTTTTTGTTGTTTTGCATTAGCAAAAAACACAGAGCACTATTTATGGCCCCTCACTTCCTGTCCTAAGCTGTTGCATGCTCTTGATTCCCTCTGAAAGAAGTGGCAGCTTCGGGGAGGGGGACACCCAGCATACAAACTAGAGCCTTTTCATGCACTTCTACTTGCAGTGTGTTCTCAGCTATATCACCAAACTGTGCACACAAGAGCATATTTAACCATGCTTCTTGTACTCAAAGTGGTTCAGGTGGCAGCGTGAAGGTAGGAGCTCTTGGGAGGTCTCTAGGTAACTCAGTTCCTAGCGGTTTGTTATGATGTGGCCTGATGCAGCCTTGCTTAACTCCATCCACACCCATCCTAACACCTGAAAAATGCAGCCTTGAGATTGGGCTTAAGTGCACACTCTTCTTGCCACTGCTGAACCAGCTGTGGTTGGCTTGGGCCAGGTGCTGCAGAATTAATAGTAGGTAAGGGTCAGCGCATCAGCTGCTAAAGGAGGGACTCTTGCTTTTGGACAAAATATTCCCCCGTGCTAATAAGCCCTTCTGAAGACTGCTCTAGCTTGCACCAGCTGCCAGTGGGAGCCAGGGTTTGCTGGGTTGTCCAGTTGCTGTGGGGGTTCAAGAGGGTATAGTATGGATATGGCACCTGAGGCCCCTCCATGCTTAGGAAGTCCTTGCAAGGTCCGCTAAGCTGGCTTTAGGGCAGCTTTCTGTTGATGAGAGAGGTGCAAAGATGCTCTAATTCAGTGGAGCAGCTGCCTCACTTGGCTGAGGCTATCTGAAACCAAGTTGCTACGGGTGGCTGCTTTTTGGTTATTGCTGGTGCGGACTATAATGTGAAATGATGTTTTGCACTGTTCCCTTAACTAGTATTCCAAGCAGGCTGTGTAAGTTTGGAAATGTTGCCCTAGTCATCCACATCAGACAGCCCCACTCAGTGTAGTGCAAGCGAGTCATCTGGATCTTTGCTGAGGAAAGCCCCAGGCATGGAATAGCTGGGGTGCTGCAGGACAATTGTGAGGCAGGAGGGAAAAGTTAGCACGGAGCCACTCTAGAGCATAAGCAGAATATTATTTTTACAGCAACAGGCACTGAGGAACCAGCATACGTATTCAGCACTCAGGTCCCAGTTGCAGGGGAATTCGTTGTGGGTTCTTGTACAAAACATAAAAGAGCTTCTGGTGAATATGAGAGCAAAGCTGGCTTTAGCAAGTTTGTTCTTCTTCACATATTAAAAACCAAAACTTAGACCAAAGAGTCAGACAAGCAGAACCAATATTTTTAGGATGCGCCTCAAGGCTCATAGATTGGCCCTCCGTGCTATATTTGCCTTCTCAGTTCCTTGTTTAAAATAAATAAAAAAAAATCCCCCACAATGAAAGATTGGCTCTTTGCTGCTGCAGAGCCAATGTTGAATGGCAGGCCAGATCTCCGCCTTGGCTACTCAAATATCCATTCTCCAGCGCTGATCTCAATGGGGTGCCCTCACCCGCCTGTAAGCTACTCCCAGTCCGCAGTATGATCACTGTGGCACACAGGGGGTGTTGTCCAGGCAATACCCTCTAGAATCTAGAAGCCTAGAACGTGTCTTTAATTTACTGCAGCTGTTTAGAGCCTTTCACTTCACTTTACTCACAACTCAGATCGGTCACTCTTACCTTTCATTCTGCTGCCTTTGTAGCAGGCTGCTACACTAGTTGCTTTGTTCACTTCATTAGATTGCTATTGACTTTGGATGGCTGAGGCTGTGGTTTTCAACATTCCATGAACTTTAGCTCTGTTTTCCTGTCATTTTGCCTGGAAAGCCTCCAACACATTCAGTAGGTGTCACGTGCCCCAGAGCTGACATTTCTTTGCATTGCTCAACAAATGGAATGTTTCTCTTTGCTCTCAAAAGCTTCGGGGCCACCCCTTACGCTGCTGCAGCAAAAAGAAAGGTTCCCCCCTCCACGTCCACCAGAAAAGCAGCTCATTCTCATGCCAAAAATGTCTCCCAACTCTCTCAATGGTTGGATGCCAATTAGTCACTCAGACTCCACTTCACTCGGCTTGTCACCCCCCCGCCCCTTGCTCCAGTGTCTACTGAAACAGGCATGAACTTCTCTGAGTGCCCTGACTTTACTCCCCTGTTTACCTTCCCTTGCCTGACAACCCTTCTACCTGCGGCCCTGCACCTCTCGTATAGCTTGTCTTTCTGGTCCTGCAGCTCTTGCACCCACTTTAGTGTAGGTGTAGTCAGCTGGCTCTAGTCCTCCTTACTTTAGTTCACAGTTTGTTTGTGTCACCATTCCAACATCGTGTACACTGTGCAGTGCTCTTCCGAAAGCACTGCCGGGGGTCAGTTGCCGAGCTGCAGAACTCAACGTCTGGCAACACTTCCCCTGCTGCAAAATGGGGCATTTGCACTGGAGCTGGAGGGGCAGGAACCCCCTCAGCAAGAGTAGTGTCACTGCAGAGCAGCCACCAGCAAGTGCAGCAGGAAGATCTCCCCCAAAAACCAAACCTGGATACTTTCTCCCTCAAGGTCAGTATTTGTGATTAACATAGGCCCTCGCCATGTTCAGTTGTCATGCAATTAACACACACAACCTGCACATTGCCACTCTCCCTTCTTTAAAACTCCATAATCAAGCCAGCAGTAGGATTTATTTAATTCCAAAACAGGAAGCTCTTTCTCAATGGAGCAGTCATAGGATCAGGCCAAAACAAAACGAACAAACAGCTAGTCACGTTAAAAATCCAGGTGGTATTGTATTGTATTAGTACAAACCCTGCTGTAATGCCTGTGTGTTCATAGGGCTGGGAGCCAGGAATCCCCGGGCCCTGGACACCCACCCTTTCTGTGGTCTTGGCCAAGTCACAACTAGCTGGTCAGACAATTAAAAGAAACAAACGTTTTATGAAACTTCCTGCCCAGCAATGGCTGCAATCCTCTCTGCTTGTAATACTTACCCAAATAAGTGCGATGCTAGGGCTACTCGGCCTGAACAGTCTCCTCCTTGCTGCCACTGGTGGTAGTGATCATGGGAGACCCAGTGTGAGCATGGCTCCTGGAGTTTTGTGCACTGTGTATCTGAAACTCTTGTCTACACTAATGTGCCTACTGCTGGTGGTGAATCAGTGTTAGCAGCAATTTTGTAGAAAATTTAGTGAGAAATTTTGTAGAAAAAAGCCAAAAAAGGCCTAGCGTAGATAAGCACTCATCGCATGCATAGAGCTCTCCAATGCAAAGTATATTTCAACCCCAGAATCTTGTTTAGATTCACAGAAAGATTAGTGACTGAGACACTAAATCATCAGCCCTTTCCTTAGTGTCTTACTGTTTATTTTCTACCCACTAACTTTTATTCTCACCAGCCTCGTGAGGGGGGACGGGATGGGACAGGGAAGGGCAGAATAGGTGGATTGTTTCAGCATTCTGGGAAAGGGCATGCACTGCAGTACACATTTTACAAGCAGCTGGGTTCTAGGTCAGTTCATTGCTGCAGTTTAGAGAGGGAACTTTTCTGAATCAAAGACATCTGTTAAGTATAAGCCCCTTTCACCACAGAGTAAATCAATCCATACAGTGATTAGGTCCCATTAACTGCAGCACATGTCTATATATGGGAGGAAGGAAAGCTGATCTCAGAGGGGAAAAAAAATTTAAAAAAACTGGACTCTCTTTCTGGAGTCAGTTATTAAGGAGTCAGCTGAAGGCACTGGGATTTTCGCCTGATGAGGGCATACATCAGGCCTTACATTAGGCAAGTTTGGAGCTTCTGTTCTGGGCTTTCATATTTGTAATTACTTATTTTTGTTAAGGTCCTATTTTGTTTGTGAAGCCTATACGCACTTGTGGGAGGGAGGCTTTATAAATGCACTTGCCACTGTTCATAATTATGAACTAGAATTTGAAGAGGGATGGAAAAAATAGGACTCAATGTTCTTTAGTACTCTACAAACCAGAAACATGTGTTTTGGTCATGAGGTTTCTTGGCCCTTTCTGCACTATCTCCTCCCACACCGGAAAACACCACTTCAATTACTGCAGGGGATGGCAAGAGTCTTGGGAAAACTTAGTCTGCCGAGAAAGAATGGAATAAACAGAAAGGAAGCCGCAGACTTGGATATTTTTCAGTAATATTCACTTTCAAGTAGTAAATAGAAAACCCAAATGTTCAGTACATGACTGAAGAGTTGCTGCTGAATTCATCCTAGACTGGATGTGTTTAGATCAAAGCATATGACCCAGTGCTTGTTTTTTTGTTAAATAACAGCTCATTTACTTTGTCACTTTTTCTCCCCTCGGCCATATCTTTATTGACAATCGGTTGAATAATATGAACTGGCTGGACATTGGCATTATATAAAAAAGGAAAAAATAAAATCCATGAGAATAATTACTTTGAACTAATAAAAAAACCCAACCTGGTCATTTGGCATGCAATGCAGTGTTTAGATAGACTGGAGTATGGTAAAGAAAAATGTATGTTGAAAATTACTTTTAACTAAATTCCTGCTCAAGAGTATAAAATACACAATATAAAATACACAAAAAAGGTAGCAACTGAGCTTTTGTTGTACAGTTATTTGCTGCAATACAATTGCTGCTGTCTAATTTTCACTGATAGTAAATGGTTTTAGTTACACATGATACCATGAAAGGCTATTTGAATAGACACAGTCTCTCTCACTTGAGATTAACTTTAATGTCAAAGTTCAAGTCTAATTAAGCAGATAATTTTATCCCCTGAACCTGAAAACACTCACATGTGCATAACTCTGAAGTCAGCAGGACTGTTCACGCCTGAAGTTATGCAACATACGTTTACAGCAAAGGCTGGGGGCCTTAATGAGCAAGTGAGTCACTGGGCATTGAGCACGTTCAGCACCTCATAGAATCCGACCTTAGTTTTGACCATCCACCCACCCCTTCACCACCTCTTGCACTAGCTCTCCCACCCTGTGCTACATCACCCACCCGGCTGGGGTTCTTACATCCCTGGGGCAGTGGAATAGAAATCTGGCTGCGTTACTGATTTTGAGACCTGGAAATAGGCATGTGAGGGGCAGGAGTGGGGTGATTCTGCTGAGTTGAGCCAGCCTCTTCTTTTTCACCTCACCCCTAATATAAACCTTAACTCTCCCGTTCCCTTCTGTCATCACAATGGCTGTTCTCTGGCTGGGAGGGAGGACTTCTCCAGTGCTGTGCTAATGATGCTCATGAGAAGTCAGCAGGTTTCACCTCAGAGCCACACAAGACTTCCCTGTTCCTGAGATCACCATTTCCCCAGGGCTCCCCGCTTCAGGCAGCTTGGGGAGCAAGAGGCAGTCAAAGTCTAACCCAGGTCTCCTGCTGGTTATTTTTCAGTATCTTACCATACTGAGGTCAAAGGGCACTAGCCCAGGTTTCCATGTACTTCAGATTTCTAGTTCTATCATTTTATATGTATGTAGTGCTCATGACACATCCCAGCCTTGGAGGCGAAGTCCTGTCTTCCCTACAGAGGAGGTACAGCACAGGCCGTAGCAGCACAAGGTACCCCATCAATGGGCCTCTACTATCCCCAAAAGGGTCCACCCCCAGGTGAGTAGCATATTTGAGACATAACAATAATACTTAGCTCTTGTACAGAGATCAGTAGATCTCAAAGCTCTTAGCAAAAAATGTCATTAGCCCCATTTTACAAATAGGGAAACTGAGTCACAGAGGGGGGAAGTGACTTGCCCATGGTCACCCAGCAGGTCAATGGCAGAGCAGGGAACACAACCTTGGTTTACTGGTTCCCAGTCCAGTGCTCTGCCCACTATACCACCTGGTCTTGATGTAGGCCATGCCCTGCGAGAGTAATATGACACAATACTAGTTCTCTTAAATCACTAGAGACTGACTTAATCAGGAAAACACATGAAAGTAAACAAGATAAAGAGGGGCTACATTTCACCCTCTAATGTACGCTCACCACTGAAAACACAGGGTTATGCGCGGATCAGAAGTCGGAATTTGGCTCCTCAGGCTTTAAGTCAAGGGTAAGAAGGTCAACTATGGAAAGACGACCAAGATACTTCGGAGGCATAAAACTCTGCGTCTCCCGGCCACCGTTCCACTTTGTCATCATCAGATTTATCACTGTCTTCACCACTAGATGGTTCATAACCAGTCATGGAAGAGTCAATCTGCTCTGGCTGCCTCAGGTCAACTTCTGCTTCCTTCTTCTTTTCTGCCATCAACTGCCTGTAGCACAGGCTACAGACCCTCAGCGGCTTGGGGGACAGGCGCGGCATCAGAAACCTCTGTCTGGAGCAGTCCCCACACACAACGAAGCCACACTTCCGACAGTGATGTCTGCGAGTGAGCGTGGAGAACTTGGTCTGCGTGCAGCGCATGCAGATATCAGTGGCTTTGTCGGGTATCCAAGGGGCAGCATGCTCCGTGGAGGGCTGCCTGCCTGTCTTTGTCAGCAGATGCCTAATGCATTCTTCAAGGTGACTGAGCCATTCTTTCCTTTCTGTGAGGGAGGCTGCAGAAACAACAAAGGACTTCTTCGAAGTTTTAATCATCCATCGGTTCTTCATTTGTAAGGTATCCGGCAGCGTCTCTAAGGTGACATCTTCGAGAGGTATGATGTGCTGGGAGTTGTACTTCCTTTTGTTTATCACTATGCTCCCATACACAAGGATGTCATTGAAAAGAAAGAATACCCGAGGCTTGGGCTTCTTACGGCATTCTTTGGTCAAAATTCCTTCACCCAAAAGGACCCTTCCTGGCACAGCTAAGGGTTGTCCAGATGCCCCAAAGCAGTTTTCCACGGAAGCAATGCGTTGGCTGTTAATTTCAGTGTTAACCAGATGGTCCACCATCTCCTTCATTCACCCTAGAGCAGGGGGGGAGGAAATAAAGTTATAAAAATGTGTTCAGCAAACAATTGTATCAATCCTAGCTTCCAAACTGAACAGCAAATTTAAACAGCAGTAAGTAGCTTTTCAAAGAGCCAGGACATGAGTTTAAGTTTTCTGGGTGGCACTACCCAGCAATAATTTATCAAAGCACTCTTCAAATTAAAAAGTAAAACCCACTCAAGTGTCTTATATATTTTGTAGCAGGCTGATATTGCCCATCTCAGGAATCAGAATTCAGTTACCCAACCCTCTTATATCACACACTGGAAAAGGTATAAAACTCCCTACTGTGGACACAGTTATACCAGGATAAAAAAGTGCTTATACCAGTGTAGCTTATTCCCATTCATAGATTCCAAAGCCAGAAGGGCGCGGTGGCCGTAAGAGCCCCCTCAATGCCCACTGGCAAAGGGTTCACTGCCCATGTAACAGCAACTTGTATCGAGCCTGCCAAACTCACCACGCTTAGCTCATTGCTCTCATGATACTTATCTGAAAAGAATGTTGTGTAAGAGATCAAAGGAAAGCCAGTGACACACTGGTCATTAATATCATTGTGCAATGTATGTGTTAACACTTTAAAACAAAATCAGTAAGTATCCATGATTTGCTATACAGTCTGTAACAAAGCAAACGGGAAAAAAACAGGTTTTCTTCCAGATAATTCTCTTCCCTCCTGTCTCCGTTATCTAATGTAAATTGCATAGCTGGTGTGCAACATCAGCTGAGCCAACAGGCTGCAGTGTATTCGATCTCTTTGAGACAGCAGACTTGGTAATTTCTGTTAGTGTCCAGGGACAGGGACTGGATACTGCAAAGGGGGTTCAGGAACTGGGAGCACCAAGTGCTCCCTGCTAGGCAAAATAAGGGTAGGGAGAGTCCTAAGGAGTTTGCTTGGCTGGCTGGGAGTTGTCACAGGGTTTAGCACCAACAAAGCCTTCTTTTCTAACAGCCAATCTTCATTTTAAAATGGTCAATGCTGGAGAATCCACCATGACCCTAGGTACATTGTTCCAGTGGTTATTACTCTCACTGTTTAAAAAAAAAAAAAGTACCACTTATTTGCAGTCTGAATTTGTCTAGCTTCAACTTCCAGCCACTGGATTAAGTTATATCTTTCTCTGCTAGATTGAAGAGCCAATTATTAAATATTTGTTCCTCATGTAGGTGCTAATGGACTGTAATCAAGTCACCTCTTAACCTTCTCTTTGTTAAGCTAAATGGACTGAGATGCTTGAGTCTATTACTATAAAGCATGTTTTCTAATCCTCTGATTATTCTCATGGCTCTTCTCTGAACCCTTTCCAATTTATCAACATCCTGCTTGAATTGTGGGCACCAGAACTGGACAGTATTCCAGCAGCAGTTGCACTCATGCCAAATACAGAAGTAAAATAACCTCTCTGCTCCTTCACAAGATTCTCCAGTTTATGCACCCCAGCAGTGCATTAGCTCTTTTGGCCAAAGCATCACAGCAGCCGCGCGCATGTTCAGCTTATTATCCATCACAACCTCCTAACCCTTTTTCAGAATCACCACTTCCCAGGATAGAATCCCCCCATCCTGGAAGCATGAACTACATTCTTTGTTCCTGGATGTACAAGTTTACATTTGACCCTATTAAAATGCATATTGTTTGCACCTAGTTTTCCCAAGAGCTCCAGATTGCTCTGATCAGTGACTTTTCCTCTTCATTATTTACCACATCCCCCAATTCTTGTGTCCTGTTCAAACTTTATCTGTGATGATTTTATGTTTTCTTCCAGGTCATTGATAAAAATGCTAAATAGCATAGGGCCAAGAACCTATCCCTGTGGGACCCCACTGGAAACACACCAGCTTGAGGAAGAGTCCGCATTCATTTAAAATGACATGTTGAGATCAACCAGTTGGCCAGGCTTTAATCCATTTAATGTGCATCATATTTAGTGTTTGGTTGTTTTTGTTTTTTTTTTAAATCATCAAAATGTCATATGGTACTAAGTCAAAAACACCTTACGGAGTTCTAAGTATATTACATCAACACTATTACCTTTGCCAACCAAACTTGTAATCTCATCAAAATAAGATAAAATTAGTTTGACTAGATCTATTTTCCATAAACCCAGATTGATTTGAATTAATTGCATTACTGCCCTTCAATTCCTTACTAACAGAGTCCCATATCAAGCTGCTCCATTATCTTGCCCAGCATCAATGTCAGACTGACAAGCCTATAATTACCCTGTTTTGATCCTTTTAAAAAATTGGCACAACAATAGTTTTTTCTAATTCCCAAGTGCTCTGGATTATTGAAAAAAAATCAACATTAATGGTCCATTGAACTCCTCAGCCAGTTTTAAAACTCTTGGATACAAGTTTTCTGGACCTGCTGTTTAAAAATGTCTAACTTCGGTAGCTTCTGATGAGCATCCTCCAGAGATACTAGTGGAATGGAAAGAGTGTTATCACTATATGATGAGACTGCATCAAGCTCCCCCCTCAAAATACATAACGGAAATATTTACTGAAGAAGAGGAATTAGCTATACTGCTCTAAGGCACCTCTAAGGCACTGGCAAAACTGCACCCACATTAGGTGTTGTCCCAGGATAACTATATCGGTGTTAAAAAAAAAAACCCCACACCCCTAACCAACAATTACATTGATACAAAAACTGTGTGGAGATCAGTCCATAGAAGTCAATACAATCTTACAATGCCTTTCCTTTTTCTTTTTTAAATGTCACTCATGAAAGGTGCTTGACAGACAGGCATAAAAACTAGAGCTCTGTACAGCAGGGCTGGCTCTGGCAACGCGCCCATCACTGCACAGGGTTGCCTTTGCAGGTGTGTCCATACTAGCAATTTTTTTTAACCTGTTATAAGCAACTGGTCCAGCTGTAGTAAGTACTAGTGTAAACAGAGTGCAATTGTTTTTACCACCACCTTCACTAGCATTTATTGGTGCTAACACCACTGCAGCCGCACTCCCTGCTATTAATGGGTGGAAAGGCTGCTAGTGCAGCGATCTAAGTGGTGAAAGGGCAGTGCAGTCTCCACACCCACTCAATTCTTGGCCTCTCTGATGAGGCTACCAACTAAGGCTCCATAGACACTTTCCTCTAGGAGGGGTGGCCAACCTGTGGCTCTTCAGAAGTTAATATGCGGCTCCTTGTATAGCCACCAATTCTGGGGCTGGAGCTACCGGAGCCAACTTTCCAATGTGCTGGGGGGTGCTCACTGCTCAACCCCTGGCTCTGCTGCAGGCCCCACCCCCACTCCACCCCTTCCCTTGAGCCTGCAGTGCCTCCTCCCCAGCCTCCTGCACACCAAGAAACAGCTGATTGGGAGGTGCAGGGAGGGAGCGGGAGGCAGGGCTGCCAGTGGGCGGGAGGCAGAGGAGTTCATGGGGCTGCTGACATATTACTGTGACTCTCTGGCAATGTCCATTGGTAAATTCTGGCTCTTCCTCAGGCTCAATGAAACAATTAATTGAATTCAAGGATACCACTCACCACCCAAATGGTAACAGCTCTGATCACTGCAAACCCAGGCTGGAACCGAACCAGAATTCCAATTCTCTGAGTAGCCCCTGTGATCCTCCTCTTATTAGATTCACCCCAAACAACCCTGCCCACGCAACCCAACCCCTGCATTTATCACACCAAGTGCTCCTTTTGTTATTTGTGTTTCCAGTTACAAGACACGTCATTCTGAAAACATTCTGAGTAGTATTAAAGGAACTAGATCACAGCATACTCATTCCTCCCTCTCACCTCCACAGCACTGCTCTCCTGTTCAACATTTTTTTTAATTTTAAAAGTACCAGGTTAAGTGATGTGAAAGTGACTCCTTTAAGTCCCTAATTTGGGGTCAATTAAATACTTTCACGCTCATGCCATAAAATCTTCCTCCACTTACATATTTAAAATGCTGTTTATGTTACTGGTATTGGCCCCAAGACTGTGTCTAGATGTAATAATCCACAAGAAACTTTGTAAGAAACTGAATCACTTCCTTTTAGACAGCGGCAGCTCAGAGTTCACAGGGGATGTGCACAGGTCCTTGTTTCTGTTAACATTTCTTATAACGGCTAATATATAACTACTTGTTATCTCAAAAACGTAGGTTTCAAAAGATCTAAAAGCCACACGGTGCTTAGACTTCTTGGCGTCAGTGATGGATAACTACATGGAGAAAATTCTAGACAGACAATTTACATTCACAGAAGCATTTTTCATCTCAACACACCCTTTCAGGGTAGCGATAGGGAAAGCACAACCACCCCCAGAGTAGTAGCTTAAACGTCATACAGTGACGCTAAGCAGTTTCTAAAAGCAGCAGCAGCCGCCAGTTAAAATTACTGGAGACAATGAATTAAGTTCCCCGGTTTAGATTGTGGCCAGGGGGCTGCTATTAATAACCATATAGTTTACAGGAAGCGTAGGGCCAAGTTTTCAAAACAGCTCAGCTCCCAGTTAGGAACCTAGATGAAGTGGCCGTATTTGCCAAGCACCTACCAGTTGCCATGAAGTAAAATGGGCACTCTTGGGTGCTGAATCTGGCTGACCACAGATGATCAGGACCATGTCTTGAGCAGACATGTAAATACAGTGCCTTCAGCAGCAAGGTGCCCCAAATGCCATACTGGGCATTGTCTCTGTATGGATTCAGAGGGAAAGCCAACATTTTCTTCCTAATAAATGATGGAACCACAATAGCTACCTTTTGCGTGTTGCTGGGATCATGTCCCACACAGGCATGATGAGCCAAATGCAAGCTATGAGCAACCAAAAAAGGACAAACCCATGACCGCCCTTGAATTTGGAGAAGGCTCTAATGACCCTCTGACTCACTTCTGTTGGGATGTACAGTATTTTTCAAGGCTTTGAGACAGAGTAGATTTGATGGATTCACACTGCATTAAGCACATCTATTCATCAATGTGTAGTGTGGTCAAAATCCAATTGCAACCTCTACCACACACTGATGAATGAGGGAGAGTAGCACAAAAATAGCAGAGATTTTATTCACTCCTCTTCTAAAGGTCACAGGAAAAATCTGTCTGACGTTGGAAAATTTCTCTGAAAAATAAAATATTAGCAGACCACGACTTCTACTCTGTGAAGTACAAACTGAGGAAAAAGAAAAAGCAGTAATTGTGTCAGGGATGTTTAATGGGATACAAATGCCTCCAGGCCCATCCCACTAAGAACACAGCTGAAACTCCACACCCATCTACTCCACCCCCACATAACACAGCTGTGCACCCAGTCCCATATCAGATTGTTGCTGGAGGCAGCCTTTCCTAGTCATTTCAAGGTGGTGCTCAGGAGCGATATCAGAATGAGACTTACATGCACCTTATGCCAGAAGGCCAAAGGGAGCAACTAGATCTACATTTTCTGAAGTAATGTTCTAGTGACTTTTCCCTTTAAATAAAAATATTTTGAATGTTGCATTATGGGAATAACTGTCTTCCCTTTGTGTTGGGGAGAGTGGAGAGACAGGCTCAGTGTCACCACTTCGCTGGTCGGAGCAAATGAGACTCCTCCAGCCGGAGGCGGTTTTCCTGCAGGCATGGCAAAGCCAGGATTTAACTTCTGCACTTCCCATTACGACGAGTCTACAACCTGCAAACATTTTTCTCCCTCCTGCCTACACAGACATTGCACAATAAATGGATTGTGCACAGAGGGTACAGCACGGCCCTCGGATAAACACCATGTACACTAATTTTCCAGATCTGGAGTCTTGACTACTTTTGGACACGTACAAGAAAACCTTAGGAGAGGAGCTTTGAGCACAAAGGAGATAAGGAAGACAACGATACGCAGCCAAAAGAGAAATAATAGAGGAGAGATTGAAACAAGGGCAGATTGGTGTGGGGGAATTCAGGGTGTAAGAAAATACTGCAGATAATTTTGGGATAATCAGTGCAGAATTGGATAGGTTTTACACAGAATCTTGATCCTGCTTATGGCAATCTCACTGCATGGTAGTACAAGAGCTTGACTCCTGGGTTCTATTCCCAGCTCTGCTACTGACTCACCATGTGATCACCTCCTCTCTTTCCCACGTTACTTATCTGTACAATGGGTAAAATAAGCCTTAGCTCTCGCAGAGGGGCTCTGCGAGGCTATTAGGGTATAAAGTGCTTTAAGAAGGGTTGAGTATGTGTAGTGTGTTTAGCATCTAAAGGTGGAGCAGGGTTCAGGACAATGCCCTGGTGAGAATGCCACCATGCCCCCTTCTTTCCCAGATGTTGACGGGTTGGTTGGCTTCTCATTAGGCATTGGTACTGGACAGTGGAACTCCAACCTTCCATATTAGTCTGTGATTTTTAGGGTAATCCTCTATTTTAGAAGAATGGTAAAGTTTTGTAGTGATTGGATAGTCAGGAAAGAGAGAGAGGGAGAATTCTATATACTTCCTACACTTCTAAATAAACTGACCACGTAATCCCAGATTAAGGATATGCCGCCAAAAGACACAGGGTAAAATTTTCATAAGCACCTTACTGCAAGTCAGTGGGACTTAGGCTCCTAAATCATTTAGGACAATTTTTAACTTTCATGCTTATTTTGGCTCTTAGGCAGCACAGAACACTTGCAAATTTTGTTACAGCAGAACAATGGGGCAAACAGACTGGGTGTAAACATCCTTTCCACTCTCAAATGAGAGAGAAACTAAGGGAACTACCGGTCTAGATTATATTATTGTACCCCAGTACCCTAACCTGTTACTTTTTTGAAAGTAGAACCATTAATTACCCGAGGAAAGAAAAAAAAATCCTCCAAACCACTGCTTGTTAGTGTGTTGCCAGTATGGGGTCAGATGGGCAAAACAGTTTTATTACACATCCCTGCTATCCCATGATCCCACCCATGGATTTCTGCTTCTATGGTAAAATTTGCTCTGATTTAATCAGTTCAAAAAGATAAGAAAAGTTCACTTCCCACCTTATTCCCCAAGGAATAAATGGCTTATGAAAGTGAGTGTGTACTTCTCAGATAAACTGTAAATTACCATCAGGCTGCAAAACCAATTTTACTTTAATAACACTGTGATTCATTTAAAATGTTATTTAGTTTTCTGTACAAATGGAAGGCACTGCATGAATTTAGGGCTTTTTTTTACTGGTAAATAAAACAGACCTGGGAATATGCAATATTGTATTTTTTTTCCTCCCACCAATGAAATGAGACACCATAATTTAGGAATAATAAAGTAATAAGCAAATTAAAAACTCAGGATGTAATTCCTGATCCAGACTATTAAATTGGGAAAATATGTTATTTTTGTTCTGCTTGTATCAAAGTTTGTTACAATGGCTCAGAGGAATCATAGTAGTTATTAAAATAAATGCTATGGAGCTAGTTAAATCACTACAGTGTATTTACCAATAATCAGTAAAAAGTGGACATGTACATACATACGTACACACAGGTGCCAGTTGTGATGGCGGGTTTGTGTGATGTGGTCACCAGTCCATCAACTCATTACAAATAGCCAGAGAGTAAAAACTTTCTCTCGTTACAGAACAGGGCCCAATTTGGCCTGCTGCAACTGATGGGAATAGCCATGTGAGAGAAGTAGTGCGTACACACAGATCTGTAGGAGGAAGGAAAGGAAAGAAACGGAACGAAGGCACAGCCACAGCAAGAGAGGGGTAGTAAGTGGGGATGGTCGCATACTATTCTAGTTTCCCTGGCATTTGACAAACACTGTTTTTGTGGTATTCAACTTGCTCTACAGCTAGTTAATATATTATTAGTTAATGAAATACACTGAACTCTTTGTTTCCACTGTTCGATCATTTGGAGTAGAAAGTTATGTATTAAAAAATTAAGTAGTTGATTAACAACATGACAATTAAACACAGTGCACAGCTGTTTCAGTCCTTTAAACTGAAAGGGAGCATGGCTTTGGGGAATGCTGCCTGAGGAACAGTATGCAGCACAGGTATTTTTCACCCTGGTTAAAAATGTTGAGCACATTTTTCAAGGCTATATATACACAAATGACTTATGCAACCTTTAAGTGTTAACCACAGAGGCCTGGTGGGTTTCCTATGGAGAAGTAGAAGCATCAGCAGTGGCACCTCCCCCCCTGTGCTGTAACAGCTGTGAGTGGAGTCCATGAGAGTAACCACACATCCACTGTCCATTCAGAAACCTCCATGTCATCATTGATATCCTTCCAATAAAAGAGACCTGGGGATGTTTCCCTCTGGAACCCTTCAATAGAACACCAGCTGGAATCAGGCCATCTTGGCCTGTGATCTTGTCACTAGCTAATATGACTTCAGCGGATGAAGGTATAAGTACCTTCACAGGGAGAAAATACTGGGGACTAAAGGACTCTATCTTAGTGGAAAAAGGCATATCAAGAATGAATGGCTGGAACGTAAAGCCAGACAAGTTCAAATAAGAAATAAGGCACATGTTTTTAACAGTGAGGTGATCAACTGCTAGACCAGAACAAAGCACGAAGGGGTAGGGGTGGCGTCTCTCTCCATTTCTTGACATCTTCAAATCAAGCCTGGATCCGTTTCTGGAAGATACACTTTAGTCAGACACAAGTTATTGGGCTCAATACAGAAGTAACTGGGTAAAGTTCTATGGCCTATGTGGTATATAGGAGATCAGACTAGACAATCTAATGGCCCCTTCTGGCCTTAAAAATCTAATCAGTTCTCTGAGGCGTCTTTTCTATGTAACACCAAGGTGCTGCAGGAAGTGTTGCTAGTAACCAGTAGTTAGCACTCTTCTCTTTCATCTTGGTGTTAATCAAAATGCCCCAGGATGGTCTTACAAACCACCAAGTCGCTAGAGGTGCACACTCTGCAAGAGTAGAGAAATGCAGGGGCATAACTGCTTGTGAAAAAGTAATGTTAATTGTTGACACAGATCAGTTGTTCACGAATACAAACAGAAAGCTGGAGTCCATTTGCATGAACAAATACACAGTTTGCTTGTGTAAACCCAGCAACTGTGCTGGCAAATCAAGCACACAGCTGTTTTTGAAAAAAATAAATCAGAATATATCTCTAGATGTTGCAATTAAACAGTTTCCTGATTTCACATCAAAGCATTTCAAACTATATTGGTTCAGTTATAATACTGATTTCCTGAGTTCCACACAGACTCTGCTCTCCTGGCACCTGAAAGCTGTCTATGCAGGTCACAATACCACATAAAATGCATGATGCATAATTCCTTAGATGGAAAAAAGTTACAAAATTTGCAATCGATATTGAAACATGGTCATATATTTTAGCGGGACTAAGCCTATTTTTCCAAAAGAAAAAAAAAAGTAAATACTTAGCATATATATAGCTCTTGTTAATCCAGCATCTTAAAGTGCCTTACAAACATGGGAATTAGGTGAGTATTACTATACCATTTTACAGATGAGTACATTACTGCTAATCATATACATTAAGAAAAGAGATTAGAAACAGTGCAATCACATTACAGAGGCGTTATAGAAGGCTTATTACTACTGTTATTATGATTCAGTATTTGTAAAGCACCAACAACATGCTCAGTGTTGTAGAAGACACAAATACAAAGAGTTTATAGTCTAACGGATAGTGAGAAGAAACAAAGGAAGTCCCAGGAGCTATGATGGACTAAATCATATCCTGAAGGATTCTTGAGCATTTACTGTTCTGAATTTTCTCTGCTAAACAGGGTTTAAAATGTGCTCTGTGCCTCATATTACTGGATCTTATGACTAATGGGTTCAGTAGTAAACATTCATGTTTGTAGGACACAGATTTCCAAACATGTTGCTCAATCCAAACATTTCTAAACTGACTCAGAGGAAGGGTGACTCTGGACTGGGAAGATTTCTGTGTGGCCTTGTACCAAGCTCTGAGGGCCCAGTCCTGTCACCCTCACTCACAGCAAGTAGTATCTTACTATGCAAGCAGTCTCACTGACTTCAGCTGAACTTTTTTGTGGTGCAGGGTGTAACACTGAATCACAGAGAATGTGAGCCAGACCCATCGCTATACATTGGGGATAATACTACTTACCTACCTCACCAGGTTGTGAGACAAAAATGTATTAACGTTTACAAGGTGCTCAGATTCTCGGGTGACTGGGACAAAGAGAAGTACCCGTATAAATAGACCCGAGCCCTCTCCCAGTGGGAGCCAGCCAGTGAGTACAACCATGTCAGCCACGCAGCTCCACGGACTTAACCCCTGCTACCTGTTTCTCACTATCTAAGCGCTGGGCGCTCCCAGGTGAAATGCAGCCCAGGCGCGATCCTGGCTTGGCTCTGGCGGGGACACGTGAAAGTCAGCTGGGGTGCGGTGAAGTTCCTGCTGTTTGCGACTCAGCGCCAGCTGCGGGGGGGGAGCTGAGACGGGCTGGGGTCCTGCCGCCGGCAGCGAACGCCTCTCCCCCTGCACACGGTCCGGCGCTGGAGCCACCCGCCCCTGCAAGTTTTACCTTGTGCTTTTCCCAGCCGGATCCCCTGCCTCGCCACCCGTCCCGCGGCCGCCAGGGGCTTCGCGGACTCCGCAGATCCCCGCTCCCGCGCGCGGCTGCGGCTGCGGCTGCTGCGCTCCGGCTGCCCGCGCACCGCCCTGGAACGCACCGCAACATTCCTCGCCGCTGCTCCGGAGGAGGGGAAGGCGCTCGGCCAATCAGCGCGCGGAAGCCGGAACAGGACCGTCCGGTTCTGGAACGCTCCGACTCAGCATTCCGCTCTGACCACGCCCCTCTGGGGGACCTCGGCCAATCGCAAAGCCAGAGAGAGCCCGGCCAGCGGGCGGAATGGACGCTGGGGGGGCGAGCGGGGCCGTAGGGTCCCCAGCCGGCGAGCTCGGGGCCCGGGCCCCTGTGGAATAGGGGAGGTGGGAGGCGAGGGGGACGGGGGCAGCCAGCAGGGGCTGAGGGGAGGATCCGGCTGCTGGCGGTGAGGCAGGACAGGCACCCTGCACCCAGCCGCTGTGGGGAGCGGGAGCAGGAGGAGTCATCACGGTACCAGCTGGGGAGCAAGGGAGCCTCCAGCCGCGGAGAGAAGGGACGTTGGGACACCAGCTCTCCCGAGGGACTTAGGGAGAGGAGCAGTTTGTGGGAAGTTTTCGGTGTCGGCGCAGACCCTGCCGGAGCCTTTCTCCGTGCCACAGGGTGTGTGGGAGATGGGGGAAATCAGGGCCTGACTTGCTGAGGCTCAGGGAGGAGGAGGAGAAGTGGTTCAGTGCCTGAAGTATGTAGACGATCTGGAACGACATAAATTCCAAAGGCTTGGAGAAGTTTGTTGTGGGGTTGGGCGCTATTTTAGTGTATGGATGCAGTAAAAATAATGTCGTCTTGTATCTCTCGTCTCTTCTGTCTTGCTCTCAACCTCATGGATGAAATCCTGACCCCTTTATAGTCAATGGGAATTTTGCCAGAGGGCACGAATCTCACCCTTTTTGTTTCTCCTTGTTTCAGTGATTCCCCTTACCACAGTCTGACCTGATCTCTTTCTCCAGCGCACCACCAGCCTGTGAGTGCTTTTGTGGATGGTGCACTTCGTGCTCCTGTTTACACTCCTGAAGCACACAACGGCAGTGATGGGAGTTGAATGGTGTTCAGAAGGCCCCTCCCCATGAGAAAGTTTTCAGGCAATGCTCCTCTGAATGGAGCTTGTGGTTTTAGGTACAGGAAGTTCTTAGGGTGACCAGATGTCCTGATTTTATAGGGACAGTACCAATATTTGGGGCTTTTTCTTATATAGGCTCCTATTACCTACCACCTCCTGCCCCGACTTGTCACACTTGCTATCTGGTCACCCTAGAAGTTCTCCCATACTGACAATGATCTAATACAGAACTGTACATGTTCAGCACCTCTGAAAACCACCCCCCTTTAAGGTTTCTCAGTTGAGCACTCAGAAATGGAGGCATACAAAGCTAATGAAAGCATTTGAAAATTTAGATTTACTGTGGTGACTCTGCATAACCTCCATTAGAGTTATACGAGCCTGCACTGTTCTATAATTCAGAGCCTTGCTCGCTTTCCCAATTTTTAATGAGAACTGATGGATCTCTCAAGATATTAAATGTTTCTTGTACAAGTTTTAGTTTTCTTTGGTAAGAAGAATATGGAAATAGCTCTATATATTTTAAAGCTAAAACATCTGTGTAATCATGGGAACTTAAAAGGTCATTTTTTGTCTGTCAGCCCTTACATCTTGATACTGTTCTTCATACTTCATAGGTGTTTCTGAGTGCTGAAAGTGGACTGACTAACTGTGGGTACAAATGGTACACCATTCCTGACATCTTTACTCATGCACATAGCCCCACTGAAGTTTTGTGAGTGAGCATTGCTGGAATGGACCTTTGAAGGACAAATATATTTTTGAAAAATTGGGAGAGGGAAGCCGGCTCAGTTTACAGCAGCACAGAGTAGGCATCAATGTTGAGCTCAGTTTTTCACTCTCAGAGTTTTATTCCAAGATTCATTTTTCTTTGCGGCTGGTGAAGGACATTAGGGTGCAGTCCAAATACACCAGAGAAAGAGGAGCCCTGAAAAGGCAGACTTCTCTAAACCACAGTTTGTGGGAAACTGATGTATTCCTCTCTCGCCAGCCTTTTTACTGGAAATGAGTGTAAATTATTGGGAATTGTTTGATGTTAAACCCCAATAAAAACAATCTCAGAGTTTAACTGCCTTCACAATGATACCACAGAATTGGAAAAATCTCCATGTCTTACAATTTAATACTTAGCTCAGTGCTGTTTGCATAACACTTGCAGTCAGATATGCAAAGGTTGCAGCAGGCAGAAATCGGTGCACTGACTAATATATCAAAAGCAGTCCTAGGACTCTGTGTAATTCAGGTGTAGGCAGTAATAGTTTATAAGCCTTTCTTTCTCCAGGTGTTAAGCTCACTTTGAATCCATTGCTAACTTCTCCTATTCATATCCTTTATCCCAACGACTCAGTGTTTTGAATGACTTTTCTCTGGGATTTCTCATATTAATTGTAATATGTTCAACCCTTTTGATTTTTCTGAAGTGTGATTAAGAATGGCCAGTTGGGCTAGCCCAGTGGTTCCCAAACTTGTTCTGCCGCTTGTGTGGGGAAAGCCCCTGGCAGGCTGGGCCGGTTTGTTTACCTGCCGCGTCCGCAGGTTCAGCCAATTGCGGCTCCCACTGGCCGCGGTTTGCCGTTCCAGGCCAATGGGAGCTGCTGGAAGTGGCACAGGCTGAGGGACGTACTGGCCGCCGCTTCCAGCTGCTCCCATTGGCCTGGAGCAGCGAACTGTGGCCACTGGGAGCCCCTGATCGGCAGGGACGGCTCCAGGCACCAGCATGCCAAGCGCGTTCTTGGGGCGGCAAGCCATTGGGGGGGCTCTGCCGGTCGCCGTGAGGGAGGCAGGCAGGCTGCCTGCCGTGCTTGGGGCGTCAAAATGCCTAGAGCCGCCCCTGGTGATCGGCCAAACCTGCGGATGCGGCAGGTAAACAAACCGGCCCGGCCCACAAGGGGCTTTCCCTGCACAAGCGGCAGAACAAGTTTGGGAACCACTGGGCTAGCCCAAAGGTCCAGCTAGCCCGGTATCCTGTCTTCCAACAGTGGCCAATGCCAGGTGCCCCAGAGGGAATGAACAGAACATTCCTTGTCACCCATTCCCAGCTTCCGGAATGCAGAGGCTAGGGACACCATCTCTGCCCATCCTGGCTAATAGCCATTGATGGACCCATCCTCCATATATTTATGTTGTTCTTTTTGAACCCTGTTATAGTCTTGGCCTTCACAACATCCTCTGGCAAAGAGTTCCACAGGCTGACTGTGTGTTGTGTGAAGACATACTTTCTTTTGTTTTAAACCTGCTGCCTATTCATTTCATTTGGTGACCCCTAGTTCTTGCATTATGGGAAGGAGTAAATTATACTTCCTTATTTACTTTCTCCACACTAGTCATAATTGTGTAGACTTCTATCATATCCCCCCCTTAATCCTCTCCTTTCCAAGCTGAAAAGTCCCAGTCTTATTAATCTCTCCTCATATGGGAGCTGCTCCCAGGGGCGGCTCCAGGCCCCAGCACGCCAAGCGCGTGCTTGGGGCGGCAAGCTGCGGAGGGCGCTCTGTCGGCGTCGCGAGGGCGGCAGGCAGGCTGCCTTCCACGGCTTGCCTGCAGAGGTTCCGCTGGTCCCGCGGCTTCAGTGGACCTCCCGCAGGCAAACCGCCAGAGGCAGCCTGCCTGCCGTGCTTGGAGCAGCAAAATCCCTAGAGCCACCCCTGGCTGCTCCATACCCCTAATCATTTTTGTTTCGTTAATATTTTTAAACACTGGACTGTTGAGCAGATCTAGCACCTGGCTTGGTTGAACATTCTGTGACTTATGATTATCTTTATTTTCTCCATCCTCAGTCAAAAGTGGAACAGTTCAATCAACTGCTGTATGATGTTAGGGAGGCTGCTGTCTCTGAAAGTGTATGTCATTCCTGGTCTGTTAGCCAGTCACACTTTAAAATTGGCTTCCTTTCCTTAGTTCAACTTGGCCCGAGTGCCTCAAGTGGAAAAATAAACCCCCAGTTTTACAAAGAATCCTAAAGGCCACTTGTTAAAGGTCTGTACTTTAAGGAGCTGTACTTTTTCAAGTCCTAAAAATTAAGCACTTGTGAGACCAGTCAGAAAAGCTACAACTTGAAGTATTAGCTTTTAAAGTCCATTTACCTGTTTGTAGTAGTATCTAATCTACTGCCCATCGCATTTTTCTCCAAAAACACCGGTTTCTCAAGAGCAGAAATATCTTCAGCCCAAGTGGGTTGCAATCATTTCAAAGCAAATAAAGAAAATTGCAGCTGTTCAGGCTGAGTCAGCCAAAGGTAAACTCTGTAGGGGAGAAAAATGGCTCTTTATTATCTTCTAGTGGCAAAGTTATTACAACAGCCTGCAGGAAAAGGATTAGTCTATAATGTTAACAAAAACATCTGTTAAATCCCGAGCTAAGTGTACGTTTAACTGAGTATTTAAAAAACAACAGGCATTTTATAAAACTATTCTCAACACAATTCAGTGGAAAGACTCAACTAACATACTTAGGACTTCAGAGCCAGGAGGGTCCTAAGAACTCCAGTGGGCACTATTTTTTAATCTGCTTCATGAAACGTAACATTAGACAATGCCATATAGGTATCTGTCAATCAGGAATTCTGCAGGGTGTAGTGTGATTATAAAGGTTTTATTAGCGTGAATTTGGGATGATCATACTACTTATGAGTGGCACAGCCAACGTGGAAGTTATGCACATATCACAAACAACTGCCAATAAAACCTTTATACCACACCACCCTATCTCTTGCATGAGCCTGATCTGGCTCACACGGGACTCATTGGAAAGACTCCTATGATGAGAGCTGAATCAGTGTATTTTAGAGTTAGCAGAATCTGTATTGGGAATATTTACTGTAACCCCTTTGCTAAAAAGTCTTTGAGTCCAATTGTGCAGAGCTCACAGAAGTAATAGAGCTAATAAATGTTTAAATCACCTGCAAAATGACCTAAAATAGCTTTTCTAGACTTAAAAATATCAGTTTCCAACAGATCATTAATTCAAATAAAGAAGTCTTGATGTTCTGTCAGACACATCCAGTCCATTTGCTGGAAGTAAATTTTGACACAGGTTGACTCTGAAGTTAGCCTTTCATGGTCCTGAATAGGGGAAGGTCCCATCTTTCCTGGTGCTATTGTCCGAGTAGGTCTGGCTGATGAATCAACAATACACTCTCTTCCTCTTAAAAATGTTACTATTGTATTTCGCTCATGTACTGAGCTTTAGTCTAAGGATCTTAAAAGTGTTTTACAAACTGTAATTAAGCGTAACACAATCGGTGACCAAGGTAGATATTTTGTTCCCTTTTTTACAAATAGGTAAACTGAGCCACAGAGAAGCATAGTGACATAGTCAAGGTGTTGCAGAGCTTTTGATCACACTTCCACTGAAGATGGGAATAATGGGAGCTTTGCCATTGATTTCAGTGGGGAGTAGAGTCAGATTCAGTGAATCATTGACAGATTCAGAAATAGAACCCCGGAGTCCATGACTCATAGTCCCATGTGCCTAACTACTTGACCATATTCCATCACTTGGAGTTGAAATTATGGAAGTTATATCAAATATGTGGGATTACCCTACATTCATTAAAAATTGGCAGATTTCTAGGGTTGCATATTTGGATCATCCTAGTATTACAATTTGTTGTGATTCATCCCTAGCCACACCTGGATACATCAGTATCTTAAAAACTGTGATTTGCTGTATGTTTGCACAGTGCCTGGCACAATGGGGCTCTGACCCTGTTGGTCTTTAGGTGTTGCTGCAACTTAAATATTAAGGAATAATAATTAAGAATGAATATGTCAATTACACAGGATATTCCTTTGGTATATAGAGAAATAACAAATTCTGTTCTTACCGCGAGTTGAATTCTAAGAACAAATAGGAAAGCGAAGTGTTAAACTATCATAAAACCATTTGTATTTAGCAGCATTTTTGGCAAGGTTTCAAAACACTTTTATTGTTAGGCGCTGAAGAAGTGTTTTGCTTTTGCTAACATTCGTGCTTAGCACTGGCAGTGTTTCGTGCAGTTCAGTACTTGAAAAAGTCTCGGAAACATGTGCTTCATTTGTCCCTTGCCAGTTTGGGATGACAAATGGCAATAATGAGGCAGCTAGACAGAGAGAGGCTTTTTAGGGGTTTCCCTAGGAAGCAAATAGCAGCTTAAACAGCTTGTTCTGTTCACAGTAGATGATACACTTAACCTCAACAATTATATAAGGCCTGATCCAAGCCCATTGAAATCAAAGGGAGTTTTACTATTGACATCAATGGGTTTCGGATCCAAGACATAATATATAGTTGAAGGTCTTTGTGGCATCTATCTTTTTGACCCTAAAATACCGAGGATAAATATTCTCAATAAACTGTACTTTATATAATGCCATAAATATGTATAGGACTGTATGAAAGGAATGAGTCACAAATAAATAACAGACTCAAAACAGCTTACAATGTAAAGGCATGAATACGTAAAATCCACTTCTTTTTACTTCTCTGGTCAAGTTGCGAATCAGTAGCAGAATGGTGGGTCGTGTCGGAAGTGCATGCAGAAGTGCAGGGAAAGTAGCTGAGCCAGCACTTGATCCTTTCGAGATTCTGGACTCTCCCTGCCTCCAGTCTGCTCCCGACATCCTGAACCAGCTTGCTTACCCTTCTCTTCAAAACTCTGAAGACAGAGTATTCAAGTGGTGGTGACCTGGGATCTGGTCATTTGCTAATGGCTGAGGGATGTCTAGTGTACTTTCCGTTTAAGGAAACGAGTGTATGTCCAAAGCCTCCCCAATGATTTACATTATAGCAAATGCGGAGTGATTGCTGGAGCTCTAGTAACATTGACATCGCTGCATAAACACCATAAAGATAAACAAGAGGCCTCCAAATTGTGTCCATTTCAGAATAACCAGTGGCTCAGAAGTGAGTATTTGCCTAGGTTCTCTATTTACTCCCAGTTTCCGGACATTTAGATTGTATCCCTATTTGGGAACCCCTTACGAGTTTATACACGGTCTTGTTCACAGGCTTTTCAATGCCGTAATGAATTTCTCCTCACCACACGTCTATGAGATGGGGAAGTGTATTTATCCCCATTCTGCAGATGAGGCTCTGAGTTACAGAGACACTGCAACTAGCCTGAAGTCAGTGGAGCTCTGCCAGTTTGCACCAGAAGAGGATCTGGCCCATTGATTGCAACAGTGGTGAGGACTTCCTCTGCTGGCTGGGAGACTGTGCCTGCCCTTCTCTGCTAGCATCTAGGCACTATGCCTCCCTCTCATCATCCCCAGGTTAGATTATGGGAACTTCAGTCACTTTATGCCACAGGGAAGCTACAGTTACAGCAGGAAGCAGATTGCTCTTTGAGCAGCAAAGGCAGATGTAAACAGAGCTGCAGGTCAGTGGCTTCTTGTTCATTTTCTGACTGGATTCAAAGTTATTGATTTAATCCAGAAGGGCCTGAACAGGCTTGATGGTTATCTCAAATAGCCATAATCCGCTGAGAGAGCTGCGCTCCACAGGGACAGTGCCCCAGAAACTCAAAGGTATTTAGGTGCCTAACTCCTATTGCTTTCAATGGAAGTTATGAGCCAAAATACCTTGGAGGATCTGTGCCAACGTAACTAGGAAATCCCAGGATAAAACTGTCAGGTCTTGGGGCAGAATGTGAGCCCACTGCTGAGCCAGAGCCCTCGACTGCCTTTTTGTTCATGCTTCTGCCCAGTAATGACACGTCCCCATGACCAGCCTCTGCACAAACCTTGAGATGAATGGGTAGAGAAGAGAAAGAGAGTGATGCAATTGCTAGAGATGTGATCACTATGTTCAGTGCTAAATAAACTCAGCACGTAAAGTAGGTGTGAGGAAAAGAGGAGTGTATAAAAAAGGGTGATCCAATAGGTTGATATATACTTACAGATAGTCCAGCTAAATTGTGTCTTCTGGCTTTGGTCTCCCAGTTTAGCTAGTGTAATTCTATGCATGTTCCTGTTCTGAATTCTTTTCCCACAGTGTTGCTATTTTATTTAAACAGTGATCTCATATTCAGTGTGTGCTTTTATGACACAAGGTAAATCATGATGAAAGATTAGGTATTTCAAACACTAAAACTTGGGTAGATTAGGCATTTCAAATATTAAAACTGAAAGAAAAAAAACCCAGCACAGGGTAGAAGAGTGCGATAATAATCAGTTAATTAAAAAACTTCTATGTGTTCACCTGTGATTGACTGATTATTCAGAGACACATAAAAAGTTTCATTCAAAAACCTCACTTTGCCTGTTGATATGCCTTTTACTTATGTGGTGAACATATTTCTAGTCTCTCTTTACCCCCACTTTATGTCTACACTACAGTTAGACACCCATGGCTGGCCCATGCCAGCTGACTCAGGCGCGCAGGGATTAGGTTAAGGGGCTGTTTAATTACAGTGTAACCATTAGGGCCTGTGCTGAAGCCTCACACTTCACAGGCTCCCAGAGCCTGGGCTCCAGCCTAAGCCCAACTATCTACGCTGCAATTAAACAGCCCTTAGCCCGAGCCCTGTGAGCCTGAGTCAGCGGGCACAGGTCAGCCACAGGTTTTTAACTGCAGTAGTGTAGAAGCTAGAAGAGAGTTCGAGTAAGAGCAGAGCTTTGAGGGGCCCGTGCTTCGGGATGCGGGGTCCAGGGCGGCCTGTGGAGTTAGCAGGGGGTCTGACGCCGGCAGCAGAGAGCGACCCGGCCGCAGCCCGCCCCGCCGGTTCCCTGTGTCGCCTAGGGGAGCGGTGGAAGCTGGAAAGGGGCAGGGGCTTGGGAAAAGGGGTGGAATGGGGCAGGAAGAGGTGGGGCAGGGTAGGGGCTGGAAGAGGCGGGGGCTTGGGGGAAGTTGTGGAGTGGGGATGGGGGTGGGGGGCCTGGGCTGGAGTGGGGGGTTGTCCCGGACCCTACACCCTCCCAAGGACGGCCCTGAGTAAGAGACTCACACACTGAAGGTAAAATTCATCTCAGGAAGAGGGCCCACACAGCACCCACTTTTCTGTGTTAAAGTGAGGTGAGGGCTGCACATTCCAACAGTGCTCGACTGAGTTTTGTGCATACAGCAGATGTGCAAAGAGCTCTGACAGGCCCAGAGAGTACGACACAGGAAAAGCGAGCACACGTTCAAGGTGCCCTGCTGACATCTTGGTAACCCTAAGAGCAAAGTTCTAGTTAGATGTGATGCCACCAGCATATTGGAATGAAATGTGGCAGTGCTGAGGTCACGGAGCACCCCATCATCCATCTTTAAAGGTGGAAGGAGATTTGTGGACTCCTGGACAAATGGGATCTCTGTCAGCCTGGCTGTGGAGGTGACGGGGTGGTAGGTTATGCCGGCTATGGAAGTGTTATGCCGACCTGCGTGAGGAGGAGGGCTATAGAGCAGGGGTAGGCAACCTATGGCACATGTGCCAAAGTCGGCATTCGAGCTGATTTTCAGTGGCACTCACACTGCCCGGGTCCTGGCCACCAGTCCGGGGGGCTCTGCATTTTAATTGAATTTTAAATTAAGCTTCTTAAACATTTTTAAAACCTTATTTACTTTACATACAACAATAGTTTAGTTATCTATTATAGACTTATAGAAAGAGACCTTCTAAAAACATTAAATTGTATTACTGGTACGCGAAACCTTAAATTAGAGTGAATAGATGAAGACTTGGCCCACCACTTCTGAAAGCTTGCGGACCCTTGATATAGAGTATCATGTCTTAGTCTGAAGGAGTAAAAGATCTGCCTGGGGGAGAGGGAAAGGGATTTCTTTAGGTAGGGAAGGTTGGTTAAGGTTTGAATTAGCAAACTTGTGGATGTGTATCTGGATTGAACTGAACTTCCAAGCCGTACAAGAGAACCTCAGCACCAATCTTTATACCTGGAACTAAAAGCCTGGTGTAATGTTTGTAAAGCAGTAATAGAAATGTTTGAATTTTCAAGGCTTAGTATGTTTACAAGAACTACAACTGATTTTTAGTGCAAAAATAACCCTATGTCCCCAAAAGAGCCCACTGCCTCCGTCCTTAAACAACCAATGTTACCGTATGCAACCCCCATTGTAATCTGCTGGGGAAAGGCAGTGGATGCAGTAAGGTAACCAGGCATAGTGGAGCCATGGGGCCTGCATCTCAATTACAGTAAGGGCTCTTTACACCACTTTGGCAGTGTTAAGGGGCCATAAAGTGAGTGTTAGTTACATTGCTGCCCACCCTTTACGCCGCTAGAGTGATGTGCATAAAAGTGGCCAGACTGGGTCAGACCACTGAGTCACCTAGCCCAGTAGCCTGTCTTCTCCCAGTGTCTGGTACTTCAGAGGGAACTAACAGAACAGGGCAGTTTATCAAGTGAGCTGTCTCCTGTTGTCCACTCTCAACTTTTGACAGCCAAGGGGCCTTAGTGTAAATGAGGCTAAGGCCCTTAATGTGCGAGTGCCTTTGTATTATTTCTATAAATTTGGAATTAGATCCTTGAGAATTAGCTGCTCAGAAGGAAGCCCCTGAATACCAGCTGTTCTGTTCAGCTAGATTCAGTAGGACCAGACTGCAATGAACTATCCCATTGATCCCCTTCTTCCAGGCAGACAGACCCGTTCTATCAGCAAAGTGAGCATTCTTTGGCCAAGGGCCAGACCACCCCCTCCTATAGAAAAGCATGTGGAAGGGAAAAAGTTTTCTAGGGAGCTCAGCGAGTTCCCGTGGCATCCTCTCACTGGGTAAGAGGTAGTTTTTGAGACCAAAGAGGGGACAGAGAGCATTATCCTGCGACTGTGAATATACCCCAAGAGATGGTGGGACATCTTCCCTGCCTCCCAGTTCCAAAAGACATCTGCATGCTCTGTGCTTGCTTTAGTATCCTGGCCACCCCCGTGCAGGAGAGGAATGGGGTCTCTGTGAGTTCGTGTTTTCAGATATTTCTATTTCTGGTGTATTGTGATGTACGCAAGAGACATCACTTTTGATTCAAAATAAGATGTTTCCTTTCCAAGCCTCCCCCACCCACCTTGGTAATATTTGTAAAGGGCACTCCCATTAGTTTGCCTCTACACATTTTTGGCTGTTTGAATTTCTTTAATGCCTTAGGCTCCATCCCTCATAATGCACCCAGCTTAGGAGAATTTCTTGCTACTACTGCATGCATTATCTTTCATTAATACAATTAGCATAATACTGATTAGGATTCATTTATTCTTTGCAAGGGAGTAAAGCCAGTAATACATATCTCAGGATCAAATACCTCAGCCCCTTGTTTTGGGATAGCTTTATTTGGAGCTGTTTATCTCTTTGCATCCTTCCACCTCCTGGGGAAAAAAAGTCACTCAATTGTAAATCTGCTTGGAGCAAGGGAATGCATTGTGATTGTCTTGCAAGCATATTAAATAGGTGAATTGATCTATGGAAGCCGTAGAGCTCAGACATGCTGCTCAACAGTCTAAACTGCCAACTTCATCTTCTTCAAGCACAAAAGCTACTTAGTTTCCCCACATCAAAGCCTTTTCTTAATAATAGCAATAAGACAACTCTAGAGAGAACCATCTAATATTAACTCCAGGGAGTAATCATCTAATCACAATCTGGGGGTGATTTGAGGCACTCATCTGGACCAAATGCCTCACAACACCCCAGGAGTGGTTTTATTGCATGATAGCAGTACCCCATTGAGCCTTATTGCTTAATTAAAAACAAATTCCCAAGTAATTCATTTTTTTTGCCTTCCATAAAAACACAGTAGTACATAGCACGTATAAAACGTCCATTAAATGATGGTAGATGCAAATTTATGTTGTGAGATACAATCCATTTCTTCACCACTTGGGGTTGAAGTTAAATGTAAAACCATTTCCTATAATCTGTGCGCTGCTGTGTTTAGAGAGGAATAAATATGGGAAAGTGAGCTTCATTGTAGGATGCCTTGTTTTTATTAAATTATATGTTTGGTCTGCTAACCCAGCGATTTATGTTACAGACATTACAGACACACACAGTCTATCTGCTTCCCTCGGTGTCCTGAGGGTTTCCTGAGTTTCCCACCTGCTTTCACACATGTCCTTCAAGACACCCCACTGTAACTACCATCCTTTTATTCAGAGCTTTACCATCCCCCCAGAGATTTTCAAACCGCAGCTAACTCGCACAACGTCCTTGTGAGAATGGCAATTCTTATCCCTATTTTACAGAAGGGGAAAATGAGTCAGCGATTTTAAGTGACTTCCCTTAAACCTCAGAGGGGATTTGTGTGAGAGCTGAGATTACAATCCAGGATTCTCAGATACCAAATCTAGAATCAGACGACTAGAAAGACCACTTTATTAAGGGAAAAGAAGGACAAGATGAAACTGTCTTGAAAATTAGTCAATCAGTGGTATTCCTAAACTAGTTGATAGAGATGCTGCTGAAAATGCTGAAGCTCCACTCTTTAACTGCTCCCTGACAGTGTATTGGCATGAGAATCAGAATCAGCAACTTTTAACCGGTGTTTTCCACCTACCAAAACCTAGAACTACCAGGGCATCAATGATTTCTGGATAAAGAAAGACATCATGACAAAAGCTAACTGCTCAGGGCAATGTTGCAAACACAGTGACATTTTCATGGATTAAATGCTTGTTCCTCAAGAAAATGTTGCCCACAAGAAAATGATGTTAGTTGGGAAGGGGACAGGGATGTGGTTATATGGCAACATGAAGGTAAGTGTTGCTGAGAAAAAGAGAAAGTCACAATGGTTAATGATGCTCCGTCTAAAGGGTCAGGCAGTTCCAGTCACAAATATAGATTTCTTTAAAAAAATCTTTCTAAGTCTTATAAGCCACTAGACCAGGCCAGACACTGATAATCCTGTTTCATGGCAACTTTGAAGGTTTGAAATTTGTTTTCACTCCTCACTAGAACAAAGCCAAAACCTTTCAAATGTTTTCATGAAACAGAATTGTGTCAAAACGTCCATTTTCAAGTGAAAAAGATTTTTTTATTTCTCTCTCTCTCTCTTTTCCTCTCTCTCTCTCTTTCTCTTTCTCTCTCATCAGATCAGTGACCAGAGTGCCTATACCTAAGAAAACTTGACATAAAAATGTCACTGAAATCTGTAAGTCTCCATGAAATGTTTCAGCTTCTAACAAACAGCATATTTTAATGAAAATACGTTTGGTCATAAATGTTCTGACCAGCTGTACACACCATAATGATGCAATGTTTCCTGACTTAATTTTTAAAAAGCTAATTAAAATTAAAATGTTGGACAGATTTAAATATTGCTATGGAGCATTTGCCACCTAAAAAGTCCCCTCATTGGGCTAATGAATGAGAACCAGAAAGTGAGAGTGAGGAAATGTGAAACTGACCAGTCTATTTTAATTGTCAAACTGAATGAAATATAAACACAAAGAATTACTAAAATTGACTTTTAAAAAAATTCTTTTAAATGTAATAATTGAGGGTGTTATTTAAGTGAGAACAAGTACTCCTAGAAAAATGACTTTAGAGACTGTTCCTTTTCAAATAAGCATTTGTGACTGACAAATATATACCAGCTCTATCAGAACTCATATTAATCTAGCTTTCACCTAACTCATTGGGACAGGCTACACATAAAATTCAAAGCTGAGTATCCAATAAATGAAAGTTTTAGTAGGCAGATTTTAAAGATGTTTTAATAAATCAGTTAAATGATTTCCTTTCCCTTCCCTCACAATATTTCAGGCAGGTTATGACATTTTACAAGATCCTGTATTAATTTATCTTGATATACTACAATGCTGACCACATGAGGTAAAAAGAAAGCTGAGAAAATACTCTATCAGGTAGTGGAGAGGGATTAAATACAAACCATTTTCAAAACGAAACTTGTCTAGGACTATCACACATCAGGGAGAAGTTTTTATGAGGACACACAGGTCAGCGCACCATAAATGCTCCCTGACAGCTTCAGCACAGTAACGTGCTTTCATCTCAAAAATCATGGAACGGTGAGTTAGGAGACTGAGCCAAAGCTCATATAGGTCAGTGGGAGTCTTTCAGTTGACTGCAGTGAGCTTTAAATCAGGCTCCCAGGGTTCTGGAGTCATTGTTAGGATTCAGGAGGGAGACTTTGGCTCCAGTTTGATGGTGCTCCTTGCTGACCCTTTCTATGTAAAAGCTGCCATTGGAAGTTTGAAAACTAAATGTATTTGATGGCTGTTTAATGGCATTTGTTAAATGACCTGATGGCTCTCAGGCCTGTTCCTAGCAGACAAACATAAAACCCATCATCTCAGCTGATACTAACTGGCCCCTTTGTTTGTAGTCTCAGAAGAGGCCAAGGACTGGATGGGCTTGAAGACTGTATTCCTCTCTCCCCACTAGAAGCAGTTCTGCCTCATCGGAGTTGGAGCATACTGGGGAGGCAGCAGGAGGAAGGGTACTGCGGCTGCCCTAGTAGAAAACTTTCTCTTGGTTCCAGTTGGGAACCAAGTTTTGAAACAAAGCAGTGGCTCTATTGACCTACAGTCAAATGACAGGGTCCTACTCTAGTAACAACAAGCCCTGCTGAGATGGGCAATCGTGCACTGTTGGTGCATGTCCTGGGCGGTTAAAGGCTCTTGTATCCATTGCATGTATCAATGTCATACCAAAGCATGCCTTGTTATGAATGAATTATTGTTCTAATGCCAATAGTCGTTCAGAACATAAATCTCCCAAGCACTGACAAGAGAATAAATTCCTTGGTTTATAAGAGTTTTCTGGTTTTGTCTGTATTTTTAAGCCTGAGAACAGAGTAAGCACAATATTATTGTGACACCGTCCCCCATATTCTTCATAGTGATATTATTATGATATGATTATACATAATTATGATGTATTTTATGCAAGCTGGGTCATGTAAGGTGTCATTGGAAAAGTTATGATTTGTTGAATATGATTATCCTATTTGTATGCATGCATCATTTTTGTATCTGAAGTTATAAATACTGGCTATGTATTTGTACTTACACCTGGGTAACACCACTAGACAAGATGCTTTCAGTCTAGCTAGCTGGTTGGGAAGGGCCTATTCAGGGCAATGAGCCATTAGGGGATACAATAGGCTTTAGGAGAAGTTTATCTCCCACCTGGTGAGCTTTCTTGAGAACACACCAGACAGCCTGTAAGTAATGGCTGCTATGACTCTACAAGGACATGTGACCAGGCCACATGATTCTGGACTCCATCTTGGGATGTCAGTATTTTTCTATCAACTGGTCTAGGAACCAAGTTTTCAAACAAAGGGTTCCCACCATATGTTAAAGCTATATAAGGCAAGGAGTGACATCAGCCATTTGTTGTTCTTCACTGCCCACATAAGAAGACTCCTGGAAACACCTGAGGAACAAAGACTGAACTGGGGGAAGTGCTGGACCCAGGCTAAAGGGATTTCTAGCCTGTGTATGAAAGATCTGGGGATTCCAAGCTGTAAAGCAAGTGCAGCTTGTCCCTTAAGAAACTGCAGCCTGCTTGTATCATCGGCCAGGGTGAAAATTTGCTAATTCAAATCCTATCTTTCCAGTATCTTAGACTTAGTTTGCATTTTTGTTTATTAGGTAATCTGCTTTGATCTGTTTGCTATCACTTATAATCACTTAAAATCTATATTCTGTAGTTAATAAACTTGTTTTTGCTTTATCTCAACCACTGAGTTGGCGTGAAGTGCTTGGGAATATTAGCTCAGAGAGGCTGTTGCACATTCCTCTCCACATTGAGGGGGGGGGGGATGAACTGTATAAGCTTGTGCTGTGCAGTGCAAGACGTGGCACTGTCACAGTTGCAAGGATGGGAGCACACCCCATCTTCCCTGATAATTTGCACATTTCAGGTGGTGCCTGAAGGAAGCCATTGTCGGTGGCAGTTTCTCACTTGTTTTGCTCTTCTTAGCAAACAACTCATAAGGCACATTATCCAGAGATGTTTGCTTCTCACTGTAGGCCTGGTTTGACATGAGTAATTGGAAATGGATGAGGCCTCATTTCTAGGGAGACAGGATTAGGGAAGTAAATGGATCAGCAAGCTGGAAACAGAATGTCTGCACTAGATAAAATAATGGGGAACACTCAGGGAGCCATTTACAATGGACAACATACAATGCCTAAGAGAAGTTGGGAATGCAAAGATGGAATAAAAAATAATTCGTACATGAACAGTGTGTGGCCAGAGTATGCTGTACAGGGATTGGTTCCTACAAAGTAACCAACGCCAATCCCCAAACATGCGGGGCAATGCATGGTAAATGCAATGCAATGTGTATTGCCCTACCAAATTCACAGTCCAATTTGGTAAATGTCAATTTTAAAAATAGTAAATTTCATGATTTCTGCTATTTAAATCTGAAATTTCCCGGTGTTGTAACTGGAGGGGTCCTGGCCCAAAAAGACGTTGTTGGCGGGTCGCAAGGTTATTGCGGGGGGAAGGGGGTTATGGAACAGCTACCCTTACTTCTGCGCTGCTTCTGGTAGCAGCACCGTCTTCAGAGCTGAGCAAGCGGAAAGTGGCAGCTGGTGGCCGGGAGCCCAGCTCTGAAGGCAGAGCCACCACAAGCAGCAGCGCACAAGTAAGGATGGCACGGTATGGTATTGCCACCCTTACTGCTGTGCTGCTTCCTGCAAAGCTGGGCCCTCAGTTAACAGCCGCCACTGTCTGGCTGCCCAGCTCTGAAGGCAGCAGCGCAAAAGTGAGGACAGCATGGGATGGTTTTGCCACTGTTACTTCTGTGTTGCTGCTGGCAGGGTGCTGCCTTCAGAGTTTGGTGCCCAGCCAACAGTCACTCCTCTCCCGGCCACCCAGCTCTGAAGTCAGCACACAAGTAAGGCTGGTGATACCGTGACACCCCCTAAAATAACCTTGCAACTCCCTTTTGGGGCAGGACCCCCATTTTGAGAAATGCTGGTCTCCCCTATGAAAGCGTGCACACAAAAGACCAGATTTCATGGTCCGTGATGCATTTCTGCAACTTGCTGCAATTTCAGGTGGGCCCACAGAAGATGTTGTTGTTGATGATGATGGACTTGTTCCAGGTTCAATGTTAAAAGGCTTTATCATTCTTTCAGGCTCAACTTTTATAATAGCTTGGACAGCAATTTCATCCGCAGCCATGCCCTTTGTGGTAACGTCTTTGTGAAGAGCTCTTGGTGAAGACTGCACATTTTAAGGCAGCTGTAATAGCAACAACAAAATAAATGTGTGGCAGGCAGTCAGGTAATACTTGGTCATAGCCTTATCTTTTGTGCAAAGCTGCTGATGCTTCTCACAGTCTTTGTTGAGAAATTGCTCGAGATGGCCATGTTGTGCCATATACCACTGAAGTGGCTGGCAGTCCAGTATACTGCTCCCTGAAGTAGGCAGGGCATGATATTTAGCCTGGCTTCTGCTACATTTACACAACCCCATTTAGTATAATTCACAAGACCACACTGGAAAGCAAGTGGAATCATCTCTGCATATGTCTCAAGCTCCATGGACTTGTTATTATCTCTCTTTGCTGCTAAGTAACCCATCAGAAGTTGGAAGAAATCCATTACATAGTTTTCCTGGAACAGAAATGCATCTGAAATTTTTTTCCCTTGGGTAATGTAAGTGTCCATAAGCTGGTGGAGTGACTGGGTGCTGTTGTGAAGTCTGCTAGAAGTCGGTGCTTCCATTCTGTTTTCTCTGTGTGCCTTCTTCACATCTTCAAATGCGTCAATGACCATTTTAGCTTTCTCCAAGCTGTGTCTCTTCTCAGTGTCTGGGAGAACATCATTGTTCATGGAACCACAAAATGCCATCCAGTTCATTGGATCATTCATAAGTTTGTGGAGTCTAAAGCCACAGTTCTATGCTTTCCCTCTTAGAGCCTGGCAGAAGTACATAGGTGTTGGCTTCCACAAAGATGGCTTCGAACCCACTTTCCTGCATCACACCCATGAAATTCATGCATGATGCATGCCTCACACCTTAAGGTGGTAATTGTCATTCATTTTGATTACTTCATTTACTCATCCGTGCTTGGCAGTATACTGCTTCATCTTACATGGCATAGATCCAGCCATGACCTAGAAAGCGGAAGATAGCCTAAAAATATTTCATCCCGGTGTACACTGTATTAACGTCAGTTGCCAGTTCAGGACTCACTGGACAATATTCCTCAAATATAAAAAAGCAGACAGAAACCCTTCTCTCAGATCAGTCCATTCTCCACATAATGACAAATAGTTTGATGTATTACATGGTACAAACAAGCTTAGACTGTCATGTGACTACAGACTTTTGCTTTAACCAAAGGCAAAAAAGTACTTGGAAAATACGTAAAACATATCGCCTGGGGCTAAATATTTCCCAAATATTCCAAAACACTACCAGTCTGAATACATTGTTGCATTATCAATTGTATTTAGCTGCTTTCTGATCAAAATTAGACTATGTTTCTTTGAGTTATGGCCTTTTTTAGGATTTTTAATGACTTTTTTTCAGCTTGGATGTCCAATAATGTTTAAATATTATGAGATATAGAAAAACTGCACCACATCCGGCAGCTACATTCAGACTGGGCTTGACCACCAGATGTGTGTCTACTGTGATAACAAAGAACTGTTCTCTACCTAATGGGTTACCCTAATTCATTAATAAGACTCCTTTTAAAATCTGGCTGGTAGATTATGTGTGGTTATTGCTAGAGCAAATCACTTTGTGAGGCTGTTGCGCCACCTTCTGGTACTAATGCAAGAATGTACCATATTTGTTAAACTATAGCTCAGAATAAGCAGAGTAAGGAAATAGTTATAATGTATTTTTCTGTTAGCAAAAAGTTAAAAATGGGACTCCACTGAGAAACGTATACAATAGAATCATGGTTATAAAACTGTTATTGTGAGACTATTATACACAGCCTTGCAGCGCCTTACAGCTTGTGTCATCATTTACACAACTGCAAGGTGATTGCAAATCAGAATGGTAGTGTTATACATACTCTTTGCACACGTACAAATGGCAACACAAGGTGCACCAGTGCAGGATGAGGGGCTTATGGCTGACCGAGTCAGTCCTAATACCTTGGTATAAAAGACTAGGGCTGAAACTTTCAAATTTGGGTGCCTAAAGTTGGGCACTTAATATTAGTCACCCAAGTTTGAAAATGTTGGCCCAGAAAGCTGAGTGATTCTGATGTCATGTACATTATTATTACACAGCTCCACTAGCTTCTGATTTCCATTATGCAAAACCAAGACCTAAGGTTTGATATTTGGTTTTCTTGATGCTGCAGCCCAGTCTGCTGTATATAGGGGAAAACTGGCTTTGGGAAGACGAGCATAACCCGCTGGACCCACTAAACAACTGAAAAAAAACCCCAAAAAACAGTAGTCTACAAAATCATGTTCTATGGCCATATTCTACGGAGTGCTACCTGCAGAACCTAACCAGGTCAGGGGCTCATAGTGTGTCTGTAATGTAGCCACAAACTGTTCAAATACCTTAGCCCTGCTTCCCCGGCCACCCTTCATGTCCTTTTCTAGGGGCCTCCAGTTCATTATATGTCATCACAAGAACATCAGTGGGAAATTGTAGTAGTGGAAGATGTGGATGATTCTGTGAGGGAGATGGGCAGCAATGCAACTGCCAGGTTCCAAAGAAAAAATATATAGTGGTATTCCCTTAAAAAATATGTTAGCACTGTTTCCCTTCACCCACTAATAAATGTCACTCCAGTGTGGCTCACTCTTGTTGGTAGAGATTAATCAATATGAGTGATAGTTTTGTTCACCTTAGTAATTTATTTTACATTAAGAGTAGGGAAATTCTGTCACACAAGCATGAAGAGCTTAAATCTGTCTCTGATGCAGTAGCCTCCTCATTTTATTAAGTGGAACATTACGTTTATCTTCTCTAATAAAAGCTCCAAGTTTTCAATAGGATCCTAAGATCATAAACAATTGGCCTTTAGTACAATTACAACAGTGGAAACAAAAGACAATATTGTGTAAAATATGTGGTTCTAATCCTATTTGCACGTGATTACCAACAAGAAATGTCACACTGCAAACTATGTGATGAAAAATATAGAACGTCTGCTTTACTTACTGGGGTTTTTTAGACAACTTGTCTGTGTTTTTGCTGGAGATTAGTTTTAGCATATATGGGGCCTATTAATTCTAGGATATATGGGATATATATGGAAAAGTAAAAGAAGTATGCAAAAGGAGGGGAAGGAACATAAATTTTATGGCTCCAATACTGCTGTCCTTACTTGGGCAAACCACCCATTGACCAAGATAATGAGTTATTAAAATGCAGAGCTTTTCTATTAGGGGGGGCTGTTTGGAGGCCGATGTGAAAAAAGTATGTTTAATTCAGCTCAGTTGCCGGGGGACAGGCGTCCATGTCACAAAAATCACCTCCACAGCGGGCTCCAAGTGGTACCTTTGTTCACAGTCTCAGCAGAGTAGTCATGGACTGAATGAGACTGGAGAGTGAATGACCTTCTTAGTGTGGCCCTTCTAAATCAAGGCTGAAGCTCATTAGTGGGGCAGAAGCTTGGTTTGCCTGTGCTGCTATTGTTCTGTGGGGCTAAACAGAGGCTGAAAGGCTCTAGGCCTTTCATTCTGGCACCTTTCACGCCCCATTCTGTTAATATATTCAGGCGGAGTGCTTCTCGGTGGTGTCCAATGACTCCTTGAACTCCTTCGCAGGGTGGTGGGCATTCTCTGCTCAGTGGCCCCTTCCAGTTCCCTCATTTTCAACCTCCAACCTTTCCCCCAGCTCCAGTTAGTCATTTGTTGTTGGAAGCAACTAATTGATTTCTGGGCTTTGTGGCCTTTCCATTGCCCTTGGAGTGCTTTTGTGCTTGTGGTCTCCACCAACCCTACCCCAGAATTCAAATAGGCCGGCACCTTTCGCCAACCCTAAAAAAAAAACATTTGGGATGGGGTGGGGGAACGCTACACACATGAGCTACTGTGTGTTTGATAAAATCAAAAATCACCAGGAGATTTTAATTGAGGCAGTTTTAATTTGCAAACCACTGACCAGATTATCTCATGGACATTGCTACAGAATATCAAGTTAATGTTAGTAGAGCCAGAACACTGTCCAGCACGTTCCAGATCCGCTATACAGCTATGTATGGGCTCACAATGTCTTTGCTAAAGGTGTGTGTATGGTGCTTTGTGGCCCTCAAATTGGCTGCTCATGCACAGTAGCTCTTTTAAAAATAAACTGTAGTTGAACATTTGCTGTTTTGAGATGCAAATATCAAAGAAATTTTCCCACCTGAGACAGCCCTACTGGACTAAAAATACCACCATTTAAAATAAAGGGCTCAAATATTGCAGTAGTGGGTGCTGCGTAAGACACTAATAGATGGCTCCTTATTTAGTAATAGAGACCAACAAAGCATCTAAAATAAGTAAACTTCTATATTTTCAAGCAAGCATTTGTTTTAAGCATATTAGCTCATGGGCTGAGAACTCACATGGCAAGTTTTAGTCTCATCTGAATGTTTATAGCTGCTATAAATGGTGATATATAACCCTGAAAACAGGGTTTTAGAACAGGACTGCTGAGTCCCTTGGCTATAGCAATGCAAAAAATGTTGCGGTAATGAGCTGCAATACCAAGACAAAATAGAATGAGGTAAAGATTGCAAGGCCGACTTAACACTGAATTTCATCACTTTATTGGGGTTAGGCCAGAACTTTAGCATTATGTGTGTGTGTGTGGGTGTGTGTGAGCGAGAGAGAGAGAGAGATTGACTCTGGTGTCAATGAAGCAAGTGATTTTTTGCATCTAAATATACTGGGTGAGTTCCAGCCCTCCTTACTCATTCTGTTCAATGGGAGTTTTTTCCCAGCAAGGCATGCAGGATGGGGCCCAATATTGTGCACAATAAAGAACAATTTAATTTGGTTTTCTATTTTCCTCTCCTTCTGCATTTCCATACAGAATAAATGAAAATCTGTTCCTGAGCTCCCCAGGAGCCCAACCTACGGAAGGATTCCATGTGCCAATGCCTCTTTCCCCGCTCATTATCATAGAATTGCAATCAAACTCTAATTTTTGAAATAAAAAACTGTAGAATCCTTTATTGGCACTATTAAACCTTCCATCTTCATTATTTAGGACGGCTACTTACCTTTTACTCAATGAAGCCATAATGCAACTGCTCCTATAAAAACTATTGAAATGGCTACTGTGGCAGTGAGTAGATTTTCCTCTGTGTAAAATAATCTTCTGTGAGTGAGGCATAACTATCATTTACATTAATTAAGCAGCTATATAATGGGGTGTTCAATAGCTATTACATCATTTAAATTCTTCAATGGGCACCTCAACCACCCAAGAACTATCCAGCTGAACATTTGCAAGTCCATAATTTTAAAATAATCCGTTAGACATAGAATCCACTTAGCAGAGAATATTGCGGCCAATCTTACTGAAAGAAACTCACCGTTCATATAGATTTATGTGGCAGTTTTGACATACACACGCCACGTGTAGTCCCATGTTCCCTCCCCACCAGCCCAACAATGCTATTTAATGAGCACTGTCAGTGGTCTTGGAATTTTACACACCTTAGACGGAAATATTGTGCCTCTCCCAGGAAGCTCACAGAGTAAGGTCCTGAACCTGCAGTTGGAGCCACCCAAACATAAGGGGGCTGCCCATATGCATCCTGTTGCAGGATTGAAGTCTGGGGCTGGCTCTGGAGACCCAATTCAAAGTCATATGCTTTACTCACAAAATGTTGTCTGTAGTTTTGCTGATGCTTGCTGATTTTCTTACAGTTCCCAGCTGCTGCAATGAACAGAGCTTGTGCTAATCTCCATTTTCATTTTTTTTAAAAAGTGTGTTTTTAGACCACACAGTTGGGGACACAATCTCAAAAACATGACCCAAGTGTCCTTGAGCGGCTCCACCCAGCAGGCAAATAAAACAAACCCACATTTTATTAGTTTTTTAAAACTCTCATGATTTTTTTAAAGTAAATTATGTGGGTTGTTTTTTTTGAGGCGGGGGAGGCTGACTTTAAATGCTTGGGGCTGGCAATACTGTCATTTGACTAATAATTTCACTGAGATTTCATGGAGGTAAGAGTTGGAGGAGCCATGCATTGAGGGTCCAACATGTCACATGATGTAGCATAAGTAAGATAGACACTATTTGGAGGCATAAACCTAGTGTAACAGACCAGGGCATAATGGTCATGGCTGGCTGGGGGTCCACAAGTTGAGGATGCCCACGAGGTAGTTGTCAGCGAGCTGGGATCAGAGCAATCACTAGCCCTAAGCTTAGTAGGCAAGAGGGTCAGAGGCCAGCCATCAGGCAGGAATCAGAGGGCAGAGTCAGGGTCAGAGCGAGGCTGGGGTCAGAGATCAGTACCAGGCTTGAGTCACGCTAGGATCAGAGCGTGGTGCTCAGAAGGCCAAGGTGTGGGACGGCAGCAAGCACTAAGGGTATAATTTTCAAAACTGTTTAAATGTCTTAGGAGTCTGGGCCCAGGTCCTCAAGGGATTTAGGTCCCTAGCTCCCATTGACGCTCCCATTGAAATCAATGAGAGTGAGGTGTCTAAATACCTTGGAAGATTGAGACCTTAGGTGTTGCAAGGCTGAGCAGAGCAATGCCTAAATAGCTGTAAAAATCTGGGCTTTTGGCACTTTAGAAAATGTTACGCTTGGGCTGTTAAGCCAATCAAGTGCTTTAGAAAACGTTACTCAAAAAGCCAACATTAATGCCTACGGTTAACACCTCTCCCATATATACAGAAGATACCAATCCCAATCAAAGTGCAGAGTAAATATGACTTAAAGCTGGCTATACAAGCAGCGCTGCGTGATAGTCAGTAGGAATGATTGTTTTCTTTTTAAATATAGACACTACTAGGCCAGGAAGGCACCTCACAGGGTGAAGAAAGAAGAAAAGAAGGCAGGCAGCCTTTCCAACTCTCAAGGCGGCAAAGCAAGAGGTGAAATTCCTTTGCATTCCTCTGTTTATTGATTTCTGCCTGACTGCATGAATAAAATCATATTCCTGCTACTGAGCTTGTTCGTCAAGTCATTCTTTATCTGGCATACAATGATGCTGGGAGCACATTTTGCAAGTTTAGGGAAACAAGGCTGAGGGCATTATATCACTAAAGACATGACGAGGCTGTGAGTTGGTCCCAGAGGTCATGGATTCCGTGACTTTTCAGGACCTCTGTGACGTCTGCGGCTGGCCGAGGGACGCCTGAGCAGCTTGGGTAGCCCCTGGGTCAGCTGCAGCAGCCACTGCTGGGGCAGTCACAGGCTGTCGTGCTCCCCTACCCCGCAGCAGCAGTGGGGGGTCTCAGGCTGCCACACACCCCGCCCTCTCAACAGCAGCAGGGGAGTCTCGGGCCGCCATCCCCCTATACCCCCAGCCGCATCTGGGGTCCCGGGCTGCCCCATGGCACCCAAGATTTAGTCAGGGATATATAGTATCCCCGGGGCTGTGAATATTTGTTTACTGCCCATGACCTGTCCATGATGTTTACTAAAAATACCTGTGACTAAAATGTAGTCTTCATCATTGTGACGGGTTGGATCACAGAAACCCCCCAGGAGCTGCCAACCGATGTGCCAAGACTACTTCTGCCCTTGCTTTCCCTGCCAGCTTAGGACCCCAGCACCCTGTCTTGCTGAGCCAGACACTCCCGTCTGCTCCAACACAGACCCAGGGTCTGAATTACTTGCCCCAAAGCTGCAGCTTTACCTGAAAGCAGCTCACAGAAGTGTTCCTGTCTTTAACACTCAGATGCCCAACTCCCAATGGGGTCTAAACCCAAATAAATCTGTTTTACCCTATATAAAGCTTATGCAGGGTAAACTCATAAATTGTTCGCCTTCTATAACACTGATAGAGAGATCTGCACAGCTGTTTGCTCCCCCAGGTATTAATACATACTCTGAGTTAATTAATAAGTAAAAAGTGATTTTATTAATTACAGAAAGTAGGATTTAAATGGTTCTAAGTAGTAACAGACAGAACAAAGTAACTCATGCCGCAAAATGAAATAAAATGTGCAAATCTGTCTAATCAAACTTAATACAGATAATGTCACCCTCAGAGATGCTGCAGTAAGTTTTTTTCCTTGGACTGGCCACCTTCCAGGCCTGGGCACAATTCTTTCCCCTGTTACAGCTCTTGTTTCAGCTCAGGTGGTAGCTAGGGGATTCTTCATGATGGCTCCTCTCCTCCATTTGTTCTGTTCCACCCCTTTATATATATTTTACATAAGGTGGGACTCCTTTGTCCCTCTGGGTTTCCATGCCCTCTCACTGGAAAAGCACCAGGTTAAAGATGGATTCCACTTCATGTGACATGATCACATGTCACAGTAAGACCCCAAGCCTTCATTCCTCCCAACCTGACTCACAGGAAGGCCTGCCTGCAAACAGAGCCGTCCAGTCAATTGTCCTGTTGATGGGAACCATTAAGATTTCAAACCACCATTAATGGCCCACACTTTGCATAATTACAATAGGCCCTCAGAGTTATATTTCATATTTCTAGTTGCAGATACAAGAGTGGTACATTTATACAAATAGGATGATCACACTCAGTAGATTATAAGCTTTGTAATGATACCTTACAAGAGACCTTTTGCATGAAGCATAACCCAGTTACATTATAGTCACTCATTAGCATATTTTTATAAAACCATATAGAGCACAGCGTCACGCCCGCCTTCTGAATTTACTGCCAGAGACTTGGCCACTGACCATGGCGAAGGCAGTATACCTACAATTTGGTTTGGGGCTCCCCTATGGGGCAGATACCCCTGTGTCCCCCAAAAGGGAAAGAGACCCTGATCCAGCTGTAGGCTCACAGCTACCAGCTATGATAGACCTTTCACTGGCCAGCAAAATCCCTCCCCCCCACTTTCACTCAGGTTGGGTTTGCTTCCAGCTAGAGTCCTTGGGGTTTGTTCCCACCGCAGTGGTCACCAGGACCCCAACTTCCAGGATACATGTCTCTGTGCATCTCTTCCACCCATTACAGCCAGTTCATGCTTCTGGGTCTTAACTGCTTTGTTTTTTAAGTCCAGGGTTTGCTGGTGGGCAAATATTCCCCACGTGCTTCCTAATCAGGTACTTAACCTTGCAAATTCCTTCCTAAAGAAGCTGACCAAATGCCTCACAAAGCTTACTTAAAAATCAAGCCAGTATACAGCCAATATGCTTAACCTCACGTACAAAATAATATATGTGTACAAATAGAATAAATAAATGTAGTAAACCATAACCATTACAAAAATATGTTACATGGCACAGGCCGCACAAAACATATTCCAGTTATGTCATACTCCCATAAAGACGGGAGGTACCATCACAATCATCGTCAAGAACAGAAGAACCCCTCTACTCAGTAAGTTACGCTCATTCTACTGCTGTTTTTAAAATAGGTGGCGAGAGAGCACAAGTGTTGTTCAAGTCGTCTCTCCTGTCCCACAGCAGGAGGGGTCGGGGGGGTACTCTGGGGGAGGGGGGCCCCAGGGGCACCATGAATGCTGGGCGGGGGGTTGGCCCAGGGGTGCCATGGGTGCTCTGGGAGGAGGGAGAGGCGACATGCGGTCTGGAACCCGGGCTGCTGCTGGGAGAAGGGCCGGGCAGTGGTGCACAGCCCGGGACCCACCGCTGCTGCTGAGGGGGAGGAGTGGGGGTGCGGAGGCCTGAGACTACCCCAGCAGTGGCTGCTGTGGCTGGCCCAGGGTTGCCTGAGCTGCTCAGGTGGCCCCTGGGCCAGCCGCACTCACTGCTGCAGAAGTCCCAGAGGTCCCAGAAAGTCACAGAATCTGTGACTTCTATGACAGACTTAATGATGATGTCCTATGTACTGTTGAGTTGAGGCACAGCTGAGACAACACTAGAAAGGCCAAGTTGACCAATCAGAACATCTCTCTGATCAAGGAAGGACCTGCTCCTACAACCATTACATAAGTGAAATACCAATGAGCTCCAGAGAACAGACACTAATATAATGACAGCTCATGAAAGGTCTTTTCAGGGGAGAGCACTTACTACCAATACTAAATTTTTCTTTGATACAGGGGCCTTGGGTCTCCATTGTTTTCTGTAATCCATGCCCAGCATGCGGACGCTTCAGCGGTAGGTGATTTAGAAATACCCATAGAGCCCCCAGCTACTGTTTGTTTAGTCAGCAGCCAGGGGGGAGGGGAAGGGGTGCATTTGCCAGATGTAGCGGCTACTCTCAGCAACAGTGACATGGTTGATCCTATATTTTCCACTTCTGCTCATAAATTTAATTAAATGAGCACATAGAGTGAGATTTTTAGCATAACATAACAAGGCACATTTATCAACTAAGGACCACAAGGAATGTAGCTCAGCATAGGGAGTTAGTTAGTGGAAAAGTGATTTTGTGTGTGTGGGTGTGTTGGGTGACCAGACAGCATGTGTGAAATATCAGGCCAAGGGGTGGAGGGTAATAAGTACCTATATAAGACAAAGCACCGCATATCGGGACTGTTGCTATAAAATTGGGACATCTGGTCACCCTATGTGTGTGGTGGGGGGCATTGTAGCTACCTAGCATGAACTAGGAGGCTAAGACTTTCATGAAGTTCCATAAAACTAGTGGTTTCTATTCAAGGCCTTTAAAGTAGTTTTGCCATGTAACCCGGCATCAAGGTTCTCAACATGCTGTGTTGGACTAAAGTGTGGGGAATGCTCTAGGGGAAATTCCAAGCCCCGCTAAATATTGTCAGGCAGCTTTTTTTGGCTGACAAATATATCTGAAGTTGTGTGTTTTAGCATAACTGCTGTTCATTCACCCACGGCTAAACAGATTGCTGCAGGTAGCAAGCTGGTAAGATAGTTGGGCTAAGAGTAACCAGGGTTGTCACTGGTGCTGGCCTCACTCCAAAAGCTAAGTGTGATTTTTACATGACAATAGGCCGCTTGCAGTGAAAAGTCCTCATGGAGACAAGGCACAGGCAGATTTTGCTTCAGTATAGCTAGTCATAGTCAACCCTTTACCTCCCACCTTGGGTTTACCACAACTAGCTACACTGATGCTAAAAACTAGCTGTTCCTTGTCGCTACAAGGATTTTCCCTTGCGATCAGGGCCGGCTCTAGACCCCAGCGCGCCAAACGCGCACGTGGGGCGGCATTTTCCCGGGAGGGCGGCAGGCGGGTCCGGCGGACCTTCCGCAGTCTTGCCTGCGGAAGCTCCACTGGAGCCGCAGACCAGCTGCAAGAGGTCCCACGGAGGCGCGGGACTGGCGCCCGGCAGCGCGCCCCCTGCGGCGTGCTGCCCTGCTTGGGGTGGCCGAATTCTTAGAGCCGCCCCTGCTTGCGATAGCTGGCTTGATGTAAAAACACACCTTTTTCCTCCAATTGTCAGATGCTGGAGGTGAATGGTGATGCCGGAAGGTAATGAGCGTGTATGGGGCAATTCACGTCAGGGCATATAGTTTAGAATAAAGGAACTTGAGTCCAGATTCTCAATGGTATGCAGATGCCGCTGAGTGGAGAGCGGAAAAAAAGGCTAAGAAGCATGACAGTGGAGTGACTGGACCAGAGCTACCATCCTAGGTGGTTGCTGCAGTGGTCTCTGAGCTCAGTATTGGTTGCTAACTGAACCACTTCTACCAGCCTTTCTATAAGGCTTTAGCTTCAGCTTCATCGCTACAGTAGAGTGGACTTGTCCTTTGTTGCACGAATTGCGCTGAACCTGAGCTAAAGCACTTGTCCCAAGCACATCAAGGAACAAATGCTTGTAAAACAGCTGGGCCAGGTACTATGCAAGGGTGTGTGAATGTTGCTAGCTCAAGGAATTTCAGCCATCATGTTTCTGCAAGGCCCTTTTCCCTACTGTCACTAGGACCTAGGAGTTCCCTACTTTACTTCCAAACCCAAGCGCCTGTAGGGCAGGCAGCACCACAGGCACATGCAGAGCAGCTGATTTAGTAACATTTGCCCTGTGTTTTTCAGGGCTGCTTCTGCTATAGGTTATTAGTTAAACTAAAAATAAAGGGGGGAAGAAATAAGTGAGCTCATTTGTATTAAGGCTCTATGATATCAGCATTTGCTGAAGTTTGTCTCCAGATGTGAGAGATTAGGAAGCTGCAAATATTCTATTTAAGGAAGACGTTATAAACAGAAATACTTTCTACTGATTGCTAACTGTATTAACAGCTTCCTCTAGTGCATATTTCCTGGACACACACACACACACACACACACACACACCTGAGACAACACACACATCATATGAGGTATTGACTTTACTGGGATTATTATAAGGGTTATATATTAGTCTCAGCAGCCACCAGCGATTGCACTCAGAGACCATATTTCCTGTAGGAAGTGAACACTTCTATTCATTTTAAAAAGGGTCTTTATTCACATTCCCAGGACTATATATAGTATTTTGTAGTGATTCATACAACTATTAAAGTGTAGCCTTATGTTTTTATACGTAAACAAACAAAAGAGAAGTAAAAATGCAAATGAAAACATGTGATGCAATGCTCTACCCAAATCAGGGTTTTTTGGCACAGGTAGATCTGACTTTTCTTGTGGGGTTCTCCGCATGAGAGACCTAGCAATGACACTAATGGCCGAACAAAAGCTAAGCTATGCCATTTCTTCAGCTACCAAACCACATTAATATGCCAAGGCTGCTTTTCCATCACGCTCCCAGCACCTTTGCTGTGATGAGCTGGCAGTGAAACCCACTAACTGGGTGAACTCAGGTGAAACTTTTTGTTAGATTTGCAAAACTTGTTTGTTTTCACAAAACTCTTCTCCTGTTCTTTAAACCGACATGGAGATCTGAGACCATTGGTCTAGTAAAGAGAAGCAGGGCCACCCAGAGGATTCCGGGGGCCCGGGGTCTTCGGCAGCGGGGGGCCGTTCCGTTCCGGGACCCGCCGCCGAAGTGTCCCGAAGACCTGCGGCGGGAGCCCCCCGCCGCCGAATTACCACCGAAGCGGGGCCCGCCGCTGAAGCGCAGCCCGGTCTTCGGCGGTAATTCGGCGGGGGGGGGGGGGTCCCCGCCGCGGGTCTTCGGGGCACTTCGGCGGCGGGTCCCGGAACGGAAGGGACCTCCCGCCGCCGAAGACCGGGCTGCGCTTCGGCAGCCGGTCCCGCTTCCCCCCCGCCCCGGCCCCAGCCTCAGCCTCTTACCCCCGGCTCCCTCCTCACCCGGAGTCTCAGCGCCTCGCCGGAACAGCTGCAGCGTGTGGCCGGCGGGGCCTGAGCTCCGTCCCGCTCAGAGCCGCGTGGGGAGGGGGCGGGGCTCAGGGGCCCCGGCGGAGACTCGGCGCTTGATGCGCTCAGGCTCCAGGAGAGGGGCGGAGGCGGGAGCCTCCGCTGTTCTCTTGGGGGCCCCTGCGGAGCCCGGGGCCCGGGGCAAATTGCCCCCTTTGCCCCCCCCTCTGGGCGGCCCTGAAGAGAAGGCTGTGGCTCACAGCTAGATGAACTCACAAAATCTAGGCTAACACAAGTGGATGTATTATACTTGCTATTTAGGTCTTCCGTAGGGTTTTTTTTCTCTCTTTGCCCTCGCTGTGCCTGCCTCTCCACTGCCTCACTCGTTATTTATCACTCTATTCCATTTTTTCTTTGCCCACAACACCTTTTTTCTTTCAGTCTTGCTGAATCCGATGAGCCCAGTAGCGTGCACAAATCAAACTTTTCAACCTACAGCGGTCAACTGGGCTTAACATTAGGCAAAAACTGGTTTGCCCAGCTCTTTTGCCTACACCTCCTTTTTAATGTGCCACCCCATTCCTAAAGCTTCGTTGCTCCAATCCGGGATGGACCATCGTCTTTACCTTTGTGACACAACAGAGGCCTAATTAAAAACAGTCTGCTTCCTTTTATACAGAGGATCTCCTGTTACAATATGAAGCTTCCTACTTTGTCCAGCAATGTGCAATAACAGCCTACATATAGGGCTAAATAGTACCTAGTCAACTTGCAGTTATAACGGGTAATATTTTCGTAGGCAGTGTAACTGAAGAGCTTGCTTATGGGCTGTGACACAACTATTCTCTGCCGGACGGACCTCATGAGAATAAAATGTTCCAAGTAATCGGCACGTAAATTGGATGAGCTTTTCCAATGCTGCATCCTTCGTCTTAAAGACAACTCTGATCAAGATACGTCTATGTGTTTGGCGGGAGGACTGGGATGCTTTTGTCAACCTTTTTGTGAGGTTGGTTGACTTAAACGTATAGCCCCATAAACACAATGTCATAACTTGCTTCTGTGCCTGCTGTATGTAACCCAGTATTTTATACCAAAATGAAAGTGTGAATGGGCAATGCAAAAGAATTATGGGTAGGAATCATATGAGCTGTACATCTCCGGGGACGAAAGTTGAAAACAAGGAGTGGCCTATTTTAGCAAACAGCATAGATCTCATCTGCTATTCACCTGCAGGTTTGTATAAAATATGTGCTGCAAAATCCAAACTTCTTATTTTGAATTTGCAAGAACGGGCTGGTTTTGTGGAAACTCAACAAACCTCCCATTTTCATCCTTACGATGCTAGCTTTGCACATAAGCACATTTCAACAAAGACATCTTACTCAACAATACATGCAAAAATATGCTAAATGTTTCAGTGTGAAATCAGCCAGCTCTTCTGACTTTCTGAGCACCAAAATGTCTCAGATTGGCATTGGGGTGAAATTTAATTTTAAAAAAATCAGTTGTATATACCCTTATATGTAACCAGAGTGAGTTCCCCAGGCCAAAAGAAGTTAGGCCCATTGGCCCACAATTCTAAGACCGCCAATGTCAATGAAGCTGGCCTTGTGCCATCATTGTCTGTCTTATGACTACACAAACACTGTTCAAACCCCAGCAGAACAGCCCTAGTGAGTTTCTTACTAAAAGAGTTGCTGAAGAAAGTAGCACTGATGATTCAGTGTATATGACTCTGCCTGCTAAATCAATATTGACCCAATAGTCCAGCAGGACAAGCACAGTGCTGCTGGAGGGGGTCTCCTTTTGGATGAAATCTAAAACCACTTTAGTCATCAAACATCTTGTGCCAGTGAATAAAACTCTCGTGTCCCACCTGGTTCATTTGGGATATTGCTTACCCTCACATTACCCTGGAGTGTCAAATGGTGATAGTTCTCTTCTTCCCCTACTGTCTTTAACCGTTGGTCACAGTCAATAGCTACCAAGTTCTACCTCAGAGGTAGTTATATTACAGCCATAGCTGAAGTGATTCCAGAGTATCTAATTAAGACACTGCTTTAAAATGTATGTTATATTATTATTGATGGGAAAGTAGAAATTTATAAGCAATCTGGAAAAAAAACATAGGTTTCTGCTAAGCAAGCCTGTTCATTGGCTTACAGATAACATAATCCTCAAGGAAGACTAGGTGTAAAAACCTTTAAGAAAAATGTGTTCCTGCTGCATGTAAGTTTGTGTTCAACATGTGATGGGGTAGGTGTGTCTGGGACAGCTGTGATTAGTTCTCTTATATTATAGTATTAAATCCATTAAGTATTAAGTATCTCACCTAATGAAGGGAAGGAGAGCAGTAATGAATCAGCAGAGAAACATTAGTGGGTGATCATGTCTTTCTTCAATGTTATGTAGCTTCTCCTCTTTCACAAATAGTAGGGGGAAGTTTACCGTGTTTTTGCACTAGAAGCCCGGATAGGAGTTCAGTTCAAGGAGCCTATTGGTAGACAATGATGGTTGCTACTGTACAGTAGTTTGTTGTTGCTTAAGTGATTTATGAAAGCTGTTTGGAACGCCTCAGAGTCATTAAAAAGGACTCTTTAGGTGATTTACCAACTGCAGTAAAGGCTTCTTGAGTGCTTTAGCTGCTCAGATGCCTTATTATTCTTCATTTGTCATCTGTCTTTATGTGCTACTAGCATGTGATTACCTTGAAGAGACCTTTGAACATCTATTCAGCACACGCCATTGTAAATAATGAAACACCTTGCTATTATTTATCGAAAGGGGCCTGCTCTGTGATGTTCATTTTTGATTGCTGAAATATAGTTTCAAAAAAATGGACCCTGTGCTACAGATAGTAAATTGTATATTGTTACTGTGGTGTGTGCACATACAAAAGAGAATGTGTCCTTCACAGCACAATGAAACATGATTGGGCCTAATTCTAATTTGTACAGCATTCTCACTAATGATGTCTATTTAAGACAGCCATTAAAGGCCCTTAATGTTAATGAACTGGACTGTGCCAATAAAGTTATATTAGCTTTCCCCTATTAAATTAATATTATAGACATTTAACAGATGTCTTAATTAGACACTACATAGAGGAATATGAGCTACATTAAAATCAGGCCATTGAAAGTTTGTGTGTGATTTATGTTTTCATATAATTTTGTTTACTGTTCTTTCTACAATCTTGAAGAGAACAAAATTATTTACATTTCCAAAGACCCTTGGGAGAAGTACAGGACATTTCCTGCTCTTTTATCATGTTGACTTTTAACAGCAAGTGACGCATCCTGCTGCACAGCTCTGTATGAAATCAAAGACCTTCCAGTCTTTTATTTTCAGAAACATTTTCTGGTTTTAATACCCTACCCCTTACTTACACCTCACCAATAGCGACTTTAGTTTAAAGTGATTCTTGTTTCTTTCTGAACCTTTCTTCCCATAAACCACACTTTAAATTCCCCCTCTTGCTGGTGAGGCATCCGCATGGTGGTGCTTTAACTTATTGAGCTGAAAGCTAATACCACGTGGCATGACCTTAAAAGAAACAGAACTAGTTAATTCTGTTGAGAAATGATTGAGCCACTGGTGGTGTGATTGTCAGTAACTGAGTCCAGGGGAGTATTAGGGGGATAATTGATGCTGAAGCTGGTGTGGTCAGGAAGAGCCGGCTCAATCTCTTTACTTCTATCCCAAGAAGTAAGGGCTTCTGTTGCATGCAGTGAGTCAAGGGAGGGGCATGAGCTGCTGTGGATCTGGAGAGGTGGCTGGGTGATGCCCAGCATAGCTCTAGCCTTTACCCGATAGGATTTTCTACTCATTGTGGTGCCCTCAGCGCAGGTGGATTGCGTATGGGGCTATGTACACGGGTTCTCTCACCCACCTCGACCCCTCCACTGGATCTGCTGCAGCCACTCCCAGCTGTTCCCAGGACAGCAGGTGTTGCTGTGGCAGTGGCACAGGAATGGCTCTTGGGAATATTTGTATTTAGTTATGAGTGACATGCTGCCACCATTTTCCCGAGGAAAAAAAGTGAAAGAAGGGAAATGGTGATTTTCAACAGTTTGTATCTCAGCTAAACGTGAATGGAGTTGCAAATGAAAGACAATCCAAGGTCCAGACTTCGACTTCCTCCCTGACAAATTTCAAAAGCCTGGTGCCAACAAGCTTCTTAAAAAGAAAAAGAAAAGAAAAAGAAAGAAAGAAAAAAGGGTAGGGATGGGGCATAAGAATTTTTTTATAAAGGACAATGCTAAGCAACCTACATATAGGGGTCACTACCAGCTCTCTCTAGAATAAAGTCCAACTTACCTCACAGAAGGATGTTCTGAAGAGAGATATGAAGAGGCAGAGACTGGAGTCTAGGTGGTCAAGTAGTGAGTGGAAGAAGGAAAGGAGTTGGAGGAAGAGGTGACAATGGGGCCTAAGAGTTGTGCAGCAAGCGGAGGACAACAATTATACATGAACTCACTGAAAATTCAAATGGGAAATTCTTGTAGACTTGGGCTTTTCCATCACAAGTGTTGCTGTGGACTGCTCTCAAAAACAAATATTTATAAAAGATTTGAATGGTAGAAGCCTTTTAAAAAGCAGTGCAGGTATAAAAGGCTAATCATCTTATTTACAAAAGGAAGCTACCTAACATCGTGTAAGTTTGAATGATATAGGGCTATGAGACAGCACTTCGGCAGTGCAAACTGCAAATAATATAGGATGAAAGATTTTTATTCTACTTCTATGAAAGAGGGTATTATTTATAATTAACATCTTATTTATATTAGGACACACTAGATATTCAGATAAAGGCAGGGCAAAGCAAAGAAGGGTTATACATTGTTAGCCATATTATATATAAATGCAGGAGAGAAGACACAAACACGATACTGAGACAGTCTAAAAGCTTTTATTGACATGAATATAGGATGAACAGCAAAACCACAAGCAAATTTTGCAGGCCATCCCAAACTGAAGGCCAGTAAAGCTTTAAACAATGCCACTTCTGCATGTCAACAAACTTTGACACAAAACTTTTAGAAATGTTGCTTACAAATAGATAGTTTTTCATACCTTTCACCTCCAAAGCCAAACTGACTCCAACTGTACAGACCTTAGAAGTGGAAAAAGTAGATTTCTGATTATTGTTGTAGTATCTGAATACCAAAAAGCAGCACCATGAAATAGAAATCAAGTCATCTCATTAGGCCCCATCTTATGTTAGTTCTTTACAGGCAGGACTAAGAGACAATGCTGATGGGCATCAGATAAGAAACTAGATGAATACACCAATGTTTGAGGGTTAGGCTGTTTGAGGACTGTTCCTCATTGGAAAACTGGGATTATTCCCTTCTGATGAAACATCTACATTAGATGCTATATTGGTCCTGGCAGAAGTTGAGGACTATGAGTGTTGTATTTTGGGGGGGTGGGAAGTGGAGGAGGGGAGTGACAAGGAGTGCAAGGGGGAAGAATTCATTATTTGGGGTATAAAGAAAATATTTTTTCTGATAGCTGCCATTTAAAAATTAGAAAGAACCTCTCCGAAACTAGCAATTGTAGCCAAGGCAGGGAGAGAAAGAGGAAATAAAGTAGGGTCAAGGTGGCTAGCGGTCCATGAAAGTACAATTTATTACATGAGATTACTGCAGACGATGAATAAATTATTAAATCAACATTCTTAAAGTGAATTTTGTGCTCATTAAAAAGGTACCGGATAGCACTGTACTCCAAACTTCTAGATGACAGTTCTATTAGAATTTATAGGGCCTGGTAGGTATTCATGCTCCACTCCCATGCATTAAATACTGAACTAAAATTACCACTGATACTCAAATCAAAGTGCAGTAGTTTTATATATACACACAGTAGCTTAAGCTTTGCATATTTCAGACCAGCTTTCAAACAGTCTGGTTTTCCAGTAACAAAACCAGCTTAAATACTATCTTTTAAATTGGGATATTACCAGTTTAAACTTCAAGTGTTTTATTAGTAAAAACCCAAGATAGTCTTGAAAACAGACAGTTCATAGGTTACAGCTTGTATGTAAATCAAATTCAGAACACAGACAGATGAAGAGTAACAATTACTTTGTGTCTATTTTTTAAGAAGCCTATGGTATGCATGGGTTGTGAATGTTAAAAAGCTCCTTGCGAAGGCCGTGGGCACTATTAATATAGTTTTATGAATGCTGTGCATCTCTCTACTTGTTTGAGTATTGTGGCGGGGTTGGCTCTATGGACTCCTAGGCATAAATTCTGGCTGGACTCTGCTTTGATCTTCAGGAGCCCAGCAATTACTCTATTTCAATTGACTTAACTCAACAAACCACTACAATTGTCATACGGACAACACAGTGAATCTACTGTTAGGAGACTACTTTTGACCCCATCTCGAGAAACATTTCAATAAGCTTTCACCAATGCAGCAGCCCTGCTGGAAACCTAAAGAGAGTGTTGCTACAAATGTATCTAGTTGTTTCACTATACTTATGGTTCATTATGAAATATATTCAAGAGACTAATTAACGAAACCTAGCCAATTTATTGCTAAAAATCAATAGTATAGCACAGGAAGGAGTTACTATGTTACTGATCCTTCCGGGAAGCTGTTTCTAGCAGTGTGTCAGTTTGCGTTTCCCAAAATATGCCCCCAAAACCACTCCTATAGCACAGTTGCTTACAAGTTGGAAAGCACTTTTTAAGATCCAGCCTACCATTTCCTTAACTTGTTCTGTACCTTTTCTTATCTGTTTTGGATGCTACATTTTAAATAAGTTGCCTGTGAAAGAACCTGTACTGAGACATAGAGCAAATGTATCTTGTCTTTGGACAGAATTTATATTTGCGAATGCCAAAAGCTACATTTTGCTTTGCAGAGAGTTGTGGGATATATAATCTCTTGACCTAAGTGAGCAATGTGGACAGAACTGTGGAAAAGACGTAATATAATTTGGTTACATAACTGCCTACATGCTGGGTATAATATATTAATATGGTATGCCCTGTGCCTAATCTATATGTGCTGGCTAACAAGATCTGCAAGCAGGAACTCTGAAACAAAGGAACTTTGAAATAAATAAGTCTATAACTTGAGAGACAGACACATACACAGAGTGGTGGGCAGGGGCAGATTGTCCAAGAGGCAGAAGTTGTAGGATGCATCCTGTCTCATAGGCCCAATGACGGGGGATGGGGCACCAAAGCCCAGTCAGACTGGTTCAGGGAAGGGTTACTGGGATGATTCGGGGAATGGAGACCCTATTTTATGAGAGAAGACTAGAGGAGCTTTTGCTAGGCTAAACAAGCCAAGAAGGCTGAGAGTGGATATGACTGCTCTCTATAAATATATGAGGGGTTAAGCACTAGGGAGTCAGAAGAGCTATTTAAGCTAAAAGACAATGTGGCACAAAAATAAATGAGTATAAACTGGCCCTGAATAAATTCAGGCTTGAAATTAGGCTTCTAATGACCAGAAAACTGAGGTTGTGGAACACTCTTCCAATAGGAGCAATGGGAACAAATGACTTAACTAGTTTTAAAGTAGAACTTGATAAAGTTTATGAATGAGATTATCTGATTGGGTTGCTTGCACCCAGGAAGTCCCTTCCAGTGCTAGGTCCTATGTTCCAGACTGGCAAGAAAGGGCTAAGTTTAGCTTAGCCAATATGTTTTTAGGCTTTGTTATTTTAACCCTTTTCTCTGTTATGTTCCCATGGCCAAAACAGTTCTGAAGAGGCTGTCCTGAGTCGTTGCAATTGCATACGGGTCACAACCTCCTAAACTAAGTCTATAGTAGGGCCAAACACTGCTGGATGTGCCATGGTAATATAGGCGATGAACAGGGGGTGTTGTAAGCCTCATCAGTCCAGTTTAGAAGTGGAGTGAAGCACAGGATTTCACGCACAAAAAGAGGCCGATCTAAGCCTGTCACTTGGAAAGGGTGCCCACTGAGAGAGCTGGGGAGGGCAAAGGTACAGCTCACCTCTCACCCGTAATACTCCTTCATTGACATTGGCGAAAAGGAGCCGCACACATCACCAGCAGGATCGCTTTCTACCTGCTTTGATTTCCACCTGCCTATATGTTCCTCAATTTCATTTCCCATTCAGTGGTTGAGCACAGACACCAAGACCACTATTTTTAAGTGGGTATTTTCCCGCTTAAAGAGGTTACTGTGTAGTTTACAATCCTCTAGGTGGGATTATTATTATTAGAGGTGGCTGCCAGTGCTTCCTGAACAGCATCACTAACATACACCAACAGTCCTGACTCAAATTCTAGAACTAGGCACATCACTCATCTCCTCCTCACTGCAGATTAACCTAAATCAACACAGCAGCTATCAGCTTCTGCCTGGCACTGTAAAGACAACTGACTGCAAACATAACTACTCATGCTTAAAGTAGGGTTCACGTTAGACATTCCTTAGTACAAAAACTAAAAAGCTCTCTTTTGTTTGGAAAAGGAACATCCAAAGTATAGTAGAACCTGTATGGGTTAGCAACTGTCTTCAGTTTTCTCATCTGTAAAACAGGGACCTTAATTTCTCATAGGGTTGTCGTGAAATGGTTAGTGCAAAGAACTTTTAGAACCTTCCATTCCAAGGGTCTCAGTCTTCTTAGCGCAGCATGCCTCAGTTGGCATGTGACCAGGATTCATCACTGAATTTGGTCCACTGGTTGAATCATTAGCTTGCCCGGCTAGGGCTGATGGGGAATATGATGTGAATGCTCATCCGTGCTCCCCCAAGTCATTATGCACTGTAAGAATCGTAGGAAGGAATCACTCCAGGCCAATGAGAGATAGGAAACTCACTGAGCTTATTCTGTTGGTCTTCAAGAAGAAGACAGCACTCTTGGCTTTATTTCCCTGGCACAAGATTACATGCTATTTGGAAGAGGAAATTATAGGGTGTTGGGGGCAGGGAAGGACCCCTCCCCTATGCCACAGTCTGACCCAAAAGGCTCAGTTGGGGAAAGTTGCTTTTTCTCTTACCTATTCACTGAACCCACACTAAAATCCAGAGAACCACCTGCAGCAAAATACATGAGTGGTGCAAGCATCTGTTTATAATATACAGTAAATATTTAAAAATATTAAGGTTTGAAAGGCAAGATTTTATGCATTGAGAATTCTACCTACAACAATATTTTCTGTTTTCAGACATACTACCTTTATAATCCTTCTTCCCTTTTACTACACATAAGCCTGCATTTGTTTTTGTTTTTTTTATTTCAGCACAGTAATGTGTCTTTGAAACACATTTTGCCCAAGAATTGCAGTTTCTATAAAGGACAGTCCCTCCATTTCCTCAACACAGGCAGGGTGCAATGATAGAGAAGATTTGCATTACAAAGCTTACTATCAGCATTGCTTTTAGTGAGTGTTAAAACCATTTCCCCCCCCTTTGTTTAATATTCTTTGAACAACCTTAAAAGGCCCTCAACAGCAGCCACTGACTAGGCCTTCTTGTTGCCACACTAGAATACTAGTATTCAAATGCTCTTCCCTCTCAGCCAGCCTTGATCTAATAATTGTCAGAGTTTCAAAACAGAGGGACCTCCATATAATATGCAAATAATTTAAAAAAAATGAATAAAATCAGAAAGATTAGAGGAAGGTGGAAAAAGGATTGAGCAAACCTCTCTCCTGTGAAGATGCTATTTTTTATTACACAGTGAAAACTACAAACGTCTTACTTTAAAGGGATCATTGCAGCGTTAGCCCTTCCAAATGCAAGACAGCCAGAATGGGTGATCTGGCAGAGTAGATGTGAGAAATTTAATGAAGTGACAAGTCACACCACAGTGAGAAGACACAGGCTATAGTGATATCCTTTGCAGCTAGAAAGACTGCACTAAAAACTTATCTATGCATTTATACTTCCCTCATCTGTATATTGTTTGTAAGCACTGGTATGTATCACAGATGGGTCACAATAAAATGGATCAGATGAAACAGTCGCTCCTGGTATAGGAGAAAACAGTTTACACAAAGCAAGTGTGTAAAATTTAAATCATAAAATATTGTCTTTACATCACCAAATGGTGATTGTACTGTAAAAGCCTTAAGTCTTTTACAGTCTTCTTACAAGCACTGTAATATGTATGGAAGCCAAAACACAGAATTTAAAAACAAGTTGTAAACAAGATTTAATTCATTTTCTGTATGGTAAATTCCTCCATATAACCCTGTCTGTTTGTGAAACATGTCATAGAGACAACTTTTAACATCAGGAATTGGGATTTATACATGTTCCACAGTCTGATTTGACTGAAAATATGTAAATTGAGACATTATACATACTAATCCAACACAATTAAAGTTATATGAAGTCAAGCAATAATTGGGAAAAGGATTTTATTTTGAAAAACAAATTGATGTGAATCACCACAAATATTAGTTTACTGTAAAAAAAGACCAAATGTTATACACTATTTTCAAGAAATGAAATATTGACATTACTGCAATCTGAAGATTTTGGGAGACCATCTAGTACATAAAACAGATGTAACTTAAATGTTTCTTGCAACTCATACTTCTGTATAAAGAAATACTTTAGAAGATGTAGGATTCCATATGTTCTTGTTTTTTTTAACTTGATTTTCAGTGTATGAACGAAGCCCCAATATCTTTGAATTTCCTTAAAATCATAGGTCAATAGTTCCTTTTGTTTTGAACTTTTTCGCAGAACGCTCACTTGCTCTAAGCTGGAACTTGCTACCATAGATGTGGGAAATAAAGCCATCAACCTCCAGGCTAAATACATTGTTAAGCTTGGGAATAACTGAAAGAAGTTGGAGAAAAAAGAAAAAAAACAAAAACAAAAACCAACCATCAGTAATGTACTAGTGTAAATCTGTCCTTCAGGGTTCTGGCACTTTGGCATGACTAAGTTTTCAAAGGCCCTTCTTCAAGAATTCCAATGTTTAAAAGCATCCAATGTTTTGAAACATCCTATTAGTATGTCACAAAGAGCATCAAAAGTGACAATCAGATCAACATGAACTATCTGCTTCTGGCATATCTTTTGCTATTTTCATGAAGCCAATCTGTTCAGGGGTGTTCTGCTCTGGTGAGAATTCTGTTCGACAAGAACATGGCTGCATGATTTTTATTACTAAGTACTATTCAGCCTACATTGCCACTTGGGCTTACAAAGAAAGCATCAGATGAATAATGTGCAAAAGTAATATTTCTGACTACTCAAAATGTGAAGGTACAGAAAACTGTACTACATACCTTTTAATTTATCTTCTTTAGTAATAATTTTGAAAATATGCTTCATTTCCTGTAGAATAATTCCTGTGATCCCAACATAAGAGGGACATTTTGATTTAGTTACTAAAACAAAACAAAAAAAACAGATGCATCAGTGGAAGAATTTGCAAATGAAAATGATCTATACTGTAGCTTCATAATTTTAAAAGATAGGTATATTTATTCTGAATTACTACAAGATAACTATACCTAATGCTACTATGAAGTCAAATTAATACTAGTAGCAATCACATAGCTGTTGGTGGCTGTGCATATTAACAATGAATTCTAACAAAGAAGGGTTTCCACAAGTACTTAAATGAAGTATTGAGGGCGAGTAGGTCAAATAATTTGGTCTCAACATGTGACCCCAAAGTAGGTAATATTTAGAGAGTCTACACAAGTACTAAGACTACAGAAATAGCAGTTAAATGTGTGTTTGTGGCAGAAGTTAAGGGAAAGGAACATGTAGGTTTAGAAACAGAAAATGTAAGGTGATTGTGACCCCATAGGGCTTTGAAAGAAGCCTTCAGGGGGAAACAAAACAAACAAACAAACAAATACCTGTAACAATAGCTCCATGGAGATCAGCTTTTAGCAATTTGGTCTGAATCATCTGTGGTTGTCTTAAAAAACAAAACAAAACAAAAATCTATATTTACAATAAGTGTTGTCTGTGGTGTTAAAAGTCAGTACACTTTTGTATTTATAAAAATATAGAAATACATGCTTGTTTAAAAACATTATGCAAAATAATCTTCCAAAGACTATTATTGTATTACCATAAGTATAAACAATCTAGACCCTGCATGTTTTTAAATAAACTGAACTTACGCATCTGGTCTGAGTCCATTACACAGATCTCTGATGTATTGTTTCCAGAGTTCATGTAATGGTAGAAATAACTCATATCTACAATAGTCAGCAAGAGACAAAAAAGATTATAAGGTATCTTTTCAGAAGGTTGTATGATACAACATGACAGCTTAACTACTAACCAATCTATAATTTACATACAAAGTTAGAACTTGTTTCTTTGAGTATCTCATGAAGTCATTAGCTATACAATACAACAGTCCAAGCTGTAAGATTACTTACTCTAAAAAGAGATTTCTAATGTACATCAAAGATTTTGCATTTTACGTCCTGAGAAACTCCTACTCTTGTATTCTCTGTCTACTTCATTTCCCCAACTATGGTTGCAAAGAGGATGCTTTTTAATAAAAACATTTCATGCACTGTGAGATACTAAGTCTGGTCACTATCACAGACCTGTGGCTCCATATAGTAATTTATAAAACACAAAAAGAAGGCAATGTCAGTGATATTCACAATATACAGCAGTAGACATCTATCATAAAAAATAAAGAACTGTCCTCAGCACCAATACATATGTTGCTGCATGTACATGGCTTTCAACAACGTTTCAACTTTTCCTAATAACTCACAAAAAGAAAGCTTTTTAAGTTCTTACTTTTGTTGTTCTGGTTTAACTTCAAAGAGCCGCATTTCTCTCCTCTGCTTGGCAGAAAACCCTTTTGTTTTCTTCCTTTTTTCCTTTTTCCTTCTTCTAAGACAATGCTCAAGAACTACCGCTTTTCGGGTTAGCTTATCCTGGATGGCTTCATCTTTCAGTCGTGGCATACTACGCTTCAGAAAAGCACTTACAAAAGCTTCAGCCTCTTGTGATCCTTGAGGCTCCAAAATAAAAGTTGTTAAAGTTAAGAATATCACTGACTAGTAGTCTCATCAGTGGTTGGTACCACTGATATTAAATACATGCTAATATACCATGAAAAAACAATAATATTCTAGATACTTAAGTCAATTATATTTCCATGAAATGTTTCCACACTGACCCACCACAGTGACTCAAAATCCTTAACTGAGGGGACTAACTCTAGAGTTGTGATGGTAGTTTAGTTTCCATGGCCATTCCATCATCCTTTTATCTGAGAAGGCTGAACGGGTGCCATATTAGTGCTAACTGTGACTATAATGAATAGACTTCCATGTCACAAAATAGACATTAGCTATGAGAAGAAAATGATTGCACAGACGCTTGTGTACAACAGATTAGCTTCACTTCTTTAAATTGATTCAGTTCAAATAAGTAGGGCCCTACCAAATTCACAGCCATGAAAAACACGTCACGGACTGTGAAATCTGGTCTTTTGTGTGCTTTTTATCCTATGCTATACAGATTTCACAGGGAAAAACTAAGGGCTCCTGCGCAGCAGCCACCTCTCTCCAGTTGCCCAGCTCTAACGGCAGTGCCACCATCAGCAGTAGTAAGGGTAGCAAGACTGCAATCCCCTCTACAATAACCTTGTCACCACCCCCCCACACAACTCCTTTTTGGGTCAGGGCCCCTACAATTACACCACTGAAATTTCAGATTTAAATAGCTGAAATCATGAAATTTACAATTTTTAAAATCTTATGACCATGATATTGACCAAAATGGACCATGAATTTGGTAGGAACCTACAAGTAAGCCATCTATCAGTAATCAGAGAAATCTGACTTTGTTACTGACTTTAATAGATAACTTAAAGCAAAAAAGAGTTCATATGCTACTAAAAACTCTGAGCTCTCCAGTTCCAAACTCACTCTTAAGAGCAAGCATTCCCATTTTCATGCAAACTTCCTAATAATTGTAAAAAGAAAAATACAGATAAGACAGCAATTTGTGCAGGAAGAGTGTTGTCCAAGTTTCTCCCCTGAACTCTCCACAGATTGTTAAGAATCTGTTTCAAACAGAAATCATTATTTTCAGAGATATGTAACAGCTGTTTCAAGCTATATCTGCTTGAAAGTTTCCATGTAAACATAAAACACCAGCTATTGTTATGAAAAAAAGATAAGCCAATTTGGCCAACATTGCTAGGATACATTATTTACATTATGAAGTTTAAGAGGCTCCAAATCTGATTCTTAGAAAACAGGTAGGGGGAAGAGACAGTGCCAATCAAAACATTCAGGCAAAATTGTTCAGGACCCCCCCTACCCACCCCCAGTATGTATAGAAAAGAAAAAAAAATAGGGCCCTGCACCTGTGTTGAGAACCATTGTCTCTAGTTGGGCTCAACACAGGTGCAGGGTCCTGCCTGCATAGATCAAGTTGAAGCACTGAGGCCTTGAGAATGAACAAGTTGTTTAAAAAAAACCCAAACACTTTTGTGGAAAAATAGTTTAAAAAAATTCTAAATACCATCTTGAGTCACATACAGTCAGGTTTCTGAGTGTGTGATTTTAAACTGGCTCATAACTCTAAAATGACCAAAATGTCTTTTGCTAGGCCAAAGTAGAAACAATATTTAGTGCTTGCTGAATGGCGCTGGCCAAAATGCCAAGACTAGAATTCAAGTCTAACATTATCTTGACTAACCTCCCTGTACGAGATGAAAATTACCATGACCAAGGTTTTAGATAAAATGGACAATTTGACTAAGAAACAGACAGCACGAACTCACATTACCAGCTAGGAAAGAGCTGAGGGTTGCACATGCACAGTCCAGCCCACACAATTCTCTTTACTAGAACAGCAATTAAAGTAGCCGATACCTGGAGATCCAATAGCTTTGCAGCCTGCGGCGGCAGCTTACTGTAAATCACACCTGGAACACACACGAACACAATGCCCGGTTAGCAGCAGGGGCGTCCCCTTCCCCCGCACTAGGTTAGCCAGTCGCCTTCCCCGCCTGCGGGGCAACAGCTAACGCCGCCTCCTCCCCGCACGCTGCACAATCCCCCGGGCACCTAGCGGGGCCTCGAACGGCGCCGGGGTGTGACCGGGCTGCGACCCGCCCCCAGCCCGTGTCCGGGGCGGCAGAGAGCTCGGGGCCAAGGGTTACGCGCTTGCGACAGGCGCGGGCCGGGGGCACCGCCGGGGCCGCGGCCTGAGGAGCGCGCTGAGAAACGCCGCTCGCCCCTCAGCGGAGACCGGGGGGGGCTCTGACCCCTCGCCCCCAGCTCAGCGCACGGCACTGACACACGCAGTGCCCGCCCCCGGCCGGGGGAGCCCGCGGAGCCGCCGCCGCCTGCGACAAGTGCAAGTGCAGCGAGGAGCCGGGCGGAGGGGACACCGGCCCACGCCACGGGCGGGGGTGGGGAGGGAGGAACGGGACTATAGTAACCGCTCAATGGACCAGCACTTACGCTCCATCTTGGTAACTAGGCAGCACTTCCGGCTCCTATCGATGAAATCAAGACGCTGCGACTTAAGCCAGACTTCGAAAGGAACGCGCATGCGTAGCAGCTGGGGGGGCGTGGCCGCCTCATCTGGTGCGCGCGCACAAACATCCCAAGTAGTTCGCGCCCTGCAGCGCAACAGCCTCTCTGGGGACTTTGTCCCTTCGGGCAACACAAGCCAAGCGCATGCGCCCGTGTAGCTCGACCTATCGCCACTCACATGGAGCGCATGCGCTGCAACCTAGGAGCGCTTGTTCGCCGGCCTTTACTGAAGGGTGGGCGCATGCGCATTGATCTGCGCTGAGCGGGCTTTTGGAGAATGGCGCATGCGCAACAGTCCCCTCCCAAAAGGGCCGAGGTTAAGGGAGGAGATGAGGCGGGGACCCTGACTAGTGCTGCCTCTGGTGGCGAGGCGGGGCAGTACCGCCTCGCCCGCCGTCACTCTGCGCCCAGCCAACCCCGATGCTGCTGCAGCCGGGGAAGCGCGAGACTGGTGGGCGGACGCCCTGAGATGTCAGTTACTGGGGCGGTTGCCCTGCCCTGCCCTGCCCGGGCGAGGTGCACCGCAGCCCCGAGCTCACAGGCCTCCAGCAGCAGCAGGGCTGGATTAACGCAGGGGCTGCAGCCCAGGGTCTCGGGCTAAGGGGGCACCCACAGAAATAAATCCATAATTATATACAATTCAGTGGTCACCAGCCTGTCCGTCCCGCTCAGCGGGTCGCTCCCGGCGCCTCGGCCAGGCGAGCGCGCTCTCCGGGCTGCTGAAGGGCCAGCGGCACAGCAGGGCTCAGGCAGGCTGCCAGCTGTGGCCTCACGCTGCTCCCACGGCTGGCACGTCTCTGTGGCCCCTGGCGGGGCTGGGAGGCGGCAGCCCCACACGCTGCCCCCAGCCCTGGCCCCACAGCTGCCATGGGCCGGTTCCTGGCGCATGGGAGCTGTGTGGGCAGCGCTTGCAGGCGCAGGCGGCACATGGAGACACGCTGTCCCCCTCCCCCCCAGGGGCGCATAGAGACGTGTCAACAGCCAGCTGGGTCCAGGAGCGGCGGGCTATGGCAGGCAGGCAGCCTGTCTGAGCCCTGCTGTGCCGCCCGCCAGGAGCAACCCGGAGCCTGCACCTTGCACCTCCTCCTGCACCCCAACTCCCAGGCCAGAATCTCCTTCTGCACCAAACTCCTTCCCAGATCCCTCACCGCTCACCCTCTTCTGCACCCCAACACTCTGCCCCAGGCTGCAGCCCCCTCCTGCACCCAAACTCCCTCCCAGAAAGAAACCAATATAACAGCTGTTCTAAGTATCAGAGGGGTAGCCGTGTTAGTTTGGATCTGTAAAAGCAGCAAAGAGTCTTGTGGCACCTTATAGACTAACAGACGTTTTGGAGCATGAGCTTTCGTGGGTGAATACCTACTTCGTCGGATGCATGAGTGTGCATGTCCCAAGAAAAAAATTCTGAGAAGCAGGAGTTGAAAATTTAATCCAATAAATGTGAGGAAGAATAAGAAAATAAGTTTATGACATGCATCCGACGAAGTGGGTATTCACCCACGAAAGCTCATGCTCCAAAACGTCTGTTAGTCTATAAGGTGCCACAAGACTCTTTGCAGCTGTTCTAAGGTAAGAAGTAGGTTATTTTGAATTAATTATATTCTACATGTTTTAAGACTGAAATGTAACCACAGAACAGCTTTATGTTAATTAAAAGGCAAGTTTATTATAGTGTTAATAGCCTCAATGCCATAATTGTGACAATTTTGTTTTAAATTAGGAAAAAGACTTGTATACAGGGGCCCCACACAATCTAATAGCCCTGGGCCTACAGGAGAATTCATCTGGCCCTGCTGCAGGGGCTTCGAGAACAACTCCCACCAGCAACAGCGTGGCAATACTGTCTGGACAGGAGATAACCCCCAATCTCTGCCAAGACATCCAGTCTCATCCCCACCCCGCCAACACACCATTGGCACCATCCGTACATCCACTGTCACCCAGCCCCTCACCAATACACCCAGTGTCACCCAGCCCTCTGCCAACACATCCACTGTTAGCTAGCCTCTCATCAATACACCCAGTGTCACACAGCTCTGTGCCAACACACCCAGTTAGCCAGCCTCTCACCAATACACCCAGTGTCACCAAACCCCACACCCACACATCCACTCTCACTAACCCCCATCAATATACCCAGTGTCAGATCCACCACTCACCCATGCACCCAGTGCCAGCCTAGCCTCTCACCAATACACCTAGTGCCAGCCCCTGCATTCACCAATACAGCCACTGTTCACCCACCCACTCACTAGTACAGCAACTGTCAGCCCACTTACCAATTCAGCTAATGATAGCCCCCCAATACCTCCCTCCTATCCCTACTCCAGACCTTAGCCTCCCAATGCTACCCTGTTCCAATAATTTAATCTTTCTCATACCAACACTCCCTGATACCACCTTTTCCCCTGGTACTACTCACTCCCTGATACTACCCCCTTGCCATATCCCCAGTACCCTTCCTGCCTGATACTTCTCTGATATCATCCCTTTGTCAATACCCCACACTTATCAATACCTCCTTGATGCTTCCCAGTTCCAGTCTCTCTGATTTCACTCACTCCTGATATTACTTCCTGCTTAATACTATCCCCTTCCCAATACCACCCTGAAAGCACTCCTCTCCAGTACTATCCCTTTGTCACTACCACAAGCTTGGTACCTCTCTGATACTTCCCAATCCCACCCCTTTCCTGATTTCACTCACTCCCTGTTTCTAGCCCCTACCAATATTTTCATCCCTTTGTCCCTACACTACCATGATATCCCTAATACCCCCTTGCCAATGCCATCCTCTCCTCGATATCTCCCGGATACCAGCCACTCACCAATACTTCCTTGATTTCAGCCATTTGCCTATACGACTCTGATACCATCCTCTCCTCAGTACTTCACCAATACCATCCCTTCATGCATACCACTCACTCCCTAATACCATTCACTTACTGATACCTCCCTTATACCACCCTCTGATAACCTCTTGATATCAGCCACCTACCAGTGCCACTGCAATACCATCCATTCCCTATACTACATGCTCTGTGTTATGGTTTTAACACAGTTCTCTCCCCACTACCAACCCAGTGTCATCTGTGTCTTGATACCACAGGAGATACTATTCCTATCCTGATATCTCCCTGATACCATCCAGTCCCCAGTACCATTCCCTAGTATCACCACCCTGATACCATCTGAACCACCCAGATACTAATAACTCCCCAGTATCCTCCCGATATTCCATATGCCCTGATGCCACAGCTTCCATCCTGGTACATATTCCCTAAACCCTAAAATACTAAATCTACAGAGATTTTGGTTCACTAAAGGAAGAAGAATGCTAAAGTCATGTCACAGGGATAGAAATGGAGTTGGTGCATAATGAATAGCTCTTTGGTAGAGGAACAGATAGTTATGAGAGATAGTTACTTACTAAAAAGAACAGGAGTACTTGTGGCACCTTAGAGACTAACAAATTTATTTCAGCATGAGCTTTTGTGAGCTACAGCTCACTTCTTCGGATGCATAGAATGGAACGCACAGACAGGAGATATTTATACATACAGAGAACATGAAAAGGTGGAAGTATGCATACCAACAGGAAGAGTCTAATCAATTGAGATGAGCTATCATCAGGAGGAGAAAAAAAACTTTTGAAGTGATAATTAAGATGACCCATACTTACTGAGACAGTGTATAAGAAAGATGACTACTCTGCTGAGTGCTATTGTGGAGCTGTAAAGCACTGGCTAGATATCTGATAGCAGTGAATGCAACTGTGAAAGTTTATGAGTGAACGCAAGAAATGGGCCGGTGGCGAATTCAAATCTCTGTGAATGTAAATATGGGTATCCACTGAATCATCCTAAATATCTTCTCAGCATTCAGCACCACCACAACAGCAAGCAGATCTCTCTAATTTAAAAAGATTTAACTCTTTGAATGATCACCGCTATTAAGAAAAGCTCAGTTTTCCTGAATGGGAATATCAGGATAAGCACTATAGGTCTTTAGAGCCATATAAGTGCTCCTTCACTGGATTTATGCTGCAGTTCCTGAGGCACTTAAGGGATTAATAGTCAAATCAGTGTTGGCTATGCTGGCGTTGTAAATCCAATGATCCAGGCTAAACTAGTGCCTGGGGAAGTCGGTCTCTTCCAGCAGTTCCATGTCTTCATCCAATTTACCTTTAGGTCTAATGTCTGAGTGAGGGAGGAATGCATATATGAGTGTCCATGGCCCAACAAAAAAATTCTGAGAAGCAGGAGTTGAAAATTTAATCCAATAAATGTGAGGAAGAATAAGAAAATAAACAAAGTATACAAAGAAAATTTTTATAGAAAAGGAAGTGCAAGTGGGATTATGGAAATGAAAACCAGTAAGTGAAACGTAGACAGAAAAAATTCAAAGTGAAACAATGTGGACATAATTACAGTACATTTCCATCAATACATAGAACCATCAAATGGCTTTCACAAAGCATTTGAAGGGATGAAGTAATTTAGGGGTTTAGAAACAGATATAGTGATACAACCCCCACCATTATATGGTATAAAGGTGCTTATATTGGTATAATTTATTCCCCTAAATGTAAGTATGAATTTATTATCCTCCCTAAATTTAGGGAAGTAAACTGTACTGATAAAAGCACCTTTATACCAGTATAACTTTAACAGTATCTGTTTCTAAACCAATATACTTAAAGCAGTACAAAAACTATGTGTAGTCCAAGTGTAGGGTATCTTTTGGGGAAATTGCAGATAGATGTGGAAGCAGTGCAAGGATGACCTAACTGTGGAGAGTCATAAAAAGGGCTAAAATTAGAGGAGCAAAGTGAACAAGTACAGTAGTAAGTCAAAGTGGCAGGGAACAAAGTTTTGAAAAATAGGGAAATTATCAATTGAATTTGGAGGTGGATAGGAAGCAAATGAAGTTGGTGGATATGTGTAAAACTAGTCTAGGTTATATCAAAGTGTATCCTACACCTTTGCTAATAGAAGCTGTTACCATAAATAAATAATATATAGAGGGAACATATCCAGCTATTTTAATCTCTCATGACTGACGTCCTTCTGTTCCTGTAGGCCAAATTATATTAGTAGTATTGTGGTTTTTGGTGAAAACAATTTTCTCTGAAATTCTCGTGATCTGATTTCCTCCATCTAAATGCCAGTCCTTTTGGCAAATCCTCCACCCAACCTTGTTCACTACCAAACCACCACAATCAGTAGCACTTCTTGCATAAATCAATGGTGTTATTTTTACCTTGAAGAAATCATTTGGGGATGGATGCATGGCCCAATCCTCCTCCTCCTGACATTTCCCCTCAGACTCTCTTCCCTGGACAGCAAGTCATCTCTGAGTTTAGTGCACAGGTTGGTTTTGTGCCTGTATTTCTGGGGCACCTCGGCTGATGATATTATGAACTCTGACTCTCAGCCCACCACATGCATGGAGTACATTAATAGGAAGCCTGAGGATGTTCACCTGTTTTGTGCAGGAGTCCACCACAATAGCTATAATGTCATTTTTTTGTATAATTCACCGGTAGTGGGCCAGGCTCTGCCTTTGACCCTAATATCCTATTAGTATTTCTTACCAATTTGGTTTCAGATTGTCTCATTTTGCCTTTAAAGCACAGTCTATTAAACAGGAATACACATGGTTAAAAAAAACAACAATGTTGCTATCTCACCCCATTTAGTGTGACACTTACAATTTGATTGGTTTCTTAAAACCCCAAGTCCTGGAATCCTGTGAATACATCAGAATCTAAACTTTCATTCAAAAGAAAAAGTAAGTTACTGGCCCTCATGGTTTTGGAGAAAAGTTTGAACACATGACTCAAGTGCAACCTAGAGGAAGAAAAGATAAGGCAAATAAGGCAAATACCCAAAGTGCATTTTTTTAAAAAAATTGCTAGATTTTAAAGCCAATATGATTATTTGCAGGGTCTGACTCATGAGATTTGAAAGCTTGTGGTTGGAAATACTGAAAAAATAAACTCAGCATGAGCCAAATGCACAGTGTAACGAGTACCTTTTTCACTAGATGGCAGCCTAAGATAAGAATTAAAATGAAAAAGTCTCAGATACCAATTACTGTGGGTCTACCAAAGAGCGTCTTTTTATCATGTCTTGCAGGCACCTTTGTTCAAGTCTTGCAGCAGTACCTGCCAGCTATTTGAAACATATAGTGAACCTCATTAAAAGGATTTTGCATATTACACATTTTCAGCTTCTCTCAACACAGAGGAGCCAGATTCTCATTTACACTAAGGCCCCTTTGCACCACTCCAGCTGTGTAAAGGGACAGTAATGAATAACTCACCCAGAGCAGTGTAAAGATGCCTTAGTATAAATGGAAATTGAGCCCATAAAAAGCATTTAATTAGTAACAGCTAAGGACCAATAAAATTCCCATCAAATATCTTAAAGTAGGTTTTAATAAAATATAGACAGAAAAAAAAAATCAGATGTTTATCATATTTACAGTGTTGACAATTGTTTGTGTGGAGACGTGTGCTGGACATTCATCTTTGGGCAAAAGGGGTTTTGGAGGGAGATACCTTTGCCTATTTTTCAAGGAAACCAATCATGAGAGCAGTGTTGCGATTGTGAACCCCAATATCCTGTCCCAATTCCAGTGTGAATAATTGGATTTCGCCCACTTGAATTCTTCCTGCACTTTCATTCAGAAAAGATCATCTTCATTTTCTGTGCCAAACTGTTGTGTAGCATTTCTGTTTGCTGTTAAACAGTCATTCGTGGAGAGCGGATTAGGTTTTGAGATCATCTTTACTATATACAAGAACATCACTGCCACACTAGTTTGGTTTTTCACTCAGCGTTTGATGCTATAGAATGGCAACTTCTCAGCTGCCTCCTTTGCTATCAGTGGTGATTTGTTCTGTACATGGCTATTTCCATTCGTTCTCTTGATGAATAACCTGACATGCTGTGACTGCTATAGACTGGTAGTCTAAGAACCAATAATTAGGGTGGTGGTTACCTGCAGGCACACGAAGAATCAGAATTGTGGTCACCTCTGTGTCTTTTGGGGCATTCTCTGTTGATATTACAGGTTTACAAAGATGGTGTACAATCAATGCTGCTCTGTAGAATCTCATTCTACACAGCTCACTTCCAACCAGGAGTTAATGTTATTTGGCCACCTTTTGTTCTAGCATTACAGGTTTCCTATAGATCTTGATAGTGATCATTAACCTAAGCCTAACAGCAGCACAGTACCTTCCACATGAATAGCAGAAATTGGGACAAGAAAAGGAGAATTAAAAGCAGTTCTGTGTTACTAGGATGACCTAATTCCAAAGTGAGAAATAGGGCCATGTGTTGTAGGTGATGGTGGTAGGGGTGGAGTTCATGGAATAGTTTTGGTCAGGGTTGAGATGTGTGTACAGAAGGGCCCTGATAGGTGAGGGAGGAAGGAAAAAGCACGTCCAGGTCTCCCTATCCCACTCTTCAGTTAAGATAAACACCCTTCCCCTTCTCCCTTTTTGGAATAAAACCCTAGACATGCCATAGTAAAGGGCAGAATAGGGGCAAATAGTATTTACACTTGTGTTCCCTTTCCTCTGAGGTCCAGCCCCTTTACTCTATTTTACCTTGTGTCTGCAGGCACAATCTTTCCCCCTTCCCCAATTTCTCTTTCTCTTGTTATCTCTTTATTCTTCTGCTCCTCCTGGCTTTTTCCCCTCTGCTCATTCCTTTTTTCTTCCTCCCTTCCCATGTTTTAATCTACTCCCCTTTATTCTTTCCTCCCTATCTCTCTGCTGAACTCCTCCTGTTTCCTTTTCTCTTTCTCTCCCAGATTCATTTTGTCAGTCTATTGTCTTCTTTCTATTACTCCCTAGAATCAGATACCTTTATCACTTCGTACCCTGCCACAATCCAGGGCAGGGCTGATGAATAGGAGGGCAGATATCAACCAGGCTGTATCAGTAGCCACTTGTAATTGGTGGTTGCATGCCTGAGTTCCCTGGAGCCTTGTTAGTTCCAAAGTTGCCCAGTCACAGTGAGTCTGACTCTCAAGGACTCATGAAAAGTGAAGACTTACCAAGAGGTCTGTTGTGTGGGGGGTGCCAGGGCAGCAACAAGAAACAAGCCTGGTGGGTCCTGTTGGTCCTTGAGCACACATGCTGTCAATGAGCATGCTGTCAGTTTAACCAGCTCAGCTGGCCCCTTGCTTCTGAGGTTACAAAAAATGGAACCAGGTGCCAGTTTTATAAACTCATAGATACTAGGAGAGTTCCTGAAAACAGGGAAAGTCCCATTTGCCAGACACACATGGTCACTTGTGTGTCAGTGTATTTAGATAAGTGAGCATAAATAGTCCCTCTGTAGGAAGTGTATCTCTCCATGTAATTCTCTGTGTAGGCAACTCTGCACAGTCATTGTAACAAGTTTGAGGTATTCCCATAAAGATAGGTTACAGAGGGATTTTATGTTTGGGATGGATGCATCTTTCCCTGCTAGACAATGTAGACTGCTTTCAGAGACCAAGGGCCAGATTTTTAAAGGGCTCAAAGCATCTAAATACCTTTCAAAATCTGGCCCCTAGTCTCTAAGCACTGTGCCTCTAACAAACAAACTCACCTGCAGCCTTCCAAGGTAGCAAGACATGGCAGTTTGGCACAGATCTTCAAAAGGTCTTCAGGTTCCTAACGTCGATTGATTTCAATGAAAGGTAGGAACCTAAATACCTTTGAGAATTTGGGCCTTGGTGCTTGGGTTAGAGAGAGAGAGCAGGGCTGAGGCACATCCATTTACCTTCTGCTGAGTTTCCCTGAAACTGCCTTCCAGTTAACAGAATCCAGTGAGAAAAACCTCCAGCCTAGAGCTGATCACCACAAGCTCCCATGCCTTCCTCTTGAGACCAAGTGCAGTGTACCTGGATAGAGGTAGTCTCAGTCATTCTCATACCTCACAGGTCTTCTGGAAAGGGAAATGGGAGAGGTGAGGAGCTGTCTGGCTTTTGGAGATGAGGGGAATGGCAGATTTGGGTTTTATTTTTTTTTAGATGGATGCTCATTATCTACCTCAAAAAAAGTCTGCATTGGCTACATCCATAAAATTCAGAATGACTGTGAAACAGATTTTTATTTTAATGGATCAGTGTGTGTTACCAACATCATTTAAAGGGCATTCATAAGTTTATATATAATGTTGCTACACAGATATCATTATTGTTCAGTGATCAAATGATACGTGACAAGGCACATTTTGTACAAAAATTATTACAATAGTGTGTAGTGTGTGAAGACAGAGATGTATTCGGTCACAAACCCCTTTACAGTTTTGTGCAACAATAGTATGTACAATATCCCTTGTATTCTCACAGCATTTTTCCAGGGCCCAAAAGAAGAAGAGGTTTCCCGTTCCAGAGACCTTTCTGACTCAGCTAGGCCTGCTCCTCAATCTTGCATGTCCTCTTCCTGTGCCTTTCTTATAATTCTGGAGCCAATGGGCTAATTTGCTCTTTAGCTCACCCAGCTCACCCCCCCACCCACCTGATTAGATAATTAACTCATTACCCCAGTCAGCCTTGTCTGGGGAACGAATTGATGTGAGAGTGATCAGAGTGCAGGATTATCTGTTAACTCCCTGCACTTTGTCACAGGTTAATAAATTATTAGTAGATGGCATAATTAATTGTTATAGATCTCTAGAGAGCCCAATAGATTGCTTATAACCATCTGCAATACTTTCTACTGATGGGAGTATAATAACTATGTTACACTCATACTCATGTCTGCAACATGTTTGTAGCAGCAATTAATCATGTATTAACCCTTTATAAATGGACCCTTAATAACATGAAGTGCGACATAAAACTTCAAGAGAAGTCCAGGTAGACTCCAATAATAGAAATTAAAATGGGCCCACTTGTCCATGCACTGAAGGACTCTATTGCACTGAGATTTTCCCATGAGATTGTCATACATAAGGAAAGGAAAACAACTGAGAAGATCTAAGTTTTGATTCCTGCACTGTAGTCAATGGGAGCTGAGAGTGCTCATCTCATCATTTTATCAGAGGTGCTCAGGTAAAGACATGTAACCGATTAAAGGCATTTGATTAGACTATACACAATATAGTTTCTCATGAGCTGCAGACTTCTGGCTGAGGTCAATGCTATTTTATTGCATTTTAAATAAAAACTCCGTTGTAATACATTTAAAAAAACCTGCCCAAGATATTCCTTCAATCTCTGCAACAAAAAGGTGATAAAATATAAAGAGACTCATGTCTAAAGAGATCAAAAGTAATAAGTAGAGCTGCAGCTCTGGAGTGAGCTAGCTTGTCAGGTTGTTAATTAAATGAACCCTAATCTCGAGAAATGCCGGAAGCTGATAGATGAATGTGGCGACGCTAGTTCATTTGCCTCATCACTATGTTAATTTTATCATGAGATTAATTTATACATTTTGTAATGGAACAAGGAGAGAAAACCTTTCAGCCTGCCAAGGATTACTCCAGGAGAGAGTGACATTTCAGTTCTTTACACTTGTTAAAATAAAAGTGTAGCAGATTTTGGGCTCCTGTAATTGTGCACATCTTAAAATACTTAATTTGAACAATCCTGCAAACAGAGTTAACCATTCACTGACTTGTGGCTGGAGCTGAACTGTGTTTGCAGACAGCTGCCTAGGGACCACGTTGCTCTTCTGCAGGGGAGTAAGCATAGAGCTCTATTTAACAAACATCTTGAATTGGCTTTGTTGCCTGATTTAGGAGGTTAATATTATTAATTTGGATAGTATGGGTTATAGGCTCACCAGTTGATCTGATCAGAAGATAAGGTTCTTGCCCCAGAATCAGGCTAAACAGAATGTGCACGGGACCCTGGGAGGTATGACAGGACGCTCACACTGAGACCAAAATAGTCTTAAAGACTTTTAATGAGATAAAAAGAAATTATAATCAAATGGTAAAATAATCAGAGTTACAAATGAAATACTATTATTTTAAAGATACAGATGATATTATATACTATAAAGCTTTTGATTAATAGACTCACACTCTTCCTTGATGACCTAGTTATAAGAGACCAAGGACCAGCCTCGCCTCGGTTTCCTTAATTCTCGAGTAGGAGGTGCAGAGCTTAGAAGAAGCTAGAGCTAAGAGCTATTGAAGCTGACTTAGAATTTCACTTAACTGACTTAAAACTTAAAATTAAACTAACAGTAACAAACTAAGAAAGATGCTTGGAGCACAGCTGCTTAGATTAGATTTCTTGGCATGGTGGGTCACCTCTCTTATAGGGCATGGGTGCTTCAGCCCTCCTTCTCTGTCTAGACGTAGTTTCCTCACTCACCAGACTGTTAGGGCACACTTACTCCATAAGCTTGTATGTTTGTACGTATGGATGACATTTACATACATATTAATGACATTAGATCATTCACACATTTATTATTTTTGTTCTCCCGGTTATTTTGGTTCTTTTCTTGTGGTGTACCTGTTTACAGAGGGCATGAACTTTGGAAAGCCTCTATGCCCCCTGCTTCAATGCAGCCTTTATCTATCTAAGTTAAAGGTCGCTGCCATATATGGACCTTATGCTTTTAACTTATGACTAGCTAGCTAGGTAAAAGGTCCCAGACATATGTATGCTAACTTTGCCTTAGCTAAACATACAGAATGTGGCCTGTAGGTCTCTTGCGTTACAGCCAAACTATTTTAATATAAATTTATAAACCTATTATAATAAAACAAACAATCAAAACCATAAAAAATAAGTTTCAGAGTAGCAGCCGTGTTAGTCTGTATCCACAAAAAGAACAGGCGTACTTGTGGCACCTTAGAGACTAACAAATTTATTTGGGCATAAGCTTTTGTGGGCTACAACCCACTTCATCAGATGCATAGAATGGAACATATAGTAAGAAGATATCTATACATACAGGGAACATGAAAAGGTGGAAGTTGCCATATCAACTCTAAGAGGCTAATTAATTAAGATGAGCTATTATCAGCAGGAGAAAAAAACCTTTTGTAGTGATAATCAAGATGGCCCATTCCTCTTGATTATCACGACAAAAGTTTTTAGAATTCATTTGAAAACTAGATACAATTAACTTGGGCTTAAATAGAGACTGGAAGTGGCTGGGTCATTACACAAATTGAATCTACTTCCCCATGTTAAGTATCCTCACACCTTCTTGTCAACTGAAGGAATGGGCCATCTTGATTATCACTACAAAAGTTTTTTTTCTCCTGCTGATAATAGCTCATCTTAATTAATTAGCCTCTTAGAGTTGGTATGGCAACTTCCACCTTTTCATGTTCTCTGTATGTATATATATCTCCTCACTATATGTTCCATTCTATGCATCTGATGAAGTGGGCTGTAGCCCACGAAAGCTTATGCTCAAATAAATTTGTTAGTCTCTAAGGTGCCATAAAAATAAGAAACCTATAAGAAAAAATATATAGGCAAGCAAGCAAGCTAGCCTTATAGGCTACAGATTCACCACTGTTACACTCCAGTTTTATGAGGTTCTATGGGTGTTACATCAGCATACAGTTGGGAATACCCCACTGGTGAATCAGGGCCACTATTACTAGAAAGACAGCTATTATTAGAGACATAGTATCTGTGAGATTAATGATCCTCTGATCAATCTCTATCACAACCATCTGTTCATAAGAGCTATCACAAAGAATTTACTTGTACTTCAAATGATACTTTTAAGCAATAATCAGGTAGATATAATTTCATGTACTATACGTTCCCTCATGAGGACTGCTTGATGTTCATATTTTGGGAGCATGTCTGTTTTAGCAATTTGCCATTTATTTTATGGAGCTGTCATGCTTTTGGTTTGGGTGTGTTCCATTTTGGAAAATAATTTGTTATTGAAAATTTTCAAAGTCAAACTCAGGCCAAGATTTTTTTTAAATGGGTGCCTATTGCTAGGGTCCTCAGTCCATGGTTCATCCCCTAAATAGGGAGTCCAGTTTTCAACAGTGCAGAGAACCAAGCAGTTGCAGCGATGCCAAGGGATGCTGCCAGCTGCTCAGCTCTCTTGAAAATTAGGCCTCTTATTTAGGTGTCTAAATATGAATATGCAAGCCTAATTATAGGTACTTAAAATAAAAACACTGGCAATTACACTTCAGTATGGCAGGTTTCTTTTAAAAAAAGGCCACTGATCTGTGAAAGTAGCGGTGGTAAGGCAGCAGAAGAAAAAGCAGTTGTTTCATTTTTATTTTTTCCACCTTTGAGGTAGAATATTCACTTGTCCTTCAGCTTGATTACATCCATTTGCTAATACTTCTTTTTGAATTTCTGACCTAGATTTGCTACAGCCGTGGCAAGAAGTGTTTTTTCTTAGTGCCTGGAGCAGTCAGTTCAAAAATAAACTTTATTTAATAAAACAATTAGTTCCAGCTGAATTCACTTTGTAGAATAATGGATCCATTTGAAGCAAAATGGAAATGGTGGCAGGTTAAGGTCAAGAAAGAAGATAATGACGTCTGTTTCAAAGTGCATCCAACAAAACATCTTAAAAATTTAATGTTTCCACAAGGGCATTTTCCTTTTTTTAGTATAATTTCTCCCCACCATGTTACACAAATGAATAAAGCCAAAACAATGTACCATAATAAAGGTAAGCTTGAGGCTTACTTAGGCATAGTATATATGTATAGTCAAAGGAAAAATACTACAGTATCTATCCTGAAATGTAATTGGTTTCACAATTATTGCTGAATTTAGCTACCCATTCAGCTGAGGTCAAGGTTATGGGCCCCCATCCTTCTTTCAGAATTATTGTGGAATCTATTCTGTCTATGGCATGAGGAGGTTTACTTTTGTAACTCCCATTAGTGTTTCTCATTGCACTGATGGTCAAAGAGTCCCTCCCCCTATGAGTCATCCTTTGCCCCCACCCAGTACACTGCAGGATCAGGACTTTAGCCAATAGAAATTGTTTTAAACACATTTTCTGTCAACCTGTAAATTAGCATAATATGTGGGCCTAACAGCAAACAATGCTGCTCTTGGTTTCTCATCAATGCACCTTGAATACAATTTGTTATCTCAAATCTGCCTGAAGAGGCTTCTTTCCCCGCACCCCCACTCCTGTCCCCACCACCTCAGTGTTTTTATTATCCATGTATACTGGAAGAAGCAAACCACATTAATGTTCAGGCTCATTGTTGCTGCTGCATAGTTTAATCCCACCTAACAGGAGCTGGGGTATGGTGTAAGTACAGCCATATGGGGAACTTTTCTAGGAACTCCTGAAAACTTTTCTTGGTTTTAATCAGTATTATTATACCAGTACAGCCATGAGGATTAAACAACGATACTCAACCTCTACTAAAAATGCCTTTCCCACAAACTAGAGAGCAGCTTCTACTTCCAGTTACACCAGCGCCCATCTGTCATAACTCCATTGATGCAAGGTTGTATCAGGGCTAATTCCATTGATGCCAAGGGCAAACGATTCCAGATGGGCACTGGTGCAACGAGAACAGAATCTGACCTTACATTTTCATGGAGGCCCTACATGTGAACAAGCATTTTAACTACAGCTGCACTGACTTCCATAAACTACCCTCAGGAGAAGGAAATACAGCTCAAGTGCTAGCTCTTGTAGGTGCCAATATGTGAGACTTAAGAATATCTGAGCCTTTCACAGTGCAATACGATTTACTAAACCACCAAGGCACTGGGACAAGCTTATAAATCATTTTAATTATTTCACTTAAATAGACTGTGGTAACAGATCAATAGAAATTACAGCATTTAGTCTCACAATACTGTGCATTCACTATGGGAAAGAAATATTAACTGATTTAGGAGCTGCTAATAAATGAAAACAACAATTTAATGGACTCTTTCCAATTCTGAAGTTTCCTTGTGAGAAAAGAAAGGCTACAGGTGTACAAAGCCAATTTTTGACCTTAAAAGAAAGTAACATCTAGGTAAGACACTTATGACTTAAAAACTTTCAGCATTCCATACATTACATTTTTAAAAAGCCCAACAACCCATCCCTAAATAAATTAAGGGTAAGGTCATTATCAGGGCCCCATTGTAAATCAGCTGATATTACTGAATTGAGCTACCCTTATACAAATGTTAATTTTAGTAAGAAAACACATAATAGCACTGTATATAATACAGTCAGGTAAGAATAATATTTCTAAGAACAGCCTCCTAATTTGTGACTGCAATTTTGCAAGTTTAAATGTACCTGTGTGACAAATGTGTGTGCAAATGGGGCCACTATCTACTTTGCACAAGCAATTTCCATGAGAAAATTCTGGGGTTTGTGCTGGCAAATTTGGAAGCTGTTCAGAACCCCTTCAAAAAATTGGCCCTCTGGTCTCAAATTCATGTAATTAAAAAAAAAATCAGTGTAAGTTAAACAGAGAGAGTGAAAATCTGATCTCATTTAAACTGTAAGTGTAAACTGAGGGTGAGGACACTGAATGCATGAATTCAATATCATTGTTGCAAAGGAAAATTTAGCTCAGTGTCCTGCGTTTTTCGCATGTGTTATGTTAATCCATATTATTAAAAGTATTATCCCCTGACCTAAGCTGTTATGTTTTAAATACTTAATGTATTGATAAAATAATACTGTACATTTGACTACTGTGAGTGTCACAGGTATAACTGGGCAAGAATTTGCCCGCAATATAAACCATCATGTATGACACCAATGCTGTACCTATGCTATGTACTCTTTTAAGAACCTGAAATTCTATTGATAGCTAGTGTGACAACTGCCTGCTAGCTCAGTTAAACCTCTCTTTAGGCCCTCAAGCTCCATGGCATTTGAATTACGCACTTCATTACACCCCAATTAGGTAGAGCTGCACAGTGAAAATGATTATCAGTGAGATTCATTTATGAAAACGCCACATTATTATATATGGTTCAGTGCATATGAAAATATAAATATTTGTAACATTTTTATTATTGAAGTATCTGTTTCAGAGCAGGTGAGATGTTCAGACTCCTCAAGCCTGCCAAGTTTCAAGCTCAATTTTTCAGATACACCTCTACCTCGATATAACGCTGTCCTCGGGAGCCAAAAAATCTTACCAGGTTATAGGTGAAACCGCGTTATATTGAACTTGATTTGATCCGCCAGAGTGCACAGCCCCCACCCCCTGAGTGCTGCTTTACCGCGTTATATCCGAACTTGTGCTATATCGGGTGGCGTTATATTGGTGTAGAGGTGTAGCTCCTTGACCTTTCAGATACTGTACTTTGGAATTATTGTTCAAATGAAAATAAATGGATTGAATTTAATCACATAACTAATTTCAAGTGCAGAATTATATATATTATTGGTTTCTTCCAATTTATAAAAACACCAGCTAGCAAATTTTAGGTAAACACCATCCTGAAGCTTTCAAACTCCCCTTTCCATAAATTTATTGGACTTTCAGTTATAGGCAATAAATCAGACTAATGTTTTCCTCCAATCCTTTATATACCAACAGCAATAGATGAACACTGAATCAAGTGAAATACGTAGTGTTAAACACATGGTGTTTTCATGGGCAATGAACATGAGCAGTGCTTTTTCTGGCACTGCTCTCCTAGAAAAGGCTGCAGTGGCAGGGTTTAAATTACCACTGGGTAATGATCCTAACCTTGGTTGACTTTTTCCATGTACACTTATGACCATGTTGACAGATACTTTCCTGTGACTGGGAAAACTCTAGATATTCTCTTCATAGATGCTTTGCTTTCTGAAATAGAGTAGTCTGGCTCTAACACAAGATGTCCTACCAAAATAGGGCTCATAATAAAATCATTAATTTCTTGCATGCATGAAATCACAGATAAATTTTAGTTCCCCGCTCTTGTATTTTGTAGCAACTTGGAATTTTTTTCATTTATGCAGTCATACATTTTGTTTGTTATTTTAATGTGGTAATAAATGCAGACTTTGACACATACTCATCATGCATTTTTATATTACTGCCTGATTTTGACAGGTGCTGAGCACACAAAATTCCAGAAGCAAAAAGATGGCTCATTGTTCTCTGATTCCATGCCTTTCTGAGAAATATGACCAGGCAAAACCAATGAAACTGAAAAACTCCATTTTGGCTTATGCCTTATGTACCAACGTATACCAGATTTTATTTTTCTGTCTTGCGTATCCCTACCCATTACCCCGTAGATTGCAGTACTGTGTATTATTATTATTGCTATAAACCATTTAAGAGATTCTACTGTACAAGGAGTTTTGGCATTGACTTCAATGGCACTGGAATCTGGCTCAGAATGAAATTGTTCAACCAGCAACTTAACTGAGAGTCACTAAAACTAGAGTTGTAATTAGCACCTTGTAGACCATTTAACCAACTGAAGACTTTCAGTTCACTACTATAAGTTTAACTTGTACCCAAGTCACTATAAATGGATTACACTGTATGCAGCATTATTTGTATACCAAATTATTATTTTTTTACTATATTATATCGAACTGCATAAATGCCTTGCAGATGTGAAATTTGGTAAAGATTGCAGAGTATTTGATGTTTCCTTAATCAAATTATAAATTTTCATTGTCTTATTTGATTTTGTTGTCTTTAACTTGCATTGCGCATTTTCTTGAGAGCTGCAGTTCCAAGCTAGTGATAAATATCACCGACAGACACAGCTCAATCTGGATCATCACTCAGTACAGTTATTCCTCTGCCTGACTCAGATTTAGACATGCACACTATGTCGCAATCCTTATCCAATGATTTATCAGCATTCCCAAGGGAACACAACTCCCATGTGCACACACTGTTCGGCTCATTCACAGCATGACACATTGACTATATATTTCTAGCTCTCCAAACCTCGGAGCAATATATGTTGATGTGCAATAAAATGACAATTTGGAATGTTTCAGTTTACAGCCTATTATGGACAAAGTCCTAATACTTGTCAGAGATACAAAATTACTTACAGTGTAACTGGAAAGCAGTATTTTAAGTTGTGAACAACTTATGGAACTCTTCAAAAACACTGAAGGATGTAACTTTTCTTTGAGTTCCCTAGATCCAATCCAGCTGGCCTTGCTCAGGCAAAACTCTCATTAAAGCCACTGACATCTCTACATGAGTAAAGATTGCAAGATTGGGCTCTGTATAGGGTATGCTGTAGAATACTACTGATTTCCTGTTCAATTTCATAAACTCATCTCTGGGGTGATTTCACACACTCACCACTGAATCTAATTTACCCTACAGCTGTGTGCACACAATTAAGAAAGGTTCCAGCTTGTCTCCTTCCAGCCTGTCCCCATCAGTGCAACTGCATATATTCAGTGTGTTTAAGCACCTTTCATAAGGCTGAGCCTGTGAATCCCTTGCAGTGGTGAGCAGTTACTTACAGGACTAACCTATGAGTGACTAAAGAGTTAATTATCTGGCCCTTCATGTGGCTTTAATTTTAGTGCCACGGTATCAGAGAAAGCAGAGAAGAGAATAAACCCCTACTAGTCCATTCCCTGGAGGCCGCAGTAGGATTGCTCCTCACAGAGTTTTTTCCTAATGCTTCATTGAGTCTATTGTAGCCTTAAATATCTTGGGTGATAGGGCTTCCACCAATAGCTTTGGAAGGCTATTCCACACTCTAATGGGGTATCCCCATGAGGATCTGTTCCCTGATAGCCTAAATTTACTTTTTTCATAATTTTATCCACTTACTCTTTATTCTGCACCCTGAATCAAAAATCATCACTTTGGGGCTTGGTTTGGACTTTCAGCACAGCCCTGAAAAAAGGGTGGTGCATAAGCTACATCACCCCAGAAGCAAGCCCAGGAACGTCCATGACACACCCATGAGTCACAAAGCTCACTCTTGCTCCCTCATTGCTTAGGGCAATGGTAATTTGCTGTAGGTCTACACAGGTATAAATTACAAGCCCAGTGCTGACAAGTGAGTAAGGGGTTAAGCTGGTTCCCCACTGCTCTCCACCCAGGGAAAGAGTAAGCAGTCATATAGCTCTGCTTACACCTGTACACTGGGGGCGGGGGGGGGAAGGGATTCATATTCCCCCTCTTACTTTGTTGTGTTGGTGCACAATCCAAGTAATAATCTAGCCCAGAGAATTTCCATCATGTTGAGTGCCTCCCCTTAGCCTTAGCCAAGATATTCATGTTTGGTGCATCATTTACCTGAGGGGGAGGTCAAAGGGAGTACATATAAGAGTAACAAAACAATTACAGATAGTACAACCAAATGGAAGTACAAATTACCTTTCTGCAGAGCAGATGACACATATTTAAAGATGCAAAAGCTGCTTGGTTAATGGCACACTGACAGATATCCATCACTCAGAGCAATTCTGACAACCCAGGAAGTACTGAAATGGAACTATCCAGTGCAAACCAAAAGTGAATGAATACATTACATACATTAAGAAATTCAAAATGCAACTCTACATCCAGCACTTTATACACACTGTGTAAATATAAGTTCTCTGTGGCTTATAATATTCTCTTTGAATAAGAACATTTACAAAAAGATATTGAGTGTATGGAACTCAGAATTAGGATTTTGCCAAAGCAGCTGTGGATTTAGTTGAGAGATCCAACATCAGCAGTCAGCTCCAGACACAATGCATATGGCCCCTGAAGACCCAGAAGTGGAAATTAGTGACCATACTCCCACTGACTGTCAGAACTACTATAACCCTTATGAAATTGAATAAGAAATATATATGATGTTTTTAAAAAAACAATAAAGTTTAATTTCATTTGAAATGACACGGATTCAAAGATTTTAGGGCCAGAAAGGAGCATGTTCTATGGTCATCTAGTCTGACTTGTATAACTCAGGCCTTAAAATTTCACCAGTGATTCCTGCATCAAGCCCATTCACATGAAGTTAAACTAAAGCATCTTCCTTTAGAAAGACCTGGCTATAAAACTGAAGATAATAGTTAACAAAAAAATCCTCTATACATGCATCTATATATTATTATACATTTTGAGTAATTTCCATATAACCCTATTAGTTTCACCCCTATTCAATTGTAGGGGACTTTTCCATTAGCGATGTAGGAAAATAATTTAAGGGAGACACATTTACAACATTACACAGAGATCTATTAATTAATCTGCTGCACGTTCCTTTTCAATTTTATTCTTAATTTTCATTTGGAGGTTTAGAACTCTCACAAATTGCTATAATGTAAGGGCTGGATGTCACTGAGGTTAGGATACTAGCTTCCTGCCATTAAAGAACAGATTAAATGTGCTCTTTTAAAGCATATTTTTTTAAATATTGTATGTTTGATTCTCTATGGTCCAGATCTGATAGAAAGGTAATTTTTTTTTCAGCTTTACTTATTTTAAAATTGGTCTCAATGATCTCAAAGTGTCAGTGGTGGCCCTTCAAACTATGTCACCTATAAACCACATGGGACTCAACATCACAAGCACAGCCTCTGTTCACAGCACCATCCCTGATCCTGTCCCTCTGTGACACTGGTGTCAGAGGGCCATGGCAAAATGCAAATTCCTTAAATGCTTCTTTCACTTTCTACTTGGCTTAGCAGGTGGTGTCACGTGAAGCTGCAGAGACCCTCACAGTTGAGGGAGAAATCAGGGGATAGCAACATGAATACCAATTTGGTCATTGAGTTCATTCCAGGTCTAGTCTATTCCAAGAAGAGAAGGGAGTTGAACTGGAATCCCAACAACCTACCTTCCATAAAAGACCCTTAAACCCAGAGCCAACTCTGTAAAGTGTATTAGTAAGCATCTTAACAAGAATAAACCATTTTAATCAAATAGGCCAACAAAGGAATTTCTGTTCCAAAGTTGCACCCATGAGAACAATGCTAGCAAAGAGAACAAAGATTGACTCAGCAGAGAGAGTAGACCATCTTCTCACTTCTGGATCAGATGTGCAGCACACTGATGGGCCGGTGTGGGGAAGCTGGTGCCACTGCAGTAGTATGGTTAAATTGAGAAGACTTTGGATTGGAGGGCTGTCACTTCACAAATAAATCATTTAAAAAATAGACCATCAAAAGTTTTTGACCAAAAGCGTTTTGATTATTACATTGCTCTAGATGTAAGTACAATTCTGCTTTTATGATTATTCACAAAGACAATGGTCAACTCTATCTAAATAATTAACAATTTTTGGGGAGTTTGGTTTCTTTTTGCTCATTATTACATGCACTTTTTTTTGTTTCCAAAACTTGTACTTCTTCAGATACAAAAGAATACTAATTGAAAAAGGATACTCCTATACTGTCCCGTACATCAAGTGTTGAAAACTTGAGCAGGATTTGCTCTCATCTCAGACTCCTGTTGTGCCCTGTCAATAACTGTAGGATTTTTCATGCTCTATGATTCTATGATCACATGTATGGTTTAGCTGACAACCAGTATGTCTGCATATGGATTCATTGCAACTTCATGCTGTCTGAACTAAACATGGACTTATTACATCTCAGTAGACGGCTCAAAAGCTGCTTGCCTGCTGTTTCCTTTTCTCAGGGTGCCCAGGAATGTGAGTCACTTTGTTGCCCCCCGATTCAGCGAGCGAGCGAGATTTGTTTGTGCTTAACTGGATGTCAGCTCCCTGACACACCAGTCTATTAGCCATCCATACAATCTCCACAGGGCTCTGCCAGCCTTCACTTTGCCTTGCAGATAACAGTAGGTATGCGCCAAGCTCTGAGCCCCTCTGAAAGCATCCCCCCGTAGTATCCAGCCCATCACTGAACCCTCGCAGAAATTACTAGGTTTGTTGTTCCCGAGGGAACAATATACACACAACTTGACTGGTACAACTCAGGATCAGGTCCTTTATAACAATCACCTCACTGAGGTACAGTTATAGTGAAAGTTTATTATCAAAGATAAAAGTTTTAAGAGAAACAGAAATGGTTGCTTTCATAGGCTAAAATCCTTGTCTAAAGTAGTTTTTCCACTAAAGCAACCACCAGCCAACATGACTGGGATCCAGTTTTCATGAATGCAAAAAGCACTGGCCTTTTTTGCTTCCTCAGGGAAAGATCAAATGGTGTTTTTTGCCTTTTACTTATATCCCCAAAGTTCATTATCTTTGCACCCCAGAGACAAGACAGCCACCTGTTGTTTAGTTTCTGGTATCTTCTCATCTCCCTGTTTATTCCATGTGCAGATTTGGTTTTCATTGTGTTGGCTTACAATGTTTAAATTACATAGCCAACAGAGACAGATGAATCAACAACATTTGTCTGATGCAAAATCTGTTAGTGAACTCTGACTTGGACACAGATTTCAGCACCCATACACAACTCTTGAAATGTCATCTGTACATACATCTCCCATCGATTATGAGACTCAATATGACACAAGCTTTTTTTGGATACCTTACATGATGTTCTTTATGGATAAATACTATACAAACACTGTGCTAAGTGTACTGACTGTCAGGAGTTGCTGACACTCTTTGTCATCTGGCACCAATGGGCCTCTGTGGTACACGTACACCAGTAGCAGCCCCATTCATGTCATCAGGACAAGTCACACCCATAAAGCAAGCAGGATATGGCCCTACCTAATCGATGATTAACCTCTTGAATTAATTGAGTTCCGTGATTTACAGTACTAGGAGCTTACTAGAAAAAAATCATCGTCCTTTCTCTGATAAAATTGAATGTCACCCCATCTAAATGCTCTTTATCTCAATTTGAATTAATTTGCATTCATTTGGTATATCAGTGCTCTCCCAGGATTTGTAATGCTCACCATGTAATGCTCTTAAATGCTTTTATCCTGATGTGCAGAAACCCGGGTCTCAGAGGCAGTTGGTATATTCCAGGGATAATAAATCAACCAAATTATGGACCAAAACTTGTAGTTCTCATTCAGGCAAAACTCACCCTGAAGGAGCAGGCCCTGTATTACTTTGCACTGATAAGGAGAACATTCTATTCAAAACCAATGTTACAAATTAATATTCTCAGAAAAGCACCCCTCCAATCTGTCTGCTAAAAGCATTAAGACTAACATTTTTGATCCCATCACTGTTCTGTCCTTTATTAAATAGAAGTACTGAGGGAGTTTGAATAATAACTGCCCAAAGATTCGGGATAATGAATAATGAACTTAGCCAGCCTCTGGCTAAGTACAAAATTTATTGTTTAGTAAAAGATGCTATGGAAGCAGCACTTACATTACCAACTTGTTTTTGGCATACAAGTTCTCCACAATGTAGCAGTTTATTTATTTTCTAAATTTCAACTAAAATAAATCTCACAACCTGATTTCATGTTAGAAATGAAAAATGAAGATGTTCTCAAATGTCCTTTTTACATTCTTAACGGAAGGCTTAAACCTGCTATCCTTCCTTATTGAGTGGAATCCTGGCTCTACTAAAGTCCATGAGTTTTTTGCCATTGACGTCAATAGAGGGATATCTTCCACTGCCGCCTTTGGTAGTTTTGCCTGACATAGGCTTGGAAGACATTAAAAAATGTAAGTGCATCAGATAGATACTCTGTAACACTATACTAACAGCTTGTAGGATATATTTCTTTCATCTTTAAAGATTACATATATAAGGGTCTACCAAATTCATGGCTGTGAAAATTGCATCATGGACTGTGAAGTCTGGTCTCCCTCATAAAATATGTTTTCCGTGTGAAATCTGCTCTCCGGCTGCCCAGCTCTGAAGACAAAGTGGACAGTGGCAGCTGCTGTCTGGGCGCCCAGCTCTGAAGGCAGCACCACCACCAACAGAAGTGGAGAAGTGAGGGTGGCAATACCACAACCCCTTAATAGGCTTGCGACCCCCGTTTGAGAAATGCGGCGGAGAAACCACACATTTTTCACATGTTGGTCACGGCATAAATACCAAATTTTGCAGATGTGTAACATGATTTAAATAGATCCCTACACATATGTATTGCAAAGGCTAATTTGTCCTGTGCATTTTGAGTACACACAGGGCCAGATTTGATCTGTAACACTGGTGTAAATCTGGAGTTAACGCCGTTTATGTCAGTGGATTGACACTAGTGACGATGCAGCCTGGAGCCATTATGATGAAAAGTGCAAAGTTCCATTAATTTTTCAGTGAAACTGTGGACTGGGTTATGAGCCTTGGTACATAAAAATCATTGCTTACGCTTAGTGCACAGTGGCGCTGCAGTAGCCCAGGAGTTGTGCTACAGTCTCATGATATTAGAAGTAATGTTCAAAAAATGCCCACAGCACTTGGATTTGATATATCATGTCAAAGATTCAATTAACCTAGTTTTGGGTTCTGAAGGTCCTTCTGACTTATTATGGTAGGCAATTGGAAGAAACAAACCCCTCTGAAAGCTGGCTAGTACACAGTACTTATTCCTAATGGACACGGACAGCACACACCATCAGGATTACTGAATCTTATGAAAGAGCAAAAATTTGCTGCAAGGCTTTGGCCATTAAAACTAAAGCAGAAACTGTGGAGGTATGTTGCCCTTTGTGAATATGATCAGGAGAAGCGAAGCCATTTCCCTTTTCAGGGAAGTGGCACCCTCAAAGGAAAGAGGTTTTAGTAAAAATCCCCAACACATTCAGAAGCAATAAAGCTGTAAACCCTCCTCCCAACGTACATACGTTTTAAGGTTGTCAGGTATTAGTGCCATTTTCCTTCTGAATATTTATCATTACATTTAGTTTTAAGACTTCAACTGTATTATAAGCAGTGCTGCCTCCATGTTTTTCAGCCAACGTACGACTCTCAAAATACTGGGCCAACTCCACGTTGCTTCTTCTATGTATGTGTATTTGGGGAAAGAGTTGGCCAAGTGAGGCCTGGTCTACACTAAGAAGGGGATTCGAATTAGGGTACGCAAATGCAGCTACGTGAATAGCGTAGCTGAATTCGAAGTACCCTAATTCGAACAACTCACCCGTCCAGACGCGGCGGGGTCGAACTCCGCGGCTCCCCCGTCGACTCCGCCAACTCCTTCTGCCGAGGTGGAGTACCGGAGTCGACCGTGGCGCTGCCGGAGTTCGAACTATCGCGTCTAGATCAGACGCGATAGTTCGAACTCCAAAAAGTCGAACTCTCCGCATCGAACCAGCAGGTAAGTGTAGACGTACCCTGAGACAGAACTGCTGCACTTTTCTCGAGGAGTAAGGTGACCATATGTTCCATTTTGGCTGGGGTAGTCCCTTTTTTAAGCCCTGTTCCGACTTATTCTGGCAAAACTATGCATTTGTCCCATTTGCTCTTGCCAACGGAGGAACGTGCAGGGAGGGGGCTGGGTGAGCAGCAATGCCAGCCCTGCATGGGAGGGAGGCTCGGGCTAGTCAGGTCAGAATCCAAGTACTGAAGATGCTGTGGTAGAGTACAGTCATGTCTCTTAGAATGGAAAAAGTCCTGAATTTGGCCCAATAGATTTAACTGTATTTAAGATTCATATTTTTCTAATAAAACCTTTTCACCCAATCCTCTGGTTACTGTTTCACTTTTCAAATTGCGGTCTGAAACTTTTCTGATTTCCTACATTAGTCTAATTTAATTCTCATCTCAGTAATGATAAAGAGGTGATTAAAGTCAGAAACATTAACAATCTTGGTAATTTCATTTTTCCCCACAAAGCTTTTAATTGATGTCAAAGTCCTCTGCAGGTACACGTTCTGTGACCAAAATATAAAGTCAAGGGCAATTGTTATGAGATGTATTGCATTCCTATCTCCTGCAAATCATGTTATATGATCAGATACTATGCTGATGAGTGTAGTCTAAGAATTGGACTAGAACATTCCACCACTTTATGCTTCAACTATTTACCCTTTTCTTGCCCCCTTCTTCTACTTCCTCCTGTGAGAAGTTTTTTGCCACTCTCACCAGAATATTGTTGAGCTCATCTAAGGAACTCAGTTAAAATCCAGAGGTGGGCAAACTACAGCCCGCGGGCCACATCTGGCCCATGGGACTGTCCTGCCTGGCCCTTGAGCTCCTGGTGGGGGAGGCTAACCCCCGGCTCCTCCCCCGCAGCCTCGGCTTGCCATGCCGCCAGCGCTCTGGGCGGCGGGGCTATGAGAGCCACCAGGAGTAGTGTATTAAATTGCTTCTCATAGGAATGTGCTGTTTACGGAGTACCAGGACTGGCAACTGTAAGTAGCACATTCCTATGGGGAACAATTTAATACACTACACCCAGGTAGGGAAGCCTGTAACACCCCAAACTGCCTGGCTCCCGCCCCTGATCAGCTTCCTCCCACTTCCTGCCCCCTGACTGCCCCCCTCAGAATCCCCGACCCATCCAACCACCCGCTCCTTGACCCTTGACTGCCCCCTCCTGGGACCCCCTGCCTCTAACTGCCCCCCAGGACCCCATCCCCTATCCAATCCCCCCTGCTCCCTGTCCCCTGACTGCCCCAACCCCTATCCACACCCACACCCCAATAGGCCCCCCGGGACTCCCACGCCTATCCCATCCCCCGTTCCCTGTCCCCTGACCGCCCCTGGGATCCTCTGCCCTTATCCAACCCCCCTGCTCTCCACCCCCTTACCATGCCACTCAGAGCACCAGGACTGGCAGCTGTAAGTAGTACACTGGAAGTAGCACATTCCTACGGGGAGCAACTTAGATAATGTTTTCACCCCTCTAGCCCTCCATATAGTTTTGGAACCCCGATGTGGCCCTCAGGCCAAAAAGTTTGCCCACCCCGCCTTAATCAGTAGATTATCAAAGCTCTTGTTAACATTAGCATGCCCACAAAGTACTTTCAGATGGAATAACTGTCCGTAACAATTTTCTGGTCATTAATTAAATGCTAGTATTATTTAGGCAGCATCTAGCATCACCTCTTTTCTTTTCACCCCTCCTTTTCTTCCCCACTGTAAAGGAGAATCCCACTCACCTTCATTTTCTGAAAGCAGGAGTATCCCTTTTCCACCATCTTAGAACAGTAATGATGTATAGGCTGTTCCAGGCTCCAGAACCTCAGAGTGACTGTTTCCACCACATTGTCTTCCAAAGTTCTGCTTTTTGTATAGATGTATTTACTGCATACCCATGAAAGACTGAATGGACTTAAGGAAATTAGTACTGTGATATGGACTCACCAGCCTGAGTTTAGCACAACGAGGTAGTGACTCAAAGTTACCACCACATGGTGGTATATAGGAAATGAGCTGGTGTTTCAATCCAATGGCCAGTTGAGAAGTTTTCATTACAAATCCAACACTATGATTGGCAGCCTCATCAGAGAAGGCAGAGTCTTAATATGCAGTGAGACCGAACTCTCTCTGGTAATCCCTCCAGAAGAGGATTCACGTAGATAGTCTGAGGAAGCTTGCACAAATTACTGCCTTTGCCGTACCTGTTCTGTTGACAGAAGCTTGTTGTCTCCATCGTGGTAAATACAGCACCTGTCATGAGCACTAGATTCATTTATTTTTAAATATATAAACTAAAGCAAGCAATAAAACCATAGCCAGTCCCCACGAACTCTCAGAAGCACTCCGCCAGATTCTGCCAGGTAAGAGAGTGTGTGTTTATTTACCAGTTTAACACATTAGGAAGAGTCCATTAAACATTTGCATTTTAGCATACAACAAATATTTGAATGAGTATATGCACTGGTCAGCAGCAAAGAGTGGAGCACAGAATTGTTCCAAAGGAAGAGATTCTGGAATAAGATTCACATCTAAGTGTTTAGGTATAGTAAATACTCCAATTTCCACTCTAATGTTAAAACACTAAAGCTGACTGAGCTAGAGTTATATAGAATCCTTCATTGTTTGAATCAAACATCAAGAGCTGCATCTCCAATACTGCATGTACATGGTTGGCAGAGGACTGCATGGTCACTAAAGAACTTTAAAAACCTCATTTGTTTCCTGCTAATCAAAAACACCTAAAAAGTCAATTGCAAGGAACTGAACATCCTCAACACCTGCTGAAGCCAATGAACCTACCACCATTTTTGCCCGCTGCCACCTGGATATTTCTTTTTTAGGATTCCGTCTTGTAGCAACAACCATCTTCTCTTTGTAAGAGATATCCAGACATGGTGCAACAGCAACCTTAACTGGACCTTAATGAAGTACTTTAAGTGAATATTGTACATCTGCTTCCTCAGGCAAATCTTTCTGGAAAAAAACCACATCTGTAGGACACGTAGCTCTTGAAATATCAACTCAGGGTGTTTCTTTTGCAAGCAGAGGTCACTCCAACAATATCCCTTTCTCAGAAAAATGAAACAGAAATAGATTTTGCTGTTTCACTATCCAGCCCTTCTGGTCCCCTAGATAACAATAATAGCTAACTCTTTAATCTGACATTAGCACAGTGCAGTATTGAATGAACTATTTAAAAAATCATATATCCTTCAGGTCAGGTTCACTTTATCGCCAAAAAACAAGATTACATTTACAACTATTTATTATTGATTGATTTGAATGAAATCTGAAACAGATTAATGTATGGACAAAATATGAGCCATGTGTACTGGCATTTAGCAGGCAACTCCTTATTTATGTTATGGGCTGGTTTTCTTTATATTGGTAAGATTATTTTCCTCTTTTTAAAAATCAAACTCCATTTGACCATTAGTGAAGCCTATTGAAATTCATCACACTAGGGCTTTGAGATAAATGAATACGTTATTCAAATGTAAAAAGATTAACCTACTATTTTGTTTCTAAATATTTGCCCCAAAAATTCCATAACTGTAAGCATATTAAATATAAATTCCCTACTCTTTGACAGAAATTCAGACATATAAGTGGAAATATTGCATAATGATGTAAACATAAACTATATCAGTTACAAACACCAGAGAATTAAGCAGTAACAGTTTTTTAAAATGGAGGAATTACAATACATATTTTGGGGCGTTGTCTAAACCCCCACTATAGCTGCACTGCTCCGATGTAAAGCAAGGCTTGCACAGGCAAACCTTACCCCAGTTTCAAACCAATCTCAGTGTTTGAAGTTGACCTCTCCCCCACATAACTATTTTTCAGGAAAGATGAAGTTTCAATAACCATTCTCTCTCTTTTTTTGTTGTTTTTGTTTTAAAGAGATGATGTTTTTGTTAATGAAATTTTTTTCAAATCATTGTTTAGTAAAAAAAATTGTTTGTTTCAAAGAGTCCTTTTTTTTGCGGGGGGTGGGGGGGGGGAACCTTTTCATTCAAAAAAAGTCAACCAGCTCTATTTGGTATTTGTCAACAGAAATCTAAGAGCCTGATCCAGAACCCATTGCAATCAATGCATGTTGGTTCAGGCCCTATTTATATCACAGAATGATAGGACTGGAAGGGACCTTCAGAGGTCATCTAGTCCAGTCTTCTGCACTCCTGGCAGGACTAAGTATTATCTATGCCATACAATACATTATTAGTTTTTATTGTACTAATATTGCACATTTGAGAATGTAATTTTTTTTCCATTCCACTGTTTTTGCAAGGATATTGTAGAAACGGATACACCCAAAATTTAACCTATCTTCAACATTCCAAATTGTTTAATAGTCCTTCTGACTTTGCACAATGTAGCAACTTCCCCAAACTGAGGTTATCAGCAAAGTGAAACACACTTGGCACAAGATTCCTTTTTGATATAGAATTAATATAAAGTTATATGTTGCACCATCATTCCTTTGCCCTGCTTGTTGTGAACAGGCAGGAGATAGCAAGATTCTTGGATGTTCTGAGTGCTTCATAAAATAGGCAAACAGCCATGAATTGTGACTGAAGGAGGAACACACAATCCATGTAGCAATTCAGTGCTGTCTATGTATAAAGGCATTAAAACTCATACACAGCTGTAGAAACATTATTTCAAAATCTTTTTATTCAACTGTTATTCAGCAATATACAATACAGTTTATAAACAAATGTCTTACCTTGCTTCCAATCTTTATTTAAAAATAAATATTATTGACAGTGAATATTAATTATGGTAAGATGTGCCTTTTTTAATCAAAATGTCTCAAAAAGAAATAATTTACTTTAATTAAAAAACAGAAAAAGGAAATCCAAAAAACCTAAACACAATAATCTACTAAAAATATTGCCCTTCTTTAGAAGGGCTTTGACTCAACATCTTTACATTTTATCATAAAGATAACTGCTCAACAGTTCGTGCAAAATGAATAGTCAGAAGGAAGGTTTAGAAAAGAAAAAATATTACATTAAAATAGAGGAATCATAGGTGCCATGCACAGAGCATGGCTTTACACATATAATCTGGAAACTAGATGCATTATTTTAGGTGGTTTATTTTGTGTAACGTCCCCAAAAATATGTTTCCCCCTCCCCATGTACAATTTATCATGCTTCTTTCAGTCTCTCTCTGTCCATCTTTAAAACTACAGTTCTTATCAAGGGTTTGTTTTGTTTTTAAATAGGTTCCTTTTTGTTTGGCTTAGGAATATTGGATAAAATAGTCCATCAGTGGTTTACTAGTAAGTGTACAAGCTTATGCAATATTAACAGGAACATATATAGGAGTGGGTCTGTAGCATAAATAGGTCCTGTACCTAGAAAAGAAAAAGACAAGAGGAGAGGGAGAGATTAATATTCTGTCTTTAAAAACATACATAGCTCCTTAATATAGAAGAATATAGAGGATTTATTTTCATCATTTCAGTCAGAGGCCAGAAGCTTAATTTTAATAGTAAGATCACATACTAGAACTATCTAGCTCAAATGCCTTTATTCCCCGAAGCCTGCCTCTCTCACTTAGGTCATTTCATTATGCATCACTAATGGTATGGCCTAAACTTGGCATCTGGTATAGCAGCAATTGAGACTGCTATAAATATACCTTAATCCATTATACCATTTCCTGACAGATGACAGGTATCAACCACCCATCACTTTAAAAGAAAATGACAAATGCTGTGGCTGTACTCTGCAACATTCCTTGATCAACAAGGCATGTACCAGTTTTGTTTGGAACTGAGACAGCAAGACCTTGCATTTTGTTTACCTTCTACACATAAAGAGCAATATCTAGAAAAGTCAGCTGTGGCAGAGACCTATTAAAGTCATCTAGTCCAAACCCTGGGAAGGGCAAGATTGTTTTATTCAGTATTGTCTCAAAGGCTTTATCCCAATTAGTTTTAAATGCCACAAGTGATGGGATTTTCATCCTGACTCTTGGGACTTCTCCACAGTCTAGTAGATCTCATAGTTTAGAAGAATTTTCTCACAAATTTCTTATATCTATTACCTTGTGCTACCTTAAATAATTCTTCTCTCTGCGATGTTTACAAATACTCAAAGGGTGTAATCAGTTATGTTCCAAGGAAACTGTCCCTTAGCCAAGTATATTTAATTCTTTTAAATCATTCCTTGCAAGTCAGTTTCTAATCTCTGACTCTTTTCTATTGCTCTTCTCTAAATTCCCCGCCCAATTTGTCTTAATCATTCCAGTAACAAAGTGCCCAGAGCTCAAAATGGCAGGGATTCTCAAATTGGAGCCTGTGAACCACTTGCTGGTGGCCTGTGGAAAGCTGGCTGGTTGCATGGTGCTGGCTTCCCTCCTGGTTTCCATTTGCTCAGTCACATTAAGATAGAGATAAAAATGCATTAAATATTTTCCTATATTTACTTTTCCATGTAAGACATTGCTTTAGATGCCACAAGGATGTTAGACAGACGGCAAGTGATCTGTGACAGTGAATGGGAGGGGAGGTGTTCCTGCAATTAGCACCAAGGCTCTTGCACTAGAGAGAACCCATACAGAGGCAGATTCTGCTGCCCCTATGTGAAGTAGTGCCTCTTTCCACCAGTGTTCTCACTGATGTGAGCAAGACTGAACCAGGGGCTATCACTGTAAGGGTGTAGGAATCTGGTCCACAGAGAGGATAAAACCCTGGAATGAGTACGCAAGGGGTTTTCTCACCAGAGTCAGAAAGAGAGCACTGGAGCACTGAATTCAAGATATTGTCAGCTGAGGTTGCCAACTTTCTGACTGCAGAAAACCAAACCCCCTGCCCCCGTTCACTCCAACCCCCTCCCTCTGTCGCTCACTCGCTCATTCTCACTGGGCTGGGACTGGGGGTTGGGGTGCAGGAGGCGGTGAAGGCTCTGGCTGAGGGTACGGGCTCTGGGGTGGGGTCAAGGATGAGGGGTTTAGGGTGCAGGAGGGAACTCTGGGCTGAGAGGGTGGGGCCGAAGGGTTCAGAGTGTGGGAGGGGGCTCCGGGCTGGGGCAGGAGTACGGGAAGGGGTACGGGCTCTGGCCTGGGGGCGGTGGGCTCCGGGCTAAGGCCAGAAATGAGGGGTTCAGGGTGCGGGAGGGGGCTCTGGGCTAGGGCCAAGGGGTTTGAAGTGCAGGAGGGAGCTCAGGGATGGAGCAGGGGGTGCAGGCTCTGGGAGGGAGTTTGGGTGAGGGAGAGGGCTCAGGGCTGGGGCAAGGGGTTGGCATGTGAGAAGGGGTTCAGGGTGTGGGCTCTGGCCGGCACTTACCTCAGGCGGCTCCAGGAAGCAGCTGGCATGTCCCTCTAGCTCCTAGGCAGAGGGGTGGCCAGGGGGTTCTGCATGCTGCCCCCATCTGCAGGCGCTGCCCCTGCAGCTCCCATTGGCTGTGGTTCCCAGCCAATGGTAGCTGCAGAGCTGGCGCTCAGGGCACCTGTGACGCGGACAGGGCAGTGCGTGGAGCCCCCCGGCCACCTCTGTGCCTGGGAGATGGAGGGACATGCCGGCCACTTCTTGGAGCTGCATAGAGCCGGCCACTGCGGCCAACCGGACTTTTAGTGGCCCAGTCATTCTGGTCGAAAACCTGACACCTGGCAACCCTATTGTCAGCAGAGGCACCCTGCTACAGGTTGTTATGTTGTAGATCAAAACTGGGTCCTCCCTGCTATTTTATTATATTCCCAACTCATATCTAGTTTGTTGTCCACTATCACCTTTAGGCATTACTGCTTCTTAAGTGTGTCCCTCTGCCTTAATAGCTGCTGGATGCACTAGTAAGTGCTGGAGCTTTTAATATAGGGAGTCTACAAGTTAAATGTTTAACTTTATAGCCAGGGGCGTCTCTAGGTATTTTGCCGCCTCAAGCACCGCAGGCAGGCGGCCTTCGGCCGCTTGCCTGCGGGAGGTCCCCGGTCCCCCGAATTCGGTGGCAGCCTGTGGGAGGTCCGCCGAAGCCGCGGGATCAGCGGACCCTCCGCAGGCATGCCGCTGAAGGCAACCTGCCTGTTGCCCTCGCGGCGACCGGCAGAGCGCCCCCCGTGGCTTGCCGCCCCAGGCACGCGCTTGGCGTGCTGGTGCCTGGAGCCGCCCCTGTTTATAACAATGCAGAGAGGTTGCAAATGATTCTTCCCATAGCCAACCCCTTTCCATGAATCATAACAGGCAAAGAGTTTGCACAGAAATATTTCAAAAAATGTGATAAAATACTTGTTTATTTTCTATTCATTAGCTACCTGCATTAAAAAGAAAGAAATTTACACTGTGCCACAAGACCCAATCCCCTATTAAGGGTAGTGTAGAGGTGCCCTGCTCTAGAAGAAGCTCCTGGACACACTGTGACTAGGGACCAATACCTACTAGAGCTGTGTGGGGATCATGGTTGTTTCTACACCCTTTACAGCTCAGTTCTTCTCAGAGAAGTGAATGTGAAAAATGGCACCTTCTTACTCAGCAGATCTGCTTCTTTTGTTAATTCACAATCCTATCTGCAGGGTGAGTTATTACTGCTTCAGAGCCAACACAACTGAGATTATATGAGCTGGATTTGTCTGCATCATCAATTGATTGGCAGCTAGTACACAATCAGTTACAGCTATGCAAGCCTACTGAAGGCAATGGACTTGGAGGCCATAACTGGAAGGCAATGGGGGTTGCCTAAGTGTAGCTGAAGACCTAGTTTGCTCTGTGGAATCTTAATTACTGGAGATAATGCAAAAGACAGAAAGAGCCCAGCTTGACCCTCAGATCCCAGGTTGAGTTTGCAGGGTTGGCAGAAGAAACAGCTTTACCCTTGTAAACTACCAAGCGCATTAGTTATGGAGTCACTGAGAGCCACACAGGGAACCACCCAGTGCTGTATTTACAATCACTTTTCAGAGAGGAAGCCTTCAAGTGGGACCTGTAGACAGTATCTCTGAAAAAAATCAGTCCACTTTTAATTTGGGAGCCAAGCTTTATATAACCTATTATGAAAATGTTAGTCTGGGGTTATTACACAGGTTTGCATGCATTGTGAGTCTCTCCAGGTGCGTTCTGTGGTTCAGTCAAAGGGAATACTTGGAAATGCTCTTCTGTAAACATGGCACCACCGCTCAAATTAACTCCTGGCCTACATTTGCCTCACCAGCACAGATACATTACTATTCAATAGCAAAATATTCAAATCACAGATCTGCCAGGATGCTATTAAGAACTAATTTTCACACCATCTAGTTTCCAGACTCCAATGAGTTTATGAGAAGCCACCTTGCATGAATGCTGCTTGCCTTCAGTTACTGGCATTTTAATTTAAGTCTTTCCATGTACATTTGTACATGGGACCATCAAGTAATAGCTGAGCATGAAAAGAAATTTTTACAGAAAATCATTAACAAATGCAATTAAGTAAGGCAGCAAAAGAAGCAATTCATAAAGTTGTTTTTCAAGGGCATTAGAGCTGTGTGTGAAAGGAGGGAAGACAGCAAGCACGGCATAGCTGTATAAACTCAGGAGTTAAAAGGTACTTCCTGGTCATCTTCTGTCCTATAATTGTGTGTTGCTGCGAGGGAGGCGGAAGGTACAAGCTCCCAAAGAGAAAGGGTCACACTTTGTGCATCTAAACCAACCAAACTTCATGAAGCAGCGAATGAGCCTAATATAGGAAACGCGTAACTCAGTTCTCCAAGGGTCAGCATGTGACAGTCCTGTGGAAGCACAAAGGGCTAGGTAATGGTCAGGTGCAAGGAGCCTGTGTCTTTCTGTCCCTTTGGAGGGGCTGGGTACATCCCCAGTCCTTGCACTCAGAAAGCACAAGGACTCTGGCAAGATTTGCATTGACACCACTGTAAGACTCCCCTAAAATGGGCAAGGAGGAGGTGGGATGATACCCACCCCCAAATCCTTGCATGAGCCAGCAGAGCTACCTCCATGCAGGGGAGAGTACATAGTTAACACTTTTGAAGGATGTCTCAGCAGACATACTCCCTTTGTACTGCCCCAAGGAGCTCCTGTTGAGGCAGTGGGCCTCCTCATCCCCCCGTCGGAATCCTGCCCCGAGTGTCTGGTCAATGAAGGCCTGCGACAAGCCAGCCAGAGTAACAGTACCTGGGATGAATGGAACCTGTATACAGGAATGGCTTTGGACACCAGACCTGTCCCCATGACAGACTCCAAAGGCTGCTCTGTCAGTTGGGACAGGGGTTACTGGTGTAAGAGCCTCTCTTCTTCCCTCCCCCCTTTGGAGTGACCTCTCTCATGCTTGTTTGCCCAAAGAAAAAATTTTTTGGGGGGGGCGAGGTGGAGAAGTCATTCAAAAGAGGGGCAAATGTAAGGAACTTTTCATATCAACATGTTTTCCAGATTTGTGTCTATGCTTATATAACTCACAAATATTCTGTTTAGGGAAACCTGGGGCAGGTCTAGGGACAAGGCATGTAGAAAGAACTATAGTTCAGAAATAACTTCGGGGGAGAGTCCCCTTTCCAGGCATTCTTTTCACGTCGGGTTGTCTGGAGCTCTGTGCATTACATAAACAGGGCTGTTTACTTCTACGTATGATCCCGTACACATACAGGAGCAATGAATTCAACAGAGGGACCAAATACAGTTAAAACTCAGTCAAATAAATGCAGAATATCATACTGCAGTTGCTGGCATTAATACATTGTGCACATTAAAATAAAGGCACAGTGAGCCCAATCCTCTGAGGTGCTGAAAGGCTCCTATAACTTCCAAGTGTCTTTGAAACACACTGATCCAAATGGGAACCGAGGGAGTTCAGCACTTGGCAGGTCTTGGTGCTAAGGGCCCAAGCCTGCATATTACACACATTCTAAACGCTTGCTTATAGCAACAGGAGATTTGAATGTCAGTGGTTATAGGATCAGCCCCATGTATAATGTGTTTACTGATATACACGATCAACAGCCATTCTCCTAATTTTTCCTTAAAAAAGAGTCTGTGCACAAATATGTATATGCTGATACATAGTGATGTCTGAAAACATAAATGCATCAACAGAAAATGCAAAGTTAAAATGACCAGAGAAGCTGTCACATCCTTTACTGCCACTCTCTTTGCTATGTTTATGTTCTGATTGCTATCATACCAACAGATGTAACTAAATAGTTAAATGTTTGATGTTTTAAAAAATCTGTTTAATTATGTGTTTTAAAGAGAAAGTATAATACAGCAAATGCAAAATGTAAAAACGTGACCACTTCAACATCCCACTTTAAGCCTAATGTTTAATGATAAATAAAAATAAACAGTATCTCTACACTTACTGTATGCATCTAAATCACTGGTACCATGGGTTCCAACCGACACCACCATTTCCAAACTGCCAGCAGCCTCGTCTCATGCCTGGACCATTCTAACAGCTTTGGAGGGGCCAGCCCTTGAACTAGGGCATATGGGATTCATCATCTCCCACAGAAGTGCCACAGTTACTGTATATGGCCATCTGCAGTGAAGCCTAAGACTCTGCCTCGGAGGCAAGTGGCAGCTCTTGATGGCTATGTAAAGCTTGCCAGGGCACAGGCGGTCAGCCAGCTCCACACCTGCATAGCACTAAGGTGAGGATGTGGCCTGGTATATTTAGTATGTTATTAAAATCTAAGCTTGGGTAAAGGAGCACTGCTGCCGCTGGCATCAAACCTGTTCAGTGAATAAATAGGACTTTGATTTCTACGGTTGCTACAGTTCATTTAAGGAAAAAGAAAAAGGAGAATTTTAATAAATGGGAAAATCCCCTTGAAACAGCAGCTAAGAACTGATTGTCTATAAATTTGGTCTTTTAACAGGTATTCTGAAGTGGGGCCAACAGCACCTGGTTAGGATTTCTCTTCTTATGCCAAACAACCATCATCTGTAACTATGTATAACAACTGTAAATTTACAAGATCTGCCGTGGCAAATTTTAAATTCTAAATACTCCTAATCTGGTTTAAATCTCAATTTAAACCTCTAAATTAAAACCAATATTTAGCACTTTATGTGCGAGTGAAGAACTTGAAATCTCATGTTTTTACACATATTCCCCTGTCTGATTTTTGAAGGAGAACAATTCATAACCCTTTTAAGATCATCTGAGCATGCTTATTTCACAATTAATTTTAACAGTTAGAGTTAAAGAAACTTTTTTTTGGTTGATTGTTTTTGATGAAAGGCAGATCTCTCTATTTAAACCCCAAGACCAAATTTTCCTTTCATACCAGTGTAAGCAAACCCACTGAAATCAATGAAGTTATATATGTAAAACTGTTCTGAAAGGAGATTCAGGTGGCATTAACTTTGGAAGAAGCAAGACTGGGTCAAATGCACAACTCTCATTAGCTTGCCTCTTGTTCAGCTTGGCCAATACTCCTTACTGCTTTTAACAATTATTACAGGTTATTTAAATTCAGTGACCTATACTCTGCTTTCAGTTGCATCAGTGTAAGTCTAAGTATTTCCCTTGAAGTCAGTGGGATGACCCTTAATTTACTTCAGCAAGTTACTTGAGAAGCCCAGGTGTAATTGAGCAGTACCTGGACCCAGATTTTCAGGATTTTGTCATGAGAAAGAACTGTGGGATTGGATCCAGATTTGAAAGTAGCAAACTACTGCACCAAAGATCCCGACCAGGGGTATCTGTCTCTATGCAGTTACTTCTGTAGTGCAGACACTTGGCAGGTGAAATTTCAATTATTTTTAGATATATATTTGCTGTTTTTATGTTTTTATTGCTATCATACAAACATATGTAACTAAATATTTAAAAGTTTGATTTAAAAAAATCTATTTAATTACTTGTGGTTTAAAGAGAAGGCATAATATAGAAAATGTACATGTAAAAACATGACATATGTACTACAACTACTGAAGTGTCATGAAATAATGTAAAAATAAAAAGATCAAACATTTTACTTAAATGAAATAGTTTAAAAAAATTAAATTTCATTTTAAAACAAGCTTTCAAAACATTTTTTCTTCTTCATAATTTCTATTTTGCTGGAAATTTTGAAAATACTCCAATTTGGAATGAAAAATTTCAAAATGTCAAAATTTCCTGCAAAACAGAAATGTGAAATTTCAGAGCAGTACTAAGTAACAATCCCAGCAAAATTAAGAGTTGACGTTGTGAGACGAAGACACACTTCGCACTTGGGTACGGAGGTAGACCTGAGATGAGCCAAGCAGAGTTTCTACTGGCCAGACATGAACGCCCATTTGAGAAAGCACATGGAAGCAGAGCAAGGTGTGCAAAAAAAGCGTAGCGATCAACAACTGCAGGGGGCTCTACAATTAAATGAAATCTCAGCCCGAGGCTGGGGAAAGGTCAGAATATACCTGTCCACTTTTAATGAAAGGAACAAGGTCACAGTAGGTCACTCCAATTTTTGTGTGTTGGACTATCTGGAGAACTGTGATCAGGCAACTGAAAATGCATTTTGCAACATCTGGCATTCCTGCCATGCTAAGCTCAGCCAAATAGACCACAGTACACAGCAGCAGGATTCAAATGATTCAGCACAAGATGTCTTCCCCTGGGTGCCCACAAAGCAATGGGAAGGCAGAGTGGGCAGTAAAGGCAGCAAAGAGACCAATGGTAAAAGCAAAACAGATCAGAAAGGGTCGTTACCTGGCAATATTGGACCATCCCAATGCATTGTCCCAGGGACTAGATAGTTGCCTAGCACAGGGACTGGTGGATCAGAAGAGCAAAACTGGGCTTCCAGTGAGGGGCAGCCCAGCAGAGGAACAACTGCCAGGACAAGAAGCTGTTAAGAGAATGCCAAGCTAACCAGCAGCCTGCTACAACAAAAGAGCCAAGGATCTGAGGCCATTACACACAGATGAGCAGGGCTGGGTCCAACCATCAAAGAGCCACACAAGGCAACAGCAAAAGATAACAGTGGGATATGCATTATATGAGGTAGCTACAGACTCAGTACAGCCGTGGAGATGAAACCCAAGACAACTGCACAGTAGCAGCAGACAGCTGGCATGCCCAGACAGGGCCAAGACCAAGACCAGGAGGATTTATAACAAGCCTCAGCCATGAGCTGGCATGACAGAAATACAGAGGAGCAACAGAATGAAAGCAGCAACGGGGTAGAAACGAGTCCCCCACCAACAGCGATAACAAAAACAAGACGACTGGTTCAAAGACCTCTATACTGGAAGAACTATGAGGCCTAACAGGCCACAATGGGCTGCCAGTAAAGGCTATTTCCCATGGGTGGGCTACATACTGGAAACCTCTGGCCCCCGCAAGTCAGCAAATGCTTGCACAGAAGATGCAACAAACATTACTGAAAAGAAAGATGCAGCAAACTGCATGGGATTTGCAGGGAGGAGCACAGATTGCAGGAGGCACCAGGAAGTTAGTCTAGGTGCACATTTTGAATGCTAGCTGCAGTTGCAGCATCTCTGTAAAAAGTTCTCTCTAATTTTACAAGCATGGAGTCCTCTCAGGTTATTACCCTGCACACAGTACATGAAAACAGCACGCAGTTTTGAAGAGGCCAGAGACTGCATTATTCTTTCACCCCAGAAGCAGCCACTTCAGGCCATGATTGAGACACATTAGTGGGGAAGTTTGCACCTCAGTCACTTATGTCCCCCCCATCTGCCTACACCTCAAACTCCTCAAAGAAATGGAAGTTCATTTTATTTGCCAACAGATCTGGTAGATCTTGCATCATCATGTCAAATCTCTTCAATCACACCCAGTTCCACTCCTCAACTTACTCCAAAGCTATTTGCATCTCAGCATAGCCTTACTGTACTTATTAATCATGTCCATCCTTTAGTTAAATTAAATTAATGGAGGTATCTTCTATCCTAGAACTGGAAGGGACCTTGAAAAGTCATTGAGTCCAGCCCCCTGCCTTCACTAGCAGGACCAAATACTGATTTTGCCCCAGATCCCTAAGTGGCCCCCTCAAGGACTGAACTCACACCCCTGGGTTTAGCAGGCCAATGCTCAAACCACTGAGCTAGTCCTCCCTCTAAGTTATAGTAGAAAAATACAAAAAGGACAAAAATAGCCTAAGAAAAATTATTCTAGTGATATTTCCAGCTCAACTGCACAGACTCAAAGATTCTGACAGTTCAGATAAGGTTTGAAATAGCATCTGGACAACTCAGCATTTATCTGAAAAAGCATTTTGAGGTTCACCCATCACAGTACTATGGTGCTGGGTTGGGGAAAAACATGGGGGGTGAGGTTGATTAGAGAGGATACAGACGGTTTTGCAGAGATTATGTATAGGACTGCACAAGGTATACGCTCAACACTGGTGAAAAATCATTTGTGTGAAAAAAATTAGATCTGTGAAACAGTTGCATTTTTATTTTGTTTGCTCCTTCAGCAGGTGGAAGATGTTGGTGTCTTAGTGGATGCTCTGCTTTTATATTTTTATTACAAATATTTGCACTGTAAAAATGATAAACAAAAGAAATAGCATTTTTCAATTCACCTCATATGAGTACTATAGTACAATCTCTTTATCATGAAAGTGCAACTTACAAATGTAGGGTTTTTTGTTACATAACTGCACTCAAAAACGAAACAATGTAAACTTTAGACCCTACAAGTCCACACTGTCCTACTTCTTGTTCAGCCCATCGCTAAGAGAAATAAGTTTGTTTACATTTATAGGAGATAATGCTGCCCACTTCTTAATTACACTGTAACCTGAAAGTGAAAAGAGGCATTTGCATGGCACTGTTGTAGCTGGCATCACAAGATACTGATGTGCTAGATGCACTAAAGATTCATATGCCTCACATGCTTCGGCCATCGTTCCAGAGAACATGCTTCCATGCTGATGATGCTTGTTAAAAAAACAAAAATAAATTAATTAAATTTATGACTGAACTCCTTGTGGGAGAATTGTATGTCTCCTGCTCAGTTTTACCCACATTCTGCTATAACATGAAATATATGGGAGTCTCAGATGATGACTTTTTAAGATCATTTTAAGAACACTTTCACTGAAAATCTGACAAAATGAAAAGAAGATACCAATGTGAAATTTCAGCACTCGACCCAAGGTTTAAGAATCTGAAGTGCCTTCCAAAAATCTGAGAGGGATGAGGTGTGGAGCATGCTTTCAGAAGTCTTAAAAGAGCAACACTCTGATGCAGAAACTACAGAACCCAAACCATCAAAAAAGAAAATCAACCTCTGCTGGTGGCATCTGACTCATGATGATGAAAATGAACATGCATCGGTCTACACTGCTTTGGATGGTTATCAAGCAGAACCCGTCATCAGCATGGACGCATGTCCCCTGTAATGGTGGTTGAAGCATGAAGGAACATATGAATTTTTAGTACATCTGGTATGTAAATATCTTGCAACACTAGCTACAAGAGTGCCATGCCAACGCCTGTTCTCACTTTCAGGTGACATTGTAAACAAGAAGCAGGCAGCATTATCTTCTGCAAATGTAAACAAACTTGTTTGTCTGAGCAATTGACTGAACAAGAAGTAGGACTGATTGACTTGTAGGCTGTAAAGTTTTACATCATTTTATTTTTGAATTTAGGTTGTCTTTGTACATAGTTCTACATTTGTAAGTTCAACTTTCATGATAAAGAGATTGCACTGCAGTACTTGTATTAGGCGTATTTTAAAATACTATTTCTTTTGTTTTTTTCTAGTTCAAATATTTGTAATAAAAAATAAAGTGAGACTGTACACTTTGTATTCTGTGTTGTAACTGAAATCAATATATTTGAAAATGTAGAAAATACCCAAAAATATTTAAATAAATGGTATTCTATTATTAACAGTGTGATTAATCATGATCATTTTTTTAAATCGCTTGACAACCCTAACTTTTAGTAAAAGTCATGGACAGGTCATGGGCTGTAAACAAAAATTCAGGCCAGTAACCAGTCCATGGCTTTTACTAAAAATATCCACCATGACTAAAAATTGGGCGGCGGGGCTTGGGGGGGGAAGGGTTCAAGAGCGCTGTGGGATGGGGAGGACCGGGCCGCAGCACAGGGCCTGGGATCTCCACTGGTACTGGGAGAGGGAGGGTTGGCAGGGCTCCCTACCCAGGTCTGAGTCCCTGCAGCTCCTAGGTGGCTAAGGCAGGGGCCAGGGCAGGGGCTCCTCTGCTGCTCCTGCCACAAGTGTTGGCTGCCGTAGTTCCCATTGGCCGGGAATCACAGCCAATGGGAGGTGCGGGGGTGGGGCCTGCGGGAGCCAGCAGCACATGGCACGGAGATCCCCCGAGCCCATCCGCCACCTAGGAGCTGCAGGGGGACCCCCAACTCCAGGTAAGCGCCCCCCGCCAATCCCCTAAGCCCCTTCCCACACACCCAAACACCAGCCGCTAAAGAAGTCACGGAGATCAGGGAAGATCATGGACTCCATGATCTCTGTGACAGACTTGCAGCCTTAAATATGGGGCATCACTATGAGCTAAATACTACTGTTATGGATGCATGAGAAGTCTATAAACAGATTATGCAGGGACGAGAGGATAGGGACAATGGGGGAAATCTGTGAGCTTGTGCCATGAAGCAATGTTAGGCTCCTCCTTCAATGTTTATTTTCTAAAGCATTACAATGTTTTGCTGGCAGCGAATTTGTATGCACGCCTGTGGGGCTATATAGGACAGATCAAGGAACTGATGGAGAAATAAAGTACAATGTATCTTCCGTAAGTCACCACAATTATCAAAAGTGGATGGATCTCTGATTACAGTAGAGCTCATTACAACTGAAGTTTATTAGGGCCAAATACAATATGCTATTCCCAAAACTTTAGGACTGACAATTCCTTCCAAACATATATATGGTACAGAGGCCCATCAATCATCCTTTTAGGAGGTTTTTACAGTTTCCACTGGATCAACTGGTTTTGGATATCTAGTAGGACAACTGCTATGTTCCTATGTAGCACATTGTTTCTACTGTTTGATTACTGTTTGTTAATGGTTATATTTAATAGAGGCAAGTTACTCTAATGAGCTTGGTAAATTTGCTGGAATGCACATAAGGAAGAGAACAGGAAATCGAGACAGCATCTCTGTTCTTCCATGGTAGGATGGATATATGTAAATCATGTGTTAATAAACTTGGTAGAGCCGAGCTCCCAGGAAAAGTCTCAAGGAGGATCAGAAGAGCATGTTTAAAGGAATCAGTGTGCTCTCATTCCCAAACAACCACTTGCTAGTTGCGCCACTTAGGATAGGAATTGCTACACAGAGTAGTCTTAAGGAAAGTCTAATTCTGCCTCTCATAAATACCAGCATTTGATTATGGAAACCGTTGAATCAGGTCTGAGCTCTGCATCCACAAAGCCTAGCAGAGAAATGTCTCTCTACACATAAACTATGGTAATTTGTCCTTTCTAGCTTATACAGCCAGAATACTATTATACCAGTCTGAATTTAAAAAAACTAATATAGTTCATCTTCTGGGATCTGCAGTCAGGTTCTTCTTCATGGTAAATTAATACAATAGATTTCTGCTTTGGTGTCCGTGAGCAAGTCTCCATGATGTGGAACTAAGACACCAAAAATCAGATAAGAATATATTGCTGTGGATGTGCGCCAGTTATAGAATTTCCTATAGCAGTATGGCTAGGATGCTAACATAACAACAATAAGTGTCATTAAGTTTTTCCCTGGAGCTTTGATAATGTGGGATAAAATAGGCTATTCTTTTTAAAAGGAAAGACTAGTGAGATTGGTGAAAGATTGATCTTCAACTAATAAACTTTAAAAGATATAATAAGAGAATAAATTACCACATTAGTAGCTGTTAAAATGTTAATAAATTAGGACCCAGTCTGCAAACACTTTACTATTAGGCTTAGTGCTTCCTTCTGTGAATAATCACGTTGCCATGTGCCAACTCCAAACATCCAAAAATAATGAGCCAGAACCCAAATTAAGAGATTGACTTAAAAACGAGATTTTGTATAAACAGTAAATTTGGGGTTTTTTTTACCTGCCTTCTGGTTTTTAGAGTGCACTTGGGCCACATTTTCAAACTTTCCTCTGCAACCATGACAGCTAGAAACTATTTTTTAAAGTGAAAGCTGGGATATTTATGTATTTTGATGACTCCAGGAGCTGGACTTCAAGAGAAACACCATTACTGCAAGGCTCACAATAAAATTGCAAAAGATGGCAATGTATCTTCACTGTAGTAAGCTAGCAGTAAACACTATGCCCTGTATTCAGTGTTCACAGGAGTGGGGCCTTAGGTAGCAAACAAAGTTTTACCATTCAAGGGTCCAACGCTTGTCAGTGAAGTAGCTTTGACTTCACAGGAGACGTCCCTATATATTGTTAATTAGCATTTAGAACATAAGAACGGCTATACTGGGTCAGACCAAAGATCCATCTAGCCCAGTATCCTGTCTTCCAACAGTGGCCAACGCCAGGTGCTCAGAGGGAAGGAACAGAACAGGTAATCATCAAGTGATCCATTCTCTGTCTCCCATTCCCAGCATCTGGCAAACAGAGGTTGGGAACACCATCCCTGCCCACCCTGGCTAATTGCCATTGATAAACCTATCCTCCATCTGGAAATTTAAATCTGGAACTTTCTGAATTACTGAAGTCAATGTACTTTTACTTTGGAATTTTCCAGACAATAACTCTCTCCCTTCCGTAGGTCAAAGAATAAGTACTAGAGTGAGGTTCAGGAGCAGTCTTGAAATCTCAGGCCTCAGTCTATGTGAGAAAAGTAAATATTTTAAGAGCTGCAAACCTCAATCTCTATGAAGAAGAGATCATTCTTTCTCTGTCTATATATACAAACATTAATAAAAGTTTGTGTGTGCACATGTGCACATGCACACACACTTTCCACTGGTGAATCTATGTAGGGCACTCACTCTGACAAAAAGGACGGCCACCATCCTCTTCTGGATTAAAAGAAAGTAGCTGTAACACTTTCTATTGAGAGCTATGAAATATAATCTTTATAGAAACAGCCAACAATACACTTGCTAGGGAAAAAGTGTGGACAGAGGGATAACAGTGAATGCCATCTTTTTATGTAAAATGGAAAAAAGTAATAAGGATTCAGATTAGTAACACTTGGAAGCACAATGATTTTTTATATCTACAAGGCTAGTAAAATGTGTTTTAGTTAAACTAAGCTAGAGTATGTTTTACAATTGACTAACATGATAGACATAAAATAGCATCAAATTAATTGTTAATCCTGTTTAGATTAGTTTTGAGGTTAACACCTGTCATTAGCACATAAAAAGAAGACTCTGCTTCGTACCACTAATCTATGCAAATACAGGAGCAGGCCTCAGCAAGTTATTGTAACCACTTGACATCATAACTAAATTTCTTTTCTCCGACTGTGTCACAATAAGCTCTGTATTGCAAACACACCAGCTTCTCCACAGAACACTGGCAGAACAGCAACTAACTGCTCTACTTTCCTGCTAACACAATTGCCTCCCAACTGATGATAGCCTAGCAATACAAAATACTTGGTTGTTAACTGCTGTTGTGACAAATAATACTATTTTGCTGACACCCCCATTTTATTATTGACACATGGAATTGCTTTGCCATTATCTAATTTTAACAACACATAGTAAATAGCAATTGTGAACCTGTCACAGTACTCACTGCTTTAGCAGAGCTAAATTAAAACCTATAATGAAGCCATCTTATTACTAACACAGTCCTGTCAGACTCTGGCAAGTAAAGACAAACTACTGTCTTTATAGGACTATTATCAGACTCATTTTCTAGCAGATGCTGTCATACTTTCGCTTTTCAACTACAAACCCCACTGTAATAATCCTCTTTATAACTAGGTTTGCTTATTACATTCTTGGCTCCCAGTGCTGGTGTTATAAAGTAGTTTAAGTGTACTACTACTTTAAAGATTAGGGGAATACAATATTAAATATTACAATACAATTCCCCCCCACAAAAAAATACATCATTAACTCTATATCAATATACTGGAGTCCTCGACTATCTATTACCAGCTTCTCTTGCCAGAATGTGAACAAGTACTACACATTAGAGACTGATTTTGCAAAACCACCACTGGAAACGTACCTTCAAAATTTGCAAAGCATACGTGTTTGCATGCACAGAAACCATGCAATTTATATGCTTGGGTACAGACAGACATTTAGGCACATCGTTTTCCACCCGCAAATGACCATTTTTCACTCATAAAGGGATACATGGGCAAGTATTGTTGATGCAAATACAATTTAAGAAAGCTCTTTGAAAATGTATACAACTTGTAGTCCACAATCGATAAGGCACTCCAAACATTTAAAAAGAAACTGCAGCCCACTTTCCATTATTTTCCAATACTTTTTCTTTATTACAATTTACACATATTTTAAAATAAATCAGTCATGTCTAGATTTCTTTGTTCTAGTCTAGCATAGGCTAGTATACTTTTGCATTACATGTGAGAGCTAATCAAATAAATCAGATTTTTCACAATAATTATCCTGACCTAACTCGTTTGTGCTGAAGACATTGCAACAGAGTTCTTACTTTTGTCCAGTCTATGAACTAATCAATATCACATTACAAAAACAGCACTTGACCTCACTTGTCCCTACTGGAAACCAAGAGTATCCTTAATATGCCTAGCTTTTAAAACATGAGTGATGTGTATTTAATGAGAAATTCCTTTTGCACTTTTATTACTCAGTGACATTTAGGAGCTTATTCTGATTTCATTTATCCCCAGTGTGTCTTGGTATTGTACTTAATGTATATGAAAAAGGTGATAGGACCAAGATTTCATTGACATTGTGCAATGGCAATAGCCAGCCTCTCGGAATGTGGTGTGTGATCTCACTGAAAGCACCAGGTGCAGACGCTGGAGAGCTGGGAGAGCGGGGAAACAGAGCCATATAAGAAGTTACAAGGTTTCGCCTTTCCAAGTTACTGTATGAAAAACTGATGCATACAGATAAATTAGCTCCACTGAAAACGCTTTTGACTGACATGCATCAGACCAGCCTGAGTCTGACTAAATTCAGCAGCGCTTTAGACCCAAACTGTAGTTTTTGTCCCCAATTCCAGTCTCAAACTGAACCCAAATGCAATCTGAACAAAGGGCTTCCACAACAAATCTAAGTGCTTATAGCACCCTAGCTTCCCTGCTCTGACAACAGGCCTTCTGCTTCCCAGTCCCCACAGCAGGCCCAATATCCTCTCACGTCGTCTTCCTCATCTCAGTGGATTCTCTGATCCAAACTGTGTGGCTCCATGGCCCATCCCAGCTCAAGGCCCATCCCAGCTCAAGGCCTCCCTCCAATGGAACCGAGAGTTGTGCATGCACAAGGACTACAGAATTAGGCTCTTTCATTGGCCATATTATCTCAGAACATATGCTCCAACAGATGAGGCACAAACAGGGATTTCTTTCGCATCGGCCAGAAAAGGCTTTTTTTTTTTGCACTCATTTGCTTCCCTACGATGAACAATCCATCTCTGCATTCAGGCTTGAGTTTTGCAGTGTACTTCCGAGCATTTCAAGCATAATGAAGAATAGCTTCTTGTTCCACGTTCTTATCTTTGTTTATTTTATTTCAAGGCTTCTGCTTCAGAATTCTGTGACTAGAGATCAAGCAAATAAAAGGGAATTCTGAAGCTCCTATTTGTAATCTACATTCAAAGCACAGGTTCGTCTAAAATCTGCCCCAAAGCCACTACATAGGCACATATTTGGGGCAATCCATAAATTATGGGACACATTTTTTGGTGATTACTCCCTAGTAACACTGAAACATGCAAAATTAAGGACTCACCCATCCCATAACATTTTACATAGCTTACGGGCAGCCCCTTTTGGACATTCTTTACAAGACTGTTGTGCAGACAATGCAGCCAACTTGTATTTCGGGAGATAAATATGTAGATTATATGTGCCTGTCACTTAGTCAGAGAGTAAGGTTTGTCTTGTTAAGGCAGTGGACTGAAATTCAGGAGTCATGGGTTCAATGTCTAGCTAGGCCACAGCTTGGGCAAATCCCTAGAATAAGGGGGCCCTGATACACTAAATGCTATTTCAGTACAATAAAGTCAAACACAGATGCACTTCTTAAAACATTCATACTCTGTATGTTGTTATACTTGCTCAGCCTGATTTTATTTTACAGTTCTAATTTAACTTTTATTTTTTAAATTGAGCTGAATTTTGGTCTTCTTTGCATTTTGGGGCCCACGCAGATAACCCCCAGTATTACAACATGACTAGTATCAAAGATAATCTTAGTAGTATTGCTTGCCTTACTTACAGCCTAAGTAACAATTTCCACATTGATTTAAATACTTTAGATAATCCACCTTTATGGCAGGCAAGCAATAATCTCTCTAAATCTCATTAGATCACAGCTCTGTTGTTTTATATACTAGTTTAAATATTACAGATAATCTTCTATTTGACCAGCTAATATATGACATATTATGCAACAGTTTTACAACAACATTGGATTTGTTCTCTTCTATATTTACAAAGCTGATCAGAAGTTTGCACTACATGCTATTTTTAACTACATGCCAGCGATGCTGGAACTAGGGAAGGTCGGGGTGCTGCCGCACCCCTCTTGCTTGAAGTAGTAATGCCAAATACATGGTTTCCATCATCAGCACCCCCATTCTAAACATTGTTCCAGCACCCCTGCTACAGGCCCCACATTATGGATTTCCCATTTAGATCTGGGTCTGTCAAATGGAACTACGTACCCTTTAGAAAATGGCTAGAACAGCCACATTTAATCCACTTTAAAATCAATTAGAAGATAAAAAAGACCACATTTTTGTCCTTGAATGCGTGAGTGGGACTCCCCCTGAAGTCAACAAGAGCCCCACAGGCACATCTGAGGGCAGCAATTTACCCTATAATTACAACTGTTGGAGTACAGTACACAGGGAGCCCTATACAGTACCACTACACTGAAACTATTGGGAAAACTAGTTTTGCACTGGGAACAGGCGGCATCCCAACTTATCCAGCATACAGTAGCTCATATCATGTCATCAACTTTTACACTGAACAGCCCATTGAAACAAACAGCAGCTCTTCTTAAAAAATGATGGTAACTATATACCTGTGCTTGGGACCATTTCTGCTTTTATTCAATGGCAAAACCCCACATAATATATTAGGAGTAGGATTAGGTCTTTTATAATGACAAAATATTTTTGGGCTTATGGCATTACAAACATTCTAGTAATAATGGTGTGCATATTTTTAAAGTGCAAATAACTGGACATACATTATTTATATAGTGCCATCAATGTGTTTTACAAAACCCAGAACAACATAAGAAGATGTGTGTAATTTTGCTAAATGGAATAGATATGCAAGACAGATAGTTAATGCTACAGTGGAAAGATTAACTTCTGCCATTCAACTGTCACACTTTGCATTTCCTTTAATAAAGGACAATATTTCCACAGAACCAACAGAGAACACGCATGTTTTTCTTGTTTTAAAATATTTTCTACAACAGGTACTGTATTATTTATGGTAAATGGACTACTTTCCATCAAAATCCATTCAGTATGTTAGGTCAATAACATTTTATTTAAGCAGCACATACTGATAATTAATTATTGCTTTACAGGTTATTAATACGGGCCCAGTAATGGGAACCCTTACTTAGATGAGTAGTTGCATTAAAGCCCATGGATCCACTCAGGCAATAGGGTTTGCAAGGCAGTGACCTATATTACCACTTTTAACAGATGTCTTATTGAGTTCATATTTAGTGGGATTTGCTCCCTTCCTTCCCTGTGCAGTTTCCTTTTATTCAGTTCACACCTTTCTTGATGGTCTGTAAACTTCCTCTACTGCCTGTTGATGTTTCTACCATGTTATGCCATGTCCTCACTTGCTGTTTTACCCATTAAGGGTCCTGATCCTGCATTTTCCAATAAATTGGGATTACTACTATGCTAACAAGATATCCCAGAGCACATCGAGAGCTGAACAGACTGAAGAGCCAGAAAGGCAAGTGTGTACTTGGAGCAGAAGATAGTATGGACACAATGAGAAGGCTTCCCAAACAAAAAGATATGCACACCCTTTCTGGATGCTTTGCCTATTGCATCACTCACCAGCTTCAGACCTAGAGCTGTGTAGTAATGAGGTGGCACGTGCATAGTGTAAAACTGTACATCCCCTCTCGCTAACTTTGGTTTTAGCTCTTCATTTTGGAATTTAGCTCAGGCAGGAATGCAGGCAAATAGATCTCCAGTTACTGCTGCTCAGCTCCTACACCAAACACCAGTGGTACACGGAGCATCTGTGCTTCTGCATATGGAATAGACCTTCTCTGTGGGAGGCATCCTCACTTTCCTCTTCTAGTTTCCCTTGTGGAAAGCTCCCACACACCCTAGGACAAATCTGCAGCATCCATGGGGAGTTAGAGCCCAGCAATGTGAGTTGTCAGACGCTTTTCCCACTGGTGCCAAAGATACCCTGTATTTCCACAGCTATTGACTCTCCTGAGCCTCTGTAAGCCAGCACAGGATTTAGTGTTTTGTGAGCTCATTCACCTCTGATCGTAGAGTTTTGACTTGGACTGTCAGCCCTATTCAGTGAAGAGCTAAACAAGAAACTGCCATGAGTGGGTCAACTCAAAATAAGGCTTCTTTTTTGAGAGCAAGACAAAAAAAGAGAAGCCATTATTTATGAAAAAAGCCTAATTACCTCAGTCAAAATATCTGCTAAACACCAGCCATGAAAATATTAATTAGAAACCTTGCAGTGTGATGCTGACTGTTTCTTTAAATACATTTTAAGAGATGTTAGTGTTTGTGCAGCACATGTCCAAGTAAGGGCCCTGGAGTGCAAACTTTTCTATTTTTCCACAAAAACAGGCAAAACACTAGTACTGGTAATGCCACCTTCCCCCAAAGTACCTTGCCCCTGTGCCTTAGGTCTGAGCAGGAGGGACCGCTCCATCCAAATCTGTCTCTCCCTACAGCAAAGATGGCATCAGCTGCAACTGTGATTTTTAGGAGGCGGACACCAGTTCACTACAATCTGGAGAGCAACCACCAGTTTGTTTCACAAAGGCCACCAAATAGCCATCAAATGGCAATAACGTTCAGTCACTATCAATCTGGAATGCATTAGAAAGAGCAACTTGGAGGTCCAAGTCTTCATGTTACTAATCCCTTGAGCGATATCATGGATCTCCTTCCCACACAGACATTTTATCATCAGAATAATTCTAGGCTGATCCAACCTGTGCAAAACTTTGGAAACTGTAACAGACCAAAGTAAAATTTTGTCATTTGGTGACTCTTGAGTCAAGTGGAAGAAAAGCACTTTTATCTTCACAAGCCACAAGCACAGAATATAAAACACAATGTATTCTCTGCAGGTAGACACAAGCAATGGCTCCTACACACTTTATTAAATAAGCCCCATGACAACTAACAACTACCCAAGCTCAACAGAACCACCTCAACTTTCTTCCTGAAAGGTAACCAGCTTGTATGCCATTGCGTGGCAGTGTTCATTGGCACTAGCCTGTGCAAAGAGGATGTCACAACAGCAAATCTTGGTTTAGCCTATTTTGTAGGGGTGTCCAGATGGAGACTCCCCCTGACAAGACTACAAGATGCTTTTCTGCATTCCACCATCTTTCACTTGATTTAAATGAGCCCAGTATCTCCATATCTGGCTGCAACAGTTGTGTTTTATTTTTGGAAATGAGTCCAGTCTAGGAATGATGTAACAGTGACACATCCCCTAACAACAGGCATGTAAAAATCAGGCTAGACAGCAATTTGGATAATCTAGGCAGAAGATCTTGCCCTAACAGACACAGCTAACATGCTCTCTTGGCTGCACATACTCATGCACATCTGTTAAGGTGGCACTGTGCCAATTACAATTTGATCAGACTGTTTTATCAGGGCATATGCACTATGCAAGTGTTGACTTAGATGGGCAGGTTGCATAACAGTACATATCCTAAATGAGATCTCTTTTATATAGCAAGACCCTTCCATGTGTCAGCAATGAAACACTGGCATCACAAGACTTTTTAATCCTCCACATATCTGTTAAACTTAGATCAGCAGGGGAAAGGGGAAGACGTGAAAATAACATGCAAAGCCAATTCTGGCTGCTAAAGACTGGCTCACAGGCATTCTGTTGTTCTAGTTTAATTCCCTGGTGTCACTGTCAGCCATGGGAGTGTCTACAACCAATAGTGCACACAGAAAGGTTTAAGACAGAACTTTTTCATTTGTCTTGAAAAGTCACTATTAGACACATGACATGCCATCCTCACTAGCCCAAGTGACTAGTCAACAAAACAGTACACAGTACTCTTTCATATGGTACAAAACAAAACAAAAAGATTTCACAGCATGACATTTGACTGTACGAAGAACAGAGGCAGGTAAAAATCACAGAAGACAGTTCATCTGTGAGCTACATACAGTTCCTGGATAGTAATAACTGACCTGGTTGGTTTCAATTATCTGATCCAAAGCCTGTAAATGTTTGATGCAAGATTGTAAATGGGAATAAATAAAGGTGTATATTTCCATTTAAAGATGAGTCTCACTCCAAGAGCACTCTCCTGTGAGATGACCTCAATTCTTTTTCTGAGCATACTCAACTATCCATATGCCAGGTTCCATATATACAGGCATGATTACTTGCTCTACATTAAGTAAAAGGTAGTGGCTAACACATGAATCAAACACAGGCAGAATAATGCTGAATATCTTGACAGTCTTCACAATGCAGAACAAAAAGGGCCAGATCCTGCTACCACTAAAGTAAATGGAATTTTACAACTGACCTCAATGGGAGCAGGATTGAGCCATAATATAAGTAATAATTACTCTGCTGAAATAAATTAACTTAGCTTAGAAAGGCTTCCCAGTGTTTGCTTAATGTTTGCATTTGCAAGTTTTATTAAAAGAAATGGTAATATAATCACTTTGAATTTTAAAAGCTAAAATGTAGAATTCTTTGTAAGCAGTTGACGTTTAGCTTTCTTCTGTCCGAATTCTGCATACAGATCTATGTGGGATCAATGGCTCTCCCACACAGGTCAACTTGTAGCATTGAAGCTTTAAGACCTCTATAGAAAAACTGTAACATTTTACTTTATGAATGTTGTTACTACTCAAAACCAAAACAAAAAGCACAGATGTAGAAAATGACTTTGAAAACGTAACACTGTGTAGTTTATACCTACATAAAAAGCTCTGGTTTCTATCTTACTCCCAGTGGAGTTCGCCACAAAACTCTCATTGACTTTAAAATAGTGCAGGACTGAGTCTTAAAACTTGATTCTTTCAGCACTTAAATATATAAATAAATTTACTCAGATACTTAACTATTTGCAGAATTGGACCTTTAGTTTTTACTACCTTAATTACATTTCTTTCTCCAGCTGGTCTGCACTACTATATTTTAATAAAGATAATAATTTAAAACTATTTATAATGTTGCCTTGACAGAGACTCTGAAGTTGCCACTTGGTCCATTCCACCACTCCCACATGTAAAGGTTTTATTACGATTTAAAATTGTCTGTCCTTTAATTCAAACACAATTGCAACCCTCATTTTAATCCATTACTTTCAATACAATTTAGGTCTACTTTTATCTATGGAAAGATACATTCATGATAAGCCTTTAAAGACAACTGGAACATCCATTGAAGTAAAAGGTATATGTTTATTACAGGTGCAATTGAAAACAAACACCCATAGTAGAGGCCAGGAAACTCTCTCTGGTAGCTACAATGACTAGGCCAGACGAATCTGCAATACTGGGGGCCAGTAATGGAGTTTTCCCCTTTACTAGCAGATATAATTTGCCGATGCTGATGTACTCCACAAACCAACCAACCCTGATCCTCAAAATCCCCCATTTGAAACCCATTCGACTAGGGCTCCCCACTTGGCTCCCAAATCCCTTTTGCTTCGAGGATTTTGACTGCGTGCCACGCTGAATAAAAGCGGGAGCAGAGCCCGAAGAGCCTCCCAATATTACTAGCACCCCGGGGCTCACTTTATGGAAGGGCCAGTTTTATGGCCCTTTATTTCTCCCTGTAGAACACGGAGCCGGCTCGGCTCCTTGCGCTTCCCCCCGCGCCCCGCTGGGTGTCGCTGCGCTCCCGCCGCGCTCCCCGCGCCCGCGCCCGCGGGGCACCCACCTGATCCGTGCTGCTGGCGGAGGATGGCGGCCTGGCCCGGCGGGGGCGAGGCCGAGGAGGACGCCGCGGTGGCGGAGGCGGCGGATGAGGCGGCGGCCCCGGCCCCGGCCCCCTGGGGCGGCAGCAGGCGCTTCTCCAGGCCGGGCTCGGCGGTGGCCCTGCTGGCCGGGCTGTACCTGCGCGGGCCGCTGCTCTGGATGTGCGAGACCGCCTCGGCCGCCTGCATGTCGGGCGGGGAGAAGCGCGACAGGACCCGCAGCAGCGCCTGGGCTTTGTGCTCCTGGGTCTCGTCGTCGCTGTAGTCCGACACCCGGCACTCGTACACGCCCTCGTCCTGCCGCCGCACGCCCGACAGCCGCAGCCGGTGCGAGATGTCATTGCCCTGGACCCGCACCGTCTGCAAGAGACCACAGCCCGCGGGCCGGTCACTGCCCCGCGCAGCCCCGCCGGCGGTCAGCGCCCCCGCCCCGTCCCAGTGCACCTCCCCCGCTTCTCCTCCCGGGCCCGTCCCAGTGCACCTCCCCCGCTTCTCCTCCCGGGCCCGTCCCAGTGCACCTCCCCCGCATCTCCTCCCGGGCCCGTCCCAATGCACCTCCCCCGCTTCTCCTCCCGGGCCCGTCCCAGTGCACCTCCCCCTGGCCCAGTGCGGGTAGCCCCGTCCCAGTGCACCTCCCCCGCTTCTCCTCCCGGGCCCGTCCCAGTGCACCTCCCCCGCTTCTCCTCCCGGGCCCGTCCCAGTGCACCTCCCCCGCTTCTCCTCCCGGGCCCGTCCCAGTGCACCTCCCCCGCTTCTCCTCCCGGGCCCGTCCCAGTGCACCTCCCCTGCTTGGACTCGCGTGCCCGTCCCTGTTCACCTCCCCCCGCTTCTCCTCCCGGGCCCGTCCCAATGCACCTCCCCCGCTTCTCCTCCCGGGCCCGTCCCAATGCACCTCCCCCGCTTCTCCTCCCGGGCCCGTCCCTTTGCACCTCCCCCTGGCCCAGTGCGGGTAGCCCCGTCCCAATGCACCTCCCCCGCTTCTCCTCCCGGGCCCGTCCCAGTGCACCTCCCCCTGGCCCAGTGCGGGTACCCCCGTCCCTTTGCACCTCCCCCTGGCCCAGTGCGGGTACCCCCGTCCCAATGCACCTCCCCCGCATCTCCTCCCCCTGGCCCAGCGCGGATACCCCCGTCCCAATGCACCTTCCCTGCATCTTCTCCCCGGGCCTATCCCAGTGCACCTCCCCGTCCCAGCGCGGGTACCCCCGTCCCAATGCACCTCCCCCGCTTCTCCTCCCGGGCCCGTCCCAGTGCACCTCCCCCGCATCTCCTCCCGGGCCCGTCCCAGTGCACCTCCCCCCGCTTCTCCTCCCGGGCCCGTCCCAATGCACCTCCCCCGCTTCTCCTCCCGGGCCCGTCCCAGTGCACCTCCCCCCGCTTCTCCTCCCGGCCCGTCCCAATGCACCTCCCCCGCATCTCCTCCCGGGCCCGTCCCAGTGCACCTCCCCCTGGCCCAGCGCGGGTACCCCCGTCCCTTTGCACCTCCCCCTGGCCCAGTGCGGGTAGCCCCGTCCCAATGCACCTCCCCCGCTTCTCCTCCAGGGCCCGTCCCAATGCACCTCCCCCGCTTCTCCTCCAGGGCCCGTCCCAATGCACCTCCCCCGCTTCTCCTCCCGGGCCCGTCCCAATGCACCTCCCCCTGGCCCAGCGCGGGTACCCCCGTCCCAGTGCACCTCCCCCGCATCTCCTCCCGGGCCCGTCCCAGTGCACCTCCCCTGCTTCTCCTCCCGGGCCCGTCCCAGTGCACCTCCCCCTGGCCCAGCGCGGGTACCCCCGTCCCAATGCACCTCCCCTGCATCTCCTCCCCCTGGCCCAGCGCGGGTACCCCCGTCCCAATGCACCTCCCCCGGTCCCAGCGCGGGTACCCCCGTCCCAATGCACCTTCCCTGCATCTTCTCCCCGGGCCTATCCCAGTGCACCTCCCCGTCCCAGTGCGGGTACCCCCGTCCCAATGCACCTTCCCCGCTTCTCCTCCCGGGCCCGTCCCAGTGCACCTCCCCCTGGCCCAGCGCGGGTACCCCCGTCCCAATGCACCTCCCCTGCATCTCCTCCCCCTGGCCCAGCGCGGGTACCCCCGTCCCAATGCACCTCCCCCGCATCTCCTCCTGGGCCCGTCCCAATGCACCTCCCTCGCTCCCAGTGCGGGTACCCCCGTCCCAATGCACCTCCCTCGCTCCCAGTGCGGGTACCCCCGTCCCAATGCACCTCCCCTGCATCTCCTCCCCCTGGCCCAGTGTGGGTACCCCCGTCCCAATGCACCTCCCCCGCATCTCCTCCCGGGCCCGTCCCAATGCACCTCCCCCTGCCCCAGTGCGGGTACCCCCGTCCCAATGCACCTCCCCCGCATCTCCTCCCCAGGCCTGTCCCAATGCGCCTCCCCATCCCAGTGCGGGTACCCCCATCCCAGTGCACCTCCCCCTGGCCCAGTGCGCCTCCCCATGCCAGTGCAGGTACCCCCATCCCAATGCACCTCCCCCTGGCCCAGTGCGCCTCCCCATCCCAGTGCGGGTACCCCCATCCCAATGCACCTCCCCCTGCCCCAGTGCGGGTACCCCCGTCCCAACGCACCTCCCCCACATCTCCCGGGGCCCGTCCCAATGCACCTCCCCCCTGCCCCAGTGCGGGTACCCCCATCCCAATGCACCTGCCCCCCTTCCCAATGCACCTCCCCTCTGATCTCCTCCCCAGCCTGTCCCAGTGCATGTCCCCTGTCTCAGTGCATCTCCCCTCTGATCTCCTCCCCGGGCTCATCCCAGTGCACCTCCCCGGGCCTGCCCCCATGCACCTCCTCAGGCAGCCCCAGTGCGCGTCCCCCCATCCCGATGCACCTCCCCCGCATCTCCTACAAGCCTGCCCCAGTGCACCTCCCCTCTGATCTCCTCCCCAGGCCTGTCCCAGTGCACCTCCCCGAGCCTGCCCCAATGTACCTCCCCCGCATCTCCTCCCCAGACCCGTCCCAGTGCACCTCCCCAGGCCTGCCCCAGTGCGCATCCCCCCATCCTAATGCACCTCCCCAGGCCTGCCCCAATGTACCTCCCCCGTCCCAGTGCACCTCCCCTCTGATTTCCTCCCTGGGCCTGCCCCAATGCACCTCCCTGAGTCTGCCCAACGCACCTCCCTCTGCCCCCAAGCCTGCCCCAATGCACCTTCCCCTGCCCCAGTGCACCTGACCTTTCCCTCCTGCCCCAGCCTCGAGCCTGCTCCTCTCAGAAATTAATACACCTCCCCTCCCACCTGCTTCACCATCTCTAAGAAATTGGAGGATCTCCCCCCCCCAATAATGAAACATGTAGCAAAGAATTCCACCCTCTACCTCGTCCCAGGCAGAGACTATATTTGTCCCCACCTCCTCTCTGTAGTGCTGTGGGTTGTATAATTATCTGAGACCACCCCAGCTCCTCTCCATAATCAAATCTCTCTCGTTCTATAACCCAACCATCCAGCTCCTCCTCAAAATAAATGACCCCCCGCAAAATTACCAAGTCACTGAACCTATCCCAGCCCTTCCAAAATTAAATGCAGTAAGTGATGCATACTCTAGTCAAACACCAAGCTACCGAATCCACCACTTCCAATGTACTCAACAGTGCACCCATGGCCTCATCCACCCTCAGCTCCAGAAGTAAATGCATCTCTTTCCCTCCTACCCCCCTGGAAATCAAACAGAAAAACACACAACCATTGCTCCTACTCCATTATATTCTATAAATAAATACTTTAAGCACTGCATCTCCCCATCTAAGTCAAAAACCCAGCCACCAATTCCAGTTCTTCCCTTCCAAACTAAATGCACCTCTCCACAGCACTCAAATAACCAGCCACTAATTCTGTCCCTCCCTCTTCCCAAAGTTAATACATTAAACATGCCATCTTTTTTCTAAATTTATTTTTAAAAAGCCACTAATCCTGCCCTCATCCCCTTCCAATACTAAAGGCATAGAATCGCAGAATATCAGGGTTGGAAGGGACCTCAGGAGGTCATCTAGTCCAACCTCCTGCTCAAAGCAGGACCAAACCCAACTAAATCTTCCCAGCCAGGGCTTTGTCAAGCCTGACCTTAAAAACTTCTAAGGAAGGAGATTCCACCACCTCCCTAGCTAACCCATTCCAGTGCTTCACCACCCTCCTAGTGAAAAAGTTTTTCCTAATATCCACCCTAAACCTCCCCCACTGCAACTTGAGACCATTACTCCTTGTTCTCTCATCAGGTACCACTGAGAACAGTCTAGATCCATCCTCTTTGGAACCCCCTTTCAGGTAGTTGAAAGCAGCTATCAAATCCCTCTCATTCTTCTCTTCTGCAGACTAAACAATCCCAGTTCCCTCAGCCTCTCCTCATAAGTCATGTGCTCCAGCCCCCTAATCATTTTTGTTGCCCTCCGCTGGACTCTTTCCAATTTTTCCACATCTCCCATCTAAAACCAACGGTCAGCCACTAATCTTCCAATTGCCTTTCTAAAAATAAATCCGAGTAGTAATCTTTCCCCAAAATGAAACACAGCCCCTCCCAACTCCAACACCTAGCCTGCTAAAAATAATGCATTTCCTCTCTCTTACCCCCTACAAACCACCCAGCCAACCTTTCCCCTCCCTTCTAAAAATACACGCCTTAACTAATACATCTCTCCCTATCCCCAATCCAACACAAAATACCCAAATACCTTCATATGTAATGGCCAGACTGCACACACCATCCCTCTAGCTATTACCTAGTGCCTTCTACCCTCAGATATCCCCATTATAAACACAGGATGAAGGGTCAAATTCTGCTGACTTTACTGATTGCCTTTAATTTCAGTGGGACTATTAGCCAGAGTGAATTAAAAGATCTCATCTATCTTTACTCCCAACTGCAGTGTTTAATCTCTGCAAGATTCTCCCTACCTTCCCTAGCACCCTTTTCTTACTCCCACTGATGGAAACAGAAGAGTGACAGTGATGGGATTAAAGCCAAACAAATAAACGGGCCTGCTCATGCTCCCAGTGAAATCAGTGACTGGATCGGGCCTGAAATCAACAGAAATTGGATATAATGTGCTATAAAGAAATTTGACATTGCTGGGGGGAGTGGTGGGTTTTCAGTAGCGGAAGCAGCCAAATGAAAAGCAGAATTATCACTTGACCTGACCTCCAGTACTTTCCAGGTGAGATCAAAGAAGGGGAGAAAAAACAAATACCTCTTGCCTGGATTTGCAAGTAATAAAACTTGACAGTTAAAATAGCAACAGATGGCAACATTTTGATGGCGATATGGCACACCAAGGAGAGGAAAAGATGTACATGCCCACTGTGCTCCACCATTTCCCTTGCTCTAGAGGGTTAAACTGCCTGAAATCATGTTTTGGGGTGTTACAAAACCAGCATGTACATATAGAAACTGTGCACCACTCAGTTTGATCTGCACTTACGCTGATTTTAGTTGCATCCTTATTTGTTACCTAAAAAAGCAGAGAAGGAAACATGTTAGACTAGACTCCTAAAGCATATTAACATTATTATAAGCACCCACGTCCCCAGCTAAACAGATGGTAGGACAGACAGATCTTCAGCGCAACTTTCATAACTTGTTTCAAACTGATTGTGCGTGACTATTGGGAGAATTTGGATTTGATTTAATCAATTAGTGCTTAAGGAACAGGATTGCTTTGGTAAAATGTAACTGGGCTTATTAGATGCCTGTAGTGAAAGTTTTGCCTTGCTAAGGGATATATATCTGCAGAAGAATGTTTGGTCGTTGCATAAACAGAGCGACGGTAATTGTAAAAAGCCCAATTAAATTTGAAATAGCCATTGTAGGTAGGGGTGGTTGTTTTCTATGGCAGTGCAGAGCTGCGCATGGAAATGACTTGGGAAAGCCAGATCCTGAGTTGCTTTAGTGCAGGGATGAGATCCCTAAACAGCACAAGATCAGATGCAGCTCGTCAGTTTTTTAATCTGATTTATTTCCTTGTTACAATCAACTTTATTGTAAAAAGAAATGATGCCTCTGATCTCTCTGATGTGCTTCCCAAGGAGAGAGTCATTTTCTGGGCATCCCCTGTCACCATTTATTGTAAAAGCAGCTCACAGTTGTATATAAGGTTAAAGAAGACATTTAAATCCAAGCGATTTATTTCCCTCTCTGACAACAGACGTACATTTTCCCCAGCTAGACAGGCATCACATTAGTTCGAAGTCTATATGCTTTGCATCTATATTTGAGCCTTGCAGGAAAACAAGCCTGCCATATAGCTAGGACCTGGTGTAAACATTAGAGGCTCCTCAGGGAGTATCATCAGGCTTAATGGCTCTGTGGTAGGAAAAGGTCAGAAGCTGTATATACTTTAGAAAGACACATCGTGGAACTCCTGCTCAAAACTTCTCCTCTGATGTTTAACCTTGTTTATATAGTGGGCAGCAAAGCGTGTTGCGCCAAGATCTAGGCTGCAGAATAAACTGGGTGTCAGGGAAATGCAGCCTAGACATTAAGACTGGGGCCAATATTGGAGCCAAGAGGCCTTCAGCGGATTGAGAAAGAAGACACAAGATTTAACCTGCTTCCCTTAAGGCATGTTAATCACTTCATTTGAGTATGTAAATAAATCATCCCACTGCAGAATTGTCCTGCAGGATCTCCAGCCAGGAGCATATCCCGCTCTCCTCCATCTGCTCTTATTAATCATCTACATAGAGGAGCTCATCTTGTTTAATCAACCTCTCCCACGTTTGTTCGTGGTGATTTCCAGCTCGGTTCAGACTAGCACAGTTGCCTCCTGTTTATCCCCGCTTTGTAATGTAATACAATAAACCGGGTTAAAGCTGCTCTCTGCGATGGGGTTTGCAGTGAGACCGATATTTACCATTCTCTAAGAACATGCTTACAATCCCCAACGTGCTGTCAGATTTTCTGGGGCGCATGATCACCAAATTCTAGTCTCTCCCCCATTCCACGGGCGAGTTTAGGACACCCGGGGATTCCCACCTACTTCACGGTATGTAACAGGGGAAGCGCCTTTCCCCGGCAGTGTCTGTTCGCGTTATTTAACCACTCTCTGCGCATGTTGCACTAAATGAACAGGTACGTTTCCGTGGCATTTTGTTACCTTGCTTCTGCTGCCAGGGGCACTGATGGCTAATTCATGAGCAAGTTCTCTGGCTGGTTCTTTAAGGTACCACCACTGGATTTCCAAGGAGTAAGAGGTGGATCCGCTGGCCCGAAAAGCACAAGGCATCTCAATATCATCTCCCTCCCTAACAGTCACATCTTTGGGAACTTCAGTAAATGTAGCTGGGAGGAGAAGATAGAATTACAAGGGCTGGTTAACAGGAGAGATTAAGAGACAAAATCAGTCCGGTTCGTCGTAATCTGATCTGCTTTAACTCGAGGGCTAAGCGCTGTCGGGTAAATGAGCGTCTCGCGTCTCAGCGGCTAAAGCCCGAGCTCGGCAGCCTGGCTCAGTGAGAACACAGGCGAGCTCGGTTCTCCTTCACCCCGCTGCCTGGGCACCGACTGGTGCACCCGCGCCAGTGGCAACGGAGACGAGTCTGGGGAGTGCTGGACAGAAAAGCTCCTCTCCGAATATGAGGAGACGCATGTTTCTGTCACACAAATCGCCAGCCAACACCTGCAGGTTTCAAATCGTTCTCCGCCAGCCAGCCCGCAGCCGAGCGCAGGCAGGCTGCAGTCCCGCAGATCCTGGTGCGTGCCCTGTGCCTCCGGGCGTCAGAGAACTAACCCCCCAGCGACCACCTGCGATAGCCATAGCGTCACCCTGTTCTCCTCCTCTGTATAACCCCCCCACCCCCCAACACACACTACACAAACAGTAAAGTTCTCGCACCGCAAAGGTGCAAACCAGTTACGTCTATTGCGCGCAATAGCGACCGGGTGACAGGAACATCGGAGCTGATACCAGAACACTGATTGTTATCCGAAGGAGAATGAGGTTTTGCCGAGTCAAACACACGGTTCCCCTGGCCACTAGCCCTTCCCAGCCCCCTTAGATTTCTCCCCGCACGGTTCTGCTGGCTTCCTTTCTAGCGAGCTGCATGTGGGGTGGCGATTTGCTAGAGGAAGAAGCAAAGTTTCCTACTTACCGTTTACGATGAACAGCAGGGGTGCATTGAACATCAGGTAACCAAGGGCGCCGAACAGCCCTCGATTTTCCATTTCATATATGGAAACTTCAGGGTGGAGGGCAAGTCGGGAATCTAGCGTGACCACAACACAGCTAAGAAATCTGCAATCCCATTGCAAAGAGAAGCCGCGTCTCCGACACTAGTCCAGGGGCAAGACTCTTCCCAAAAACCAAAAAGCCAACAGCCACCCAGCTAACTTTACAAAAATAAACACATTTGGAAGGGAGTATAAAATCCACAGCCGGCTGATCGCATGTGCTGTCGGGAGGACGTGTAGCTCCTGAGGATGAAATTATAAATCTTGTCCCCGGTATTTCCCCCCCACCGGATTCTCCCCGACACTAAACGGGATTCAACTTCCTTGTGTTGAATAGGATGTTTTGCCGTCCAGAAGCAGGGGCCGGATCCCGAGCTCCCCTCCAAGACCCATCACAATGGCCAGTCTGGGCTCGATTTTCAAGGACGGTCCGAGGCGGCGGCGGCGGCGGCTTCACTCTCAATCTGGGGAGCAATCGAGCCTTTCCTGTTTGTGGCCCGGGGTGTCTCTTGCGGCGGTGGGGATGGCAGGTCCAAACCCGCCGCTTGCTGCTGCTGCGCTCTGCAGCCCGGCCCGGGCACGAAACCACAGGCTTCCCCCCCGCCACTCTCACACCGACACGCGGTTCGACCTATGAGAGGGAATTTCAGGATCTGACGTCCCCGCGTAATGCAGCCCCGAACACACAAAGGGAGTCAGACCGCTTGGGTTGTGCTCCCGTCCCTGCCGCCAAGCAGCGCAGCAAAAAGCGCCCGCAGTTCGTGTTGACAATCCCCCAACCAAGGCAGGACAAAACCAGGATCCCTGCCCGCCCGCCCTCCCCCCCCCCCGCGCCTTCGGGTCTCGTTACACGTTTGCTAGCGCGGGTGCCGGGCTCGGGCTGGGGGATGTTCCCTCTGCTCCAGGATTCAGCCCGTTCCCCCCTCTACCCCCACAGCGGCGCGTCCCCGATCGGCACTGGGAGCCCAGCCGAGCCGAGCCGATCGCCTGTGAATCCCGGGCGCCGCCCGCTGGGCCCCCGGAACAGCTGGACTTCAAGTGAACAACATCTGGGCGGCGGTTCGCCAGGCCGGGCAAGCTCCCGGCCCGGCCCGGCCGCCGCTGAACGCCCACTCCCCTGGGCAGCGTAGTGGGCAGAAATAACGCCCCGGCCCGGCGCCTGGTCGGTCTCTCTCTCCGCCCACCCCCGGGCGGTGCCGCCGGGCAGCCGCCCGCAGCCTCCGCCACCCCCGTCTCCCCCGCCTTACCTGGGGCTCCCGCCGCCTCGCCCGCTGCCAGCCCGGCGCGGCTGCTGCCCCATGCTGGGCAAAGCTCGGCGGGGCGAACACGCAGCCCAAGTGCCCGGCGGTGACCCGGGGCGCACAGACCGAGCGAGCGGTGCCCGAGGGTCCCGGCCGCTGCCCTGCCCAGGTGCCGCGCTCGGAGCCGGGGGCTGGGGACACACGGACTAGTTGATTCGGAGCAAGCCAGATTTCCGGTTGGGCCCCCGGGCGGGAGGGGGTGTTTCCTGCCCTCATCTAGGGAGACAGCCCGGCCCCGCGCCCCTCCCGCCGTCCGCCCCCTCCGGCGGCTGGCCCGGCACACTCGGGTCCCCGGCGGCGCAGAGCCGCCCCTCGCCCCCAGCTGCGGCCGGGTGGGCGCTTGGACAGCGGCCAAGAGCCCAACAGACTCGCCCGAGCGAGCCTCGCCTGCCCGGCCAGGGGCAGAGAAACCCCCCCTGGGAAGGGAAATAACGCGGGCGGTGCCAGGGACTGACCCGGGCTCCCTGATCTCTGCGGGCGCTTCGTTCACTCCGGGGCTGGCCGGGCAGCTCCCAGGGAACGAGCTGCTCTTTCCCGGCATGTCACAGCGTGCAAGGCTACCGAGCCCCGTGCCAGCCAGCGCGGGATTTCACCTGCCTGCCGGAGGGGAACGAAGGGATCCGAGTCCCTGGCTCTACACAACGCCTGATACTCAGCATAAAGTGCCGGGCCAGAGTCTCGCTGGAATTACTCGTGTTCTGGTTCATGCGAGTCCCTGAGGAAGGAGGAGCGGGGATGTGTTTGGGGGGAGGTGATGGAAGACAAGGAATTCCACCCTCTACCTCGCCCCAGGCAGAGAATATAGTTGTCCCCTCCTCCTCCTCTCTGTAGTACTGTGGACAGTATAATTATTTTGCTACATAAATTACAACACACACCACTTACCTCAATCTGCAGCATTTTCCAGTGCTGGTCAACGTTATATGGTCATCCATACAAGTGCTATCACGCCGTCTTCATTAGAAAACGCACTTCCAGGGAGCTTTTCAATTGGCACTGAAAATTTGCTACAAACTGAAAAGTGAAATAGAAGGTGTTGGCAAAGCAGTCACAGGAAAGGTTATTTCTTAGAGACATTAAGCTTAAAAAATAAAGGATTAAACAATTTATTAACTGAAAAGATGGCTGTCCATCTACTGAGTTAATAAAATTTACCTTAAATATTTTTATTGTGCATTTGCAGCCTCAGAAGATTTTCTGCATTGGTACTAATCAATAAACTTCCATTTTCATAAAATGTTGGAGACTACCTGGCAAATAGCCTCAGAGTGCTCTCTCAACTCGGTCATAAACATATCTTTGGCTAACACACAGCCGGGGCCTGGAGTTTTTTACTTGAGGAGCCAGTTATGATTACGGAATTAATGGGAACATCTCCATGTTAATATTATACTGCTATTTCTGATTAAATATTTGTCAGCCAAAAGTTTTTCCCCAGCTACCTGCATGATAAGAGAAGGTGAGGTGGTTATGGCTGCTGTATGTGTGTGAGTGGTGAGTTGTGAGGGCAGTAGTCAACCAGTGCAAGGAATGATATAGAGGACACACTACTAACTCATAACTAACAGTAGGGTGTTTTTAAGCATGAAGCATCTTTGTATCTCTGTCATTGGCAAAGACCATGGTGGTTTGAATACAGTTTAGTACGGCTCACTCTCTAATCTTTCATGGTGGGTTTGGTCAGAATGGGAGACTCCCAAGTAACTGCAGAAAGCTGCTTTGGGAATTCAGCAGGTGGCACTCTTCCTTCTGTGTTAGTGATTAATCAATATTCAATAGTGGCTTGGTGTACTCTGCTGCTGAAGGTGTTGTCTTTCATATGAGAGGTGAAACTGATGATCTGGGCACATGTACTCATTAAATTTGCCATGACTTTAAAAAAAAAAAGAGGAAGGACCCACTCAAACTGTACCTCAGTAATTGCATTGTGTACTCAAATTTGCCCTGCATTTCCAGCTGGAAAGAATAGTTTAAAAGCTGTGGGAAGTGACCACAAAAGGAACTAAAGAAACAACTGGTCATCACTTTTAATAAAGGTGGAACAAGTTCTTTCAATATATAGGCTCTTTTCAGACAGAAGTTGAAAAGCCTTGTGTACATCATCTTTTTCAGACAGAAGTTTGTCTGAAAAAGGTGATGTACACAAGGCTTTTTTTGCCAAAAAATTCCCACTGGTGCTACAGCTAGTTAATCTTCAACTTTGGTAGCATGAGTGGGAGAGCTGCTATAGACAGGACTCCAGTGGCTGGAAGGGTTTCAACCATGGTGTCATCTAACCCTGCTCAGAGCAGATCTTGAAGACACAGTAGCTGATACCAGCAGTGGCAGCCACCAGAGCTCTGTATACAGTAGCTTCTACATTGTTGATACAACTGAATCAATCATAGGAACGCTGAGAAAGTTGTTAGTACAAAAGCTTAGTGTATAGCAGCATTTCCCAAACTTTTTTGGCCACAGAACACTTTTTAGCCTATTACAGAACACTTATAATATTATTTTGTAGTCTTTTTTTGGTTTTCAAATAAAAAAATTGCATTATTTATGCTCAAATATATTTTATTTTATAAAACAAAGCAAAAATACAAATTTAAAATAACTTGAACTAACAATTTCTAACTGGAAAGCGCGTATAAAGTAGTACAAAAATCAAGTGCAAGAGTCAAAATTAAAAACAGTGTTCTACTTAAAAAAATGTTTTTTATATATACACAAACACCAAACAAATTAGATTTTTACTAGGAAAATCTATTTTTATAAACAAATACAAATTTGGATTTAATGGGATTGGTGTTTCTGCGTTTTTCTATCACAAATTCGCTTAATATTAGGAATAATGCTGGAAAGTTGAATCCTCATGTCAGGCGCAGCATCAAGTCTATTCCTATATTTGTTTTTTGTTGCAGTATAATACGAAAATCCTGTCTCACACAAATAAGTTGTAGCAAAAGGAAGGAGCACTCAAACTGCACATTTAGCCATATTAGGGTACTGTTCTATTAGGCAGCTCCAAAAATTATTCAGCAGAAGATCCTTAAACTTTTGTTTCAAATCAGAGTCAGAAATTAAGTCAATTAGGCTTTCATAATCATGCGCAGAAAAAGTCGACTGGTTTGGCTGTAATTACAAAGGGATTTCGAACCCAAGCATTATCATCAGTAGTTGTAGGAAAATATTCCAATAAAGAGGCCTGCAAGTCACGTAAGGGCTGTAAAATGGTGCTGGAAACTTCTTCATGGACTGTAGAATTTATTTCAGTCAGAAATTCATGTACTGTAGGGAAGCAGTCAAAGTTATTCTGTTCTACAGAATATGCCCAGAATTCCGGTTTCTTTTTTAATGATGAAATGATATCCATTGTAGTAAAAATGGTCACATTCTTTCCTTGCAGTGACACATTAATTACATTTAATTTCGCAAAAATATCTGCAAGATACACAAGTCTCATTAGCCACAAGGAATTTGTCAGACAGTCATTAAATTTTCGTCCTGAATTATCTGAAGTGAAGAATACCAGTAGTTCACTACGAAGCTCAAAAAGCCTCACAAGCACTTTCCCTCTGGATAGCCACCTCACTTCCATATGTAAAAGAAGCGTTTTGTGCTGACTACCCATTTCCTCACACAAAATTTTAAATAACCTTGATTGAAGTGGTCGAGATTTGACAAAATTGATAATTTGTACTGCTTCATCGAGCACAGTTTTCAGATATGCTGGTATTTTTTTTTAACTGCAAGTGCTTGTCTGTGTAGAACACAATGGCTCTTAGTGCTTTCTGGTGCCATACTTATGATTTGCGTTACAGCCCCCTTCATCTTCCCGATCATTGCCCGAGCACTGTCAGTACATACATCAATACATTTTCCCCAACTAATTTCATGCTTTCTGATAAGCAGAGATTCACATAAGAGCAGGTCCTCTTCAATAATACTATAAAATCTATATCGGACAAATACTAGTAGCACAGCAAGTCCTGAAATGTCAGTGGACATATCTAGCTGCAATGAATACTCATGGCAAATTTTCAGTCAGCAAACTAGCTCTTTTACTATGTCATCGGCAAGATCTTTAATATGGCGTGCAACAGTATTTGACAACTGCACAGCATCAATTTTTTTTTACCAGACTGCTCACTCAACATGCACGTTACAATATCTTTCATGCAAGGCTTGATAAATGTTCCTCCAATATTGTGAGCTTCTCCGGCAAGCGCTATATGGTTTCTGAGCTGGCTGGTCAGTCAGTTTCCTGGCTGGTATCAGCAAATCGGCTGGGTGGCTGGTGAACAGGTAGCCTACCTGGCCACTGGATGGACAGCCCTGGGAACTGGATTGCCCATCACTCTGCTTTTCCTTCAGCTGGCTGGCTGGTGGGCAGGATGGCAGGAAATCAAACCTGCCTGTCTGGTTTGTGCTGAAAGATTTGATGGACTCAACATGATCCCACAGACTGTTTAGATTCATTGGAAATTTTTTAACCTGCTCAATTAATCACATACCAATGTAAATCTTAGCTATTTACAAAGTTTGTAAAACACCTCTAACAGCTGGCAGCATCTAAGACCCTGTATATAATAGTAATACATGGCCCCTCTTTGTAGTCATCCTGTTCATCAGGTGCTTGAACCATTCCTGTAAGTACAGTGAATTATACTAGCAGGTGGAGTCAGTTAGCTCCAACCATGATATAAGAGCCCATCTAATAAATAATAATACAATAATCTTGCACAACACTTTGCTTCCATTGATCTCCAAGATCTTTGTGAAGGAGGTAAGCATTATTCCCCAGATTAAAGATGGATCAGGGAAGTGAAATGACTTGTTCAAAGTCACCCAGCAATCCAGTGGCACTGCTGGGAATAGATCCCTCCCCTGCTCTTGGGAGTCCTAGTCTGGTCCCAGGATCCACTAAGCCATGTTGCTTCCCTTAGGAAAAAAGATAACCATGGTTTAGGACACACAGATCCTGCAAAGAAAATCTAGGACAAAGTAAGTTTGGAGAGAAAGTTTGTGTTGTTGTTGTTACTCAAGTTACTAATAAAACCAAATCCTGGGAAGGGGGTAGGTTGGACTTTATAGTATATGCATCAAATCCTCAGCAGGAATAGATTGGTATAACTCCATGACTTGCTTTATCGCTTACCAACAAGTGTGGTGATTAGAAAACACCTAGCAAGATAACAGTGTGTCACGTCAGATTATAATTCAGATTCATAATAAATATCTTCCATAACGTGGAAGAAGTTACTTACTTGAATTCCTTGCAGAACTGAGAAAGCTGCAGCATTTTGTAGCTGATGACCTTGACTTTACAATCAACTTCTCCTGCTTTCTTGTCCTCAGTACTTAGCCAAGGAAGCTCCAGTGGCTTGCAGATCCAGATGTCTTCAGATTTTATCTGTATTTTTACATATCAGACTGCCAAGTGCATTAATGAAAACATGGCAAACATTTCATATTTATAAGGGACATTTATAAAGTAGTTTTACCCCAAATGTAGATTTTTATTGAAATATATATTTAAAGTATTCCTCAAAATATTTACAGTTCAAACACTGCAGCATTAAATTAACTCTAAACAGGCTATATTAATTTAGTTTCACTCCTTAGACAGACAAAAAATAAGAATATGAAAAGCGAAAAGGCAATGTAAATTTTAAAAGAACCTTTTATTTGCAATAAATCTAACGTTATTAGTAACAGACACAATTTGCAATGTCTTTTTGTATTGGCAGTGTCCCTTGGATTAAAAACAGTCCTCCAGGGATATCCTGTTTGTATCACACCCAGCCAATCTGATTTTATATGTAACAACTGAGTGCTCTAGTTACATTATCATTCCATACAATTAGAACAGGAAACGTGGACTCAAGTATCATTGTTCACAATTACTAATCTAGGAAAAGGCTAAATCTCTTCATGCTTTGGTCTAATACTAAACAATACTATTATATATTAATCTGAGGAGCCAACATTTTATTGCACATCACTGTGCTTCTATGGTGTCAACAAGTTTTGGAGTTAGCTATTGATTAGGCCCTGCCACTAAATAGGTTTGCCAGAGCCTGGACTCCATCATTTACCTGCTTATGTCTGCACCACGCAGGTGATGAAAGCCAAGAATGCCATTGCTTGGAACAAGAAGCTGTGACCATATACTGCACATTTAGTCACGGATCCTTCAGTGGGATCCACTTAAACAAATCCCAGTGAAACCCTTTCACATGCTTAAACTGAAGCATGTGTTTAGGTACCTTAGTACCACAGTACTTTCCAGGCAAGGAATCACTTCGTAATTATTAGTTGAACCTCACAGCACTCTTGTGTGGTAGGTGAATATTAATATAAACTTGACTATAATCACACTATTTTACTGCTGGGTAAATGGAAATGACTTGCTTTTATAGAAACGTCCTATAGCTTTTCCATAGGATTTTTTTTCTGAATCAATGATTAGATTTTAATAGAGGATTACATCCCTGCTGTATAATTCTACAAGTGGTTCAAAAATAATAGAAAACAGTTTTTAGAATAATTTCTATAGGACCATATTAGACTTCATTTGGACCCTGTGCTTTCATCCTTATTCTGTGCTGATTAACACAAGCTGAGTATCTGGCTCTTTAAATGTGAATTATTTGGCTTTGCTGGTGCTGGACCATGTTTTATAGAAACATATGAAATCCCATAAAAAGACACCAGTAATCTGTAGCTGATGACATTTAAGGCCATTTCTCCTCTCCCCCACCCCAAATTTTTAATAGCCAACAACTCAATTATTTAAATATTCAAAATACTTTCAAATAACTGGCTCAGGAGCCTTTTGGTTTAACAGATCAGTCTGCTGTTTGGGGTTAACTCATTAAAGAAAAAAAGCATGTAGGCCACCCTGTAAAAGGGGTAAAACTGCAAAGTTTTTCCCAGTTATTGCTCATGCCCAGACCATATACAGTGAGTCACTTTTTTTTGTCTTCATGTGAAATCCCAGATCTGTATGTCTCTGACTTTGCCCATCCCTGTAGTATCTCATCGAATCTGCCCTCACCCATCACTCTCCCAAAGTCAGAAATAGGTCCTGTTCCTTAGAGCCCCTTTCCTTTCTTAGATTTGTATTATGACTTTTTCTCATTACAGACTCAAGTTTTTCCCCCGCACAATCACAAGGGACCTATTTTGCTATTGCTAGAGAGGTTAGTTTTCCAGGTGATTCCAAATACTGGTAATGGCAGCCCTGTTCATATATAGCCCCTGCCCCCGATGTGAGAAAGACACTTGCAGACTACTCAGTCTAGCACCACTGTAGCATAGACACAGGTTTCATAGGAACCTTTAGTACTTGATGTTTGTCCCCAAGAATATGAATACTCCAGTAGTGTATTTTAACAAGTTTCTGCAGGCTATTATCTTTAGAAAATAGGTGAGGAGCAAAAAAAAAGTATTGGATACAAACACCACCGCCAAAAAAAGTGATGCTAAAATGTTCACATCTTTGCTTCCAGCACTGTGACCTTCACTGTGGAGTTTCTGCTTCACTGTAGCTCATAACAATAGACTGGCAACTGCCAGCATGGTTCTTTTTAAAATGTCAGTGGTTTAACATCAATTCAGGAGACTTTATTGCATTCCCCCCCACCAATGAGATTTCAATTCCAATCAAGCCAAAACCAAAGTGACAGGATATTTGTATTCCCATAAGAAGTTTGTAAAAGGTCATAAATGCAGCAAGTTCAAAGGGTCCACATTGTTTTCAATATACACGAGTACTTTCTTATTTCCCATTAGCAAACAGTGGGCCGCATTGTCTTGAAGCAATTCCAGGATTTAGAAAATAGGTAGAAATCTAAAATTCTCCTAGCTGCAATTGATTAGTCCTGTTTTGGCACAATGGAGTTAAAACAATGAGAAAACCATGCGTTTCTTAGTGGGCTTATTTATGAAGCATCTTCTCACTTTAGACAAATCAAATGTTCAGTGCTAGGTTTTGTTTTACTTTCAACACAAGGTGCTTAAGATAGAGCTTTCCTGCAGTTGGGTGAGCTACATTTTTGCTTTATACAGTAAATGTATTTTTTACTGGCGTTCATTTCCATCTCATTCAGCTTTCCTCGTCTGCTTTTTGTTAATAAATGTAAGATCTAAAGTTATAAGACAAGATGTACACTTTAAGAGCTTGTGGAAGAAGGAGGCAACGTATGCTTATCATGAGGCAATAGTAATGTGTCTTATAGTGCACCGTGCTTTGCAAAAATATGCTAAATACATAGAGGCAGCCAGATTTTAATGCCACTGTGGGAAGCATTGCCTGCAAGAGGTACTGTAACCCATATAACTAATAGGGAGATATCTCTTTAAGAGATCTGTTGGTGGGGGAGTGGTAGGAATGAGTTGTGGCTAGGTCAGTGTTGCTAGGCAGATGCACGATTAGCACTCATAGCCAGAAGTTTCTGGAATTGGGTGTGGTAGTTTTGCATATACTGAACAAGTTCCCTGATGCTGGACTCAGAAACCAGGGGGGCAAGTAGTCAGTGCAGCTGCTTTACTAATAGCCATGTGCCCTGTGTGGGTTGGGAGACGATGAGAAAAAGCGGGCTGTTTCCCCAAACTCTGAAGCATTTTGCAGGAGTTTTTTTAATCTATATACTTAAACTGAGTGGTTGGTTAATTAGTTAGCTGACTAGCTAACTAAGCGATTTCAGGAGAGGAGGAGGAATAGTCTGCATGGATTCCAGATGAAGGTTTCTACAAGCAAGAGGAGAGAAGTATAGTTGCAGTGCTTTTAACTCAACAAACTCTATAGATTTTGGGGATCAAAGACTGTAATGGAGATTCAGATGAACTCAACCTAAGCTGTTAGGAATTCTGATTTGCTTCTCACTGTTTCTGCGGAGACTGACCTATTTAGATTTAATTTGTCTTTGTTTATGTATGTGTAACTGTGACTATAATGTATGTGGATTATAAAGTAGCCATGTTATGCTGTAGAAAGTAAGTTATTTATTATGTTTCTTTATCATTATAATATCTTATAAAGTTGGTACTTAAGGATTAAGTTAATTCCTTTTGTTCTTTTGGACTTGATTGTGAGGATGTTGACCCTGGACAATCCTTCCTGAAAATCCTTAATGACTGAATTCTTGGTCTCCATGTGTACTCCCACTGAACACTAAGCTAGAGAAAAATACTGCTAAAATTGCAGAGCTTGAGAGGAACATCTCTACAGGATTTTAAAAGTCACCTGCAATAGAAAACAAATTTCTTTTGTGCCCCTTGTGTGTGTTTCCTGTGATGTATGAAGATGCACGAAAGTACGTTTTGTTTTGTTTTTTAAAAACTAATGTTTGGCTTATTTTATTACTATTAATATTGTTGCGACCCCTTTGTGCTAGGTGCTGTACCAACCGTTCCTGCTCCAAATGCATTAGAAATTCAGGTTACGCCTTCTCTTTTGGCCAGGAAGACATTCTGGATGATGGGAGAACTAGTGTAATTACTGGAACACCGCACATACCATGCAAATGTACCCTCCCCTACCCTTGGAGTTTCCTCCTGTATTCTGGACTGAGCCTCTAGGGCATCCTACCCTATGGACAACAGCAATGGTGGCTACAAGAGCCCTCTGACACCATTTCCCAGCATGCTCGGAGTCAGTTGTGGTGACAGAATGGACTAGAGACTCCAGCTGAGGCCAATAGGGAGGCTTCTCAATAGGATGATGTGGTCAGGCAGTTTACTGGGCCAGTGATGAGCCAGGGCTGCTCAGCCCCCCAATGGAGGGGAGAGCTTGACTCAGAGACAAAGAGACTAGTTGAGTAGCTTTGAGTGTGGGAACGGAGGGAGAAGCAGAACAGCGCAGGGAATCTGATTAACTTCCCCTCCCCACAAAAGGAGGCTTTGAACTGCTGTGGGATCTAGTGCAAGGGTCAGACAGTTCCTTCCAGCCCTGCGGATCCAACCTGGCACCAATCATCCAACCTGGCACCAGCTACCAAGGGCCAGCTGAGACCCCTACAAGACATGAAGAGGATCCCTTTGTTTGTTTAGCTGGCCAGCATTCACAGCTCTGCATCACTTGCTTCCGGCCCCATGCTCTGTGTACCATCGAGCTGGGAAGGTGCCAGGGAGGGTGCTGGGGGTTGGGAAGAGTTGAGAACGGTGGGAGATAGTAATTACCTTTAACCTGTTCCCCAGAGCCTATTTTTCTGCGCCCAGTAAAGTCCCTGTGTGCTCTATTCTTATTTTTGGGTGTGTCATTTCTGTGCTGGGGTTTATGTTGATGGACTATATTGTTTCCTGTGTACTGGGTTTTATTGTCCTTGCCAGCAGTGGTAACATTATTCATTTTCCCAAAGGCCAGCACCCCTTCTGGGCTAGGCCCAGTGAGGAGTCACATTGTGGGGAGGCACCAGGCATCACAAACAACTCAGGACCCAACCCATGTGAGGAGAGGGGAGAAGCCACCAAGTAGAAAGAACCAGGGAGGCGGCTTAAGCCACACTGTGCGGAGGAGCTGTACAAAACCCCTCCAATTCATTGGGGGTAGAGAGGCGATTTTTATTCATTACTTAAAATTCAGTGTTTGTTTTTGTTAACTCAAAATGCCCTATAAACTATTAGAAGACAACATGTCACTATTAAAGACTCACCATCCATCTCGCTTCATTCAAGTGAGGATGCAGCTTCCAATCTATATTTCTGAGTCTTCCAAGAACACCTGCAGCAAAACCAGGGAGAACAGATTGGATATTTCTAAGGTTAAAAAAAACAAGCAACCCCCTTTTAAAACAGTCTCCCCCCCAGCCTTCTTTATACATCACTAAAAACAGACAATGGTCACAAACTCAAACATCCCACCACATACATGCTGCTTCATGCTAAGGGCTCTAGCATCAGAGAGTTACAGGGAGTTCAGAATAGATGACAATGCCTTGATTATAAAACTAGAGACCTGGAAGATAGGTCTCCATGTTCAAACTTGAGAATAACAAGTATCTGAAGGGCAAAGACATGCTTGTGGTATGCAGAAGATATCCTGATCTGGGGCACGAGGCCTGATCTGTCCCTCAGATACAATGTTCATAATTACAGGTTTCAGAGTAGCAGCCGTGTTAGTCTGTCTTCACAAAAAGAACAGGAGTACTTGTGGCACAAGGGTGCTGTTTGAGGGGATAAAATGGAAGTGGTTTGCCCAAAATCCTGTTAGTCTCCATGTTGCTATCTAGCCAATGCAAACTGGCCCCATAGCAGTGAGACCATTGCTCCTGCAGAAAGGAGTGGTGAAAAATGAGCTGAGCCAGCATGATGTCTTGTCCTGTGACAGCAGGATTTCTTGTTTACTGGTTATCCAAGTACGTACCACTATCCCTGCTACCATGGCTTGTGGTCACGTTGCCAGGATCTGTCAGTTTTGTGATATTGCAACCCATATTCTTCATAGTAATATTATATTATTAGAGCATAATTATGATGCATTTTATGCAAGATGGGTCACATAAGGTGTCATCAGAAAAGTTATGATTTGCAGAATATGATTATTCTATTTGTATGCATGTATCATTTTTGTATCTCAAGTTATGAATATTGACTATGTATCTGTATTTCAAATGTAGTGACATCTAGGCGACACCCACTAGGCAAGATGTTTTCAGGCTAGATAGTGGGTGGGGAAGGGCCTATTCAGGGTAATGAGCCATTAGGGAAAACAATAGGTCTTAGGAGAAGCTTATCCATCACCTGGTGAGCCTTCTTGTAAAGGTTCCAGACAGCCTGTAAGTAATGGCTGCTATGACTCAGCAAGGTATGCCAGGGCCTGTGACCAGGCCACATGACACTGGACTCCATCTTGGGATGTCTGTTTTTCCACAAACTGAGTTTGGGACAAAAGGGTTCCCACCATATGCTAAAGCTATATAAGGCAAGGAGTGACATCAGTCATCTGTTGTTCTTCACTCCCCACATAAGAAGACTCCTGGAAACACCTGAGGAACAAAGACTGAACTGGGGGAAGTGCTAGACCGAGGCTAAAGGGATTTCTAGCCTGTGTATGAAAGATCTGGGGATTCCAAGCTGTAAAGCAAGTGCAGCTTGTCCCTTAAGAATCTGCAGCCTGCTTGTATCATCGGCCAGGGTGAGAAACTTAATTCAAATCCTATCTTTCTAGTATGTTTAGCTTAGTTTGCATTTTTGTTTATTTACTAGGTAATCTGCCTTGATCTGTTTGCTATCACCTAGTCACTTAAAATCTATCTTTTTCTAATTAATAAACTTATTTTATGTTTTAATCTAAACCAGTAAGTTTGGAGTGAAGTTCTTGGGAACTTCAGCTCGGGGGGCTGTTACAGTTCCTCTCCACATTGAAGGAGAGGCAAACTCTATGAGCTGATGCTGTACAGTTCCCTGTGCAGTGCAAGATGGTATCATTTTGGGTTTATACTCCAAGGGGAGGGGCCTAGGCTGGGAAGCTGGGGGTTATTTTGGCTGTAGTCTGTCTATTGTTGGCTCATGCAGCGGCTGATCAGAGAGCCTGCATGTAACTGCAGCTGGGTATGTCCCTACCTGTGTGTATGCTGGTGGAAGTGTAAGACTGGGAATGGGTCTGCAGCTTGTCACAGCAGCACAGTCTGAGAGGGATCTCAGGCTGGTGGGTCAGAGGGCTCAGTGGTACCCCAGTTCCAGGTGGGACCCGGGGGGAAACCTGTCACATGTTTGTCTTCATTTTCCAAACCACAAGTGACGTGTTTTGTTTTAAATTTTTCAGTGTTAAAGCAGAGTAGCTCTCTGCCATGGCCTGGTTGTTGTTTATTGTTCTTTAAATGTTTGGTTAGATTCTATGTTGTAAATACCTTCAGAAATGCAATTTGAGTGGTGCAGAGGAGGGGGAGTTACTAATGTGAAGGAGTGCAGCTTATTGCAACCACTGGCTACATTGGGATTTGATTGTGCAACAAATCTCACTGCTGAGCATTTGGTTCATGATGTGTTAATTAGAGATGTTGCTCTTGTAATATCTCACGGGAGTGAGCGAGATAGCAGGAGAAGAAGCCTCTGTTAAGGCTGGAGGGAGTTTGATTAACTGATATAGCTCAAGTCGTGGCTGGCTTCCTTAGAGCAGTGCAGTAAGAAAACATGCAGTAGTCCCACTTCTCAGTATGAGTGTTAATTGGTAAAGGAAAGGAGCGAGACTAAGGGAAAAAAGTTTCAGGCATAACCAGTAAGTTACGCAGATTTTACATGTGCTCCTAATGTCATTTATGGTATAAGGACTGTTAGTCCAACCACATATGAGCTGGCCCATATTTGAGACTTTTTTTTTTTTTTTTTTTTAAGTTTCCAGTTTATATTTTGTGTTATCTTTTGATAGGAACTGACTTCACCAATTCTCTATATTAAACCACATAATAAAAGAGCTCTTGGTAAAAGAAGGGTTTCTCTGTCTCTGACCTGGAACTGTGGCAGGAGACACAAGGACCCCAGACACAAGGTAGGAGAGGGCAGCAGGACCTGCTCGTTGAACGGGTAATGTTCTCTCTTCCTTTTTGTAACTAAGCTGACAATGCCTTATCTTAAATCTAGTCATGAAAAGCAAACTCTCTTTTATTTTAAATCAGGTTTTTATGTTTTTAATAAACCTCATTTGAAGGAATTCTTTGGTTGGGTAGATGTGTAATTGCTCTTTCCAAAGGAGAAAAGACCCCTGCAACCTCAAAGGAGAGATGCTGAAGGATAAAGGCTTCATGGGACTTAAACCACTCAGTCAGTCTTGGTCAAAGGGCTTTAGTAGAGATATCCTCTCCCAGTGAGGTGTTTTGCCGTGAGGCTAGGCCAGGTGAACAGGAACAAAGAAGAGACGTAAATTGAGGAGTGGATCACACTCATGTGTCCCCATTTGGGGAAATGGCAGTTTCCTCCCCCACCAGCATTAATATGAAAACAAGACGGAAAAAAAAAATCAGATGGTGACCTTCTGACAAATGTTTTCTGGCCTGACTTCCTTGATGCTTTCATCATACAAAAATTGGAATCACCAAAACGTCAACTACAACCAATACGTGTAGATTAGGAGATTTGTGCTACAACAGTTGACTAGTTATTACAGTATAAAGGGGAGCTTTCAGATTAGAAAGATAGTGGGTAGAAAATACTGATCACAGACAAACCTGGATACTCCAGTTAAGTGCAGGAAACTTCTTGAACATATGGAAAGAAGAATTAATTGAAAACCAGACAATACATAGGCTGTTGATGCCTTGCTAGAAATTCAATATAAAATATTGACACACTTTCCTATCATCCTTGTTACACTAGTGGGGTTTAGCTGTTGATTCTCAAAACAGTGTTGGAAAAGATGCTCTAAGAAAGGATCCAATGAATTATTAGAGATGAGCAATAATTCACAACACACCATTGGTCAGAAAAAAACCCTATTCGGTTTGCAAATTTTCAGTAAATTGCATCATGTAAGTCTCATTTAAACCTCTGCACAGGGGGTGAATTTCACCCATAGTGATCAATACTTCATCTACAGATTAGTCACAAAAAGCTCATTGTGTTCATTCATGTGAATTTAAAGTGCAGGGATCCAAATGAATTTAAACTGACAAGTTTCACATGGTCCTAGGAATTAATTTGTGTTACTGTGTGTCAAATCCCAGGGACATTTGTCATGTAGTTTACTTGGTAGGAAGGTTATCCACTGATTACAGGTATTCAGAAGTAGTGTGTGGTATTTTGAGTCCAACTCAGATGTACCAATAGGAATTGTACTTTGATTCCACCAGCCTCTAGCAATCTTGAACGCTACACATGTTCATACATATCACAACTAACAAAGTAGGGAATCAAAAAAGCACCAGTCAAGGTATAAATTGTAATGATAAACAGTGACATGCAGGAAACAATCCTACAGAAGAAAAATGTTATAATTTAAAATCTACATCATAAATATTAAGGCAAAACCCTTTACATAATAACCAACAGAGATTAATCAACCATACAAAACCGATATTTATTATTTGTAAATTGTATATTCTGACATTGCTAACTGGAGACAGATTTCCACTCTTCAAAAGGAGTAAGTTTTATTTTGATCTGTTATAGGAGTTAAGCCTCATCATTTTGTGTAGGGTAGACTGCAATAAGTTTTCTCCCTTAGAGTACTTTGCACATAGAAATGATCTGACTAGCACTCAGCAGTGGTTGCTGCAGTTACAGAGTTTTTGGTCTTCAGGGGTCATGGGAAGAGGAGAAAACCAGAAGGTAGTGATGAAGACATTGAGAGATGTGGTAACCAGAATTAACCCAGTCAATGTTATTCAGCAGGTGAACTCTACAAGAAGAAATCAAAATAGAATATTGATCAAAGCTTTCTGACTAAAATGAATATTTGTGTTACAGCTGCGGATGCATTCGGGTTCTGTACTCAGCACATTGAACTACCAGTTTCTGTGGAAGATCAGCATATTATGCCTTAGAATATTTCTATTTGTGAAAGACTTGCAGCCTTACACAGAGTCTGTCACGGAGGTCATGGATTCCGTGACTCTCCATGACCTCTGTGACTTCTGTAGCCTGCCAGGGCGCCTGACCGCAGGGGCGCCTGAGCAGCTCACGTGGCTCCGGGGCCAGCTACACTGGTTCCCCAGCAGCAGTGGTGGACCTGGACCACCCCCCACCAGCAGCAACGGTGGCAGTGGATTCATGCAGTTCCAGACCGCCCCCTCTCCCCTGAGCACCAGCAGGTGCCCCGGAGCGGTGCCCCTCTCCTGAGCACCAGTGGGCACCCCGTTGCTCCCCAGAACACCCAATATTTAGTAAGTGGTAGATAGTACAAGTCATGGATAGGTCACAGGGCCGTGAATTTTTGTTTATTGCCCATGACCTGTCCATGAATTTTACTAAAAATACCCATGACTAAATCTGAGCCTTAACTATGTGGCACATTTCTGCCTAACGATCTGTATTGCATAGTAGTAACAAGGCTCCTTTTCACTGGGCTTTAGGCCTCGGACTAGTCAGATGTGGCGGTTGCAAATGGGGTGAGGCATCACAAGGGTCTTTGCTTGCCTGCACAGGGAGCAGCAACAGCACCATTCCTTGTACTTCAAAGGATGGGCACAGTTGGGGCCATCAGTAGCTCACAGGGCCAGGGTGTTGCATGGCCTTTTCTCTTTCAGCACTGGGTGGTGGACTGTTAAATAAAGGTGCTACATCGCCAGCATGAAGGTGGAATCACTGGAGAGCACTTCATCCAGCCCGACTTGAGGCAGTCTGCTAGGCTGTGCCTCCAGGAACTGCCCTCTAAATTCCCCTTCCATCCCAACCTGTGCTCTGGTCAAAGCATGATAGGACTTGTCACAGGGTGGTCCCGAGAGTCCTTTCAGGCCTTAATCACAGACCACAACCGCTCCAGGTGTTCTCAACCACCACTAGGCTTTATTATATATGATAGTCAATAGCTGGCTACTCCCCTTACTGCTAGGGAAGGGTACAATCACAACAGCTAGTCCAGCTTACTTTTGCCTTGCTTCAGGCTCCCAACTCTCCTCCCAGCACTTCCTTCCTGGCAATAGTGCAGGAACTCGGAGTACTGGGGGTGCTACCGCCCATCCCCACCCCAGCTTGAAGTAATAACAAACCCCAAATCCATGGGTTCCATCATCAGCACCCCCTACTATAACACTGTTCCAGCACCACTGCTTCCTGATTGCTGGCAACACTTCAACCCGATTAAGCCCTCAGCTGTATCTCCACTCCGTTAATTGGCCTCCTCTGCCAACTGCCTGTCTTTCAGTCACTGCCCAATTGATATAAATTGGTGGGGATTTGAGTGACAGGGTGCTGAGTTAGCTCCTGAGTGCATACACCCTGTTACAGGGCTCTAGACTATTTTCTTGATGAACTGTACACTGTGCTATTGATGTTAACTGTGGTAGAGATTTCAAAGCCAGCTAGGGGTTTTAGTCACTCTGAAATGAATGGGAGTTGTGTGGCTAAATCCCCTAGCTGATTTGAAAATCTCAGCCTTGCCAGGCATAGCCCTCCCTGTCTTAACTACAGTGGTTTTTGTTTGCTTGTTTAAATCTAATAAGGGGAGAACAGCAGCGGGGAGAAAAAGGGACGTGTCAGAGTCATCTGTGGTTTTGCATATGCACAGAGAACAGAGCTGGGAACACAACTATAAGTACTCAGAGCTACCCAGAAGAGAGAATGGTGGTAAAGCAGGTTGTTAATAAAATAATCACAATTTTGAACTTGTTTTCATTTTGCAGGATGCAGTGGGGGTGTTCTTGGTGGGGGTGGGGACGTAAATGTTTCACCATTCTTTTCCAAATTGAACCCGACTTTTTTTTTTTGGTTTATCCCAATGTGGGTTTTTTAGCAAACAAAAGATGGTGATAAAACTTTTCAATAAAAAATTAGTATAATTTTTTATTTAAAAAACATTGCAAGAAACAATGAGAAATGATGAAAAAAGCAAGTTTTATATGAAATGTGTTCATTTTAGAAAAAAGGCAATTTCCCAAGAAGAAAAATTGTCTGGAAAATTTCAACCAGCTGTAGGTGTTGCTAGTTACCAAGCAGGCTCAGCAACTGCCTGGAACCAGTGTGGCCTTAGCTGCCCCACTGGTGGTCATGGGGGAAGAACAATATCCCATTGAGTGGGACTCCAACAGCAGTTCACTTTTGGGCAAATTCTGGCGCTGCTAGGGGTAGTTTAAAACATCCTGGGCAACAATCGGAAGACAGCGATCCAAAGGCGGCAGTGCATGTAATGGTGCAGTATAAAAGACCCAAAGTAGTAGCCTGTGGTTCAGTTCAGCTAGTTTTCCTGTTGTGAGGATGTGGAATTGTACCCCTACAATTGTGATTCTCGTACTGTGAGGTATCCCTGGAGGGTGTGATCCACCTCTTAGTTTTAATGAGAGCAGAATCCAGTCCACAGAGTATTATCAAAGTGGATGGATTTCCCCCCACACCTCCAAATATCTCTACCTTAAGAAAAAAAATACTACTTATTTCTTTTTTCCCCAAAGCTTTTTTTTTGTTTTTAGCTGCACTTGGATTGACCTTCATATTCAGCAACAAGGACTTCAAGCTCTTTTGGCAGCGTTTATTCTTGACCTTTTCTTACGTAACAGCGGATGATTTTCCAAACTGTTGTCTCATGGCTGAAATTAAGATGAGACCAAAATGTTCACCTGCCTGCACTTAGCTGGTGGTTTCAGTGGGTAAAAGAAGAGCTGCACTTTTGATACTGATCCACTTATAAACACATGGAACAAGTGCTGGGATTATAATTTCATATGATATTAAGTTGTACTGTGAAAAAAGTTTTTCCTCAGTGCTCCACATAAACAGAAAATTGCCTTTGGTATTAATATTTCATCAATCACATATCATGAATTTATGTAAATACATAATTAGAAATTATAGCCTGGGAAAAATTCACTCATTTATAAAATTAGACTTGTTAAATTAAAATTGCAGCTAATGACTTGTATTTTACTCTTTAAACATGTCAGATCTCTGTGTTTTTACAAATACAGCAATGTAATTGATGGGTTTTAGTATATTACTGATAATATGCAAAAGCACATTACATGAGTGAATGTTTTTGGATGTAATGAGTCCAACTGTTAATTATAGAAAGGCCTTCTTACAAATCTAGGATACCATCTGTCCTAAAGCTATCTTTTAGATAGCATTATGCTTGCATTCTGTGCATCTGTACTTTGCCATTATGCTAAAAAATAAGTAAAGGGAATGTTACAGTATAAGTTAATGAATAAATGACAAATTACTAAAACTGTCTAACCAGATTATTCACTATTGCTTCACTGTGAGTTAGAAATTCAACTTATTTTTCTTCATCTGCGTTTGTGCATGCTCACTCAAATCATGCATTTTTACTATTGTTATTACACATTTTAATGATTAGTTAGATTCATCAGACTTCTGTAAATTCAGTTAAATACCAGACAGTGAAAATGAACCAAAAGCAGGCCTGATTTCAGTCATGAATTATCATCATTTCAATATCTGACTTGTGCCAGTGTTGAGAAATGGGTAAAGAATGTGTTTGCCCTGCGACTGCAGTACATTACCATAGGGAACAGCTGACAATTGAATGGAAGTATGTATGATTTTTTTCCTGAAATGAGAGATCCATTTTGAAGGGGCTTATGTTTTTCAAAACAACAGTATGTGATTTGTCTCACTCTCCTACTAGGTGACAATATTGTTATTAACCAACTGATTACTACAATATTTATTGAGTCAACACTTTTGATATAAAAAGATGGAGCCATTTAGATAAATTCCCAGTTAAATCAAAACCACAATTTCTATCTGATAACTGAACTGCACAATATTTTCATAAATTCAGACCCACATTTTATCTTCCCAACTATAGAAAGTATAATCCAAACATCCCCTGGTGACTCCATATGTGTCTATATAATTATGGTTTTTTAATAATTCCATAGCACCCTCTCTTCCTATTACTGTTAAAATTTGATGGGGGATTGAAATTGGTAGTGTAATGATGCCGGATTGTTTCTATGTACAATATTAATTTTACACAGATTTGTGTTCTAAAGCCTATCTGACATTTGCTGATATTGGATGTGAAACAGCCTCCCAGCCAACACTGTATTAGATGGTGTGCAGCATAATACAATAGGACAGTAGTTCTCAAAATTTAGCAACCTGAGGAACCCCATTTTTCTTTAAAAAAATTTCAGGGACCCCCAAGGCCCCCTGCTCAGCTCTTGCTCCGCCCTCTTCCCCAGGGGATGCCCCTGCCCCTTCTCCAAAGCCCCATCCCCGCTCACTCCATCCCCCAGGGCTGGCCATATGATGAGGCGAACTGAGACGGCTGTCTCAGGTACCAGACTGGGGGGCGGAGAGGGAGGTGCCAATAGGACCCAGAGTGTAGAAAATTGTGTCTGCTGCTGGTGCATAAGTATTCTCTCTGCGCTAGATGCACAGAGATGGTGGAGTCTGTGCTGGAGGAAAGAGGGCACAAGAGACATAACAGGCGGGTGGGAGAAAAGGTGAAAGGGAATAACAGAAAGCAGCAGGAGCTGCAGGGAGAGAGAGGAGGAGGAGCCTCTTATGTACCTCTCTAGAACCCACAGGAGCCTGGACTGATTAACACCAGCTTCTTAGGGAGCTTCCTGTTTCCTGCTGCTTCCCTGAACCCACTTCAGGAGAACAGGCCGTCAATTGAAATAGTAGGAGCCAGTTAGGCACTTAAGACGCTGATATCTTCCCTCACTCAGGCCCTGCTACCAGCCTGCTTATTTGTCCCCTTCAACTGAGTGTTGAGAGCCACTATAGCTGGCACAGAACAGCAGTCATGAGCAAAAGAAGAAAACGCCCCTCTGGGGCAGCATTCAGAAAAAGAAAGAAAGCAAAGGAAGCTTTTCTATCTAAGCAGGAAGGAGCTCTCCTGAGATACATAGACACAAATGTTCATGGTGAGCCTTCCGGCCCCAGTAAGGATGTGAGTGGTGAGGAGAAGCCTGATCTTCCAGTTAGTCAGAGTGCAGGTGACCTGACAGTTACTGCAGCATCCGTATCTCCATCTCAAATGGATGTAACCATGCACATTCCTGAAGAAAAGTGTAGATCAGAGAAGAGTGTGGTGGAGGCACAAGAAACAGCTGCTGCTGAGTTTAGTTCCTTAAGTCTAGATGATCCAGGACTGTGGACCCACTTGAGGGACTTCCTTGTACTGCATGGGCCACAGCAAGTGAAAAACTTCATGTTCCTCAAAGACAATGAAAATAGACGTTTCCATCCAACACATTATTGGTGTGAAATCCCCAATGGAGACAAAGTGGAGAGGCCATGGCTTATGTACTCAAAAAACACAGAATGCTGCATACTGTTTTTGTTGCAAACTCTTCCAGTCTAATGTTCCAGCCACATTGGGTTCTACAGGAACAAAGGACTGGAAAAATCTGGTTGGAAATTCTCGCATGCCATGAGCAGGCAGCAAATCACCAGAGAGCATTCCATAGGTAGAAAAAGCTTGAGATGAGACTAAGGTTAAAGGCCACCATAGATTACTAGCATCAAGAGAAGATTGCATCAGAGTCTCTTTACTGGAAAAATGTTCTGAAAAGGCTCATTGCCATTGTGAGAATGTTTGCTACCCCACATCTAGCACTGCGTGGCACTTCAGATCAGCTGTATGTGCCAAACAATGGAAACTTCCTTAAAATTGTGGAGCTGATGGCAGAATTTGACATTGTACTCCAGGAGCATCTAAGAAGAGTCACCACCCAAGAAATTCACACACACCACTACCTTGGAAAAACAATTCAAAAGAAGACCATACGGTTACTGGCAACAAAAGCCAAACAGAAGATTGTGGCAGATCTGAAATCAGCAAGATATTACTCTGTTATTCTGGACTGCACACCTGACAGCAGCCATATGGAACAAATGACTTTAATGGTATGTTTTGTAACAACAACAGAACCTAGTGAAAATGTCCCTGCAATGGTGACTGTCAGAGAGCATTTTCTAGAATTTATTGACACTGATGATACTACAGGAGCTGATGTGACAAATGTGCTTCTTAAAAAGCTGGAAGATACAGGAATTGCGATAGCTGACATGAGAGGTCAGGGCGATGATAATGGTGTCAACATGAGAGGAAAGAACAGAGGAGTGCAGACATGGATCCGAGAGTTAAACTCTTGAGCTTTTTTTGTCCCATGCAGTTTTCATTCATTGAACTTGGTGGTCAGTGATGCAGCATCAGCTTCTAGTGAGGCTGCTGAATTTAATGGAATTCAAAGCATCTATGTATTTTTCTCTGCATCAACCCATCTATGGCAAATTTTGAAGCAACATCTGGGAACATCCTCTCTGACACTGAAACCACTGAGTTCCACACGATGGAAAAGTTGAGTGGAGGCGATAAAGCCTATCAAACACCAAATTGGGAAGATAGATGATGCCATAGTTACCGTTATGGAGGATAATGCTATGACAGGAAGTGTTCGTGGGAGAACAGTGGCAGAGGGAAATGGAATCACCAGAAACATACGTAACTTCAAATTACTGTGTGGCTTAGTGTTGTGGCATGACATACTGTTTGAAATAAAAGTTGTAAGCAAGAGATTCCAAGGTGTTGACCTTAGTATATCCAGAGCAATGGAACAACTGGACAAAGCAAAGTCATAGCTACAGTCTTACTGGTCAGATGAGGGATTTCAAAACGTTCTGCAGAGTGCAACAGAAGATAGCACAGGAACTTCACACTGAAGCTATTTTCCCACCCATTCAAGAATACAAGAATCAGCGAAGACGACGACATTTTGATTATGAGGCATGGGATAATCCCATAAGAGACCTCAAACAACAATTCAGAGTTGAATTCTGTAACCAGGTGCTAGATTGTGAAATACAGTCAAAGAACATTTCATGCAGCTCAAGGAATGCAGCAGTATATTTGGGATGTTGTATGATATTCCAAAACTCCTCACTATATCTGAAGAAGACCTCCACTAGTTTCTTCTCTATCCCCATTGACAACTCCATGTCTCTTAATAAACTGCATCTCTCTCTCTAAACCCCAAACCCACCCTTCCTAACTAGCTCCTTAGCTAAAGCCCCTGTACATGCTATGGCCATTTCTTGTTTTGACTATTGTAACCTTTTCCTCCATGTCCTTCTTACTCCTTCCCTTCTCCATTATATGAAAAAACACTACTGCTAAAACCTTTCAGGCATTCCAACCACGTAACGTCTCCTTGGATCCCCTCCTTTACTAGTCTGCTACTGTGTAAAATTCAAGCTCCTTGTCCCCAGTTTTATGGCTATACAAAACCTTATCTCCTCCTAGTCCATTTCACATCCTCTACCCATCCCCTCTCCTTACTGTTCCCTTCACCTCCCTTCTTGGCTTCACACCTTCATTCATGCCACCCCCTGTGGATGAAACAGTCTCCCACTTTCTCTCTATATCTGTCTCCTCTGAACGCAACCTTAAGATCCTCTTCTTCCATATCACTTTATACTCAGCAACGATTTCTCTGTTCCTTCCTTTGAACTGATGTCTCATTTCTTATCTTTATGTACCCTTGGCTGTAAATTCTTTGGAGCAGGGACAGTGTCTTAGTGTACATGGGTAAAGTACCATGTACATCTCTAGCACTGTACAAACTATTAAACATGATGGTTGGAAATTTAAACCAAGCCAGATTGGGTACTTAAGACTTTACAACAAGGGTTCTCAAACTAGGGGTTGGGACCCCTCAGGGGGTTGTGAGGTTATTATATGGGGGGAGATCGCGAGCTGTCAACTTCCACCCAAAACCCCTCTTTGCCTCCAGCATTTATGATGGTGTTAAATATATTAAAGAGTGTTTTTAATTTATAAGGGGGGATTGCACTCAGAGGCTTGCTATGTGAAAGGGGTCACCAGGAAAAACGTTTGAGAGCCACTGCTTTACAGAGAGGAAAGAAAATCCGCACTGTGAGAGCAGCATGAAGAGCAACAAGTCTGTTTACCCAGCTGGTCATCACTGTGAATCATCCCTTATGCACCAGTTGGTTATGGCTTGGCACACCTTAAAGGGATGCTAGCATGTCAGCTTAAAAAATATTGTGTCTTGCTTTGTATTCTTTGGTAACACTCTCTAGGACGTAGAGAACAATTTTCCCCACAGTCTATTTCCTCATTATCCATGTAGCTAACGCTGATTTTTTTTAAATTCTTTTTTAAAGATTAGGTCAATGATTAAGGCCCCACTCCTGCAAAGGAAACTGCACTTCATTCCCTTTGCAGGGAGAGGCCTTTAGAGCCCCAGCCTGCTCCTGTTCAAGTCCACAGGAATTTTGTTATTGATTTGCAGCGGGATCAAGTGGGGGCCTTGAATCACAGAGATATTTAGGAATTCTGAAACCATGGACTGCAGCAAGGCTCTGAGGCGAACCAATGTGGCCTGTCTGACTGGAACTCCTGATATCTGGATGCTGGGGCAGAGGGGGTTGGGGTTGCTCAGGTCACGTAGCTGAAAACATTGGGTGATTATTTCTAAATTTCCCTATAGAAGAACAATGGATTATTTATTTATAATATACACCTCTACCTCGATATAGCACTGTCCTTGGGAGCCAAAAAATCTTACCGTGTTATTGGTGAAACCCTGTTATGTTGAACTTGCTTTGATCCACTGGAGTGTGTAGCCCCCCCCCCGGAGCACTGCTTTACCACATTATATCCAAATGCGTGTTATATCGAGGTAGCGGTGTACATTTAGATTCTGTCAGAATATCTACAACCCTAACATTACTGGCAAGTCAAGTTTTGGACCCAAACTACTCAGCAGTGTCTTTAACAAACTGACATCTATTTATCTATCTTAGGTACTTATGTAGTCCTCATTGCTGTAGTTCTGAGCATGTCACAATTTTAATGTGTTTATTCTCACAGCCCGTAGGACAGTGCTATTATCTCCCTCAAAGAGATGGGGAACCAAGACCCCAAGAGACTAGCTGACTTGCCCAAGGTCACACATGAAGTCTGTGGCAGAACAGGGAACTGAACCCAGATCGTCAGCGGCCCAAGCTCAACTGTCTCAATCCCTTCATCTCATATCCAACCCATGTTCCACCTGAAGAACTCGTGTCACTGCCTATGTGGATCAAGGGCTCTATGTGCCCCTTGACTGTAGCTCACCTGTCACTAAGTCTGTGCTCAGGATCATCATAGTCTATATTCTTTGACCCTTCGTAGATCAATAAGGCAGCCACAATTTGCCGGAGGACGACTGAAATGAATTAAAGTAATATTGTTACAAACACGCAGCAAAACATTCACTGTACTATAATCATATACTTTTTTTTTTTATTTCCATGGCCATCAGCTGAGTGCATTTTTATTCCTGATTGAAATGCATAAAAATATACTGTCTAATTTCACAGAACTTCTAAGTAATTATAAAGGACTTTTTTCAATTTCCCACGTAATATCCTTTCAAAGTTATCCTGTTTTCTTTCCCTCTGAATGCATATTGAGAGCATGCAGATTTGTAGGCACACAATAAGGAGCTGATTTTGAAAAGAGGTAAATAAATTGCACTGGCTGGAAAAGGGCTTCTTGCTGTCCTTTTATTATGATGTGCACATAACTTGCTACAAATTTGTGACTTTGCATTTCTATCACAAAGACAAATGATATTGTCAATCCTGTTCACATTTCCTTTTGGCGGTTATATAAAAGGAATAGTCAGGGTGCCCCAAAAGCAGCTTTAATTAATTTTTCTATTTATTAAGGTGAAAGGAGGCTTTTTTTTTTGCACAAACAGAAAGAGATAAACTGAGTAAAATGTGTGCTCTTGTCCATAAAAATGTATCTGATGCTGCTTTCTGACTTTAGGGTGCCTACCACCAGCTCCTCAGAAAGATGAAAAAACTGGATTTCTGAGATATGTAAATGTACAGGATCTTATCAGTCCTCTCAAAAACTGAAGAGGACAAGTGAGGCCAGTGTGCAGTAATGCTGGAGCACAAACCATGGAGTCTGTACTACTCAAAAAGTGAGAGAGTAAAAACATATGATGTATGATGGACTCATTGGTGATGTGTGGCGCATAAAACTGTCTACTTCGCTTATGTGTATCTGATTAGACAAGGGAGTCATTTCCCTGGCATTGCAAAGCTGACTGGGGCAGAGAAGCCCCTTCTGCAAATAGTTCATATCTGGGAGTAGTTTGGAGATGGACAGGCCCTGAGCATAGTCAAGTGCCGAACACAGAATCTGTTGAGGCCTGTTCGTCCTCAGCTCTTCATGGCACCAAAATGAAATGAGTTATGGCTGAGAGAAGGACATCACACATCTCATGCTGCCAGTAAGACTGGGAAGGAGAATGGTAGGTGGGTGTCTGCCATCGTAACTACTGCTATGCAGAAAAGGTGAAGAGATTATTCGGGACAGAGAAACATTCCTGCCCTAGAACACAGTAATGGGTAGTAAAATTCACGATTCTCTGAATTTGTGTTCTTTGTCAGTGCTGAGGACTGTGGCGCAGTGCCTTACTTGGCAGTACTCCTGCTTTAGACTTTTCATAGGGCAGGTAGCTACCAGCAGTAGCTTCAACTCAGCTCTCCTCAGGAGGAAGGTGAGTGAACTCCATACCAAGGCGGAAGAGGATGAGAACACCCCTGTGGGGCAAAGGGAAAGAGGCAAAGGATGGGGAAACCCTTACAATGAGGGTGGGAGCAAGGAAGACCCATCAAAAGCGGTAGAAGGGGAAGTGGATGAAGACATCACAGGGAGGAAGTGGAAGGGGGGAAGCTTAGAACTAGAGTAGAAAAGAGGGGCAATGTGCACCATGAAGGAATGAGCAGGCCACTCAGTCTGTAGTGGATGGAGTAGCAAGCCACTGGGCTTATCCCCCAAGATGGCACCAAGTGGGGAGAGAGTCAGGGCCCTCAAGGGAGAGGTAGTTTTAAGAGGAGGAGTCAGAGTGCGGCTTTATGGGGGAGAGTTCTGGAGCCTTTCCAGGTTTGAATAAGGATTGACATATTTTAGGATGTTTATCCAGATGTCATACTTTTTGGGTTTTCCCCCCTCACCAGTTTTCACATGTCATTTTACTGCATTGATGGAAAGCTTGGTTGCCCTTGTATACTTTTACAGGGTTTATCTAGTTAGCTGTAGCAGAAAACAAGTCACTGACTTAAAATTAATTGAAAATAATAATACTATATTTTCATTTGTCAGATTCATGGACCAAAGGCAGTGCTGCCTGGATTTAACCGCTTCCATATTGCCATTAAAAATCATACAGGGTACTGGGCGCAAACTGCACTACTCGTGCTGCCCCCTGCATTCAGCGCATCACTACAGAAGTGCCAATACCCTCATAGAAAGGTTGCACTTAATTAAGAGAAGGCTGCTGCGGAGGAATAGAGCAGTGAAAGATTAAAAAAAAACGGAATTAGAAACGTCTTTCTGAATCTCAGACAGTTCACAATGGCCTGCAGCATACTGTACTTGTGTGTATTTCAAACACAGAGCAAGTTAAAAGTTTGGAGCTTTGCTTCACTTTGTACTACTAAATAGGAGGTCAGGTTGAATGACTAAAGAAGTGCTCGTTCTTTTCTAGGTAGATGCAAGGAATTCCAATGTGCCGGATAACCATTATATCTTCATGAAAAGGGGTTGGAAGAAAAAATAAAAGCTAAATTCTATCAGATCTTTCCTTAAAGTATGTGATAGATGATTAAGGCACATAGAAAACTTTAGTAGTATCTAAATGGAATTTCTCTCTGCAAGAGTTCATTATAAAACGAATCTACTGCTTTAATGATAATAGGATGGTATTATTTATGTAGACAGCTCCAGCAGTTCCTGAAGAGGAGTCAATGTTGTAATCATAGTCAAAAAGCCCTGCCTGCTTGCTTGCACATTATTTGGTATTAATTTTAGTGCAGAATAATCACCAAAGGAATATTTGGATTTCTCATTTGCAAAGGCATTTTTACATGAGGTCTGAATCCAATAAGTATCCTTCTCTTATCAACATGAACCCAAAATAGGGTAGACTTCTTTCTCCAGATAAACCAGTGATCTCTCTGGGAATTTTGAAGGTATAACACCAAGCTGCTGTTCTCAAGAATCAGAAAATGACAAATATTTACAACAGCCATGCATGACAGCTACTCCCATGCATATGATCAGAAGGAGCAGAAGATTTAAGGATGGATTCCTAAGGCCAACAATGTAGCATAGCCCGCATCTCTCTATTGAATTCTAGTTTAATTTTTAAAGAAGTAAAATTACTGTTCTAAAATGGAAAACTGTTTAGTTTATTGCTCAGTGTAATATTGACCTAAGTGACCTAGGATTTTTTTTTTTAAATTCCAATGCTGAAATTTTTCAGTCTTTGAGCTCAGTTACATACATCTGCAGTGTGTATTTTTGTGCACTTGGGGTATCAGTGGACTTTGCCCTGCTCCTGACAGTTTATGAAACCAGCGTGTGCTTTGTGTCTGTCATACATCATGCATCACAAACACACAACCACCTTAGCGGTTCTTGATGCTGCCTGGAAGGTGCTGTGACTCATTCTCCAAGCTAGATATAAGGGAAGTGGAATGTGTTTCTGAGGGCACAAGATGTGGGCTGAACAGTCCTCAGGGAAGAATTCTAGGAGCAACCAGCCTGGGAAGAAAGTCAGGGTAAGCTTTGTTGTTTGTTGTTTTTCTTTTGTTGATGAAATCCCTGTAAATGGGTCAAGTTTGGACTATACATCCCATTTGGAATATATTAACAAACAGGTCCATCACTGATCATGGGCAAAACCTCACCCACTCAAAAGTCAGAGGTCCATCCTTTTACTAGGATGAAAGAAATACCCTAATTTGTTTTGTAGAGGTTGTGGGCCAGTGGTTTGAACATGGGACTGGGAGTCAGGAATCTGTTTTTTGCTACTCTTTACTAGCTACTTTGGAGCAGTTTGTGCCTAAATTTACCTGTCTGTAAAATGTGCATTAATGTCGATGTACCTCATAAAGGTGCTTTGAGACTCAACATTTTTAAAGTGTGTGATTTTCAGGTGAAGGGAAATAGAGAAGCATCAAGGATACTTGTGCACTGGTAAGATAAGCAACAAATCGAGGATCCACTTTAAGGCTGTGCACTTCCTGGCTGCAAGTGAGGGCCAGGGCCCATAAATGTATTGGCCCCACTCCTGATGTAAGCAAAGTGCTTCTGAAAGGTGATACTACAAGTCTTGAGATCCCCAATTTATTCTATCCCTGAAATCCATTTGCTTCCCTACACGCAGAAGGAAAGAGTTGTCTAAAATGTATTAAACCAGGCCATAGTTTTTTTTGTGCCACGTCTAGCAGTGTCTTCATGGCCAGACAAGCAATGAGAGGCCTCCCAAACAGTCATCTTCTCTTCTTCGGCACTTAGCTGAACGGTCGGCCATAGCAATTGTTTGCCATTTGGTCCATTCCTGTGTGGCTGCAAGGGCTTGACGAGCCAAAAGTCCAACATCAGAACAGACTTGATGCACCGAGTAATCTGCAGCTAAGTTATTTCACCACTTTCTTCCTGCTATGGCATTCAAACACCTTTCATAATTCAGCTGCCTCTTAGTCCTCTAGATGTCATAGGACAACATTTATTACCAAACTCTGCTTCCCCAACATCATGAGCCTGCAGCAAGCTGGGAAGAACAATTCTTGCGTTGACCTGCCTCTTCTCTCTTAATATCAACCAAAGAGACACCTGCTGTTTGCAGTTTATGCCATTGCACCCCTCCCATGTACAATCTCTCCCCACCCCCATTCTTCTTCGGATGGTTGTGTGGGATATGGCCAGCCAGTCCCAGGGTGATCAACTGATCAAGCATTGTGTGTCACCCAGCAGATGCCAGAAGTCCCTGGCGTATTCTTCCAATAACAAGATGGAGGAAGAGCCTCCTGCCCAGGTACTTTGAGGATAATGCCCCAAACCAGCTTCACTTTAAATCACCCCAGAGAAGGGCTTTGTGCAAAGGCAGGTGGAGCTTGCTCTGATGTTATACCAAGAAAGAAGAACTCTTCTTTCCAGTTGTGTACATTCTGGTGCCTTTTTTCCCTAAGAACTTAATCCAGCATATTAAATTAAGTCAAATAATCCTCTTGTCTGTATAATAACAATTAGCTTAGCTTCTTAAAAGGAACACATTAAGAAAAAGAATAGTTTAAAAAATAACAGAGCTTTCCCTTCCCACTATTCTGTTTAATGAGCTGAATGGTGTTGGATTTAAAATTCCAATTAATAGGCAAGGGTACAGAAATGACCAATTTTAATTTTAGACCATATCTACTGTTATTAATGCTGTTTAATAAGCCTCCATGGCCATTAATATTAATTGGCCTAAAAGCAGACAAAAATTAGATGTTTTAATCAAACCATAAAAATAAAGAAAATTTATATGAACAATTTATAAGTTCCTTTCTCTCAGGCTACCAGACCTGCAAAAGGAGATAAATCAAACCTGAGTTTTAGGGGCCAATCTCTCTAGCTGATGCTCTCTCCCTGGATCTGCATGCAGAATTCTTGTCAATAGGCCAAGTTCTCTGCTGATCCATCCAAGTGCATCCCTACTGAGCTCACCAAGGGCAGAAATTGACCCAATGGGAGATGGAACAACTGGAGACAGTGACCTTTAGTCAATAATATCCCTGTGTATCTGCTAGAAGATCTTACACACAGTTATTACTTACAAAGAAAACTACTAGCTGACTAAGAAGCAATTAGCTATATTACTGTCCCCTTAGGCAAGAATGCATCAGCCAAGTGTTTGAATGTGAAAATAAATATTACTAAATATAAACTAAATAACATGAAAATGCTATTGATGAGTGAAATGTACAGGGTTGGAGTTGATGTCCTGTGAGTCAAATCCTGCTCCTTTTATGCATAAGCCTTGTCTACACTGGGGATTTCAGCAGACAGACCAAGCTGCGGTAAACAACCCCAGGCACCAGTGCTGCTTACCCCTGCTGTAAACAGGGAAGTTCCCCAGATTAGATAAAGCCTGAATGTTTGCTTGAGTATGGACAGCAGGAATGGTGGTTGTGCACCTTCCCCACCTTCGGCAAACAACTTTCTTTTTTCACCTGGTAAACAATGTTTTGTTTATTGCATTGTTACTAATCATTTATATTATGATAGCTCCCAAAGGTGCCCTATTCTGGATGGGAGGTCTTATTGTGCCATGTATCAGCACAGCCCCTGCCTTCTTGCCTTTTTGAAAGGGCATGATATGAACAAGGCTGATTTTAACAATGCATACATTGCTTTACTATGTTAGAACACCCTAGCTTATCCTCTAGCAATAGCTAAAGTTGGCACAATTTGCAAATATACTCATTGCATTTATATAGATGAAACTACTATATAGATAGATATATCAGTTCCTTAATGTCCATTACTTAATGTAACAATTGCCTATCTGATCTGGGACCACTCCATGGACAAAGGACAGTATCTGTGGTATGTTGATCTGGATAGTGCTATAGTACTGAATGTATCTAGTGTATATTGGCAGATATGTAATCTAATCTCCTCTTGGGGAAGGAATGTAGCTTCCAACAAAGGTAAAATAGCTCTTAAATGTAAAATTTCCTTGTTTAAAGAGATGATTCCACCCCTCACTGTCACCAGTCTGGATTACACCCCAGAATGTGATGGCCTCCTTTTACCAGAAAAATAAAATCTTCCTCCAAAATGCCTGTGAAACCAAAAGAACCCACTCCACCTTCCCCTGTAACACTGGAAACAGCTTAACCAATTTAAATAATTCTGTGTAAAATATTCCTATCCGAGCCAGTAATTTGTATGCTGGATTTCCACTCAATGCAATATGAACTAGCTGAGATACCTTATCAGAGCCTGAAAGCTGACATTATAAGGAACTACTAAAAATATTACACAGACTTTGCACAGCAAAGAGCATTCAAAAAGTAGCTGGTGAGCATCATCTGTCACCATTTTTAAACGCAGACATCTCAGTTGTTTCATAATATTACAAAAGGGTGGCGGAGAATCTGGTCTAGCTGTATGAATCATGGTTTTTATGTGCAGCCCCCCACCCTTTTTTTTTTAAACAACTTGGGGACAAGGGGAAGCATCTTAAATTGCCAAAAAAAAGGTGAGGGCAAAGGGGGGAAGCTAATTTTGCATGCTTCAGAGGCTGATTTCTCACTTGCAGGCATTTTCACCAGGGGAACCTTTTGCCAAAATGCAGGCACAGGAAGGTATCATGTAGTGGTCTACCGCCAGTGAGCTCCTACTGTAGGCATGGCAGAGGCATCCACAGGCCCACCAATCCTGTTGCATTGGGGAAACTGATATGTCAGAAGTGGATGGCTCAGCAGCAGAGTATGGTTGCTGGTCTTGCAGGGCAGAAGAACCTGTCCTTTTCTATCTATTCTTTATTTGTATTGTGGTAACACCTAAAGACCCCGGTCAGGGTGAGGTTCTTATTGCTTAAGGGCTAAACAATCACCTAGAAGATGGTCTCTGATCAGAGAGTTTAACCCTCTGCTGGCCAATGTATTTTTTCACATCTGATAACTCTGTTGATTGTCACTAGTGGGGACTCCGGGAATCTCGGTTTCCACAGAGCACTAATTTGGCCTAGTGTCTACATTACCACATCAAACCAATGGTGCAAAAGTACCACAGAGAGTAACTTTTACTTTACAGACAGCTGCCCTGACACACAATGCCCAGTAGTTTTTTTGGGGGGGAGGGGGGAAGTTTGGGGTGGTGGTTGGTTTTTTTATTCTTGCATTTATCTGCTCCAGATAAAGTTGGAATGTGAAGTGTGGCATTATTAAGGAAATTGACACTTTAAAATGTCTTTCCTTTTCAAACAAAAACTCAAGCTTCCCTTCCTGGCATGCTTTCCCCAAAGACTTTGTCCGGAATTGGATCTAGATGTCACATAGAAGCAGAAATAATTTATAGATAGGACTAAAAAATTAGTTTTAAAAACATCTCTCGCTCATAATTGTTAAATCCTTTGCTGGTTGAGAAGGGTACACATTTTTTGCCAGTGATGGATTGGTGTTTTTCATGGATTTGTAGATCTGAGCTTTTATTTTTCTACCAAATTATGCTTCCATCCAGAGATTTTAAAATGGGCTATTAATTGATTGCAGCAGCAGACACTGCATTCTTTGTCACCCATCACTGATGTTTGTATTGCAGCTGATGGGGGATTTTTCCAGCAATTGTTGCAGACAAGTGGGTGGCATTCTTCACTGATAAAGAGAATTATTCCTTTAAAGTAGAGTAGAAAAATATCTTGGGACTTTGGCTTTGAATAACACACCACACCACTGCACCAGTGGTAGATTCAGCAATCTGACTTGTGGACCAACGTGGGGCTAAATACGAATGGCTTGTGAACATGTTTAAATGAGTGTGAACCAAATCTAAATTGACAAAGAAAATTTGCACTCTGAAAGCTCAGACCTTTTGAGAATCTCTTATTTATTCCATGCTAATAAGAGCTGCTGTAAAAATGACTCTGAAGATATGAAAAAGGCAGAAGTATTTTTAGGTACGAATGCAAGAAAAAAGGAAAATCAGAGCAGCGTTGGCCAAAGCTAGCTAGGAAAATAAAATAAAGTACCGTATTACTATTCTGCCAAACACAGAGCATTGCCTCTCATTTTTAATTGTCACCTGAACAATGAGCGCACAACTAAGTATTTGGATGAAAGTCTAAGGGTTTTAAACTTCACAGTGAAGCCATGTTAGGCACAGAACTAACTGTTCCAAGAGTTCCTGCATCCCTGGAGGATAACAAATTAGGAGGATCTCGGTCTGGTACCTTAAACTCAATCCTGCACTCATGGAGTTCCGTGGCAAATTGCCCACTCATTTCTCTGGGTAGAGAATCACACTCACAATGACCTGTGGTACACCCACCTCTCCTTCAAAAGGTTAGGCTTTTCCCCCACCCACGCACATAATTACCAACACTTGAGAATTGCTGGCAGGGACAATTTTCCAAATGAGCCAGGAGCCTGGGGACCACCACAGCCACTTGCTATTCTGGTAAATTTTAGGGGATTTAAAAATATTTTTAATCTCAATTATCAGAGTCCCCAAACTGACACTCTGCTCAGGTCTGCTTTCCTGTTAGGCCCCAAATCCACTAAATCTTTATCCTCTGCCTCATGTATTGCCTTCACCTTTGTGTCCCTACCTGATGTTTCATCACAATGATACAACGTTGTAAAGGTATACAAGGGCAACCAAGCTTTCCATCAATGCAGTAAAACGACATGTAAAAACCGGTGAGGGGGAAAACCAAAAGGTATGACGTTTGGTTAAACCTCCTAAAATGTCAGTCCTTATTCAAACCTGGAAATGCTCCAGAACTCTCCCACATAAAGCCGCACTCTGACTCCTGCTTAAAACTACCTCTCCCTTGAGGGCCCTGACTCTCCTCCTACCAGGTACCAACTTGGGGGATAAGCCGAGTAGAGACTTGATGGAGACTGCAGGAACTGTGGGATAGCTACCCACAGTGCAATGCTCCAGAAGTCGACACTAGCCTCGGTACTGTGGATGCACTCCGCCGAGTTAATGGTCTTAAGTGGGGACACACACAATCGACTGTATAAAATTGATTTCTAAAAAAAATCGACTTCTATAATTTGACCTAATTTCGTAGTACAGACATACCCTTAGAATTATTAAACTGTTCATACCAGAGCAGTGATTCTCAAACTTTTGTACTGGTGACCCCTTTCACACAGCAAGTCTTTGAGTGCGACCCCCCTTATAAATATATAAAAAAGTGTTTTAATGTAACACCATTATAAATGCTGGATGCAAAGCGGGGTTTGGGGTAGAGGCTGACAGCTCATGACCCCCAACATAATAACCTCATGATTCCCCCGAGGGGTCCCAACCCCCAGTTTAAGAACCCCTGTATCACAGCTTGGCAGTAGAAAGCCAAAAATAGAGATGTAGGGGCGAGGGACGAAGACAGTTTTGTTGAAGACCGAACTGAGTAGTAATTATACTGTTAACAAGAACCCTTAAAAAGAAATAAAGGTAACAATACACAGGCCTTTTACCATCAACTGAAATGACACTAGACCTTTTCCTATTCACTTAACTGCGATGCTGCTAAAGTGAGCTCTTGTGGAGTGGAATCCCAAGTGCTGCCTTCCATTACAGTCTTTAACTACAGCACTTCCAACCATAGCTGGATGTACAGTTCACACCAAGCAAAAGGCCAGGTGATGAATTATGAAACAAGGACTCCAGGAACCAGATGACATACTGAATGGAATTACATCTCTTGGCCCTTTCTCCCAGGCACAGTTAAGTCAACATTTTCAGACAGTCTTACTTACAATTACTCTGTTTTCACTACTACACCCTTTGTTAGGGAAGAGGATCCTCATCAGCTGACGTATTGCTATCTTCATCTCGTATATTACTGTGCATATTTCTTTGAAACACGGAGCCAATTTCTGTCTGGCAAACGAAAACTAAGATTCAGAAAGTAGGAGATCTGCAAAAGAAGATTTTAGAAAAATCAAACCAAACATTGACATGAAGACATTAATTACATTGTTCAGGCAGAGTAATTTGGTTAGGACTAAACAAACATATAGAATAGTTTCCAGTTTCTCCATCTGAGCTCAAGCTCCATGCACTGGAAGTGACTTGGCATGTCATTGCTTCCAGTGGATTGCTTTGACTCTGCAGATATTTAGCTTCTAGCATTATCTATCTATATTTTAGAGGGCACTCTATTCATAGCACTACGGGCTGGAGTGGTGACTCATAATAGCCCTTACAGTGTTGGCAGCTGTGTGGGACTATTTTTGTTTTCATAGCTTTACCGTGAAGTTTCTCTCAACGACCACAGCAGGCCCATAACAGAGACGTCCCTCTATCTTAACCTGCATGACAGAGTTTTTTTAAACTAATCTTAAAACAAAACCAACCCATCTAGTCAACCTTTTCATTTAATTGACTTGACCCGACCTCCTTGATCTAGTCCCCAACCTTTGTAGCTGCTCCTTGGCACTCTTGGAGGCTAAATGAACCCAGCACACGTCAACATCCCTGAACTGTAAGGAAGTTCAGATTTGGATCAGAACTTTGTGGCCTGGGTGCATTTTTAAATATACCCCCCGTCCCCTGAATGGTCAGTATCCACTTGGTCTATAACCTCATTAATTCCACATCTTCCAGATATATAGTCAGTTAAGGTACAAGGGTATCACCAAACACTGTCACCATGATCAATGGGGAAAATTCCATTCCCATTTACACCAATGCACACCCAGTGTGACTGCATGGGCACAGATGAGAACAGCATTTGCCCTCTGCATATTTCTGCAATAACGTTAATTCTCTCCAACCTACTTCTCCCATCCACAATTTGAACCATTTTTGATTGATTTTTGCCTGGAAACTTAAGACTTGAGTTCTCCTTTTCTTACCCCCAATGTAAAAATTAGGGCCAGTTGAAAATTCTCCATCAAAGCTGTTTTTCTATGACAAATTGGGCTTTTGACTAAATAAATGTTTTGCAAAAAGTGTTTGCTTTTCCCAGAAAATTTTGACTTTTTGTTGAAAAATCAACCCCCTGAAAATTGAAATGGATGATGTAGTGCAGATAGGCTGCCCGGCTCCTGGAGGAGAACGGAGGCACAAGGCACCTGAACTCCAATTCCCATGAGACTGCGGTGGCATTTCTGAATTGGAAATGTCAGTTTCTGACATTTTTCAGATTTTGTTTTTTCAACAAAAATCAAAATTTTCCAGGGAGAAACACCCCCTCCCATTTTCTGATCAGCCCTAGTAAAAATATAATGATCAAACAATCTAATATGTAATATACCCTTTGTGTGTTCTGTTGACCAGCCAAAGAGCTTTTAGTGCCTTGGAAGGTTGCAAAGCATATGGAGTATAAGTTTATCTAAACAAGGGTGCAGCGTCTGTCCCTCATCGTGATCATCAAGTGGTCTTCTCATCTTCTTATTAGCTGGATGGCTTTGTTCATCTCACTGGTAAATGTGCATGCATTGGCCTCTGTCTGTGATCAACCTGGTCAGACAAGTAAATACACATTCCTTTGTCTGGGGTGGGGTGGGGGGGGAGAACCATTTTGCCTCTGTTTACAGACTCCAGAACTTGATATCAGAAAGTACCCATAATTTCCAGTGTTGTTATATACCTTTCACAGTGACATCAATGACCAACATGTTATTAATTGTCAAAACTTCTATTGCAAGACACCTTTTAAATAAACATCATGACCACAATGTGTGAAGTGTATTGAGCTAGTCAGGCCGACAGAAATTTACTGCGACGTACCATGGAACCCTTTACTGGGATGCTCTGAGGGTCACATCCTGAACACTGTGGCATAATGGTTTCACATTATCACAGGGCAGTGTAGAAGGGTGGCTCAGATATGGGTGAGAATAGAGCTGAATGGAAAAACCCTACCAGCCTGGGTAACAGGAGGCCCTTGTCCACCTAGTGATATTTTTAAAAACATCAATCTGAGTCATGTTCATGTTTTACCATCTTTCACTTCAATTATCTTCTTTCTTTATCTCTAATAACTGCTTTTTTTAAAGACAAGTCACCAATTCCAGTTCAGGTTATGTTGGAGATAATCACTGCTGGGGGTTCCCATTGGAAAGAAACCAGCTCTTGCCTTCAAGGAAGGAAGAACGAACAAAGTAGAAGCAGCAATATGAGCATTCCCAAGAAGCATGGGAACTGCTGAGCCCATCTGCCAGGCTGCTGGCTATGGTCAGATTGAACCTGCAAGACGCCTAAAGACCTGGATCAGGCTAGAGCATGCTTATAGCCAAAGCAAAGGGACAAGGCCTTGGAAGAGAGCTCAAAAACAAAAAACAAAAAAAAACCCACTCAAAGTAGACAGTGCTCCTAGGAAACATCTCTGATGAAAATGCTGCCCATGAGAAACAAGGACAGTCTCTGGGCAGTGAGGAAGAAACAAACAGGAACTCACTAAAAAGAAACAGCATTTTGTTACCAAAACTACAGACTCCAAATCCAAGCTACTCTGCGGAGCCTGAAGGAAATGGACAATGACTGCACAGACTCAATCCAATTAGGAAAAAAGATTTAATTTAATTACTTTTCACAGATCTCAGCCTGCGAGAACCAGTCAAATGCAGAGATAAAGAAGATAAAGGAGTGCTTTAGGCACGAACATGCTCAGCAAAAGACAGCTAAAGAAACAATACGATTGAACAATTTAGGAAAATCTATGCAGAGGCAGATATATCTCTCGTCCAAGTTTACTTACTCTTAAGTAGAGTGCTCTGCCAACTTTGTTCAATTAGTTTTCTCAGCTGAAAGAACCCTGAATATGTAAAAGCCTTACAAAGACACATGAATAAACTGACCGAGACAGGTGAGGTTTGGAGCTGGGCAAAAAGGCAGACAATTTAAACTGACAGGGATCACAAAAGACATCCTGACTAGTCTAATATCCCCCCACCCCCTTTCCCATGAGAAGAGCCATGGACCTGCAGGGGACTGATCATCGTGGAGGTTGTTAAGGAAATGCATTTAACAAAGAAAAAAAACATTTCTGGCTGTTCTGTGCACAGGACCACAGAGCCCATGTCCAGCTGTCACCTGGAGCTGTTTGTGTGCTGGAGCACTGGGCACTCCTTTCTGCCCTGCTGTTCTTTAACCTACTTTAGTCTAGCTAAAATACAGTAAATACCCCCCTCCCCCATTTTTGTTCTCCTCTGAAACTGGCGACTTTCAAACGGATGATCATCATTCCAATAGAGATGCCGAAAGAGGAACCGTGTGGAAATAAAATTCAAGAGGGCTCTTGAAACATTTTAAAGAAATTTGGACTCAATTCTTCCAGCTTCACATTGACTAATAGTGCCTTACTCCTCAGAACCTTAATTAGTGCCACTGGTTAGATAATGTTGCCCTCAGTGTGGGTAAGGGTTGGAAAAAGTGGGCCCTTTGAATTTTCATAAAGAGATTGCAAATTTGACATTCCAAACTTTATATAAAATGGATGGAGAGACTCCCTCCTCTGTCCTCTATCAGGAAGGGTGGAGGAGAGGAAGTAATGGGTGGGTTTCAAATTGGCTGAATGACTTCTGGTGTCTTTAGGGGGGAAAAAAACACAAAGCTCCCTCTGGCAGCAAATGGAACCCAGGAGAGAGAAGGGCAACTCTACGAGCACTGGATATTCTACAGTGAGAGCTCTGGCACTGGGTTCCACGGGGGATCAGGGTGAACTGGTGACTCTCAACAGGATGAGCTTGACTTCTCTGCTGATCTGCATTCCAGTGTCTGGCCCAATCATATATGGCTGAGGCCATCATAGGCCATTCCAGTTCCAGATCTGGTTCCAGAGCTGACACAGAAAACTGGAGAAAAAGTGTTTGGTGAGGCATGATGCTCTCACTTTCACCCCACTCAGACTAGAGAAGAAATTATCTGTCTTTGATGAAGGAGTGGGCTAGATGACCTAATAGTTCTTTCCATCTCTAACATCCTGATTTTAGGCTGCAGAGTCCCAGAAAATACAAGATGACACATGGGCTGGAACCATCTTTACCTAGTTAGACTGCAGTTTTCGTTAGACACTTATTTCCATCTAAATAATATATTTTCCCACTCTGAACCCTGAAGTGGCAACCTAAATGTGCTTTCAAAGGATGAGTCAGACTAAACTCCTTGGAGCACTAAATTGCAGAGGGATTTTTCACTACACACTTTGGGTCTAGCAGTACGGAAGGTCAGCACACACATATCTTTAGGTGCGAGTATGAGATGAGGCAATGCTTAAGCTTTTAGCTTGTTGCAGAATGCTTTCAGGTTAAGCCTTACAGCAGCTGAGAACTTGACTAGCTTTCATCTGCTGAATGATACTGTTAAATCACGACCTGACCATACTGATAATCCTGCATGCCATCTTTCACCCTGACCTCGTGCAAAAAGAAAATAATGAGGTAATAGGATTGAAAGAGGGCTGCTCTGCACTTCTGGTCGGCGAGACTGTACACACATGCTCAGAAGTTTTTTCTTAAAGATTTTATGGCATTTTGAGTTTCTCTAGGAAAGAGGGCGACAGACTGGCAGGAGTCATAATATGAGCACAGAGGAAGGGAGAGAAAAAATGTCAGAAAATGAAAGATGACATTAAATGCTGAGAAAGAGGCAAACAAAAAGGCCACCAGGAGAAGTGCTGAAGGTGAGTGATGTGATCATGAACGTGACAGAGTTAGAATTTTTAAGATTCTTTGGCCATAACAGACTAGGAGAAATGTATGTTAAAGATTCCTCAATTTTGCGTGAGCTAGTTCATTGTTACTATGCAGTCCAGTTTGGATCAGTATATTTGTTCACTATTAACATGAATGATTAGGGCTCATCAATGTCTCTGTTGCAGAGGTAACGGAGGGCTCACTCTCTCTGCGTAGCATAACAAAATCAGGCAGCACTAAATCAGCCAGCTGCCCCTTGAGATCATAAAATCAGTGACTGAGCTTCTTGATGTCCACAGGCAGAATGAAGCTGATATATTTATAGTTTATTTCAGCACTGCTGCTTCAGGTCTCAGTCAAAATCAGACACAGGTTTAAAGCAATAGGGGAAAAGAGCGAGGTGAACTTTTCTGAAACTTCTGGAAAGGCTCAGTATGAATGAAAAATCAGGGGAGTTCTTATTGTCTCTCATTTTGTGTTGCCCACCTCTATCTAAGATGGGGGCTTCCAAAATTCTGATATTTCTCCATTGGCAGTGCTCATTTTCATAGGTTATTCTTGCTTTTGTGCTATTGGTGCTGCTGGCTTTCTTCCTGTATCTTTAAATTTTGGTTCCAGATAATGCTATTGGAACGGTCAAAAATTCTCATCCTCTTTGTCCGTGAAACAAACAAATCCCCAAACACTTCTTTATGTGCATAGATGGTCTATAAATATTTTAAGTTTCACCTTGAAAATTGATACTTGGGGCCTGGTTTTGATCTTACTCACACTAGTTTTGTACAGTATTGGAGTCATTCCTGACTAACCCCAGTCGGAGCTAAAGCTAGAGACATTTGTTTTTTAAAATGTGTGTAGCTTTCACTATCTCATTAAAAGCTGGTGAAATATTACTACTATTTATATTATGGTAGCCCAAGGAATTATATTTTCAAGACACAAAGAAATAGGTGCTTAGAAATCCCTTTCTAAATTAGATAGAATTAATGCATGCGGAATTTACAGATTCAATTTAGTCCTTTATCAGTTGTGGTTTAAGAAGGGACAAAGGGGGGAGATATTTTTGTTATGCCACAATTTGATTCCATGCTGTTTTTAATCACTGGAGGAATCTGACAACCACCACAGTTTACTGGTTGGTACGTACAGCCATTAAAAATAAAATCAAACTCACAGTAGCCCATCTAGCAACATTATCCCTTACTTTGACCAGAATAATACAAGTTCAAAATAGTTTAAGGTCAGATCAAACAGAATCCTTGATACAGAAGTAGGTGAAAGACTTCAGGATGTACTTTGCTACATACAGGCAATACACAGCTGCTCACACACTGCAGGGATGAACCTTGTATAAATGCGTACAGAGAGATAGTAACAGATACAAAAAGGGCAGTTTGAAGCAAACTTTTTTTTTTTTAATCAGAGACTTTAAAAGCTTTACTGACATATTTCAATCACTTATTGGCCTATATCTATAGCTTTTCATGCCAAGGACAGGGTTTCTCTCCCTCCCCCCAGACCAATACTAATTAGATTTGAGAACACCTGTCATATTTTTGGGTGTAGATTAATTACTTGATTACCCACAAGTGTTTTAGTGGAACCCAATACACAAACAAATATATCATTGGCAAACAAGTACATTTTAAATCCGGACCAATACATTTCCAATTTTATTTCATTGGATTTACGTCTACTCTACTTGGAACAACACACAAACAAATGTATTTCACATGGAGACCAACAGAGTTGCCATGCAAACCATTGTATTCTACACAAAAAGATAACAGACTTCATGTTTCATTGGCAAATCAGAAGAGATACAAACCATTCTTTTTTGCAAGTAAATAAATATACCCCCAAAACACAAACTCTGTAAAGGAAAAAAAGGCTCAAGAGATATTTTTGTTTAGGGCTAATGCCTCAAACATACGTAAATCTGTACAAATTTTATGAGGCTTTTGCTGTATAATGGTTTCCTCAGTCATTCCAGTTTCATGTGTATGTATTCACTAACACTTTACATTTATTTACAAACACCCAGGAACAATAAATTAAAATGAACTTCAGGATATCCCTGAAAAATGCCATCAAGACATTTCTGATTTAGCAAATTCAGCTTAAAATGCACTTTGGTCTCAGTAACACCAGTGGAAATCCAGAGTAATTCCATTGATTTCAATTATCTTGGATTTACACTGGTGTAATTGAGAGCAGAATCTGGCCTATCATGTAGGAATGGAACTGGACAAGGACAGAAGGTGACTTGCAATAGCAGAGGTGAATAACAAGCGAAGAAGGAAGATAACAAGCAGAGCACAGGTATTGGGCTGGTACATATCACTTGAAACAGAAATGATGTCGTAACATCACTGACCCGTGCACATTTGTGGAAGACACCCATCATTTAATTGTCAGCTGCCCAGATGAGGGATGCAAGGAAGCGGGTGCAAGGAATCTTCTTGTCCTCTTGTCCATGAGCTGGGCACAAACATGGGCCGTAGGTGCAAAGACTATGCAAGTCTAGGGATTGGGGAGGAGTGGAACCCTGGCCCTGGACACCCACTCCCTACTCTCCTGCACTGGCAAGCAAAGCTGCGTCACACAAGGAGAGGGGGAGAGTGCACACTGCACTCTCAGAGGGTGGTGCAGCGGTGAGTGCACCCTGCGCTCCTGTTGGCATCACAGCTATCTGGGAATCAATAATTTCAGGAGCTCCTGCTGAGGTTGTGGGCTTTGAAGCTGCCTACACCACTAGATGGACTTTAAGGGCATAATTTAGTTCCAAACTGGATGAATGATTACAGGAATAGTGTAGGATCCAGAGAACCACAGGCTACAAGGGATGAGAAGGACAAAGAGTTCATCAAGCTCTCCACTGCTAGGAGATAGACTGCCCCCGTGCAGGTCCATAGGTGGAATGGTTTCTAGCAAAAACTGAGTGGTATACAGTCTTCCTGAAGCATGTAAAGATGTAAAATGTAAAATACTGTAACAGAAGAAAGATTGTTTGGATTATTGCAGAGTCTCCTTTTCTCCCAACCTGTTACTCTGTTTCAAAATGACATGTGAAATATTCCACAGGCCTTTTCCTGTGATAATGGGGATGCAGCATATTCCAGCCATGTTCCTTTTCCTTTGGCCACACTCCTATACTCAGGGAGGTGGCATAGAGATGCTACATCAGCAATATCACACCTGGAGAGTCCCCTTATGCTGGGGGGAATTCCCAGGGAGCTGGTTAAGTTGGAACAAACCACTCAGAATATAGGAGAGAACTGGGCCCACCATCTGATACGAGTTAATGTAGTGATCTGTGGTTAATTAATTAGAAAGTATTAACTATAAAAATGCAGACCCCATCATTCACCCACTTGGGAAGAAAGATGGTAAAACTCAAATAATTTGAAACTATTTCCTACAACTGATTTATCCAACAAAGAAGAATTAGGGGTGGAGGATGTGAATACAACATGAGTGAGTGACTGTGTACTTCATACTTCATCTAGATTCCAAAGCCTGGCTTAGACATCCCAGTTGATGTATTACAAGTCATGTTCTTTGTTTAAAGGAGACAAGGGTGAATTTAAAATGTACTCCAATGATCTGGCCAAAAGTTGTGTCTGTAGAAACACCATTCCTTCACAGTTCAGCCCTTAAACCAGTTAAGCATAATTAAGGCATTTGCACATGGTCTGAACTCACTTCTCTGTTTACACAAGAGACTGAATAAATGTCCCTGTGAGAGGCAGAAAATTCATTACAGCTACAGTTTAGGCCCTTGTATTTCTAGGCTGTCTTTGATAGAGGGAAAGGTGTCTTAACACAAATCTATCCATTTAGTAAGCTCAATGTAAAAGCACTGTAAAAATAATGTCAGCAATCTCATGATGAATAATAAATAGACTAATGTTCATGCAACTGCCTATAGTAACCCTAAGAGGTCCTAGTGCCCTCATAAACTACAAGAACAGGTATCACTGATAGCCGGAGATTGGAATTGAAGTTTTATACATACACACATTTTATTTAAAAAAAATATTAAAACTATCTGCTGTAGTCTGCTGCTCTATTTATCTGCTCCCTTCAGTGTTTCTAATATCAGTACGATCACCCAGCATGGCTTTCAGTGCCCCCTTTCTGCTCCTGGGCTGCCTTTCAGTATTCACCTCTTCGCTACAACAAAAGCTGGAGCTTATATTTTGCAAATGTAGCTTTTTCTTTACATTTTGAAGTGAATTTTTAATACTTAATGTTTGCAAAAAGTCCAGAATTGACAGTGCCAGCAACATGAGGGTCTCTGCTTATCCACAAAATAAGGCTGAGAGAGGAAGGATGCTCCAGTGTTTAGGGCACTAGCTTAGGACTCAGGAAAGCTGGGTTCAAGTCCCTGCTCCACTACAGACTTTCTGCGCAACCTTGGGCAAGTAGTTTCTTTGTACCTCAGTTCCCCATGTGTAAACTGGGGCTAATAGCACAACCGTGGGACCTTAAGGGGAGTTGTGAGGATAAATACACTAAAGATTGAGAGGTGCTCAATCTTCGATAGAACATGAGCACGTCAGTCCCTAACCTGCTCTACCAATGCTTCAGGCATTATTTAGGAGTCACTCCGTCTCTGTGGCCAGTCAATCTTTCACACGCTGAGACCACTAACAGGTTTGATGACTGAAATTGTTGTTAATTATTATTTTGGTTGGTTGGTTATATGGGCAACTTCTACTAAAAAACTACAGTGACAGCACAAACTCTTCACTGAGCAACTGTCAAATGCCAACAGTGTTTCAACGCTTTCTACTTGATTCAAGCCAGTTATCTCAGGCTCTGTCAACATGACAAATACAACCGTGTCAAAGAAGCTAGTTACAACTCAGTAGCCCTCCAACCTTGTTTCAAACCTGGTTCTCATATGTCGTGCTCCCTGAAACGTAATCACATTCTGTAACCAGACAGAAATGTCAGGCCTGTCTAAGGCTTTAGTGTGGTTACAAAATACAGCTGAAGTCCAGTGCATGCTACAGATTGTGTGCAACTGGGTTAGGGGAGAACTGAGTGACCAGATACCCTGATATGGCTGTGTTCGTAAGGCTGACAGGTCCTAATGGTGAAAGACAGTCTTCCAATATCAGTCCTCTGAGTCATCCAGTCCACACCAATTTAACAACAAGTGGACATTTAAATTCAGCACAGCTGCAGATTAGGGAATTATAAGATGCAACTAACTGTCAGTTTCAATTTTTTAAATGACTGGTATTTTTTCCTGTAAGTACCTGCTTGTAAATTGATTACACTACAGTCCAGATGTTTGGATGGGGAAATGGTCTCAAGTTCTTTTTCCTTTACAAGTTTCTTTTAGATATTAATAAATCTGTGTCAATTCCAATCTCCCTTGCAAAATGAAGGTTGTGCTCACCTATTTTAGTAATGATTTCCCCCTTCCTGTTCCCCTTTACTATTTAAAAAAAACCCAAAAAACTAATAAATAAAAGCTGTATCAGTTGCTGAACAGCAATGAACTCTCAACTATTGTGTCATTTTTTTCCTGAGTGTCTACCTTACAAATTATAGGAATACAGCAGCCATGTTAAAGTGGAATAGTCATCCTGCAAAAGTCTGTGTGCGAAGTCGCACAGAACTCCAAAATGTAACTGACTTTGAAGTGAACTGGTTCACCGCTGATTTATTCCAGATTCACACTGAAGTAACTCCCCTGAAAGCAGTGAAGTCACAGCATTGTTAAATTGGAGTAACACCTGGTGAAAGAAGCCTCACAAGTTCTATTCACCTGGCTGACATCTAAATTATTTCTCATGTTGAGATGATGGTGCTCATCTGAGGAAGCTGCTCATAGCCCATCAAAAGATCTAACCTCAGACCCCACCATTTCTCCATTTGGGAAGGTAGACAGTAACACTTATTTGGAATAGTTTTCTCCAACTGATTTATGTCCAGGTATGAGGAACGATGGTTCAGCAGTTAGGACACTAGTCTGAGACTGTGGAGACTTGAATTCATTTCCCTGTTCTGCCACAGAATTCCTGTGTTTTCTTAAGGAAGATTCTCTATGCCTCAGTTCCCCATCTGTAAAATGGGGGTAATAGCACTGCCCTACCTCACAGAAGTGTTGTGAGGATAAATACATTAAAGATTGTGACTTGTGAGGCACTCAGATACTATGGTAATGCAGGCCATATAAGTAAGATAGCTACAGATCAATTGCTCTAGAGAGAAAAAGAAAAAAAGAATTCACGTAGAAGAGAAAACAGGTAGGTTACAAGGCATGCTTTGACTCTGCTTATCGCCAGCCAGATATATTTGAAATATACATAGTTTGGACGCCATGGCGGCCACTAGAGAAATTAGGGAACAATCACAGTGTTATGAGCTTGTCAGAAAATAGCATACCAAACACTGCTAAATCATACTAAATGATCAAAGATCCAATCCTGAACCCATTATCTTCATAACTCCCACTGATGTAAATGGGAATGGGATCTGACCCTGAATCAGCATCGGCCTATGAGAATTTGATGGCATGATACAGTTTCACTTGTCCCTAACTGTTCTGACATCTCTAGATGCTTCCGGAGTTCCTGTGGCCATAGATATTGTTGCTTGTGGTGCTACCACATGACTGAGCTATAGCAAAGCTTCCTGTCAGGTAGCTACACCAGCCTCCCTTTCTGCCACCGGTCGTGGACCCACTGTGCTCAGACAGGCTTCTTTCCAACAACTCCTCAATATGTTGTTTAGGTCATGCCCCTTGTTCTTTCTTGCAAGTTGATATGTGCAATTATACAAGGGGAGCTCACCTTACAAAGAATGTGGCCATTGTGTCACATCCTCTCTCTTGCTTCTCATGCTCTTCTATTCCTGTTGATTCAGGAGGGTATTGTAAGGTCCCAGGTGATAAATGCTGCTGCTTTCAGGTTTATTTGTGTGTGTTCTGATACACTAATCCATAACCTCATAGAGCGGTTAGAGTCATAAACTAGAAAGCGAATACAGCAAACTCCTAGCTATTAGATCCCGTCCTTTTTTTGTAATCTGCTGGATGGTAGATACATCTGATGGATGGTAGATCACGCAGGGCAGCTCCAAAATTCACTTCGTTCTTTGGTTTGTATACATCAAATCACAAATGGCAGAGATAAGTAATGGAGAAAAGAAAACATCCCTCAGTCCTTGCAGTCTAAAATGTCCCCCATGCAGCTCTTTATCTGTTTAAATCCATATGTCAATTCATCACAGGGATCCTGGAGAATTTTAAGCTGCTCTTGCTAATATATTAGAAGAGATACCCTGATTACGTTGCTTTCATTAGGCCAGTATGAGCTACCCAGATATAACTGGAGTGCTCAGTGAAGTAGTTGCCTTTCCCAGGTAGCAAATACTGAAACTTCTCATTAGTTTACCTTATATTGACCCCTGTCTGCCTAATCAGAGTTCTGCCATCTCAAAGTACAGTGGATGAACTGCTAATAATACAAGCCAGCATATTGCTTTTGATTTCTGATGCTTTGCTCCAATGTGCCATGCTAAGCAAGTTTTCCTGTATTGTATGTGGAAGACAAGGCACTGTGAGCCGGGAAACTGATGTTAAAAAATGATGTGACCTGATAACATGTCAGCAATGTAAAGATTAGAAATGGTCTTTGCAAACCATAGGAAAAAAAAATCATTCATCACAACTGCTCTGCTTCATATTTTCACATTTCATTATTTCAGCCGGAAAAGCAGTAAGATGAGGTTGTCATGCAATGGCTTTGAAGCACTGCGTCAGGCTTATGACTATGAGACATACTAATACAATACTTGAGTATTCTATAGTAACAGCTCCAAACAATGAACTAACAATATGCCAGTTGTAGTACAGGGTGTCCAGACCAATACTGTAGTGTATTTCTTTAAGGGTGACAAAACTGCCACTGTTGTACCAGAAAGAAAGAAACACATACTTTTTTTTTGTGGCTAGAAATGTTGTTAATATATATTCTAACAGGGTCACCTACACAAATGAAGTGAAATGGCAGAGCTGACATAGGGTCCATAACAAACTATCCCATGAAGAATGGGGATGTATTTCGGGACATTTTATCAACACCATTTAGTCAACTGTCCGGTGTACCTTTGAAATAAATACTAGGGACAGATCACCAGCTTGTGTAAACCATAGCACCACAGATTTCCATGGAGATATTCCATTTTACACCATCTACACATCTGACCCTAGATATTGAGGGCTAAACATCTAATGTGGATATAGCAAGTAATTTATTCTGGTGTATAGCTTCTGATGGCGGAAACAATTAATTAGATGTTGGGTAAGCGATGTAACCACTATCATGGCTGCATCATCCAGTGATGTCAAGTGCGTCCATCCAACCACCATCAAGATAATAAAGAGGGGCAGCCCGTAACTAGATGGCACACGGTTTGTTCTTGAGCTCCACAGAGGTGGAGCGGGAAGCTCACACGCCCCAACAATGAAGACGTAAGTTAAACTGGCCAGGACCACAACTTATCCTGTTGTACCAAAGAAGAATCTTTTGGTTCATTGACACTCTAGCAAGTAACTGGTTCTAAATTAAATTAGATGTCTGAATTTTTTTTTAAAAGATCTTTACTAGCTAGGATTACCACAGACTTTTCTGGCACAGAGAAAGGAGTGTCACTGTTTAATTTAAAAATTTTCAAACTGGTTTGTGACAATTGCTCTATAATACTTTGAAAAAAAATCCCACCACTACTTTAAAATACCATGTAGTTTCATGGCACTATTTAGTTCTAAATGATTATATAATTACATTTGTGAATGTAATCCTGTGGGGTATTATTCTAATTATAGACCACAATCCTCCTTAGCAGCTTTCAGAGAAATAATTTGCGTAATGAAATGAAGGTTTCCAGTTGCATGAAAGAAACGTGTCTGTAAATGACAGAAGCTCCTTAATGGTATGTTCAGACTTTGGATCCACTGACAGAATTCCTCTTGTGTGTGAATTTTGGGGGTTCCCTGATAAAGACCAAGAGACATATTTGTTCTGTTGGGTCAAAGGGAAATCTCCCCAAAAGAAGCACCTTGACCATAAATACTAAGTTGTGACTTGAAACAATGAAAAGGGATTTTAAAAGCAAACACTATAACACTAGGTGAAGCACCACCGTGGCCTTCAGCATAGGCAGACAACTAAACTGTGATCTTCACAGCCACAGAACTGCCGCAGGAGCGGCGGCTCATGGAATCAGTCTGCTACCTGTGCCTTTGGCTGAGCACTATTCACTCTACTGCAACCATCATCTTGCCATCGCACCAAGTATCTAGGACTCAGCAGTATTATCTGATGTACCTTTTGAGAACACAAGCCATCCCTTTGTGTGATCTAGCTGCCAACAAGATTGCTTATTTTGTAGGGGGCATGCAGAAGTGTCCACAAATTCTGTAATGTCTTTGAGACACAAATGGTGCCATGTAATGGTCCTCACTCAGGATCTGGTTGGGGAACATGGCCTAGTGGTCACGACCACAACTCCTGACTATCAAGGTGGTTCTGGGGAAGGAAGCTCCTGTGGGCCCTCCCACTCCACCGGGCTCTGACCCAGGGCCCTTTGGGTTACCAGTAGTCTGGCAACCCAGGCTGCTTAAGGCTGTCCTCCCTGGGCCTCTTCCTCTCCCCACACCCCCTCTCAGGGTCAGCTTAGTCCAAAGCCTTCCCCTGGCGGGGAAATCCAAACCAAAAGAAGGAATAGGGAGTTACCAATATCCCAGGTCCACAGGATACTTCCCTCACTGGTTGTCTCTGGGGTGGGTCCTCCCTTCTCTCAGAGAGGGCCCCTTTGGGCAGCTGTGTCAGAGCCTTCAGGTTTCCCTCTGCTCTGCGCTGCTGGAGCTGCAGATTGCAGGTCTGCTCACCTCCAGCTCTGCCACCCAAATGGGCTAATTCCCTGCAGATTCCTCCAGCAGATGGAGCATTTGCTGCAGGTGTGGTGGGGTGGGGATGGCTGAGCCCAAATAATCCTTAACCCCTTGTGGCCCAGTGTGGGGTTTGTACACCCCATCACATGCCAACAGTCACCGCCATGGAATGCTTAAATGCCAGCACTGCTGAATAGATGGACTTACAGCAGCTAGAGATGGAAAGACCTGTGAGACCATCAAGTCCATCCTCCTGCATGTATATGATATAGTCCCCTGGCTAAGGACACATCAGATGGTCTACTTGCTCTATAACCAAAAGAAAAGAAGAATTTAAAAAAAAAAAGCCTCCTTCACTTATTATGTTGGCTGCTCAATGAAACCCTGATTCCAAGAAACACAATCTTGCCAGCTTGAGCAAAGCTACAGTGCTATTCTAACATGCAACATGTGCATCAAAGCAGGCAGCCAAAAGAGCAAACATTTGCTGAGGGCAAGTTTCCATCCAAATGGCTGCTCCTCCTGTTCTTAACTGCCAGTAGTTAAGGTAATGAGCTTCTGAGTTGGAATAACTTCCAAAATGAACTCTCCACACACAGGCAGGTACATAAAAAGGAGTTTGTTTTCTCTCTCTCTATAGGCCATATCATCCTTTTTCCTGTGCAAAGGTGGTATTTGAAATAATTGATGTAATGAAAGCCAACCATTATTATTTCAGGCAATAAAATGTCCATTTTGGGACTACAAGCTTTACGGAGGCGATGCTTCCGGCAATAAGGCTTTTGTGCATTGCAGACATAGCATCGTCTCCCACATGTCACACTGGAAAATATATTTGTTACTAACAAGTTGGCTGGCAACCCATGACTGGAGGCATGGCATTAGGCCCATCTTCATAAGAATTACATTATTTTAATACATCACATATTAAAATAAAAACAAACCAAAAACTTGAAGAGGTTTTTGGCCACCTCGTAAGCATACATTATGCACATATATATATATATGTGCATAATGTGTATATATATATTACATATGCATGTGCATACACACACAAAGCTTAGAACTGCACCTGCGATTTCCTTCATTAAGATAAAAAAAGGACATATCCTGTACAGATTAGAGTCAAAATTCACCCTAGTGTAAGTGGGCATAATCTTCCTGAAGCCAATGGAGTTAAACCAGGGCTGAATTTGGTCCTCATGCTTCAAAGCAGCTGGGACCCAGTGCACACCTCTCCTGATCTATCTCAGCATGTACGGCCAGTTAATCAGTGTTTGCCAAGTTCCTCTGCATCTGTGAGGGAAGCTCAAAAGAGCAACCACACTGAGACAGTAAGATAAATCCTGCATTTTTAAACTTTTAAATGCAAAAATCACTCCTCTCTCTTTTTGAAATCCAAAATTGTTTTGCCGTGTACATTTAAGAATTTAAATAATAGAATCATAGACTTTAAGGTCAGAAGGGACCATTATGATCATCTAGTCTGACTTCCTGCACAATACATACATATTCCCCTTCAATGGCGGCTCTAGCTTTTGTGCCACCCGAAGCACGGCAGGCAGGCTGCCTTCGGTGGCTTGCCTGCGGGAGGTCCCCAGTCCCATGGATTTGTGCGGGAGGTCCGCCAGTCCCGTGGCTTCGGCGTACCTGCCGCCGAATTGCCGCTGAAGCTGGGACCGGCGGACCTCCCGCAGACAAACCACCGAAGGCTGCCTGACTGCTGCCCTCACAGGGACCGGCAGAGTGCCCCCCGTGGCTTGCCGCCCCAGGCACATGCTTGGAGCACTGGTGCCTGGAGCCGCCGCTGTTCCCCTTAGCCTCCCACCACTCCTAAACGTCAGAATGCATAAGTTCTAGGAAATATTGTTTTCAAATTAGATTTAATGCCATTTATGTGTTCATGTACTATATTGCCTGATTGTACTTGGAAACAGATTGCAACCTATCATGGAAACAGCAATTTGTAAGTGGGATATTATTGCAAGCAAACAACCACAGATGGCTAATACAAATAATAGCAGTCCCACAGTTTGCATTCCAGTGTGCTACATATGAATATGGTCTTTGTACATACCTTGGTGATTCTCATTATCTTCCATAAGAACATCACTGTTTAGGTATCCATATTGCTGCCTTTACTTCCTACAGAGATAACAGCTTGCAGTTACTGGAAAAAAAGGGACATAGTGAGCTAAATTATGTGCTACATTGTGCTGCCTGAGAAGATTATGCATATCCCACTGTACATACATCCTTTGTGCAGGCAAATGTATGTGTTGTCATTTAATTTGCTGCTGATTACTCATGTTTGGAGATGCTTATTCTAAACTGGTGTTGAGGAATCTTTTTTCCAAGGTAGGGAAGTAGAGAATGTTGGAAAGCAGCAGTAAGCGTAAAAGGAATCTAGTGAGAAGGTCTGTCTATGCTGCAGTTGGAGGTGTGACTGCAGCACCTGTACAAGCCCACCCAGGACCGGAGTATGTATTTGAGAGATTAGCTGCTTGCCACGCTGCCGCGGCTTCACTGCTATTGTTATTCAAGATAGCTAGATCAAAGCTATATGTCTGTCTATAAGTGCTGCAGTTTCACATCTGATTGCAATGTAAGCACACCCTTACATGCTGAGGGCCCAGAAGTTATACATTAAAGTTAGTAGCCAGCTACCTTAACTTAATGATTATTTTCTTTCCTTAGTGTATCCATCCCTATTGTTGCCTCTATGTACAAGTTAGACTTACTTATCCCCACTTACATCACCATAGAGGACACATCTGATTTTGGTCTAATATCATTTAACTGACAGTCTACATATATTTACTATCTGCATAACACATACTGTTGTTTGCATATTCATTGCTTATGACTGCATATGGTTTACAGCAGAGCTGTAGATACAGAAATTCATACTGAAGCTTATATGTAAACTGATCACGTAGGAGCAGACCCTAGATGTAAACACATACTACACAAGAGCAGCTGGGACAGTGTCTCGTGTTTGTTTTAGAATCTATAGTCAAGCAAGACAAGGGGAAGGGAACCGGCCTGTCTATTTTATGTTGCGCCTCTTTTACAATAATAACGCTCTTAGAACCCATAGTCAATTTGAATTGTGTTCTGTACATCGCATTATATATGCAAATTAATTCCTATTAATCTTTATAATGTTAAGCTACTGCTCAAAATGTTCATTTAAGAACTTCCTTTGTTCTTCTGTCTCCTTAATTTAAATTCCCTTCAGTCTCCTCTTTCTGTATATTAAAGTACTTTATTAATTGTGTCACATTAATCTGATCAACACTAAACACACACTAGCATTTCTAAAGACTTAAAATATGAAGCTCAGTTATGGTGACATGGCAAACAAAGGGCCGATGTGCAACAGGCTGAGCAGTCCCCATTGTTCCTGGCGCACAATCAGGTGTAGGGCCTTGCCCTAGTTTTAGCATGAGACTTGACAACATGTACGCCACTCCATGAAAAACTCAAGTGAAATGATACGCTAAGACACATGCTCATGGAAAATGAAACACATACATCTAAAAACTCATTAAAATAATGAAGGCGTTCAGTTTGACAGCTGAGAGAGAGAGAGAAAAAACCAACCCCAAACCAAAACCGCATCCCTGCACCATTCAGAGTATTACTGCATATCAGGCCTAAAGCAAAGAGGATTACCCATGACTGTTGATTACCCAGACATTGTATGTCAGCAGATAGTACTTAGGTTTATGTGGGAACCAGGATTAAATTTTGAAATAGATAGGATTAAAACAGAGAAATAACTAACAAATGGAATTGTCATTTCGTTTACTAGATGGACACATTTTTAGTAGATTGAGGCTGTATTTTGAGGTCAGATGACATGTTAAAGGAGCTGCTGGGAAAACAATATGCAAATTTATATGGCTCTATTTATATATAGAAAGACCTATTTTCTTCTGACAGACTTGGTGTTCTAATAACTGTTTATTTAGATACTTTAATCCTTAATTAAAGAGATTACTTTGTTTTCCTCTTGCAATTATATTTGCTAACTCATGGTAAAATTTTAACATATCCAAGGTTTGAAGTTACTAACCTGCCAAGAAACTCAGAGAGAGTTCAAATAATACTGAGAAGCCATTACATTATAAAACTTTGCCATGCACTAAAGATGGAATGAATCACAGACCCTAGTAGATTTCTCTGGTTGAACATCTTTTTTTCTTATCATGATAGCTGGATAAGTCTTCACTGTGTGTGGCAAGTAGAATCTGGTTGAATACTAAGAAAAGTATGTTTTTTTTATGAACATTAGGGCATGCCATTATATCATAGCCCTTTTATAGTCAGAAATGTTTAAACTGGACAACCTGATTCACTTGAGTAAATGTATCAAATACTAAATATGTCTGTCTGATCCGTTAGGAACGTGGGTGACCAATTTCAAAGTCTGAGTTCTAAATGTCAACACTGGATACTTCACAAATAATCCATAGCTTATCAGCTGTTTGTTTACATTAACTGAATAGTTTGGACTACTGAATAGATTTGGAAATAATGGGACTGGTTCATAAGTGTTTCATTAATCCAAAAAAGGACAAAATTTGTGAAATTTTATATTTGGCAAATGCAATTTGACCAGCTTAAAAATATTATGAGAACTAGATATAGAATATAAAAGACGATCAATATACTGTACAAATTAGGAGAATTTTGCCCTAAAATTGCTATCTGATCCTCAGTGGTAATCTCTTAATCACAGTGACGGGACCAAATTCTACTCTAAAATTCATGCAGCTCTCTCAGGAGATAGTTAAAACTTTTCTTGCTGCAGTCCAGGTTCCTGATGTAAGGCTTTATGAACCAGGAAGCAATGGGTAGGCCAGGTTCTCCAGAATCACTATTGGCAACCACCAATGTGAATATGCTGGTAAGAGAAAACATCCTTGCTTATAGCTTTTCAAGTCCAGTATTCCTGGCAAGCAGTATTTCTGAAGCAAGCGTCATAGACCTTCCCTTACCAGCCAATATTAATGTCAGTGAAACATCCTTGATGATCCACCAACACTTGCAAAGGCATGGAAAATTACCCGTTTCTGTTTAGATACTCTGAAGCAAGATGGTGGTGGTGAGGCAGAAGTAAGATATGCATTCCATTTATCATCCCACCACAGCTACATAAACATTCTGGTTATCATCCCACCACAGTTAGGGAAGTCCATTTAGCTGAATCCATCTTACATCCTGCACATTGCCCAGGGTCAAAATCCTGTGCAGCAGGACATATACACTTAATGGTCTTGCCCATCTGGATGATGAACACCCCCACCGTAGGTTTTCCAGTACAAGCTGGTTGCCTACCGACCAATATCAATCCGGACCTGCAGGCTTCTAGAGAGCAATTGCCATCTATCTATTTCTCCACCATCAGAGAAGCTCTCATTTTGTGTCTGTCCATTGTAGTGCTGGGGTGAGCTCTGTACGCAACTCCAGGAATACAGCCTTCCACATCTAAAAGTTCTACAGCTGTGTTGGCACAGGGAGCACTGGGATGCCTACCCACAGTGAACACTTGTGTTTTGCCAATACAATTTGAGGCTGTTGCCAATACAACACTGCTCTACCAAAGGCAGCCAGATATGAACGCTCTCTGCCAAAATAGCAATTTTGGTAGCAGTAGGCCAGCAGAATTTTGTTGGTAAAACTTTCTAGCGTAGACAAGCCTTTACTGAATATGAGTTGGCTAAGTTCTGTTTCTATAAGAAGAAAGCCTGTCTAATCCAGCATGTAGTGAAATATAAGATTGGATGAGACTACATATGCATAAAGCTGTGTGCAGTTTTTAAATTCTTTTTTCTTTGATTTTTTCCAAATTCTTTTAGCCCTAGTCCCATCTAGACAAGGTCAGCTCTTGAGTCCTGCTACTCCATTACAGTCTGTCTTGAAGCAGTTCCTCGGAAATGCTGCAGCTAACTAAATCCTTTTGTATGATATCCATTTATCTGGTTCTGGCTCTTCCAACCCTTCTCTTACCTCCCACGTCTAAATTTTACACCCCGTTTCTTATATATTCTTTCTATCTTCTTTTTACATACCACAATCATCTAAGGCAGGATTCCCTCTGATTCCTATAATTGGTACCACCTTCACACTTCCCCTAGTTTGGTCATGGCCCATCCTTGAAACTCCGAGCATCCATCTTAATATTTTCCATTTCCCCTGTATTCAAGATCTGCTCCCGTCTCTTCCTCAATACTCAGCATTCAAAGTGTAGGCCTAATTACCATCTTGTAGATATTACTTTTCAATTTGGTGGGCATTCTCCTAATGCAGATCACTCTGCTTGCTTCTTTCCATTTAATCCATGCCTTTTCTGTTCTGCTTTTAAGTTGGTTATTGAGTTCACCATTATTCTGTGCTATCAAACATAGGTACTTGAACTTCTGTACCTTTGGCTCCCCAGACATAGTTTCATTGTCTTCCTGCAAGGTAGTTGAATCTATAGACCATACACTTTTGTTTTATTTGATTATTTTCATGGCATTTCTTTCAAATATGTCCCCCCCCATCTCTCCAAGTCTTCTTCCACTTCCTCTTTGCTCTCACCTATAAGCACATCTACAAAAAACACTCATAAGCAGCAAAGAATCCTGTGACACCTTATAGACTAACAGACGTTTTGCAGCATGAGCTTTCGTGGGTGAATACCCACTTCTTCGGATGCTTCGGAGGCATCCGAAGAGTGGGTATTCACCCACGAAAGCTCATGCTGCAAAACGTCTGTTAGTCTATAAGGTGCCACAGGATTCTTTGCTGCTTCTACAGAACCAGACTAACACGGCTACCCCTCTGATAAAAAACACTCAGCGAGGTGCCACTCTGGATATTTTCTGTAAGTGCATCAAGCATCAACATAAACAAAGAGGGGCTTAGTACCGAGCCTTGATGTACTCTGACTGTTATTAGAAACTGTTAAGCTTCTCCACATTCTAACTATGCTAACAGTATCCTTGAGTCTGATACAATCTTCAGGTATCTGTTTCCTTGTCATACTCCACCAGATGACTTCTAATATGGTCATCGTAAGCTTTCTTCAGATTGATGAATATAAAGGATTTTCCTCTTGTATCTATATTTTTCCATAAGAAATCTTTATGCAAAAATAGCATTCATTGTTGACTTGCCACAGACTTTAACTTCTCTTTGCAGTCTCTTATCAATATCTTTCTCTCAGATTGTCTTCATGTGTCTCATGCGCTTAATGCTGCAGGAGTTACCACCAGTCTTGTATGTCTCCTTTTCTTGTAAATATTGGTACTAATGTGCTCTTTCTCCAAGCATCAGGCATCTTCTCAGTGTTCAGGCTGAAATTTAACCATTAGGTCAACATCTTCATGGCTACTTGCTCCAGGCACTTCCATGCCATCAAGGCTGAGAGCTTTCTTCTTTTTCCCATTGCTCAATGTTTGTGCAACAACTTCTTCTAATACTGGTGCCACCAGACACTGGTTTGGTTTTATCATATGATATGGTTCTCTTGGATTCTCTTCATTCATAGGACTTTCAAAGAAATTCTCCACCGTTCCTTAATCTGGTTCGCACTGATTAATGTATTTCCACTTTCATCTTCAATGACTTTGATCTCACCAGTGTCTTTAGTTCTCTTTTTGCAGTCTTTGTCTATATATTTCTTTTTTTCATCCTCCCTCATTTCAACGTTTTCTAACTGCTAAATGAAAATACTGTGTTTTAAAAGGCTGTTGGTCAATACCACTGATCTCAAGTTCCCAAAGGGAGGAAACTCAGGTGACTTATTTAAAGCCTGACTTGAACTGGTTCTTTTCACATGGTACTGGATACATATGAACCATATAAGAAAATACATGTTCATTGAAATGGAGTGCAAATTATGCCAGCAGTGATCATGCCATTATAACTATAGGAAGGGTTTTTTTTTTCCTAATCCTGTGGCTGTTAAAAAAAAAAAAAGACTAGGAAACTAAAATGAAAAACACTATTTGACTCCAAACAGCTAAAATAAGGTCCATCGTTGCTATTCCAACCTTAGTTTCCTCATTGTACTTATGCATAATGTAGGATTTCTAAGACCATTGACAGTTCTGAAACCTCTTTCAGTACCTGGACACAGAGCAGAATCAAGGGTGGAGTGGCAGCCTAAAATTCACTAGATTATTTTTCAAAGGTGCTGAGCATCAACAACTCCAGTGGATTTCAGGAATGCTCAGTCCCTCTGAAAATTAAGCAATAGATTTCCTGGCTTATGTCAATTTAAGTCAGATCAGTGACATTTTACTGCAGCTTGAGCTGTTTAGTTCAGACAAACACGTTTCATATGTTTTTTAACCTGTTGAGCTGTTTAAAATAATTGCCATTGGGAGCCTTTACTGTAAAGCCATAAACATACAAACATATTCAGGGCTAATTAGTGATACAGTAATGCTAATAATAATGATTAATTATCTTCAGTTATTCCACCGGGAAACTGGAATATTGGACACCAAGGTTCAACAGCTTTTGGATACAACAACATATTTACAATCAATACTAATTATCTAACTGATTAATTGATGTGGATCTGTCTGAGAGAAGTAGCTTCCTTATTCTACAGCAGAGTTGATTGAAAGTCTGCCCAACTCCTCACATATTTGATTGTTTTTGTTTCCTGTAAGCCCTTCATTTTAGATGGTTTTCTAGCTTATCTTTCTTGTGCACACTAACTTGTTTACTGATTTACTAAGCAACTTTATATTAGCTCCCACCCAAAGGGCCACTGAAACTCTTCTAAGTATATACTTTCAATTAGACAGTATTTTTGTTTCATTTGTTTTCTTGACATTATCTGTATGTACATGAGAAAACAGCAGTTACCAACAGGGCACTCCTATCACAGCAACTACACATTTTAATCAGAAGGGAGGCCAGAAACAAGGACTTCAGAAAATGTGATGTAAATGGGCTGCTTGGATTGTGCAACTTTGCACAACTCTCTCAGAGCCTTATGTCAAGGAAACTGCAGTTAGTGAAATTTTCATAAATAATGCAAAATTGGAGAAATGGGCTTCTATGGCTGTTCTTTCACAGGCAGTGATTACCGGATTCATTTACAGAATGAACGTCTCCTAAAGTCCAACAACATCCCATCTACAGCAGGGGTGTCCAGCTCACCTTTGGAGAGGGCTGAATTCCATTTACAACTGTAATCTACAGTCCAGGTTATAAATTGAGGACTATATACTTCCCCCAGTCCATAACAGATCTGCCACTGCTGTCAATGAGAGGCCTGCAAACAGATCTGGGGAGAACATGGCTTCTCTAGTAACTCAGCTTTTACTTATTATAATTATTATATCTTAATCCACGTCAGTTCCATTTGGCGGAAAAATAAAGCCCAGCTTTACGACCACTACTGTTTCCGCCTTTCGTTCTTTACCTTCCCTGTCCTCCTTTCACCCTATCTTCCCTGTCTTTGTCTCTCTCCTTTCTCCCCACTGCATTTCCTTCCCTTCAGCATCAACTAAATCCCTTGTGAGTTTTATTCATTCCCTATCCATTCTGGTAAAACGATGAGCCCTGAAATAATAATATGTAAGGTGTTATCATTAGGATTTAATCCCCAAATGAGATGAATGGGGTAGGAGAGATCGCACCTCCCAGAGCATTGTTTCAGACTCAAGAAGACAGCATTGAATCAGTTACATTTGCTTTGCATCTGGAAGGTTTTCTTCACAATCCTGAGAAACTTTTTTTAAGTAAATGAAAATGTAGATTCTGCAGAATCCATATCTGCCAGGTGGGCCATATAAATACAGCAAATGGCCAGGATCCGGCCTCTGCTGGACACTTCTGAGGTGAACGCATAGACCAGACTTACACTATAGCAATGATAACTCTTACTCAGCCCCCTGCCCCAAAACTACTATCAGGACTAACATTTGATACCCCTCACTTAACTCAGCGGCACCTTTTTAATTGACCTCTCTCTCAGAAGACTGGGAGAATGGATAAGCCTTACAAAGTAATCTCAAGGTCAAGTCAAAATGACAATCAATAGCAGCAGTTTTTTAGTGTTGCAAAAATTATTTGCTTTTTTTGTTTTTAAACCTGCCAAAATATGCGCGCTCTCGCTCTCTCAAAATGGATTTTTTGTCATAGCTTTACAACCAGAACTTAAAAACTGCCCCTATCCCAATAGTTGGATCAGGTTTCAAAAAAGAAAAAGAAAAAAGTTGTCTCCTGGTGACCCATGTTGCAGAATCCTGCACGATATGGCAGGATCCTTTTCTGGGGAGTAGTTGTCAGTAGACCTACACCATTGCTCTCCCCATTGCAATTTTGTGAGTGGGTTTGAAAAATTCTACCTGACGGAACCACTAAATAATAAAAGACAAACTTGAAGCGTAAAGTCAGTACCAAATAATCAGCCATAGACTTAACAGCAGCATTCACTACCACTAGATTGTGTAGCTGCAGTAGACTAACCACCTATTAGATGGCATGCATAAATAGACTAGATAGTCAGACTGAAATCCTGGCCCCACTGAAATTAATGGTAAAAAACGCTCAAATTCATACCACCAGAAAACAGAGGCAAACCTCAGGAGCAGTTAAACTTTGACTCCTTCGATCATAAAAATCAAAACACTTCCCATATTCTAGAATGTTTGTAGCTAACCTGCTGTGACATTGTTCATCGTGACAGTACATTCAGGAAACAGGATACAACCGGGCAACAAATTTGCACTGAAAAATGTTCCTGTGAACTTTCCCAGTCAGGCTGCAAAGAATTTGCTAAGCAAAAAAACCAAAAGGTTTTTCCTCAGCTCAGCTTCCAGTTACTTTGATACATGATGTTTCCACTAGCCTTAAAAAATGGACCCTGCATGAGTTTTGTATTAGTTTGTAAGGTTCAGGCCATCTTTCAAGCAGCCTTGCAATTGCTCACCACTAGACCTGAAAATGGAATGCGAGTTTTTGTAATACTAAGCCACCATTATTACTCTTCTTCTGTAGAGCCAAGTTTCCCAAAGCCGCTTCTCAATTTGTGCCAGCAATTTAGCTTGCCCCTACAAGAGACAGAACTTGTGTGTGCATACAATGGCATCACGTATGCCTGCAAAAATTGAATGAAATCCTGGTCCCATTGAAGTCAAGGGGATTTTTGCCATTGGGGTCATGACGTCACCTATTCAGTTTTCATATGGCACAAATGACTAGTCTCACTGGTCTAGTTCATCAAGCTGCTGTGCTACCTTAACCTGTCTCTCTACAGGCCTTGTAATCACCATTCTGTCATGAGGATGTCTATTATACGTCTCTAACCATGGTGCCTACTGAGGCCTGTCACTGAACATGAAAGTGGAGGCTTTAGCAAGCTGTGAAAGAACTGGAGTGAATGATGCCCTAGAAACATTCAAAACACACTATATAGCTAGACTGGATAAAGGAGATGGAGAGAATAAATATTGGTATTTTCTAGGGTATAGACCACTAAACAGGAGATGATAAAGGCTCTTCTGTGTCTGTATGTTGTGGGGAGATGAAGAGGAATGCTATGCCTCACTTTCCCCTTTGTAACAAGAATTCAGGAGGTGATTAGCCAACTGGGCTTCTACTCCTTGTGCCCCAGTAAGCCTTGTAAGCCTCTCTGACTTTTTGATTAATTAGTGCCTCCATCAAACCCCCCAGGCGTACTATTTTATTTTAAGTACTTCAGCCTCTTAGCTGTTACTGCAGATATCTGAGATCAACAGCAAGACTCCAGCCTCAGTGTTCTTTCAAGACATACGCTGCAAGATGCAGTCTCATATCCCTGACTCTAAACACCCTCCTTCCCACATGCAGAGGTCTAGAGGTTAATAGCATCACTGGATCAGGATAGCTTCTGGAAGGGAAGTGGCGAGGGCAGAAACATGCAAGAACAGTCTTTTCTCATGGTGGGGTTTGCTTTCCCAGCAGGAACCAGCAAGTGTAAAGATAAGGGAAATTAAAAGAGCAACCGTACATATGTACAAATGTACAAAAAGGAGGTTTGGATTCTCTAGCCATCACATTCAGGGTACCCAAACTGCACTGCAGTAAGTCACCACCACATCAGAATATCTGCTCTGAAGATCCCACCTTCCAGAACATATCCCTGGACTGCAGGAGGTACAAGGGTCACATAACCACACCAGGGAGCAGCTCTCCCAGCTCCTTCCAGGACACAGGTGCTAAGCAAAGCACTTAAGCACATACTTAACTTTAAGCACACGCTTAAGTGCTTTGCTGAACTGGGGCCTGAGTTACCTCAAGACACACACAGCACACTGCAATGCCAAGGCTGCTGAGCCAATTCTTGCAAAACCTTTTGTTCCCTTGGCAGACTGAGACAGGACTGGGTTAGTGTCTGAGTCACTTTTCCATTGTCAGCAATTAAACCACCAACATTATGGGTGGCAAGTATCAGGCCTACTGGTACAGTTCATTTGTATGTGTGTGCAGGGGGGAGACCAGGCATGTACCGTATATGAAATGCCAGAGGGAGGACATGTGAGCACAGAAGTTTTAGGCAGACTTTAAAATCACAATATTTCTTTGACGAGAGGATTCTTTTAAAAAGATAAAAGATTAAACCTCTGCTCTCAGCCTGGAGATTGAGGGAGATTGGCACTTGTGCACCTAAATCCCTGAGGTGCTTTGGACAAGCTCCACGTTAGGCTTGAGTGAAATACTGAGTTAGCCTAAATGGGAGCAGAGGGAGCTCAGTGCCACCTAGCATTGGGCCTTTTAGGGTGCATATACAATAGCTAAACCTTTGAGCAGGGACTATAAAGAGCAAATAGGCTAGGAAATACCTTCCCTGAAGGCGGCAGGTACCTCATGATTAGAGTGACCTGAATTTGGAGAATATTCATAGAAGCATAACATTTAGAGACGGAAGAGACCTGAGCTCACAAAAGATTCTGGGCTCACAAGTCCTCCCTTCTCTACCTTGCTCATTCCCTAGCCAGTGCAATATTGTTCCTTATATTCTTGATTACTTGGTCCAGTCTCACCTTTAAATGATGTGCGCAATGGTGCTTGCATCACTTCTCTTTCCACAGTAGAGCAGGCCTTGCTTTTAGGACTTTTTTTGTTCATAACCTAAATTTTCCTTTGCTGAATTCCAACCCAATTTAATCTTAGTCACACACTGGCTGGACTGGGTGTGTAGCTAAGAGTATGTTCAGCTTTAACAACAATTTGTGAATAACCCGCTGGGCATTTAGAGCCTTTGTTTTGGGGCACTGCTCTTTCTTCAGTGTTTTAAAAAAATTGGGAGCGTTCCTCCAGCACCTCTTGTACACCCCTCCTCCCCCAATCCTCCAGAGTCTAAGAAATAATACATTTTAATAAAAATTGCCTACAGACTTCCCACAAGACTACACAGATGGCCAAAAAAAGTCATAATTGGAAGCATTCATACATATTTCAGAGTGATAAACTGGAAAACTTGGTATATTGCAAGATGAGAAAATAGCAAAGAAAACACACCTTCAGTAAACAGCCAGACTGAGTCCAGGTCAGTGTCTCACTTTAAATGCATGGTGCTCTCCGTCACAGTTACTGGGCCCACTGCACTTCATCTACTCTCGGGTTTCTCCAAGCACACCCCCTCTAGGTCTCAGGCCACCACCTCTTTCTTGGAATGGAAACGTGTATTTCTCCCACTCTCAGACTGGGCGCTGGGCGGCAGTCCGCTGTGTCTCAACTGTGATCACCTTAGCAGATCTGATTTGGACTCAGACCCTGCAGTTCATTCTCTGACAGTGGTAATTAGTGACCACTCCACTGCCTTAAAGCAAAGGGTCATTTGTTTAGAACAAAAACATTTAAAAATAAAGCACATCTCATTCTTCCCTAAGGCTTACCATTCCCTAGATCTGATAGCCCCAATTCTTTCAGACTCATCCACAGAGTTCCCCCGAACCACCCCGTGTTAGCCTGTCTCCCTAGAGAGCAGCTGACAGGTGATCTTTAGATCTTTCTTGATCTTTAATTCCCAGCCTGGCTGAATTAGGTCTACAGTGTGCTGGAGACAAGGTACATGATCTTTGATGCTAACAGTGAGCCCCCATTGTCTTTCAAGTGGTATGCTGATCTGGGAAGCCATTGTGTTGCCTTCCTGTATGATTCCCACTGAATTCAAGCATTGTAAACATTCTACTAACCCCAACAGAAGGCTTTCTTGTGTAAAGGCATCAATCTAACCCAATACAGAACAACTTCCCATCATTGACTTGTCACATGCTTAGTGTTCACACCATTATTACATATCAGTAGTCAGATTAATGCACAACATTTCCTACAGTATTCATAATCTTCATACATACCCACTCTATTTCTGTCACACTACCTTACTGGAATTGTCTCACCAAGTGAGCAACAGAGACACAGAGGCACAGCTCAGCAGGAGGCATCGGAAGAATCCTTTTGTACGACTGCTACTGACGCATTATATAAGTTGCTTAGACCCAGATGATTAAATATACAAACCATGGACCCAATCCTGTTAAACAATTATTACCAAGCACAAGGTTCACTGACATGATCAAGCAGAATATTCACTTGACATGAGCAGGGCCAACGAAGTCAAGCAGCTACTCTGGAGATTGGGCCCAAAGATTCTGGTTGAGATTATATGTACACAAAATGAAGTAATTCAGTGTTATGGCTCCTGCACCAACCAGGTATGTAGTGTTGTGTATTACTGTGTTAGAGTTAATATTAATGTTTATACATAATGTGATGGCAACGTTTTATAGATATGAAAAGAGAAAGGGTGAGAAAGATAGACAATCCATGATGGTGTGGGATCATGAACACTAAATATAATTATTGTCACAATAAAGATTTTTTTGGCACTCTTTTGGGACGATTTGCTTAACTCACTCAGAGCTTTGTCACATGAGTACTGTGTCCATCCAAAAGTCACATCAGTAAAACTTTTACATCACACCAGTATGTGTTCTCTCTGAATTCATGTATGTATGTGTGTGTGTTAAACACATGCTCCATCCCCCACCCTGCCCCCTCTCTTGCGATGTAGATAAGGAAATCACAACTTTGATTTCCCTGATTTACATGCAAGTGAACTTTCAATCATTATGCTCAGCTAATGTTGAAGGAGCATGGCCTGCGAGTCAAGAATTCTGGGTTCTATTTCCAATTCTCTCACAAATTCACTATATGCCTGGGTAAGTCATTTGCCCCATAAGTAAAATGGGTTTAATAGAAAAGTACAGGTGTGTTCACCAGTTTTTCTCTCTGCCAGACCACCCATACTACCATCTATTCGGCAGGGTTCAAAACACTCGGAGGCATCACATTTTGGAGACCACAACGTTGGCACTGAACGTACAGTACAGTCACTGCAAATCTGAATCAAACCAGCAGGAGGGGATTCAGGGGATGGGTTGCCTGGCGAGTGTATGGGAAGATCTGGAATGCTCAAGATTTCACTGAATTCAATATGCATATAAAGTAGTGTCTGCTGAGACCTGGAGCATAATTCTTTGGTGCATGCTAAGCAGCATGGAGTAAACACATACTGCACATGCACAGGGAGTGCTTTTTTAAACACTGAACACTTGTTATAGTAAACCTATTTTCTTCAAATCATGTCAAAGAAATACGTGCATGGAAACCCTGATTTTTACAAGAGGCAGGTTTGCATTATCTGAGCATCAAAAAAACAATCAGCAAACAAAAATTCTTAACATGTCCTAACACTTTCCCCAGACTTGTCAAAGAGATTCAGCATTGGGCTAAAAAGAAACATGAGAAATTGCATCCCAAAGGGTAATCTGGGGGAGAAAAAGTTATAAACAAATCAGCTAATACATGCCTTCTCATCCATAGCCCTAGTGTCATGCCGTCGGTTTCAATAGGAACGTCACTGCTTTTCCACAACAGTTCATCATTTCAGATGTAGGTCCCAGACTTCAAAGCTTCTTAGGAGTCTCCAGTCCTGCAACGAGCTTGACGCAGGCTGTCCATGAGCTTGCACAGAGACTCAGTGGGTCTCCATGTGGGTGCAATGCTCACAGGGGGATTGGGTTTATACCCTGAAGAGACATTTGGGGCCTGATTCTTACACCTATTTTACCTGTATGGACATCATTAGAATAACCCCTGGTTCACATCAGTGTAAGAGGAAATGGGAATGAGGTCCTTCATATTAATACAAGAGGTTTCAGGTGGTTTCTTTGTATGCACGGAATCATGATAATGCTGTTATACACAGAAAAGAGTTCTGCTAACTTTATTTAAAATGTTCAAATCTGATGTTTAACAAAAGCATATTCACTTTTATTAACTATTCATGAATAGCCCACTGGGTATTTGGGGTCTTTGTTTCTTGCGTGTACTGAATTCAGGTCCTTTCCTCTTTCACAGTGCGTTTAGAACCTGAGAGCATTTCTAGTGCACGGAGCTGAAGAGGATTCTCTGAATCATTTCCCTGATCTGCTGTACACTTCGTGTTCTCCATGTCTCTGTGAAGCTGCTTACTCTAACACTTTAAGCGGTGTCCACTGCTGAGAGCTGAATGCACAACTTATTTTTAAATTTTTTTATACCTGCTGCTGATAAAATGTAACTGTTCCACAGCTAGAAGGCAATCTAGAAAGCAGAGAAAATATAATTAAGAAAAATTAAAATTGATTGATACAACAAAATGTAGCAAATTACTCCATACACATTAATTTAGTGCTTTCTGAGTAACTTAAACATCTAATTCATTTAAATTACCTGTAACTGTCTGATGATTAAACCAACATAAGGACATAAATTCTCTTTAATTTGCCTTTGTTTCTATTCTCGGCAAGTCAGACTGTATTGTACTGTACAAAATGCACAAAAATCAATTCTACTGTTGACCTGTACAAATAAGGTGTCAGCTGGTGATCAAGTTCACTGACATCAGATAAAGATAACTGCCAAATGAAGTACTTAGATAGGTCCCACATTTTCAGGGTACTCAGCCCCCCGATCTCCCTTTGACTTGAGGTGTGTGTGTGTGACTGCGTAGCATCTCACAGCATAGGGACCATGATTACAACCTGTGAAGGTTCAAAGTCTTAGATGAACAGCAGTAGTCACCCACGGTGAATTCACAGAAAAGAAACAAAATGCTACAGGAGAACTTTCACTCTAGTGTCCTACTGTCCCTTTCACCCACAATTTCTCCCCTTTCCAATACTGGGCCTGATTCACAAATGCGTTAAGCCATTTGAGTTCCTTCTGAAATCACAGGACTCAATGGAGATACACTAGGGCAAAACTGAGAGAATGCAGAGGCAATCAGGCTAATTTTTCTGCCTGTTGAAATAAAAATGTGCAAAAGGATGATCCAGCACACCCCATGTATGTTTGTTCAGGGCCTGGCACAGCCAGGCCCAGGCCTCAGTTGTGCCTCAGGGGCTACAGTAACAGCAAAAGTAAATAATGATGTTAATACTCTTTATTTAAAGGCTCAGTTCTGTCACCTGTACTCAGACAGAGTAGAAAGTAGCCCCATTAGCAGCTGGGAGGCCAGTGAGGTACCAGATCTGACCTGCTGTTGCCAATGTAGGTCTAGGAAGCGGGACAAAGTTATCTAGTGTGAGGCTAGGAGGCAGGACTAGATTGTGCTACCTAGAGTAGTAAATCCTCCTGTCCGTTATACTGCTCCTGTCTACTCAGAGCTCCAGCTGACATGTACTGTTGTCCAGGTTCTTAAAAGAGAGGCAGTTTGACCCAGGAGCACTGGGCTGGGACTTGGGAAATTTGGGTTCTATTCTAGGGTTGCCAACTCTGTAATATTTAAAAACTGGACACTCCAGCAGGAGTGCTAGAGCGTACCCCACTCTGCCCCACCTCTTTCTCTGAGGCCCATCCATGCCCTACCACTGCCCCACTTCTTCCTCAGAGCCCCTTCCCCCCATCCACTCCTTTCTCCCTCCCTCTGCAGCTCGCTGCTCTCCCCTCTGCCCAGGTCAGGAGGGTCTCGCTTGTGGAGCCAGGGCTGGGAGCTTCAGTTGCCCGATACAGGTAAGGAGGTGGCCCCGGCTGAGTAGGGACTGGCATGGGTTAATGACCTGGAGTCTCCCTGCCTCCCCCACCCTCAGGAACAGGGGTGGCTCTAGGTTTTTGGCCGCCCCAAGCAGTCATGCCCGGGAGGCGCCCCCGAGCCGCGGGAGCAGCGGACCTCCCGCGGGCATGACTGCAGAGGGTCCACTGGTCGCGCGGCTCGGCTGGACCTCCCGCAGCTGCGGGCGGTTCGCAGGTCCGGCGGCTCCGGTTGAGCTGCCGCAGTCATGCCTGCGGGAGGTCCACTGGAGCCGCCGGCCGAGCGTCCCCTCCGCAGTCATGCCTGCGGCAGGTCCGCTGCTCCCGGGGCTCCGGTGGACCTCCCGCAGGCATGACTGCGGCAGGTCCGCCGGCCCAGCCTGCCGCCCCCCCGAGAAAGGGCCGCCCCAGGCAGGTGCTTGCCCCGCTGGGCTCTGGAGCCGGCCCTGCTCAGGAACCTGACTTTTGATGTTCGATCAGTAGAGCTGACCAGACACCATCTGGTCCCCTTTTCGACTGGACTTTCCAGCTGAAAACTAGACACCTGGCCACTCTGTTCTATTCCCAGCTCTGCCATTAGCCCGCTGGGTGACCTTGGGCAAGTCACTTCACATCTCTGTGCCTCAATTTCCCATTGGTAAAAGGGAGAGTAGTGATACTGACTTCCTTTGTGAAATCCTTTGAGGTTTACTGATGAAAAGCACTACACAGGAGGTAGGTATTATTATTACTATTACGACACATCAACAGTACATTTCCTGTGGAGCTCTACAAGCAGAGGTCAGCAACATGTAATTTGGAGGCCTACGGTGTTGGTCTCACATCTGTTCCTCCAGAAATTCCCGTCCACCATAGAAGCAGCGTAATCCAGGTAAGCTACACAATAACTGACCTCTCTGGATTTTCTAGTGCTTATCACCCTTCTGCCCAGTGGAAGGCACTGCAGCATTTCCAGTACACTCATCAGCTTCCACTGAGGGAGTTGGATGCTGAACATTTTTGAAAATCTGGCCATTATTTAATATGGGAAAACAGACAGATGTATTTATAAACGCATATAAAACAGATGTTATGGATTTTAATTAGAACTGAAATAACTGCAAATTGGAACTGCACCGCTTCATATGGGTCCTGAGCCCTCTTTTCCTAAACTCCATCCCCCCATTAGGCCTGGGCTTCTTGAACTCACCTGGTGCCATCTTCTGGGAAGGGGATGAGTGAACTTGTCCCTAGTTAGCTATCCAGGGTCTCTGAGTACAGTGCATCAGAGCATCAGGAGTACCCAATGTCTCTCTCCAAAGGGCAGGGTGGAGGAGTGAGACAGTCCGGTATCAGACAGAGATGAAACTGAGGCAGGAGCAGGCAATGTGAAGAGCTGGGCCCTGCTGGAGGAACGGTAGTTCTGGAAGGAAGAGAAGTGGTGAAACTCAGCAGTGTTATTACAAAACGGGCACATTTTTCAGGGTGCACTTGGAGTTCAGGCTACCCAGTGAGAATCCAGGCAAAACACACCCATAGGATTCAAAACAGGCAGGTTCTCGGTTTTTAATACCTTCATCTTTGTGAGAAAGGGCTCCAACTCAAAGTCTGAGCCAAATTCACCCCTGGGGATCACTTTAGTAAAGTCAGAGTTACACCAGGCAATGATTTTGGCCTCTTGTGTCTAGTCAAATATATGATATTACAATTGCTACAATAAGTAGTCACTGAGTTGCGTAAAGATTGCTGTAGGTCAGGGAAAGTCATCTCTTTTTTTTTTGTACAGAACTAGCTCTAAAGCCATAAGTTATTATCCCTTTCTGATTTGTCCCAAAGTTCATTTTCTAAATGAAACACACAAAGTGTGATTCTCTGTGTACTGAACTAGGCCATGTCTCTTCTGCTGATTTCTCTGCTTCCATTTGGGGCTACACTGTCCTACCTTGAGTTTATAATGGGGACGATATTAATTACATTCAGGGAAAATTGAGTTTAATGATTCCCAGAGGAACACACTATAGTCTCCCTGAAACAAGTTCTTTCCATCTTTTTATGTAAAGTACAAAAGCCTCTGCATAAATGGTGCAAGACATTTTTATGAGTTACATCATGAGTGGAAAAGAACAGCAATCGTATCAAACTGCCAGGATGCATTAACCTTGTTTCTTATTAGCAGAATTGGTTTTTGGAAGTAAAGTTAAGTAGACTCCTGAACAAAGGAGATGCTGCTGCTTCCAGCTGCTGCTTCTTTATAGTGTTAAAAAAAATGTATCAAGTCTATTATATAGAGATGTCCAGGAAGAAAGCCTCTGTTCTACACACACACACAGGCCCTGGTACTCTGCTACAGCATTGCCACGTTGTGCTTCATCACCAGCAGATTTTGCCCCTAGAGCCAGTGTAACCAACAGAGGCAGGATCACCCCACTTTAGGGGAATCCTTCAGCACGCTACCCCCTTAGGGCCTCCCCGTCCTTCTACTTGAAAGTCACAGAGGGCTGTAACTGTTGGGTAATGTTTGCAAACCCCGCTATGGATTCTTCACTTCAACACTGACATTGAAGGACTTACGAAATAGAACCACAGAGAAAACCCAAGATGGTCTGCACTGACCATGCTGAAGACTAGCTTCAGCAATCAGGTCACGTGAGGAGATGTCTTTGTTTCAGCAGTAAAGACTAAACTTCAAAGCCTATGTTTACTCCTTCAGCGCCTGCAATAGAAGCACCTTTGCTTCTCTCGCCCTTGTACTGGCCTGGCTCATCGTAAGTGTCCTGGGGAGGGTTGTGTCATCTCCCACAAATAGGTGGATTATTGTACAGTCGTTAAGTGTTACAATAAAAGCAGCTCTTCTTTGCTTCACCTTGAGTCCCGGTACGGATTGACTAGTCATTCACATGCATGCTCCTAAATTATTTTCCTCCCCACTTGTTCAGATATGGTTTAGTAATGTGTCCATTTCAAACAGGCTATTTGAAGCACAGTTTGAGATGTGTTTGTTTATACCAGCAGCGTGATATGGAGGAACTAGTGTAAGATTGGGAGGAAACAGACACTGAGTTATCATCCTGGCTCTGCCACAGACATAGTGTGTGACAAGTCACTTCACATCTCTGTCGCCATTTCTCCACCTTTAAAAAGGGGATAATGCTGCTTACTCAGCTACCTCACAACAATGGAGTGGGGATTAACTAGTTTATGTATATACACTGCTTCAAACATGGTGAAATACTAGAAACATGCCAAGTCTGATTTACACATTACCTGGGCTCTCCAGAAGTGAAGAAATTCTTGAACTTCAGATATGCAGTCAAGTCTGATCTCCCCTCCAACCATTTCCCTCATCTTCTGGAATGCACAGGAACCTACATTTTTTAAGATTAGTGCTCTTTGTATGGCTGACGAGCCCATGCACTGTAGCACCGTCCTAGACAATGTTCTGTTAATCTGTAAATGAACAGTTCTTGTTGATCTGTAACTCTCAGCTCTAACTGCACGTGAAATGCGAAGAACAGACCTTAAAGTTTTGCACAGATTTAATGCACAATTAAAAGTCAGTTACAAAAAGCCCATCTGTCCCACTCTGCTTATAATGAAGCAGGATGAAAGTCAAAGTTGTTTCAGTGCATTGCAACTGCAGCCTCAGCTTTTAGGGAATGTGTTTTGGAGGAAGAAAACAGCTTGAGCTGGGCTGTGACTAGAATTGGGCAAAAGTCACAAAAAACTGTGTGAACATCGTTCAAATTTTAACAATGAATTTGCTTCAAGGATATTTCCCCCTTTTTATTCATTTCCTGTGACCATTCATATAAGCAATTTTTTGGGGGGGGAAAGAACAGTAGGAGAAAGTGAAAGTCTTATCAAAATGGGGCCTTGATCCATAAGTGATGTCCTTAGGTGCTACTCTACTACTACTAAATAATAGACAACCATCATTTGTGTGAAGGTTCCCCCAGGAAGCGTTGACATGGTCATCTTGAAATCTCTTCTCTCTTTTCTCCATGCAATAAAAGCTAATCTGGGAACAGAATCTATTCAGGCCCCGCTAAGCCCACAGTGCCCTATGCTACCAGTGAGGAAGAATAGCTCCCAGAGCTCCTGGATACGCAGAGGCTGCTTAGTTGCTCTCAACCCTTCCCTTAATGGGGGCAGCTGATCCCCTCTCCCAGCAGTCAGCATACCGTGTTGAATGGCGTGTGTAGCTAAGCCAAGATTGCTTGGCTTTGGGAAGGGATAACACGTAACCTGGGGACAGTAGTGGACTACATAAGGGAGCCAGGGAGGAAGTGCCTTCCACTGTCCTCCCATGCTGTGCATCCATAAAAGGGCCAGCCAGAATCTCTCCCTAAATACATTTGCTCTGAGTAGTTTGCCCATCTCTAGCAGTGGCTCCTTTTAGGCAGAAAGGATAGTGTTGTAGTAAAGACAAAGGGCTAGTCAAGATTCCCATATTTTTAAATGTTGTAAATAAATAAAAGGAAATAATAAAATAATTTTTATTCAACAAAAAGCAAAGCCACAACCATCCAAACAGAAGAGCGAGGCTAGATTTGTAAAAGCATGCTATTTTCCCATGCTATTTATAACATCTTTTACAGAAATAATTAAACCATTTATTAATATTAGCTGCAGGCTAATCTTTTGGTTCCAATTTAAAAACAGGGACAGCTTAATAGGTTCCTGAAAATGCTGGATCCCAGCTTTAGTTAAATCTTATTCTTGATTAAATGCTACATAACTGAAAAGTGGTGTGTGATTTCTCGTCATCATTACTAATCTGCTAAAATACCTATATGGGCTGTTGAACCACTGTCAAGTTGAAAGGCTGTTTCTTCTTTTTGTGCATTTGACCCTGCATTCCACAGTAGATTTCTTTGCTTTCTATGAGAAGACTTCTGAGCTCAAGATCACTCAGACTGTTTAACAATAAAAACATTGAAGCTGCAGTATGGACAGATGGGAATTTATCACATCAGGATTTGTTTTAAAATACAAGTCCCTCCTGATAAACTAATATTGTCATCTGGTCTAGTGGCAAACGCAACATGCTGCAAACAGCAATCTGCCCCCAGAGGAAAAGTGTCAGATTGTGATTTATGAACACGGAGCCACTAAAGAGTATGATTTCACCCTAAATTAGTAATTTATCCAGTAAAGGACCTCAAGCAAATAGTTGAATATTGGTGCCTCAAAGGGTCAATAGACTTCTAACTAACTTACATTTCAAGCACAAATAACCAAACAAAGACTACCCCAGGGGTAAGCTGTTTTTGAGGATGCCTTGCAAAATGAAAGTGTTTAGGTTTGAATGTTCAGGAATCCATTCCCAAAGGGGCACTTTAACATCCACGCGGGCAGCACAAGAGAATTTGTGAGCATTCAAACATTTTCAAAAGTTGGGTGCCCAGGACTGCTAACCCTAGTGAACCCATCAATCTGAGATGGCACAAATCAATGAGCAGATTGTAGGGCAAGGGTCGGGGTGATTGTCAGGGCCAACTGGTAAAGCATGTGAGAGCATTTTAAGCCTAATTAATTACCTAAAGTGAGCCAATTGATTTCCACATTTAATGAATTACGAAGGATTGGAAATCGCTGTGACTGAGATTGTCCATGGCTTAGAAAAACCCTACACAAAAGCCAGAAAACTCAGAGTTTCAGCTTACAGCTTTTCTACAGATCATCCATTTGAGGGAGTGGAGCATGCCCTGATTGCCCTGCAAAATGCAACTGGAGACATACCCCTTGATAACCATGGATGGCCTCAGATTTGCAGGGAAATCCCATGGCTCCTGAGCCATCCAGTGAGAGCTGGACATATGCAAGGAGGCTCAAATTCACTACTCCCTCAGCTCTCACCTAAAAGCTACAATGCTATGGGCTCCCCATTGCTGGCTGCCCTCAACCCCTGCAAGCATTTCAATGGGTCTTCAACTTTGCTGAGCATCAACTCAAAGAAAGGTGACTCTAAATCACCTTTCAGCTTTTCTGATCTTGCCCTGACCATCGCCAAAACGGCCCCAGTGTAACTTACAGCATCTCAGTGTTTACTCATAAGTTACACCAGCTGGACCAACTGCACTGACCAGGGATCAGACAGAACATCATGTGTTCTGCCCCTTCCTTCTCCATGCCTCCCTTTGCTGACGTGCCTTCTGTTTGATGGGAAGGGAAGAGCAGGTAAAAACCTCTCTTGCAGGGCAAATCCTTGGCTGCCCTGCGGTTACTTGGTGCTGGAGCCAGGGCTGAAGATCTGGCCCACCGTTTTCACCAAATCCCACTTAATTCCACAGGGCGGTAGAATTCCTAACTGACATCCCCCATGCACTTGGGGAGTACTTCTGCTACCAGCTTGCTCCTGCTGCATGCCAGACTCACAGGTCAAGCTAGAGTGGAGGGGAACCAGGACCATGGCATTGCCTTGTCTGGAGCACTACGCAGCCCCACGGTAGAGAGATAGAGTAGTGCCTGTGCCCTTATAATTGCTCTGCCTTTACACAGACTTCACAAATGTGGAAAGTCTCCTTCCTCCATCTCCCTTTATGTTGCTCCCATGTAAGAGAGACACACAGAATCTGGCACTTAACAGGCAAAAGAAATAGCATTTGCACTGAAGTGAGAACAGTACACATCAGTTCACACTGTTTCCAAGATTATATGATAAAGTGATAGTCTTGGTCCCAAGCAACCCACTTCAGACTTAGATGCCAAGATCTGGGGTCATTGTTTCCATAAAATTAAACAATTTAAGTTTTAATTGATTTTTTTTAAAACATCAATGGTATAATTTACACTTTTGTGCTCTTAAGGCTAGGTTGTTCAGAACTCTTCATGGAGCATCAGTCCAGGATTACTGTGGAAAATAGTTTTATTTTACTGCCACAATCCACTCTTAATACAGAATAGCTGGAGGACTGTAATGTATAATGTAATAATGGAGGACTTCCACTTCCTCAACTTGTGCAGGACAGATCTATTTCTTGTCTGTTCAAGATCTGATTCCTCTCACACTGATGTAACTGACTTCTCTTGAATTACACTGGTCTGAACAAGGATCGGGTCCTGTATTTTCTAGAGATAGGAATATAGTTACGCAGATGGCGGTTAAGTTATCACCACAGAGTTCTTAGTTCAGTTCCTAGAAAAGACAAGGACATACTGTATTAGAGACTTAATAAATGAAGATATTTCCAAGCAGGAGGTCATTCTGTAGCTCTTTGCTAAATCATGTGATGTTTATTCTCTCTCTGCTTTCAAGACAATGGCCCAAACCAATAAACTGGATAGCTACAAGTAACCATGAATGTTATGTTCACGATCTGGATCCAAATATGACAGATTGGTGGTCACGCTACTATTTTCATTATCTACCAAAAGGACACTAGCTTTACCACTGATGGACAAATTATCTTCTCAGGCACTTGAAATTATAGTACAACTGCATCGGGATGAGGCTGTGGGTTCTGCTCTTTCAGACTAGAGAAAGCTTAATGTAATAGTGACTGGGTACTGAGAAGGAAGAGTCATAGAGGAGGCAAAAAGTAGAAAAATGGTGGCTCCTGGTGAATTTACTGAGAAACAACCAGTCCTCTACTCCCCAAACCATTGTGAATGAAAAACTACTGCAATTTTGTTTCTGAAGGATATTTGCCAAGAAAACACAATATTCATTCTAACTAGCCTGAACTTTCAAAACTTGTTCTGTTTGGAATTGTCGTCTTCCAACTAAGAATAGGAAATAAGCCGAATGGCTTATTATCAGTAATAGAGTCTGTTATATGCGTTGCTGGGTGTTTCGGAAAGGCTTTTAGGATTATGGTAAGTATGTTTTGAAATAGGAAAAAAGTCATTTAAAAGTCAGTAAAACTATGCAGGCTTTAGATATTGCTTTTTCTTGAGTTTTTGGAAGGTCTCTCTGGAGTTAAAAAATACAACTAAGAGACTATGTTTACTGCTACACTTTGAGGTGCTGTATGTCAGATCAATAATTCCCAAACTATTCTTACAATCATACTAGTTTATCAAGCCAAAAAGTTCAAGTTTACCTGTCCGTTATGGCCCACTGAATTGCACATGCTCCAGTTTGTAATGGAGCTTCATCACAAGAATACAATTTGGAGCAACCTCAAAACCATTTCATGCCTACTCAGTGGGAATTGGCCAGAGGCAATATATGTGAGAAAGTGAGACCAGGATTCAGCCTTGGCATAAGAGGATGCAACTCAATGATTTCAACTGGAGTCACACCAGTGTATGCCAGGACCAACCAGAAAAGCCTGATGTACCATTACTGGTACATGTACCCATGGCTTGAAACCACTATAGTAGTGCAGCTTCACAGGAAACACCATCCATTAAATGCAAAGCTAGAAAATCCAACTAGTTAAGTGTATATACAAATCAAAGGAGGAAAGAAACGTAGTTGTTTCAGTTTGCTGTCTTTGTTGTTGCAGAGTACAGCAAAGCTACAGTTAAAGGGTTTGTAATGGATAACTTCTCAAAGATGTCCAAAGAATTTCACAGCAGTTGGGGACCAGTGGCATACTCCCTTTAGGTAATTCAAAAAAGCAGAAAGGGTCAGCCTTCAAGGCCAGAAAACTGGTTAACGTGAGATGTTCTCTCTCAATTGAGAATTTGGGTTGCACACAACTCAGTGACACCATATTTCAATCCAAGTATTACTACAGCTGAACTTAATAAGTGGCTAGCCTACAAAGTAGTGGATGTGGAGCAATTCCAAATCATCCAGAGAATTTAAAAAACAGCAAGACAGATTTCAGCGTTGTAGAGAATGACTTGTCTGTCAGATGCAGTTATTGTACTTGCTGTTGACACAAGCACTGAGATTTTTCCTTCTCCTTTACACATGGCCACCGCGGTGATGTTGTAAAATGGAAAGGGACATCTGTGATCACTGCCCTATACAAGCCAGCCAGAATCTGTCCCAAATGATCTCTTCTGCATTTTCCCAGACATGACATTTCATCACTTTTGAATGAAATAAGTTCCTTCGCATGAAATTGCATCTTTTTTATGCCAAGCTTTTTATGTCAGGTCAAGTTGTGTTCTTGAAGGAAAGCATTCCCCTCCTTTTCAGTCTAGTGTCTTTTGTAAACAGAACACAGACTGTGATTGTTGTCTTAGTTTTATTATGTGAATTTATATACTTGCCTATAACACCTTATTTCTTTCTCATGAGCATCTCGGATTCATATGGAAATCACTGAGCTATCCTCAACAGGATGACTTTTTAGAATCCCCAGGTTTTGAATCAGTACATATTGACACTGATTTGTACTGCCATACCATGCAGTTATTTTTGACACACACTGCACATCCTGAGAAAGGAACAACAATGATGGCTTATTTCCTGGAGAGTTCTGAAGTGCACATCCCTTGGTCTCACCTGAAATCAAGCAATTTAACATAGATTCAAGCTGCCAGAGCATGGAAAGCTAAATAAATATTAAAGTTCAAATTTAACACAACATTGACGCCACTCAGACACAGGAATTGATTTGCTACCCCAAGAATACCAGGAACTCTAACTTTTCGATCCTTGTCATTCTGTCCTTAGAGAGCCCTGATGAATATTGAGGCCACAATGTGACTAATGCAGCTTTCTCACTCCCCATGCATTAATATAGACTGTAGGCATTAGGTGGAGGCTATGCCAAAATAGTACCCAGGTAAGCTTATAGTACTTCTAACATCTATTTCCTTCTCGCTGCATCCCATAAAATAATAAGTCATTGAGGGATAAAGAACTCTTAGAAACTTAAGTCAAAATTTCTTTATGATTTGGGGATAAGCGGCAAGAAGTTTCTATACTGATGGTCTCAGAGATTTCTAAGCTTGTTTTCTGGAACTCACATGTCAGTTAAGATTTGTAAGATTAATAGAAATATCTCTGTGGTGACTGCTCTGGAAGGAGTTTTTTGCTTAGTCACAAAGGCCCTCAGAACAAATGCATTTGCTAGTGGAAAATGAAATAAATACAAATGTGGCCTAGCTGGCCTCATCCTCCCCCAGACCCACTATGAAATGGTCAGTAAGTGAGCTGGAGCCATGCAGACTGCAGCCATAGAAGGAAATGGGGGAAGCAATTCCTAAGCAGAATGGCCTCACAGTTTGTCTCTGAAAACACTTGTCTTTTTACATTGAGACAGCTATGTCCATGTATAAACTCAAAGACGACAAGACATGTAGTTTTTACTGAGGTAAACCCCAGATGTAGGGTATAGGGTTGACCTCAACTAACTACCGCAATGTAAAAACTACTGTGCCTTGTCTCCACTAGGATTGTACATTGAAAGAGCTATTTTGCTGTCAACACACAAAAATAATTTGTTGAAGTCCTACCCCTAGCAGCCTGCAAACTCCTGAAGTCACTTCTGCATTACTGGAAAGCTCAGTTCTTTTGTGACTAAAGGCTTGGGAAAAAAAGGTGCACTTTTCACAACAAGAGAGTCATCTCATAAAACCATAGTGTAGACCTCAATCAGCTCCACCGAGGTAAAGCTACCATGTGTCTTATCTGCACTAAGAGTTTATAACAGGAGAGCTCTCGAAACCCCCCCCCCCACTCCTTTACTTTCTAGTGTAGACATAGCTTATGCCTGTGTCTGCATTCCTCAGTGACAAGATTTTTTCCCCTTAAATTTCTAAGTAATTACTTTAGAGAGGTAATGTACAGATGTCAAATAAGGATATTACAGGAAAGAAAATCATGATGTAGAAACAATAAATGTTGGGAAGAAAAAAGAAATGGTAAGAATAACTGCATTACTTACAAGACAATATTTTATAATTGCCAGTGATGATCAAAGGATGATGACATATTTTGGTTTAGAGACCCATACATTAGATCTACAAATTGAGCATAAAATATAATTTCAAATTCAATATTTGGCATATACAAAATCTGTTTGGTTTACACCAGCACAGTGTTTTTTACTGGGTATTCTTTTGCCACACATTAAAGGAAATGCTTTCACATTCAGATTAAAAAACCCAATAGTATTGATTTTCTAGTGGTCATGAAATGTTAATGCTAATATTTTTGTAGAATTACTTGGTCTCTGAGGAGGGCCTCAGTCCAGTGTTATCATTCTCTCTACAAAAGTTACGTGCACTGGGATTTTCAAAGGAGCCTAGGTGAGTATGGTGCCTAATTCATTATCAATGTTACATCATCATTGCATTAACTGTTAATGGGATTTGGAAACAGAATTCCCCATGGAAGGTTTTTTTTTAAATTTACATGGGTCAGTGGGAAGATCCCTAACTGAGTGACAAGACTAGACTAGCTGATCTGGTCTATTGGCAGGGCCGGCTCAAGGTTTTTTTGCTGCCCCCCACCCCAACCCTGGGCTCCCCCCCGCACTCCCCTGCTGCCCCAGCACTGGGCTCCCTCCTCTCCCCACCACCAGTGCCCTCCCCCAACCCGCACTCCATTACCGCCCCAGCCCTGGGCTCTCCCCTCAACCCTGCACTCTCCTGCTGTCCCAGGGCGGGTCACTCAGCAGGAATTTTGGATGTGCACAGAACAGACAGGATTGGTTCCCATATGGTTACAAAACTGCAGTAAAGTGGAACAATTTTCAGCTTGTGTGATTGGAGGATATCTGGATGCATATTATAAGACTGTCCTCTATAAATGAGGAAAAGTTGAGATGCCTTTATTATTCTTTTGTTTCACTCTTTGTTTCTATGGGGAATTTGCCAATGCAATATTACTGTCTTCCTTTTAAACAAATAATTTTTTTTAAAGGGCAATAGCTGTTGAAAATAGCAATTCCAGTCCTAAAAACCACTGGGAAGCATTTCTTTCTTCTTCATTTCTTATTCTACTTTTTCTACAGCAAGTTACAGTGGATCAGTATATTTGATTTGGGAGAAATGAAGTAACAGCTGCCCAAATTGAGCTTGAGCACTCCTGAATTTTGAGGGTGTTCAAATCTGAAAGGCAGGTGCTAGATTCCCTTTCTGAATATTAGCTAAATCTGGAAAGGAAAAGTCAATTTCTGCTTCCATGGCTCAGAAGTGGAAATCCTCCTATGTGCCTGGTACTGTATCTAAAGCTGCCAAAGTCCCCTAGCAGAGCCTCCTCTCCCTTATTTTTCATTTTAAATTCTAGTGGGATCCACGTACCTCCCTTGCTAGGCTTCAGATGGAGAGGGGCACTGTCCATTTAGTCCACCCAATTCCTTCTTTGTGGGCTGCAAGGTGAGGTCACACCAGTATCCCTAATGCAGTCTGGGGAAGTCTTCTGAAGGGGACATCTGGGGCAAAGCCTTCTACTCCTTGGGCACACTTGTTCCCCATTCACAGTGCCACCCCTTTCGACTTGCAGCATGGCTCAGCTACCTCACTCCCTACCCCGCCCTTTCCTGTTGATAGCTGCCAAGGGATTGCTGGGAAATGTAGTTCTTTCCCTGCTCCAGGGCTGGCTCTATAGGCAGGGAGCTAGGCAAGGAATTACAGCTCCCAGGGTCCTGTGGGTTCTCAGCTCCCATCCTGGATCCCCAGCTGCTCCGTGGCTCTGCTTCTGCAGGGCTGTGAGAGGGGAGGAAGTGAGTTTAAAAAAAAAAAAAAAGGATGGCCAAAATGACGCCCCCTGGAAACGTGCTGCCCAAAGCACCTGCTTGTTTTGCTGGTGCCTAGAGCTGGTCCTGCCTATTGGCAATCAGAACTGGACTGTGCAGAGAACTGAAGTAAGTGAAGCAAAACCTAGACTTCCATGAGAAGAAGTGCTGCCATTGATCTTTGATTGGAAGATGTTAGGGGGAGCTAATGGCAGTAACACTGCCTATATAGTCTCATCCCTCAAAAAATAATTTAGATAATCAGTGTAAAATGGTATAACTATTATTCTTATTCATAATTATAACCATAAATGCACATATCATAATACTTGCTTGTAGATGGCACTGTACCATCAGATTTAAAACATACTGAACATTAAATGTATTTAGCTGTTTTCATAACATATGGTGAGGTATATGTAGGTGCAGGGAAAAAAAAAAGCAAAAGCCAAACGAACAATTTATAACAATGCAGCAAAATAAGTAAAGTAAGAGAAGTGGCAATTAAAAAAGCAGCAAAGAAAAGAAAGCCTGCTTTCACCAAGACCCTTTTGGCAAGGCTTGTTCCTTTATACTAGCGTATACCATCTAGCAAACTAGGCTATGTCTACACTACTGCGGTAAGTCGACCTACACTACTCAACTCCAGTTACGTGAATAATGTAGTTGGAGTCGACGTACCTTAGGTCCGTTACCACGGGCTCTACACCCACGTAAATCTCCCATTAACCGGGGCAGAGTACATGGGTTGACTGGACAGTGATCTGCTGTCGATCTGGTGGGTCTTCACTATACCCACTAAATCGACCGCCTGTGGATCGATCTCAGAACCTCGATCCCGGCTGTAGTGTAGACATAGCCTTAGATTCTACTGGAGCGGGAGAGGGAGTTGATTCACTGAGTATGCCCTACCTCCACAACTTGGAGTATTCATCTAGAGACTATGAACAAAAAGTTTCAGCCAACATGATGGTGAACACAAAGGAGGTGGTTTCTAAAGCAGCCATTTCCCAAATTATATTTGTATGTACAGATTACAATTGAATACCTTGAACTGTAACTGAAGCATATGGAAAACCAGTGCAATTCAGAGCACACAGGACTAATGGGCTCTCACTGACTCACTCTGAGAAGGAAGACTAGTACAACGTGTACCAGATGAAGTTCCTGAGTGGTCTTCAAGGGTAACCCTACGTAGAGAGTGCTGCAATTGTTCAGCATGGAGGTGCCAAAGGCAGGAATGAGAAAGGCACAGAATGGGGTTAAGGAGTAAATACAGAGTAAATATCATATTCCTTTGGCTGGAGCTCCAGTGATACAGCTCATACACTAAGTTAAACACAATAAACTAGTGCAAAACTAAACTACACAGGAGTGGTACTATCAGTGAAGGGATCTAATGTTTAAAGTGCTTTTTCAGATTGGGCTTGCAATTGAATTGTGTGATCCAGTTACTCTCCAGTGCTAGGGGAATAATTTCCATTTTCTTAGCATGCTGTATCACAGAAGTGATATTGAGCCCAACCTCTTCTTGTTTTTAAAATGATCTTCAGTATTAGAACAGAATTAACTCCACCTTTAGTATGAAAACATCCTTGCAAGTCAAATACTTTCAGCTAGTCCAACAAGTGTAACTGTATTTAAGTTTGAAACCAACGTAAGCTTGTATCAAATTCCCAGATATGAACAACCATAAAATTTGTTGAGGGGACACTACTTTCAAAATCCATTTCCAGTGCAGATGTTGTGCATTGCACTTACCCCTGATCTTAATGTATGGTCCAGTCCTGTAGCCACTAGGAAAAACTCCCAGTGGAGGTTTTAAGCAGCGTTATAACAAGGAGAACATTATGTAACCTTCAGGATGGAGTGTGCTTTTCAGATCATTATTTTTATTGGCTTTTTTCAAGTCAAAATAAAATGCTCTCTGCAGGAGCAGGAATAAGAAGGATAAGTGGTTTTACATTATTCAATACAAAAATATCTTCCTGTCCAATACAGCATCTCTAAAGATTCCAGCTTTGCCAGCAAACCCTACCACACAGGATGGATCAGATTTCTACCATCAGTAAATTTCCAGAGGTGGTAAATTATCTCCTCCCACAACCATTTATCAACAGGAAAATAATCTGTGGTGGAAATGGCATAATAATATCAGAAACATAAGTGCTTAATGGTCTTTACCAATTTTCTCACTAGATGCTCACCACAATGGCTAATTGGGACAATAACTTTTCCTGCCTAAACTTTTCAAGGATGAGCTTGCAGATGTAGTTATTCTGTTGCCTGTGTTCTCAACATGTTTACCTTGTTTGGTTTATCTTATCTAGATTCTTATTAGGAACAAAATAGAAGTGATCATGTTGATGCTTTACTCATGGCTAAAACGGTGAATTGTATACTGCAGTCTCATTCTGAGCTCTTGAAAGTCATGGTGCGGAAAGCTCACGTTACACGAAGAAGGGGATACTGATGCAGAGGAAAAGGTTGCATTGCCTTAAAGGGTGCTATACTATTATTTAGTATTCTAATAGATTATCTCATGTAATGATTGCCAGGGCCACTAGTTCTCGTGCATACATTTGCTACAATAAAACCTCACACGCACAAATTCATCCAGTTCCCTAAGGAAAACCATTTATTTTTAAATAGCTTATTACTAAAGGTGATCAGAAAAATGGAAATCTGTTCCATAGGAAATTCTGACATTTTGAAATTAGTTTTCATTCCAAATAAGAACCTAAAAGTTAAGTGCCAACATTTACCATCAAACAAACTTTCTGAAATGTTTTGTTTTGATGAAGTTGTTTCAACTTTTATAGATGAAATAAAACAACAGGAGTTGAAATTAAATGTTACCTTTTGATCCTATTGAAATTTCCCATACTAAATGTCAGCAATATGTTCCTGCATAACATTTTGATTTCTTGGAATCAGCTTTTTCTGATGGAAAGCTGTTCCACTGGTAAAATTTTGACAATCTCTACATGTTACATCTCTGAGTTTAATGTTATTTGTTCCATCATTGCACACACTATTTTCTTCTGGTTTTTTAATCAACTGGATTTTGTCTATAGGATTTCCAAAGTATTTTTCCTATAGTGTGTTTAATGAGTGAAAGCCAAATCCTCTACTGGTATAGACTGACAAAGCTCCAAAGAAGTCAATGGACTTTAGATGAGAATCTAGCCCTTTGTGAGCTTTCAAAGAGGATTTTTTATATACTGCAGGCATGCCAGATTACACAGAAAAGTCAGGAAACCATGGTGTGCCTCCAGTGTACTAAGATTATAGCTATTTTTGCAGTCATCAGAATACTTCATTTAAGGCTAATGGTGTACAGCTTGGGGTAAAGAGAAAGACTCAGTAGGCATTAGGTAGCACTGATTGCTCTATTTGACCATGCATTTTCTTTACTGCATTTTTAGCATGTGTTGCTCGGTGAGTTTTAGGAGGATGAAGGAGACAATATTCACTCAGGCACATAAGTGCATACCTGGAAATTGCTGAAAGTACCACATGCTGGTTCTTGAATTCTTCTCCCCCTCCCCCCCGCCATGATGTGATGCCCCTCGCATCTGGTGGGCCTGGAGGGATTAAAGGGCTAGGCAGGCCAATTACCTGCCCAGGCTGCACCTGAAAGAGGCAAGGAGCAGGCCGGAGATGGGCAGGCACAGGAGGCCTGTATAAAGCCCAGGAGCTGTGAGCAGCAAGGGGGCTGCAAGAAAGTAGTCCACAGTCACTCCCTGGGAGGAGGGAGCATGGGCTGGCAAACCCAGAAAGAGGGAAGCTGAATAAGTGAGAAGCAGCCCAGGAAAAACAGCAGCAAGGCGTAGGATTATACAGACCTTGGCTGCTTGTTATAGGGTCCCTGGGCTGGAACCCAGTATAGAGGGTGGGCCTGGGTTCCCCTACCAGCCACTGGGAAGTGGTGCAGGGCATGGAGATGCCAGCCGGACAGCTGGTCTGGAAGGACTGTGATTTCTGTGGAAAGGGTGGACCTTAGGGACGTGGTTGGAGGGCAAAGCCATGAACAGGAAGCTGCAGCTCCAGGACTGAGAGGGACTGTAGGATGAGGGGAGACACCACCAGAGGAGGGTGGTGCCTGGAAAGAGCTAATCTCCACAGCTGCCAGGAGGCGGCGCCATGTGCGGTGAGTCAAGCCGGTGACACTTGTGCCCCCTCTAGGTTCAGAGTAGTATGAAGAAAAGCGTCTACCCCAAGGCTCAAGTTACAATGTCCAGTGAAGAAAACTTACAGGAGGGGACAGTGGTGGTTGCTCCTCAGTTCCACCAATGCCTCACTCCAGTTCCACCAGTGCCCCAATTTTACATTCGTCCTGTGGGCTATGGAAGAGGATGCTTATCATGAGGGTTACTACTGCACTTTTATACGCCCCCTGCAAGAGGAAAGTAGCCTTCTACTCTCCTCCACCATTCTAAATAGGATGGAGCATCCAGAACAATATCTTTAATACTCCAGCTTGAAGTGATACAGGTTTCAAGTTTGGCTGCGTTCAGTTACTCTGCACTGATTCTGGTGCATTCGTTCGTCTTGTAAATTTGTACCAGGTCCTCTGAGGCCCTGTGGTCCTACCACAGCCTGCCCCAGAAAGGAGCAGCGGAAGTGGGTCCTCCAAGCCTGCCTAACAAGGCGGCACAGAAGTAACCAGTCAGAGCCCAGCAGGCTCAGATAAACGGAGATACAGGGCTTGAGCAGGGCCAGACAGGTGAAGACAAGTGCTCTGTTCTGGCCAAAGGGAACTCATTACCTACACCTGGAGCGAGAGGACCCGCGAGCTCTAGCCCTAACGTAATGGAGAGAGGTAAAGAGGCCAGGTGGGAAGTGCTCCAGGGAAAGAAGCAGCACATGGCTGCTATCTGTAGGGTCCCTGAGCTGGGATCTGGAGTAATGGGCAGGCCTGGGTCCCCCCCCAACAAGCTAGGGGTTGGGGGGGGGAAGTATCCTAAGTCTTGAAGAGGGTACAAGACTCTTAATAAAAGCCCAAGAAAGGGGCTGGAATTTAAACAGGCTCAGAGCCAGGACTGAAGACCCCGGTGAGGGCTAAGCATTTGGGGCAGTGAGAATCTGTGAGGATAAAATCTCCAGGGAAAAAACCCAGGGGGCAGTGTCCTACAACAGCGCAGGGAAGGACTTAAAAAGATAGCCTGGAAAGCCCTGAGAACTGAGCCCCAAAATCTGGCTGAAGAAGGAGCCAAGAGGAAGAGAAGAATCATTTGTCTGGATGTCTGTTTAGACTTTCAGCTGGACCCCACAAGGGGTCCGTCCATTTTAGACTGGAGGGCTGAGCCACTGAAGACCCACTTAGTGAGGCTGACAACCTACAGGAGACACCACTAACAGAACAGAAGATTGAAATATCACTCCCGGCTGACAGGAGGCACTCACAAGAGGCTAGTGTCCCCCATCACACTCTGACTCCTTCACTTTACTGCTCATCTACTAAAATCACTTGTACTGTCAATAAATCTTTTAATCTTTAATTAAAAAGACTGGCACTTAAAAATTAAAAAAAAAATTGTCAACACTGGCACATCCGAATATTCACTGAAGCCATCAAGGACATCATAGAAGAGGGAACAGACGTGAGGATGCTATATTTAGTCTTAATCCACATTAGGGTTTCTTGTTGCATATTGTTGCTAGAAATGGAGAGAAGGGGAAGTGGAAGAGTCACTGTGAGACAGGAGAATTGCTAGTGACAAGTCTACGCTCATGAGAGACATGTTAACTGAAAGGTAATCCTGGACTGCAGACTGTGAATGGACTGTATAGCCAATAAAAGATTAAATGTGAAAGCAATTAACAATTTCATCTTTAATTTTCATTTCATTTCTTGTTTTCATCTCAGGTCACAATCACTCCTTTTGTACTATACTACTACTGACCACCCAAGGTCAAACTTAAAAGACAGTGGCCACAGACAACTCCCTCTTATATTTGGATGTTGTTTCCAAATATATCCAAGCTAATACTGTACCAGTGAAGCTAGAATAGGCTAACCGTGTAGAAGAAAGTCTGTTGCGTGCTGTAAGCGGTTATTGCAATAATTTGACTGCAAAATTTTTGAATCTCAAACTGAAAGGGCTTAAATGTATTTCCATGTTGTTTTTACCTAAAAAACCATATAGTTTATCATACCACTAAACTTCTATCCTGGGAATTGCTACTAGCAGGCAACCAAAGCCCACTAATGCTATATTACCGTCATGAAGCAGGACAGAGACTCCATTTTTGTTCTCAGTAAGGCAAAAAAGTACAAATAAATGCATTCAGTCTCAGCTGCTTCTACATTCAGCTTGTGGCTGCCCTGTGATTCCAGTCAGCACGTTCAGAAGAGCAGTGGCATTCACTTGTGTAAGTAGTTTAATGAAGACACTGTCGTTTCTATGTAATGCAAGCCTGAGGCAACAGTTCCAGCCAAAACTTCTCACATTATATTTTGATTGTGAAAATAGAAACTTTCCAATATCAAGAGAGTGGGAAAATATTTCATTGTGGAAACATTACTGTACTTTAATAGCAGTATGTACGGTAATTACTACAGTGATACCCAGGCCTGAAGACAGCAATTTCGGGCCCCAGGGCAGAGCAGTCAACGAGCCTCCATGCACGCACAAGCCGTGCCCGCACAGACGTGTCCGCCTGACATTTGGGGGGTGCTGCGCCTGTGCTGGCTAGTGCCCAGTGAGCTACCGGCTGCATTGCTGGGTGCGCTCTTCCGGCACGGCCAGAGCGTCCACATGCCCACCTGGTAGGGTTGCCAACTGTCTTATCGTGCAAACCCAAAGACCCTTGCCTCACCTCCTGCCCCGTCCCTTCCCTGAGACCATGCCCTCTCCCATCCCTTCTCTGAGGTCCTGCTCCCTGCTCATTCCATCCCCCCACACTCACTCACTTTCACCATGCTGGGGCATGGGGGCAGGCCCTGAGAGGGAGTGTGTGTGCGGGGTGTGGGCTTTAGCCTGGGGCAGGGGGTTGGGGTGCAGGAGGGGGATCAGGGGGTCGGCACTTACCTCAGGTGGCCCCCGAAAGCGACTGGCACATCTTTCTGGCAGCGGCTGCTAGGTGGGGGCCCAGGGGTTCTTCGCACACCACTGCCTACAGGCACCACCCCCACAATTCCCATTGGCTGCAGTTTCCTGCCAATGGGAGCTGCGGAGTTGGTGCTCAAGGCGGGGTCAGCGTGCAGAGACCTACTCCCCAGGAGCCTCAGGGACATGCTGGCCGCTTCTGGGAGCGGTGCAGAGCGAGAGCGGGCAGGAAGCCTGCCTTAGCCCAGCTGAATTGCTAGCAGGGGCGGCTGGGGGCCCCCGGGCCCTTTTAAATCACCTGGGCCTCTGGGCAATTGCCCCCTTTGCCTCACCCTGTCGACGGGCCTGGTGATACAGTACTATTTGACATGAAGAAGGGTATTCTGATTAGTCCCATTGAAATCAATGAGACAACTTGAAGAGTAAAGTACTACTCAGTGGGAGAAAGAGAAGCAAATTCTGGCTCTTAGGTACTATTTAAAATATATAGAGAAAATTGCTTCATTGCAGATGGACCAGATATATAGCTTATTAGTTTGGAAATACAAAAAGGCAAAGTAAAGAAAGGCAATGGAAGGGGGGAAAAATATCAAAAGAAAGTCAAAAAGTCTGCACTAGCACTGGAAACTAGTCCTTAAATACAAAGTCGTGCCTCAGTACACAAAAGTCTAGGGGCATTAAAAGAAAATTAAAGCCAAATTCACATTGTAGATTAAAAAAATAATCCCGTATGTCAGAGATTGCAGGAGATCAAGTTTTAAATTTGCCAGAAACAGATACAAACACATATGAGAAGCTGGTGTCAATGGAAAAACAGAAGATAACCGAAAAATAGTCCCAATAAAACCGAGAATAACTATTTCTAAGAAAGAAATGAGTGTCAAGACCGCAAACCCCATTCCAGTATCGTGCTAGCTTTAGTTAAGCATTAATTGGGAAACAGAACTCCAAGGGGTAATAAACAGGGACTTGATCTAAAGCCCATTGAAGTCAATGGGATTCTTTCCATTACTCCAACAGGCTTAGATCAGGCCCTCTATGCACAAAAGTTAGGAAATTTCTGACACTACCATTTCTATTCAGTTCACCATTATATGTGGTTATGTATTTGATGATGGATTCTAAAACAAGGACCACACAAAGTGCAGGCAATTAAAAAAAACAAAGCAAAAATTGCAGCTCTGATGGTATACTGTAAATTTGTGCCTTTGGTAAACTCACCATAAGTGTATCCTGTGAATTGTTTTGTTCAGTTACCGCTTGGTCTGCCTACAATAGACAACTACTGCCACTCCCACAAAGAGGGCAAGTCATATGGCTACATACATCTCTTTTTACTACACCTTGTTGTCTTGAATCCTTTGTAAATATTTCAGATGTTAGCAGTTAGAACAATAGTCCCCAACCTTTTCGTCTGGCGGGCGCCAGACGAAGGACCGTGGTGGTGGTGGAGCACCCACCGAAATGCCGCTGAATTTCTGCGGCATTTCGGTGGCAACGCCTCTCGATGATGTCGCTTGTCGGCAGCAAGTGACATCATTGAGAGGCGTCACCGCCGAATTTCTGTGGCGTTTCGGCGGCGATGCCTCTCGATGACGTCACTTGCTGCCAACAAGTGATGCCATCGAGAGGCATCGCTGCCGAAATGCTCCAGAAATTCGGCGGATGCTCCACCGCTGGCCAGGAGGCAGGCGCATTTAGATGCCCCCACGGGCACCATGTTGGGGACCCCTGAGTTAGAAGATTGCAGTCAGAAATGTGTGGGAAGAACATTAGAAGACACTCAGTAATGGAAATAAGAAAAAAAATTAGTAATTTCAAAATACACTGGAAAAGGACACGAAAGGAGGGAAGGAGATAGAGAGACAAAAAGTTATTGTGGAAGTGATTTGACCTTAAGTGGGGCTACAGTACTGACATCTGGCTGCTTTATACCTGGCACCTACACACTCCAGTTACCTATTTTATTTCCAGAGTCCCAGTAAGAAAGATGCTAATTTAGATGAGACTGAAAAAGAGGAGGTAGTTGTTATGGCTAAACACAGAAGATCTGGGCTCTATTCCCCACCCTGCTACAACCAATCTTGTGTAAGGCACTATGGGCCAAACCTGGAAGGTGCTGAGTACCTCTCTAAAGTGGAGGGCACTGAGCACTTCAGAAGAGATACTCCGCACCTCACAGGATGTGTCCATAACTTTCCCGCTTCGCTTTCCCCATCTGTAATAGGGACCAATACTACTCATCTACCTCCCAGGTGTGCTGTGATGTTCCATTCATTACTGTTTGTAAGGAACCTAACGCCCTGGGATGGATGGAATGATAAAAGAGCAAAATATCGCTAGGCAACACTTGGAGAAAATGGGTCAAATTTTCAAAAGCACCCCAGGCCCACTTTCACATGGGATCTTAAAAATCTCCAAAGCATGGGATTCGGATGCTTTTGAAACTTTTACTCTTTGTTAGAATATGATATATCCAAAGTTAGAGTGTCTGCTCTAAACTGGCTCCTGCTTATTTTTAAATATTCTTTTCATTGTTATAATCCGGCACTTCAGAGCCTGACTATAGCTCAGCCTTCCCGTTATCCAGAGTAGAGGAATATGTTGCCTTCATAATTCCTAAACACGTAAGATTGAAACTAATGCACTTACATCAAAAAGCCCACATGTGAGTAGTAATATGTTGTGTTCCTGAGGTAGCACCTCTCCATGAAGGTTTGAGTTCTTTTAAATATATGAATGCTGCTGTGAATTTTTCTACATTCAGCTGCTACCTGGATCTTCAGCCCGTGTGTAGATGGAACACTGCCAAATATGTTCACAGGGGATGTCTGAATTAGTTAGCTTTACCAATCTGTGTTTAGCAGTTAATAATTAGTCATTTGGGCCAAGCTTGCTGCCTCTCCAGGTATTAGGCTCCTTTCTACCTATTATGTCTGTGTCAAATTCATCCCTGGTGCATTGATGTCAATGGAGATACACCGGGGATAGATTTGACTCGCTGGATCTGTCACTCTGTCTGGTAAGGCTGTGTGTTGCCAGACATCTATTTACAACACGTTCTAATTCTAGAATACAGGGAATTGAATACAAACTTCTTAACAGTCAGATGGCAGACTACAGAAGAAACAATTGGCTTGATTTTCTGAAGTTTTCAAGAAATTTTGACAGTCTTTTGCTACAGAGCATTATATGGCACATTACTGTGATGGGAGTGCTGGGGTTCCTGTGTCTCATACTTGGAATAAATGGCAGAGTAAGTTGCTTTTGAAACTGCTGAAAAAAATGTGAGGATGGGGCTTACAATTTGAATTGATTTTAGACAAGGCATTGCAGACATAATCTCTAGCATGTATTTAAAATGGAAGGTAAATTCACCAAGCTTCAGTGTTATTTCGTACCTGTAATAAACGTATAATGCACAGGACTGCAGATAAGAGACTGAACTTGATTTTCTGACACAGGTCAGGGTGAAGCAGAGTCAATCTCACTGCACACGACAGGGCTCCCATCCATCCATATGTATTTTCTGTGCTTGCTGGATTAAGGCATCAAACAATTTGAAGTCTAATTCTGCCTCCAGGAAATTGTCATCTCCAATAGGATGAACCAAAGCATCACAGAGGGCAAAACACCCAGTCCAACTCCCACTGACTTTAATGAATTAGGGCTTGCATACACTACCACTCATGTTGGTATATTTTATGTCACTCAGGGGCAGGGGCGGCTCTACAAATTTGGCCGCCCCAAGCAGTCATGCCCGGGAGGCGCCCCCGAGCCGCGGGAGCAGCGGGCATGACTGCGGAGGGTCCGCTGGTCGCGCGGCTCGGCTGGACCTCCCGCAGCTGCGGGCGGTTCGCTGGTCCGGCGGCTCCGGTTGAGCTGCCGCAGGCATGCCTGCGGGAGGTCCAGCTGAGCCGCGGGACCAGCGAACCGTCCGCAGTCATGCCTGCGGCAGGTCCGCTGCTCCCAGGGCTCCGCCTGCCGCCCCCCCGGGAAAGGGCCGCCCCACGCGGCTGCTTGCCCCGCTGGGCTCTGGAGCCGGCCCTGCTCAGGGGTGTGAATAAATCGGCCCCCAAGTGACGTAAATTACACCGATTTACAGGGCCGGATTAACTGTCCTATGGGCCTGGGGCTATTAGATTTTGTGGAGCCCCTGTATACTAGACTTTTCCTTAATTTAAAACAAAATGATCACAATTGTGGCATCAAGGCTATTAACACTATAGTAAACTTGCCTTTTAATGAACCTAAAGCCATTCTGTGGTTACATTTCAGTCTTAAAACATGTAGAATATAGTTAAGTTAATTCAAAATAACCTACTTCTTACCTTAGAACAGCTGTTATATTAGTTTCTTTCTGGGAGGGAGTTTGGGTGCAGGAGGGGGCTGCAGCCTGGGGCAGAGTGTTGGGGTGCAGGAAAGGGTGAGGGCTCTGGGAGGGATTTTGGGTGCAAGAGGGGATTCTGACCTGGATTAGGGGGTTGGGGTGCAGGAGAGGGTGTGAGGTGCAGGCTCCGGCAGGGAGGCGCTTACCACAGGCAGCTCCCGGCCGGTGGCGCAGCAGGACTCAGGCAGGCTGCCTGCATGCCGTGACCTCACTCCGCTCTCAGAAGCGGCTGGCTGCTGGCACGTCTCTGCACGCTAGGGTGACCAGACAGCAAATGTGAAAAATTGGGACAGTGCGTGGGGCGTAATAAGAGCCTATATAAGAAAAAGACCCCAAATTGGGACTGTCCCTATAAAATTGGGACATCTGGTCACCCTACTACGCACCCCTGGGAGAAGGGGGACAGCGTGTCTCTGTGCGCTGCCCACGTTCACAAGTGCTGCCCCCAAAACTCTCACGTCTGGGACAGCACTGGGGGTGGGAGCAATGCGCGGAACCGCCTCCCCACCCAGGCCGCAGAGACGCAGCCTGCCTGAGCCCTGCTGCGTCACTGGACTTTTAGAGGCCTGGAAATTGTGAGTGACTGGCAGAAGCTCCAGGATCGACGGTTGGTGACCACTGAATTGTATATAATTATGGATTTATTTTTGCAGGGCTCTCCTTAGCCCGAGGCCCTGGGCTGCAGCCCCAAAAGCCTCTACGTTAATCCGGCCCTACTGTCCTAAGCACCAATGTGCACAGTGCTGTGCTGGTGGGAGAGCAGCACATAGCTACCGCCTCTCATGGACGTGGTTTCAATATGTTGATAGGAGAGAACTCTCTCCTGTCGGCACAGAGCATCTTCAGTAGCTGCATTACATGAGTGCAGCTGTGCTGCCATAGTGCTTCTTGCGTAGACTAGCCCTAAAGACTGAGCCCTTGCTTCTGCTACTACAACTACGATGTGGGGAGGGGCACAGCAACTTATGTAATTCAGAGCTGCAAATTTCCTTGCGCAGCGAGCAGGGGTGCTGGAACAATTTGTATAGTGGGGTTGTTGAGAACCATTGAACCAAACTGTAAACCCTGTATGTATGATGGAAACCACTTCACGCCTGGGGGTGCAGCAGCACCCCTAGTTCCAGTACTATAGTAGTGTGCAATGCTCCAAAAACGTCAGACCCTTGTGCACTTTATAATGCAACCCCTGCTTGCTGCTGAAAACCACCTTTGAAATGATACCGTCTGTGGAAGGTACCTTATCTCATAGCAGGCTACTTGCTTTCCCACTCTTAAGTAGAAGTGGATATTTATAGTATGGTAATAGGATAAAATATTTTTTCTGTCTGATGACAGCAGATACCAACAGCAGAAAACACTTTAAAAAGACACAGGATAATTGTACTAGATTAGAAGGTAGGGTTGAGGGACTTTAAAAAACTGGTTTCAGTGACAGCCTAAAACACCAAAAGCCTCTGGTCAGACTGAGGAATTCTAAGGACCAAATCACTGACACTGGCAACTGTCTTTCCTTCTGTTTTTTATCTGAGCCCAACCACAGACAGCATAATGGAAATTAGCCAGGATGGGTCAGGAATGGTGTCCCTAGCCTCTGTTTGTCAGAGGATGGTGATGGCTGGCTGGAGAGAGATCACTTGATCACTACCTGTTAGGTTCACTCCCTCTGGGGCACCTGGCATTGGCCAGACAGGATACTGGGCTGGATGGACCTTTGGTCTGACCCAGTACAGACATTCTTATCTTCTTATGTTCTTAAATGACAATTTAGTTACTGTAAAAAATAAATAGTCGCAAGTTTTGCTGTAAAGCACTGATCTGATTTGCAAGCCAGCTCCAAGGGGAGGATGTTAATGCACACCAAATGGGCTTGAGCAAAGGAATAGCTAAAAACAACAGGCTTGAGAATGAGCTAATTTATAAATAATCCTGTCATTCTTTATATGTACTATATAAAGAGATTCAGATGCGACTCAGTCCTTGGAGGACAGGTTGAACCAGACCCAGTTCTGCCTCCAAACTGCAGCTTTTCCAACAAGGCTCTGATTTACTCAGACCAAATGAAAGCTCCTTTTATCAGTGAATGTAAAAGTAGTTACTAAGTGACATGTTACGCAGCACATTCACATATACAAAGCATCTTTCAACAAAAGGGGATTCAACCAGGTCTTCATTGTAGAGTGGGCAAAGTTTTGCACAAGAGTGAATTGTAGGCTCATATGCTAGCACAGAGTCATCTGGCTGTTTGACATACGAGCACGCTTTCAAGCAGTCTGAACAGAGCAGGAAACCTGACCCGCAGCGAGTGAAGTCTTATGACAAGGATAATATTCATAAATAGAAGCAATGAGTAAAGAAAGAACTAAAGTACATAAAATAAAAGGTTTGGGAGCAATCTTGAACATTAACAGCATGGTGTCCCTCTGCTCTCAGGTCAGTGAGAATTTTTAGGGCACTTACAGTTAGAAATGAATTTGAACTACCCCCTATGGATAAGAAGACAGTTTTGAGGTTGCAAGACATCTGTAGGATTTCCGGGCTGCTCCATTACAAGCACAGAACTACAAAAAAGGGACCAACTCTGGCTTGTCATTTAACAATCTGAAAGGAACCATCATTCTTCTTTGTAGAAGATACTATCTACCGAACTTTTTGCATAGAGGGGCAGGTATTTCCTTCCTTTCAAATGCTGTAAATATTCATTTTAAAAAACAATCCATTTAAATGAATAGACAATATGAAGTACTTCATTTCCTGTTGCTGTTTATTTTAATTGTCCTCAAACATGACACAAACTTTTGAAGCATCTCTCTTAGCAAGTGAGGGTTTTCTGTTACCTATAACCTAACTCAGAAAAAGCAGAAAGACTGTTCATTTCTCAGTGGAGCAGCAGCAGAAGAGAGGCATAGAGGAGAGAGAAAGAGTCTGAGATTACACTAAATAAACCCCATGTTTCTTTTGATTTTGTGAAGTCAGGTAGATCATGGCTTGAATTTTTACCAGACCTTGGCTAAGAAAAAATTGACCTGAACATAATTTCAGCCAGGGGTGGCCTGTCCATATAGGCAAACTAGGCGGTTGCCTAGGGTGTCAAGTTACATGGGGCGCCAAATTCGAGGGAAAAAAATCAATTTAAAAAAAATAAGATAAAAAAATGAAAAAGATGAAAAAATACGTGTACGGAGGGAATGTGAGTTATAATTCATTTCTCTACATTTCTGAGAATTTATTAATATGTCAAATCTTTTATGTACTGCAAAAATAAATAAATATTTTAGCAACATTTTCTTTCAATTTGTGACGTAGGGTCAAGCGGACCCACTCCGAAAATGAAACATCCTCCAGCGGCAAGAGCTGCAATGCTAGTGACACCTAACTCGAATATACATCAAGGTCGCATAGCCGGAAATTCATGTAGAGCGGAGATATCGTGAGTTGATACATGTCAAATGGTAATTTTAACACACGGTGCAAGTAGATGGTTAAGAATCGAGCGAATACTGTGGAAAATTGTGTTTCTTGGTGCCAAATAAAGAATAAAGAATAACATCTTTCAACATTATAAATCCAAAATGTGAGTATCTTTAAGCATTATTATCAGTCTGTCTCAGAAACATTGGTTGGACAGACAGATGGACAAACCGAATAATTAAGCCTGTTTAAAAAAAAAAAAAAAAGCTTAAAAACCTTAAAAGGAAAAAAGGGGCAAAATATTTCCCATTTTACCAAAAACCTCAGCCTAGATCTGCCCTTGGGGTTGGGAGTGGGGTGCCGATTGCATGGTTCGCCTAGGGTGCTAGTTGCGGGCAACTAGTCTAGGGCCGCCCCTGATTTCAGCAAACAGTGAAGAGAAGAAAAAGTCTTTCTGTGAGACTCATCTTATCCCTTTTGAAAGTCGTTTATTTATGGCAAAACTGGCCAACTTTATTCCTTCTTGCTTTTGGGCATTTCCGGAGATCCTAGGTTGTTTGATCATGTCTCACTCCAGTCTTGAAATCTCTTTGTAGGTTACTGTCCTCCTGTCTTGTGCTAAAGGAGGAACTGGGATTCTGCATTCCAGCTGCTGGACCCAGATAAGACTCTGTGGCTCTCACTAGCACTCTAACTCCCGGAACAGCAGCCTGATTATGCACAATTAAAGTTGATGGGACTTTTGCCATGAAGTTTAATAGGATCAAGCATTTCCTAAACACAGGCTATCCTACATAATATCATGACACAAATTCTCCCTAGGTCATGGCCTGGAAGGGATCGGTGACTGCTAGAGCTGGGGGAACTTTTTGGAGCAAAACTTTTTTTTTTTTTTGGGAGGGGGGGCAAAAACGCAGATTTGGGACAACCAACATTTTGTGAATTTATGTTGAATTCACCAAAATGTTTCAGTCAAGTTACAAAAACTTTTAAAAGATCAAAACATTTTATTTTGACGTTTTCAAAATGAGATGTTTCGATTCGAAATAACTTATTTTGAAATTTCCTTCAGCTCACTAAATAAAAACATTAAAAAAAATCTCAGAATCAAAATGAAACATTTTGCATTGAGTCAGAGCAAATGTTTAGTTCAACCCCAAATGGTTTTTCCCTCCCCCAATTTTTTGGAATTGGCAGTGAACTGAAATCAGATATTGCAGTTCTTGTGACTGCACTTGTTACCAGTGAAATTATGAAAGGCTTTCAAAGTACTTTTACTCAAGTAACGTGTTCTTCATAATGGCTCTGACTCAGAGTGATTCGCGGAACTGGGGCCCCATCTAAGGATATCCCGCCTCTATGATTTACTTTTTGGTTATATTCTTGGTCATTCACTACAACTGAAATCTCTTTATTAACTAGGCTTACAATTTATGCTTCATGCTCATAGAATCAGCAACCTGTCTGTATTGCAAGTGCTAAATCTTTTTGTATTTCAATTTAAAAATGAAGATATACATGCATGATGCTACTGTTAACCTTGAGATTAAAGGAATAGAAATATTTCAGCCTGCAATCTTCTGTTTTTTAATTTTTGCAGATTTACCTTTCATATCCGGGTTTTAGCCAGAAGCAAAAGGTGGTAAAAATATCAAACCCAATAAAAGCCAGTCCCACCTAACTTTTAACATTGCTCAAATCAAGAGGACTACAAGAACAGTGCAATAAACATTAAACAGCAATAAATATACTGTAACATAAATCAATGATCCTAGCTCAGAGTTCCCACGCATGAATCAAACAAACATGAAATGCTCCTTTTCTAATTTTTCTCCTTCATTAATTTCCCTTGAGGTATCAGTATATATTAGATTATAAATTCCATGTGGCAGAAACCAAATCATCTTTTATACTTATAAAATGTCATGCACACCTATAACACTAGCTCAACAATAATAAAAGTAATAATCTTGGAGAAAGCTTGCTCTTGTAAGATCAACAGTCCAATTTTCTGCAACGTAAAATGGTTAGAATGAGTTAGAATAAACTGCTATGTTTGTGGATTCTCATCTATACAACCCCGAGGTTGGATTGTCAATATTCAGAGTACAAGGCACCGTGCTATAGAGAAAGTGAGCGAGTTCTCTGGTGCTCTGTCAATGCGATTCCCAGCCCCTGAAGCACCAAGGATGTTTTTCAGAGTGGCTGGAATTCACATATGTTCTGGACTCTTTCTGCTTCTGTAACTTACCGCAGACCCTAGCGCCTATATTATGCCCTGATGGCTTAGAGCCACCTTTCCCCGGACACAGGTCCGCTGCTGATTATAGCTTGGCTTACCCCAGATCTTACTAAAGTGCAACTGGATTTGCTTTGTAGAAATACCCATCACTTCTGAACTGGCAGTTGCCCTTACACTTCCAGGACTTAAGTGGCTGGAGCACACACCTACAACTTAGGTGAGAGATCTGCACTTATTTGAAGCAGCCACGCAGTGGGCTGGGTGTCTGGCACAAGAGCCATTCTCCTACCAGGGCTCCATGTGCGGAGGTGAGCGTTTACTGACCTCTAAGTAGAAACAGTTGTCTATCTTTTTTTGTGGATGTACCGGCTGGCCTATACATGCCCCTTGCTGCATTGGGGGTGATCTGCCAGCTGGTGTGTTAGCCAGGTCCAACCCCTAACAGCCTGATGAACATCATCACCCACTTATTACATTTTCAAACAAGCACCTTTGTATTTTAACCCATGCTGCCCCTCACACTGGGGAGGAGCTCACCAGGGGGAGGGATAGCTCAGTGGTTTGAGCATTGACCTGCTAAACCGAGGGTTGTGCATTCAATCCTTGAGTCGGCCATTTAGGGATCTGGGGTAAACATCTGCCTGGGGATTGGTCCTGCTTTAAGCAGGGGGTTGGACTAGATGACCTCCTGAGGTCCCCTCCAACCCTGATATTCTAAGATAAATATCTGCAAGACTAACTCATCATCCTCATGGAAAACCCTCCTTCCCCACAATACCTTAACTTCCTTTCCTTCCCCCAGGCCATTAGGCTGCTGGTCTGTAAAACCATTGACCAATATTGTTTTATTTTTCCTTGTACTCCCCTTTTTGTCTGTATCCACCTGTTGTCTCGTCTTATACTTAGATTGTAAGCTTTTCGGGAGGGAGAGGGGACCATCCTTTTGTTAACAATGCATTAATTCTGTCTTTGTACTTGTGAGTCTCCTACCATCTTTTATCCCTTGTGCAACAGCCTAGCTGAGGGAGAATTTTGCCCTGTTTGCTTATACATGTGCAGTTGAGGAGTACAATTGTCTCTGCAATGGTATTGCTATTAACAATTGGATTCAGTTCTCACCAGTTAAATAACACACTGTTTGATAGCTACATGATTAGGATTTCAGTACACTTTCTACTGTAATAACTTCAGTCAACAATCAAGGTTTCCTTTTCAATTTTTGTTTCCTGCGTTATGTGGCAGTTTAATTCATTGTATATTAATTTCAGTTGTGCATTAATTATATCGTTCTGCACAGTAATTAACTAATCACTATGTCACTCCCTCCCCATTATGAATAACCTCATTAATTCAAGACTGAAAGGCTGCTGCCTGTTGCCATTTCTATCTTTCTGCTGCTTCTTGACTTATAATCAAATATGAAACTCATGTATTTTTAAATACTTTCTCTTCTGTTTTTTTTCCCACTGAAAAATTCATTGTGCCATGCAGCTTTTTAAAATAATGTTTATTCATTATGCATTTCTTTGCTAGGCAATCAAAAGCTGTTACAATAAAGTGCGTGACTTGCTCTCTTTATGGCTGTGTCAGCATCTACATTTTAATCCCTGGTTTGCAGGGAATTAGAATTTGGATGTAAAACTTTATTCCAAGGTGACAGTCACCATCCAACATTATCGCACAAGGACAAGTTTCTTGATTAATTTATTTTTAAATGGACATTTTTAGGTTATACCTGTGGGTAAAAATCTTAGGGCCAAATTCAGTGATGTCAGTGAAAGCTTTGCCTGTGTGTATCCAAGATCAGAAACTGGCCCATGAACTCAAGTGTTTCAAGATGCTTGTATAACAAACAGTTCTGTGCAACAAGCCTCTCAAGCTGTTTAAGGCTCTAAACCAGCACAGCACTTAAACATGAACTTCACTTTTGTAGTTAATGGGACTATTTCTGTACTTTAAATTAAGCATGTGTTTAAGTACTTTGCTGAATCAGGGCCTTATTCCACAAAGTAGCCCACTTTAAAGCAATTTAAATCTCACAGAGCATTTCTGAAAAATGCTCTCTTATCTGCATAACACTGAAAGAGAGGAAGAACTGTTTGGTAAAAGCAATGAACTGGGATTCCAGATCCCATAATTGTGAAAAGAAATCGATGTGCATATCACCTGTCAGGGTTGCAGGGGAAATTACTATATTTACGCTTGCACATGCTGGTTTTGTAGGTGCCATGAGTATGTATATATTTTTGATTGTGCACCTGTTACACTCTGAAAACTTGGCACTAATAGTTGTTTATTTTTTACACACAAAACACCGCTTAATTTATTTTAAAACACTCATATTAATGAGTACTCAAGGGGTTAGATTCCCACTGGTGTAAATTGTAGCTCTATTCAAGACAAAGGAATTAATATGCTCATATATACCAGCTGAGAATTTATCCCAACATTTTAAAAAGTAATTTTATTTACCGGTAATTTAAATACAGGATGTAAAAAAGTCATCCTCCAGTCCAGGGATGTTACACAGGATTTAAATCTTCCTTTATTGAAGGTACATCTGGGGTCCCAAAAGGAAGTATTTCGTTTTAAAGCAAGTAATTGTGACAAGTATATACAGAAGCGTACAAGATGGTCTGATTGCACTCGCTTACACCCTATGTGAATAGGAGTTGAGCTATTGAACTGTAGACGCTGAGGCTAGTATACATGCCCAGAAAAGTCTGTTTTACTGCAGCAATACAAATTTCAATATTTATCTAAATACAGATTTGCACAATAGCTCATAATGGTCTATTTAGTTCATAACAGTCTATTTGGCCGCCCCTACAGGAGTGTTGCGAGTGCATAGCAAGAGGAGACACCATTGTTACTGCCATTTGGGCATCTGCTCCTTTCTTATCTATTTCCATTTCTCATGCTTCTGCCTCAGCTGCTGTTGCTATCCAGCTCATTTTTTCACGTGGCCTAGTCTCTGCTTATTGACCTTTTTATGAACTTGTATCTCTTTATATTTACTCCTTTAGAAAAATCCAGTTTTGCTCTTTTCTTATGTCCCTATTTTTGCCATTAATCTGAATTGTTTTTTTAATGCTTTCCAAAGAGCCCTCTTCCCCATCCAGTCAAAATCCTTCATCCCCAAACGGCTTTATTTGTGTTAGGGACAGGCATATGGGTTTGAACAAAAAAAAGAATTGGTCTGTACTTTCACTAGTTTTTAGATTCCCAACGTGAACGGAACCTTTGCTGAGGTTCAAAAATGTTCATTTTCAGACAGCTTTCCTTTTTTCCCCATTGAGACACACTTTGGGTTCTAGACAAGCAGGAGTGAAATGGAGAGGGAGGGGAAAGAGGTGGTGAGACTCTGCCAAGGTCCGCCCAGAAAATAAGCTCTGCCCATGTGAGTCACCAAAATAAGACACCACTCTCTGTAGTTTGCACAGACATTCCAAATACGATTGTGTGCGTTCTTTGAGCAACGTCGGGTTTCTTGAGTTTGGCTTCCCCTCAGTGGGATTTGACTATGTCCCTGGGTACTGCCAGGATCCTTAGGCTTGGCTTCTTGATTGGTGGTGTTGAGAGAAAGAATGATAGAACTCTGCCAAATGCCAACCACTTGAGGCCCCAAAATGAGAAGTCACTCACAGTAAATTGTGCATCTCTGATCCTCTCATTCCTTTCTTAGGGCATGTCTACACCTGTCATTTAAAGTGGAAAAAGTCCCTTTTTTGCGCAAAAACCATGGAAGCATCTACACTTGCCAATAACTTTTTGCAGTGAAACACTGCAAAAAGAAAATTACCTCCAGGAGAGGCATACAGCTCTTACCGGTGATGCTTTTGCAGTGATGTGCAAGGGAAGACACGTTCTTCCTGTTTACAGACCTTTTAGCCTCCACAAGACATCCCACAGTGACCACGCTGGCCAGCAGCTCTGCTGCTCTGATGCCAGGAAGCAGACATCCACCCCTCCTCCCGTAAAGCCCCGGGAACTTTGAAACCCCCTTCCTCTTTTCTTGGCAAGTGCTCACTTATCTGGCCAGGCGACAATGCCTGCTCCATGGAGCAAACGATCCCCTGCTTGGAGCAACGCTGAGCTACTGCAGCTGATCGGTCTTTGGGGAGAGGGAGCTGTGCAATGACTCAGGATGCCCTGGAATCACCCCCACAAGACCTATTGTTAAAATGGAGTAGGGTGACCAGACGTTCGATAAAATCGGGATCGTCCCGATATTTGGGTGGTTGTCCCGCAATTTGTCCCAATATTTCACTCCACTGGCAGCACCAGTTCTTTTATTTTTTTGCTCCACTGGAAGGACTCGGCTTTTTTTTTTTGTTTGCTCCGCTGGCGGACCCCCCGCCCCATGTGTCCTGATATTTTCCTTCATCTCATCTGGTCACCCTAAAATGGAGAGAGTTGCACTGTGGCATAGCTGCCCTCTGTGCGCTGCTCTCATTGGCGATGGAAGTGCTGCAAATGTGAACACTTTGACACTTGTGGAAGTGAGTACATGAACCAGCATTTTGCTTTCACTGGTTCCATATCACCGGTGAAAGTGACAGCGCAAAAACTCTGCAAGTGTAGACATAGTCTTACATGAGGAATATTGATATTTAAACCACCACCACTGGACATTTGAGTTACCATCTCATTGAGATGAATGGGGCACATCACACCTCTGTGAGCTGTTGTTCCAGGCTCAGTAGACATTAGTTACAAGAGATCCACTTATTTGAGGGTTTTTTTGGCTATGTCTACACTACATCATTTACATCAGTGCAGCTGTGCCGCTCTAGCACTTCTGGTGAAGACGCTCTAAGCCAACGGGAGAGAGGTCTCTTGTTAGCTTAATAACTGCTGCCTCTGAGAGAGGTGGTAGCTAGGTCAGTGGATCTAGGTCTAGCTCTAGTGCTTAGGTCGAAATAATTTATGTTGCCCAGGAATGTCGATTATTCACACCCCTGCGCGGCGGAAATTAAACCAAAAGTAATTTTTATTGTAGACATCACCTTTGTAACCATCAGACTTACTATTTTAATATGAAAGCTGAGATCCTAAAGAAGAAGACAGCAGCTTCTGAGAGGTGTTTGTATCTCGTGCCATCATGTACAGCCTAATTCAAGCGCTGCAGGCAGGACAGGAAACCAAAGCCCTAGGAAGTTCAGACTTTCAAGATTTACAGCCTAACTCATAACAAATTCTGGAGTTCCGGATAAGCATCTGACTTTTCAGTCCTTGTATGAAGCCAGCCTGCCCATTGATCCTTTCGCCTTTTGCTCATTGCTTAAAGTGAAACAACAAACAGAAGTGTCTATACTCTTGATTTACATGTAGCTCAGTCAGATGCGGGCCCTGTGAGATGCAGAGTGCCCTCAACGCACCCTGAAGTCAAAAGGAGAGGAGGGCACTCGTAGATGCATTTTCATAGTGTGATCCTGCAATGCTAAATTTGGTAAATGTCCACAGCACCAGGAACTACACACATCTGTGTCTGTCTGTTCTTCAAGCACTGCTTTTACAATTAGATGTATAGTAGGAGGCAACACAGATATTCCCAGCTAGGCATCATGGTGTGCTTTAAGGCATAGAACTACACCTATATTCCAATGAAATGCTTCAGAACAGATAGATGGAGAGCAGCATTTGCACAGCTGGTAGGCCAAGCCCTGTTAGATGAAGGAATACTGGTGCAATTTGCAGCGAAACTTTACTCTCAATTTATTTTAAAACAAGTTATTTAAAACAAAAATCATTTTACGGAGGTTTGTTTTTACATCATTGGGCAAGTTTTAGTTATACTACTATCAAACAGCAACCAATGTGATTTTTATGAAGATTGTAACTGACTGAAGATGAAGACTGAATCCTACATCAGAATCCCTACTGGACAGTTGCATCTACTGATGGGAGAACCTGGCTGGGGGAAGATTTTGTAAAAATTTAACTGATCTAGGTTAGTTTTACAAAACAACCAGTTATGGGAAACTTAGGGGTATGGGGGTTAAGATTCAGATAAATAATTTTGAGCTGAATTTTTTTGAATCTAGACTCGCATCAGGAATTCACTCCCTTCCCACCTGGTTTGAAGACATTTGTATTCAGGGGTTTAGTTTGGGCTTCTCCCTATCACAGAGAAAGCATAATTTACATCAGCCTTACTGAAATACTCGCTCACTTGTGTGCAAGTTTGTTTTTTTGATGAGCAAGTAAAAATAATGTATTCTTTTTCATCAAAATCTGTCGTCCTAATTAAGAATAGGGGAGTAGATTTTGTACCTAGGCTGGAAAAGATTCCTGACAATATTTTTAAGGCTGGTTTAGACATCTGTAAATAAGCTATAAAGAACATTTCAGCCATGAGCTGAAGTATTTAATGATATATGTTGAGGCAGAGTTGTCTATAATGTCTGTTCAACTGATAATATGTTCAGAGTAGGGCTGTCGATTACTCACCATTAACTCACACAATTACCTCAAAAAAATTAATGGCAGTTAAAAACATGAATCACACTGTTAAATAATAGAATAACAACTGAAATTTATTAAATATTTTGGATGTTTTTCTACATTTTCAAATATATCGATTTCAATTGTACACTTGTATTCTGTGTTGTAGTGCTCACTTTATATTATTTTTTATTACAAATATTTGCACTGTAAAAATGATAAAGAAAAGAAATAGTATTTTGCAGTTCACCTCATACAAGTACTGTAGTGCAATTTCTTTATCATGAAAGTGCAACTTATAAATGTAGATTTTTGTTACATAACTGCACTCAAAAACAAAACAATGTAAAACTTTAGAGCCTACTACTCCACTCAGTCCTACTTCTTGTTCAACCAATAGCTAAGAGAAACATGTTTGTTTACATTTATGGGAGATAATGCTGCCCATTTCTTAATTACAATGTCACCTGGAAGTGAGAACTGGCATTTGCATGGCACTGTCGTAGCTGGAGTCACAAGATATGCCAGATGAGCTAAAGTTTCATATGCCTTATGTGCTTCAGACATCATTCCAGAGGATATGCTTCCATGCTGAAGATGCTTGTTAAAAAAAAATGCATTCAATTTGTAACTGTACTCCTTGGGGGAGAATTGTACATGTCCTGCTCTGTTTTACTCGCATTCTGCCATATATTTAATGTTATAGCAGTTACAGCACATGTTGTTCATTTTAAGAACACATTCACTGCAAATTTGACAAAATGCAAAGATAGCAGCTACAGCACTCGACCCAAGATTTAAGAATCTGAAGTGCCTTCCAAAATCTGAGAGGGACGAGGTGTGGAGCATGCTTTCAGAAGTCTTAAAAGAGCAACATTCTGATGTGGAAACTACAGAACCCAAATCACCAAGAGAGAAAATCAGCCTTCTGCTGGTGGCATCTGACTCAGATGATGAAAATGAACATGCATCGGTCTTTGAATTATTATTGAGCAGAACACATCATCAGCATGGATGCATGTCCTCTGAAATGGTGGGTGAAGCATGAAGGGACATATGAACCTTTAGCACATTTGGCATGTAAATATCTTGTGATGCCAGCTACGATAGTGTCATGCGAACACCTGTTCTCACTTTCAGGTGACATTGTAAACAAGAAGCAGGCAGCATCATCTTCTGCAAATGTAAACAAACTTGTTTGTCTTAGCGATTGGCTGAACAAGAAGTAGGACTGATTGGACTTGTAGGCTTTAAAGTTTTACATTGTTTTATTGAATGCAGATTTTTTTTTACATAATTCTACATTTGTAAATTCAACTTTCATGATAAAGAGATTGCACTACAGTACTTGTCTGAGGTGAATTGAAAAATAAAATTTATTTTGTTTTCTACAGTTCAAATATTTGTAATAAAAATAAATATAAAATGAGCACTGTATACTTTGTATTCTGTGTTGTAATTGAAATCAATATATTTTAAAATGTAGAAAACATTCAAAAATATCTAAATAAATGGTATTACCATTGATTAACAGCACGATTAATTACCCAATTAATTTTTTTAATCGCTTGACAGCTCTAGTTCAGAGTCTTACTAAGAATGAGCAGCATGAACAGCTGCCAGCTAAACATTTGTGGGGAACAAACAAACAAGTGGAATTGGTGTTTGTATCATTCTAGTGAATCTTCCCCTCTTCCCACAAAACCCCACAGGGCTCCTACAATGACAGACACTTGAAATGCAACAAGAAGTTAATTGATTGCACTGTACTGACAAATCAGCTGTATTCACTTTCACTTCCTCTATATAAAAACACATAGTTAGTGAAGGAAAGTAGAAACTCGGCATCGGGCTGAGGCTAACATATCACCACCACACCACAGACCCTGGCCTGTTGCTTCCCAGCCAGTGGTATCCACCACTTCCCCACTCTCTCCTTCCTCCTCTCATTTGGTTTTATTCTGTCACACGTTGGAGAAGAGCTTCCCAGCAAACTGTGGCCGCCATCCAAGCTGCATTTTTGTAAGGCAAGTGCTATGCTGCTGCACTCGCATCATGGTGCAACTGAGACAGACTGAGCATGTGGTCAGACACAATTGGGTTTTAATTCTTTTCCACACATACCCTTGTTTATTCATTTATCCAAAATAACCCCTAGCAAATTCAGACAGTAGCTAACTATTGACTTCCTTATGGACTTCCATATGCTCCTGACCCAAGCATTGCTATATATCTGCCTTTGGGACTCTCCTGCAGTTTTTTCCTGTGTGTTTATTTTTCCATCAGAAAACAAATTTCCTCTTTACCATAATTGGATGAGCTCTCCAGAAATAAATAGACACAAATGTTCACGGTGAGCCTTCCGGCCCCAGTGAGGATGTGAGTGGTGAGGAGATGCCTGATCTTCCAGGTAGTCAGAGTGCAGGTGACCTGGCAGCTACTACAGCATCCGTATCTCCATCTCAAATGGACGATGTAACCATGCACATTCCTGAAGAAAAATGTAGATCAGAGAAGAGTGTGGTGGAGGCGCAAGAAACAGCTGCTGCTGAATTTAGTTCCTTAAGTCTCGATGATCCAGGACTGTGGACCCACTTGAGCAGTAGCCTGCGGGACTTTCTTGTACTGCATGGGCCACAGCAAGTGAAAAACTTCATGTTCCCCAAAGACAATGAAAATAGAAGTTTCCATCCAACACATTATTGGTGTGAAATCCCCAATGGTGACAAAGTGGAGAGGCCATGGCTTATGTACTCAAAACCCAGAATGCTGCATACTGTTTTTGTTGCAAACTCTTCCAGTCTAACGTTCCAGCCACATTGGGTTCTATAGGAACCTAGGACTGGAAAAATGTGGCTAGAAATCTGACATGCCATGAGAAGGCAGCAAATCACCAGAGAGCATTCCAGAGGTGGAAAGAGCTTGAGATGAGACTAAGGTTAAATGCCACCATAGATGATCAGCATCAAGAGAAGATTGCATCAGTCTCTCTTTACTGGAAAAATGTTCTGAAAAGGCTCATTGCCATTGTGAGAATGTTTGCTACCCAAAACCTAGCACTGTGTGGCACTTCAGATCAGCTGTATGTGCCAGACAGTGGAAACTTCCTTAAAATTATGGCGCTGATGGCAGAGTTTGATGCTGTACTCCAGGAGCATCTAAGAAGAGTCACCACCCAAGAAATTCACACACACCACTACCTTGGAAAAAATTCAAAATGAGATCATACAGTTACTGGCAACAAAAGCCAAACAGAAGATTGTGGCAGATCTGAAGTCAGCAAGATATTACTCTGTTATTCTGGACTGCACACCTCACAGCAGCCATAAGGAACAAATGACTTTAATGGTGTGTTTTGTAACAACAACAAAACCTAGTGAAAACATCCGTGCAATGGTGACTGTCAGAGAGCATTTTCTAGATTTTATTGACATTGATGATATTATAGGAGCTGATATGACAAATGTGCTTCTTAAAATGCTGGAAGCATCAGCTTCTAGTGAGGCTGCTGAATTTTTTAATGGAATTCAAAGCATCTATGTATTTTTCTCTGCGTCAACTCATTGATGGCAAATTTTGAAGCAACATCTGGGAACATCCTCTCTGACACTGAAACCACTGAGTGACACAATAGAAAAGTTGAGTGGAGGTGATAAGCCTATCAAACACCAAATTGGGAAGATAGATGATGCCATAGTTGCCATTATGGAGGATAATGCTATGACAGGAACGGTTTGTGGGAGAACAGTGGCAGAGGGAAATGGAATCACCAGAAACATACATAACTTCAAATTTCTGTGTGGCTTAGTGTTGTGGCATGTCATACTGTTTGAAATAAACGTAAGCAAGAGACTCCAAGGTGTTGACCTTGATATGTCTGGAGCAATGGAACAACTGGACAAAGCAAAGTCATACCTACAGTCTTACCGGTCAGATGAGGGATTTAAAAACGTTCTGCAGAGTGCACAGAAGATGACACAGAAACTTCATACTGAAGCTATTTTCCCACCCATTCAAGAATACAAGAGTTAGCGAAGACGACGACATTTTGATTATGAGGCATGGGATAATCCCATAAGAGACCCAAAACAACAATTCAAAGTTGAATTCTGTAACCAGGTGCTAGATTGTGAAATACAGTCAGTTGAAGAACGTTTCATGCAGCTCAAGGAACACAGCAGTATATTTGGGATGATATTCCAAAACTCCTTACTATACCTGAAGACGACCTACACCAGCAATTCAGGGCACTAGAGACAGCGTTGCCACATGATGACATGAGCGTTATTGATTCAAGTGATTTAGGTGATGAACTGAAAGCTCTTTCAAGATACATTTCAGCAGGATCAACTCCAAAGGCTGTTCTAGAATAAGATGACCACCCTCTTTCCAAATGCTTTTGTTGCTCTGCGCATACTTCTAACACTTCCTAAAACAGTTGCCAGTGGAGAACGCAGCTTCTCCAGACTGAAGTTAATAAAAAACACATCTATGCTCCACAATGACACAGGAGAGGCTGGTTGGCCTTGCAACCATCTCAATAGAGCATGAGCTGGCCCAGACTGTGGACTTTCAGCAGGAAGCAGTTCAAATCTTTGCAACCAAGAAGGCACGGAAAGCACCACTTTGATTATTCAAACAGGTAAAAATGCCAGTGTTTACTATGCAGACAAGAAAAGTTACATTTGCTTTTCAGGCGTTTGAAAGTTAAGTGTTACTTAAAATTTTTGAACAAGGCATTTTAAGTGGTTAGTTCTCCTTTATTGGGGTAGGTAGCAGAGCAGTGCCATGAAAGGAGTAGAACAGGAAGAAGGCAGAATTGAGACCTTTCAAAGTTTTGCCCCAAGCGAGGGAGCAGGGGGGCATCATTTGAGCTCCCCGCCTCAGGTGCCAAAACATTGTGGGCCGGCCCTGGGTCCAAAGCATGACAGGGAGCAGGTAACAGTGGAATTGAGACTATGGCCTCAGCCTTGTGACGTTGGACTCCTGAGCTCCCATTAAACTTAATGGCAACTTGAGTTACCAAGGTCAAGGGAGTTGAGATATTCAGGACTTTGCAGATTTCAGTCCCTAGTTACTGCATGGTTATTTTGCCTTCAGCAATTTCTCTCGGTCCAGGATATGGCAAATAAAGTTTTAGGCTAGATTCCATAGGACTATCCCTATTCAAATCAAGCAAGAAGGATGAAAGCTTCAATAAGGAGAACATAGTAAACCTTTCAGTGGCATGCTTGATATTACTGCATTACTACTATGCCTATTTCACCAATGATGCCAATCTTTGGGGATGTCTACAGTAACGAATTGATCAAACGCATGATTAACATTTTAAGCAAAAGCAGGAATACTAGTATTTGCAACTCAAAGTACATGGGAAGAAGCGCTTCTGTTGGTGTAGGCTGAATCTACACTAGGGGGCTTTGCTAGTATAGGCTCCATAATGTAGGCATAGCCTAAAAAGGGATCAGTGAGGAAACAGCATGTCTAGGTATAGCAATTTTGGTGTAAAATCCTGAAGTGCTTACTTAGAGGCTTGTCTTCACTGCAGTATTAGTTCTAGTTAACTCCACTTGATCTAGTCTAGATTAGCAGCTAATGAGCTGTAGCTGGTTGCTGCCTCCCCATTGCATTGCTAGTGTGAGTATTATCAGCACTTGAGCTTCAACCTACATCCCCGATGGACACTAGCTAGTTCAAGTTTAAAGCACTATGCAACTCAAGCTACAGATTTGTGTGTGGACAGGAACAGGGTTAGAGGCAACACACAAGTTTTACCTGGAGTTAACACTGAAAAGACGACAAACCCATATTTTTTCCTCAATCCTTATTTGAGTAAACTCTCATTGTAGTCTATTCATTATCATTATTATTATTATTATTATGAGACAATTACATAGCACCATAAACAAATAGTACTTTAAGCAAGGACACTAACATTACAGGTTTCAGAGTAGCAGCCGTGTTAGTCTGTATCCGCAAAAAGAACAGGAGTACTTGTGGCACCTTAAAGACTAACAAATTTATTTTAGCATGAGCTTTCGTGAGCTACAGCTCACTTCTTCGGATGCACAGAATGGAACACACAGACAGGAGATATTTATACATACAGAGAACATGAAAAGTTGGAAGTATGCATAACAACAGGAAAAGTCTAATCAATTGAGATGAGCTATCATCAGCAGGAGGAAAAAAAAACTTTTTGAAGTGATAATTAAGATGGCCCATAGAAGGTGTGAGGAGTACTTAACATAGGGAAATAGATTCAATTACTGTAATGACCCAATCATTCCCAGTCTCTGTTTAGGCCACAGTTAATTGTATCTAATTTGCATATTAATTCGAGTTCAGCAGTTTCTCTTTGGAGTCTGTTTTTGAAGTTTTTTTGTTGCAAAATTGCCACCTTCAAGTCTGTCACTGAGTGGTTAGAGAGGTTGAAGTGATCTCCACTGGTTTTTGAATGTTATGATTCCTGATGTCAGATTTGTGTCCATTTATTCTTTTGCGTAGAGACTGTCCGGTTTGGCCAATTTACATTGCAGAGGGGCATTGCTGGCACATGATGGCATATCTCACGTTGGTAGATGTGCAGGTGAACGAGCCCCTGATGGTGTGGCTAATGTGATTGTCACTTGAATAGATATGTGGACAGAGCTGGCATTGGGCTTTGTTGCAAGGATAGGTTCCTGGGTTAGTGTTTATGTTGTATGGTGTGCGGTTGCTCAGCCTCCCAACCTGAAGCAAATACTCACCAGCAACTGCACACCATACAACATAAACACTAACCCAGGAACCTATCCTTGCAACAAAGCCCAATGCCAGCTCTGTCCACATATCCATTCAAGTGACACCATCATAGGACCTAATCACATCAGACACGCCATCAGGGGCTCGTACACCTGCACATCTACCAACGTGATATATGCCATCATGTGCCAGCAATGCCCCTCTGCCATGTACATTGGCCAAACCGGACAGTCTCTACGCAAAAGAATAAATGGACACAAATCTGACATCAGGAATCATAACATTCAAAAACCAGTGGGAGAACACTTCAACCTCTCTAACCACTCAGTGACAGACTTGAAGGTGGCAATTTTGCAACAAAAAAACTTCAAAAACAGACTCCAAAGAGAAACTGCTGAACTCGAATTAATATGCAAATTAGATACAATTAACTGTGGCCTAAACAGAGACTGGGAATGATTGGGTCATTACAGTAATTGAATCTATTTCCCTATGTTAAGTACTCCTCACACCTTCTATGGGCCATCTTAATTATCACTTCAAAAAGTTTTTTTTCCTCCTGCTGATGATAGCTCATCTCAATTGATTAGACTTTTCCTGTTGTTATGCATACTTCCAACTTTTCATGTTCTCTGTATGTATAAATATCTCCTGTCTGTGTGTTCCATTCTATGCATCCAAAGAAGTGAGCTGTAGCTCACGAAAGCTCATGCTGAAATAAATTTGTTAGTCTTTAAGGTGCCACAAGTACTAACATTACAGAATTCCTGGATGCTAACATTGCACACAGTTTTTATTGCTCAAATTTTATTTTAATGGTAAGTTGTGGAGCTTTGAGGTGTGAGTGGGGACAGTGGATGGATTCTTTTTGTTAGTAACCTTAAATCGTGAAATATTTAATCTGCACCCATATTGACAAACTGTCAGAAGTACGTACAAGGTGATTTACCAGTGTTATGCAGAATTGAAAGTGATTATCATCCAGATATCTCCAGTTTACGGAGGTCAGTTTTGTAAAACTTGTCATCTTGATTGATGTTGTAATGTCAAGCTGTTATAAATTGTTTTGTTGACACGTGGCCATTTGTTGGCAGAATATGGTTTTCTTTGTATTGTGAATACATCAAAAAGATTAAAGTCTGCATTAGTGCTTACCTGTCAACACCTCTTTTGGGGAGGGGAATCTATCACCCACCCTAAAACAAGCAACAGTCTGACTAGTTCTCTTTCCTCCAAGCTAAGGCTCTTCTTGTACATTACCACCCAGTGTTTAGCCTCACTTTTCTAAGCCAACTAACTGAGAAGCTAGCAAACAATGATCTCCAAACTACCCAGCAGCTGATGGTACCCTGGATTCCTATCAACCAAGATTCTGGCTAGAGCATGGGCCGGAAATAGCCCTCCTTGCCATGTTGTATGAGCTGCCACTGTTCTTAGACTAGAGAAATAAAGCCCTATTCACCTTGCTGGACCTCTGTGCAACATTCAATGCTGCAGCTCACTAAATTCTCGTATCCCACCTCTGAGACGTTGCAGGGGAGAACCAGAATGTCCTAGTGTATTGTGCATGTTTCTACAGAATAAAAGGAAAGGCCAAGCCTGCCCAGCTCATTTTCCTCTAAGAAATACACCCTCAAATTTTGTTTCCTAGCTCTGTGTATGAAAATATGCTGAGGAAAGAAAACATAAAATTCAGAGCCTGGTCAAGCTAGCTTTGAAAATAAATGTCAGGAGACAAAGAGATGAAAATCAATACATTTCAAATGTAAAGCTACATTTTCTCTTGCTATGACATTAATTCAAAAGTTGGCTGCCGTTCAAATGAAAAGGGAGGCTGTTTCTCTCCCCTTCCTCTATCCCCACAATTGTAGTAAGCTTTATTACATTACTATATCGGAATCTTCCTTTACACAGTTTTAGTAGCAAGGCTTTTACCTTGTTGTGTCTGAATGCCCTCCTGTAATTTTTCTTGTCTCTACACAGTTTTTTGGGAGACCAGATAAATGGCTATAAAGATGCCAGCAAATTACACTGGACATATGTGCTATTTCTCTCTTTACCTACTCAGCCCCCAAACATTCTTCAATAAGAGCCTGAACGAACAAAAGAAACAAGTGAAGTGTCACACTCCCCATGCACTATATAAATGCAATGGCCACTTTCAGACAATCCCAGCACATCAGAAGTTTATAATGGGTGGAGAGTGCGGCAATGCATATATTGTTACAGTTGCACAAATACTGCTATCCTAAGGGGTCATTTTCAGAATATGATTTTTAGTCTTACATTTGTCTGGCTGAAATATGGCAGGTTTGTTCTCAGACCATAAGCAAATTTCTTTGAACCCTTTGAGACAAAAAGTGTTTTAGTTGTTTTCAAGAATCAAGACAGTGGAAAAAAACCATTATATATTATAATTGCAATATTTTTTTTAAAAAATCCTCTCTTCCTCCCCCCACCCCCAGCAAGTTAGTGGTAGAAAATTGAAGTTTGGCAGAGAAATAGAAGCTGATACTCCTTCCCCTGAGGTGAATGCCCAAACTCCCATTGAATGCAATGGTGCAGGACCAGGACCCAAGTTGCAGATGTACCTTTTAGTGGTCTGTTGGAAATCAGTTATGATTTATCAACATTTTAAGGATTTAAACATGTGCATGCACAGTAGAGTTTCCAGTGCAATCTTCTGACAGTCTGGCATTGTTCTATTGGTTCCGAGCAGGGGGCATACTTAGGAAAGTTCGTAGGTAGTGCTATTTTAGCAATTGCACATTACATGCTGATTTCAATGGGTTTGAGGATCAAGGTATCACTCAGTGCAGGAAAGAATGGTAGATATGAAGCATGTAGTATGAGGTGTGGAGGAGCTTCACTTAACATAATTTCTGTTCCCTGATATTTACACTTTACCGTACTTAGAGATGTACATGTCAAGATAAAACACTGAAACAATACACTCAGCGTCAATATCCTGGGGAAACTGCAGGGTTACATACATATTCTACTTACAAGTGACAAAGCTGTGCAATTAGAAATTTCTCTAGTAAATTTGATTTAGATGGGACAGATTTACTGTAGCATATTTAAATACAAAATTTGTATCTTCTTTAAAAAGTGTAAAATCCATACTGTATAATAGAGGCTTAATTTTCACAAGTATGCATGCAGTTTTGAGCCCAATTTGTATGCAAAATTATTGGTGGAAACGTTTCCCCCCTGCCTAATTCACCTCCATGAAATGTGAACGTCAGAGACCAACTGGAACCATTTAAAGGCCGATATAGCCAACTACTTCCTCACTCTTATTTTTAAAAATAAGTAAATGAGAAGTCAAAGAATTATGTTAATGCCATCTTAGACTGCACATTGGTTGATTTTTGTGGTTTTCAATCTAAAAGTTCACGTGAACATGCTGCAAACATAGCATGTACTGCCCTTTCACTTGCTTTAAAGGTACAGGATAATGTATCATTGCTTATGTCATGCAATAGGTACCATAAAATATATAGGAAGTCCACCGCAGTCAAGTTAACAGTGCTGCTGGAAAAATCTTTGCATTTCTTTCCTTTTTGTGACTTAACTGTGCAAAGTTTATAATAGATTTGGCATGTAATATTTGTTTCAATTACAATGATTTTCCATTAAATTGCAAATTAGCTCTGTTGGAGACAGTGGAAAGAAGAGAGTTTTAGATTGGGGTAGCATCTATGGATTATTGGGTCTAATTTAGAGGGCTCTAATTTCCCTTGGGGATGGTGCACTGACTTCATTCCTTTAAGTTTCCATGTAACATGGTTAAGTGCGTCCCTAGGTATTTTCATTGGTTCACATTGCATTCACTCTGAGGCCTAGCCATTGTCCTCCTTCCATGGTTTGAGCACCACAGAAAGGGTTTTCTAACCTGGCCAGGCCTGGCTGAGGTTCAGAATTTATGGGTTCGTAGCCTAGGCTCAAAATTTTACCTTTGTGCTGTATTACAGACTATATTTTCTCCTATCATTCACTTTCTTTTCTCCCCATGAGAACAGCTCCATGAGGTGACCTGAATAATATCTGTGGGAAAACCTGTGGGGTTAAGTTGCCTCCTTCAATAGGTGGTGCATGGAGACAGACTGCCCTACCAAGACTCCCTGGAGTAGGCTGACCAGACAGAAAGTATGAAAAATCAGGACAGAGGGTGGGGGGTAATAGGCTTCTATATAAGAGACAGCCCCAAATATCAGCAGAGAGTCCTGCGGCATCTTATAGACTAACAGACGTATTGGAGCATGAGCTTTTTTGGATGAATACCCACTTCGTCGGATGCAACATCCTACGAAGTGAGTATTCACTCAAGCAAGCTCATGCTCCAATATGTCTGTCAGTCTATAAGATGCCACAGGACTCTCTGCTGCTTTTTACAGATCCAGACTAACACGGCTACCCCTCTGATACTTAGCCCCAAATAGCGTGACTGTCCCTATAAAATCGGGACATCTGGTCACCCTACCCTGGAGCCACAATACCTGGGTTGTGAATGGCTCTGGAAGCTCAGCTGCTGTTTCACAGAGTTGTTGCAGGAGCATACCCCACTCTTGGTCCTTCCTATATCCTTTGGAGTGGACACTACTGCTGAACATGCTAGCCTGGATCAGGCTGGGCAGGGCAGCCAAGGAATATGGCAATCAGATGACTCCAGTAACTGCCAATGCTAAAACTGTCTTTCATCAGTTGTTCTAACTGAGAAAGGGAGGTGGTAGAAACACGGACCATTTCCTCCCTGGACATAGTGGGCAAATCTAGGTCAATTACCCCTAAGAAAATGCTTCCAGAAAATAAGCTCTATTCAATTATTTAGCAACATCCCAGAAGTAATCCCCAGACATTTTTCAAATGATTTCCCCTGGAGTGGGATACAGGGGCAGGCAGCAGCCAGAATACTGCAATGGATAAAACTCTGATTTCACCACAAGAAATATTGAATGCTGCAAATTCAAATACAGTAGTTTAAACATCAGAGATTCCCACTTTATTCTCTGTCTCACTATACATTTGTTCACCCCAAATAAGGAATTTTCCATACTAAGTTGCAAAATCAATATGAGACTTACTGTAGCATGTAGAGTAACCCCCCCCCCAGACATTTTAACCTAAAACATAATATATGTGTGCGCCTTTCAGGGATAATCTGCTGGATTTTGAAGCCTCCTTAAAACTCACTGATTGAAAGGAAGAGTGGAATAGCATTGTACTTTTGTTACTAGATTGAATGTCAAAAATGACTCTAGCCTGGCATTCATCCACTCAGACTTTCAAAGTGTATTTCAGAGACTGACAAGTGTTGAACCCGGAATGCCTAGTGGACTAGGGACATTGGTTTTCTGACTGGTGGGAGACTGGATTCTTCTATATAACTTGTGGGGTGGGGACATTTATTATTAAAGCACCAAGGTCTGAACTTTTAGAACTCAACTGGCAAGTTACAGAGGACACCTCTTCAGACCTGCTAATTGCCTTAGATAACAAAACAGCATTCCCTAGGTAACTGAACTATTCCCAAAGTATTCCCTTAGACAAGGTGGATGAGACGATGTCTTTTATTGGACCAACTTCTGTTGGTGAGAGACACAAGCTTTTGATACACATAGGGCTTGGCTACACTTGAAAGTTGCAGCGCTGGTGGAGGCTTTCCAGCGCTGCAATTAGTAACCGTCCACACCTGCAAGGCACATCCAGCGCTGCAACTCCCTGGCTGCAGCGCTGGCTGTACACCTGGTCTGGTTGGGGTGTAACGATTGCAGCGCTGGAGATCCAGCGCTGCTCGTCAGGTGTGGCCACACACCAGCGCTGTTATTGGCCTCCAGGGTATTAGCAGATATCCCAGAATGCTTTTATAAATTACTCTCTTTGTTTTGTTATGCAGCCTCTCTTTGTTTTGTTGTGAACGGGGAGCTCCGGAGCTCCGTTGATCCCGGAGCTGCTTATAACACAGCTCCTGTTTGCTTTGATCAATCTGTACCTGGCTGTGAACAATCAAATAAGATAATGAGGCAGGCAGGGAGTGAGTGTTTGCTTGACAGAGAAATAGCGGGGAGTCCGTTGGATGCAGGCTGTTTGCAATTAAGAGTTAAGACTAAGGGGTCGCGAACATTTTCTGATTTTTCAAGGCAGGAAGCTAAACACACAGTGTTGGCTCCAAAAATCCACTCTCTCTCTCCCCCCGCTCCCTGTCACACTACAGCCCCACCCCATCCCCCTCTTTTGAAAAGCACGTTGCTGCCACTTGAACGCTGGGATAGCTGCCCATAATGCATCACTCCCAACAGCGCTGCAAATGTGGCCACACACCAGCGCTGGTAGCTGTGAGTGTGGCCACACACCAGCGCTGTCCCTACACAGCTGCACGACCAGCGCTGTAACTCCCAGCGCTGCAACTTTCAAGTGTAGCCAAGCCCATAGGCATGTGTGGTCACAGGGGGGTTTATTTCTGTATTGTCTCTGGGTGGCCCGTTCCATGATGAGATCTACTGGTGGATTGTCCCTGTTTGAGAAGGCAGTTTTGACTGTGTTAAGGTGTACATCTTGGACTTTCTCCTCAGAGCATATTCTGTGGTATCTGCATGCCTGGCTGTAGATAACAGATTTCTTGCTGTGTTTGGAGTGGTTACTGGATCTATGAAGGTAGGTGTGATGATCTGTGGGTTTCTTGTATATGGTATATGTATATATTTGTAGGGTTTCATTGTTGAAGCTGATTGTGGTGTCCAAGAACTTGATGCTAATGTGGGAGTTCTCCGGAGAGTTTTTAAATGGATGGGTGGTGGTTGCTGAAGTTGTGGTGAAAATCTCTGAGGGAGTTTAAACTGTCTGTCCGGGAGATGAAAATATCATCCTTGTATCTCAGATATATCATTGGTTTCATGGTGCATTTGTCCAGAAATTCTTTAAGATGGCCCAAGAAGAGGTTAGCATACTGGGAAGCCATCCTAGTACCTATGGCTGTTCCCATGGTTGGACAAAATGTTTGTTGTTGAATGTAAAATTGTCACCCCACAATGGACCTCTTATGGGTATCAAACAACTACAACCCATACTCTATAGGGACCCCATCTTGAACCCCCACTTCTGGCCTTCAAACCACCTCCCAACCTCGAAGCTCATCATCCAAAGCAAACTCCCCATAGACCAAGACACATCAACTCAAAGCGGCACCAGACCCTGCTGGAACAACAGATGCAAATCCTACAGATATATCTCCACCGGTACAATGATCAACAGTACCCACAACACACCTTGTCTTGGAAAACACTGCCCCACCCAAGTGAAAAACTGCCTCTTGCAAATCCTGGAAAAAATTACTTGGGAAGTTTTCCTGGAGGCCCCTCGTTTTTTCCACCTCTCCCTCGGGAAAGCCGAGAAAGAAAACAAACAAAAGAGAAACCCAGTTGTTGCCACCAGCTAATTGAAAAACATATGCACAGACCTTTTAAGACACAAAACCAATCACGTTCTTAAAAATGGTAAATTTTATTAAAAACAAAAAGAAAGAAAATACATCTGGAACTTAGGCTTTTGTTAGATTTTAAAAGAGCAATTCCAAAAATTAAGCACCCAAAATAGCTGTCTTGGGGTTTCAGCTTAAAGGTTATAAGCAAACAAAAGCATCTGGGGTTAGCACAGAGAAGTCCACAAGCCTTACAAAAAATAAAAGAAATAAACCTAATCACGTAACATTCCCTGTCCCAATGAATCCTTTTAGGTATGCACGATGAATTTTCAAACCTGGTCCAAACTTTACACAGCATTCCAGCTTCCCCCGTCTCTTCAGCCCAGAGAGAACAACAGAGACACAAAGGGAAAGCTTTTTTCCCCCATTTTAAAGAGTTCTAGCCTTCCGACTGGTTCTTTTGGTCAGGTGCCCACTTGCTTTTCTTTACCTGGGGGCCTTTTAAACCCTTTACAGGTAAAGCAAAGTAGCCACCAAAAGGGACTTTATAGCTAACTGGCTGGCTGGGTGTCCATAAAAGGGAGCTCTCCCTTCATTTATCACAGGTGTTAATTGAAAAACATATGCACAGAACTTTTACCACTCTACCTTGAATGGTCCCTAGCTACTTATGCTAAATGGTCTGTTCCACCTTGCATTTTGCTGTGATGCTGGGTGTACCTTTCCCAGACCTGAAGAAGAGCTCTGTGTGGCTCGAAAACTTCTCTCTCTCACTAACAGAAGTTGGTCCAATAAAAGATATTACCTCGCCCACCTTGTCTCTAATATCCTGGGACCAACAAAGCTACAACTACACTGCATAATGTATTCCCTGTAATTCTAGATGCTATTAGAAATGTTGAAAAGTCTTGTGGCACCTTATAGACTAACAGACGTTTTGGAGCAGGAGCTCCAACGAAGCCGACGAAGTGGGTCTTCACCCACGATAGGTCATGCTCCAAAACGTCTGTTAGTCTATAAGGTGCCACAACATTCTTTGCTGCTTTTACAGATCCAGACTAACACGGCTACCCCTCTGATACTAGAAATGTTGAGCTAATCATCTCTCTTTAGCTCAGATAAAACTCACAAGTTCGTACCCTGAACAGTGCCTTTGTGTTTTTTCAGGGAACAGTTTACTGGCTCCAATTCCCAATCTTCAAGGATACTCATAAGTTTCACAAAAAAACACAGCCAATCAATCATCCCAAGAGTGCTGACCAGATGTTCCATATTAGCTAGCAAATGATCACTTATCACAACTAAATTGTAGTCAATCAGCAGCCAACACCCTTTCTTTGGCATGGAGAAGAGCACAACATGTATGGTCAGAACGGAGCAGGATTAACTGTGTTGTGAACTTCTGCTAATTAAACCCTCTATTAGCCTGCTCTTAATCAAAGCAAATGGCACAGGGTATGATATGCAGACAGGTACAACTGTGCGTAGCAGCCATGCAGGTGTTTAATTTTATATTTAGCAAGCGTGCTAAGCAGCAGTCAATTTTTTTTGGTAGGGGGTTCAAAGACACGTATGTCTCAGAGTAAAATTAGTTTGCCATTATTAAGTTACTCAATCAACCTCACTACCTCCACGTTCAATCTCAGCCTCTAGGGTCTGAATTAGAGAGGCAGATGTATACACTGGGAAGCTTTCCAAAAGTAATTTTAATTTTTCATAAAAGGGGAAGGCTGAATGCTAGCTCTACTAAGCAGCACGTTTCTGTCTACTGTGATGCCATCAGAAGCACTGAACGCAGGACACGATCAGAACATGATGGGTACTGGGCAAGTCAGAGGGAGATGAAAATTAGAGACACTGTAGGTATCACTCAAACTATAAAGCCACAATCTCCATAGTGTAAAAGACCTATTAAAAACAGCATGAAGGAGATGGCCTACAAGAGGATGTGTGAACAGAGAAAATAAATCCAAATCCAGGCACAGAATGAAACCTACAAAGAGACAACTGGGATGATCAAAAACCGGCTAAAATATCTGCAAAACTAATAGTAAAAGAGTCCAAGCAGCATCTAAGTATTTCACAAATGGATGGCCTAATCTGGCACTCCTTGTGCACCAAAAAGTCCCACTAAACTCAATGGGTGTTTTAGGTGTACAGAAAAGCAGAATTAAGGGGAAAGTAGAAAAATATTGCAGCTGTTAAAAGAAAATTGCCAAACTCTTTTCTTTTGGGGTAAGTGAGAGATTAGGTAAAGGACAGCAGGCAGTAGAATCAGGAACACAATGCGAAAAAATTACTTTCAGGGAAAAAAATGGAAACATCCTTTCTGACAGGCAAGTAATATGCCCAGAATTAAACCAGGTAGAACTAGTCAGTATCTTCTTATGTGTCAAAGAAATAAATACATATAGCACATCCAGGGTCGGATGTGTGGTGGTTTCTGTACAGCAGGATGCTTTTTCTTGTTAAATCAGATTCATAGTTAGCACTGGCACACTGCTGTTCTTTGGATGGCTGGATCGTAGGTACTCTAGTAGCACTGAATAAGGCACCATCAGTAGTATTATCAGCAAACCCCTCTAATGCAGTTTCTGTTGATAAAGTGGATGAATCTATAAAGTGCTTGACAAAGGATCCAATGCTATAGAAGTGGCTACAATTAATTCCCCCCACTATGGCTTAACCTTCTTTCATTCCAGGAAGGAAATATAAGTCTTTTGCCACTGCAGATAGCCACATTTATAACAACCAAGAATACAAAATGTCTAGCCAATGATTTGTATTAGTGAAATTATGTTCTTCATCTACATTTCTCACATTTACCAACAGTTAGCACAGCATGGGATTTGATCCACCACAATATTTCTCTTTATCTACAACAGGAAATATCTGTGATGTCTTAAATACGATGGTGTGGTAATCATTGATAAGAGTTGATTTTTAAGAGTGACCACTGTACAATGTTTCCTAGTTTATTTGGTCTTCACTGTAAAATTTCATCCAGAACTACTGATCTGCATTTCTTTCGCATGATATAATGAATTCATCATGAAACTTTCTCTCCAACTGCATAGTGTCAACAATCTTTTATGCTGTTTAATGTTATACCCGTCATTCTTAGTAGTTGAAGTTGACAAGAATATAGAGAATTGTTTATTCCAAGAGAACACTACTTAATTTCATCAATCCATCAGACAGTAAGGGGTGATTTTAACCACTCACAAAAAGATTATAGAATAAAAGATTATTCTACTGGCAAATGATGAACTGGATAACGTAGTACTAGGTCTTTTATTTTTGGCTTATAAGATTTGATAACATTTAAAATTTAGATACTTTGGAAACAACTATTATTTCCAGTTATAATCGTCTCATTGTTTATGATAAAGACAGCATTTCATAGGAACCTTAATAGACACGTTGTAGAATTTCCAAGTATTGTATAAGTAGTAGCATTATTTGTATGAGTTTTCCGCAAACAGCAAGTGGGGGACTCATGGAATTGCTCTACTTTACCCTATTCTGATATCTCCAAGAATTTGGCAATGACTTTCTGTTGCTGTGGAACTGACATATCTGAGGTTGCATAAAGACGAAAGAATGGTCCTGATCCTGCAAACACTTATGCATGGGACAAAACTTTAGGCACCTAAGTAGTTCCTCAATGGGACTACTCAAGTGCACAAAGTTACTCTCTTTCATAGATGTTCGCAGGATTGGAATCTAGGTCCCCTGTACACAGCTACCGTTCAAGTCTCTGTTTCCTATCACAATGCATTTTATGACTCAATTTTGATGCAAGAAGTTCCATAGTTTGCAAAAATTGGAGATAACACAAAGGGTAACCCTGACTGACAGGGAGAATAAGTGCTGACCTGTCTTTTATCCACTAGACATTCTCTATTAAGATATGGTCCATACTATGAAAAAGAGTGAAAAGCTCTGTTGTAGAGCTTAATGCAGGAGCATGCTATAGCACAATAGGCCAGTTCAACAAATACACTGGAGATGTCAATTTGACTTTTCCCACCTAGACTGCGGATTCAAGAGTAATATTAGTGTTACATGATAAACTACATGAGAGTGTATTTCCACAAATAAGTCTCCTGATGGGTGAAAGTAACATAGATGACTTACCAGTACAGGGACCTGGCTCCAGGCTCCCGGAAGGGGTGGGGCTTTGGGCAGAAGGGATGGGGCTGGGGGTGAGCCTTCCTCAAGCAAGCCCATCTGTGCTTCCTGGCCCATGCCACCCAGGCCTCCGGCGGAGATTTAAAAGGGCCCGGGCCTCTGATTGCTGCCACAGGAGTGGCAGCAGCAGTGGCCAAGAATCCAGGGTCCTTTTAAATCACCAGGCCCTGGGGCAGCTTCCCATTTTACCCCCACTGTCGGCGACCCTGCTGGTAGGGTCCCTACTGGCAGGGCTGCCGACGGGGTGTGGGCAAAAGGGGCTGTGATGTTAAAGTGCTGCTGTGGCTGCGTACAGGCCAGTACTGGAGGCCACTTATCGGTACGCTGTACCAGCCCACTTCCACCCTTTTCTACTGAAGCTTTTTCTGATGAAATTCATATGAGATTTTATGTCTTTATTAAATAATTAGAAAGTTGAGGGATAAACGTGGTCCCATGATGCACCACAGCAGTTCAGCTGGAGTGGGGAGAGCCTGTTGCATCATGGGAGAAGTAGTCTGGCCCAGGGAGCCTAGACCACAGAGAATGAGAACTTGAGGCAACCAGACATCATCATCTTGCAAGATACAGTGGTAGCTCAGAATGATGCAAGTTAACGTCGAATTGACCCAAAATAAAATGTTTTGATCTGGTTCAACAAAACTGAAATGTTTAATTTTGAGTTGACCCAACCCAAATGAAATATTACATTCTGATTTTCCAGATATAAAATAGAAAGATTGACTAAAGTTATATGGAAACTACATTTTCCATCAAAAAGCTTCTTCAACGGAAAATTTCTGAGTGGCTCTAGTGTTAAACAATTTTGGGTTTCATATGCAACAGTTGGCAAGGATGGCAAAAATCTAAATAATGGCAAAGCTCACTTGACAGCCTAATTCCAAGATGACATTCAACACCACATGGGACAGATGCTTTTTGTATATTATAAATAGAAAGAATTTTTTTTCTTATGATCAAATTTGTTGATTGTATCTAGACTGACTTTTCTTTACTCAAAGGCTGCAGTATAAAACATTAAAGTGCAAGAGATTGTTTTACTCAAAAAGCATACATAACATGGAAGACAAAGGACATTGTTGCCAGCAGTTTATATTACATTCATCACACGTTTATTAAAAACCCACAGACATTGTTTAGTCAGCACTTTTATTTCAAAACGCTTTCCTCTTCTATTTCTGGAGACGTAACAAGATTTCTTTAAATATTTAAAGGCTCCCTTTTTAGAAATAACTGAATTGGCTTCTTGTATAGCAGATGCAAAGAAAATGGATGAAACACTAGTTATACCACAGAGAATTAGAAATACTAGCATAATAGATATTCAGGTCAAAATAAACATAAAATTGAAGTCTACAAAATGATTGTAGGAAATGTCAAAATTTATATTTATTACATTAATTCAAAGACATTTTTCAGCAATAGAAATGATTTGTTCAGGCTGTTGTGTAGCTGCACTTTACATTTAATATAAATTATACCAATAAACAACATTGGGCTAAACTATATAAGCCCAGTCTGGATTTCAAAAGTGATTCTTTTTTGTATTAAGTATAATGAATTCCTTGAAATGAATAATTCACTATGGTTATTTCTGATTTTCCTCTTGTGTATATGTTCAAGAAAATAGTACCCTGAGGCTTGAATGTTTACCAAATAAATACTTGTTACCTTAATGTTTGTTCAAGATACATAAGAAAGTCTCTGCATTACTAAGGCATTCTATCATTCTTTTCTCTGCAAGACTATATAAGGCAAGTCAAGGAACCAAAATTACCAGCTGACTCAAAAAGTCTCTGTTTCTACACCAACAGTTGGACACAATAATACATACAGTATGCAGGGATATTCCTTTTGATCTTTGGAGGAGTGATTATGGTGTGTTGATTAGGAGCCTGAATTGTCACAGATTTGAGGTGTAGCAGATGGAAAGTAGAGGAAATACTACGGGAATTTTGCAGAGTGAATGAGAAGGAACTTTATGGGCAGAGAGGCAAAACCATGCTCTGAAGTGTCCCTAGCCTCTGTTTGCCAGAAGCTGGGAATAGGTGACAGGGGATGGATCACTTGATGATTACCTGTTCTCTTCATTCCCTCTGAAGCACCTGGCATTGGCCACTGTCGGATACTGGGCTACAGGTCTGACCCAGTATGGTTGTTCTTATGAATTGACTAAAATTCACCTACTATATTGACATAAGGAAGAATGATAGCGATTTCAGATTCCTTGCACACTCACACTTTGTGGCTACATTGGCTTTGACAAAAAATTGGCAAAAAATTCTTGTTGGGTCTTTAAAGGTACGATTGGGCAAACAGATATGGGGCCGAAACCGACAAGATTTGCTCAGTAGGAGCTGAGGGCTGAGTAACACCATATAGGATAGGGCCAAGATCGTGCACAAAAAAGTATGTGTTTCTTTAAATGGAGCGGAAGGGAAATAAAAGCAGGTCATATAACAGCAGCACTCCATATAGAGAGTCATATTTTAAACGTGAGCAGCTCAGCCTTTTTGGCACATTTTTAGCTTGCAATATTAAAAATTACACGTGTCTGATCAGACGTATACTAGGTAGTGGTATGTTCTCTTTCGAGAATCAAATGCTAAGCAGTGAGTTGGGTAAGCTTGGAAAAGAACAGATCCTACAACCACAAAAGATGTTTCCCCCCCCCACTGTTCTCTTGTGGCTATACAGAATCAGAATTGGTGGTGTATGGCAGGAAAGGGGCACTGACTGCAGAAAAGCATAATAAATGCCACCTTCCTTTGGCTTCCCCCAAAGAACTGAAAATATCTACTTTGACAAGGTGGCCCATATGTCCACAGGAAATGCAAATGTAGTAATGTTATTGTTAATTCAGTTGGGATTAAATTTCTAAAGTGGACTTCACTTTATCTGTGCTCCGAATTAGTCCCCTAGTTCATATGTGAAATTTAAAGATTTTTTTTAAAAAAAAATCATGTTGAATTCTTCCTTTCATCATTAAGGGTATGTCTACACTATGAAATTGGGTCGATTTTATGCAGTCGATTGCATATGTCCATACTAAGCGCATTAAGTCGGTGGAGTGCGTCCTCACTACTGTGGCTAGCATCGACTTACAGAGGGGTGCACTGTGGGTAGCTATCCCACAGTTCCCGCAGTCTCTGCTGCCCATTGGAATTCTGGGTTAAGCTCCCAATGCCTGATGGGAGCAAAAATATTGTTGTGGGTGGTTTTGGGTACATGCCGTCAGTCACCGCTCCCTCCGTGAAAGCAATGTCAGACAATCGTTTCGCACCTTTTTCCCGTGCAGATGCCATACCATGGCAATCATGGAGCCTGCTCAGCTCAGCTCCCCATCACCACTGCTGTTGAGTCCTGGGTGCTTCTGTCAGCAGATGGTGCAGTAGGACTGCTAACCATCTTCATCCACTGCTTCTGCTGCAACTCTGGTCTCCTGCTCTTGTAAATGAGCTAAGTCTCAATAGCAAATTTCTCCAAGTTGTCAGTCATCTAACAGTCATCATGCACCGCTTCCACTGCAACTCTGCTCTCCTGCAGACGGCCTATCATGGCATGCATGGAGCCCGTTCAGCTCATCGTCACTGCTGCTGTTGTGAGCATTGTAAACACCTCGTGCATTATCCTTGAGTATATGCAGAACCTGGCTAAGAGACGGCAGCATGAAGATGATCGTGAGGAGAACGTGGACACAGACATTCCTGAAAGCACAGGCTGTGGCAATTGGGACAGCATGGCAGCACTGGGACTGGTTGATACAGTGGAACGCCAATTCTGGGCCAGGCAAACAAGCACAGACCAGTGGGACTGCATAGTGTTGCGGGTATGGGATGATTCACAGTGGCTGCGAAACTTTTGCATGCGTAAGGCCACTTTCCTGGAACTCTGAGTTGCTTTCCCCCACCCTGAAGTACAGGAATACCAACATGAGAGCTGCCTGACAGTTGAGAAGCGAGTGGTGATAGCTCTGTGGAAGCTTGCAAGGCCTGACTGCTACCGGTCAGTCGGGAATCAATTTGGAGTGCGAAAATCTACTGCGGGGACTGCTGTGATCCAAGTAGCCAATGCAATCACTGATGTTCTTTTATCAAGGGTAGTGACTCTGGGAAATGTGCAGGTCATAGTCAATGGCTTTGCTGCAATGGGGTTCCCTATCTGTGGTGGGGTAATAGATGGAACGCATATCCCCATCTTGGCACTGGACCACCTTGCCAACCAGTACATAAACCACAAGGGGGTACTTCTCAATGGTGCTGCAAGAACTAGCGGATCACAAGGGAAGTTTCACCGACATCAACGTGGGATGGCCGGGAAAGATGCATGACGCTTGCATCTTTAGGAACTCCAGGCTGTTCAAGCAGCTGCAAGAAGGGACTTACTTCCCAGACCAGAAAATTACCATTGGGGATGTTGAAATCCCAATAGATATCCTTGGGGACCCAGCCTATCCCTTGCTCCCATGGCTCGAAGCCTTACACAGGCAGCCTGGACAGTAGTAAGCAGCAGTTCAACTATAGGCTGAGCAAGTGCAGAATGGTGGTAGAATGTGCCCTTGGATATTAGAAAGCTTGCTGGCGCTGTTTGCTGACTAGGTCAGACCTTAGCGCAACTAACATTCCCATTGTTATTGCAGCTTGCTGTGTGCTCCATAATATCTGTGAGAATTAGGGGGAGATGTTTATGGCAGGGTGGGAGGTTGAGGCAAATCGCCTCATGCTCCATTATGAGCAGCCAGACACCAGGGTGATTAGAAGAGCACAGCTAGGCGCACTGCACATCAGAGAGGCTTTGAAAACCAGTTTCAAGACTGGCCAGATTTTCAGTGTGTCAATTGTGTGTGTTTCGCCTTGATGCAAACTTGCCCCTTTGTTGATTTTAATTTCCAAGCCAACCGCCCTCCCACTTCAAAATAAAGTAGCTATTGTTTTGAAACCATGCTTTCTTTCTTTAATAATTAAAAAAAATAGATAACGGACAAGGTAGCCCGGGTGGGATGGGGGAGGAGGGAAGGACAAGGCCACATTGTTATTGTAGCCACACTACAAATCAAACTGCTTGAATGACAGCCTTCTGTTGCTTGAGCCATCCTCTGGAGTGTAGTAGCTGGGTGCCCGAGCTTCCCTCCCGCGTTCTTGGGTGTCTGGATGAGGAGGCTATGGAACATGGGGAAGCAGTTATACAGTGGATGCAGCGGGGGTCTGTGCTCTTGTTGGCTTTCCTGCAGCTCCAAAACATGCTTCAGCATGTCCGTTTGCTCCCCATTAGCCTCAGCATCATGTCCTGCCTCCGCTCATCACACTCACTCCATTCTTTCCTGGCCTCTGTCACTGCATGCCTCCATGCATTGAGCTGTGCCTTATCAGTGCGGGAGGACTGCATCAGCTCGTAAAACATGTAATCACAAGTGCATTTTCTTCACCTTCTAATCTGCGATAACCGTAGAGACAGAGTTGACAGAGGGAGCGTAGAAACATTTGCACCTGGGGGGAAATAAAAAGGGAGAGTAAAATTGGGTTGGCTTCTTATGCCTTCATAACATGTGGGAATGGTTTTCAAACTGCAGCGCCCCCCTTTCCCAGAGCAAGCAATGGGTTGGGTTTCACATTTAAAAGGAGGGGCTTCAGTATTCAGGTAGATGTGCAGCACATATCTACCCCCACCACACCACGTGGCTATTCTCTGGGATGATCCCTTCTCCCCTCCCCCTGCTGCATGGCTATTCTCCGGGATGATCCCTTTTTGGCCAAGCGCATACAGCTCAGCACGAATGGGGTCCTTTTACTGTTCCCTTACAAAAATTCCCCTATTTCAACCAGGTGACCATGAACACTATTGCTTTTAAACCCTGTACTGTTATAAATGTGCACTCACCAGAGGCGCCTTCAGGGTCGGGGATCCCGCCTTGGGAGGGTATTGGCTCCAGGGTGATGAAAAGTTCCTGGTTGCCGGGGAGAATGGATTCACCGCTTGCCTGCTGCGCATTCTCCTCCTCCGCGTTCCATGAGACTCCCCCCTTGCAAGTGTCCACAGACAGTGGTGGGATAGTGGTAGGGTCCCCTCGTAGAATGGCATGCAACTGTTCATAGAAGCAGCATGTATGGGGCTCTGACCCAGAGCAACCGTTTGCCTCCTTGTCTTTTGGTAGGCTTGCCTGAGCTCCTTAACCTTCACACAGCACTGCTGTGTGTCCCTGGGGTAGATTCTGTTCAACATGCCCTGTGAGATTTTGGCAAATATATTTGCATTTCTTCTTTTGGATCAGAGTTCTGCCTGCACAGATTCTTCCTCCCATACAGCTATCAGATCCAGCGTCTCCCTTTCAGTCCATGCTGTCGCTCCTTTGAGATTCTGGGACTGCATGGTCACCTGTGCTGCTGAGCTCGTCATGCTGACCAAACAGGAAATGAAATTCAAAAGTTCCCAGGGCTTTTCCTGTGTACCTGGCTAGTGCATCAGAGTTCAAAGTGCTGTCCAGAGCAGTCACAATGGAGCACTCTGGGATAGCTCCTGGAGGCCAATACGGTCGATTTGCATCTGCATTACACCAAATTCAACCCAGCAAGGTTGATTTTAGCGCTACTCCCCTCGCCGAGGAGTACAGAAGTTGATTTTAAGAGCCCTTTAGGTCAACAGAATGAGGTCGATTGTGTGGATGCACTCATTATAAAATCGACCTAACGCAGCTAAATTTGGCCTAATCCCGTAGTGTAGACCAGGCCTAACTCTTCCTGGATGGAAATCTATCCGGAAGCAGATGCAGGGGATTTTCTTCAGAATTCTTGTGTAGGCATGCAAGGTTTGGCAAATTGTACATCTCCCCTGATGGGCAGGGACTCCATTGGTAGCCTAATACCTGCCCTAATAGTAGGTCTCCAAATAGCCCATACTTACAGAAGTGCCCCAAAAGTTTTAGCCTGCATGGCCCACCTCTACTCTAAATTCCAAGTGATAGTTCAGAAATCAGTATGTGCAGCTATACATTTAGCAATCCAGGATGGGATCTACCATACTGTGATAAAAGGTAGTGTTTTGCTGTCATGAAACAATTTTAGTTTATAGCTTTCTCTAAGGGGTCCATCAGGAAACTCCTCGAGATTATAGTAAGCCCAGTAAACAAGACAGAAATAGAGTTATAGTCAGTTTGTTCTTTGTGTAAAGTGGATCCATGCTGACAATGTTCCTTGCATTTTAGGTCCAATGTAGGGGAAGAAGGAACAACAACAGAATAGCAAAGTATAATACAAAAGGTTGTCTCATGGAAAGAGATACTGTGATTATGGGCGCAATAGAAGGATCTAAGATAGATAATTATTTTACACTCAAACTTAATTACTTGGGTGCTCCTTTCATTAATAGGTTTAAGCTAAATTTTCCAGAAGTGCTTATATACATTGTCAACTGGATTTAGGCACTTCTGGAAAGTTTAGCCTTATGGCTTTCCATCATTTGGTTATTGTTACGAACAGAACGCCTGAATTCAACACTACATAATACTCAGTTGATGTGAATCAAACAATGACATGATCAGTGAAGAATCAGAGAAAAGATTCTGAGAAGACGTTCACTATGTAGCCAGTGCAAAGTTAAAACATTCAGCCTAAGTCTGTTTCAGAGCAAATGCTTTTAAAACTACTTATTCATAGTTAACTGTTAGACTCAAAAGAAAGCAATCTTTCTGAGATTCTATGAGAAGAATACGTTTGCCTACTAGACAGCTCCAGCTAAATTGTAAATGTTTGGAGAGTTTAGAATTCAATGTATTTGGTTAGCGCTCTGTGTCTTGTTTTATGTGCAATGGTTGTGATGTATTCCAGCTTCATTTTGGTCCAAGAGTTAGTTCTCCATAGGACCACACACAATGTGTGTCTCCTCTATAGCAGGCTGTATCTGAACACAAAATGGCAGCTGACTATGCAAAAGGTCTTTTCTTTCCGCTTATAAGTGCGCTGCAGGTATGCACAAAAAAAATCTCCAACTCATAATAGATACAAATTACATATACTACAATAATATTTTGCTCTTTGTTATGCAAAACCTAAAGATGATTTAAAAAGAACTATTTGCATCTGATGGATTATTGGTAATGCTAATTTCATAAATCCTGATCCTGCCACACTTGTGTGTGCGCGTGCACACGGGCATGTGTGTATTAAATAAAGACTTTCAGACACTTTTCAAAAATCAAAGCATTAGTAACTTCATCAAAAGGAGAGGATGGAATTTATTGCTATCATTGGGCATAGTACAAGAAAGATCATTTGCAGAATACACAGTATAGCCATAACACTAATCAATTAAGACTTTCCCCTGTGGTTTAATAATTTAATTGGATCTGTCAAATGAAATTCAGAATTTTTTATATTCATTGAACCACAAGAGAATAACAATATTTTGAAATCTGTGGGATACAGGAGTAGGCTGGTAGCACCCATAAAATTATTTGTAAGGTTGCTGACAAGCAATATTCCAACTAAGTCAAACAAATTACTGTCAAAATTGAAATTTAACCATGTCAGTGAAAACAGAATTTTACTTATTTCCATAGAAAAGTTGCATTGTAAAAATGGAAAGGACACACTCCTTGGACTTATTAAAATAAATATAACATTATAATTAAAATGGATGCTAAATTGTAAAAATTACCTAGAAACACTGAACAGATGAGCACAGGGAAATGGCACACATATCAAAGCACTCAAGAAGGAAATGAGAATAAATACTCCCTCTAGTAAATGTTGCATCTCTACATAAGCAGTGCGATGTCAGCGCAGTCTAATAGTGTAGCTGATGTAATTAAACAACACAATTCAGGTTTATTATATAACCAGATGGAAGGCTGTAGGCAGGCTGAAACAGCACTAAAGGAAGATTCAATTAAGTTGGCAGAAGATCTAATTATGCAATGCTAGAACCAAAAGCATAGAAATTGGATCAGCTCAGTTTTAAAACTTCTTTCCAATTGTTGAAAAGTTTAATTCTACACCGACATTTCACAGATTATTTTTTGTGTCTTTTTTAAAAAGGATAAAAGGGACATGAAAAATGTAGCATTATCTTTGGTTTTACTGGTCTGAAAAATACTGTATATTTGATATTGCAAATGATTACAGAGAGACGTGTTGCAACAGAATAAACTCCAACTAGACTAGAGACAGGCTTTCATATTTCATCTCTCAAGAGACAGAATATTCATTGGACCTGAACAAATTAAGGTGCAATTAAACCAAATGAACATTTTATTGTTAAAATGCAGACTCTTAAGCACATTGCAGATTGATAAGCATGTCCCCAAAGTCACTAATATCTGATTAATTGAGCTGATATTTAGGCCTACTGTTGACACTTTGAGTGTTCCAGCCTTTTGATACTTTTTCTAATTGTTAAACCAAAATTAATCACTTAATTGCCATCTCCAATCTCTCTCCACTCCCTTCCTATTGCCTATCAATTCCTGGGTGACCTCTCCACTCCAAATGGGCAGATTATTCCTGAACCCTACTTGCTAGCCCACCCCTGTTTTACCTCTCATCAAGCTATGGGCTCTCTGCCATCCGTAGCCAATAATGCACTTTATAGCCAACTACTCACTCCTGCCTCCTATCCTGAAACCAGAGACAGAAGTGGCAGCCTGAGAGGGCAGTGGGACAGGATGTATGAGTATTCACGTCCGAGAAGGACCGGCTTTGTTTAGATGAGCTATCTATCTTCTATTGGGCAGCCTCTTCCAGGAGTTCCTAGATCCTTGGAAGTAGGCCAGTCCTGAGAGTTTAAAAGCCCCTCAAGATTAACCTGTATTCTAAGGGTCAAAACACATAGCTAGAATCTAGCGCATCTTATTTGGGGTTTCCTTTGAAAGCCACTTATAAACTGCAGCTATAGCAGAACATTGCAGCACCACACCTCAAGGCTTTCACTCACAACAGTTCATGCTACTAGTGCTGCTATTCAGTAAGCATGCTGCATGGTCTTACTTTTGATATATAAAGCCCTTAATATGTTGGGCCAGTCTAGCTGTAGAACTGTGTGTTACCCTGTATCCTGCTCTGCATGCAACCAACAGGATCAAAATGGCTGATGAATGTCCCATTTTTAAAATAGGGGAAAAGGCATTACTAACAATGGGATATTTCTTGGAACACATTTCCCCAAGAAAATAGAAGGAAGGGATCAGTGGGTTTTTCTTTGTAAAGGTTCATTCTGTGCTATATCTTATGTAGCGCAAGCACTTCATATCCTATCAGTGTAACTACTACAGAAAGTTGTAGCCACATAAATGTAGCCAGAGACGGAACCTGGGAATTGTCTAAGAAGTGTCAGCTCACCTACATGGTCACTCAGGGCCTACTGTTTTGAGGTCTGCTGAGTTGTATAACTCCACTGTAACCATACATACTCAGCAAAGCACACTGTTGACAGAGGGCTCGCTTTCCATCACCCTGACTTCATCGGCTTCTTTTCACATAGCACCAGTGATGGAATTCCAACATCAGCTCCCAGGTTGGCAGGTGCCATTTGCTGTAGGCCAGCCTGCCAATATGCCCCAGCAGTCTTTGCACTGATTATGACTGAAAGGTGTCAATGCAAAGGTTGCTGGTAAATACAGGGAGAGTAACATTCCAGGGTTCAAACAATAGTGTTTGCCCACACTATTTAAAACTGATTTCTTCTTCATAAGTCTTTTCTATTACAATTTGCCAAGTGCCTCTGTGTTTGATCTGTGGTTTATTTATACCCTTGTCCCCTTTCTTTATGCAATGATATGATTAGACATCTGAAAAATTCAATTGTCTTATTCTTTCTCCTTTCATGTCTATCCCAATTCAATCCTCTTTCAATTTTCCTCTCCTCTCCAGCAATTCCTTAGTAGTATAAATCATCTCTCTCTGATCTGGATAGATTTTATTGGGTCACATCATCATCTTTCAGAGTAGCAGCCGTGTTAGTCTGTATCCGCAAAAAAAAAAACAAAAAAACAGGAGTACTTGTGGCACCTTAAAGACTAACAAATTTATTTTAGCATGAGCTTTCGTGAGCTAAAGCTCACTTCTTCGGATGCATAGAATGGAACACACAGACAGGAGATATTTATACATACAGAGAACATGAAAAGGTGGAAGTATGCATACCAACAGGCAGAGTATAATCAATTGAGATGAGCTATCGTTAGCAGGAGGCAAAAAAACTTTTTGAAGTGATAATTAAGATGGCCCATAGAAGGTGTGAGGAGAACTTAACATAGGGAAATAGATTCAATTGGTGTAATGACCCAACCATTCCCAGTCTTTATTTAGACCACAGTTAATGGTATCTAGTTTGCATATTAATTCAAGTTCAGCAGTCTCTCTTTGGAGTCTGTTTTTGAAGTTTTTTTGTTGCAAAATTGCCACCTTCAAGTCTGTCACTGAGTGGTTAGAAAGGTTGAAGTGTTCTCCCACTGGTTTTTGAATGTTATGATTCCTGATGTCAGATTTGTGTCCATTTATTCTTTTGCGTAGAGACTGTCCGGTTTGGCCAATGTACATGGCAGAGGGGCATTGCTGGCACATGATGGCATATATCACGTTGGTAGATGTGCAGGTGTACGAGCCCCTGATGGTGTGTCTGATGTGATTAGGTCCTGTGATGGTGTCACTTGAATGGATATGTGGACAGAGCTGGCATCGGGCTTTATTGCAAGGATAGGTTCCTGGGTTAGTGTTTATGTTGTATGGTGTGCGGTTGCTGGTGAGTATTTGCTTCAGGTTGGGAGGCTGTCTATAAGCGAGGACTGGCCTGTCTCCCAAGATCTGTGAGAGTGAGGGATCATCTTTAAGGATAGGTTGTAAATCTTTGATGATGCGCTGGAGAGGTTTTAGTTGGGGGCTGTAGGTGATGGCTAGTGGTGTTCTGTTATTTTCTTTTTTGTCCTGTAGTAGGTGGCTTCTGGGTACTCTTCTGGCTCTGTCAATCTGTTTTTTTACTTCAGCAGGTGGGTATTGTAGGTTTAAGAATGCTTGATAGAGATCTTGTAGGTGTTTATCTCTGTCCGAGGGATTGGAGCAAATACGGTTGTATCTTAGAGCTTGGCTGTAGACAATGGATCGTGTGGTGTGTCCGGGATGGAAGCTGGAGGCATGTAAGTAAGTATAGCGGTCAGTGGGTTTCCGGTATAGGGTGGTATGTATGTGACCATCGTTTATTAGCACAGTAGTGTCTAGGAAATGGACCGCTTGTGTGGATTGGTCTAGGCTGAGGTTGATGGTGGGATGGAAATTGTTAAAATCTCGGTGGAATTCCTCGAGGGCTTCTTTTCCATGAGTCCAGATGATGAAGATGTCATCAATGTAGCGCAAGTAGAGTAGGGGTGTTAGGGAACGAGAGTTAAGGAAGCGTTGTTCTAAGTCAGCCATAAAGATGTTGGCATACTGAGGGGCCATGCGGGTACCCATAGCAGTGCCACTGACTTGAAGATAAATATTGTCCCCAAATGTGAAATAGTTGTGGGTGAGGACAAAGTCACAAAGTTCAGCCACCAGGTTAGCCGTGATATTATCGGGGATACTGTTCCTGATGGCTTGTAGTCCATCTTCGTGTGGAATGTTAGTGTAGAGGGCTTCCACATCCATAGTGGCCAGAATGATCCCTCACTCTCACAGATCTTGGGAGACAGGCCAGTCCTCGCTTATAGACAGCCTCCCAACCTGAAGCAAATACTCACCAGCAACCGCACACCATACAACATAAACACTAACCCAGGAACCTATCCTTGCAATAAAGCCCGATGCCAGCTCTGTCCACATATCCATTCAAGTGACACCATCACAGGACCTAATCACATCAGACACACCATCAGGGGCTCGTACACCTGCACATCTACCAACGTGATATATGCCATCATGTGCCAGCAATGCCCCTCTGCCATGTACATTGGCCAAACCGGACAGTCTCTACGCAAAAGAGTAAATGGACACAAATCTGACATCAGGAATCATAACATTCAAAAACCAGTGGGAGAACACTTCAACCTTTCTAACCACTCAGTGACAGACTTGAAGGTGGCAATTTTGCAACAAAAAAACTTCAAAAACAGACTCCAAAGAGAGACTGCTGAACTTGAATTAATATGCAAACTAGATACCATTAACTGTGGTCTAAATAAAGACTGGGAATGGTTGGGTCATTACACCAATTGAATCTATTTCCCTATGTTAAGTTCTCCTCACACCTTCTATGGGCCATCTTAATTATCACTTCAAAAAGTTTTTTTGCCTCCTGCTAACAATAGCTCATCTCAATTGATTAGACTCTGCCTGTTGGTATGCATACTTCCACCTTTTCATGTTCTCTGTATGTATAAATATCTCCTGGCTGTGTGTTCCATTCTATGCATCCGAAGAAGTGAGCTTTAGCTCACGAAAGCTCATGCTAAAATAAATTTGTTAGTCTTTAAGGTGCCACAAGTACTCCTGTTTTTTTTTTTTATCATCATCTTTGATTCTCCAAAAGGTTCTTTATATCAGTTTTCTAAGGTGCCAAGTAGCAATGCCCACCTACATGGTTTCCAAAATCTTGTTTAATGTCACACAGTGCAGTTGCAGCACTGGTACAAAGCAGATTAAGGGAAAGCCATTGCTGTTTGACTGGTGCTTAAACTGTTACTTTTAGGCAGGGTTTCAGCTGTCTACTAGAGAAGTACATTCTTACACTATATTCAATTATGAGTAAAAATACATCCCGATATAACATGACCCGATATAACACGAATTCAGATTAACGTGGTAAAGCAGTGCTCTGGGAGGGGGGGGGAAGGGGCTGTGCACTCCAGCAGATCAAAGCAAGTTCTATATAACGCGGTTTCACCTATAATGTGGTACGATTTTTTGGCTCCCGAGGACAGTGTTATATCGAGGTAAAGGTGTAATTCTGAATCATATAACAAAAGATTGCTTCATACCATTGCTAGTCTTTTCAGAATAAAATATAAAAAACTAAATTAAAAGAATAAAATATTAAAGATTGATTGAGTCATAAAAATCAGAGATAGGGAAAAGTCAATTAGATGGACTTACCTATTTCCCATGATTCTTCCTTAAAGAATATTTTGTCTGTCTGAAGTAGAGAAGACCAAACTACTCTCTAAATGGTAGCACTTATTCCATTATTACATATTATTCTTAATACATTAAGTAATAACTGTTGTAAATCATGATATAGTATTTTCAATTTAAACTGGAGGTCAGGAACTTCAGAATCAGTCTGGATCCAATAGACTTTTCACTGACTCCACTGAGAATTGGATCAGGCCTGTAAAACTTAAGCCCCAATCCTGCAAAGACTTACTTGTCAATGGGACTGCTCAGGTGTGTGTGAATAAATGTGTGCCAACTGGGGCCTTGAACTGCATCTTTTTTTTTTTTTTTTTTTGGCCAATTTGTCACAGGTCTCCAAGGCAGTAGGTGATTTTCCATAATATGGGACCACACTCCTTTGCCATCAGAACTCATTAATTAAAAGATAGCACCTTCAGTCCAATACGTGACGTAAAACTCTGACTCTTGTTTCACTTTCACCAACATACAGAGTCACTGTAAGGTCTCTCTTAAAGAGTTGTTAGCACTTAGGTGTGCAATATTAGACAGGCCTCTGGTCCTTCCTCTCTGCTGCGCTGATTAACGAACAAGTTCAGCTAAGCTAGAAATTCTGTGCATAAGACCGAAAGTCACTAAATACTGTTGACATGACCCAAAGCTCAGTGAAGTCAATGGGAGATTTTCAATGGGCTTCGGATCAAGCCCTATTTGTCTTCAGAGCAAAGTAAAAATTTGGGGATAGATACAAGTTGTTTTTTTTTTTTTTAAATATTCAGAATATAAATTGCTCTTTAATTTGTTAACAGGCTGATCCCAGTAAACAGATCAGTGTTCAGCAGATAACTATTGGAGACATGAACGCCATTAAGCTTTGTAATCAAGACTTTCAAAATATTGGTAGAGAAGGCTCAAGTTCAAAGATTTTGCTGATTCTAGAAAGATCATTATAAATAAAGGATCTTTAAAGCATTGTTTGGTCAGACATGAATTCATTAGGCCTTCAGGGATTTGGGTAGAATCCTCTCAGCTGAACTGAATTAGATCTTAGATGATCACACATTCCATGGCTGTTGCTTCAATTGTACTTTTTAAAATGCTCCTTCAATATAAAGTGATAAAAGCTTCTTTGGCAATATCTTTACAACCACAGTAATGTTCTGTGAATATCATTTAGAACAGTTCACATTTCAGGTATCCATTTCCACCCTCTTCTTTATGCACTGACTAATACACTGCCCACGAGAGGGTTCATTTTAGGGGGAGAGCAAGAGAGAGAAAATGCTTTGATTATCACCTCAAAAATTATGATGTGCTGCTGTATATACAAGCAATCTTGTTAGTTGTGGAAGAGGTTTGTTATTTGGGAAAGTAATTATATTTGTAATGTCTAAACTCTTTGGCTATTATTGTGCTCAAAAACTCCAAGCTATTAAGAGAAAGCAATGCCCTCGTAGTGCTACATGCTGCACCTTCACCACATGGAGATTATCTTCCACGCAATAACATTATGAACTCAAAGCTCATTAAAAGCATCCCTGTAAGATCATAGGAAATCCTAAGCTTTTAAGAAGAGCTAGAGTGGGAAGGATGTCATGTAATTTTATTTGACATCTTAAGGACAGTTACTTTCCTATTAAAACAAACAGCAGCATGATGCTTAATCAGATGCTTTACATATTAACCGCCTACATTTTCAAGCGTGGAACTGGCATTTAGCTGGGTAACTTGTCTAGACTTTAATGGGAACAGTCTAGACTTTGATGGGAACAATGCCAAAATACTCTTTGTAAACTTAGGAGGTAAGTGTTAGTGATTGTGAAATAGCATGTGGTAAAAGATGTAATTAAGTTGAAATTATTTACCATTAATTTTACATCGATATGGCACCCTCTATGGACCAAATATCAATTCAGTGAATGTGCATAAAAGACTGAAGTTTGCTGTGGGTGGTCTTGAAAGTGGCTTTATAGATAAACGGAGAAGAATGGCCATGCTTCTGTATAGAGCTTTAAAGACAAACTCATTAAGAGAAGTAGTACAGCCATACAGACAGACTAGCACAAACATTAGCAAAGGCTGTTAAGCAACTTGAACGCCTCATTTCAAATCTTTACTATATTAAGAGTTCCATTTATAGAGGCCAGGTTTGCCCACTGACCACAGGAGTGGGTTTTGATCACAGGAGTCAAACCTGTGCCGCTGTGAAATAGGATTGCTTTCGCAGTCAAGCGTCTGGTTCAGTTCCGATATTAAGGTCCCCTCCTCCTCTTTTTTTTGGGTATGGCAAATTAAGGTGTGTTGGATTTTTCAGGAGAAGACTGGCAAGGTGTTTATTGTGTGAATTTTACATGTGTGCATGGGTCTTTATGTGCATTTTACCACATATGACCAACAAGCATAGCAAAATGGAAACAGTAGGACTAGGGTCAGTCCATTTAACGAGTATTAGAACTACTATTGGGCTTTAGTGCTGGGGGTAGGAGCCTAAGGGGACATACACAAAGTATACGCAAGATTCAGAATTTGCATTGTATATATAAGCTTCCCCAGAGGAGAATACTAGGCACTAACACGACTAGAACAAATCCTTGAACTCAGGCTCCGCGCTCACAGCGGCAAATAGATTTTTTTGTCTGAAAATAAAATCAGAGTACAAACTGTTTAAGGACTTTAGGACTCGACACCATTGTTAGATGGTGGGTGGTGGCGGTGGTGTGTGCGCCAGTGACAGCAGTAACACACTATTCATTATGCCCAGGAACATGGTCCAGAAGCCAACCAGTTTCAGATGAGGAAAGGAAGAGGCCAATATAAAGTTAATTTCTCATTTCGATAATGTATGTGTCCTTGTATTATAAGGTGATCAAGAATGGCATTTGAAAACCATGGCACTTAACAAGATAGCTCTAGTGAGAGCACGCCTAACTAGGCATAGACAAGCTTATTAACTGAATTACAAGTCTACAGTGGACAACTGGGTTGGAAAGTTCAACTCAGACAATACCGAGTTCACATTCTGCTAAAGGTAAGATTGCCGGAGTAAGAGCAGAGTGGGAACAGAATTCACTGAAACACCAGGGTAAAAAAGGAGCAGAGACAGGGATAGGAAAGAGAAAAACATCCTAATGAAAAAATCCAGCGCATAGGGAACTGGTTTCTGCCAGTTTAGCTTCTGGGGTTTCTCTCAACCTCAGCACAGAGCACTGTTTCCTCTTTAGTTAGAGAATATTTCAGGCCTGATCCTGTTCTCACTAATATCACAGTGGTGAGTGAAATATTGCTTTGCCAACCTGAGAATTTAAACAAACAAAAAACACCACCACCACCACAAAATCCTGAGTTATTAAAAAAAATAGATGGTTGGATTCTTTTTATTTGTCTTTTCATGTTTGAGCCTTTAGAGTTCAAGTTTTCCAGCTTTTCTCTGCAACCTCGAGGGCCAGAAACTTATTTTTGTTTACAAATGAAAGTTGAGATTCTTACATGATCACAGGACTCCTGGAGATGGCGCTTCAAAGAAAAAGATAAAGCCTAATTAAATCCAAAGATTTGACAAAAGTGGCAGGGAGCCCTGATCCCAAAAGTTCTTAAGCATGTGACTAAGTTTACTCACATGTGTATTTCCATTTAGGTCAACAACACAACTCATCTGAGTAAAGTGCTCACATACATAAGTGTTTGCACCATTTGGGCCTAAATACCTAGCAGATGTATAAGGCTATGTCTACACTACACCTGATGTTGGAATAACTTATGTTACTCAGTGGGGGTGAATAAATCGGAAGTGGCATAAGTTACACAGACATAAGTGCTGGTGTGGACAGTGCTAATTCGGCGGGAGAGCTTCTCCCACTGACATAGCTACTGCCGCTTGCGAGGGCTAGAGTAGTTAGGCCGATGGGAGAACTCTCCTCCATCAGCTTCAAGTGGCTACATTTAAAAGCTTACAGTGTAGCCATGCCTGAAGATAAAAGACAGATACCTCCTGTTGATTTCAACAGGAGCAGTATCAAGCCCTCTAAAAATAATTTGTCCTTGAAACACAATATGGGTTTAAACAACTGGACAAGAAACTTCACAGGATCAATAGTTTTGCAAGCTCTGCAAATCAACAAGCAGTTGTGCATTTAGCCTGTGGTTTTGCAAAGTTCACCTTCACCCATCCTTGCTTAAGTGATTTTTTAAAAAAAATCAATAACCTATATTTAACTATTACGTTAAATGATATCCAACATTATGTCTATTTTAAATGCCAGTAAAAAACTTTCAAGCGGATTGCAAATCAAAAGAAATCTAATATATTAATAGAATGGCTGCATCTGTTTTTATACAATAGCACTTATATACTGTCACACTTTTTATGCCTCATTTTATTAAATGTTCTTTATACAAGCTATTTTAAATTTAGAATTAAGCTTTCTATTAGAATAAATTTTACTATAAATAGTGAAAATGGAAAGCTTAAGAAACTTAAAGACTATGAAAGCCCTTTGTAAAATGTAGACATCAGACATACCGGGTTGGGGAAAAAAGCCCTTTCTAAAAATTCTCTGACAGTTATGCAGGGTTACACAGTGGAAGTACTTTAATGATTGTGTATAATTCTTCCACAGTTCCCATAATTGCACTGACTGTTATGCTAGCTGGAGTGCTAGCTGAATTTAAAATAACCCTTTGCTCTTCTAGGGTTCAATCTGCAAGAAGCTGAGCACTCTACATGTATGCACACGCTTAAAACTAAGCATGTGCATAAAAGATTAGCGAGATTGGCAGGATTATGCCAATACGTGACTTTCACGTATGCATATATACCAAAGCATTTTAGAGGAGGAAGGTAAGTATCATGATCTCAATTTTACAGAGGGGAAAAATTGAGGTCTAAATGATTTGCTGAAGATCACACAATAGGTCAACAGGTCACAACAGAGCCAGAAACAGAACTGAAATCTCAAGTTCCAGTCCAGTGCCCTATCCACAGACCATGCTTTAATTTACCATTTGAATGAAAAAACCCTTTCAGTAGGTAATCTTGATTGTCCCCTGCTCCTTACACATCAGGAATCCGACCAAACCATGCAGCTTCTCTACTCCATATTGAAAATTGTCTTTGTTTTTGCCTTATCTGTGCCCAGATGTTCTCTCTCCATAACTACATTAACCACCTCCTCTCTAGTACTTCTGATTACTTCCCTTTGGTCCCTCCAAAATGCAGCTAAAATGATCTCTTCTCTATCATTCATACCACATCACTCCCCCCCCCACCTTTGAATCCTGGGCTCCTCCTTGCTTCCCATATCACATATGCACTTCTCATCCTTGCCTTCAAAGCCTGGCAGAACTGCTCCAGCCTCCATCCAGATCTTGTTTCTGACAACATCTCTGCTCATGCCCTTCTCATCCCATTCATCTCCCCATCCTCCTTTGTGCCTCCTTTCCATACTACTCTTAGGCATGGAATGATCTTCTCATCTCAGTACACCCAGGCCCCAGCCGCTCCTCATTTGAGTCCTTCCTAAAAAGACTTGTTGGTTTAATGCCTCCTGGAAGAAGCAAACACTTTCTCAACCCTAGATTCATATCAGAGTAAAAGACAGCGACAATCAGAATAACCAGGGTATTTTGTCTTCTCTTTGTCTTTCCAACCGTAAACTTCTTGGGGTAGAGAATGTCATCATGGGTCTCCAACACCGTGCCAGCACATTTTTGTTGCTTACTATACATAATAGCTTATGGGAGCTCAGATTTTAATATTACATAGAGCAATATGATTTTGGTTATTAATGTTACAAAATAATTAACTATTTCTGCTACAAACCTCTGAATCCCATCATGCTCCTTTCATTACTTGATATTGCATATTTGTAGAGATGGTCAAACTTATGTTTTGCTTAAGAGGAGGAAGCTTTATCATTGAGATCTCTGCCCTCCCCTTGAGAATGTGGGCTGTGTGCAGTTGGAGTGGTGAAATACAAATGTGAGCTGAAATCCACTGCTCCACTTGGGATACACATAAATTCAGATCCCATGGCCCCTTATCCATAGCATCTCTCTGTTGTGATAACCCAGTTGAACCGTACTAGGGTGACCAGGTGTCCCAATTTTATAGGGACAGTCATGATTTTGGGGTCTTTTTCTTATATAGCCTATTACCCCCACACCCCGTCCCAATTTTTCACATTTGCTGTTTGGTCACCCTAAACCATACACATACTGAATTGCTCTACCAAAACACTCAGCACCTGGCAGGACCTAGCCCTTGCATAGAGAAGGCAAAAAGGTTACCGTTATTACTGCCTTAAGATAGCAGTAAAAATTCTTCATTTGAAACAGAAAATACATATTTAGCCTTGGGCTTTGTGTGGATAAACAAACTTGAGACCCACTATAGTATTAACTGGTCTTTTTAGTAATACCTTGAGCGTAATTTTATGGCTGGCACTTAGACTTCCTGTCAAAAGAGATGTTATAGATAAAGTAAAAAAAAAAAATAAAAGACAGTAAAAACAATATTGATTAAATTGCAGAAGCAGTGAACTGTGAAACAGATCTATTTTCCTGTAGGCTTTTGTTACCAACTAACTATAGAGCCATTAGCATGAATGTGCTTTTCCTAATGGTTTAGCAGAACTGATATCTGAATGACAATGTTCTTCCACCAGGTTTATACTGCCCTATAAGTGCAATGAATGAAGCAATTTTACTGGACTTCACAGAACAGAAGCCTCATTAATTTGGGAGCCTCAAAATGTTCCTTTTACATTACCAATTCCTTCCTAAAATGAATAAAAAATTATTTTAGAAAATTCTATTTTAAACATTTTTCAATTCCTTTTCTTTTTTAAGTTGTGAAAGTAAGTTAATAAGAAATTGTGTGGCTTTGACTGTACACATTCTTTCCTATGGGTTTTAATCAATCAGTGACAGAGCAATAAAATAGGACCAATATAAACTTACAGTAGGCTTCTGTATTTTTTCAAGTTCTGTAGGTGTCATTTATGAGCACATTTTGTTTCGTATTTAGTCAAAACAATAGCGTAACAGCAGCTCTAGAATGGAAGCATGCCTGGGCTTAAATAGAGGCTTTTTAAATGTGGAGAGCAGATTAAAAGTTCAGTAAACATTATAAAGAACCGAAGAAAGCTTGGAGACAGGGACTGTAAACGTCCAGGCAAAACAAAAACTATATAGCACTGAAAGAGAATAAAAAGATCCTTTTCAACATGGAAATTTGTTAGTGCACAAAAAATCCCTCCCCTTCAGCTTGCACAAGAACTCCCACTCAGCATACCCCTACATGGCAGGAGAACAAAAACAATAACTGAGCTATAAGCTCAAATAATAGAAATCTGTGGAGGTGGGGAATCCACACATTGAGCAATTACATATCTAGCAGAGTTTACTGTAACCTCCAGAATGATCCAGGGCCCAATCCTGCAAATGCTTATGCATGCATGTAAATGTATATATGTGAGTAATCCAGAGTGCGGGACTTCACCACTACAGCTTCTCTGCACTCCACCCACATAGAGCCCAAATATTGAGAGACAGAGAGAGAGAGAGAGAATCTCAGTTTAACAGCAAACTGGTACCACTGCTAGTGGTACCAGAGACCTATTATTATAACACTTAATGAATTTATGCTCTATTTACAAAGGTAGAGAAGTACCAATGTCCCCCATTTTACAGATAAGGAAACAGGCACAGAGAGATGACACGAATTCCCATCATCACTCAATGAGTCAGTGCCAAAGTCAAGAGAAGAAGTTAGGTCCCCTGAGCTGACCCTCTAGTGCACCACACTGTCCCCACGTTCAGTTAACATGCTTATTTACCATATTCTCAGGGGCGGCTCCAGGCACCAGCACCCCAAGCACGTGCTTGGGGCGGCAAGCCACGGGGGGCGCTCTGCCGGTCGCCGCGAGGGCGGCAGGCAGATTGCCTTCGGCGGCATGCCTGCGGAGGGGCCGCTGGTCCCGCGGCTTCGGCGGACCTCTTGCCTCCGAATCTGTGGGACACGGGACCTCCCGCAGGCAAGCTGCCGAAGGCAGCCTGCCTGCCGTGCTTGGGGCAGCAAAATGCCTAGAGCCACCACTGCACATTCTGATGCTCTATTCACTTGAAAGAGCACAGCATTAGGATACAGCTGCAAGTATTAATGTATTTACATAAAACCCCTAGATAGTAATAAGTCACTGTCAATAAGAACTACAGGAAAGCCTAACACACAGAAGAAAAGAGTCTGCCACTACACAGTGCTGTACTTGTGTGGGTTAGCTTGTGGGATTTTATAGGTTTCTCTTAGTCCAGTAGGAGTAGTTCAATTTAATAAGCTAATAAATATTGCTGAGTCACCCTACTTATGTCTTGTCTTATGATCTCGGACATTAAAATTTAAGAGTAGGGGAAAATAAAATTAAAATTGAAACTGTCTATAGAAACTCTGCAAATTCGGGGGCAGCGGGGAAATCTCTAACTTTTAACAGAATTCCCATCACCTTATTGTCTCAGCCAATAAAGCGTTGTTCCTGGGGGGTACAGCATGGCTTTTACTATCATCAGACTCTTGTTCACAATTTGTCTGTCTATGTTCTTCTGCTTCTTTTTTAAGCCAGAGTATTTGATAAGCTCACACAGAAAAACAATCCATTTCCCTACTAGAACTCACATCTCTGCCCTTCTTTATTTGTATAAGCTTGTTTGTTAGAAATTTTATTGCAGGACAAAACATTTTTGTAAAAAAATAAAACAAAAACAAACAAAAACACTTACAGATTCAGTTGTTCCATAACTGCCATAAAACCATTGTTAGGTGCTGGACGGCGATATCATAAGGAACACTCAGGATACGGTCAAGTCAGGTTTGTTAGGACAATTCTTTTGATTAAAATGTAAAGAAAGAGGGAAAAATTGATGTTCCCTTCAGTTTTAAAATGTGCTTCATGCCAAGAACAATGCAGTCATGACACAATATTCTGCTTTATATGTGGATAATGCCTTTCTTGCCAGAATGATTCCCACACATCAGAGAACTGCAGACACCTCTACTGTGGAGGCCACCAGCCAAGTGGACAAGTGAAATATAACATGGTACTCATCAGTCACAGGGTACTGGAGCAAACTCTTATGAAAACTGGCAAGGGACTATTAATAACAATTCAGAATAAAGGGCCTTACATTTTAAAGTTCTTATCCAAAATATGTTATGACAACATGGTAGCTGTGAAATGGAAGCTTTTTTCAGTACCTTTGAATTTAAATCCCCCTTCCCCTCACCCCAGCTTGCCTTTCAGACCATCTTGGAAAGGAAAGGATTTTGCATGTCCAAACACCTGCATATGGCAGGCTGTATGGTATACATAAAGAATGTCATGAACACAAATGCAGTAGGGCTTTCCTCAACCAAAATCCAAAGCAAAGGTGTACAGTATGAATCTCATTTCAACTAAGCACCTGATTGGAAGGAGAATCCTCTCCCTTACCTAACCATCTTCCTAGACATCCTACTCTATGATTTAGCTTTTCCATAACAATCCACCTAATTACAGCGGTATCCCTATACCTACAAATAATAAACCCCAATAATCACTAGGCTTGTTCCAAGTGGCAAGGCTGAAAGAGACAGACTTATGCATTTATTTCATGTTAAAAGCACTGAGGTACCACAATAATGGGTGCTCTATCAATTGAGACTCCTCCTTGACTCTCCCTGTCATTTCTTAGTAGGCTAGGGAGCATAGTTAGCTTACATTTATACCAACATCTTTCACCTCAAAAGGTTCCCAACGTTCTTTGCATACTTTGGACAGATCCTTCACAGTACTGAGCACTTGGTGGGAGCTGAGAGCTCTCTGGACCTTGGAGAACCAGACCTATTCACTGATACTCAGACTACATATGGGGTGCACTTTATTCACCACTGAAATGAAATCCCCCATGAGGAGAAGAAATATAAAAATGGCACCTGTAGTTTTTCCCTTTTTATTTTCCAATCTCAAATGGAGAAACAGATATTTAGAAAAAATGATATTTGCTAGTGATTAGCATATGTTTTCCAATAATTTCCATTGCCCACCCCACTCACCCAAGGTATGAAACCAACTAGGAAAACTTTCAAAACTCTAGGTTCAATATTCAAGTTGCTACTTAATTTGAAATGTTTTTCTTATATGGCTGACATTCAGATAGGAAAACTTATGACTGTACAAAGGAAAAAATACAATTCTGAAAGCCCACAAGTAACAAGAAGGCTAAGAAACCCAATGAGTGCAAAAAGAAAAATGATCAACAACCCTCAGACCAATGAAATTAGGCTCAGATGGCTTTTTATATATGATTTTTGAAAGCACAACTAGAAAGTCAAATCAAATATATTACAGGAATATATGATTGTATAATATGAGATACAGAAAATTACAAGGGATTTACATTTTATAATTCCCTTAATGCTTTGTCTCTCATGAGTTATGGGTCAGTCCCTGACTCTAGACATTGGTATATGTTCTCTCTTTGTTATAGTTGTGCATTTGCTCTCTTGGAGTTGAAATTGCCAACACAAACTATTATACAATTCTTATCGGGGTTCATAATTTAGTCATAAAAAATTTGCTCCAGGCTGAAACTTGGCATGCAAGGGCTCAATCTTGAAAAAAAAATTGTTTAGATTTAAAAAAAAAATAGGTTTCTTTGAAGTTTAGGAATGCAAGAACAAAAATCGTTACTGGAATGGGCTGATCTAAATAGATATTACACACAAAACAGTATGTTAGAAGAACATTAAGGTTGAAATGTCAATCACTCAAAAGTTCAGAAATGCCCATGCAACCTTAATTCAGCTCCCTGGTGTGTATGCTTTGTGATACACTATTTAACTACAGAATAGCACACTAATGTTACCAGAGGGTTCCGTACCTCATTCAGTGCAAGCTTCTACAAAGCATGTATGAACTGTTATTCTCCCCCAGGGATTTATAACTTGGCCAGATTTGGGTGTGACAAAGTTCCTCCTCTATCTTGGTGGGTCTTGCGCTTATTGGCGGATTTGTTCGCCTCAGAGATTCACCATGTGGGTCAGGGAACAGCCCAGAGACCTTCTCCTCTGGTAGAGCCCACAGTCCAGGTCAATGCCTCCTGTGTCTGATCAGGAGTTGGGAGGTTTGGGGGGAACCTGGGCCCACCCACTACTCCGGGTTCCAGCCCAGGGCCCTGTGGACTGCAGCTGTCTAGAGTGCTTCCTGGAACAGCTGCTCGACAGCGACAACTTCCTGAGCTACTTCGTCCCTGGTTGGGAGGAGGCCATGGGAGGCTCTAGCCATTTTGCCACTCCAAGCATGGCGGCACACCATGGGGGGCGCTCTGCCAGTCACTGGTCCTGCGGCTCCGGTGGATCTCCCGCAGGCCTGCCTGGGGATGCTCCACCGAAGCCGCGGGACCAGTGGACTCTCGGCAGGCACGCCTGCGGGAGGTCCACCGGAGCCGCCTGCCGCCCTCCCGGTGACTGGCAGAGCGCCCCCCATGGCATGCCGCCCCAAGCATGCGCTTGGCATGCTGGGGCCTGGAGCCGCCCCTGCTCCCAACACCTTCTTTATCCTCACCACAGGACCTTTCTCCTGGTGTCTGATAATGCTTGTATTCCTCAGTCTCCAGCAATATGCCTTCTCACTCTCAGCTCCTAGTGCCTCTTGCTCCCAGCTCTTCGCATGCATGCTACAAACTCAAGTGAGGTTCTTTTTAAACTCAGGTGCTCAGATTAGCCAGCCTGTCCTAATTGATTCTAGCAGTTTCCTCTTAATTGGCTCCAGGTGTCCTAATTAGCCTGTCTGCCTTAGTTGGTTCCAGCAAGTTCCTGCTTGCTCTGGAACTGCCCGTTACCTTACCCAGGGAAAAGGGATCTACTTAATCTGGGACTAATATATCTGCCTTCTAACACTCTCCTGTAGCCATCTGGCCTGACCCTGTCATAGTGGATTTTCTTCAAAATGACAAAAGGTACATCCCTGAGACTAGGGAAACCCCTGTGCAGAGTTTCAAGTCCCTGCACCAGTGTCTAGAGCTGAAGAAAATTCTCAGTGAAATGGATGTAGGCAGTAACATTGGCAAAACAATGTCTTTTCCCTTCCTTCTCCACAATGGCCAAACCATTTTAGCTAAAGCTTTCCAAACCAAGGCGGACACCCAGCATAGAAAATTGGAGCCTGAACTCTTCAAGTAGGGGACAGTCACAATGAATGGAAAACAGCGTCTTCTAACGGAAAGTGTTAGGCAACCTTAATATAAGCATTGCTGTCAGGACTACCTATAATACATGGATATATATGTACAGGCACACACACTATTACAGAGCCATTTAAAATTTAAAGTATAACATTTAACACAGGCCCATAACAGATTAGAATGCTGAAGAGAGTCTGAAAACACAGGAAATCAGAATGAGTTACGTTTACAAATTGGTTCATCCCACAGAATCTTGTGGTACCTAAAGCAATGTAGACCCCAGTCCTGCAATTGGGTCCACACAGGATAGATGCGAGTGTAGGAATCAGTCTCCCTGCAGAGACCCATTTGTCGGATTGCTGTAACCCAGGCTGCAGGAAACACTGGAATCTCAGCATTCACACCTAAACACAGCCCGTCAGTCACGAGTTCACAGCAAGTGACAACACCCAAAATACACTGGAAAGCAGGAAGAATTTAGGGGAATAATTAACCATGCTGGAATTTGGCCAGGATACTGGGATCATTACCTCTATTTTTAGGTACTGATTCTGTCTCAAAACTACAAGCATGGGCCCATTCAGTTCAATACAGGGCAGAGATTGCCTGTATTTCTTTTATACACTGAGCATATTGTCGATGCTTAAAATGTAATAAAACATTAAATAATGATAACATTAATAACAATGACAGTTTTGTACATTTTCAGTACTTGCTTTGAATTTATTCTATCATCTCTACTGTTTATATGGAATTTGTAAGGGATGGTTTTAAAACTGTAATCTCTGTTTATACATACTCGATTTTGCATATATAGTTTGTACCTCAATTTTCAGCATATCATCACTTGTGCCAAACCCATCTTCATGGACATATAAGCAGGAGTGCAAGTGACTGCACATGCTGCAACTGAAGCTATGCTGAGGCCCCTTTCAAAATCTGGCTGTTTGTGTCTTTCTTTGATGGACTTAGTTTGTCCAGTCCTTGTTCTCAGGAAGCCACAAACTCATTCCAAACATTAAAATATTATACAATAAACCGTGTTGGTGTGCTGAGCTAGTCTGATCTCTACCATCCAGACCCTCAGCAAATGCATTGGAAAAGCAGATGTCATCTGTATTTATTTCCTACAGGCTTTGCGACTTTGAATAGCTGATTACACATCTGACTGTTTACAGTTTAACAAAGCCTTATTCAGCTGTTAAAAAGGCACAGTTCTTACAAAGAACAAAAAGCCTCCTTCCTATGGAGAAGGCTCTAATTACTCTCTCTCTCTCTGACATAGGGCCAGTGTCCAAAGATAAACGAGCTCAGTTTAAATACTTCATGCTGATAAAGAGAAGAAATGAAACACTGAGCAGCTCTGGAAAGGCATTCCATTACATTCAGGTAAACCACCACCAAAGAATACATTCCATAATTGGTATCAAAATAAAAATGGATTATCCACGTTTCAGTCTTTCATCATATAGATGATGAAAGCTCTTCAGTGGGCTGGTAACCTGGTTCTCTCTCTCTCTCTCTTTTTTTTTAAATAGCCAGTCTACTTCAGTATCAGGGATACACAGAGGAATTTGTAAGACTCATATATATGATGCATGGTCCATAGAATCCTTATAATGGAGTCAGCATCAAGATCTTTTAGAAATTAGGGCCAGACACTGCTGCCACTGAAGTCAATGGAAAAATTCTCAATTGCTTCAGTCGGGGAAAGCATAAGGATCTTAGCTGTTTTCTTTTCTTACTGTAGTTGCCATCTTCTCATGAGGCCTCAATGTGGGGCTTCTTGAGGGACATACCACCTATCATTTCTAAGTCAGATATTGTATGGTTTTACTTTTCAACTGTTGCTGTGCTAAGCCCAGATTTATATGCAAGTTTTGCTTCCCAGCTTTAAGACGTCACCAGCCTCCTCAGAGGGAGACCAACTAAAAATACACGTACAAAGTATTAGTGAGAAGACTGCAGGGATCAGTTATGCATGGGCAGGGGATGAACGGGATGACTTAACAGGTCTTTTCCCCTCTTTAGTTTTCATGATCTCTATTAAAGTGGAACATATTGATATAATATGTTGGGAATGCAAGTGCTAAATTCTCATTTTAAACCATATGTGCCAGCATTTTGAAACCACTTGTTTTTAGAGTTAGCAAATGAACAGGGATAGGAACAGATAAGGTGGTCATTAGCAAAAGGACTGGAGGATTTCAGATAGATTTTAATGACAATGCTGTCTCACATCAGTCCTATTCTTTCCCACCTTATATTTGGGTAGAATAGAGAATCTTAAAAGACATTTTCTGGATTACAAACTCAAATCCTAAATGCAACTTTATCATGTTACATCCACTTTTCAGTTTAATAGTTAAGCCATTAAATGTTTGTCACTGTGTTTGCTTAGAATAAGATGAAGTCCCATTAAAATGATAAAAAACAACATTCACAATAACCTGAGTTCCAAATTGGGTTCAGTTCTCTGTACAGTATGTGCAAGATAATTTGACATGTACAGACAGTTAATTTTACTTTTGATGTAGACTCGTGGCAGACATCTCCAGGAAAGACACGCTGAGAGCTTTAAATGGCATCCATATAAAGACTTGATCCCTGCATAGCATAGTCCTATCTAAAAAAGGAATGGATATTCATATTGTTGGCATAATGAACTTTCACTGGTGGAAGTTTCCTGAAGTTAGAGCTGCTCTTGTGCATCTCTAACTTGTGGCAGGGCCCGGTGGCTCTGAACCAGAGAACCAAAAGCAACTCCCTGCAGCCTCCTTTCTCTGTTCAGAGTGAGGATCCAGCTGTAGGAGCTTAAATGCACAACAATGTTTTGATAAAGGATTGTATGAATATGAAAAGAAAATTGTTCAAAGGGTGGTGCATAGGCTTCGTGCAAGTGGCCGTGCACAATCAAATGGTATTTGGGGCTTGATTTTCAAAATGTGTACTCTGTAATTGTCCGTGGACTTGCACAGGGGATGGATTACTTGATGGATCACATTCAGTGAGAGAAAGTAGGCACCCAAGTGACCAGCCAGAGCATGGGTGTCATGTTTAATTATGAGGCATGCGATATAAATTCTGGACTCTGTACTGCTCTCAATTCATAGCAGATCTCCCACTGATGTCAAGGGGACGATTGAACCGAGATGAAGGAGAGAATACAGCATTTATGTTGTAACTACATTTTAATTTTTTTCCACTTCCTTATTGTTGCATTCAACATCACTTGGTGAGGCCACTTCTGCTTTTGCCATTTCTGTTTAACATCCCAGAGCTACATGGTCATTTGCTTACCCAAAATATCTGATTTGCATAAGATGGGATAATTGCTCACACATTTTTGCATGCGCATTTGAGCAGCTAGAGTTTTGAACATTCAGACTTGAACTGCAAGAAAATTTTCCAAAGCATAACTTGATCTGGGGTAACAAGTATTTTTTTTTTTTAAATAAAACACAACAAATTAATGCTTGTAAAAATATTGCTTGGTTGTGATTAAGAACAAATGTTGGAAATGTGGGTGTGAGAATTTGGACTCTAGCAGTTCTCTAAACTATATTACAATTAGTGTTGCATTTAGTGATAGGAGTGTGCTCCCATTTCTGTCACCAATTTGACTGGTATAGTGTTTTGATGGATTTCTAAAGGAACTGAAGCCATTACATAGATGTGTTTCAGGGATAGATTTTTTATACAATTAACAAGATGTGCAACTTTTACAGTGTTCATGTCTGTTGTGTTTACCATATTTATCATTTAAATAATGTTAGACAAAAACTGGCTTGTTACATTGCATTCAAATGGGCTTTAAAAGTGAATTTCACTCAACAGAGCCTTTGCACAACATTTGCAGGTAATGACACATCACAAATGCATTGTGGTGATTGAAACACCTGTAAATGGGACTGTGTATCCAGATGCCCAACCATAATAAATACCATGTTATGGTATATGCTGTGATTTTTTTATATTCTTCAGGAGAAGTGGCATCTTTTAAAATGTGCGCCACAATACAACCTCAGGTATCAGTTTAGATTAAACTGCATAGGATTAGATTGTCACAACGTAAAGTCTCTTGATCTGACCAAATTCTCAAACTCTGATTGGTTTTTTTGCACTGGGAGACATCTGATGCAATGCAGTGGGAGATTACTATGCTGCCCAATGAGAATATCTTTTTCATTTTATGATGAATAATAAGTGCACAATTCCTTTCTAATGGGTGCTGCTGTCTAGTGGCTAGAATGTAGGCCTGGCTTGACATGAGTAATTGGACATGGGTGAGGTCTTATTTCTTGGAGACAGGATTAGGGAGGTAAATGGATCAGCAGGCTAGAAACAGAATGTCTCTACTAGCTAAAATAAGGGGGAATAGCCAGGGAACCATTTACAATGGACAGGATAACAATGGATAAGATAAGCCAAGTCTGGAACATAAATTGAAGCAAAGAGCAAGTTGTGCATAGACAGCGCATGCTGTACAGGAATTGATTCCTACAAAGTGACCAAGCCAATCCCAAAGCTTGTGATACAATGTACAGTAAATGCAACATAATGTGTAAATGTATATAAAGGAAGGGGTTTATGCCCTGAACCCACCCCCTACATTTGACTTAATCAACTCACGTGTAGTTTGATTGGATGCCAATAAAGAAACCTCAGTGAGAAGTTTGAAGTGGAGCTGAGTTCTTGGGAACCAAGTAAATAAGGTCTTGGAGGTTATTGAGTGGAGAAGATCTCAAAAGCTACCCCAACATACAGCAGGGATCCAGGCAAACCAGGTTCTCATTTTAAATGAGTCTGACAAGATGGTGCAATAGAAAAACAGGGGCTTCTCATAACCTTTCCCCTCCCTCGCAGGCAGCCATAATTAATTTCCATGGAGTTGCGGAATATTAATGGAGCCTGATTGTACTGTGGGCCTCACTAGCAACCAAAGTTGGCCGAGAGATAGTACTTGCTACATTTGTTGAAGAGGTGTATCTCCCTGTGCTACCCCACACCAAGGCCTGTATGTCTAGGAAAGGCACAACCTATCCAGGCACCGGGACTCCAGCCCTGTTCCTCCTCCCCTTTCCTATTGTGGCTCTAGCTTGGAAGAGGCTGAATGGAGCCCTTAATGTAGGTCTGTTTGCAAAGTCTGCATAATTTTGTTTTGGTAAGACCAAAGTCCTAGGAAACCAACAGCAACAGCGTAACAACAAATCAAAGCACATACATGAAAGGAGGGAAAATTTAGGGAGAAATATTTTGCAGTTCAGCCTTCCATGAACTTACTGATTAGTAAGTAAAAAATTACAGGAATTCTGAAAAATACCCCAGATGAACCCTTTTCAATTTTATTACAAAATGCCTGTTCTGAAGTCGTTAAAAATGAGGCTGCATTTAGAGAGCGTACAGCATAGTTTTATGGCATAGACAGATAAAAAGGCATACATCACATACATATCTTGAAGCAGCATCATACGAAGGAAGTGCTAAACTAAAAAATCAAAACTAAGAAGTGCAGCTGGTTTACCACATTGTATCAAGCACAAACAAACATATTATGGTGATTCAATTAGTGCTAAGAGGCTAGAGCAAATGCAAGACTCAACATTTAATTACCTTTCGGCTATGCCAGTTGCTAAACTGTTAGCAGCATGTGTAGAGGAGTATAGAGTAGATGCCCACCCAAGAGTGGCACACACACACCAACAAGACTGTATGCCACAAACACAGCACAAGGTTCAGAACCTGGTGTTTCCTCTAAGTACCTCACACATAAAACTATTGCTACAAGGTATGCACCTGCCTTGGAACAAGCCAGTACTAGGAATATGTGGAGTAGGTAGGAGGACAAACTGCACTGGCTGCATGTTCTGCAGGAAGAATGGAGTGAAAGCTACCTTAAGGGAGGGAGACAAATGATTAAAAAGAGCCAGTCTTAAAACCTTCAGTACTGAACAAACCAGAAATCTAACTGAAACACACTCTTCTAGTGAGACTAGGTTAAAATGTGTATCTCACATCAAACCACCATGTTAAAAACAAAAGGTTGCAAAGACAAGCACTCAGACGTTAAGAAATGCCAGAATGAAGGCTGTCCCTGCAACCTTAATTCAGCTCCCTTGTGCATAGGAATCATGATACAGTTTTAATTTACTATCACAAATGGTTTTTCCACAGGAACTCTGCCTCACTCTGTGTAAAGTCCAGATCTTGTCCCCACTGCATTTCAGTCCAGAATATCTGCTCCATCTCCTCGTTGGCTCTGTGCCAGCGGGGGGTGGGGGAGAGAGAGAACAGGAGAGATACAGTATTCCTGCTCTCAATTCTGGTGCTCAGTGCCAGAGAGGCCGGCAGCAGCATACCCAGTACAATAGGCTGGCCAGACAGCAAGTGTGAAAAATCAGGACAGGGTGTGTGTGTGTGTGTGGGGGGGGGGGGGTAATAGGACCCTATATAAGAAAAAGACCCCAAAATCAGGACTGTCCCTATAAAATCAGGACAGCTGGTCACCCTACAGTACAAGTAGAATTTTCTGAGAATTTAGCTGCCAAATAAATATCTACTGAGCATGTGTGAACTGAGATTTTCCCCAAGGTTTATAAGTTGGCTGAATTTGGGTAGATAATCACAGGAACAGCAAAAAGCACATACCTGACACCTGGGCAATTCCCCTGCCAAATTTCAAGTCCCAGGTTCAAAGTATGGATGCTGGAGCTACTCAACAAAATTGTTAAGATTTTGTTGTTTTTTTCAATATGGACAAACATTTTCCCTTAATAATCTCTGAGAAACAGTGGAACCCATTTTTTGATGAAATATCCCCCCAAAAATTCTCCATCCAAGAATATTAATGGAACTGGCACTTAAAATTAGAAGTCCAATAGCAAGGATTTTTAATGAATCTGTAAACAGAGGTCATACCTTATGGCTAGAGAATTGCTAAAATGATCCAGGGAACTATAGGCCTGTTAGTTTGACCTCAATTGGAACAAATTTTGAAAGAGAAAATAGTTAATGACAGAGGTAAATGGTAACTGGGATAAAGTACAACATGGTTTTACAAAAGGTAGGCCATGCCAGACCAACCTGATCTCCTTCATTGAGAAGATAGCTGACTTTTTAGACAAAGGAAATGCAGAATCCATCTGGATTTCACTAAGGCGTCTGATACAGTTTCACCTGGGAAATTATTAGTTAAATTGGAGAAGATGGGGATTAATATAAGAATTGAAAAAAGTGGCTATGGAACTGGTTAAACAGGAAATTACAATGGGTCATATTGAAAGACACACTGACAGGCTGGAGGGAGGTTTACTGGTGGAGTCCCTCAGGGATTGGTCTTGGGACAATCTTATTTAACATTTTGTTATTAATGACATTGGCACAAAAATGTGCAGGTGACACAAGGTTGGGAGGTATGGCCAATAAAGAGAAGGACTAGAATATCATACAAGGAGATATGAATGACCTTGAAAATGGGAGCAATAGAAATGGGATGAAATTTAATAGTGCAAAGTCATGCACTTAGGGACTAAGAGCAAGAATTTTTGCTGTAAGCATGTGACATATCACTTGGGAGCGACAGAGGAAGAGAAAGACCTGGGTTTATTCATTGATCACAGGAGGACTATGAGCTGCCAGTGTTACGTGGTCATTAAAAAAAAGCTAATATAGTCCTAGGATGCATCAGGTGAGGTACTTCCAGTAGTGACAGGGAAGTGTTAGTACCATTATACAAGGCATCAGTAAGACCTCATCTGGAATGCTGGGTGCAATTCTGGTCTCCCATCTTTAAGAAAGATGAATTCAGACTGGAACAGGTGCACAGAAGGGCTACTAGGATGTTCAGAAGGAAACCTACCTTACAAGACTCAAAGAGCTTGACTTGTTTACCCTAACCAAAAGAAGGCTGAGGGGAGATATGATTGGGTTAAATAAATACCAGGGGGGGAGAGGAGTTATTTAAGGTAACCACCAATGTGGCAGACCCCTAACCTCTGGCTGAGTTACTGAAGTCCCCAAACCATGATTTAAAGACTTCAAGTTACAGAGAATCCACCATTTACACTAATTTAAACCTGCAAATGACCCATGTCCCAGGCTCCAAAGAAAGGTGAACACCCCCCAGAGTCTCTGCCAATTCCCCACCCCAAATATGGCGATCAGCTAAACCCTGAGCATGTGGGCAAGACTCACGACCCAGACACCCAGGAAAGAAATCTCTGTAGTAACTCAGATCCTACCCCATCTAACAGCCCATCACAAGCCATTGGGAAATTTTACCACTAATAGTCAAAGATCAATTAATTGCCAAAATTAGGCTATCCCATCATCCCATCGCCTCCATAAACTTATCAAGCTTAGTTTTGAAGCCAGATATGTCTTTTGCCCTCACTACTCCGCTTGGAAGGCTGTTCCAGAATTGGTTTGAGCATTGGCCTGCTAAACCCAGGGTTGTGAGTTCAATCCTTGAGGAGGCCACTTAGGGATCTGGGGCAAAAATTGGTCCTGCTAGTGAAGGCAGGGGGCTGGACTAGATGACCTTTCAAGGTCCCTTCCAGTTCTAGGAGATTGGTATATCTCCAATTATTACCTATTTTATTACCTATGGCTAGAAACCTTCGTCTAATTTCAAGTCTAAACTTCCTGATGGCCAGTTTATATCCATTTGTTCTTGTGCCCACATTGGTACTGAGCTTAAATAATTCCTCTCCCTTCCTGATATCTATCCCTCTGATATATTTATAAAGAGCAATCATATCTCCCCCCTCAGCCTTTTTTCAGTTAGGCCAAATAAGCCAAGCTCTTTGAGTCTCCTTTCATATGACAGGTTTTCCATTCCTCGGATCATCCTAGTAGCCCTTCTTTGTACCTGTTCCAGTTTGATTTCATCCTTCTTAAACATGGGAGACCAGAACTGCACACAGTATTCCAGATGAGGTCTCACCAGTGCCTTGTATAACGGTACAAACACCTCCTTATCTCTACTGAAAATACCTCACCTGATGCATCCCAAGACCGCATTAGCTTTTTTCACAGCCGTATCACATTGGCGGCTCACAGTCATCCTGTGAACAAGCAATACTCTGAGGTCCTTCTCCTCCTCTGTTACTGCCAACTGATGCGTCCCCAGCTTATAACAAAAATTCTTGTTATTAAACCCTAAATGCATGACCTTGCACTTTTCACTATTAAATTTCATCCTATTACTATTACTCCAGTTTACAAGGTCATCCAGATATCCCAGTCCTTCTCTGTATTGGTAATACCTCTCGGCTTTGTGTCCTCCACAAACTTTATTAGCACATTCCCACTTTTTGTGCCAAGGTCAGTAATAAAAAGATTAAATAAGATTGGTCCCAAAACTGATCTCTGAGGAACTCCACTAGTAAACTCCCTCCAGCCTGAGAGTTCACCTTTCAGTACGACCCATTGTAGTCTCCCCTTTAACCAGTTCCTTATCCATCTTTCAATTTTCATATTGATCCCCATCTTTTCCAATTTAGCTAATAATTCCCCATGTGGAACCATATCAAATGTCTTACTGAAATCAAGGTAAATTAGATCCACTGCGTTTCCTTTGTCTAAGAAATCTGTTAGCAGTACCAGCTGAGAGACCAGGTATCACATCACCTAATGATAAGACTAGAAAACAAAAACCGATGCCTTGTATTTTATTTGTAGATGGTTTACGTACTGGATTGATCAGTGATCTTTTTGCCATTGCAAATCAAAAATAGGATTACAATGTTCTGGCTGCTAAGTGCAATGTGGAGATTTGTGGCAATTGATAATAAAAGGGTGACTTTGTAATTTTGTAGGAAGAAGCTGAACCTTTTTGTTCCTTCTTGTCAAGTCTTCCGACCCATTGGACTTTGCACTGTAAATGAACCCTAAAGATTAGTTTAAAATAAAACTGAATTTTCCTGAGTGCCTTTTTAAAAACAACACCACCACCATTTCTTTGTATGTCTGTACTACAGGTCACACAATCTTTTCCAACAGACTGTCTATTTCTGCATAATATTTTTGGCCCATACGTCCCAATGTAGAATCAAGATGGAAACATTAAAATGCAAAGTTATTTTCACAATGCTACAATGTAAAGAATTTGTCTGGCTGCCTGTTTTCCACATTCCAATATTTCCTGTCTTTGACAGCCCCATTGCTGTGCAGAGCACAGTGTATTTCAGCATTATCTTTTAACAACTTGACAGGTCCACCTATTTTACTGTGATTATTTTATATCAAATTGGAAGCATAATAGCTCCTTTCTGACATTTCAAATCACAGGATATGTAGCACTGCATAAGGCCTATGATTTATCATCAATATTTTGATGACACATTACAGCACAATACTTGTGTTGCTAGAAGTGTTGCTTCCTTCTCTCTGCACTGCTCAGAAGTGCAGCCAGGCAGTATAGCATCCTGAAGTTACTATCGACATGATCAACAAAAATAGAATTCTAAAGACCTGAATGTGACATCAGAAAACCAGCTGGGAATCACTGCTATGGGGATACAGCAACTTATAGGAGTATAGGCTTTTATAGGACAATTTTCTTCTTGGAGGAAGAGGTGCGCTAAATGTTGGAGGGGCTTTACAGATGTTTATTTAGAAACGGGAAGTCTTTATATTATGGGATATATGTATTTTAATATACATAAAACAGCCAGAGACTAGGATGGACAGACTTGAAGAAAAGCATAAAATAAAGTTTACAGTACAAGAGGGAATATATGGTACTATGCCGTCATGCCACATTTTAAGTTTTTCTTTAAAAATAAAGAAGAGATTGTCTTATTAAGTAGGAGTGTATTGTTTTGTGTACGTGTGTGTGTGTAATTTTGTCCCTTGTAAAAGAAACCATTAATACTTCTCTATAGATAACAATTGTCAAAGCTGGGAGAAAAAACCCTCAACTATTTCCTGGACTACCAAGGCAGACTTGTTCTTTGGATTGTAACTGGTAATACTATTCGTTGTGTTCATGTAGGTTAACAGATTTGTTACATCACTGTATTTGCACCAGGCATACATCTCAGATTTTTCTTGAGCTTTATTTATTTTCTCAACAATTGCATATTCTGAGAGATCAGTAAAAACATTTTTTTCCTTAAAAGGTACATGTACTTTTCATGATAAAGACTGCTTCCATGAGACAGTTATGAAAGTGTTGATAAGCAGGGTCTGATACTATGTAAGTGTTCAGAGGGGTAGCATTGTTAGTCTGTATCAGTAAAAACAAGGAGTCCTTGCGGCACCTTAGAGACTAACAAATTTATTTGGGCATAAGCTTTTGTGGGATATAACCCACTTCATCAGACTCATGGAGTGGAAAATACAGTAAGCAGGTATAAATATACAGCACATAAAAAGATGGGAGTTGCCTTACCAAGTGGGAGGGTCAGTGCTAATGAGGCCAATTCAATTAGGGTGGATGTAGCCCATTCCCAGCAGTTGACAAGAGGGGGTGAATACCAGAGGGAAAGTTACTTTTTGTAGTACCAATGAGGACAATTCAATCAAAGTGGGCGTGGTCAGTTCCCAGCAGTTGACAAGAAGGTGCAAGTATCAGAGGGAATTTTCTTTTTTTTCAGTGCAAGTGTTGTAACTCTCATTCCCCCATTAACCATCCCCATCCACCTGTTTATAGTTATGCTTTGATGTTTTATGTCAAAATTTGATGGTAAGCTTCTTGGATCTGGGATCTATCACTATGTTTGTCTGTAAAGCACCATACACCCCCCTGTAGCTGTATAAACAACAAACCAGCTTCATAACATTATGCAAGACTGTTCAGTAAATGCTGTGAAATTCTGTGCCACATCAGAGCACATAGGGCCAGATTCTCAGCTAATGTAACTCAGATTAGCTCTGTTGCCTTCAGCTGAGCTACGTTGATTTATGCCATCTGAGGATCTGACCCAGAAAGCAGAGATGATCAGATTTGCTATTGCTTGATATGCTAGTCAGGAGCGAGAGCCCAACATTTTCAAATTTGGGTACCTTACATCCATATTTAGGCACTTAAATAAATGGCACTGAAGTTAATGGAAACTGTGGAGGCTCAGCATCTCTGAAGAAATCAGGTCACATATCTGTATAGAGGCACCTAACAAGTACTTTTGGGCTGGAATGAGGCATAGGCCACCATAGATCCATGCCCAAGGTCCCAAATCCTAGAGTCATGTACTGAAGGTCACAATCTTTACTTATTTTTCTAAGTGTCTAGCCCATGTGGCTGTGAAGAAAAACTTGAAAACATGACCTGAGCGCAAACCAATGCGCTGCCTGGTCTGCAGACAGCCTATGACAATAGCTCAAAGAAGTGTAAACTCCAACATGGAGTGAACATCCTACGTAGATACGAGACCTACTGCTCTGGGGACCTCCTACCAATACCATCCTATTAGAGGACTGTATGTGTGGCAAGAGAAGAATGGAGCTAGCCCCACCGACTCCTTTAGGCAAATACCTAGCAGAGAGATTGTAATTACTGCAAGATTCTGTTGCCACTCCTGCCTCTCATGGGAGAGCGGAGGATCAGGGATCTCCATGCTGCTTCACACTGACATGCTAGTGGGCAGGTGGGGACACAATGCAGAGGTGGGACTAGGAGGCTCAAAATCACGATTTGCCTTAATCTGATCCTGATAAGTATTTAGTTGCCCTCAGTTTTTATTACAATGACTAGACTGCAGCAGTGAAAGTTTAGGGCTCATAAAAGTCATCTTGGGTGGGACCATCATCCTACTAAATTCTCCAACCTTCACTGCCCCAACAACACTGAACACTTATTTAAAAAACCAAAAACAAACAACCCCAAACCAACAGAAACAGATACGACTTGTGACTACACACGTAAGTTTCCTATCAATATCTGGAGTAATTCCTCTGCGTCACTGTGGAACAATAGCTAAACCAAACAGCCTTACAATAGGGGAGTTGGAGCTTAGCACTTTAGCCTACAACAGAATCAGGCCCATAAGCTTGTTGGCAAAACTCAAAGGATGATAGCAAAGTGACAATATATTATGCAGTGAGTTGTTTTGGGGGCACATTTGTATAATCCACAGGTTTTGCTATAAAAAAAGTTCAAATCCCCAAATGTATTTGACTGGAGTAAATGTTTCACTTTTGGGGTACCCCATTGTGTCTATGTACAATATTGTAGCAGACATATATATAAGAATATGTGCTTTCTTGGGACCTCTGCCAGTTTTTTGTTTGTTTGTTTGTTTTAAGGCATACAGGGTGGATACAGTTTGCAAAGGAAAACTTTTTTGATGGGAGGGGACCACGGGGGAAATGTTCAGAGTCACAAAAGGGAATTAGATACCCAGCTCCCACTGAAAATCTCCCCCTTTATCTTCTGGCTTTTCATAAACTTACATTTCTATACACAGAGCACAGATGTGGCAAATGGTTACAGGTATTTCAAGTATCATTCGGGAGTTGTTTCCCAAGAATATTTGAAGTGGAGTGGGCAGTAGCATTTCTGAAATGTGGGTGGTTACCAAGCTAGGACCCTCATGCCTAAGAGGTGGCTAATAAATGCAAAGGACTGTGAAACTATAGGCTATGTCTACAGTTGGAGCTAGGGGTGAGATTCCCTGCTCATGTAGACATACTTGTGCTAGCTCAGAGCTGTAGCAAGGGCAGTGGCAAGAAGCAGCATGGGCTAGCTTCCTGGAGTACATATTTACAGGGTTCAGGCAGGTTGGTACATGTGGCGGGCTGCCAGTCTCCATGCTACCATGGCTACACTTCTATTTTTTGCCCACTAGCTTAATGAGAGCTAGCATGAGTATGTCTCTGTGAGCTGGGAATCACACCCTATCTCACAGTGTAGCTGTAGCCACCAGCATGGAGATCCTCAGCAGAGTGATGATTCTTTAATATTCAACACCCCCGAGACTGCAATGACAAGGAAAACATTAATTGGCCAAGACAAATATCTTGAGGTATCACCTACATTTCAATCAGAAGAATTCACAATAAACCTAGCCACAAATACTGTAACATGAAATGAGCTATTAAATCATTTGAGCATCAGACTCTGAAAGCTAAAAGCACAAGATAAATGATGCATAAGGATTTTATGATCCATAAGATCAAAGGGTGCTGGTAAATCAGGGAAAACTAATTATAGATCATGGGATTTAGCAGAAGTAGGGTAGATAAACCCTTAACATAGTTGTTTCTGTTGATCTGAAACCAGACTGATATGAATCAAACATATTTTATGATCACAAAGAAACAAAGATAAAATTTTGGGGAGGACAACAACATAAGTGAGCTACAGAAGGAAGTAATGGAACAGGGGGAGTGTTACCAAGAAGCTGTGAGTCTACTGATACAGCTTGTTCATCAGTTCTCACTATAGTCTGCCTAATAAAAAAATATTGGCAACATCAGAAATAAAAGAAAGAAGCTCTTGTAAAAAAGCCAGAAGGGATTGGATTGAACATAGATACACTGTTGTGAGATTAAATTAATTGACTTCAGAGATAATGCAATAGTATCAGAAGATAGAATAATAGAGCACAGAGGCAAAAATGCAGAATCATAGACAAGAGAAATGCCACCCTCTACTAGTGTGAAGGATAATATCTCATGTAAACTAACCATCTATCTTTAAAAGAAGATGGAAAAGATATCAGGAGAAAAAGAATTCATCAACACCAGCTATGCCACCTGCTACTCTGAGTCAGGCAGATCTCAAACTAGGCATAACTCTAGAGTACTTTGGTGGGAGAGCGCCCTGGGACATCTGTGCTAGGTGCCACAGGAAGTGGAGCTGGCAGTTCACGAGGTGGTACTCTCTCCTTCCGAGTTACCTTGGTGTAGGAGGTGCTATGCTTCAGAGGAGACTCAAACCAGAGCTCCTGTAGAAAACGGGAGTGTTAACTGTATTGTCTTGGACACATTCTCATCTGGGTATTACACCCAATAGCTAGGATGCTAGCCTGGATTCAACGGCCTGCTCTAGACTTGCGCTCTGACCACGGGCAGGTTATTTACTCTCTGTGCCTCAGCTCTCCATCTGCAATATGCGGATAATGACACTTCCTTACCACCGAGTGTTATAACCACAAACACATTAAAACTGTGAGACAATCAGATACCATGGGAATTGGGCACATGTAAGAACCTCAGAGATAGATAAAGTCCCCCCCTCCCCCGACATAATCTCCTAGTTCCAACTGGATAAAATATTCTTCCCTACGTATTCTACAAAGTTGTTCCATTTCATCTCAAAGGGGGCCCTAGCTATAGTTGTATACCAGACAAACACAGGCACAGAGGACATAGGACGGAAAGGGCACTTCTAGGTCACTGAGTCCAATCCCTTTCCATTGCAAGCAACTCGGTCAGATAATCCCACTTGTAAAAGTATCAAGTTCCAATTTAAAACTAGTTGCGTTGCTTGCCTCTCTCTGCTTGGGAGGCTGTTCTAGAACCTCACACCCCGGGGGTTAAAAATGTCCTTCTAGTTTCCAGCCCAAAACGTACTCAAACTATTCCAAGTACTTTGGAATCCTTCAGGACAAGAGGTGATTTAGGAAAGATCTATTCTTACCAGTTCAGTCAAGTGAATATTTAAATGCTGCACTGTTGAAATTATACATCTTTGACCAAGCAAACTGTTTAATATTCAAAATTATGTCATGAAAATATGAAGTGTATGAGTTAGATATATTCAGGGTTTGTCATCTAAAGCCATCATTGTGATCTCTTATTTGTGATATACCATGGATGTTGCCGAATAATTTGTGCACTTTAAGGAACTGCATGTTATAATGGCAATAGATTATAGATAAATATAGCTTGTGTTCTGAAGCTTATTCTTTTCTGGAATGATAGCTGTCATCAGCCGACACTGAAGTACATCTTAAAGACATAAAAGAACATCTTCCAAATTTTCTTAGGGCATCTTCAGGAGCATAAATGGATGATATTGCATTGAGATCTATAACTCATTGCTTCTGCCATCCTACCATCCATCTTCTATGTACCTGTGCAGGGCATGTGGTCCAGGCTGCTAGATTACTGTTTGTCTTTTCAAATTTGTTGGGAAGTTTTCCTGGAGAACATTAAAAGTTATCTACAGTTACTGTGCAAAACCTCTACATTGTAATTGCAGTAATAACATACTCCACTACAATTATGCTTAGAATGATACTTTAAAATTAATGTTTTCATTGTGCCTCCATCCATCTTGCTTACTTCTAAATGCCTATCAGAAAAGCAGATTTGAAGGACTAGAATTTATTCATGTAGGTGCACAGAAACTCTTTAAAAGGTGCCCTTGCAACATTTTGGGTGTCAAACCCTAAATTTAGATAAACAATATTAAGAACTGTTCTTGCATAATTAAATATCCAGAGCCCTCCCCCAGTGCTCAGTGCACTCCCATCTTCAAAAGCCTGGGGAAAGATGGATTGTACAACGTAACTGGAAAGTTAGCACATCTAGGTTCTCGTGGCCCAGAGAAGAGAGAATTCCAAAGTTTACAGTGCCTCACAGAGAATGCCCTACCATCAAGTCCTCTTTGTTAACAGCGAGAGCACACACTGTCTTGAGTGGACCCGGGAATTGAAAGGTAAAAAAAAAGGTAGCTGAAAGAAGAGAATCTGAAAAGTTTAACGTAAACTTTGTAAGCTAGATCGGCTAGGCCAGGGGTCTGCAACCCGCGGCTCCGGAGCCGCATGCGGCTCTTCAGCCTCCTTGTTGTGGCTCCCTTCGGCCTTGACAAAAGAAAAAAAAAGAAGAAAAAAGAATAACGGTTATTTATTAATTTAATTTTTATTTATATATTATTTTATTTTTGTTTATTTTGTTGCACAGTTATCTTGGAGTTCGAGGTGATACTTTAACATTGAATTTTTAAAAAGTTTTTATAATTTGTCAATTAAAATATGCATCACATCCACGTCTATAGCCCTCGCCTTTACCTGCAGACGGCTTCTTGAGTGTGCGACCCCCGCGGTAAGCTAACCATGAATACATCCCCAAAAAGAAAAATCTCAGAAGAAAATAGAGAGTTTAATTCTGCATGGACAGATTCCTTTGCCTTCACTGCCAACGATGCTGGCTTACCTGTGTGCTAGATATGTGGCAAGAAATTAGCAAACAACAAAAAATGTAACATTGAAAGACATTTTCAAAACAAGCACTCAGCATTTTCTGAAAAGTACCCAACTGAAGATGGGCGAAAGAGAGCGATTTCGGAACTACTACGGAAAGTTGAGCAGAGCAAACATACTTTCAAGAAGTGGATCAACTCTCCAAACTCAACTACAGCTGCTAGTTTTGTGGCAGCTCATGAGATCGTAAGGAGGGGGAAGCCGTTCACAGATGGAGAATACATGAAAGAATCGTTCATAAAAATATCAGAGCATCTATTCTCCGAATTCAAAAACAAACAGGAAATTATTCAGAAAATTAAAGAAATGCCTCTCTCTGCAAAGACTGTCAAGGACAGGATCATTAAAATGGCAACAAACATCACCAGTAAGCAAATTGATGACATCAATTCAGCTCAAGCATATTCAATTGCCTGTGATGAGTCAAGTGATGTAAACGATATTGAGCAGACAGCACTGTTATGCAGATATGTGAACTCTGATGGACCGCAGGAAGAACTGATTGAACTCATACCGCTAAAGGGCCAAACGCGGGGACAGGACATTTGTGAGGCTGTTTAGAGTTGTCTAAAAGCCAAAGGAATAAACACCACTCACCTGGTGTCAGTGTCTACTGATGGTGCACCCAGTATGAGAGGAGCACAGAAGGGCTTTGTGAATTTACTTCAAAAGTCGCTGGATCGAGAGCTGATGACGTTTCACTGCATCTTGCACCAAGAAGCACTGTGCGCTCAAACATTCCCCCCTGAATGTGTGGAAGTGATGAACCTCGTTATTAAGATAGTGAACAAAATAATTGCAAACGGGTTAAACCACCGACAGTTTTGTTCATGGTTAGATGAAGTCGAGAGCGCATATTTGGATCTCCTGCTGCACAACAGAGTTCGGTGGCTGTCAAGGGGAGACGTGCTGAAACGCTTCGCTGCTTGTCTGGAACATGTGAAAACCTTCTTGGAAAGCAAAGGCCTCAGCTATCCTGAACTGGGAGACCTCGATTGGCTGGAAAAGTTTTATTTCATGGTGGATATGACAAGTCACTTAAACACGCTGAATAAAAATCTCCAGGGAAAGGGAAGCATGGCCCTGCAGTTGCTGGAGGATGTTCTGGCGTTTGAGCGCAAGATGACAGTGTTTGCCAGAGATGTACAGAGAGGTACGCTCTCTCACTTCCCCTCCCTGAGAGAGTTCAAAGAAGAGAACAATCACATAAATTGTGATTATTTACACCGTGCAGTTATGGCAATGCAAGCTGCATTTGGAGAAAGATTCAGCGAGTTCAGAAAGGAAAAAAACACTCTGTCCTTCCCTGTCACACTGCTGGACATTGACCCATCCCTGCTGAACATATCCGCATTCACAGGGATAAGTCAGCCCGATCTTGAAATTGAACTGGCTGACATAGCGGATAAAGACTTATGGGTGTCCAAGTTCAAAAGCCTGACAGCGGATCTCGAAGAAGTCGCCCGTCAGAAGGACACTCTCGCTAAAGAGCACAAATGGAATGATATTGAAAACCTCCCCAAACCCGACAAACTTGTTTTTGAAACATGGAGTGCCATTCCCGACATGTATATGAACATGAAAAAGTATGCATTTGGAGTCCTGTCCATCTTTGGCTCAACATACTTATGCGAGCATGAACTTCATAAAGTCCAAATATCGCTCCCGCCTCACAAATGAGAGCCTACAGGCCTGTGTGAAGATCAAAGTCACATCTTACAGCCCCGACATAGGGAAGATCAGCATCGAGCTTCAGAAACAGAAGTCACATTAAACAGGTGAGAACACTAGCATTTAGTAGGCTATTATTATTCAGAAAAAAACATTTATTTCAGACCCGGAGCTGATGTAGTTTTTTATTGTATGTTCAGGTGCTTCGGTTGATTGCTGGCCGAGAAAGAAACCCGAAGAGGATGAGAGCACACTGAAATGGACTTGTCAAAAAACGTTCCTAATTTTATGTTTACTTTTTTAAAACTGCTAAGCTGCAACTATATGTTTTTTTATATTAAAGTGGGCTATGTTTTATTTTAATTTTACACAAATACGGGAAGGACTCAAAAAGGCCTGCATAGTTCAGTGTTTAATTTATTTCAAAGTAGGCCTACACATGCACACTGCACTTCTGTTTGTTGTATTCTGTTGTTGTAACAGGTAAAATTAAAAAAAGATTAAAACTTTTAAAAGTTTATAAGCAGTGTTATGTTTTGCGGCTCCAGACTATTTTTCTTTAGTGGAAGAGGGGGCAAAATGGCTCTTTTGATAGTAAAGGTTGCCGACCCCTGTACTAGCTGCAGCTGCTGCATTGTGTGGAGTCACTGTTTGATAGATTTCATTGCTCCCACCTGACCCTTCATAATCTGGTTCCCTCCCAAAGGGAATGCTTCTCTTTTTAATTTAGTGTTTATACTCTGGCCATGCCCAGAGATCCCAATCAGGATAAAGGCTCAATTGTCCTGGGCACTGTTCAAACATCCTAAAACATGGTTCCTACCTCAAAGAGCTTGCAATCTAAACTTAGATATTTAAGGTCTGATGGAATTCTAGTTGTCCCATAAAAACTTTTCAAAACAAAAATTCAGAGTCAAATGCACAGTACAGATCTCCACTGTATCTCTCAACTCCAGCATTCTACATGCTCAAAATCCCTTTGATGCCAATAATATGGTAGGAAGAACAGAATAGAGTCAAATGGGGAGCTGAAATGATTGATTGTCTTCAAAACCTTCTGATCTGGATGGAAGAGGAGAGATGTGGGACTGTGCTCTTACTTGGAGCTGGGCTCTTCTCAGGACTATAGCTCTCCTTTATATGTGGGACTTCTACTTCAAAAGGGAGGAAGAGTTATAGGACCAAGATACCTTATGAGAGGGCCTTTCCTTCTTACACTGGCTTGTTTTGATCCTCTCTTTTGTTCTACCGTTGATTCTCATTCTGTTCCACTAAGTAACCTCTGACTCACAGAGCTTCCTGCCAATCAGCAACAGGATGTCAGAGGAGCCGAGAGTCACTTGGCCCCATACCACCACTGGACTCAGTGTCTCTCATACCAGCAGGACTACATCCATACCACACAGGAAATGATGTTAAACTTAAGTATGAGCAGCAAAGAGTCCTGGGACGCCTTATAGACTAACAGACATATTGGAGCATGAGCTTTCATGGGTGAATACCCACTTTGTCGGATGCAACACGAAAGCTCAGGCTCCAATACTTCTGTTAGTCTATAAGGTGCCACAGGACTCTTTGCTGCTTTTACAGATCCAGACTAACACGGCTACCCTTCTGATACTTGAAACTTAAGTATATAATTCACGAGGAGTAACGCATCAGATGAATGTAACCATTTTCTGCTATGCAATATTTGCAAGCAGATCGCAGTTTCCTCAGATTTATTCAGACATATTCATCTCATTTTTCTGGTTGGCCAATGTAGCAGGGTGGACCCCTGCTCCTGCCCTGAAGGGGTTAAAAACAGCCCGGGGGTGGGGGGGCTGTGGCTGGAGAAAGCAGCCTTTAGGCTGGGGCAAGAAGCCTGAGCCTTTAGGCTAGGGGAAAGTAGGCTCAGCTGTGGCCAGGCTCCAATCAGGCCCAGCTGGCCCCTATAAGAGGCTGACTGGCTTCTGGCTCACAATCTCTCTCTAGCTATAGAGGGAGATGGGCCTGGCTGCAGGGAACTGGACATAAGGTACCTGAGTGGAGCAGGGCTGGGGAAAGGCAGAGGAGCTGGGGAGCTCCATCCTAGAAAGCCCCAGGCTGCGGCCTAGCATTGGGCTAACAGGTACTGGGGGGTTGCAGAGGGCAGCCCAGGGGTAGGCCAAGGCAGCAGGTCCAAACCCTCCTTGCCAGTGATGAATAGGCTGATACTGGAGTCTGCCCCAGGACGTGGGGCTAGACAATGACTGGCAGTAGCCATATACTGAGGCAAGGTGGGGATAGAGGGTGGGGGTTCCCCGTGGAGGGGAGACCCTGAGAGAAAGGAGTTACTGCCAGGGGGCAGCACCCCATGTAAAAGGGCACCGGATCCAGGGAGGGACACGGGGGCCAGAGGACAGGTGGATCACCAGCCTGCAGAGGGCGCTCCAGAGCTGGAGTGAGCTAATTCCCAGAAGACACCAGCAGGAGGCGCCGCAGGGGTGAGTCCACTTGTCTACAGCCAACAAGAATTATCATTGATTATTCAGTGTTAGAACTATGGCGGGTGAGTTATGATGGGCCAGAAAAAGTCTGTTATTGTCCTTCATTGAATGAGCATGCAAATGAATTTTCATGCATGTGAATTTGAAATAAACTTTTTCCATGCCAGTAAAATCTGATTGCTTGGAAAATTCACAGAAAAGGGGCATGAACACAGGTGAAGAAATTTAAAAAAAAACAAAACCAAAAATACCAGCAAGTATTTGTGGGCATCATTTCCCCAGATTATATTACATATTACATATAACACTAACACCCCCCCCATATACATATATATCATATACACATACATAGTGTATACAGTACTAAGTGCCCTCTAGAGCATGTACTCATTTACTTAAGTGGTTTCAAAGGAGGAAGTAAATGGGATCTTCAGTTACAGAACAATGTGGTACACTTTGTGCCAAAGAGATACCTACACCTACAGTGCTCTCTGTCAATAGCAATGAGAAATGGAAATGGAATACATTTAACTCCATTATCATTAAAGATTTAAGATTATTGCAATAATCTTCCACTTCTCCTTGGCTTTATGGAACCCAGCCAAGTTGATGATATATTGCTATGTATTTCATTCATTCTTGCTGATGAATGGCATACAGTATGTAGACAATGCTGATGTCCAGCCCCATAGAGAATTACATAAAAAGAGAAGATAAGCAGCTGCAGATGATGAAGAGCCAATTAACAGAAACCCCCTAGCTTAACCACATATTTTATATGGCAGGTGGCTTTGCAATTGAATGAACCAGTATTTCTAAAATCCAGAAAATGTTGAGGAACTGACTTTCTAAAAATGAATCTTAAACAGTTGCCTTCAAGATTTATTCCCCTCCTTGAGCTCCAGACAAAAACCAGTAGCTCTTTGACCTGAGTTCCATTATTTCTGGGTCACACTGAGTCCATAAAGTATTTTTGGCCTCTGCAATTGCTGCTCTTGCCTCAGTTCTTACAGAAGAGCTTTGAGCAGATCAGGCAGCACCACAGGCTTCACTAACATTTGTTAGCAGTAGGCTCAGGTGAGTGGTGATGTAACAGAGCTCACATCTTCCCCTTCACGAAGCATTAAGAGGCGATCCTCAGCCAGTGTAAATGGTGCCCAAGGTCTTACAGCCACACAGTGGAAGAGAACACATGTCGCCTGAGTCCCAGTCCAGGGCTTTATCCACACTGCCTCATCTGAAGATATTTTCTGGTGATTCCTTGACTGGAAGTCTCATTGAAAATTTAAGTGAAGGAATTGGAGCAAATACTTGGATAAAATCTGAACTGCAGTGCAGTAAAAACAGCTACATCAGGTACTACAAACAGATAACCATTGTATCAAGGTATAAAGGCACAGCTAATCTCAAACGCCTCCGCTGTTTGCCATTCAAAATTGAAAAGGGGTTTAACACAGTCCCACCACCAAAACTTACTCCGAGAGATGGATTATTTGGCAAGGGCAATAGCCAGGTTGCAAGAAGACATTGCAGCAAATTGATAGACAGTTACCTATTTTCTTGGAGCAACTATTGCAAATACTGTTTTGTTTTTTTAATTTCCATCTGCTCTTGAGATAAGTGAATTTATGCATGTTCAAGCACCATCTGTGACAAACTCCATTTCAACATTCTTCACTCCCCCCAATGCAATATGCAGGAAGATGTGATGCTACATGGAAAGCAGCAAATTGTTTTATTGCCAGTTTTCTAGGGCACTATCCTTTGTTTTGTTCTGTTAACTACATATTCAGGTGTACGAAAATATTTGTAGATCTGGATAAATTTTGAAGGCTGCTGCTATTTGACTAGATTTCCATACAGTGGCTCTATTTTAGTCTTTATATTTGCTTTCTGATGTGATAGGTGGTGATACCAGATGAAATTAACTGCATTTTCATTTATGTTTTAATTATTGCAGTGTCATAACACCTTATCATGTTACATTACTTTGTCATACAATAGGCTGCCAGTATGACATGGCAAATAATTGCCAATCAGTGAGGCAGCGAAGCAATTCAATGCATTACATATGGCTTCTTAGAACCATGTGGCATCCAAAACATCTGCATTTTGTTTTAGAGGACACAAGCTTAAAGTTGAAACAAAAAAAAACAACTGTTCTCCTTGAAAGGGCTCAGTGAACTGGTTCAGATCCACAGCACAATGAAGTCAATGGAATTCTTTCACACAGAAAGGCAGTAGGATATAGTGGATTGATCAAGTAGCTCCTGTGTTCTAAGTAGCCTCCTTGTGTCATTTTGACTCTCTGGGTGACCTTCAACAAGATAAGCTCCCCGTGTCCCCAGTTTGCTCCATCTCCAAGATAGATTATTGAGGATGGTAATACCTGTTAGAATTAATTCTTTAGTGGTCTGTGGAGTGCTCTGCAGATGTATATTGTATGAAAGTGCTCAATTAACATTTCTGATTTTCATTTACAAGCATTTGGGGGATTGGCTGAGACCATGCACAATAGTACTGAAATTCCATGAGAAATTCTATTCCCTGTTTCATTATTCTATTCAGTATCTTCAGCCCATCTGGACTGGAGAATTATTAGAAATATCTTGAGAGTCTGTTAAAGTTTCCAGCCTGATTTTGAGACCAAAGAGATTTAGGTAAGTTCATCTAAACTTCTGGATATGTACAACATTTGAATGCAAGGATGCATAGCTCAAATGAACTTGAGGTTCATCCATCAATGTAAGAAACTAGCTTATACATCTCTACTTGTGGCAAGCAAGATGCATTCCTCTACTAAAGAAGCAACACGGGATATTTTGAATTAAACCAATTACCTGTATTTTATTTGTTTTTAAAAACAAACAAATAAAAAGCTAAAGTCACCTACCCAGGGAATGGCCATGAAGTTCTGACTAACTCTTCCTTTGGGTTACTACAGAGGAAGACATATGGATAAGGAAACACAGCAGGCACACTGATTTTCTATAAGGCCAGGTCCACACAAGAAAAGTTATACCAGTATAATGGTGTCCATTAAAGTGTTTGCAGTGTGGGTCTCAGGATATGAAGGAGACAAGGACAAAATGTGTTTGTGAAAGAGATAAGCTTTCCTCAAAGGAAACCTGCACAACACCACCTTCAAAAGACAAGACAAGCCTAGAAGCTTAATTCATAACTCTGTTAGACAGCAACAATCATGGACTCAAAAGAGACACTGGCTTTATGTCTCATTACAATAATCTGTAAACCACTAACTCTCCTTTGTCCTATTACTGCAGAGGTGTTAATTGCCCACCTAGTTTTTAGTAGTTTCTTGCAACATGTGTTAACTCCTTATGCTTAAGGATCTGTTCCACCTTGTATTTAGCTGTGAAATGCTGAGTACCTACCATTCATAGGCCAAAGAAGAGCTCTGCAGAGCTGAAAAGCTAGTCTCATTCACAAACAGAAACTTGGTCTAATAAAAGATATCTTGCCCACTTTGTCTCTGTTAATTAGAGTGTGATTTTTTTTATCCGTATGTATTTATACTGTTATAATCCCTAGTGTGAATGTATTTATAATGGTATAACAGGTCCCTTATATTGGTTTAGCTTATTTCTATTCCTAAACTGGAGTAAACTATGTGTGTGTAAATGCTTTCATATAGGTATAACTGTGTCCACACTGTGTGCACTGTGTGTGCGCGCATGTGCGTGTGTCACTTTAACTATGCCAGTATTGTTAATGCAGCAAAACTTTCTCATACAGACAAGGCCTTTGTTTTACTGAAAGCTGCTGTAGATAACCTCACCATTCTTAGCTCCCAGGAGGTTGGAGGCACCATAGTCCAATGTTTCATATGCACATATGGGAATCCCAAACTTTTGGATATTTTATTCATGTTCCTTGGACGCTCACACTGTTAAAATTTGAGGTTATGTTTCTGGATCTGTCCTTCACTAGTTAGGTATCACTCTACTTCAAGCAGTGTTTTCAGAACACCCACAAACTATTTGGCTAAGGCCATGTCTACACTACCACTTATGTCAGCAAAATGTCTCTCACTCGGAGGTGTGAAACCCTCACCCCCAAGTGATGGAAGCAGTAGCGTGCACAGCGCTATAGCAGCGGGACAGCTTCTCCTGCTGGCATAGCTACCACCATTGGTTGAAGGTGGTTTAGTTACATCGATGGGAAACCTCTCTTCCATCGTCATAGAGCAATGAGAGAGCCTACAACAGCGCTGGTGTAGGCACAGCTTAAATAAACTCCTGCTCTTATCTCTCTCATTATTATAAGATTGGACTGACATTTTGATCATAAATGGTGTTCACGTAATCATGTTTCCTCAACACCTGGAAACAAACAGTTTGCAAGCATGAGTGGGTACATATTAAGGTTCTCAGTTTGCCAGCACTCCAATATATTCAAGAGCAAACTAATTTTCCCCATGCACAGAAATGGTGAGTGCATTTACGTGTGCCAATAGACTAAGCACATTCACTGTAGCACTGCTAAAGTAATAATGCCAAGTTTCCAACTCATCTTTAAACAGCATGCAGGGAGATGAAACTACTTGTTTTTCTTAGGAAACAATCTGCATATCAAAACACACAGACACAAGCTATAGATTGCAACAAAACAAACCACTACTGAAGAAAATGCTAATTTAATAAGAACATAAAACTATTACAGGGTCCAATTCCAAAGTCTTAGTCAGGGTCAACAGACCTTTTGCCAGAGTAGAGGTAGCAGAATGAGGCCCATAATACCGACCACCCCCAAGGCCAGACATAAGGGGCCAGAATTTCTTTGATGGGGGAAAATGTCCTCTCTCTGTACTGTAATTAGAGCTGCATGAATTTTTTGGTTTGCTGTCAATTAAAAAAAAAAAAAAGGAGGTCAAACCAAAAACAATATATTTTTTTAAATTTTAGACATTAAAAAGTCAAAAGAAATTTAATTTTGGTTCAAATAAAACATTTAGTTCAATCTGAAACAAAGTTTTGTTTCAATTTTGAGCATTTAACTTAATTTTTAAAAAAAAGCAAATTTCAAAATGAGACCTTGTTTCAAACCAAAAGATGGAAATGTTTCATTTTGGAAATGTCAAAATGAAACATTTGAACATTTTCAGAATTTTTTTTGAGGGGGGGTTTCTTCCAACGTGTGCAATTGGGCCAAAGAAACATGAATTTGTGAAATATTTTGGTGTTATGAATCTGTTTTTCAGCAAAAAAAACTTTCAGACAGAAAAATTCATCTCGCTCTAATTGTAATACATTGCACCTAACTACTCCCATTGCAGTGAGAGACTTACCATTATCTTCAATGGGACCAGATCTAGGTCAACAAGGAATGCTTTAGAAAATACCACTCTAACAACACTATGAAACTAACCCATTCCTGTTTTCTTGCAATTCAGCCTAGTGCACAGGGCCAATACAAAGTTGATGAGAAACAAATCTCAGATAAGATCTATTTTGAGGACTGAAGTGGTGCATACCACAGCGCAAGAAAGACAGTAGGTAATGGATGTAGTTTCATTAGGCCACGCCTCTATTCACTTAAAATATCTGGGAGCACCCAGCAACACATTGTACAGTGCTGGTCATCATCATATCTTTATAATCCCCAACCAGGTGCCAGCCATCCTGTTGCCGAGACCCTGCTGCCCTCCCCTTGTATGAAGTCAACAAAGGCTATAGAAAGAGGAGGATCAGCTTCTTGCTGTTGCAGATGTAAATACCCAAACCCTTCCTTAGGTCCTTTAAGGGAGGCTTTCCTTTTAAATCCTTTCCCAATTCATTTTATCCAATACTTGTATCCCTTCCATAGCAAGTGCATCCACTGGGCATCTGAAACTAGGAGGCACGAGCAAAATGGAAAGCCACCACATGGAAATGAACATCATCCTGAGATAATATGTTGCACAAGAGAGTAAACTGGAGTTCTAGTCTACAGGGCTGCAATTAGCTGCCAGTTAGAATTTCCAACAGCCTAGTAAATAACCATGTCTGAAAATTCTCAAGATCTTTGTCATTAATCTCTTCAACTTTGAACTGGTGAATATTTTAAACTGTTTATGATGAAGCTGATAGAAAAGGCAGCAATAGGTATCTATTAAATCCTTATATATGTTATTTTAGAAGTAGATGGTTTATTCAAGAGATCAGAATACCTCTTTTATAGAGTGGGTCTGGTTAAATCAGCTGCATAGGTAGGATTGCGTTTTATATAATGACATTTTTACTGAAGTTAGTGAGAAATATACTCTGCATGGACAAGAGCTGTTTTTCACAAAACATCCTCAGTCATTTTAAACTTGCCGTTTTTGTCAAATTACCAAGAGATTAGACCATATTTTGGGCTAATCGCTTGTAAAATATATATTTTTAATTGACGCTGATCTTGAAATAGATGTGTGGAAATATTAAGCCAAGATTTAGCCCAGAGCAAATTTTTACTGCAGTTTATAATGAAAATGCTGATGGCCCCCTTTGATAAAATGTTGCCAAGAGATACCGTTAAACATACAGACTGTATTAGAAATCCAGAAGAGGCAAAGTAATTAGTCCTCATTAACGTCTAATTGCTTGCAAAATGTTTTATATATTAAACTGGTTTCTGAATTATAGCACTGAAGAGATGCAATCTTAAAACCCTGGACTATTTATAAAATCTCTTGCAAAGAGCCCTTTGATTCCCCCCCCCCCCACACCCATATATACCTTCCCTGACACTCACTTGGGCTGAAACAGATGCAAGGGCTTGTCCCAACTCACACTAAAGTCAATGGAAGTTGGATCTTGGGTAAGCAGTTAAGCGTAATTTGTATCAATTTGGCATTGGGGGCCTGATTCTGTTTCCCTGCAGGAGCTCAAATTAGATGATTTAATGGTCCCTTCTGACCTTTAAAAAAAAAATCTATGAAACATTCCTTGGCCAAACTCCCACCGATGTGAAAATGGGTACAACTCCCATTAATCTGAGCAGAAGTTATATTGCTTATGATGGGCTGAATTAAAACACCAAAGAATATCCAATAGGTGTAAGACAAATTAGGTGCAAGTTGCACTGCTGTCCCACTTTCATAGAAGATGTTTAGAAAATGAATGCAACATACAAAATGTACGCCATTAGTATCACCGCTCAATTTGACTGTTTCTGTGACAAATTTCTGCCCCAAATGATTTATTTTCAGGATTTATAAACTGAAAACAAGAGGCTACGATAATGCTGACAAATCTTACTAGTGTAACTGCACAATGAGACATTCCATGCTCTAAACTTATGCCAATTAAATCTTTAAATGGAGAACTTAGGTGGAGGCGCAACAGAGTTTAAACCATCAACTTTAATTCTAGCCCTTTGTATGCGATAAAATGTGCTCTCTTTATATGAATGCATATTTGCCTATGTAATCAATACAAGTTGTTATGCCATTTTATACACATTATGTCCAACAGTTCAATACCAGCATTACATTCACACTGAAAAATGAGAATTTTGTTTTTTAAAAGAGAAAGTGCAAGATTTTTCATTCTTTCTGTACATACATGTACTGAGTTACAGCTGTACTGAAAGAAAGGGAATGTGAATTAACTATGTACACAAATATTGATAGAGATGTACAGAGCATTGCAGAGTTAATACGAAGTTTACATCTAATGAAGTTTGTGTGTAGGGCTGGGCAGGAAACAATGTTTCCAATTTGTGAACATATTGTGGGGGGGGGGGTGGAATTTTTCATTCCAATGCAAAACAAAGCAAAGACATTGCAAAATATTTTTCATGAAAAAACAGGGGGAGGGAAGGAAACACCCATCCCAGCATAGCCAGTAGCCCAGTGGGTAGGATACTCACCAGGCCTGTTGGAGATTCGGATTCAAGTCCCAGCTCTGCCTGATTTGGAGCAGGGACTGTTGAATCCTAGACGGTCACATTGCAGGTGAGTGCACAATCCACTAGACTACAAAGTCAGTCTGTCTCTCTCTCTGGTGCTGAATAGCTATTTATACGAAGTGGAACAGCTTTTACAGGAGAGATTGAGAAACCTTGTGTTAGATTTCCAAGAAAAAACAAAAAACAAAAAACCACCAGTACCACCAAGTTTTTGGTTCACAGGAAATTTCAATTTTTGGCCAGCCTCCAGTAATTACCTGTCACGCTCTTCATGAGGTAACTAAGTACCATTTTGCCTTTGGGGAACTGAAGCACAGACACTACGTGGCTTGCCTAGAGTAACACAGGCTACCTATGGCACAGGAAGAACTGACCCTGGGTACCCCATGGATCAGGCTAGCACTGTAACCAGTGGACTCCCCTTCCTCTCACCATCTACCCTCCTGAACGTTTGTTTTTATAGGACTATTTGCACTTTTAGGAAAAAGCCTATTGGAAAGCTTTGCTTTTTTTCCAATATTTGAATTCAGGTGAAAGTGTCATGATTTTGCTATCATCAGTATTTTGAATTGCTAGATACAAGCAGAAACACAAACACAGACTCTAAAGTGATTTCATTCAGCGGAATAAGGGTGCTAATTAGCAAATCTAACACTTATTTTTTAATGTCAGTTTGTAACTGAGTCCCTTATTACAATTTCAAATATGGTAATGACATTGAGAATAGTTTACTGAGAATTTCTGAGATAAGTGGGAAGTGATTAAGCAGATGAAGTTAAAATCGACCTTTTCTGTACAAATAGAGCAATGTAGCTCAGATCAAATATTGTGGATTCATATGTACAGTCTTGACAAGAGCACTGCATTAAAAATTAATTGATTCAGAACAGAGCATGTACATTTTGCCTCAGAATTCTATCAGGTACAGAGGGTCACAGGCAGAGAAACCATGCCGGGGTCTCTCTGTATATTAGCACAGAGGGCAATGTCAAGGGTGGGCTGGGGAAGCATCCTCTGATTACATGTGTTTAGTAACTGGAAGCCCAAATATTGAGGCCACAGATGGGCAGCAGCTGCTACTCCAGCCCACAGGCTAGAGTCAACAGAAGTGGAGCCTTGCTCTGCCCCCAATCCAGTGCAGAAACAATCACATAAAAGCTAATTACTCAGGATTTATATAGCAATCCAGATAATCTCAAATTTGCGGCTGGAGACAATGTTCAAAAGTAACCGTGCTACAAAAAAAAAAAAAGCCAGAAATCCATAGGAACTCTTTCCTATCAAGTTTAACATTTCTTCATACTTTATCTCGCAGGTGCCAACTTGCAGGCTTCTCTACTAATCAGTTGCCTGAATCTTCTCCAAGCATCTCTCAAATGAAGTCTATTAATCTTTATGCCAATGTGTCTTGAACTGAATTTTCTAGTAGCAAAAGTAAAATAAATGGTGTGTGTAATGGCAAATACTCACAGGGCTTTGAGTAATCTCGCTACAGATTTATTAGAGAAGACATTTTAAATATAAAGAACAGAAGGAAAATTAAAATCTGACTAATTACTATTTTAGGTTAATAAAACTTCTCTTTACACTGAATCTTTGCATATTAAAATACTAAACATTGTTGCAAAGTGCTGTAATTATCGGATTTGAGTGTCTAATTACACCAGCTTTCCTGAGAGAGACTGGAAATAAAATTAAGACCTGACAATCCACTGAAGTTTTTGGTTCCCCTCTGTAATTCATGTTTACAGGGCCTTGATTCCACTTGACACTAAAAGAGAGAGAGAGGGCAAATATTGTGGATGTGTACCTGGGGGAAGACGGAGATTAAATATGAACTATTGCTTGAAAATGTCTTGTGGCACAGAGTTGTGCTGGGCATGAAAACAGTGATTCTCTCTGACACTGACCCTCATTCATCATTGCATTACTCTGGTTTTACACTGCTGTGTAACTCAGTTTCAGGCAAGAACAATTTAATAGTCCCACAGCTTTATAGAGATGAAAGTTTCTCAGTTGACATTTTGTTCCTTTTTCCTTAAATGTGAAATTCTGGATCAGAGTTTAAGCTTCATGGGAAAAGCTACATTCATTCACTTTGCTAATTAGACTATGTGAAAGTTTATGAACTAGAATAGGGCTGTAATGTAAACATTTTGAACAGGAGCCTTTGACTACTCTGGAGATTTCACGTATGGGTGAAACTCATTTAAATATTTATGATTTATATGAAATTAACAGGTATAAAAGATTATCTACAATTTTAATATTAAGACTTTACATCACATTGTGTATTTTTTTTCTACCTTAGAAGTTTTAAGACATAAAATAAAAGTTATGTTTTGGGACAAAATCTCCTGTCAGGTCACTGCTCTCCATAGAAGACATAATGGGCTTAATTCACAGAAAGGAAGATGTAGGTTAGATATCAGGAAAAGTTTTCTAACTACAAGGGTTGTTAAGCTCTGGAACAGGCCTCCGAGGGAGGCTGTGGAATCCCCATCACTGGAGGATTTTAAGAACAGGTTGGACAAACACCTGTCAGGGATGGTCTAGGTTTACTAGGTCCTGCCTCAGCACAGGGGGCTGGATTTGATGACCTCACAAGCACCCTTCCAGCCCTATGTTTCGGTCATTCTATTGACTTCAGTAGAGTTACTCAGGATTTACATTGGTACAATTGAGAACAGTGCCCATTGCCTTCACCAGTACAGGGAACTCATCCTTTCGAGAAAAAGCTTTTTGGATTACAAAAACCGAGTCTCCATTTAGGTATTCTGCTTATATAAACTATGGTAATACCACAGATGGTTGAATGAACTGCGGCAAATCCCTTTGGTTGATTCATAGCCTTTATTTACTGAACATGGATTGTTTTGCATTTATTTTAGGCTATTATAGATAATGTGTGGGTAAAAATAATTAGAATTCTCTAATACACAGAAACGTAGCGAAAGAAACATCCATAAGGGCTGGAAAGCAGCTTTACAACAAGGGAGAAAAAACATGTTTCTGTGTTTTGGGTTTTTTAAATTTCTTGATTGTGCACCTCTACCCCGCTATAACGCGACCCAATATAACACGAGTTCGTGTATAGCGCGGAAGCAGCGGGGCTCCGGCGGCGCTTTAAAGAGTCCAGGGCTCCGGTTGCTGCAGGGAGCCCTGGGCTCTTTAAATCACCACTGGAGCCCTGTCACCACTACCCTGATAAAATGGGGTTTCAGCTATAACGCAGTAGGGATTTTTGGCTCCCCACTACCATGTTATAGCGGGCTAGAGGTATATTTCAAACATTCCCTTCCAGTGTGTGCTCCCAGACACTGCAAGATTGTGCTACTGCACAAAGCCCAGAAAATGAAAGTGCCAAGGAGTGAAGCTGAAGTTAACTAATCAGTATCCCAAATGCAGTGAAATGCAGAAAGGAAACAAACACAGGATTGGTGAATACTAAATTAGATAACAAACAAGGTTTCAGTTGTAATAACCTAATTACTAGTAAAAGACTGGGAAAAATATCTTCCAAAAGAAGCTTTATTTGTGCAGTTACCATGAGTGTGAATAAAAATGCATCCAGCTGGCCATGTGCGTTCACAAGCAACTAATACAAGAACACAGGAATGGTCATACTGGGTCAGGCCAATGGTCTATCTAGCCCATTATCTTGTCTTCTGACAGCGACTGGTGCTAGATACTTCAGAGGAAATGAACACAAGGCAAATTTAAAATGATCCATCATCATCCAGACCCTAGGACAGTCAGAGGTTTAGGGACAGTCAGACCATAGGGCTTTGTCCCTAACCACCCTGGATAGTAGCCATTGACGGGCCTGCATCGGACCAGTCTGCAGTTGTCTCTTTAATACTGGCGCCTTGAGGAACTGTCAGCTCTCCTTTTTCTCTTAGATTTTCTTCCCATGGGACCTTAGCTACCAATTCTCTGAGTTTGATAAAGTCTGCTTCTTTGAAGCCCATTATCCTCACTCCTTCCTTTCCTTAGAATCATGAAATCTATCATTCATGAGCACTGTCACCCAAATTGACTTTCATCTTCAGACGGGTAAGGCTGTACGGGCCGGTACGGCGTACCGGCCAAAAGTGGCCACCAGTACCGGCCCATTCACAGCTGACTTTAAAGGACCCCGCTTAAGGCGCTGCTGCTTTAATGTCGCTGCCCCTTTTACGACCACCGCTGCTGATAGGGCAAGGAGGATGCAAAAGGCTCAGCAACATTAAAGCACTGCTGCAGCAAAGGACCCTGCTTAAAGCACTTTAATATCATTGCCCCTTTTGCACACACACCCCCCGTCGCCAATGTTGGTGGTGGTGGGACACAAAAGGAGCACCTGCCCTGGGGCTGGCAATTTAAAAGGGCCTGGGGCTCTGGCCACCGCTGCCGAGCCCCAGGCCCTTTAAATCATCATTGGAGCCCCAGGTGGTGCAGCCCAGGCAGCATGGAAGGGCTGGCTGAGGAATGCCGACCCCCCCAGCCCTGCCCCTTCCGGGGGCTGAAGCCGGCCCCTGTAAGTCTTTGGCTTTATTTTCACCCCTGCCTTCAGATTAGCTACCAATTACTCCTGTTGGTCAGAATCAAGTCTAAAACGGCTCTCCCTGGTTACTTCCTCCACTTTCTGGAGCACAAAGCTGTCCCTGATACACTCCAAGAACTTATTGGAGATTGTGTGTTTTGCTATATTACTTTCCTAACAGACATCTGCAAAGTTAAAGTCCTCCATTACTACCAGGTCCTGTGTTTTGGATATTTCTGGTGTTTTAGAAATGCCTCATTCACCACCTCCTCCTCACCACCCTCACCATGACGTCGCCCCTATTTTTTAACCCTTTAATCTTTACCCAGAGACACTCAACTGGTCTGTCTCCTATCTCCTTCTGGACCTCAGAACAAGTGTATGTATCCTTTATGTATAATGCAACCCCTTCTCCCATTTTTTTCCTGACTGTCCTCTCTGAAGGAGCTGTAGCCCCATTTACCAATATTCCCACCAAGTTTCTGTGATGCCAATTAAATCATAATTTAGCTTATGTACTAATACTTCCAGTTCTTTCTGTTGATTCTCCCTACTCCTTGCATTTGTGTACAGACATGTAAAATGTTGATCAGTTTCCCCCACTGATTTACTTTGTATTGCTCCTTTGACTCTATTGTCATTTACCATGCCCCCCTCCAACATTTAAACCCTCTGTTAAGGTCACTTTTTTTTTTATACTGACCTCTGGGGTTTTGTCACTTGCCCCCACTGAATCTAGTTTACATCCCTCCGCATGTAGGTTGGCAAGTCAGTGTGCGAAAATGCTCTCTACTTTCTTGGTGAGGTGGACCCCATCTCTTCCCAGGAGACCACCTTCTTGGAACAGCATCCCATGGTCAAAGAAGCTGAAGCGCTCCCTTCGACACTATCTGTGCAGCCAGGCATTCATCTCCAGGATGCGTGTTTCCCTGCCTGGGCCCTCACCCTCAACCGAGAAGATGGATGAGGACACAACCTGTGCCCAACTCCTTCCCCGTAGCTCCCAGAGCCCTGTAGGCACTGCTAACTTGCTCAGGGTCAGACCTGGCAGCATCATGAGTGTCCACATGGATGAGTTGCATAGGGTAGCAATCAGAGGGATAGATGAGCATGGCAACCTTTCTGTAATGTCTTGGATGTGGCTACTAGGCAGGTAGCACACCTCCTGGGACGTCCTGTCAGGTCAGCAGATGGATACTTATGTTCCCCTCAGAAGTGAGTCCCCGACAACCAGCACCCTGCATCGAGCACTTGGGAACAGATTTTTAACTCCCATTGGGAGCAAGGTGCTTTTGAAAAAATCCCCTATCTGCATCTTTAGGCACCTAAATACCTTTTAAATATCTGTTCTCAGGCACAATAGTATCTGAATAGTTCTGGCTATAGTAATAGGTTCAATGACAACCTTGATAGATGAGTTAACGAATTTACATGTATACTCCTGGTAATTTCACATGCCAATTAGTGCTGCAGTGCAGCCTCACCTGAAGACAGGTCCTAGAATTTTAAAGATGTGATGCAAAGTATATTCATTTCCATTTTTACAGAGAAATGATCAATATAACTGACACTTTTCATTATCTTTCCCTAAATAAGCTGATTACATGAGCCTGTACTATAGTCTCCATTTCTCTGAAACTATTTTAAAAGAAACTCCTCATATTTAAACACATTCACATTCCTTAACACTTTGATTTTCTGAAAAATAGGCTCATGCTGAATACTTTGAATGACAGCAATACAATGTATGGGCTGTGTTTACATTCAGCAGGAACTTATTAAAATAATAATAAAAAGCAACATGGCTAAGCCATGAGGTAAAACAAATAAAAACTAACCTGAAGTGCAGTATCAGATGCCCAGTGTCAGGGAACTGTATGTCTATGGGAGACCAATCCTCTTCTATCTTAGACCTTTTCCATCTCTCACCTACCCTCACAAAAAACACCAAAAGCCTGAATCTGGAGCATACTTTTGAGACAGTCTAATAACAAAAAAGTCTGGTTATATACAATACACTAAATTTCTCCTACGTGGCCTTTTGTGCCTGGAGAAAACTCCCTTATATAATTCAAACAGCCACTACCTTATCTTTCTTTCCCTTCTTCCACAGGGGCCACAAAACCCAGCCTGCTGATCATGGCTAGGCAGGAGACTATTCCCCTTCTTTCCTTTTCCAACTCCATTTCTCCCCAGTTGTACCCCCATATAAAAGACATACAATCCATGTAACTAAAAGCTGTGCCAATACTTCACTAGACTCATTTACTTGTATATCAAATCCTCTACTCTTCATCCATGTCTTTAGATTGCAAGGAATTGGCAGGGCAGGGATTTTTCTCTGTGTTTGCACAGCCCCCAGCACAATGGAGCCGCATTCCCAACTGAACCATATATATTAGAGTAACACATGTAATACTGAATGAAAGAGGAATGGAGAACGAGGCGGGGGAAAGGAAGGGCAGAGAGTACGTTTATACAGGTAGAAAGGCAGTAAACAAAGTCAAAGAAAGAAGAACTTAAGACATTAAATAAAAAGGGACAGATACCACAGTGACTTACACCCCATTGGCCCACGGATTCTCGTGTTCTGGTTGCAGAACAAGGAGAGGAACGTGGAAGGGTGTAGTAATGGAGAGGGAAGAAAAAGAGGTTTTTGTTAATGACAAGTGAATAAGACATTTGAGACGAGGAAGTGTGTAAGTGAAGTGGATTATTTCCAGTCAACAAGGCAGCACTGATGAAAAAGAAAGACCTTGCTGTAAAGAATTGCAATAAGGGCACAGAGAGGAGGATAAACGTTTGGGATAGGAAGAAATAGGTGAATGTCTGTAACAGAAAGCAAGTCCATAAGCTTCCTTCCCCCCCTCTCCCTCCCACCAAGCCAGGGAAGATGCACAGAACTGGATTAACTACCAAAAAACCAAACCAAAACAAACAACCCACCCACCTATCCCAGAAGTCTTTAAACACCCAGCCAAAGTGTGCTGTGTATGTGAGAAGGTAAGAGACAGCATGATCCCAGCTTAGAAGTACCACACCCATAAAGCCAACTCATCTTGCTGACAAACAGAGGCCGCACGTGTACTTAAGTGATAGGATCAGCATATTTGGCCCACCTACTTCATTCTGGGCATGCTGGTAATAGCATCAAGCAGGAGGAAGGCCAGTATTCAGCTTTACCATTACAGTGGATTGAAAAATAAAATCTAGACCCTTTAAAGTGATTTTGTTTTCCTATTAAAAAAGTCAAATACTGAAAATGTTAATGAAATAGTTAACAACATTTTTAGTTTACCAAAACCCCTATTTTTGGTAAGTGAAAATCCTATAATATTTTTTATTTAAAAGTGAACGAATAAATTGGGGGGGGGGAAGCATAAAATATCAAAAACTGTTTTGTTTTTTTAATTAAAAAAATTTGAGAAATTTTCAACCAATTCTAATGACAGATTAAAAATGACTCTTACTAAAGGCAGGAATAAGACAGTGAAAAGCATGAATTAACAGAAGCAGGTATGAACTACCATTGGGCAACAGCTATATAGATTCTGGTGGTTGGTTGACTCATCTAGCACAAGCATGGCAAAGGATTCCTTAATTCTCATCAAAATCAGCAAGTAGGATATAAAGCCAGGAAAACTCACCTGCCCATACCGGGTACTTTAAATTTATTAACATCAATTCAGTGTTAATGATGGCAAGACCAGACTTAGTCTTTTTGGTCAGCGAATAATAGGTCAGTCAAACAAGTACATAAAGTACATAAAGAAACATACGGCAGGACCTAACGTAATACACAGAGAAGTCTGTGTGTCGTTCATTTATAAATGGAAGTCATTATCTAATGATGGCTTTAACCTGTAGCATCAGAAACAAACAACATATGGCCTGGTTTGCTGTTGTACCAGATGTCCACAGTTGTATTTCCGATTGGCACAGCAAGAGTTCGCACTGTAGTCTCACATCCTTGAAGTTTACTATTACTTTTATTACATAAAGGCTTTTTAACTGCACAGGTTTAATCAATTACTAAGTGACTGTTTTCAAACAGGCAAAAATCAAGCCCTAGTTTTACAAAAAAAGACACACACACTTAGGGTATAATTTGCTTTAGACTCACTCGCATGCACACATACCTGATCTGTGGATATACTTGTTACAGATGCACTTATAAAAGCAGGTGCTTAAGTGTTTGCAGTCGTCTTCTTTTTAAATTTGGGCTCTGTTAACATTGCTGAGCTGTGTTTTTATAAGCTGGGAAGATACTGTAAGAATAAATAGCATAATTCCCAGTGGAACAAACGAATAAAACATTTCACTTGTCACAGTGCTGGCATTTCATCACCTAGCAAGTTACATTGCATAAAGCAACATAATAATGTAACAGCTTGACATGTCAATATTACACTACATGCCTGCTGGCAATTTACAGTGATATAACTGATGAATTTTTTCTTTTAGTTAGGAAAGCAACTGTCTGTTCATGAAGCAGCTCAGATGAAATATTTGGTGGAATGACATGTGGCAAGTGTTTTCCAACTTTTTAGACTGCTGATTCAGGCTTGTTCACTGTGTCAGGTTGCAAACGGAATGGTTTACTCAGAGTGCTACACTTACTGAGATATTTGATTCAATCCATCTTGCAGCACGTAAGTAGATAAATTAAGGGAAAGCTATTAAGGACTACAGTGAGCTGACATCCAGAACAAGCTATGTGCTTTCGGGTCTGAAAGTAAGGCATGCTCTTTGCATTTTTAAATTTCAAACATCCAATGAAATCCTGCATTAGGCAAAACAACTAATCACTGCATACATATACTACTCAACTAATAACAGACACACATCATCTATTGAAAGCAAATTTTCCCATTACAATAACAAAACCCACTTCCGTATCACCTTATTGTCATGTACACTTACACACACACACACACACACAGGGGGGCAGCTAACCAGTTGTTTTGGGTGGCACCTCTCTTCTGTGCTAGTCAATCTCTCACCTTTTCCTCTTCTCTCCAGGATTCTTACTTTCCAGGAACTCCTGATAGATCCTCATCTAAACAGGGAGACAAATACATCTGCTTCTTCAGCTACTCACTCAGCCTCTGCCACCTTTCTGTTTACGTGCATTGCAAGGTCTCCCTGTCAACCAGAGTCCACCACCAGTGGGGTGTCTCCGCTATGGGGCAACTTCCTGCAGGTGCGGTGTGAAGCAGCTGCTAGGTCACTGGCCCATAGGTAGTCCGACAAAGAGATCTGCTTTTTTTGCAGGCTGTTATCAAAGGAAATTGGTAGGTGTGATGGTGCCAAGGGGTGCAGGGAGAGGAGAGAAAAAAAAAAAGAGTGAGAAGTAGAGGAGAGTTTTTATTCCTATGGAAGCGATGACTCCCTCCAAGCACACAAACATTCAGGGTGACCTTTCAGGTTCTCTCAGCCTGACCACAGCTTAATGGCTCCAAACCTGCACCACCCACAACACTACCTTCCTCATTGGTCTAGGTAATGCTGATAGGGATCCTCCATGGTGTTCCATTGGCAGCCTCAGTTGCACAGTGGGAGTCTTGGAGGGTCTTGTATCACACTCAGAGCATGACATTCAAGTGACACAAACTTCTGCTACAGATAAATCAATGTTGCTTGACTTGGGCCATCTAACTCTTACCCAGGAGGTTATATGAACTCTGTCACTTGTTGCATGTTGGAACTGAGATCCAATAAAAGGACAAAGTTTTCTAAAGCGAGGTGCTTGCAACTGCATGCACTCATGTGCCTAACCTATGCATACCAATGTCTAGTGTATGTGCAAATTAGGAATTTGCACACATCGGGGCCTAAACAGATATGGTGCTCAGTAGGGTATGTGCAAGAAGGCTTACAAGTGGAAACATCTGGTCCCTAAGGTTATTTAAATATGAAGAACTCCAATGCTTTGCTATATAATTTTTTGAACATACATATAAATCAATCAAGGAAACAATGGCCAATATTTTCTAGAGGAAAATATTAAAATCAAGCCTCTTGTTCTCTTGTGCATTTCATCTTGTGTCCCCATGCAGTGAAGAACCAGAACTCAGGGACCTAACAAATCAGTATCCTTCTGCAGCTGAAAAAGAACATCAGTAATAATCCAACACTGACCCATATGTTAAGAAAACCTGATAACCAGCCAAGCGCCTTTAAAAATAATCAATTTCATTAAAAGCCTTAAATGAGATTACTGAGTTTAATTACTATGCTACATTGTATTAATGTATACAGAGTGAATCCTTGATAGGCACATTAAAGGTTTCTTGCAATACTGAATAACATTGAAATATGAACAGAAAGTTAATGAATGAAATCCTATTGAAATGAGCCTTTTGAGTCAGATATCCAAAGGTATTTAGGTGCCTAGGGGTGATTTAAAAAAATGCCAAAGCACTTTAGTTGCCTAAATCAATAGGAGTTAGGTGCCTAACCTGTGTTATTTTTGAAAATCCCACCAAGCACCTCCTGGCATCTTTATGTGCCTAATGCTTTTGGAAATCTGGCTCTGTGTGTCTTAAAAAATAAAACAAAAAACAAACAATCATGTTATTTTTGGAAAATGTCATGGAAACTGTCTTGGTTTTATAAAGAATATCCTACAGATTTAAAACATCCTGCAAACCAACCATCAATACATGAACAGACGTAGTTTTTAAACAAACAGCAATTGCAGATTCATTTTTAACTAGATTGAGCAGCTGTTAACATTACTCTTTTGCATGAGAAATTATACGGAGCAACAGACAAGGGATAACTGATCTTATCTGAAGCAAACTGCATACGCACAATTTTGTTTCTTAGTAGTCAAAAAAAGCCTAGCTGAGTAAGGCAATATACAGTTTTATTTCAGCCAGACATGCAGAACAATAATGTCAGGGGAATTAGAAGGAAGTCCTTTTAAGGTAAGAACTGATTAAAAAAAGTAATTCTACTGACAGTTTCCCTCAGCCTAAGAGCAACAAATGAGTGAAAACTTTTCACATATATTGGTTGGGGGATCTGAACATAGTAGATGTATATAAAAGTTTAAAGTCTATATTTTTGCATGCCATTATATGCTAGTTATTTTTTTTAATAGAGGGCTGAATTCCCAAAGCCTTTCTGGACTTAAGGCAAAAGCCTCATCCCAGGACATAGGCCAAAAACATGTACTGTGAAACATGTGTTTCAATAGAACTGCTCCACAATTGTTACTGCAGCCTTAGGCCTTATGGAAAAGTGTAATAGGAATTAATCCAGTAGGAGTCTATAGATGTGAAATATGGTACTTTAGACATTACATGAATAAACCTATAGAATTTGAATAGAGAATGAGAGCTTTCCTGTAGGTTTGTGACTATTGTGAGAGAAATTCTATAACAATATCCTAATTCTCTATAATGGTTAGGAGTCTAGAGATAGAATCCCTTTTCTTATTAAATGCTGTAAGACTTTTCCCATAAGGGCAGGGTCTCTGTACCCTCAGTTGCCGTTGTGTCCCACACCCCTATCTGCAGGTGAGGGCACGGATAGTGTCCAGAGTCAGCTCCCCTGTGGTTACTGTGCCTTACCCACAAAGTCCCTTGTCTATTGGGACCAATGGTTTAAACATGGCCTGCTGGCTGTCATCACACAAAAGGTCTTTCCAAGCAATAAACATAAAATGGGTCCATCAGTGATTGCTATTCTAAAACAAAAGCAACTGAATGCCTTTTGCCAGATCTCTCCCCAGCTCCCAGTTGATCAGGGAATGGGACTTGCAGCATGATTTCCTTCAAAGTCATCCATCGTTGTACACACACACACACACACACACACACACACACACTGACATGAATTAGGCTGCAATACCTACAGGAATTGAAATACAATGCACAGATTGCAGGAGAGATTTTTACCATGCCTAAATAAATCACTTAGGAATATTTATTTGCAGTACAAGTCTGATATTTTAGACATGCATAAATAAATATATTGTGTTTCATAAAGCCACTCATAAGAATCAAAGACTGGAGTTTTGTTCAGACCCAAAGTAACACTTGATAAGCTGGGGAGGGCAGAATACCTTCCCACCCTATATGTACCAAGATGTTAATATCACAGCTAATAATTCCAGAGTTTTAATGATTCCCTTCCCTTAATCTTTCCAGAAACAGTGACTATACTGTGAATTATAGTATAGAAATTATACTTTTCACATAACGTGACACTGCCCCAGTTTGAGGTCAGCTGCAGGGAATTTGTTATTTAAGTAGTACAATAAGGCAGTAGAAATATTGCACAATTTAGAATAATTAAACTTAACTATGTAATTAAGTACACTTAAACTGTATGGTCCCCAGGGCAGGGACCTTGATATTTGGACAGTTCCTAGCATGTGCTGAGCACTACTGTAATTAAAAAACCTCTCAAATGTGTACCATATTTAAACTTATTACTAGTTTGATGCCAAGGTTTAATAATGGCCCATATCAGTTTAAAAGTTACCTCTATAATTAAGCTAGAAGTGATTTGAAATTATATATATATACACAAACACATATACATACATACATACACACACACACACACACGGAAAATATAAATACTAAATATTTGTGCTATTTTACAACATTTCTTAAGTTTCTTGGGCTGGAGATGTGATTGAAACGTTCTCACAGCTATAGAACAACTAGCCTTATTCTACAGAAGAATCTCTTCAACAGGAGAGACAGTGCACTCCACTGCAGAACACACAAAGCCAGTGGTTAGGACACTCTCCTGAATGGTGGGAAACCCACGTTCAAATCCCTGCTCTAAATCAAGCAAAGGTGGGTTCTGAATCCAGGTCTCCCACATCCAAGGTGAGTGATAAAGGGGGTGGCACCACCACCACCATTTTGCTTGGAAGAGACGTGATGTGGCTTAGGTGCTCAGCTCTAAAAAAGGATTCACATCTCTGAATCTTGAGTGGAGAAAGGCATCTCCCTCCAACCTGGACTTAAACAGCTCAGTCCCTTTGAGGGGTGGGCCTTAGGCCACACCCTCTGTGGCGTTTCCTACTGGCTCTCTCAGGCTGGTCAGCAAGCTGGCTTTGCATATCCCATTCTTAGGCACCTAACTCACCCCATGCATTGTGTAGGGGAGTCTAGGCCCCTAACTCAGGGCTGTCAATTCCACTAGGTGCCACGGTGCCTAAACGCTAGGTACCACAGCGCTGAGCGCTACCGCGTAATTCCCGCTTGTGAAGCCCACCCTAAGTGTCTCAAGTCAGGCATCCAAAATGTAAGACACCCATCATTAGAAAACAATAGGAAGCTTGTCACTAATGACATGCTAAGGTCACAGAGGGAGCCATTGCAAGAGCCAAGAATAGAACATAGGAGTCCCTGGCTTCCAGTCCTGTGCACCTACTGTACCATTCACCCAAGCCCAATCTGTGTTACATTTGGTCTCATGACAACCAAGAATGCAATAATCCAGAATCAGTCTTACAGAATGATAAATCCTGCTGCAAGGCATCAAGGGACATCTGTCCAGCTGAAATCCTCTTAGAGCTGGACGTTCATTATTTCAAAGGAAGAAGCGAGTTTATGGAAAGCAAATCAAACTATGCTGATCTTACAGAAATCTAAAGGCACCGATCAAATTCATGGAAGGAGGGGAATACATATAACATGGGTTACAAGTAGAAAAAAAAACCCTACATGGTTTCCATACGACAGTGTTCTTCCAAACACAAGCTGAGAAAAATGGAAATCCATTATGCATCTTAGAGAAATTCTTGAATATATACTGCTGAACTAGAGATAAAGAAATAATTACTACAAACAGTAATATATTAAACTCTCTGCAGTAGAGAGTTGTCTAAAGTTATTTTAGTTTGAAGCTAAAACCAATTTTGGGATTATAAAAAGTGATTTCAGAGTGAAGCTGGAATGCAGCTTATCACTTATCCACACATTACAATCTCTACATACAAAATGTTAGTCTTCCCCCATATATCAGCAAAAGTTTAGCAGCTAAGCATTGAGGTCTCATACAAGCTTACATGATTTTTAACAAACTATTCTGCAGTCCATGTTTACCACCATATTTTGAAATATAAATAATCAAAGCTAAGCAACAGCTGTCAACATAAATGAGCACCACAGTGGGCTCAACTAAGGAAAGTTTATTTATAAACCACCTTCCTCTCCCCTGATCCTGGGCCAGCATACTAAAGAAAAGCCTAAGGGCTGCCCCTAAGTTATGCCAGATGCAGTAGCATCATAGGGACAGTTTTGCTGGCTGAAGCTCAGGCAAAGCACTACAGAGGCTGACGCACACGCTCCCTTCCGTACCCTGAGGAAATGGGTAACATAGAATTGAGGCAGCACAAAGCATCCAGATCTGGGGCAGAGGACCGAGCCCCTTATCCTTGCTTCCCTCTTTATTCCTGCAGAGCAGCTGATGAGTTGTTCCATGCAGCCGACTTCAGTTCAAAGTAGCCCTGTGTGCCTGTAATGAGAGCTCGAACTCAGCCAGTACACAGCAGCACAGCGTACCAGCACTTCCTTCACGCTGTCCTCCAGAAACTAAGCTTCATTTAAAAAACTCCTGAAGTCTCTAACCATTATAGTTGCTGAGAGGTACACCTGGGGGCTCACATTTTGGGGGCTAAGTGACGAAGTGAGGTCTGGCTGTGTAGATATAATGGCCGATATAATGGCTTGGAGTTGCGAGCTTCCCCATACATCTCAGCTCAGATCCCGATGACCATACTTTAAGATGTCAGCATTACTAACTCACAGCTCAAAGCACGTGAGTAAGGAACGAGGATCATCTTATGAAGATCTGGTTAGTTGTCAACAGCAGCTCATTTTGGTACCACCAATGTGTGGGTGGGGGAGATGCTGCCATTTTTTAAATTACCACTCGCTCAAGAAGGAGTGAGACCCTAGGAACCTAGAAGAGCTCAGCTAAGCATCCTCAAGGGGGAGTCTCACTAGGGGAAACAAAGCCCCACGAGCCCAGCCCATGGTGTATTCAAATCTCACTGCGGGGAGAAGCCTACTGTGTGCAACCTCTCATGCAGGTACAGCTGATTCTGCGGGTGGAGCTTGGAAGAGTATTACTGCCTTTTCTCTCCCTACCTTGACCCTTGCCCATACGACTGTGCTGTGAGATAAGGCTATGGGAATCAGTGCTGAATGGGATTGTTTGGCCCCAACTATGGCCCTCCCATTCACTGCCTCCTCCAAGCCTCTCTGCACCATCATACAGGGCGATCCCCACAGAGCTGAGTGTGTGCAAAGGGGAGGAGTGGGGGTTGCATACTCTCTGAGCAGCTCACCACCATCCAGATGGAACTTTGTAGCTAGGGATGGGGAGAGCTGGATTTCACCCCCTTGCTCACCAACTCACAGATTTCAGAATGGGTTTCTCAGCCATTCATGTGGATGAGTGCGGTTCTGCTGTGTGCAGCTTCACAGCTCAGCACAAAATGAAAGACAACCCACTTCCAAAGTGTGGGTACAAAACCAACCAAGACAAAAGAAAACAAGCATAAGAAATTAAAACAAGTCACTCTTACCCCTCCCTTCATTACGCTGAATCCCCACAACTTCCAGAACAGGCCTTCCTTGTGTATTCAAATATGGGTAGATTTGCTTTCACTAAAACTCTTCTACTCCATTTGGCAACAGCCTGGGTCAGCACAGAGCTATATCCTCCTCAGTGCTGCTGAATATTCTTGCTGATGGAATGCTCACTGGAGCAGAGCCAGCACATCTAATTGCAAATTGAGCAAGTACTGGCCAAATGATCCCTTTATTTTGCCAATAGCATAGACAAGGGTCAGCTCAGGAAGTTTATTTAGGTTCTAAAAGATTAGCCTTCTGCATGGTTTCAAGTATCTTATATTTCAGTCGACTGCCTGTAATAGTCAAACACTGGGATCACGGAAAGCAATGTTAGATCTCTCCCACCAAGGGCTACCATCAGTGTTTCATGTCCCATGCAGCTAAGAGCAGAGAAAACATCTGTAGCTGCAGCATTGTAGGATATGCAAGGAGGCTAAATCACCACCAGGTTTGCCAAACCAGATTCCTTCTCAGTTTCCTCTCGCCTCTGCCTCTACTGAAGCTGGTCAAAGTTTTCCAGTGGAATAGTTTTCTCTCTGAAAACGCTGATTTGACCAAACTGACGTGTTCCTGTAGAACATGTCAACTCCATCAAAATTTTTGGTCAAGCCTGCCTGCCTGGTTTCCTGCCAATTCATCTTGGGCTCCCCTGCTCCCAGGCAGCAACGTGGCCAGCATAGCTCCCAGGTCCCCCCGCCTGCCCACATCCCCAACAATCCCACTGGCAGACAGCCCAAATTGGCCAAGGAGCAAACCCAAAAATTTTGGATTGACTTCACTCCTATGCAATTTCACTCCTGTGAAAAAAAACTTAAAAATGTTTGGCTTTTGATTGCAAAATATCAAAAAATTTCACAAGAGGGAAATTCTGTTTTTCAGTCAGCTCTAACCTCTACCTCCAGTTAGTGTGTTGTTAAGATCTATCAGAATGAAAAGATTTAGAACTACATGCATTGAGAAAATGCTCTTCAGTGTTAATGCAGTTTTTAGACCATGTTTCTGACATACAAGTTGAGTAAACTTGAGTAAACTAATTGCACAGATCTTGAGGCAAACCACTAAACACTGTTTATAATAGACTCTGAATTTAAACAGAGAACTAACAAGGACTGCTTTCCCCAAGTCCATTGAGCAGATTTCCATTTCTGTTTTCTCTAATTGCTTTGGCTTCTCGGGCACTTTTCTACTATAGCAGGTGGAAAAGAAGCTCTCAAAAACCTTTAAAACTAGAGATGATCGAATTGTGCATGTAACTGGTCTATGTGACCCCATGTTCCTATCACTGTTACCCTCATCCTCCATGCCCCATTTCCTCTCATTCTTATAGCTGTATGCTGCATCCAGTCTTAGAGATTGGGAACTTTTTAGGGCCAGGTTTGTTTCTCACTTATATTTGTACTGTGACTAGCACAATGAGGCCTAAATTCTCACTGGAACATATAAACCCTTTACAGTTATTCAAATACAGTAACTCCTCACTTAACGGTGTAGTTATGTTCCTGAAAAATGCAACTTTAAGTGAAACAATGTTAAACGAATTCAATTTTCCCATAGGATTTAATGTAAATGCGAGGGGTTAGGTTCCAAGGAAATTTTTGGGGGGCAGACAAAAGGCATTATATACTGTACAGTACTGTACTGTGGTTGGGAAGTGCCCCTGGCTTACCTCACACAGGCACAGCCTGATGCAGGCAAGGATGCTAGGAAGCACCTTTGTAGCAGCAGCTGCAGCTTCCCCGGAGAAGAATAGGCTCAGACTTTGCCGGGAATGCTCCAGGCCCGCCTCTTCCTGTCCCTGCTCCACTCCAGGCCCACCTCTTCCCACCCCTACTCCACCTCCTCTCTGGAGCACGCCAAGTCCCTCCCACCCCCAAAGTCTTAAGCGCCACCAAACAGCTGTTTGGCGGCACTTAGGACTTTCTGGGAGGGAGGGGGAGGAGCGGAGACGTGGCGCTTCCCTGCTCCTGCCCTTCCCTCACAGAAAGTCCTAAGTGGGGGAAGCACTGGGAGGGAGGGGGAGGAGGCAGAGAAGTGGAATTTGTGCAATGCTCCCTTGTAAAGTTGCTGCTCTGCCACAGAATCTTACAAGCAGGCAGCCAAAGGATGTTATAAGGGAGCATTGCACAACTTTAAACGAGCATGTTCCCTAATTGAACAGGGACGTAACATTGAAACAATGTTGAGTGGGACATTAAATAAGGAGTTACTGTAAGTAATGACCATTACCAAAAAGATATACCTGAGAAAATGGGTTAGAATCCTCCTCCTCCTCAATTTCTATCAGGGCTGCCCATAGGATTCAGAGGGTCTGGGGCAAAGCTGGGGAGCTGCGGCGCTTGTACTTACCCGGCGGCGGTCCGGGTCTTTGGCGGCGGGGGGCCCTTCAGTCGTTCCACGTCTTTGGCAGCACCGAAGGGCCCCCCTGCCACTGAAATGCCACCAAAGATCCAGACTGCCACCAGGCCAGGGTTCGCGGGGCTCCTGTGGGGCCCGGAGCAAATTGCCCCACTTGCCCCCCCCCCGAGCAGCCCTGATTTCTATACAGTCAGCTCTAAAATTGTCCAGCAGCAAAGTTAAGTTTGTAGCCATAAGTTTAACTATTCAGATCACCTCAATTTGTATGTGACATGACCCAGTAACCTGAGTGAGGGCAAACAGATTGAGAGAGACAGAAAACTTGTAGCTCATCTGAGTGATCTGTTGACCATTCAACATAAAACAGTGTTTAGAAAGAAGCTTAAACATTCACTTTAACACTGGCTGAGGCTCTGATGCAATACTGACTTCAACAGAGCTATGTTGATTTACACCAGCTGAGGATCAGGCTCTAAAGTCTGTATAACTGTGGCTGTTTCCAAACAAGCATACTCCACCAGCTTGTCTTCACACTTCCTGCATAATCTAATTGCCTTCCAAGTCACACAACAGTTCCCAGCATTCTTTGAGGCAGACTATTTGCTTAGTCCCAGAGGAAAATATGCTTTCTTCTGGATTTTCAGCAGCGCTGCCTTGACAGGTAACAAAGTGACAAAACTATGCCAGGCTGGCAGACATGGCACCTTTTACGCAGGAAATCTGCGTCAAACCCAAATTTAGACTGGAGTGAAGGCTAGAGGTATGTCCTCCATAATGCCTAAAGCACATACTGCAAATCAGTGACTAATGAAATGGGACATCAGGTATTATTTTTGCCAAAATATATTTTCAGCTACATCTGTGTGAAGCATCCTGACTATTTGATTTTGGAAAAGGCTGTACAGATGTTAAGCACAATGTCTAAATATTCTCAAAGTGCTAATACTGAAGTCCATCTGCAATTTTATCTCTGATCAAAGTCCTTTTATTTCTAATCCTAATTTTTTAACAGCTCCACCACAGTAATGTACCAGTGCTGGTTTTAACTGCTAGGGATGAGACACAGAGACTTCTGGATGTCTGCTTCCTTTATCGATATATTATTCTATGTGCATATTTAACTTCCCCCCCAAAATTTTCAGAGTGCAGTTGTGTACTTACCCTTGTTTACAAAATACTGTCCTGGCATGCACACATCATGGGCCTGTAATTTGGTGTGCAAATAAAGGCAAAATGTGGACTCTGGTGTTTGGAACTTTTGCTTTTATAATACTGATTCTTTTCCTGGTAGAAAGAAAATGCTTCATTAAAGAACAAAACAAGAGATTATTGGGTGAATTTAATGAAAGCTGCTGATTGGACGTCTTCCATCTACCCTAAGAAAGAGGTGAGAGCAATATTATATGTGCTGAAGTGTTCCCTGATCCAGCCCTACACCGCTGGGAGTGGGAATAGTTCAGACTCCATGCCCATTCAGATCCTTGACCTTTCTGCTTGGAACTTAAAGGTGATATACTACTAATTTTTTTTTTATTACAAATTCAGAACCACCACATCCTGTGCAAGTAAGTATAATTATCATAGGCACCATGGTTCCATCATCTTCTCCCAGGAGTAGCAATCTACTTTCCTAGTACTATACCAATTATATTACCAGCTGAGAGTCCACCTCTTAAGAATCTATTTTCTGGACATCACATTTAATATTTCCAAACAAGGCCCTCTGAAATAAATATTGGCTCTACAATGGACAACTGCAGAAACTTATAAAAAATGCATTGTAACGAACTATGAAAGCCATATTGAAGTAGCTAGCAGTATGGTGGCATCAGTACAGGGGCTAAGGCATGAAAACTGTTCTAGTGAACACTACGACTGCAAACTGTTATTTTTCATAGCAATTACTCCTCCAATTTTAGTTCCTAAGAGTTGACAGAAAAATGAAGCTTACTTGTCCTAAGTGCCTGCTGAGCTGCCCAGTAGAGATACATTTCAACTGTACAAAATAATTGTGGACCTCTAACTTAAAACATTTCCTGCAGTTTGCCTCTCCACTTCTACATTTTACAGCCATTAACAACCATCAGGCAGTACTGGAAAGTGGATGAGCAAATGGGCTTCTGCTGAAATCTGAAATCCAAGGTCTCCAAGTTGGTTAAGTCCCCCAAAGAAAAGGAGGAGGGAATTGTTTATATGTCTACTGAGATCCTGATACCCTCGCTCACGTTAATAGTTCCTTACTCCATGACTCTTCAATGGGACACTGATGGTGCACGGAACTATTCAACATGAGCAAAAGGTGTCAGCATACCCTGCTCTGAGAAGTTTTGGTGCACCTGTGTAACAATCACTATATTAATTTTACAATTTGCTATTATCAAACATCTAGAAGTGAAATAGAAAGTCATGAATACTACCCTGAAAAATTCTAATCCATTAAAATAATATACAGTGCATAAGTCTTCAAAGAGCTTTATAAATAAAGATCTACAGAGCATGGAATGAAATTACAGTTTTTGCATGTTTCTGGCTATCCAATATTGGGCATCACTGAGCAATTGCGGGTTTCAAGTAGAAATGCTTTAATAAATTAATTTTATCTATTGAAATCTTCAGAATACATGCCAGAGGCATTCTGAAATATTTTTCACTGTCTAGATAGCTATGTGAAACCTTCCCCCACCGCCCGTCAGCAACATTTTTGTAGCAAAAGAGTTTTAAAGTGTCAAATTTTAATCAGTTTGGTTGTATTTTGTGGATACATCCTCTAGCATATTTGGTGGTTATTTTCATAATATTTCAGGGGAAAGTGTTTTTTTGCTTATGGAAAAATTCTAAGCTACATGGATGCAAAGTATAATTTTTATACCGTATTTTTGAAAAATCTAAAGCCCATATTTGAAAATTCATTTATGCCCCACATACTTTTGTGTTTAACAATAATGCAAGGTTCATACTGGCTTACTTGTGACATTTTGGGATTTTGATCTTTTTTGCATTTATTAATTCTGACTTGTCTGTTGCAATAAGCTAGTTTAACTTCATTTTATCCATGGCTTTCTTGTAGAATATTAGCTGAACGATTTATATGAAGAATAAAATTTAGCTTCTGAAAGCTGAAAACAAGATGCATTTTGCAAAATTTACATTTGAATTGTTCCTCTATTTTCCCCTTCCCCCCTCCCACAACTGACCACAGATAAGATGCTGCTAAAATAACTTTAACGGTGTAGTAAAGTAACCTAAACAAAAACAAAAAGGGGGGGGGAGAGAGGTAGAGAAGGGTGAGAGGGAATGTCACATTTCCTTCAGTTGATATAGTGCCACAAAAAACACTGGCACGGGGTACATGCAAGATGAACTTAGCATTTGCATTGTTTGCAATGACAAAGGTATGTCTTTGTGCACCATCTGTGCATTTCACTTCAAAGCTCTCTGCATCACACCACAGCTTCAGTCGAACCTGAAATAAGTGATGCAGAAGTACAGCTCAAGGGAAAGTAGAAAGAAAAAATTTACTTGATCAGCATGAGAGCTAGTGGTTTTTATTTTGGTAAGCATTAGTGATCAAAGTAGTCTTGGACCTCTCTCAAACAGCTCTCTTATGCTGACCATTTGCTTCTTATGTTTTGATGTCTTGCTCATCACAAAAAAAGGAAGGGAATAAAATGACTGTAAAGGATACCTTAATTTACAATCTTGCAAGTCCTCATGTATTATTATAAAGGCTTTAATTTCCTTTCTGCGGAGTTGGCAGTATAAGATCTACATGTGGTGCACCATGGATCTATCAAGGCATTATAGTTTCCATGGTTTACTAGTCTGTAACCAGTGTGACTGTATTTACAGTTAGCAGTTTGGGTTATATACTGTACTAGTTTCCACAGAGTTATATGGGTTACTTTCAAACTGGAAAAAAATACAGTGGACTATGCGGAATTCCATAAAATTTACCACTATTCTGTCAATTCAAATTCCTATATTAATATTTGAAATTCTATAAAACTTGGAAGCACATTATTTCTGAAATCATTATGTAGCCAACTCAAAAGGAGAGGGAGTCATTAGTACGATTTGAGCACAGGAACATTAAAAAGTACATTAGGTCTCAAAAGCATTTCACATCCGTCAAGTCCTGAATGTGGCCATTGGAAGAGAGATGGAGGTGGAGCAGGAGATTATCATAATTCACCCCTGTGAAAGTAGCTGCAACATAAAGAAGAGAGATCTTTATTATGCAGCTCACAAGAGGTTTGCCCATAAGCCTGCTTCTAGTGAAGGGAGAGAATAGCACATTGGAAAATTAAGTTCATTCTTATTAATTCTTCATTCTTCTCAAGAATTAACAGCAGAGCTCATCCATGGTGCTGAACGCAAATCTTTCTAGGGATCTTAGAGAAAAAGATGGCTAAAAAGAAACCTGAGTGTGTTGGAAATGTGCTTACCCTGTTCCTTGTGCCTGAAGCATGAATAATTGATCTTGTTTTACTGTTGTCAGCTGCACTGTTTGTTATGAGATGTTTATGCATTGTACTTGTTCTGCTTCCTTACCTAAAAGGGCTGGTCTTGCAATCTCACATATATAAGTAATCCTTACTCACGTGCACAATCCCATTGCTTTCCATGGGAGTGTTCACAAGTGGAAAGATTGCAAGATCCAGCTCAGATTTTCAGTGGATTAATCATTGTTCACTCACATTGCAGTGAATGGCAACACACTTTTCCATTTGGGAATTGAACAGTCTTCCAGGGTTATCTACAAAATGTCCAATATGTATTATCAAGGACATGATGGACACTGCATTGGGCTCTGGCCCTAGAAACTCTTCAGACTACAATGCCCAATTTCATTTATTTGCAGGCGAGAGGCTTTTCATGCTGTCTGCACTTAAAATGAAAAAATGTGTTCCCCATGCAACTGTCATTTTCACAAGGAAGTCTGTTATCTTGCATTAACCGAGTTTGACACCTCTCTGGATAAACACCTGTATTCTATTTAGAACCTTCCACTTTATTTTCACAAAGCATTAGCAGAGTCATGGACCTCAAGGTTCTCATTGATGCATGTGGTTTATTAAAAGGGGGAGCTGGCTTTGTGGGAGTCAGGTACCATGCAAAGCTCCCAGTCAGTCTGGACTTTCTTTGGCCATGGTTTAATTCTAAGGTTTGTAGGTGAGTCTTGCTAGAGCTTGCACAGGTGACTAGACAGATCCAGACATTATTTCCAAAACATATTTTTATTTTAAATGATTTACTAGCTACCTGGTGTTTATACAAATAGGACAATCAATGGAATTATTAAGAAGCTGCAGACTAGTTGTGGACCTGAGCTGGAATTCTTGACCCAAACACGCCTGAGAACTGAAAGGGAAGTCAAAATCCAGGACATCAAACCCCTTGTCTTCCTTCAGGGTAGTGAGATAGAAGAAGGGATGGGGTCCAAATTCACTCATAGCAAAATACAGCAGCAAAGCAAAGAAATGATGGCAGCTGATTTGAATTCCTTTTGCCACTGGCTGATACAGGAGAGGACCATGTCCATGCAGAATAGTGCTTGGACCCCTATACAGGAGTACAGAACACCAGGAAGCAATGTGCAGGGAACTGAAGTTAGAGGACTGCCCCCCCGCCACACACAATGACTTTATGGTGAAAGCTTATACAATGCACAAAGCTACACAGGTAGATGTTACTCAGGGGTACTCCAAGAGAGTCAGTAATTATGCAAATAGCATGTTTATTCCAATGCCAACATAAGGGTTGCTTTCTCGCTAGCATGCCCACTGAATGTCATCGCCAACTTTATCCCTCCCGTCTTGTCTTTCCTTGTCTCCACACCAGTGAGCAGATGAACTGGTAAGCCTGCATCTCTCCTTCATTTACAAGAAACCTGCTCAGATGATCAGAACTCCCACATTTACAAGAGAACACTATACCAGGAAGCCAAGCACTGATCAAGGAATCCTCCCTGAATAACCCAGTAGCATTGGATAGCTGGTAGGCTCACAAAGCAGCAGATCCACTGGTCTCACCCCAGCCAATGCCATTTCCAAAAATCTCTACTTTGTCAAACCCCTGAATCTTCCCCATCACATTGACTGCAATGTGGAGCCATAGCAGTTCCGCTGCAGGTGTAAGGGGAAGGATTTGCCCCTCCTTGAATAGTGAGAAAACTCACTTGTGAAGGGATTGCAGAGTCCACTATGCATACATCTGTAGGTAACCCTTGTTCTCAATTATTAACGACTGTTGAGGCCCATTAGGGTAAAGATCAGGTATTTTACTTAATTGGCCATTATATACAAAAAAATCCCATGATACTAAAGTAGTGTCTCAACTTCACTAGCAATTTTTCGAGTCAAGGCACCCACCCACTTCCCTTGTAAAAACTCACTTAAATTGTGATGCCCATAAGAAATGAGTTAATGAAATTAAAAGCCTCCAAATTATTCCCTTATCTCTGTTTCCAGATACGTCCTGTTATCTCTGAATCTGATTCTTAGAGTATTTCTGAATCTTGTACAGCACCAAGCACAATTGCAGATCTTATTTGATAACTGCAACAATGATTTGAGCAACTACTATAGATGGTAAATACTAATGATCTTAGTATAATTTTACACCAGTTCAAGCACTGTGAAATCTGAAACAAACAATTAAAGTTCAGAGGATGTTTTGATGTGTAAGTTTCACAAAAACAGGTTAGTTTGCAGAAGTGATTTGCAGGATGAGAGGCAGAGTCATGCTTCACACATGTTGTTCAGGGGACTCTCCCAAGATAAGGGATGACACAAGTTGCATGAAGTCACGAGTGGGGAAGGTAGAAATGGAAGCTTGGAAGTCAAGTTGTAACTAAGGGAAGAGATGTATAAAGGAGCAACTTTGGGAATGCTTTGAAAGTAAAGAGACTGCTGTAGGTGTTTTTAAATAATGGAACCCACCTTTGAGTCACTGGAATCATTGGCCGGGCTTGTCATTGCTCCTTAAAGAGGCAATCCTGTAGTGGTATTCCCAGGACCATAACCACAATGTTACACAAGGCTTGTCCCTCCTCTTGGGTATTTGGACACTTCCCACAGGCAATTCCATGCTTAAAGGTGTTACCTTTTCATCCTCTCTCTTCTCTTAGAGGTTTTTGATATATTTTCTATATCTGAAAAGATATTGAGAACAGAAAGGATTTAAGTGCATGCTTTCTTAATAAATAAGACATAATGAAACAGTGACAGTCACATGTTTTGGAAAGTCCACGTACCAGTTAAACCACTTGGAAAGCATCAGAGGTGAGTGAATAATTCATAACAAACCTGTCTGTTCACAAATAGTCCATGAGCAGATTTCCATTTTCTTGAATTTATTTATTGGAAATCATTCACCAAAACCCCTCTGTGATTAATTTGAGGTCTGGAGACTGTTCATGAGCAATTTATCCAAAATAGTTAGTATTCAAACAGTATTGTGTAAATTAGATTGGACACCTAGGTCACACGACATTGTGTGTGTTCTTTATTACTATTTAGATTGTGAACCAAAGTGTGTGTGATAGTTAACTGGGATTAGAATGAGGCCCAAAGTTTACTATCATTTTAAGATGCACCATGTTTCCTGCATGCCAAAGAAAGATAATTCCTTAGCGCAGCTCAAACCATAACATTGAACTGGTACAGAATACAGAGAGAATCTCTCTAAAGAGGATACACAACCAACACCATGAACTGCAAGTTAGGAAGGGCTTTGAATATGTAACCAGTATTGAACATGGACAAGACTGGGATGGATTTTACTAGAATCATTATGCTAAGTGTGGAACATGGAAATCTCACTCTGACAACCAGTAACCACCGATATAAGATTGCTCTCAGACAGTGGTTTTAGTTACTGTACTTGCAAATGTACTGGCAGGAAATAACTTCAGATGACACAGGCATACTATCTTTAGCTCACTTTGGGAGATGGGTGATGTTTATATATTGTCAGTTACTAAATGTGCTTGTCCATTAGGTTCCTAATACTGGGGACACATTTTAGTTGCCTTATTCCTTGAGCAGTACCACATGAGTATGTTGAGAAGAATTTGGGTTCATAGTCTCATGCTTGTGTTTGTAGATGGTCACTAGCAAGCATCTCCACAATCTAACTATAGTAATGCAACTACTTTCAGAGAATGCAAGAACTTCTAATACACACGGCTGGTTGAAGACTAGACCCTTGGCAGAAGGCTTTCAAAGGGATTTTCAAAGGGTACATACAGAGAGCTTTCAATTTGGAGCGCAAGTAAAACCAGAGATGAGCAAACTCGTAGTCAACACATGATGGTTGTATTTCACCTTTTTTATATTAAATGTCCAAACATTTACTGGGATTTAAATTCATAATAGAGAAGAACATAAGTCAGGCACTGAGTTGGATCAGCCTTGCAAAATGTTATTAAATATAGAAGCCCCAGCACAAAACCTACTCACTGACCCTTCCTTTAAATCATAGAATAGAAAAAACAAACAAATGAAAACAAAACTAATCCTATTTTATTGGCTCATATAGTACATGTCCCAGGCAAATCCAGTCTTGCAAGACTCCATTACAGGCTACTTCACCCCTCAATAAAATCCTTCCTTTATCTGTCTGGTGGAACTGATCTGGAGAAGGTAAGGAGAGATAGAGGAGACAAGGGAAAATAATAAGGATAAGGATAAATCCAATTTTCAAGAGTGGCATACCCTAACTGCCTATATTTACACTGCAAAAAACAAAACAACCAACCGACCCACCCCATGACAATGAGTCTCAATGGCCAGGCCAACTGACTTGGGTTCACACTACAGGCCTAAAAAATAACCATGTAGATGTTCCTGCACTGGCTGGAGTCCAGGCTCTTAGACCCATCCTCCTTGCTGGGTCTTAGAGCCTGGGCTCCAGTCCAAGTTGAAATGTCTACACAGCTTTTTTTAAGCCCCACAGCACAAGCCCAACTCAGCTTTGAACCAGGCTTTGAGCCAAGCTGCCATGAGTTTTCCCCCACCCTTGAGTGCAGATATTACCTAGAGCTCCTAAGTCCCACTGTCTTGTAATTGACAGTGTAGAGCTTGTCTACATGAATAATTTGTTTGTGGCTAGCTGGGGTGTGAATCTACCTTGCCATGGACTAACCAATTGTGGGGAACCTGCTGATGTGCATTAAGAGTTCATGAATGCATTCTGATCTAGTCTCACATTAATAAACTGTTAGCGCGCTTCAGCAGAGGCTGCACAGACAGTTAGTCCACAGCAGGCTAGGGTGGTGTAGATTGTTCTCAGCAAGCTGGGGTCTGAATGTGCTAAGCCTTTTTTGAACATGGGACATACATGACTAAGGCTTTGCAATGCTGAGCAGAGAAGCACCAAAATACTATTAAAAATCTGAGCCACAATCCCTTGTTCAAGATCACATAGGAAGTTAGTGGAAGACTCAGGAATGGACCAATTTCAAGTCATGTGGTTTAAACCACAAAGCCATAACCATGCCAGAGTGAGGCGGACGTTGAAAAGTTTGCTTTATTTCTTAATTTAAATCACTGTATTATGAAATTAAGCCATAATATAACCAACAGAGTAGAACTCTGCATATATCATAAGCATCAGTTGACAATTCCAATATTGTCCATTGTCACTAACCAAATCAGTATTTTATTACTAGTACTCCTTGAATCAAAGGCCTGTAGGAGTTCAAGTTTCTTCATTCAATAGTGCTCCCTAAGGGTCCACATGTTAGGACAATCCAGAAATCTAATTCCAATCATACACCTGAGAGTGTAGGACCCTGCAAATGTAATCAACAATGAACAGCATTCTGTACCCACTGTACACTATATACTGAGTACAGCTATAGTAGGCAGTATGGGGTAGTAGTTAAAGCAAGAGGCCAAGGAGTCAGGAAATCTGGGTGATCTTGAAAAAGGCACATCAGGCTACAGTATGTAAAATGGAAATGCCACCTCTATAAAGCACTTGGGGATCTATTGTATAATAAGAGTTAAATATTCATATTCCTTTTATAGATTAAATATAACCTTTGCAGCAAAAGCATGATTGGACAAACTAAGAATCTAGCAAGGTGTCGGTCAAGCATTTCAACAATACATTCAGAGGCTTATTGCAGAAAATACTGAAAACAAGCAAGATCCGATCCTGCCAGATCTAGGAGCAGAAGCCTGTATATAACTAACACACACTGCTTTCCACATCAGACAGACAACTTCTCATCACCAATCTTTAATTAATGAGACATTAATATTTTGCAGACAATTTGCGGCAGAGGTGCTTATGCTTTCTATAGGGACAGATTACGCAAGGCTAAAAACCAGTTCTAAACCGTCAATCCTGTAGCAGATTCCTTGCTCCACCCACTACAAAGCAGCCAAGCCATACAGATATTTTATATTTTAATATATCTTCTAACTGTTTTTGTTCTTGACAAAGAGGAGGACCCCCTGAGAGCAGAACCCTGTGCTGCAGCTCACTGAACACTCCCGTTAATCTGTCTATGGCAATTTTAAAGGCTTAGAGAGTCTTTTGGACTCAGGAAACCTATTATGGCAGAAGATGACATTCATTCATCATTGCCTTTTACCTTCTAGACATAGATTAGTGACATTAACTTTGACAGCCCTAAACACTAATGTTATTACTGCAAAGCCCAGCAGTGCCACTATAGTTGAAAGTCTGTTGATGTTACCATTATAAACTGTTTTTCAAGGGGTTTGTAACTCCACCATTCGAAATGGCAAGAGGATGAAAGTCAAGACATAAATGGTCAGTCTAGCCATAAATTTTCATTTTTTTTTAAAAAAGGGGGAGAATGACTCATTTGCCCCAGTTTGTCAGTATTCTTGTGGTCTCAAATATTTTCAATGTGATTTCCCCTCTCTTCCCCCCAAGCTTGTGTGCTGGTTAAGAATGACATGTGTTTTTGTCTCCACTACTTGTGAACAGTATCATCCCAGAGTCTGAAAATAATTCTCACAGCTCAGTACGTGATAGGAAGGGAGTGTTAACTGGGTAGAGTGCTGTCGTCTTTTCCACAAACATTCTCTAGATTGATTTTGGAGCAATACTACACTTATGAAAAAACCAGCATATATGATATTTATACCAGGCCCAAACCAGACCAGCTTGGCACTACTTGCCATATACGTTGAGGACACCATGTTGGGTTCAAAATCTCAAGTCAGTCTTCAGTTGGTGTGAAGATAACCTTGCAAATGTGAATGGTGTGTAAATCATGGAGTGATGTCTGCCTGAGTTTGCAGAGCTCATAAAACAATAGGTCTGAGCAGGGTAAACTTCCCCGTTCATGTCAATCAGTTGTTGAATCACCACTGGGCATCTGCATTACTTCTCTGTGATCAAAGCATGCAAGACGGGGAAAGGTCATATTATGAAGATTCGCATCTCTCATTTTGGCAACACGCATCAAAGTCACTTGGGAGACTATCTCCACTTATTTTTCTCTCCCACTCTGGAAAGCCAACAAACCAGAAAGGACTGGTGCACAAGGGAACATCAGAGTCTCAACAAGGGAGAGCCAATCTCATAGAGAAGACGCAAGCATCCATCTTCAAGCATGGCCCTTATCTACATTAGCGCTTCCAGAGTTAAACAGAAAAAACACTTTCCAGGTTCTGACTTGTAAATGTACAGTATGTGCCTGAGCTAGGATATCAGTGTCATTGTCCAGGGCAACTGCACCTGTATTTCACTCTCAGACATCCAGCTCCCCAGCCACTGCCTTCCTTGGGTGGAGACGCACATCTCTCTCCCTTCTGACCAGGGTATGTCCAGGCTGCACAGCTCCCTGCCTTCCCAGCAGAGGAAAAGCACACCAGCTTGCTTTCTCTTCAGAGTCTGATAACAGGAATAATTGCTACAGTTATAAGGTACCACACAGCACTTCCTAAGCAAGGCTGCTTAATTCTTAAGGTAAAATCACTATAGGGAAAACATTAAACACAATAAAAGAACCTACATGCATGCTAATAAGCTTACCAGAGATCACCCCAAGCCTCACATAGGCTCTGGCAGGAGAGTTCTACAGCCTCTCCCCCACCCCCTGCCCCAGGGGGGATTCCTTGTGGTTGCAAATTTGTCCCAGCTTCAGCTCAGAACTAGCACTAAGTCTTATGGCTCCTCAGTAGGCCCAGTCCTTCCAAGCGTTACTGAAGGATTGGGGCTCGTCTGTTGGCTGGATCAGGAAAAAGGCCCCGAGTCAGTCTAAAACCAGATTATTTATCCAAAAAGCCTTTGTCTGTTGGTCCCTGGAATATCCAGTGTGACCCCAGGGGAATGTGGTTTTAAAGGGCTCATAATGGAAGTAGTACATTAGCATCCCCCATCTTACTAGAGGACGTACATACACCACCACAATATAGCACACACACAATTGAATTTTAATACAATGTGTCCCAAAGGTATTAACCCTAATTCAATAAGGTTTAACTTAATTCAGTGAAGTCTATCTTAATGCCATTAGGTTTGTTCCAGTGGGGGCATTCAATCCTCTTGAGGGGAAAAGAAACCCCACGCACCCAGCTCAGTGTATCCAAATCCCAAATGAGGGGGAGTCAAACCTGAGGAGTCCAGCAAAACACACAAGCATGTTGCAAAGATTTGCTCAATCTAATGCAAGTGGCATCTTATCGGGACATAGTGGACAGAGCTTGGAAGAGTAACCGATTTCTCCCCCAGTTCAGTCCCACATTAACAACACTATAAAGTTATATTGGTACAGAAAACCCATCAACTACTGTGCAGAATATCTAAAAGGCTTAATGTAGCAATGTTTTTTTCTGTTTAGCAATGGGTGAGCTAATGTACATAAGGTCATGTTTCAAGTTGGAGTAACCCAGGGGTAGGTGGCATGCGAGCTGATTTTCAGCGGCACCTGCACTGCCCGGATCCTGACCACTCGTCCGGGGGACTCTGCATTTTAATTTAAATTTTAAATGAAGTTTCTTTTTAAATGAAACCTTATTTACTTTAATATCTAACTAAATTATTGTTGTATGTATAGACTTATAGAAAGAGATTTTCTAAAAATGTTAAAATGTATTACCGGCATGCGAAACCTTAAATTAGAGTGAATAAATGAAGACTTGGCACACCACTTCTGAAAGGTTGCTGACCCTGGAGTAACCATTTAAAAGTTAAAACAAAAAAATGCAGGACAAAAATATTCTTGCATCCTTTCATTTATAACTGCAGTCTCATTCTAGTGAGACTTTTAAAATCTCCTTCTCTATGACATCATGGTCTCTGGAGAAAGTTAGAAATATAATCAATTACTTTGCTTGTTTATGACGTGGTGATCGTTATAAGCTGATTTGCCCTCTCCGCTACCCTTAATCTGAAAAGGCAAAGAGAAATCAATGCAATTACAGAATAGCAACATCTCCACTGTGTTAAACAGAGTTATTTGTCCTAGTGCGTCTGTAAGTGCCCAGTAATGTTAACCTCGGGGTGTGTGCTTTCCATTCAGCAAATTGACCAAAATGCTCCTCACATCACTCCACACAGTCATGTTTTAATTGTTTTAAGGTGAACCCACATTTCATTCATTAACATGGTGCTGTAGGGGTCATTCTGATGTATTTGCACTGGAGGGCCTGAAAGCTAGTTATAGAAATGCCCCTGTGCAGTGAGCTACTGCCTTCCAAACACTAGTGGAGGATTCAAACACCCCATGCCACAAATCTAGGAAACAAAAGACAAACAGACAAATCTGAGGGAGCCAATATAATCTTCACCATTTTTTCTAGTGGCTTCCCGCAACCCCATAAAATAATTTCAGCCTTATTTGGATTAAGGCTGAACCACTTCACCCTCATCCAGTTCCCGAATCCAGACAGTACTGGCGGGGGAGGAAGCAAACAATTGTATCAGTACAAAGTCAGAACTGAGTGTCATTGGCATTCTGGAAGCACTATCATACATATTGTATTGATTTCCCCAGATCATATCCTCACATGTATATGAAACAGGAGAGAGAGACTAGGACCATGAGGTAACCCACGAGAGAGCCCTTGGAACCAAATGTGCTGTCACTAGATATACCCATTGAACTTCCCCAAGAAGGAAAAAAAACCAACCACCACTCAACATATATCTGCATCTAGAGTCCATGACCAGCCAGACTTACATCATGCAAGACTTCTGGAATAAGGTCATTCCAGACAATTCTACAACCAGCCATCCTGACCATACAAACCACTTCACTAAACTGATTTTATAATAGTATTGAATGGGGAATAATTAACGCAGTAACTGAAACTGCCTGGGAAACTTCACCTCTTCCACTACAACCCTCATATATGGAATCCCACAAGGATCAATTATCTTTAGTCCTATTTAACACTTACATGCAATGACTAGGAGACCTGGTAATATGACATGGACTCAAGGATCAGCAATATGCAGATGATACACAGCTCCACTTAGTCTTCACCACATATGACTATGCCAACTAGCACCAAGATGGCAGCAGTTCTTGGATGAAACCATCTCCTGTATGAAGAACAGCTGACAAACGTAACTTGAGCAAAATAGAGGTTATGCTGCTGAACAGAGGAAAGCACTGAGCACCGTCACTGTAAATTTCTCCATCTCCTCTGGTTAAAAGTACACATTCACAATGGTCCATTCAGTCCCCTGTTTAGGAGTACCCTTGGATTCCTCGCCGATGCTAAAATCTTACATAGCAGCATCTGCAAATAATGCTTTTTTCCATCTCCGGTTAGCAAGTGAACTATTCCTGTGGCAGGCAGTGACCTGGCATCATGTATATTTGCCTGTGTCACATTTCGGTTAGACTACAGCAACACAGTATACCTGGGCACAATGTCACAGGCCCTTAGGAAACACCAACCAGAGCATGTTGGCACCTCTTCTCAGCACAAGAGAGGCTACCACGTGCACATCAACCTGTCCTCCACTCTCTAAACAGGCTTTCCATAGAATACAGAGCTACCTTCAGAGTTTCTGTCTTTATCTTCAAGGCGTTGAATGGCCTGGGCCTAGCATATCTAAAAGATTGCTTAAGGCTCTGGGATGAGGACCACAATTGTCAGCTCCACTCTTGAGGCACAATGGAGCAGTCGATTTCGATGGTACAGTTCCTATGTGCAGGAGACAGAGCTGCCTCAGGGATGGTTTCATTAACTATAATATGAATCAGTGTCTTTGGAAGAGAGATGCAGCAGAAGCTGGAGACATTCACCATTATTACTCACAAGTAATCTGAACAATCAAAGATAGCTTACTGTACACCAATAAGCAAGAGGTGGATAAGTCACGAGGCTTTGATCTTGAAAACAGAATACCCAATGGACTTGTTTATAGTCCAGATCACATTTTCTGTTCTCAGTCTTAACATGATGCTGCATACAGTGCAAGGCAACTTTAAAAACAAAACAAACCAGCTTTCAATTGGATTCTTTGTTTAAAAATCATGGAAAGATTATTTCTTGTTTTTATAAAAAGCTTGGTTTTACAAAACAAATTTTGTACAACTTCACTTGATAGTGCCCTTATCAAATGTGGCTAGACATATTTTAATATTGTCAATTTGTTTTTTTATAAGATTAGTGCAGAATGCTACTTTACAGAATGGCACTGTTCTGACTGCAAAGAGAAAACTGCACCATGCTGCAAGTGCACGGGTAACCTATACGCTTTATATTGCGGCACTGAATTTATTCCTCCAGGGGAGGGAGACAGAAGCAGCGTGGAGGAGCCCAGGCTCTTAGTTAGAAGGACCCAGAAACATTCAGAACAGGGTGTGGCAGTTTCTAGACATGCTCAGCAGCTGTTTCTGAAGCAATTTAGGAAGTTTTCACTGTTTGCAACCTACCAGGCAGGTGACACCCTCATCACGTTCTGACAGATAAGGCAATCAAACCACCGGGGGAAGGGTGTGTGTGTATACACACACACACACACACACACACACACACACACACGCACACAGGAGTTAGAGACAGACCTGTGGATTCAGCAGCTGATGGACGCAGGACCAAGAGAGGTGTCTGCTATGAGGGCTGGGTCCCAATTCTTGTACCACTTGGTGAGAGACTGACTATATCCTGCAACGTCTTGAACAAACCTTGTGGAATTACGATTAACTTAATTTAATGACGTTAACCCTTACCAAATCAGGGTTAATACCTTTGGTGTTCATTGCACTAAAAATACAATTCTGTATACCTTGAGTAGGAGTAGAGAATACTTCCTCCCTTATCAGCCCTTTGACGTCACTCCCTGACAGGTATGCACATACTAGTTCAAACTGGATTCCCCAGGGACCAACAGACAAAGGATTTTTTGACAAATAGCCTGGTTTTAAACGGACTCAGGGCCTTCGTCCCGATCCAGCCAACAGACAGGACCCCTGGTCCACGGAGGTCCCCAATCCTTAGGGTACAGTTGGAAGGATGCGGCTTACCAAGGCCCAGTAGGATTGGGTTGCTTGTTCTGAGCTGAAGATGTGACAAACTTGTGACCACAAAGGAAACCCTCTGGATGGGGCATTGAGATCCCGCTTCTTCCAGAGCCTATGTGAGGATTGCGGGGCTCTCTGGTAAGCTTATTAGCATGCATGTAGGTTGTTTTATTGTTTTTAAATGTGCTCTCTCTGTAGTTCTTTTACTTTAAGCAGGTTTGCATAAGATGTTCGGTGTGGTAACTTATAACTATAGCAATTACACCGGTTAGCGGTCTCTGAAGAGAAAGCAAGCAGATGTGCTTGGGCAGCCTGTCTCTGCTGGGAACACCACAGTGAAGGCAGGGAACTGTACATCCTGGAAATATTCTGGTCAGAAGGGAGGGACCCATGGTCTTCACCCAAAGAAGGCAACGGCTGGGGAGCTGGATGTCTGAGGGTGGGTGCCCTTGCTGGACCACTGAGGTGAAATACAGGTGTAGTATGACACAGGCCAGTGCTATTCCAGCTTTATTTACTGGGTGTCCCTCCTCTATGATAATGTTTGGTCCAACATGGTGTTTTATGGACCTAGAGAGAGCTTGGGGGGTGGGCGGGGGGAGAGAAGCATCCATTATGCTAGAAGGTACAGAGCCTGAGGAACTTGCATGTAGCTAACTGCTCTAAATTGGGATTTTCTCTCAGTTAAAGAGCAAATGGGGATGCACTTAGTGAGGTGAGGGGTCGTGAATTCCTGCCTGACATAGCTGGGCTTATGCAGAGATAGTTGCGTCTTATAGAGATCAAGAAAATGAATATTTTATACGCTGATCCCAATCCCTGTATCACTTTGGATACTGGCTACAGGTTTCTGTTTCAGCCACAACCGAGAGGACCAGTCAGCTGGTAACCTGAGGGTTGGAAGACTGCTAGCTGTGGAGATCCCCCAACTGTTTGTTGGCTGACAGGGTTCTGAAGTGTTTGAATACCTGAGCCCACTGCCATTTCCCGAGCTCTGAAGACTCCAGGTGACTGACACACTCACTCTATAGTCACCCTCTAACGACGGAGAAGTCATCTCTGAGATCAGAGGGGAAGTTTTAATATGTACATGAAAGTATTGAAAATGTTATGTTGAAACCTTTACGTGAATGTCTGCAACAGAAACAAAAGGGGAGAAGTCTGTATAAAGGAATTCCTGTAGATTTACTGTCTAATAGCTTTTGTTAAAAAGTTATTCCTATTATTCCAAACAATATGTACTATATGGTGTACTATCTGTATGCATTCAGTGTTGGTTTTACTAAAAGAGTATGTGCTTGCTCTGTGAAATTGACTAGGGATTCTTACCATCCATTTATCAGGGTTTTATATAAAACAGTCCTGAGTTTTAATGTTGTGTAATGCTTTCCGAAAATTCCTGAAGAGACTCATCTCTGACCTGTGCTTCACCACAGAGCTAAACTGAAGAAAGGAGTGTAATAATTATACAGAATATTGCCTGACCACCACCACCCTGTTACACACAGAGTTATTATTCAGGCTGTATCAGCTCAATCCCACACCGAACAAGATTTTTTGCAAGAGCAGTTTTTAAAATGTTCCTTCAAACAATTCCAATTTTCTCAATATCTCCATTTTTCCAACAATAAAGAAGTACATGATACAAGCATAATGACCCCTGTGTGGGCAATCCAGAGGGTTTGAATCCAGCACCACAAGCACGGCAGCACAGAGCTCTACTACTTGAGATAATAAAGTAGCTCCATTAGCTTGTAGCAGCAGAAGTCTGTTGACCTTTCATACACCCAGCACTATAGGGGAATGCAACACACTCAGTGTGTTACACAAGCTATATGAAAAAATGGACACTCTGAACTTTTAGAAAACATTAGTACTACTTTTATAAAAGGGTGATGATAGACTTGTCTAAGAAACAATTTAGAGGAAGTGTGTGTTACTGTTCTGACAGGTATATATAGTTGGGCAACATGTAAGACTACATAGGCGCTACCATTGCATCACATCAACAGAGCCAATAAAAAACTCTCATGTCAACATTTGAAATGTTTGTGTATTATTTGCCACAAAAATATTTCTCAAGGTCATATTATAAGATGATTGTGCAAAGCAAAGCAGCAAAATAAATAGTGAAAATATGGAATATTTCAATGCTTACATAGTTCACATGGTTTGAATTCACTATTGTACACATTAGTCAAACACTGCACATGTACCTTAATTACATATTATGATGGAAGGCGTTTTAAATCTACATCCAGTTCAGACTATCACGCAAATGTGTTAGATGTTTAGGGATTCCATCTATGCAGCATTAGAGCACTGTCCATGAATCATCTCTCAACATTCCCACTCTCTCAAAGGATTAGTCAGCAAGCCCTTGATGTTAACAGATAATCCTTAAACATGGGCATATATAATGCACAAAATGGAATACAGACAGAAGACACTCAGGTCTAAGGCCTTGTCTACACTACAAGACTATTTCGAATCAACTTAGTTCGAATTTGTGGATTCGACCTTATGAAGTCGAATTTGTGTATCCATACTAAAGACACTAATTCGAATTTCTGAGTCCACATTCACGGGGCCAGCGTCGACTTTGGAAGCGGTGCACTGTGGGAAGCTATCCCACAGTTCCCGCACTCCCCGCTGCCCATTGGAATGCTGGGTAGAGCTCGCAATGCCTGCTGGGGGAAAAATGTGTCGAGGGTGGTTTTGGGTAACTGTCATCATTCAACCGTCACTCACAAACGCCCTCCCTCCCTGAAAGCGCCGGCGGGAAATCTGTTCGCGCACTTTTCTGGTCGGTTACAGCGCGGACGCCACAGCACTGCGAGCATGGAGCCCGCTGCGATCATCGCTGCACTTATGGCCGTTGTCAACTCCTCGCACCTTATCGTCCACCTGTGCAACAGTCAGCTACTGAGAAATCGGGCGAGGAGGCTCCGGCAGCGCGGTGAGGAGAGTGGCGCAGACCTCTCAGAAAGCAGGGTACGCCGGGCAGTGGAGATCATGGTGGCAATGGGTCAAGTTCATGGTGTGGAACGGCGATTCTGGGCCCGGGAAACAAGCACGGACTGGTGGGACCACATAGTGCTGCAGGTCTGGGATGACACAGAGTGGCTGCGAAACTTCAGGATGCGTAAGGGCACTTTCCTTGAACTCTGTGACTTGCTGGCCCCTGCCCTGAAGCGCCAGGACACCCGGATGCGAGCAGCCCTGAGTGTGCAGAAGCGAGTGGCCATAGCCCTCTGGAAACTTGCCACGCCAGACAGCTACCGGTCAGTAGCGAACCACTTTGGCGTGGGCAAATCTACCGTGGGGGTTGCTGTGATGCAAGTAGCCCACGCAATCGTTGAGCAACTGCTCTCAAAGGTAGTGAACCTGGGAAACGTTCAGGTCATCATAGACGGCTTCGCCGCGATGGGATTCCCAAACTGCGGTGGGGCTATAGATGGGACTCACATCCCTATCCTGGCACCGGCCCACCAGGCCAGCGAGTACATTAACCGAAAGGGCTACTTTTCCATGGTGCTGCAAGGACTAGTGGACCATAGGGGACGTTTTACCAACATCAACGTCGCAAGGTTCATGACGCGCGTGTGTTCAGGAGCTCTGGTCTCTTTAGACTCCTCCACAGGTACTTTCTTCCCGGACCACAAAATAACTGCCTACAGTGATCCTCGGGGACCCAGCCTACCCGCTAATGCCCTGGCTCATGAAGCTATACAGGCGCCCTGGACAGTGAGAAGGAACTCTTCAACTACCGGCTAAGCAAGTGCAGAATGGTAGTGGAGTGTGCTTTCGGACGTCTCAAGGGGAGATGGCGGAGCTTACTCACTCGCTCGGACATCAGCGAAAAGAATATCCCCGTAGTTATTGCTGCTTGCTGTGTGCTGCACAATCTGTGTGAGAGCAAGGGCGAGGCCTTTTTGTCCGGATGGGAGGTTGAGGCAAATCGCCTGGCTGCAGTTTACGCTCAGCCAGACACCCGTGCCGAGAGAATATCCCAGCGGGAAGCGCTCTGTATCCGGGAGGCTTTGAAAGCAAGTTTCCTCGGAGATCAGGGTAACCTATGACTCTCCACTTGCTTTCAAGAGAAACTGACCCTGGGCCTGTGTCAGTTTGTGTCGATTTGGATCTGCGGCTACATGCCTTGTTCTCCAAGTTTCCCCCACTTCCAAAGCACGTTTTTAAGCAAAGTAATTGTTACACTCATTATTAATAAATCTTTCTTTTACTTTGCATTTCTGTTCTGGTGTTGAGACATGGACGCATACTGTGCTGGGCACGGTGTGCACTGACGTACAGAGCGCTTCCTCCATAGAGGACTGACATCCTCCTGCTCCTACATAGGTCTCTGGGGTGGGGGACGGATGACAGTGGTTCTGCATGAAGGGGAGGGTTTGCAGGAAGGGGCGAGTGGTGCCTTCTTTGCATAGGGGTTTGGATGACGGCAGTGGGCTGCGGGTTTGGGCGTAGGAAGGGGTGATGGGTGTGGGAGAAGGGTGACTATCTGTCCGTGGATGAGGGCTCTTGTTGGGGCTCAGGGCAGCGGATAGGCTCGTGGATCCGTTGCAAGTGCATCGTAAGGGCAGCCTGCCTTCACAGTAATGGCGTGACAGGCGCTAGGACCCTGGACAATTATACACATTACGAAATGAACAGGGGCAGCATACACAACACAGAATGACCCTGGTGCCTACTGACTGCAGTGTGTGTGTGCCCCGCAGTTGATCCTTTCCCCAAGTCTGTACCCTGGTACTGTAGGCTATACCGTGCAAGTATGAAACCCCTGTCCACCCCATACACCGAAAAATCCTCTGACAGGAAAGACATGACGGAAACAGTGATTAACAGCAAACAGCTTTTATTAATCTAATAAACAGTGGGGGATGAACCTTGGATTTGGGACTGGCTGAGCCTATAAGGGAAGCACTTCTACAAATTTCTAACGTGAGAAGTGCGGGGTACACGGCCGCTCTGCTCTGGTTCAGTGACAGTTCTCACGTCCTCTACCACCCCTCCGTCTTGTACTTTTGGGTGAGGGGGGGCCAGGACTTCTTGGCTGGTGAGAGCGATTGCAGAGACACTGCAGGGGGGCCCTGTCCTCCAGCCTGCGGTCCTGCAGGACATCAACAAGGCGACGAAGCGTGTCCGTTTGTTCCTTCATGAGACCAAGTAGCGTTTGGGTGGTCTGCTGGTCTTCCTGCCGCCACCTATCCTCACGTTCCATGAGTGTGCGATGCTGCTCACATAGGGTCTCCCTCCAGTGTTTCTGCTCTGCAGCCTCTGCTCGGGAGCAGACCATCAGTTCAGCGAACATGTCGTCCCTAGTCTTCTTCTTTCGCCGTCTAATCATTGCCAGTCTCTGCGAGGGGGATGCCGGGGCAGTCCGGGAAGGACCCGAAGCTGTGTGATGGGGAAAGTTAGTGATTTCCTTGTACAGATACATTTTCGCGAACAGTGAACACCGTCTAGTCAATTTCCATGAAGAAGACCGTACCGGACAACAAGTGTCACGTGGTCTCCAGAGAAGCACAACATTTTGGCCTACGCTCTGATTGGCTGCGCCATTGCACAGGAGAGCGGAGAAGTCGTGAGAGAGAGCAGAATCCCTCTAGCAGAGAGTCCTGGTAAGCCTTACAGTACATTATGCTTATCAGTTAACGGATAGCTGTGCCGTCGTGCTAACGGCAATCTGGAAATCAGATACTATGACCCTTTTGCAGCCACTCCCGACACTGCAGGGGAAAGATCAATGTATGCTTTTCCTGTGTGGCCTACAGCACGTGGCTGCTAAGCGCGGGGCTTTGTTATGCAAAGTATAAGTAAACCATTAAGAACAGTAACTATTCGCTAATTGCCCTAATTAGATGCAGCACTTCAGTAACGAGATTACCCTGAGGCGTGTCTCTCGAGTGCAGAAAGAAAGGATGTTAAGGGAAGCACTTCACCGACCGGGACCCTACGCGGCCATGCTGGTAGAGGCGATGGTTCCCCTGTATCTGAGGATGTCGTGGCGTGGAAGAGTGAGCTTCACCGGAGGACCAAATAGGGCACCTCTTCCTCGAAACCTCCTGCGGAGGGTATTTGAGGAACTGTTTGAAGCATTTGTGGAATTGTCCATGGAGGACTATTGTTCCATCCCAATCTGTGTAGACCTACTGTTCGTTTAGTTTCCCTTTAAAAACTTTTAGATATAGTATTTATAGATAGAATTTATATTTTTGGTATACATGTTTTCGAGCAAATAAATATTTTCTTGTTTATACGACTTACCGCCTGATCCTTCCCCTGACTCTGAGTCCGGGTTCACGGCCGGTGAGGGTTGGTAGGGGATCTCTGTGAGGGTGAGGAACAGATCCTGGCTGTCAGGGAAAGCGGCATTGTGTTCGCTGTCGCCTGCGCCTTCCTCCACGGACCCTTCGTCGTCTTGCCCATCGGCGAACATCGAGTAGGAACTGTCCTGGCTCACTATGCCATCCACTGAGTCCACGGTCAGTGGTGGGACAGTGGTGGCAGACCCACCGAGAATGGCATGCAGTGCCTCGTAGAAGCGGCATGTCTGGGGCTGTGCTCCGGAGCGTCCGTTTGCCGCTCTGACTTTTTGATAGCCTTGCCTCAGGTCCTTGACTTTCACGCGGCACTGCATCGCATCCTGGCTGTATCCTTTCTGTGTCATGGCTTGGGAGACCTTCTCGAAGGTCTTTGCATTACGCTTGTTGGAGCGCAGCTCCGACAGCACAGACTCCTCGCCCCACACAGCGATCAGATCCTGGACTTCCCGGTCTGTCCATGCTGGGGATCTCTTTCTATTCTTGCATTGGGCTGACTCCTCTGCTGGAGAGCTCTGCATCGTTGCAGGTGCCGCGGAGCTCGCCCCGATGTCAAAGCAAGAAATGAGATTCTAACTGTCCAGACAGGAAAAGGATTTCAAATTTTCCCGGGTCATTTCCTCTGTGGCTGCCAGAACATCCAAGCTCGGACTGCTGTCCAGAGCGTCAACAGAGTGGTGCACTGTGGGATAGCTCCCGGAGCTACTAAGTTCGATTTGCATCCACACCTAGCCTAATTCGAGCTAGCAAGTGCGAATTTAGCGTTACTCCACCTGTCGGGGTGGAGTACCAAATTCGAACTAAGGAGCCCCCTAGTTCGAATTAAATGGCTTCCTGGTGTGGACGGTTGAGCGATTAGTTCGAATTAACGCTGCTAAATTCGATTTAAGATCCTAGTGTAGACCAGGCCTAAGTGGCAGATGATCAAAAATCTTAACATGGAACAAAAAAATATTGAAAGATTTTCAGAAGCTGGTGTGTGCAAATTGAGCTTGGGCAAGAGAACACTGACATTTTTATATACAAAAATCAGGCAAATGCATTTTTTCAAGAGATGAACTAGCCTTTTGGATGCAGAGCTACCCAAGGAGCTTATGTGATCACTGCAATAGCATGCACCTTATTTGTGTGGGGGAACCAAGAAACTTTAGTTCTTGGAGAACTACGTAAACTCAAAGGTGGAAAAACCGAAGACAATAAAATAACCCAGAAAAGATGTAATAAAGTGTGAAAACAAAGCAACCCCTTAGAAAACAGTTATGAGACAAAAACATGGTATGAAAATAATAGTAAAGTACATTTGGTGATAAGCAGTGAGAAACAGCCATACACCTAGGGTAAAAATCCAGCAAACATGGGAACTTAAATATGAGTGACTGAAGCAATGTTTGGCAGGCAGCTGTAAAAAAACCCCACACTTAATATTTAGTTACATAATGCTTCATATAAAGATCTATTCAGAAGGATTGAATTTTTTTTGGTAAAAATCACAGGATCTCCTGCATCCATTTGTGCCCATGCAAAATTGAATTTGTGCAAACTTGCATTTTTACGTGTCCTTTAAATAGTTTAAGGATGGAAGTTTGCTCCTGAAAAATACATACAGAGCACAGGCACAAGTTGCTGCATACACAATTTTAGTAAGGCAAAGGGTGAAAAAAAGTCTACTCCAAAATGCTCAAACTACATAATGCTGTTGCAAAATAAAAGTTTGCTTAAGATTTGGTATGCTGGGTAAACTGGGTTTGTAATATAGTGGTCACTTGCCAAATAATCCAAGGTCCAGATCTGCAACTACTGAAGATATTTGTAACTGTGCCCATGGGAGTAGTTCCATAGACTTCAACGGGACAACTCTTGTAAGCAAACTTATATACTTGCTTAAGTATTTGCAGGATCAGGGTCTAAAAGAAGCCAGGGTGGTGTACATAGTTTGTAATAGGATCAAAGATGATTTGCTCAGATTTTTTCCTACTCTTGGGAGAAATCTCTTCCCTCAATGCCATTCACTTCCTTGTCTCAGGCATTGAGCTAAGAAGAACCAAAGATATTTTAATATTGGGTAAACTTTTTGCTACCAATATTCCCTTGTCATAATATTATATGGTACCCCATCAAATTAGTAACTAAATACCAGAGGTTGACATGTCATTTATTTGACATGACAACTCAAATTAGAGGGGTGGATGATAATATTGTACCTTTGGCAGAATTCCCCATTACCAAACATTCAATGCATTTCAAGGCGAGGCTAATGAATACACTAGAAAATGCATACTTGTGAACTCTGAATTTCTAATCTCATCTGGACCTTGTTGTGTAATTAGATTATATATAAAACTGTTAGACTGCAAAGTGCCACAAACAAAGCAGTGACTGAGGTACAGAAAATAACTAAGGCTATAGGAGCCCTTTTAAAAGCCTGCAATATTAACTACCTCAGTAACTTAAATCAAATTAAGATATATTGACTGAATCTTTGCATTATGCAATTTAACATGGAGTATTTTCTTCTCCTGATCTCATATACCATATATGTAAAGAATATTGTCGGACAGAAATAGCCATGTTAACCTGCTTTGTACTGTATGTTAGATGCTTTCCTGTTACTGTGTACATTTAAAAAAAATCACAATTGGCTTCAACCAAATATAAAGGAAACTAAAGTGTTTTATATCTACCTAGATAACGAGTGTATTGGCTACACTCAACTTCTGTGGTTGTCCTTGAGAACATGAACACACACAAACCAAAGACAGAAAAACACCAGCATATTTGGAAAGAAGAGATCATGCCTTTTTCATGTTTCTCTACCTCCATTCTAATTAATAAGAATATTAGCATGAGAACACGTGCTGTTTTGTTTTTAAGTCCATGTGCTCCATCTGAAGCTAAAATCTTATGTGATGTATTAATTTCCACAGCAACCAGTTGCAACGTCACAGACAGGATAAGAACTGTTGTGGATAGGATTAACTAATATCTCCAGAAACAAAGATACTGTTTTCATGGAAATTTGATTAGTAATAGTGAGATAAAGTGGAGGCTGGATTCATTTTGTAATATCAATAATTCTACTTTGCACTTTTGTAGCAATCTGCATCCAGTGATTTCAAGTATTTGACAAACCTAACAAGCTTTGTAACATTCCTCTGAAGCAGATGGAACAGACAGTATAAGTGGCTTGTCTAAGCCCAGAGTCAGGAAGAGAATCCAGAGCTCCAACATCCAATTCTGTGGTCCTTTAACCACTGGACCACACTTCCTTTGGTTGGATTTCCTTTAGTTTTTCTGACCTGCAATCAGTCATGAAAGGCTCTTCAAACAACTACTGCTCTTGCCCAGCAACCATCTGCTCTTCATTTTTATTTGAAGTCATGAGTTATTTAGGAAATTACAAAGTATTTTTAAGTTATATGCTACCACAGATGCAGCACTTACCAGGACTCATGCAAACTTGGAGACAAAAGTGAAACCCTTCCTATAATATTATCAGAGGAATTGGCACTGCAGCTGTTTACCATGAAATGTTCAAAAACACTGAAATCTACTATGGATGCGATCATGACAATACCGATCTATTTTACCTATATGGCAACTTGATACTAAAATGCTGAGTTATAAAAACAAAACCGTTACTAGATTGATAGAGGGATGCTTGACAGAGGAGAACTGTAGTAATATGAACTCATCCACGCTCTATGGAGAAGTAGAACACTCAGTTACTTAAGTCAGTGAAAGGAAGCACCAGGACTGCCAACTCAAAATTAAAATAAAAAATCACCAGCAAAATATAAAATTTCGTATTGACACTAATATTTCCCTACTGACAGTTTTACATCAACCAAAAATGCTCAATAAATACACATTATGTTTAAAACTACTGCTAGCATGATGTAAGATTGTAAATCAGTGTATGAATCACACATAGGCTATCTGTGGTCATAGGAACATTTTCACTTCAAGACAATTTCCCGTCACAATATTGCCCTTTAACTGACCATTTCCAGATGCAGAGAGGTTTTTCAGTGGCTGAGGGGCCACTCAGAGTATGGGAGAGGGAGGAGAAAAATTGAGTGGTAGGCACATAGATTTGACTTACTGATGTCATAAAAACAGAAAAAAAAAAAGAGACAAGTCACCACAGAGAAAGCCAACATCTTGCTGCTGGTCCTGTCTTTGTAATCCACACCCACTCAATATGGCACTTTGTCCCCTTCTAGTGGTGGCTGAACCACACATGGAGGTTGATGAGCCTGCTATAGCGTTGGCTTATAGACCCAGGTCTTTAACTTCAGGTAGTAGTAACTTGTATTTTCAACGTCCAGAGATCTGAGGTTCAATACCCACTGCTGACCACCAACCCAGAGGTGAGCCTTCCACCTAGGCTGGGAAAGTAGGCAGAGGGACTCCATTGGCAAATGGTTCAAAGAACACTGGGATTTAAACAGGCAAAAACTTAAGTGGAGGAGACAACGGGGACAAATGAAGGAATCAAAATTATTCAGTCAGGAAACTTAAAATGCTGCATTCCCCTTTCCTTTAGTGTAGATAACGCTTTACCACTCATTGAGATTTTTGGCTTCACTTTTCCCTGCACCTTTTCATTTATTCACTCCCCATCTGTGGCCCCACAAAGTTGCAAGACCACCTTGTCAACCTCCTCCTGGCATTGGCCAAACTGGCCATATGTCAATCAAGGAGAAGCAGGTGGGGGCGGGGGAAGAGGCAGGGTTCTTTGTCACTGTGGGACCTGTTTTTGTACACCTGTCCATTCGCATCTCTAGGCAGAGTTCTTCTGGACAGAGTCCACTAGTTCCCTGGACTCTGAGGAGCAGAGAGCTCTCTCATGGCTCTCTCTGCTAAGTATCCCCTTTCTGGAACCCTGAATTTAAATCTAAGACCCTCATGCGAGTTCCTGTTTTTTCATTTGTTGTCCCCCAGAATTAGTTGAGCCCTGTGATTTTTCTCTGATCCTCCACTTCTGAAGAGAGGGAGGCCCTTTTGGTTTACCAGATGGATCCCCTTCAGTTATTTCTGTAGGTTATTGATTTAACATCCTCAACTCCCTTGCCTGTTTTCCCATTGTTCCTTCCCTTCCTTTTAGTGCAATACAATATTTATCCTTATGATCTATTGGGCCTTTATTCCCTCTAACTAGGATTTGTAATATTCTATAGGTCGCAGGGATTGTCTGTTAGGTTATGCACCCAGCCCCTAGCTAGAGGCACTGACCACAAAAAACAGAGAGCGCCTGGGTTCTAAGAAGGGTGTCAGCACCTCAAGGAGGGATGAATAAGGGGCTCTGCTACACTTGGAAAACAGGGATGCTTAGTCTCTGGGAACTACATGTACTCAGAAAATCAGGCCCCTGGTTTTTCAGACAGGGCATCCAAAATTAGTGAGCACTGCTGAGACTGTTAACCAAACAGATTATCTGCAGACATTATAGACAAAGTAGAACATTATTCAAAGCATGTTTGCACAGGGTTTTGGTGAATAATCTGACCTGTTTATGACTCATGTTTTAAAAGACTTTCCTATAATAGGCTAGCCTGGAACTTTGCATTTAAAGTATTTCATCATAAACCAAAGTGACTAAAATTACAAAGCAAGTAGAAAATAGTTAATGTTGTGCTTGGAGTTATTCAGAATGGAGACTGGTATAGTTACCAATTAACATTTAGATTGCCTGTACAAAGGGATCTCATAAATTCCCCACACCTAAAGTACAACAGTTCCCTTGGATTTGGCCTTGTAAGGCTGCCAAAAGATCAGCGTTGTGCCATTTCAAAGAACATTTGCGCACCCTTTAGTCTCCAAAACAGTATTTGTGCACACGGTTTGTGTACATGAAAAAGTCAGTGCTCGAGATATTTCTCTCTTTTCCAACTATATTTGAGTTAGTTCCCCTATACACTATTTATCTCAAGCAACAAACAGAGGCAACCACAGCTCCTCTCCACATTATTCAAAATAAAGATATCAATTAATTACATGAAATAAATGCAGTGCTGTTAAGGTCAGGACATAATTTGCTATTCCTCTATCATTGTCTTACTTCTCCAGTAATGAGACGATAAATTTAATCCTCTCAGCCTACAACAGAAACAGGCATTGGCTCTTCAAACACTGTGCTGTGTGAGGCAGTGAAAGTTTGACATTTATCACAATTTCATTTTGGGGCTAAGATTTTTGTGTGTGAAATTTCACAAAAATGAGGGTTTTGCATTAAAAACAAGTTTTAAATTGCAACTCTGCTAAAAACATAATCTAATTATATTTTTAGCAAAAATTTAGCCTTTTTATTCAAAAGAGATGAATTTATAGTTAAGATGTAATTTTTCAAATGAAAAATGTATCTTTTTTTGTGCGCAGCAAATAGGGCACTTTTTGACATGAAATAAAATACAAAACGTTAATTGTCTTCAGTTTCACTGTGCAATTTGACCCAGCTATAGTATATGCAATGCCAAACGTTATTTTTCATTAAAGCACTAATCTAAAATTCCAGGAACTGTTCATTGTTAAAAAATAAAAAAACTCTCCAGTTAATCATCAACTCCAAATGGGTAACAACATTCATTGGATAAGTTGCTCCCTGAATCTGATGCACCATTGTCCTATGATCCCTTTACACCAGCTTCAGTGGTACGATAGCAACACAACGGTTGCCTCCAGACACCAGGGAATTCCTCCAGCACAGGACAAATTCCTAGGCAGCACAGAGTCGCCAGCACCCCACCCTCCCACTCTAGCATACAGGTTGTGGCTAGGGAATGAGGTCACAGCCAAAACAGTGCTATGATCCTTCTATCTCCAGCTGCAGGAATGACCTCTTGCGTTGCTGTAAGTTGCCCCAGTATCCAGCTCCATCCCCAGGATTGGGGGCAATCAAAGAGTTTTATGGCTAACATTGCTTCCGTACCACTTGGGTCCCAGGCTGAGCACAGTTCTACTGCAGGATTGGACCCTACCATATAGGGACCTGCAGAGGGAGCTGAAGAAAATACTATTCTAGGATTCAGGATAGAGGCCACTGACACTGTTTTAAAAACAAGGATGTCCGAGGAGGAGGAGGAGGATATACTGTACAGCCCTTAATTTATGACCATCCATCACTACCTGCCTAAGCATCACCAAAATCATGTTCAACAACAGAATGACTGGGAGGATTAGAGAAGCTACAGTATGTAGAAGGTGAATGGTGAGAGGGGGAAAAAGAAAAGAGAAAAAATCAAACCAGATAAAAAGGGAATTTAAGCATAAATCCTGATAGCTTATTTTGATTTAACTCTATGGAATAACCGAGTAGAACAAAATAGTCCACTGCCTACATCTGTAAGTAGTAATTCAGAGAAAGTGTAGCAGATTAAGTTACAAACAAAAAAGTCAGACTGAAACAGTGCAAAGCACTGCGCTCCTACCTGTTCACATCATGCAGAAATGGACCATAGCCAAGTCCTTTACAATATTAGTGTCCCTATCTCCCCTCTGACACTTTGCAAACCAGACAGAACTCCCATGCCTTTCAGCTACACACAGCTTCAACCTTCACACATTAAACATTTACACTTATCAAGACTGAGAAAGACTGTGTATTGCAACTGAAGCCCGGAACCATAACCACACAATTTAACAAGCATCCTTTGCAGTAAGTATCCCCTCTTATCTTGAGCAAAGGAAATTGGTCAGAAATTTCCCTGGCTACTTTTACCATCACTAGACCTTTGAGGCTTAAAAATCTTCCCACTGACTTTTCTGATCTTTGAATCAGGCTTTTGGAATGCCATGTAAAAAAGGTGTTTATTCCTATAGCCATTGCAGCAAACACACACATAGTCAGGGGAGAAATTCTGATCTCATCCCAGCTGTGTGTGCCTAGGCATGGCAGGAACCTAAAAACAAGAGGCTCGTTATAAACTGAAATTGTTTTATATTATTCTTTACCTTGCACAATAAGAGGCTGAGGTTCAGAACCCACACACAGCTTCACTTTGGGCACACAAACACAGCCATATGCAACGGAAAGGTCCTGCCCCCTTTGTCTGTAGGTATGTCTAAAAGAGGTGTTAGAGATGGTGGTCTGGATGATGTAAATGAAAGTCAGGCTCAAAAGATATTACATATAAAGTTGAAGGAAATAGGAAAACTATTTGCAAATGCTAAAAGCACAGCCCCCAAGCCCCAGGAAAGGAAGGGACATCATTACAGGATTCACTGTGTGTTCTGGTTTTGTTTTTTTTTTTGCTAAACAGCGATTTGTTTATAAAATATTCCCAGTGAAGCCTCCCCTCCCTCATTTCAAAACCGTGTATTTTTTGCACCCCACATAAACAAGTTCCACCAAGAGAGTGTGAAAAGACATATTTAGGACTTGGCTAAATCCCTTATGAGCATCAGCACTTACAGAGCATTTTGTGAAAGTAACTGCTTCTCTGTTGCACAGCAGGAATAAATTCTGTTCTTTAGTTCTCTTAAAATGCACAATAATGGTACACTGACATCGGTGGTAGAAAGTTAACTTTGACTGCTCCCCAGCAGTTTTCCTTTCTGTTGTTGTTTTGACATAAAATAATAAGGTTACCTATAATAATGGGGAGTTGTGTTTGTTCAGAGAAGTCATAGGCAGGTTAAAAAAAATTCTCCCAAAATGATTTGGTAGTACGCATCTTATGGGAAAACATTCAGATGTTATGAGACGAGAGGTGAAAAGCAAACAAAAAACCCTCCATCTAACAATTAAAAATAGCCTGTTCCTACAATTTTCTGTGAAGTCACTATAAAGAACGGTAAACTCAGAGTAATTTACTATCTTTGCACTTGAAATCTTTACTATACAGGCCATAACTGTATATTAAATGTGTCCCTTACAGTAATGTAACACTCCAGTTCCTGTTTATTAAGTGCATAAAAAGATCAGAGACACCTGTAATAATATAATCAGGTGACAACATTCTAGCCTCATTGAAGTCAATGGGAGTTTTGCCATAGATTTCAGTGGAGCTAAGATTTCCACTAGGTTGCCTAAATTCCAAGAATTGCAGTTGATCTGTCATCACAAGGAAGTGCCATGCACTACACAGCTGGCTTTCCACTTCCCAACTAGCAGGAGAAAACCACCTGCTTGGGAAGCCACAAGTCTTACACGTTAAGTGAGAGTGACCCCACAGATGGATTAAACAGCGATACTGCCATGGTTCCAGATGGAGCCTGACTATGGGAGAATATCATGGCAATGTTCATTCTGTCCACTGGGAGGTGGAATGAAGTCAGGGGAGAGAATTTATCTTCCATGAAAGGGATTTGAAATGCCTCAGAGCCCCCATTCCAACTGCTTTGCTGTTCTTCACTGACTAGATACTACATTTTGCACATCTGAACAAGACGACCACCCAAGAAAGTACTGCTGGGAGAGGAGGAAGTGGATGAGCCAAAGGAATGGATTGGATTTATTATGCAGTTTATAGTCTTCATTGCGGATGGAAAAAAAATCTATTCCTGTATCTGCAACATAACATTCTCCACTTCTGTTCCAGGAAGACCGCATTACATCAGGATTAAAAACTCAGCAAGCAACTGGCTGTTAGGGATTGATTCTGATCCTACTCCCTGATCCCTGCTGTAAACTCCCTTGATCATCTTGGAATCACTCATGCTTCACTGGTGTAAGCGAGATCAGTATCTGATCCTTAGATCTATGCTACGTTTGGCTCCAGTTCAGAGTCTTATTTTCTGAAACATTGGTTTGTCCATTTTTGGCAATGAGTATATTAGATTTTACAACAAATAGTTATTGTAACTAATTTGTACTTACATGAATAATTATGAACCAGGAGAATGCTGGCTAACAGTACTCTCTCACATGTGGAGAAAACCCGAAGCACAGCAGCAGCTGTCTGGATGTCATAATGAATTCACTGCTATTTATTCACTGGCTGCACACTCCTTTCTTTTCTGATGATAAATGATCTAATAGAACCTCATGCATTTCCCATTAGCTTGCATCATTACTTTAGTGAGTTATTGAACAGGAAAAATCACATTCACATGACAACAAGAGGAGTAAACAAAGTAACTGTTCAATACATATTAATGTCTTCATATTAATCAATACATGTAAGCTAGCTACCACACAGAGTTTGCTATTTTTCTCGGTAATGGCACCTATAATCAGTGATCACATTTTATCAGCTTGGAGGAATGCTGGGGCAAAAAACTTACATTACATCTATGTTAATATCAGGGGGTCTAAAAAAAAAAGTGATAATCTCTGTTCACAATTTTGATTATTGTAATCCATAGTAAATACAGCTTTGGCATTTCTGTAATGCACTCATGCATATTTTAATGGAACTGCCACAATATGTTTAGTATATAACAGAAATTATGCAGAACTGGACAAATATTTTGCCTGTAGATTGACTAGTTGTGCGCATGCAAGTGCGCACACACAGGCGTGTAATTGGACACGCAAGACAGTTTTACAAACACTGAACTAGGCTTGCTTTCCTTTTAGGTAATCAACTAATCAAATATGCAATGCATAATCTGGTCTTTCACCAGACACTAAACAGACAATAGTTACAAGTTATACAAGTTGAAAACAGTAAAGTTGCATGAACAATGTACACTGCTTCTCTAAAGCACATTAGGAAATAACTCCATTACTAAGACTCTAGTGTTGATGCTAAAATCTGAGCACTAAAATTCTAGCCACACAGTTCAGGTCAAAAGTAACAAATCAAGCTGACAGAAAGCAAGATGATTGTGTTGTAAAACGATGTACAAACTCTGACACAGAAAGTAGTATATCCCCATCTATTTTCAATACACTACATCTGTGGTACCATTGTTTATGCAAATATCAGAGTTTATTGCTGTCATCCTTCCTCTCAATGTACTGCATTTTCACAGATTTTAACTAATCAGCAGTATTCCATCCATATTTTCATGCATTTCAGTGAACAAGACACTATCAACAATTTACTGTTCACAGTAAATAAGTATGCACAAAGCAAAACAGAACATTCATAAAGGAACAGGCACCCTAAACTATCCTATCAAGCAAATTGCATTGTGGAAAGTCAGGAAGAGCAGGCATAGCTTTAAAAACAGCCACTAGTTAATGACACATGGGAGTACTTTTATATTTTATCACTTGTGCATTTAGAACTCAGTCAACATAAAAATTTGCATTTTGATTTTGGACTTTCACATTTTGCCATAAATTTAAAGCAGCAGCTCAAGAATTGAGAAATCAAGTGTCCTTCCTGTCAAAACCATAATAGTGTTACTGCAGCCATTCAAAAGTCAGGCTGAAGAGCGATGTTGAATTGGAAACAGACAATTTTTAAAATTCTTGTATCGCCTCCTGATTTTTCATTTGTGGCACAAAGCTCCAGTCACCAGATCAAGTGTCTTTCCTGGGCTCATTCATTTTTAGTCCTCTGCTGTAATTTATGGTCAGTCTTTCACTGCAGTTTTCCCTCATTGTTGCATTACCTGGCTTACCAGCCTACCCTGTGTCTGTCAGGATTGGGGACTGGTAATTTTCTTCAGCTTTGTTTTGGGAAGTGGCCAGTTAACTTAATAAATAAATAGAATAAAATATGGAGATCTACCCCTATCTCACAGAACTGGAAGGGACGCTGAAAGGTCATTGAGTCAAGCCCCCTGCCTTCACTAGCAGGACTAAGCACTGATTTTATCCCAGATGGCCCTCTCAAGGATTGAACTCATGACTCTGGGTTTAGCAGGACAATGCTCAAACCACTGAGCTATCCCTCCCCTTCCTCATGCAAAGGAGAACTGTCATGTACCCAGGAAAACACACTTTAAAAAAAACAAGAGTCTTCAAGCATTTTCATCTTAACAGAGATTGTCGCATGAGCATCTCCCTCATCTGCAGTCACATGTGGTATAGTTCCTGTGGCAAACATACTAACTGCTTACATGGAAGAGTATGGTGTGAAATCCTGACCCCCAGGAAGTCAACCAGGGAAGCTCTAATTTTTATGGGCTTAAGTCCTTATTTCAGGAAACCGATAAACCCAGAGTTAATGCTATTGAAGTCAGTGGAATTAACAGTACAGAGTTGGTATGAGCAGAAAATCAGTCTCAAGACGATAAACTCTGTGCTTTACATTCCTATATTTACATCAAGCATTTTCACCTCTCACTCATATGGTAGCTGATTAATTACTATAATTTATCAATAGAGATGGAAGAGATTAGGTCATTCAAGTTCATCTCCTTGTCCAAAGCACTTGGATACTACAGCAATCAGTTCAGTAGACCCCCCCCCCCCCAAGATCGATAGCACAGTATTGTTCACCACAGTACTAGTTTCAGCATTAGAAAAAATACACCTCATTTAAAAAAAAACTTCACCCTACATTGTCCTGCCTGTCCAGCAGAATCATTTAAGAGACATAGTGGTACAGTACATAGAAACTCAGTGGTACTGAATCCATGCTGTCTTTGATGCTGATTAATACTTTTATCTGTGTAGTGCAATTTACTTACACCATCCTTTGCTTCATTATAGAGCTCCAGCATTTTCAGAAACAAAAGTCTTGCCACACTGCATGATGACAGGAGAATCTGTGAAAGAATATTTTGAGCTAGTATAAACAAAAGCACTGAAGCGGATTGAATACCCAGGAGAGGGCAACCATCAATGTTACCGTTTCCTGATGCTAAGAAAACCATTCCACAGAATGGCAGTGCTGTCTTCCAGCCAGCCACAACTGCACAGACCTGATCAATCATTGTTTTTAATCTCATTACAGCCTGGTTAATATCTCAGTGTTTCCATTTTCCTGAAACAAGTCTCCTGACCCTTTGGTAGCTGCGTAACCAAAAAAGTTTCAAAGCAAATTACCAGTGTTAAATGGCATAATTTGTCTTCTCTACATTCATTATAGACATGCCTTGAGACGGTAGCTCAAATGAAAGATGATGTTTAATCTGTCGCTAAATTACATACATGTCTACTTCTAGCACTTATTAAGTCTTAAGCAAATCAATACCTGATTGCATTTTAATCAAGAATAGATAAACCAGAATATGTTAAGGTCTTAAAACAGCACTTGCAAAGCATTGCCAGAGTTTAGGCTAATGATATAAATGCACTGCTAAAGAAAATATTTTAGAATGTACACATCCAGTTCATGGTCCTGTATAGCTCACTGGAAGTAGGAATTTTCAGTCTCTTGCTTTGGAAAACCCAAGTTCTCAGTATAATAAAGCCTGCTGATAGAATAAATGATTTAAAAAAAACCCTCAATTCTGTAGATCCCAAGTCACTTTATACACCTTTTACATTCTTGTAAGCATGAAAAACACATGTTAATGAATAAGATTGCCATTTTTGTTGTTAAATCAATTTGCTTAGGAGGAGTTTTGTGTTTAATTCCCCACAACAAACTATTTTATGGCACTTCCTTAGCACTTTTCATTCAGGAATTTCAAAGCTTCTAACAGATGTTAATCAATTAAAGTCAAAACATCCCTATCAGGTAGGTTTTACTTCCATTTTACAGACGGGGCAGATATCTGCACCTCTGTTTCCCCATCTTGCCTAAGTTTACACACTGAGTCAGAAGCAGACCTGGAAAGAATTCAGGAGCCTTGACTTCCAGTTCACAGCTCTAGTTTCAAATTACAATGATGGGTTGTGCTATTTAATGCAAGGTCTTCTATGCATTCTGCTAATAATCACAGTATAATTGATGGTAACAAATGCTTTATACAAAAAATAACCTATGGTTTTTTTAAAACAGTTTTTGGTGTTTTTTAGTCTTTTAGTTAAGGATGCTGCAAGCAGTCTTTTGAAGAGGGAAGTCTAATGTTTTATTAACTCAGAAGACAATCCGAATCAATGAATTGTGAGTGTTAGCAGTTGCTATTGGCATATCTGCTCTCTCAGTTCCCAAGGTGTCTACCTACCAGAGGCAGTACTGTAAGCAGAAACATCTCAAAGTATGGATAGTTGCATGGAGTGCAAAATGACGGCTCAAACTACAAATCTTCAAGCACTTATTATGGGATACCTCATCTCTCCAGGTTGCCACATTAAATTACTAAATAAATCTTAGAATAAATCCTGTTAGCTAATTTTGAAAAGTACTTCGCTCCTTACAAATCCGTCTGAAGTGGAAGGCTCATGCAGTTAAATACAGCCGTGTGGCGTTCGGAGTGCTATAACACGTAGGCACAGATGACATTTTTATTTACTACTGTAAGACATGAATTCCACGACACCTTGGGTTTTTCTGTGCCATTCTTTCCTTGCCCAACCCTGATATCACAATTGCCTGCAGTAGTCATGCAATGTAGTGAAAGTTTAACAAAGTTCTCAGTAAAGAGGGGCTTGAATTAAAACCCCAGATCTTACCAGCCCATCTTTGAAGGTCAGGATCAGACTTTGACTCAAAATTCATATCTGGATCCAAACAGAAGCCCTGGATCAGAACTAGGGTGACCAGATGTCCCGATTTTATAGGGACAGTCCTGATTTTTGTGTCTTTTTCTTACATAGGTTCCTATTACCCCCCACCCGCGTCCCGATTTTTCACATTTGCTGTCTGGTCACCCTAATCAGAACACGTGAAGCTTTGAAGTCGTTGAAAATTTGGAATAGGAACAAAATTTTGCAGTTTTAGCACAATCCTAATTTTCAGTAGGATTAAAACAAGACTGGCTGATTTGTGGGGGCCTAGATTGTACTAGTACAGTGTGACTAAAATATTGCTGCTACACTAGTTCTGTTCCATTTAAAGCAGCTTAAACTCAGGGTTAGATGCATTTCCGAGCATGTAACAGAAAATGCCAATCACTCTAAAAGCATTGTAAGAAATGAACGATTGCTACCATTTCCTGAAAAATATTGAATATAGATTGCTTCAAAACATGCTTCCCCACACACATTTTGTATTTTAATATAAATACTCAATCTTCTGCTACTGTCAACTGTCTTGCAGCTTGTTAGGTTACAATATATTCTGTTTATTCCCAGTATTTTAAAAGTCACTGGGGAATAGTTAATTGTTCAGTCATGTAGTTGTGTGTACAACTGGAGAGCTGACAAGGTCTGTTCCAGTCTTCCAAGCTTGTTTTAAGTATGTCTTTGCTTTTTGTGGGTCATATTTTCCAAATTATCCAGCCATTTTCCTCCCCTTCAAACATACGTATCCCATATTTTGCTATCACTTCAACAGGATTGCACAGATTAGTCAGTGCAGAATTTAGCCCTTGGATTCTAGACGGCTGAAAACTAGAGCCCAGAGGCATGCATGGATCATATTGCAGCAAATATCTGTATTTGTGAAGAGCCCCACGGAGTTCATGAGGGGTCTACTCAGGGGCTTGGGTCCATCCACGTTGGTGATATTGCAAAAACCAGTGACCATGTTTTCAGTGTATGAATTTTTTTTAATATTTATGGTGTACAATTGCCTCTAAGCACCAAGATAACCTGTGAGATCAGTGTTTTGTCTTATTGGGAGTATTCCACGTACACACTGGAAATGCTTCAGTATGCTTATGGGATATTGGGTGGAGTAACTCTTCTAACAAATTAGATTTGGCAGCCCCAAGACTATTACATTCTGGATTGGTTTTATAATAAGGTGTGGGGGGGGGGAGGAGGGGATATATAAGACTGCCCATGTTTTATTTATTTATTTTATTTATCAATACACAGAGGTTTATTCCTACTACACTAAACCACCATAATGGTCATGGCCCTAACTGGAGGTGAAATTCCACCCCCCTGTAAAGGCTCAAGGCAAACCCTATGCTCCACTGAGTGCTGAAGTCACACTCAAATAACGCCTAACCCTTGTGCTGGCCCTCTGCAAAAGGGTGAATTTCACCCTCTAGTCATAGTCTGCTGATTGCGGAGACAGTGTGTAGTCTACTGTTTAGATTCAACTTTGGGTTTACTGGGTAAATGCAGACATGCAGAGAATGAATATAAAATAGGTGGTTTTCAACAGAGCACTTAAAAAAAAAAGACTGGTTACCTCCTTTTCAAAGGCACTAAGCACCCACAACTCCCACAACACCCTGCATTTTAAAACAAATTCCCATTGATTCTGTTTATACCACTTTTTCATTCACTTTCTGCAAACATTCCTGCAAAATAAGTGTTACTAGTGCAAATGCTTGTACAACACAGATATCAGCCTTGCACACTAGAATTCTTGTGCGAATAGGGTGACCAGACAGCAAATGTGAAAAATTGGGACAGCAGGTAGGGTAATATGAGCCTATATAAGAAAAAGACCCAAAAATCAGGACTGTCCCTATAAAATCGGGACATCTGGTCACCCTATGTGCGAAGCAAATTTTAAATTAATTCTTCTTGAGCATTCAGAACAGAAATGTAGTCAAAGAGTACCATGCATCTTATATGACAAATCACATTTAAGCAACACAATCTGAAATAACAAGTACATTTTAAAGTATTGCAATGTTCATAGACATTGTGTGAGCAGAGAGGTGAAATTCACTGAATACATTTCTTATTCATCGGTGCTTTAATTAAACGCACAGATAATATTACTACCTTGCAGGAGTGTGTGGAGTAGTGAAAGGGAGATCAGTTAATCTTTATAAAGCACTGAACCTTCCAGCTCCTATCAGCTTTCCATGGGAGCTGGTTGTGTAACTCCCTTATGCGCTTTTGAAAATGCAACCCTTTGAAGATATCAATCTTTATGTAAATATTATTCCTATTAGGAGTAAGTTCTGCAAATTAAGATGGTTGAGAATTCATGGTGATGCAATATCCATGTCATTCAGAATTCCAAACCTACCAAAAAAAAAGATTTTTTTTCCCCAACTCAAGTCAGGGCTTGAGATGTGACGCCAGTGCTTACAGGTTAAAATTCATTGACAAGACTCAACTTGTTCTTTGCTACAACTCAAATGAGCAAATTTTTTACAGCAATCAGATGTACGACAGATGGGATAGTGCAAGTTAGTCATGAGAATTGTATTACTGTTGGTAAAAATTAGTTCTGAGCTATATATTCCAAAACAAAAAAGAGTCATTGTCAACGTTCCTCCCCCACTCTGAACTTTAGGGTACAGATGTGGGGACCTGCATAAACACTTCTAAGCTTAACTACCAGCTTAGATCTGGGTTCGCTGCCACCATCCAGATTCCTCAGTGTCTGGAACACCCTCTTTCCCCCCAAAACCTTCCCCTCCCTGGGTAGCCTTGAGAGGCTTTTTCACCAAGTTCTTGGTGAACACCGATCCAACCCCTTGGATCTTAACACAAGGAAAAATCAATCAGGTTCTTAAAAAGAAAGCTTTTAATTAAAGAAAGAAAGGTAAAAATAATCTCTGTAAAATGAGGATGGAAAATACTTTACAGGGTAATCAGATTCATACAGCCCAGAGGAACCCCCTCTAGCCTTAGGTTCAAAGTTACAGCATACAGAGGTAAAATCCTCTCAGCAAAAAGGAACATTTACAAGTTGAGAAAACAAAAATAAGACTAACATGCCTTGCCTGGCTGTTACTTACAAGTTTGAAATATGAGAGACTGGTTCAGAAAGATTTGGAGAGCCTGGATTGATGTCCCCATTAGTCCCAAGAGTGAACAACCCCCAAAACAAAGAGCACAAACAAAAGACTTCCCCCCACCAAGATTTGAAAATATCTTGTCCCCTTATTGGTCCTTTGGGTCAGGTGTCAGCCAGCTTTCCTGAGCTTCTTAACCCTTTACAGGTAAAAGGATTTTGGTGTCTCTGGCCATGAGGGATTTTATAGTATTGTACACTGGAGGGCTGTTCCCTTCCCTTTATATAGTTATGACAGTCATCAAATCCCTTTGTCATGGGTGCTTCTTCAGAAAAATATGCATACAGGAGAATGTTCTGAGTTGATAACCTTTTTATACCACCCTGTAGTTCTTCAGGCTCACCTTGTACATAAATTCAGCTGTAATAGAGCGTGAATAACTCCACACTTACAGTTATCCTCGTGTTCGCTCACCATTCATAGGGTTTCCTATACTACACCTCACCCCAGTAAGCGGTCATTTAATGGGTTTTGTTGGATAATTCTAAACACCTAACAAACAAAGCAAGGACTCTAGCAGCATCACTCTAAGAAATGAGATATTTGTGTGGTGGCTTAGCCCTTGAAAGCCCAAGTCTCTTTCCCTCATTCTTACCATAGAGCGACCCTGTATTCCTTTACCAGAGCTGAACTATTTCCATCAACTCCCAGCCCAAGTAAGCTTCCCAGCGCATCTTCTCAGACACAAATAAAATTTGTTTTGTTCCATCACATCCCTCTCCGTCAAAGGGTTCATAACTCTTTAAAAAAGGGTATGAACAGAGTGGATGTCAACCTCCTGGGTTACAAATGGATTATCTGTACATGACTCACTTTTGTAATATTAGAGTGGTGAATTTGTCCCTTGTGAATTAAGAACTTCCATGGATTCCCTCAGACCTGAAGGTGGGACAACCTGGGCCATGGTCAAAACTGTTCTTAATGAACACTCCAATGGATTTATAAGTGCTGGAACATGTGTTTGCCTAGAGCTAGCTTGGCAACCTCGAGTCAAGAGGCTTGTGTCATGCAAAATGGAGAATGTTTCTCATCTTAAGAAGCTTAACATATGCACAGTTATTGAAATAAAGAAATCATAATCCTCAAGTATGGCAGCATTGGGTGACGTCAGTACCACCTGGAGCACAGTAACAGATCCCACAAAGGAAACTACAGCCCAAACATAACTGGCCCTGAAAGGGGGGGGGGAAGAGAGAGAGATAATTGCTCTCAAAATATCATGCAAGGGAAACCTCACACCAGGTAGATTAACATCTTGACTTAAAATGTCCTTCCTGAAAATAAAAATTGCTCCCCTGCAGTACTGGAGATATTCATTCACTAGTGAAGAGCACAAGAGGTAAGTTAACTGAGGGAATCTGTCTTCGAGTGAACATTTCCAAGGCTAATATTGGGGAGAGAGAGAGAGAGAGAGAGAGAGAGAGAGAGAGAGAACGAGAACTCCACTTTGAGAACAGTATTACACTTGAGGTTCACGTGGTTGGTCTTTCATTCATCTCAGGGAAGGGATAGCTCAGTGGTTTGAGCATTGGCCTGCTAAACTCAGGATTATGAGTTCAATCCTTGAGGGGGCCATTTAGGGATCTGGGGCAAAAATCAATACTTGGCCCTGCTACTGAAGGCAGGGGGCTGGACTTGCCGACCTTTCAGGGTCCCTTCCAGTTCCATGAGATAGGTATATCTCCATATATTTATAATCCACAGAGAAGATTACAGAATGTAAAAAAAAAATTACTCTCCTTTCTGTAACTAGATGTACAGAATAGTTTCTCAACATACCACCCTAATTCCATGATTTTTCAATAGACCATCTTTTTGACAGCTAATTATTAGAAGCCTAATTTAAGAAAACCTCCAAAGGAACTGCAACATTTATTGTGGGGAACAAACAATAGTCTTGGTACAGGTTATAATCAGGAATGACGGGGGTGCCTGTTTAAGAGGACCCATTAGGAGGAATCCTGAGGATAAGAGAAGCCACAGAGCAGCAAATCAACCTAAAGGTAACAGAAGCTGCTCATACCCATTCTATGTTTCCATTAAGGATTCTAAACTTACATTTTTAGATGAAGGAAAACAGCAACAAAACAAAAGAAAAGTAAACTCTCCATGAGAGAGCCTAGCGTGCATCTTTGTCCATTACAGGCCCTAGCAACTCTGAGAACATCACTGGTGCAGTGTCTGCAAACTGACAGGGCTCTTAGATATTCAAAGGCACAGTGCATAGAAAACAAAAGGCATCAGTTTCATAGCTTCAGACACCACATTTTTTTTAAACAGTGTTTCAATGGGTTCTCAAGGCAGCATAAAAGTTGTCAGAATTAAAGAATGACAGGACAAGCCTTTTAAGAAAGACATTGGTTAAAGAATGGAAAGAGAGGTGGAGGTGGGGGAAAGGTAAAGACACCTCAAACAGTAACAGAATTTTCCACGACACTATTCCCAGCATTATTTTAACTATAAAATAAATTATTCATAGTTAGAGGAAATCCAGCTCTCTGACTTGTTTGCCAGTCAGCTCACTCTTCAGATATTTGAGTGGATACACACACTAAAAGCATCATTCGATTTATTCTTAACTTCATTCCCAAGAAATTGTGCATCTGTTCCTGTGTAATTTGTTACAAAATAGGAACAGTCCTAAAACATGGCGTGAGCTGCACGAGGTTGCAGATAATCCATACTCTGGACAACAAGCAATGCATGACTGTATCAAAGAAGCTGAACGCTGATTAAAGTATTCTCACAGCAGGCAGTATAGCATGAATGGTATAGGAATAGAATTTGGAAGAATGTCAGAGACCAGGGCTGCAGATTTAAACCTGTTTCATAATCAGATCATCCAATTTGTACCATTATTAAACATTTATATTGCTCTAGCACCTACAGGCCACAACCAGGTTGGACCTGATTGTATTAGGTGCTGTATAAATACATAATAAATGACAGTCCTTGCATTTACATGAATGCACAGTAGTAATAATAATGAATTTACATTCCCATAATGCCTTTCATCCAACCAAATCCCAAAATTCTTTACAGAGGAGATTTTCAAAATTGCGCATGCACTTATGTACAAGCTCTGTCATATACTCGTGAATCTATAATAGATGCACTTTGAAGTTTGCATGCACATTAATTGAACACAAGTTTTTTCCTCCCCTTTAATATCTGGCCCTACAATCTTAGATTGCACAATTCTCTGCTGTATTTGCAAATAACTTGGTCAAAGAAAACCAATGACAGTTCCTCTAGGGTGAAATGAAAAAAAGTTTTATTGCAATTAGCAATACTGCATAGTGGTTTAGAACAGGAAGAGAAGATATCCTACCCTATAGAAATCACAAGCAATTTTAGGAGAGTGGATATGTTTTCTGTCTACCTATCTTGCATTCAAAGAAAAGGGAAGCCTGCAGCATGTCTATACATATAGCCTAAAATGCACCTCCTGTGATGTCAAAGGCATTTGTTTTGACTGGAAGGAGAAAAATGGTAGTAGCTCCTTTAAGGGTGTTCCCTCACTCAGGGGTTGGGAGAGGGGGTGGTAGGGAAGGCATCATCTGTGCTGGTGGTGCTCAGTTGAGCCTTTCTGGCTCTCGAGGAGGGTATCTAAGTCCTGTACCTTCAGGATGCTCCCTCTCTCATGTTCCAGTTATCAGTATATGCTAGACCAGCAGCTGGAGGCAAGGCACTGTGCCAGGCTATTGTGGGGGAGAAAGAGCCAACACACTGAATCTCAGAGTGTCAAAAAGCCAGTGAAGATCTGCCAAGGTGAGTCATTGTACTACAAGAGCACAGGGAGGTTGGGATTTACCGTCAAAGCAGTAGAGGTTGGCCTAGTGCCAGGTCACTCTTTCTTCACAGGGAAGGGAGGTTTCCGCAGAAAAGAACACTTCAGCCCATGGCAACATCAAAGAGCGCACATTGTTGAGGTTTCCCTGGCGAACCGTGATCCCAGTAGTTTGGCAGTGAATTTGTTACATCCACAGCCCAGCTTGGAATAGGAAGCCAGAGGGGTATGCTCCTCAATGGTGGCATCCAAATGCATACAAGAGTACAGAGGCCCCTGCTGGAGGGAATAATTCACAAATTTATATGCGGAACTCTTCTTGTTTATTCCTTCCTTCATGATTACATGACTACCTCACTGGCAAAGAATATGCAATCAATGTGCAACGGCAGGTGGCCCGTTCTTTCTGGAAGTTCACTTTCAGAGGTGAGGCAACGATGAGTTGACATGGATGGTGGGGCACGTTATAGGGAGCCAGGGAAAGATCATGAGACCCAGTGGTATTCTGTATTGGGCTTACAGGCAGAGGCGCTGGAACATTGTTCATAGTGCTGAAAGCCAGCCCCCTTACTCCTGTCCACCCCCAGAGCTATGGCTGGGAGCCTGAGGGTGTGCAGGGCTGGGAGTTGGGAGCGCTGCAGCACCCTCTGCAGCCTTAGTTCCTGTGCTTACAGGCAGACAGCCAGTTCCCCTGGAGTTTCACAGCTGGGCCTGGGTGGCAAGGCAATTCTGAGTTGGTATGACACATGGGGCATGTTTTGGGACCAGCCGAGACCCCGCTTACACTCGTTGGCAGCAATGAAGCATGCACCTGAAATGATTATTGTAAACCTGGGTGAACTCTGTTTGATTTCTAATAGGGGCTGGAGAATGATTTAGGGCAGATCCAGGACTTTTTAGTGGGCGTGACAGTAAACGGATCTTAAATACTGCCATAGAGGGCATGGTGGGGAGCTGCCAGGCCTCCATGAGTTAACAAGGCCAGAAGATGTGAACTGGGAATGAGGAAGATCAGTCATTACCCACCAAAATATATTTAGAACCTGAGTTATTCAGGGTACACCTCACCGATCTGGGAGCAGATATATTTTTGGTCAATGCTGGGGAAGGAACTGTTAACCATCTTGTACCTGGCTGGCAGTGGATGAGAGTCAGCTAAGCTAACTGTGGCAGGTGTCCAGGGCCAGTACTCATTCCATAAGAGGTCTGGTTCCCTGGTGACAGGAATTGGAAATGGACTTTGGGGGCAGGCATCCCCTAAAGATGTTGGGAACAGGTTTGGGGCTCCTAATGTCTGGTCCCCGGAGGAGCCAAGCCCCTTAGCCCTCATGTAAAGGGCCAGCAATAGGGTCCCAGCAATAGGCTGGCAGTCAGGTGTAATCGATTAAGGAAGGAATAATGACCTGCTCTGTATGAGTTATGTTAGAATAGTTCCCAGATGAGTTAAGTTAATAAAGTTGTGTCCTAATTAAACCACATCCCTTTCTTCCTGCTGGTCAGGAACAATCAACAGACACCAAGGCAATCCAAGTGGGAATCATTAAAACATATCCATGAGAAACTCAGGATCCACCATCAATTAGAGAGACAATATGCAACTCAGTAAAACAAATCAACCTTATGGTTATGATCCTATCAGCTTAGCTTTTCACAAACATATTTCAGATTAATGATATACATTTATGGTGTAATACTGACGTGGCTATCTATTTTAAACACTGTTAATAGTGCCACCAAACTAATTTCTACAAGTAAACAGCGTTGTCTGGTTCTTGCCTAGAAAGTCTTGCACTGTTGAAAAATGTTTGAAGAGCAACAGTCATTCCCTTCAGTGGTTACAATTGTGGAGTATTGGGAAATATTTGTATTATTTTTTTTGTCAGTGTCATATGCCCCTTAGTGACTCTGGGATATTGGCTTGCATGGATGCAATGTTAGATCAAAAGGGATTGTTAAAAGAAACCAGGAGGGAAAGGTAAAACAATGGCCTAGTTAAGAAGAATTCCCTCAAACAATAGCTAGATGTATAGCCATGAAGAGGACTGACTCTGGGATTAGGCTGTTCGCAAAGGCGGAGAATTTGGAGACCTAAAACACACTGATCTGTTAAAGGGGCCCAACAGAACAGTAGAGGGGAAAGTGGTCAGCATATTGTGGGGCTGACCCACAGACAACAGACAAAGGCTATAACTTGGACCCCAAGAAAATGGGGACCACCAGGGCTATGTCAGGTCTACCTAGGTGCTTGAGGAGAATGGCAAGCATAGGTGACAGTATGCTTATAGGTCTTGTTGAAAATCCACTGTGTACTTTTTTGGGAAAAGTCAGTCATATTTTGTTCTGGAGAAGCTACTTCTGTATCACTGCGTACTGTCCGGGTCCGGCTCCAGGGTTTTTGCTGCCCCATGCAGCTGCGGGGGCGGGGTTGGGGAAGCCGTGATCGGCAGCAGCTCCACCGTGCCACTTTCTTCTTCAGCAGCAATTCGGTGGCAGGTCCTTCCCTCCGAGAGGGACCCGCCGCCGAATTGCCACCGAAGAGCCCGATGTGCCGCCCCTTCCCCTTGGCCGTCCCAAGCACCTGATTGCCGGGTTGGTGCCTGGAGCCGGCCCTGATACTGTCCCTGCCCATAGGCTGCCAGAGGGAGACTCTTGCAAGTGCCAAGCCCATAGAGCCTGCAGAGTAACATGGGTTCTCAACCAGGGGGAGACCCAGTTGGAGAGTGGTGGGACTGCAGGATCCCATCCCACACAGAAGTGAAGGCCTAGGCCTACCATATGAAAAGGAGCCCACTCAGGGCACTTGGAAAGGGTCTCAGAAGGAGCAGCCTACCATGAAACCATAACTATATCAATACAGTCATTTTATATAGGATTTCACAACAAAATGAACTCACAGCATGAATATATTTTATTCAGAATAGTGTTTGAGTCAGTTGTGTACCCATTTTTATGAAAAAGCTCTAAAATGATGATTCTGGGATGCACACGTCTACATTTAGGAAAAATTTAAAAGCATAATAAAAATCCATGCGCTCCAGAGCTTTTCATCCAAGAATTTCATAGTTTAAAAACAAAAACAAAACAGAAACAAAAACCCACCACCTTAAGATTGATTTGCTCTCCAAACTCCCCTGTGAGGCATTATTTTATCCATTTTACAGGTGAGGTTAATGGGGCACAGATGGTGAATAGTTCGCTCAACAGTGTTTTCTTGGCAAATGTAGGAATTTTAATGTAGGAAACTGGACTCCCATGCACCTCTCTGACAGCTAGAATACACACAATTAGGACCAAAGTCATGTTGCAATTTTCGTCTCAGAATCAGGATCACTCCCTGTCACAGACAATGGATTCTCGAGAAGGGAAGAGTCTATCCTGCTGGTCGTTTCCAGAAGCCGTCAGAAGAAAATCATTGAAATGTGCTTTAATAAAGAAAATTCTCTTCACCCCCACTCCCCCAGCTTTCTCACGGAGATTTTTTTTCCCCCCCCTCTAAAAATATTAATGTGTGGAAAAAGAATTTCTTAGAAAACTCTGAAAATGAAAAAGTTTAAACACTGAAGAAACATAGCAATTAAGAACTAGAAGTCCTCAGTGATTTGGCCAAGATGAATGGATGACTCATGCTGGGGCCCTAGATTAGTAATTAAGCATCTAGACAAGGGACTTGATTTTTCAAAAAAGTGCTGAATACCTAGCAGCTTCCATTGAAATTGTAGGTCTAATTTTTTCATGTTTGTCTATAAGTAGACATGTTTAAATAGTACCCACTATATCTGTGTGTGTGTGTGTGTGTCACTTTGAGTACTAGGTGTCCAGTTTTCAACCGGAATGCCGGGTCGAAAAGGGACCCTGGCGGTTCCGGTCAGCACCGCTGACTGGGCCATTAAAAGTCTGGTTAGCAGTGCTGCAGTTGTAAGGCAGGCTAGTCCCTACCTGTCCTGGGGCACCGTGCTGCGCCCTGGAAGCGGCCAGCAGGTCTGGCTTCTAAGCACGGGGTGGGCCACAGGGCTCCGCGCACTGCCTGAGCACCCGCTCTGCACTCCCATTGGCCAGTTCCAGGGCACAGCACAGGGCTAGGGCAGGCAAGCAGCCTACTTTAGCCCTGCTGTGCTGCTGACCGGGAGCCGCCTGAGATAAGCTCGTGCCCCAACCCTGAGCCCCCCAAACCCAGATCCCCCTTCTGTATCCCACCCCCCATCACCAGCCCCACGCCAGAGCCAGCACCCCCATCCCAGAGCCGTCACTCCTCCCACACCCCAACTCCCTGCCCCAGCCCAGAGCCCCCTCCTGCATCCCTCATTTCTGGCCCCACTCCCATTTAGTGCCCTCACGTCCTCCCGCACCCCAAACCCCTGCCCCAGCTCAGTGAAAGTGAGTGAGGGTGGGAGAGAGCAAGACACCAAGGGAGGGGGAAATGTAGTGAGCAGGGGGTGGGGCCAGGGTGTTCCATTTTGTGTGAGTAGAAAGTTGGTAACCCTATGCATGTGGGGTGCATGCGTATATATGCACGCATATTAATATATATTTTCTCATTTGTGTGCTTGTGTATCTATAGATATAGATACTCAGATTATATGAGAGATTTCACAGTGATAGTGGCACTTAAGGATATGTCTACACTGCAATTAGACACCCGTGGCTGCCCCATGTCAGCTGACTCGGGGGTGCAGGTTTCAGGCCACCGGGCTGTAAAACTGCAGTGTATACATACCAGCTCGGACTGGAACCCAAAATCTGGGACCCTGTGAGGAGGGGAAGGTCCCAGAGCCTGGCCTCCAGCCAGAGCCTGAACCCAAATGTCTACACTGCAAATGTACAGCCCCACAGCCTGAGCCCAAGTCAGGTGACAAGGGACAGTCCCAGGTGTTTAAATGCAGTTGTAGAGACATACTCTAGGCAGTTAGATCAGACAACTGGGAGTCAGGAGCCCAGGATTCTGTTCCAGGCTCTATTTCTTTCTGTGACCTTTGGTAAGTCTCAAACTCTGTGCCCCAGTTTCCCCATCTGTAAAATGGGGATACTATTCACCTGCCTTTGTGAAAATCTGACATCTTCAGGTAAACATGCAGTATAATCCAACATGGATTATATCTTCATTAGGGTGCGTAACCCCTACATTTTTCAGTTTGCTATCCCAAAGTTTAGACGCTTGTATTTACTTACACACACTCTACTTTGTTCAAGGCAGCATGGAAAACAAACCTAACAAATCATGTCTCTCTCCTGCTGGCATAGATCATTTATCAAAATACATTTGAAGCCTAGAAGAGTAATGGTCAGTTCAGGTTCAATCCAAGCAGTTTCAATGGCTGGCTGTGGCTATTTGGTTTGCATATGAAAAAGCCCCTCAGCTTTCTGGGGGGAAAAGAAAAATCCAGACCGACATAAAAGGCTTTCAATATGTGGCAAATTTAAATGAGTCATAATTATTGCATTCCAACTGAGACTCCCATATTACAATAGGCAACAAACTCTGATAAGGCTATACATTAATTTAGCATATTAATCTCCAATTTTTAATATCTAATATATGTGCAATAATTGAGGAATCTGTCTAGGCATAATTTATTAATTTTGTGCGTGATTATGAATTCTTTGTATGTTTAAAACAATACATTTTTGCCTCATATTTCTTGTGCTAAGGAGCCTGGTGCCTGCATGTCAACTGGACTGACCAGCCAAGGTCCTTAAATTCTAAACCTCCTCCACATTGAAGTTAAAGAAGCAAGAATGGTCTGGAATTTGCATTTCAAGCAAGGGCAGAAAACTTGTAGGAAAGGGCTCCAGACCTAAGTTGATGAATATCCACCTCTAAAAGGATGCTAGAAGCAAGCAGAGATCCTAGAGGGAATAGAAGAAAGGCCTAACCAGCAAACACCACTATGTCTCGGAGGTCAAAAAGTGAAGGAATCAAGTGAGAACTGCCAAAAGTCAAGCTGAGTTAGATCTTGCAAAGAAAATTAAAATATTAAAAGGTTCTTTAGCTGTATAAAATGGGGAGAGAGCAAGTGGGGCTGCTACACAGCAAGGATGTGGTAGAGATGAAGTATAATCGAGGTTTAGCTCAATGACTAAGACGAATATTGTGTTATCAGTAAGGATGATAATGTAGACATGGGGGTAAAGGCTAGAGGGGATGGAAATTAACACATCTGAGGCAGAAGAAAAACCTCAAAGAGCTTACTGTCCTCAAATGGGGAGGGGTGGAAGATCCTGAATAATCTCCAGCCCAGAATAATGAAAACCGGCACATGAAATTAAAAATCCCCACTACCAGATTTGCAATCAAATAATCAAATAAGGGGTAGTACTATAGGGCTGGAGAACTGCAAATATACTATCTATATTTAAGATGGGGAAAAAACATCTGATCCAGGCAGCTACAGATTTGTTAGTCAGAACTCAGTAGTACACAAAGTTTAAGAACAAATTTTGAAGGAAAGAGTAATTAACAACAGAGGTAAATGGGAAGTGGGATAAAACGCAACATGGGTTTACCAAAGGTAAATCATGCTAGATTTTAAAAAGGGCGGGGTGGGGGAGAATATATATATTGATTTATCAAAGAGAGTTAATACAAGGAATTGCATGTTGGATCCACTGCATGTCATCTCAACAGCAATAAAGCACTTTTCACCCATTTTACACTAGTGCAAGCTATTGACACTAGTGATAAATTAATAATTTAAGAGAAAAAACCCTCCCCCCCACCAAAATCTCAAAGACACTAGTTTGAAAAAAAAATTACCATCCTATGAAGAGGGCTATTAGAATGGAAACAGGAACCTTAGCGGTGATATTTTTTGAAAAGACGCGAGGATGTTTCAGTTCCCTGAACTGCATCACTGTTCTGACATGTTATAACAGCTGTATAGAGAAAATCAAATGTTAAGAGTGGGATTTTCCTTGTAAAAGCTATATCAAAATAAGTTTGCTCTGGAGGAAAAACAAAAGTATATGGGAAAGGAAGACATGTCTGCCTGATATTAATGGAAAACTTGCCTGGACCTGTCAAGAAATGGTTCAACACCACTCCAGGCATGTGAAAAGCATGATCTGTAATGAAGCTCACATCAGTGAGACCTAGGGCTAACCTGCTAAGTGACAGTTTTCAAGTTAAGGAAACCTAAGACTCTCTAAACTTGTGTACACTCAAGTTTCACAAAGATTAAGAATACATTTAAACTTGCTCTTTTTAGTTGGTTGATGTCCCCTTTTTTCCCCCCAGCTACCTCCACCAGCTCTTGGACTGCTGATCACCATTTTGAATGTGGCAAGTATCTTGAGATACATGGGAAAATTCAAGTAGGATAAAAACCATGTGTCATTTGACTAAGAGGCATGTAATGGCCCTTTATTCATTTAAATTGTACCACCATAGGATAGAGAACAAGTGCAAACCAGAGCTCTTACATTTTAGAGTCTAGAATCATAGAATTTAAGGCCAGAAAAGAGCACTAGGCCATCTAGTCTGACTCTGGTGTATCACAGGACACCAATACCACACAAAATAGGTAATCAAGTTGTATGTATTTGGTATCGACCAACTTCAATTGGGCACTGATTATTTTATTCGTTCCAGTTGAGGATGAGCCTATCAAGGATTTCTGCTAAGCCAACCAACTGCAGCCTGAATGATCTCTTCTTTCCAGTGGCATTGGCTGAAATCAGAAATTTATAGTGTGTTTTCCAGGTGAATTGGTTAAATAACTGTAGCCTCAATTCAGCAAAGTACCTAAGTACATGAGTAATACTCTTGAGTAAAACAGCATTACTCATGTGTTTAAAAAGATAGGCACGTGCTTTAGTATGTTGCTGAATCAGGGCTTTTTAATAACATGCAAAGACAAAAATAGCCACTGTTCAGTATGTCAGAAACATATCATTCATTATATATAATCTCACACACACACACACACACACAGTAACTATCTTATACAAAACTCATCATGGGGTAAAATTCACAGGTTAAGTACCCATTAGCAGGGCCGGCTCCAGACCCCAGTGCGCCAAGCGTGTGCTTGGGGTGGCATGCCGCGGGGGGCGCTCCACCGGAGCCGTGGGACCAGCGGACCCTTCGCAGGCACGTCTGCAGGAGGTCCACCGGAGCCGCGGGACCAGTGGACCCTTCGCAGGCACGGCTGCAGGAGGTCCACTGGAGCCGCGGGACCAGCGACCGCCAGAGCGCCCCTTGCGGCGTGCCGCCGTGTTTGGGGCGGTGAAATTGCTAGAGCTGCCCCTGCCCATTAGTACTTTTATGATTTTATTGCACACAGCAGGCTTGTTCACCAATAGTGCCTCAGATATTGCAAACTTGTTTTCAGCTACTGGGTCAAATTTCAAAAGTGACTTATAATTTGTACATGCAAAGTTTCAGGCACTATCCAATGTGGACACAAATATTGGAAATTCATTCACCTGCCTGATTTGTAGGTTCACAAAGGCCTGAGTCCACAAAGGAGGTAGCTGGAGGACTACATTATAAACACCGGTGCCCATTGCTTCAAGGACATGGAACCATAATCAGTAAAGTAAGAGGCCAGGTTGAGGCCTTTTGACCCAAGAATGTCTAGTTGATAAGAAGTGCTCTCCCAATACAGACTGGGTAACACCATTATTAAAATGAAACACTTTCTACTTGAGAAAGAACCACTTTCTACCAGGAAATAGCTGCTACTTGCCATTTAGTCATGAAGACGGATACACTGAGTAGAATTCAGACTTATTCAGGAGAGAAATGGAAATCAAACACTTATAATGAAGGGCCTCCAGCCATTTACATTAGAAATATACTACAGTAGTCTGGTTTCTGAAGCTTTTCCACAATTCAGATTTATATGCTTTTCAGCATCTGGTTCTGTGGTGTGTCCCCTTGGAATTTAATTTTTGTATAATGAAAGCAGCAAGAGACCTGAAAGATCTGTGGCTTTGCAGATTTGCAAAAACTACACAGCCCATTACAGCATGGGCAGAATCTGAGTTAAAATGACTTCTTACAAACCAACCACCAGCTTAATTTATGAGTGTTTCATTTGGCCTAGCTGCACCAAGTCTGATAATGAATATATGGATATATGCTATGACAGGTTGCGAAAAGTTATTTATTTAGCAGCTTTACTCTGATCCTATTCATTGTAAAACAACTTCTCCACTAAAAGGAGACCAGAGAGGAAAGAACCAGAGAGAGTTACTTACCACATGGATAGTATTTTCATCTTCATTTTATAGAGGCAGAGAGTCAAAAGCAAGCATAGGGTCTCACCAGCTCTTCATGATCCCAACACACAATATCAAGCAGCTTTTTCTTCCTGAGCCAGGGACTGAGAAATAAGAGCCAGTCTAACAGGGGTTTTCACACACTAAGTTCTCTTTTCCACATCTACTCTAATGGAACCTGTCTGTTCAAATGCGTCTCTATCCCTTCAGTGGGTAGTGCAGGCAACTTCCTGCAAGTCTGCAAGACCCCTTCACCTATGCACTACAAGTCTACATAATACTCTAGCAATCTACTGGGATGGGTCGAAGTCACATCAGATTCTCCTCCAAGCTAACAGGATTGTATTACCAGACTCCATTTCACTGCTCTAATATTTTGGCATAATACAATATGAAAAAATTACTATTTTCCTGGTACATGAGTGAGATATTTGATAGTATACCTTAATTGAGAGAACTGAAAGTGAAAGACTAAAAAACCCAGTGTATTTGCAAAAATAAGGCACTCCGTTTATCCATGTGGAGTGCACAATGGGAAGAACTGTAGTTTCTCTTGTAACTATATTCAGGAGGAAACTATTTGTAAATCAATGTAAAATTAAAATCTGGGTATAGGTTTTTTTTCAGGGCCTTTGAGATAAACCACAATTCTCAAGTTATTGTATTTGAGGTAAAACATGGACTTGTGACTATCACAGAATTGGGATCAGGGGAGTGGGGGAAAGATGTAACTTCTATTCCCACATCTGAAGTAAATGTGTTGCAAGTGATTTAACGTCTCCAGTAAAATCCTGGCCCTATTGAAATCAGTGGCAGAATTCCCATGGACGTCAGTGGGGCCAGGAATTCATCTCTATGTCTTGTCTACCTCTTGTAAAATGGAGCCTTATTCCCTACCTCACAGTGGAGTTGGGAGGCTTAGATGTAAAAGTCTTTCCAGATCCTCTGATAAAAGACATTGTAGTAAGTTCAAAACCTTATAGTTTATTGCTTCAATTTAAAAGTGTCACATGTAAGGTAGCCTCTTCAGAACAAGGGCTGTGGCTTCCTCCCTGTTTAGAAAGAACCACATATATTATTTGTATAGCCACAAAACGTAAGTAAAAATTATAAATGGTTCAAGTTTAATGTTACAGTACAATGTTTGCGCTCATAGGAGCGTAGCTGCATGGAGTTACAGTGATGTCAAAATGCCTGAATAAGTGGGAGACTGAAGGAAAAAACAAACGAAAAAAAACCTCATGCAGTTTGGTCAAATGGTTAGAGTAGGAGACTGGCAGTTGGTTGTAATTCCTGTCTCTGCCACATGACATTGGCTGAGTCATTTCACTGCTTTGTGCCTCAAGTTTCTTCACCTCTGCAGCAGGTATTAAAGTCACCCACCATGTACAGTTATAAGCCGTTAATTCCTGATTGTTCTGAGCTGAAAACCTGCAGCTGGGGAAGGAGCTGGATGAGTGTCAGGGTGTGCTGTGGGCCAGCAGTGGGGAGCAGGTGGAATGAGGAGAGGACAGCCATTTTGCCTAAAGCCCCCACAACATTCTCTCTCCTTTACAAAATTGATTAGGTATTAAAGTTCACTTGCCCATGGCAAATACTGAATTTATCAATTGTCTGAAAGAATGCTTGGGGCATTCTGCCCAGCAGTCTTCCACAGCCCGAGGGGCTGAAAATATTACATCTACTCTAAAATTATAGTAATGTTTTTGTCCTAAACTCAGTGCCGAAGCAAAGAGAACTGAAGCCTGTGAAGTGCTTGCATTTGAAATGGACTTTAACAAAGCAGAGCTCAAACGACATGGATTAAATTTCTGTACCACACTGTGAAGCACTCAGTTGTACAGTGTAGGTGTCTGTACCTTTCTAAGACACCCTTGTCATAAAACTCAACCAAAGTCTGGTTAATAATTCAAAAGGTAGAAAAAATAATGGAGTGCACAATAAACTCTTCCAATGTATAATATTCTCTCCAATATCTCTAAGCCTCTGCTTTGCAAGGAAATTCTGTGTGATGACCTGCTGCAGGTTCTCTTATCCTGTTTTGATTAAAACAAAAATAGCTAGGAATATGAAGAATAAATTAAAGGGAAAAATAAAAGCAACATAATTAACCAGGGAAGATGGCATAGATTAGTCTAAATGCCTGTAGCTTTATATATGGATAATCATGCTCTCAGCAAGGTAGTGTTTTCAGACAGTGACATAATAAAGCTACTAGACTACTGTGCATAATTTCCCCAGGCAGGTTTCATGCATGAATTATGTGGGCAGTCAAATAGAAGAGTAATCAAAATATGAAATATTCCTTTAAGAATAGGATTGCCAGATCAAATATTAGCCCCCTGCCCCCTTCCCAGAATATGGAGAAAGGCACAGCATGATAACAGTGTAATAAATATTGCTTCATTAATGTCTGCACTCGTTCAAAGAGATGAATTTTAAATGTTACCAAGGTTCCAGACTGCTTGTTCCGATTAGGCGTTCAAAACTCTAGCTGCCAGATTCAGAGAGAACGTTCAGAGTAGTATGATCAATCAGCACCTTTCACCAATGTGACATCTGGCCAAACTAAGCATGTGTTTACTTTAAATTCAGTCCTTGCTGGGTGGATAGAGAAATCTGTAATACCAGTGGAATGTATATACTACAATGGTGTACAATTTTCAAGAAGCCAGATCTCCCTTTATATTCTAATACCATAAAAAAAAAGATAAGATTCTAAAGAACTGCTGTCTGATCCTGACCCCACCCCTTGATGTAAGTTGAATGTGATTGCCATATTCAATCTCCTTAAAGAGAATGACAATTCCAGACCAGAGGGAAGAGGCCATCTGGCCGTCTTTCACACCTTCCTTCAGTCAACTTCATCTCTCTCCCTCCTCCCCTTTTTGGCAATTTGATTGAAAGCTTGTCCACGTATTAAGATTAAAGAAAAAAGTCCTCATGGATACAAAGTGCATGTAACCAGCAGCTAAAATAAATAGTTTTTTTTACTGAGAATTACAAAATGTGTTTATGAACTGTAAGAGTGCATCAGATTGGAAAGCAATAAACTTGTTTTTTAAACTAGAACTAGACTTAGCAGAAATTCTAACGTCTGGCAACCTCTGGAAAACAAAAGTCAGTCCAAAAGTGTGTGAACTAGAAACTTTAAATGATTAAGACATTTGGATTGAATTTAAGTGTTCAGCAAGAAAAGGATATCACAAGTTCATCAATACCCTGTAGATATGATATTTCATGATAATTTTATTTCCATATGTCAGTGTCATCCAGATATCAAAACATCACTACAACTGTTCTGAAGTTTTGCTACAATATTTTTTCATCTTTAATGGTAAGACATAAGAATAATCCAAAAACCTGAATCTGCAAGGCCTTGACTAATTATCTGCAGAAATAGAACTACAGAGACACACATTCTACTGGTCTATGATGGGCAAGCATTGTTTTAGGCATGAATAGTCACTCCCAAATCCTTTTGGATCAACTCCTCTAACTATTTAGAGAGTGCTATATAGTGTTATATGAGCACTGATCTCATGCCATTTTAATTTAGTGCCACATAAAGGTCAGAATTAGTTTTACCATATATCTGGCATGAGTCATAACGTACATTTCTCAGATTTTGATCATGTCTAAACTTTATTTTTCTTCTATAGAAAATGTTCCTAATTTTACTTTTATATAACCACTTTGCGTGTGTACCACTCCGTTAACTTCAGCAGAATCCTGCCTGACTTACCCCAGCACGAAAGCAGAATCACATCTACTAGTTTTAGTTGTGTTTCCTTCAATAGATTTCATGGGAAAGCATGTCAAAATCTCATATTTAGAGACATGCCTTTAAGGAATTACTCTACCAACTGACCAGTGAGATAACTTGCCAAGTTCCATAATTAAACTAAACTAACAAAAAAGCCACATTGTCCCCTACATTTGTAAATTAGCAAAAATGTTATTAAAAATCAAGGGGGAAGTTTCACTGACTTTCTGAAAAGATAAAAAAAGTCTCTGCTTAAGAAAGGATTTATTTTGTGAGCTTGGTATAATGGGCTCCAAAAAAGAATTCTGACAAATTACATTGCTTAGGTGGAAGTCCTGATGACATATCTACTCTGTGTTCCAAAGACTTGCTGTTTCTATAATGTATAAAACACCCCCATCCCTAATGATGTTGGCATATTCTGTTTGTACAGAATTTCATGCATTACAAATAAGAATGATGAATTTCAAATTCGAAGAGCCATACATGAAGTTGCATAGACACCATGAAAGCCAGGAGGCTACAGCTTCCTTACCAGTGGAAAAGGAGATACAAGAACCATCCTGTACTTTGCTGCTAGTATTCTCCTTGCATAGAATGAGAACACACACTAGAATCCTTCTCCAACTCTGCAAGTCCTTGTTACTCTAGGTAGACAGAGGAAGCATTTCCAGGCTAGGGTTCCCCCTCACTACTATTTATATAGCACAATGTTTACAGACAAGTCAGAATTTCCCTGCCCTGAAGAGTTTATAAACCTACATAAATTGTTAAGCTGAAAACACAAATGTTGATGACAGATAGTGGTTTAATGGCTGTAGTTGAAAACCTTTGGAATCAAGTTTCATTTTATTCTTGGCTAACCCAATGGCAGTTAAGAACCAGAACCTTTGTGGCATGGGGTGTGCTCCCAATTGGATGGTTATGCAGTTGCTGCCTACGTAGCTGTTTAACATTTGGTTTCTGCAGAACTTCTACATGCAACTTTGAAATTCTCTTCCTATGAACCTTCATGCCAGTAGCATTCAGCTGTGTGAATGTTCTTGGAAAACAAAGGCAGACGTACATAAGCATGGCTATTGAACATAATTTGCCCAGCTCTGCTTAAAAAGCAAGAATAATCTGCAGAGGAACACCGATGTGCTTCTGGAAACTAAATAAAAGATCCATCTCCTATAAGGCAGGTAGATTTCAGCAGCCAGAACAACATGGTCCAATCCTGTTCTTATTATGGCATAAACTAGAATACCACTGAAATTAATAGAGTTAATTGGAGTACACCTGATTTACACCAGCAAGTCAGGACTCATATGGGCATGTGGCAGAGAACACCTAGTTCTAAAGTATGTGTACTTACACACACAAATGGCCATATACATGCACAAACACAGAAATTGTTCAACTGACAACGTTTTTAAAGCAGCCATAGATCAGTATTGCTATTTATTCCAATCAATACTTTTAAAAAAAGTTAAAAATCTCCAATGAGCCTGCACTGGCATTTGGATATCCTAACATGCAAATCAAAATGAAATCTTTAACTACTCATCCAAAGCACAAAGTATGCATAAATACACTTGATCATTGCTACAGGAATGGCAGAAGAGGCTTTCAAATCTCTTTTCAGCAAAACATTTGTTGTGTGATCTGTCACACGATACAGATGGTTTCTTTTATTAAATACTGTACCTTTTACATCGGGCCTGTAAATTGAATTAGAGGTCACAGTTTACAGAACTTCTGCTGAAGTAACAAAGTACCATTTGAGTAAATGGCAAACAAGTAGCAGCTTTTAAACAATTTCAATGATTTTTATACTTGGGGAAAATTTAAAGAAATAACTTTGAAATACAGTAATTCATCAGAGAACATTATGATCATGACATGAGGGGGTACCAAATGAAAATTCTCCAGGGAGGATTCAATCAAGTGTTTGAAAGGGTTGAGAATGCTCTCATCAGGAGGTTTAAGCTTCAGATTGTGTTAAAGACTGACTTGTATTTTCCTCTTCAGCAAGTTTATTTGTTGCATATCATAAGACAAATCACACCATGTGCATAGCAATAGACCTGGTTGATATTTGGTCTGGTGAGGTTCAGTCTGTCAAATATTCAGGTGTGGAGTCTGTCTAGGACTTCCATCCCTACAAGAGCTCTCTATTTCCAAAGTCATCTTCTAGGCATCTAGCCTCCTTATGATTACAAAGCACTTCCGTCCCCAAGTCTTTAGCCAGCAGCCAGACTGATACCTCCCCACCCAACTGCCTTCATGGGAGGCAGAAACTCATTCTCTCTCTCACCCAGATTCAAATAACTTTCAGAAGAGCAGGCTGCTTCCCCATTACTGCTTTTCTTCTGTAGTGGGGCAAGGAAAAACATGGAGAGCAGTATTTCTCAAACTGGGGTCGCCGCTTGTATAGGGCAGCACGAGCCAAGGGACTTACTAGCCGCTGCTTCCAGCAGCTCCCATTGGCTTGGAGCAGCAAACCGCAGCCAGTGGGAGCCGCGATTGGCTGGACCTGCGGACGGGGCAGGTAAACAAACCAGCCCAGCCCACCAGGGGCTTTCCCTACACAAGTGGTGACCCCGGTTTGAGAAACACTGATGTAGAGTGCCCTAAAACTCCATCCCAGTGCATCCTGGGACACGTCTCCAACCCTAGAATGTGAAAGGGCCAAAAGCAATGAGAACGAGAGGTGTCCATTTCCCAGTCCTGCCGAGAAAAGGAGTGGCAAGAAAGCTGATCTATTGTCTTCCTGAAGATTTTCATCTAAGCCACTAGCTTTGTCCTGAGAGCAATGCATCCCAAATCAGGTTTGTGTGGCCAAATATCCTTGCATGATCTGGCTAGCCAACTTCTATTAATATTAATGTTGCTGGACAAGACTATCATTCAGTTCTCCCTCCCTGTGCCTACAGTAATGTTGTGCTAGTAAAAAGTTCAATTTTATTAAAATATATTTTTACTGTATCAGCTTCTGAAACTCTCCATTCATCAGCACTGCATGGCTGAGACCTCCACCTACTGTCATGGAGCAGCAGTGCTTAATTTGGATTGAAAGAGCTGCTGAGGCTCAAGCAATAGCTGATGTGGCAAGTCCAGAGGTGCCCTGGACTTCTGTGGAGCAGCCTTACACTGCTTGAGGTTTAGAATCAGAACTGAAGTTTGCCAACTCTCTAAATTTTATTATGAATCTTGCAATATTTGGTGTTTCTTAGAATCCCAGGAAACAAGCAGTAAGATGAGAATCTCAGGTTTTATTTTTTAAAAAGGTATGTTTCTAGCCCTCATACTTGTGAAAAAAAAGTTCCCAAAAGGTGATCCAATTGGACCCTAAAAGCTCCAAACCCAAAAGGCAAATAATGTCAATTTGAAGCCAATCTTATCAGAGGAGAAACTGCTATAGCAGCAGTCAGAGGTTGGGGGTGGAGGGCAGAAATCAGTGGACTATCAAAGGAGAAAATGCAACCAGAGAATAAAGATATGCCTGCTAGCCTGAACTGATAAAACTGGGGGACGTGAGCTAAGTTTGCAAAACAGGAAAATAACTAGTTCTGATAAGTGTGGCCTAATCACATAAAATGATAGGGTTTTTTTTATTAATTAGGCTGCACCCAATGATCTTCATGTAGGTGTTGGGGGCAAAGACCCTCCACCTTACATACAAAAGAATTTTGATCTGTCAGAATGCTAAGCTATTTTACTGCAAGAGAACCAAGACTCTCACAAGCATGTCTTTTAAAATTGATTCTCACCCTTCTCCCAAATACTTGTCTTAAATATAGTATTGTTGTGTGTGTTATACGCTCACAAGACTATAGCAATGGGTAGTCCATCAATGCTCAGGTAGAGAGGTCCACTGCCCTAGCTTCTGGCTGTGTTACAAACCTAAAAACTATACAAGAATTAAATACAAAAACTGAAGCCAAATGCATCCCAACAGAACATTGTCACTGATTCTCATTAGCCATAAAACGACAAAGTACCGGTAGATTGGAACACCTGAGACTGACATATGCGTCAGCTAAAAACCAGACAAAATAGTTGCAATACAGCACAATTTACTAAAGAACACACTGCAAGCACCTAATATTTATTCATCATACCTGGAGACATTTCACAGTGATATTGTTTAAAACTTGACTCTTATAAGACAGTTACCCAAATGGTTTCATGGTCTTGGAAGTGCTGATCGGGTGATGGAGGGCACTATTGAAAAGGATCACTATTATTAAAGCATTTTGGTTAATTTCTGCTATCCAGGATTTTGGAAGTAAAAATATTAGATGGTGTTAGATTTCCTTTACTTAGATCCGAACAAAGTTCCATGTTCAGACATGCCAGAATTAATGCCATAGAATTAATCCGGTCACTTAAATCATCTGATTTAGGTAAACCACATACCAAGAATTGAAAGGGCATTTTTTCACATCAGAGTTCATAAGTTGTATATTCACATCAGTTATTACAACTGTGCAAATGTAACCCACTCTACAAAGTGTTGGTCTTTATCCTTTCTGGTAGCTGGTCCATATAGGAAGAGAAGAGTATTATATCTGCCCAATAAGGGATCTTACCGCTTGGGCTCAAGCAATAGAGGCTCATGTTTTCAGTTCTGAACGTCTTAAGGTCCAGATTCCACTGATAACCCAAGCAGGGGGCGACTATGTGAAGTGGGAATAACACTGTGCCATTCTGATGTGGTAGCATTTCACCTCCACTCAACATAATTCAATTTTCGGAGGGTTCTCACCTAGCCATGCTCTCCAATGCCTCCCGCTGGGTTGCTTCCATAGCTCCTCTTTGCCTTGTCTCTTTTCTCCTCCCCTTTCCCTCCCTCTCACAGTATCTTCTTATCACCCTTCCCTCCCTATGTCACTTGATTGTTTCCCTCTACTACACTCATCAGCTCCACCTTTGCCAAGATGCCTACAAAAGGGTGGGCTAGTTGTGATTATTCCTCTTCTTTCCTTTTCCTGCTCTCCCCCCACCTCTATTCTCCAACTTGAAAGAAATCCTTGTAACTAACAGAGCTGGGCAAATTCTTCACCAGATTCATTTGCTAGGATGTTGTATCCCCATCCCCTAACCTTCATCCATTTGTGTTTACACATCACAAACTCTTCAGCCCTACAGCACCTAATACAATGGGGCCCTAGGACTTTGCATATTACCAAAAATACTTACTACTACTCTGCACATGTGTAAATGACAGCACAGAGTGCAAAGAAGTGAAGAAAATCAGGCCTAGTGTTAGAACTGTGGTTTGTACAATGTTCAAATCCTGCAGCTATAGAATTAATTATCTCAGTCTATGACACGTGGATTTATTAGAACACTAGGTGCCTGGAATTTCCCTATTGTCTAGAAGAGCAGGAAACAGACAAAAGCTGATTATTACAGTTGTTACAGGACGCATCTATATTAAATAAAAGGGGCCAAGCCAACTCCCATATCCCATCTATGGAAATACTTCCACTCATTTCAGTGAAAGTTGAAGAGAGCCCTATGGGCCCCACTGAATCACAGAAAAGTAGAACATCTAGTTCATCTTCCCTTCATCCACTCCCTCCACCCCTGGTGAGGCAGGATCAGTTATACTTAGACCATCCCTGACAGGTGTTTGTCTAACCAGTTCTTAATACCCTCTCATGATCAGGATTCCACAACCTCCCTTGGTAACCTATTCCAGTAGTTAACTATTCTTCTAGTTAGAAAGTTTTTTCCTAATATCTAACCTAAACTGCAGATTAAATCTGATAACTTCTTGTCCTGCCTTCAGTGGGCATGGAGAACATCTAATCACCTTTTTCTTTACAACAGCCTTTAACATATTTTAAGACTTATCAGGTCCCTGCTCAGTGTTCTTTTCTCAACACTAAACCTGCTCAGTGTTTTGTTGGTTTTTTTTTTAAACTTTTCCTTGTAGGTCATGGAATGTGTGTCATTATCTTAAACAGGAGTAGGACCAGGGCCTAAAACTGATGATTAACTGTTTTGAGAATTAACTAAGAAGAGCTCTTGCAGAGAGCTCTCTGGAAGTTAAGGATAGTATATACCTTTCTGGAATCTCTTATTTTTGTTTAATAAGAGTTCAGCAGTGTGTTATTCAGACTGGATTACTGGAACAAACCTCTCGGGAGTAATCGCCTCCATTTAAAGGTGCTTAAGGCTAATTGTAGAATCATCCACATTAGAACTAAAAAAACCAAACCACGCATACGGTCATGTTATCCATTCCCTTGACAATGCAGTACAAATTCCCCAGAGTAGGTTTCCTAGTGTTAGTCTTTTTGTATACCTCCATCCTATGTACACCTCTACCTCATAACACAACCCGATATAACACGAATTTGGATATAACACGGTAAAGCAGTGCTCCGAGGGGAGGGGGGCTGGGCTGTGGACTCCGGTGGATCAAAGCAAGTTCAATATAATGCGGTTTCACCTATAACTTGGTAAGATTTTTTTGGCTCCCGAGGACAGCGTTATATCGAGGTAGAGGTATATGTTTATGATCATTATGTATGTATATACAGTAGGTGGGAGAAGAGCCCTAGTATGAATACACATTACCGTGTGCACACACACACACACAATTTCTTATTTATCTATGTGACCATGAGTTTGTAAGTGTGAAAGAAAATGTAGTTTGCTAACTGACTAGGTCAAACTGTACATTTATTTACATAACTTTATAAACGGGAAAGTGATTTTCCAAACTACATTATATTTACATCTTAATATTTGCATATATACTTCAAATTGCTATATGCAGTAAGTGCTGTGGGCAATTACTTAATGATACAAGATTTCTATATCCCATGAATTACTGTGAAGTGTTCTACATGAAAGAACAACATGTCTAATTTTACTCTGAGGATGAATGATTTGTCATGCAGAAATGTCCATTAGATCTAAACCATTACTAGAAACATTCAGGGTAATAAATCATCATTTTGTATTAAATGAAAAAGCAGCACCTTTCTCAGTTTGGTTGTTCAGTCATAATCATGATAAATGGAAAATTCAGGACAGGTAAATTTTAATAGGCATCCAAATGCACTTAGATTAATTAGATTATGTTTTCTGAAGATTTTCTCATTTACTCCATGAATCAGAAAGTAAAGCTGAAAATACACAGTAACATTAAAGAGACCAAACATTTATTGTTACATGACCCTACAATCTTGCCTGCATGCAGCTATGGAAGTCAGTGGGGCTTTGTACAAGCACAGATTGCAGGATGGGGGCATGATTGTAAGCATCCTGGGGGAAATATTGCATCTTAATGCATGGGTAGACAGTGCCTAAACATTCTGGATGCTATTGGAACATGAATTATCAAATGGTATTCATGCACAGAATCAGGTTTTTTTTTTATGGTTTAATCCAATATTGCTAAATATGGAGCTGATAAGTTTAAAAATAAACCAAAGTATTTTCAAGAGACTACTGTGAATTAGTATATAGCTGCCCCTCTTCTGACGCAAGCATGGCCCCTCTGCTGAACGATAGATGTCTAGGGCCTGGCCAGAAATCATTGACCTGTAGTCTGGATAGAACTTGCCTGTTTTTACACATATGCACCAGTCCTGGGACAGAAGCAGTCAAAAAGTGCACCAAGGCAATCCTCTCTTCCAACATTTTCAATACAGACACTAATACCAGTTCCCAGAAAGCGACTCTATCCCAGGAACTGCTTCCAAACAGAGAAAAAGTGAGACAACCACCACAGCATGTCTTCCAAAGATGGAAGATTTACTTGCACACTATGAAAGAGTCTGCATGCACAACAAAAAGATCAAAAAGGACATTAAGGTGCAAAGTCAAACCCTCAAAGTTAGGAAATTCCAGAATTAAAGTTGACAGAGTAGAAGCAAGCATCCTGTACTTAGCACCCCAGTGGCTCCCAGCAGCTGGGAGCAGCAATTACAAGGAAAGTCTTGCTCAGCTTTTTTGGCCCTGGACTGGAACATGATTTGTACAAATGAATCTTTCAGAACGGAGAAGCCAAATGCTAGCAAGTCTCTACTGGGCACATACAAAAACAGATTTTTTCAAAGATTTATAAATTTGCCCAGATTTGGGTGTTTTTCCAGCAAATAGCACCCATTTGAACCTCTTTGCCAAATTTCAATGCCCTTTTCAAAAGCTGCTACAGTTTCTCAACTAAGAAAGAATTGTAAGAATTTTTTTAATCTTTGGCAAAAGATTTGCCACTAGTCTCACTCTCAGAAATAGCTAAACTGATTTTGCTGAAACTTTCTGAAAGAGTTGGCCTGAAGAAGACATCCAGCATGGAAAATTTCAGGGAAAACCGCTGTAAGCAACTGAATATGGGTCTTATTATGGGAATTGTTGAGAAAACTTTAATAGGCAGCACAATCAGCTCCGTGTATAAGAAGCACAAGAGTTCTACACTATTTAGTCTTGCTTCAGCACATACTTGGGCACAGCACAAACTCTGGATCTTATAAGACAGTTATAATATTTCACTTTTTTTAAAAAAGCTCTGATGGCCCATTAATCTGAGGGAGTTTTATTACAAGGGCAGTGAAAGATTGTGTGCATAAGGAGCAGAATCAGGGGTGGAAGAGATGGCAGAGGGGAAGCTAAAGAGATCTACAATGAATGCATTTAAGGAGACCCATATGGGCTAAGTGAGTGAACACTAAAAAAACCTCAAAGCAGTGGAGACTTAAGGCCCCAGTTTTGCATGTAGACAATTTACACAGGTGGGAAATCTCACCAACTTTCATTGGACTCGATGCAGGCTCATAGGCCTGCGCTGCATGAATCCAGCTGTGGGACTGGGGCCAAAGAAACAGGCTGAGAGAGGGAGGAAATCAGAGTGCCCCATCACCTTTGTGAATGCAGACTAGAGAGAGCTTAGTGTTCAATGCTGAGAGAGGAAGATGTTAGAAAAAAGCAGCTAGAGAAGATTATGGTAGGGCTGTTTTTGCACAAGGTTAGCATTGGAAATAGTAAAAACCTCACAGCAGGAAAGGGTTCGTTTTGCCAGAACTCTGTGGCAGATCAAACAAAAATTACTGCAAACTATTGCTCTGGGGCACTGTAATTTCAGGGAGACTGTCTCCTTCTCCACACTTCTGCCCAAAAGCCATAGGTATGTGCAAAATACTGTCCAGCTAAAGCATGTGTAAGACTGTGTGCACTGGCCACATTACATGGGTTGTTTCCTTCCAAGGCTGTTGGAATATGATGAGCTATCCTCATATAGGGGAAAAATGCAAAACCCATTTACTGTACTATAAAGTTAACACCTACAAAACTACAAAAGTGCCAAGGTAATTGTCATATTCGGTTATATCAAGCACAAAATGTTCATACATTGGGCACCTTGAATGTAAGCATCAGACGGCAGGAAAGGTTTAAATTTGGTATTTAGGTCTCCACATGACTTGCTTATTGGTGGTTGGTTTCAAACCCAATCATTCCTTTTCTCTGTTTTCCTGCTGTGAATGTGCATACTACTTTTCCATGGTCTATTGCACACATGAATCTCTTGTAGAAATCAATATATGTTCTAGAGATAATGTTATATTCATTTGAAAAGCCTCCAATTCATCACATTTTAAGAGTTTCATTTTCCTATAGCAGGTTATCCTCCTCAAGCAGTTCGTATGAGGAATTAATGCCTCTCTGTTCTCTCCATGTTTTGCCCATTGCAAATAGCTGCTTGTTGCAGATAGCCAAGACAGCTGAATGATCTCTCATACAAAATCTGAAAAATTCAAAGACCACAGTGACAATGACCAAAAAAGCTCCCTGATGCTTCAGACTCTGGATGGAAAAGTCACTAGGTCTGACAGTTGCTTTGTAAGCTACTGAAAAAAAAGTCATGTTATAGTTCCATAACACGTAGTCTCGGTCATTCTCCATTTGTTTTTCCAGTCAACCTAAGTGAAGCCTGTGATCAGTGTTCTAGTCTTGTTTTAGACCTCCCGTTTCTGAATAAAGATTTACTAATCAGCCTGGATGTCTTACACCCTTGAGCGTATAATAAATTTATCCCCCCCCTCAATCCTATGTTAAAGTACAAATAAATGTATGTCACCTAGAAGATGCATATACATGAATCTTCCCTAGTTGTCTTCCATGTGCTTTTTTTTGTTCTGAGAGCCTTTGCTTCACATAAATTTTACATAGGAGAATTTCAGTTAGCATTTCTTTTTGCGCTATTGCCCCTTAAAGTTTAAGGATTTCCTCGCAGTTCATTTTTTTTCAATGAGTTAGACAATAGTTTTCTACTATAAGCCTCAACTCCATTATATAGGTACACTTAAATACTGCAAGTAAGGATCTGTCACTCAGTTTCCACTATAAAGCCCTATTTCTGAGATTGATGACCTGACCATTTTATAATCTGTATGCTGAAAATTTGACATTTAAGCTTTCTGCTCAGAAGCAATTTTGCACCCCACAAATTAAATTGGTTTAGCCACTTTTGTATATAGTCCAAATTCCCTGTAACTAATCAATGGCTTGGCTTATCCAGACTCTGAGCGCTACTTTTTGTGATAGCATACAAATGGACAATTTAGTTCTCATTCTCAGTTGATTCAAAGAGAAAGAAGGGTTGTGAATGCACAAGAACTATGCCAACTTGAGGCAAATCTTGTTTTTTCTATATTAGTCAAAATTAAAAGTGCTCAAACTGCTCATAGGTTTTCATTGCTGGCCTATATTGAGACAAGTGCATTAATGTAAACATAACAAAAACATTACTTTTAACCAAACAGTTTTGCTAGCTAGGATGCTCACTAGGTTCAAACTTTGGTTCATAACTCAGAGCTAGTTATTGAGAATGAACAAGTTCTCAGTGCAGTGAAGGACAAATGTATTTTTAAGAAAACAAGTATCTGTAGGAAGCAAATATTCATTTGTGAGATATTCATTTGGGAGAGTTAGAGAAACGGCCACTGGGGTCCGAAAAAGGCAGATGACATGATAGTGCCAGTAGGAGATAGGGTGACCAGACAGCAAGTGAGAAAAATCAGGACAGTGTCTTATATAGGCTTTGCCTATGACCCCATGAATAAGCAGGCAGCCATGGAAATTTTGACAGAGTTAGGCAGAGTTAGGCATGCAAATGTGTTTACATTTTCATGCATCTGCATAAGCATGGGCTAACAGGTAAAACTAGAGGGTCACAAACTTGGTTGCTTCTGTAGGCCAACCACACCACATCCACCAGGGACTCCTTGAATCCTTCTATCCACCTCTTCCCCCCCCGACTCTGTGTGCCACCCTTCCATTCCAGGGATTCCCCCATTCTAAGGGCTCTGTGGGTGCCTCCCATTCCCTCCTCCGCCACATGCTGGGGCCCTGTGTGCACCCACATCTGCCCACCACTTTCATTTATTCTCTCGGACTAGGGGAGAAGTCTTTCAGGGGAGCAGTACTTAACAGTGAGCAGAACTAAAATGGGGATGTTGTACTGGAAGATGTTAATGGCTGCTATCATCCGGTTCTTTGATCTATAGACAACTACAGAAATGGCTGAAGCTGCTGGCTCTGCAAACCAGTTGCAGGTGCTCTGTGTATTCCCTATTCCCCCTCCCTTTTTGTCTTTTCTGGTTTTTATTTTCCATAGGGTTCTGACCACTGATGCCTAGAACAGAATTTTGGAATTGATTGGAGGCATATTTAAGTTATAGTCAGACAAACTTCATTTACTTGAGTGTAAGACCTCGCTTTGCTCACCCAACAGAATACTCTACAATATTTAATGTAATGAAAGACCCAGAGTCTCCAAATAAGCATTTGTTCTGCCTTTCAGTTTATGCTGTTTTGTAATTGGAACTTGCAGATCTCTCTCTCTCTCTCTCTGATAAGTGCTAAGGGTGAAGTGTCTTAAAATTAAAGCCAGTTTGTGACCACGAAGGGGCTTGCCGGTCAGCAGCAAAATTCTACTATTAATTTGTGAGTCAGCAATATAGTGACATTAGAATTTGTGAAATAGTAATGTGTGCAGATACTTGACCACCATGAGTTTTTCCAGCTGTTGTGGCCTGGCAGTTAGTCTGTTTGACAAGCTAGCAAGCATGGGAAGATATGAAAGCATGAATGTGCTTGAGGCACAGAAAGAATACCGTCAGTTTGTGGATTCTATTTTAGATGTGATAAGTGACCATAATTTAGTGATGTTCAAATGAAATAGTTCATTGGGAAGAAAAACATTTTTTTTTTTTTAAAAAGTGTACTATACTAAACAGTTACATCCATCTAAAACTAGATCAAAACGTTGAAGTGACCTTGCTCTGATGGGAAGATCTAATCATACCACCTCTGTTTTGTTGAGGTGTAGTGAGGAAAATGGAATCTAACATGCCTTTCTATCCATCCACCAGACAATTTTTCAATACCGTAATAGCACAGTCAAACTGCTGGTTTTGCTGACTAACACATCTGCGTGATAGCAGCAAAGAAATGAAAATCAATATCATACCAATGAGTGATCAAGCTTGAAGTCACTATTTTGGAATAGCAGCTAATTATTCTAGCAGGAGAACAAAGGCCATCCCATTAAATATATTGCTGCATGTTGAATAAACATAATCCAAGCCAATTTAGGACTATGCCAAACAGACAGGCAGTTAAAGCTCTTCAGGCATTAGAGAGGAGTAACATGGTCATCAGAATCAAATGATGGCTTGAAAGCAAATAATGAGAATGGAAGAAGATAAATGGGTAATTTATTTAAAGAAATTAATGAGTCATCCTTTGTGCTGTCAACTAAGCAAAACCTGTGTTAAATTTTACTCATAATGAGAATTTGTTGAATTACTTACGTAGCTGTGCAGCCGCAACACATTCCAGAACATTGGCTAAGAAAGGCAGTTGGGGTAAGTCCTTCCCCCCCCACCACAAGAATTTCAGTGTCTAAGCAGCATTTTATTACATAAACAGAGGAAATACTAATATCAAATTAAGGAGGGAGAGTGTATAGGTCACAGACACCATTTATGGAACTTCATTTGTAAGTACTCTGCTCTATATATGGCAAAAAGTTGAGTACGATTAGGTTATGTGAAAGTGGTCCCAGTTTCAAACTTAGGCTTGGTCTACACTAGGAATGTACATTGATATAGCTATGCCTCTCAGGTGAAAAATCCACCTATACCAACCAGTGTAGACAGTGCTAGGTCAACAGAAGAATTATTCCTTCAACCTAGCTACCACCTGCTGGGGAGGTGAATTCCCTACACTGACAGGCAAATCATTCTGGTTGGCACAGGTAGTGTCTACACTGAAGCACCGAAGTAGCACAGCTGTGCCTTTGTAGCGTTAAGTGGTAGACATACCCTAAAATTTACACAAACATTAAAACAAGGTTCACTGAACTTCAGGGAAGACTTGGGTTGCCCCCAGAACATCCCCTTTAAAGCAAGCCTCAGGAAACCCCAGCTTTAAATTGCCTTCAACATTGTTGGCGCTTTCTCTTCACAGGCGCTGTACAGTGCATGGGAGTGCATCAGGACCCTGAGTAACAAACTTCCTTTAAAATGACAGCAACATAGTTAGAGAAACATTTCCTATTCTCATAGCTTAACCAGTCAGGGCAATAACCAAAAACTTGGAGCAAGAGAGAACACTTGAGATTTGTAGTCTTACTGCAACTGCTGTTGACTCTTTTCAATTCGAGCAGCCAGTCAAATTTGGGGCTCTGGGAATGTTCCAGTTTGAGCAGAAATTGATGAAGACAGGTATTTCTCAAATGCAATATTGTTTATTTACAAGGAATGGACAAAGTCCTGCTCTTCTGAATGCAGGAGGAACCATAACCAAAAGGAGCAGTTTCTTAGAGTACAGACCTAAGCCTCTTTAGCCAACAGACCCAAAAGCTCTCTCTGTCTAGCTTTTCTCAAGATCACACTGTGCTCACAGGCTACTGATTGGCTTTCTTGCTTTGTTCTCTCCCTCTCTCCCCTCCCCCCCTCAGTTTCCATATATTCTGCTTCCCCACCCCTGGCCAACCTAGTCACCATATCCACATGCTGATATTTTCGGTGCAGACTCTTAGGCTTCATTTTAGGTGTGATCCATTAACTGTCTCTTACAACTAGGTTCAATGAAGGACTCATTCACAGATCAGTTTGTATGAGACTTTAATCCATGTCAAGTTATCAAGATCATAACATTGCTAATAAAACTTGCCATACACCTACCATGTAGGATCGTTTGTTTAAACAACAAGTGACTAAGGGAAACTTTTAATGGGGAGATGGAAAATCATATCAAAAGTTACACAAGAAGCAAGAAAAAAATACTTTTAACTCTTTATGAAGAGCTAATACTCAAAGAGTCACCAAGAGGTCCTCAGAACCTCCAGCATGGTGCCCTGGACCTCTATTGACTCCATATAAGATTGTGGTTCTCAATCTTTTCAGGCTCAGAACTCATGTGTAAATGTCAATGGGCTATCACACTGTGAATTAAGCTAAAGAGCCCTTTAATTCTGAAAGAGAGTGTTCACACAAGAGTTTAATACGGTTTAACCAATCCACTTCAAACTCACACCTTTAAGTTAATTTGGCTTAATCTTCCTGGATGTCCCCTTGCAGGCAAGCCCAAAGATAGAGCTACTTCATTTTAGGGAGGTCCTGGGGGAGGCAGTCATACAAGTCTTGAATCAGAATATCTCCATACTATTAAAAACCACACACACACACACACACACAGATGATTTAATCTGAAATAAGGCAATTGTGTAGCCAACTCTTTTTACACAGAGATGGCTTGAAATAAGGATTTAAAGTTTCCTTACAACAGAGCATAATGTAATTTCAGCAGTTTGGTGTTGTAACCAAGAGACCCCCAAACAAACTACATATCTCCTTATATTGAAGTGTTTATACTCAAAACAGTTTTATGAACTAAGAGTATATCATCAATTTACTTTTATACAGTTTAGTGAACTGTATAATATTGCTCTTTTCACGCTCAGATTTGACCAGGTAAGTGAACTATAGTGGTCACTACGATGGGACCTCAGTTCATACAAAATTCTAACTAAAGAATTTGTTACTGTATGTAATCATAGAAACGTAGGACTGGCATGGACCTCAACAGGAAAATGTTTTCAACAGCCACAGTACAACTGCTGGTGTATTAAATTCAGTATTTGTATAATCTAGGATGAGCCAATGTACTTGTCACCAACCTACTGTATTGCAAACTTTTCACACACTTTGACTTCCCAATCCCAGGCTCTCCGTTGAGAATAAAGTCCACATGTCTATTAGTACTATAGGATCCAGATGCGTATAAGACACTTACATTAGTCTTGCTGATATAATAATTAGTGAACAAAACAACAAAAACAAAACCCATACCAGGGTTCGGGTTTTCATTAACTGTAAAATCAAGTCACTGGTGAGAAAAAAAGAGCCCTTCTTATTAGAAGACAGTTCAGGGTGTTATAAGTTTAGGTTAAGAATGATGAACTGTCATACCATTCCCATATCATAATGCGCGCACACACACACGAGAACATTCGGGTTACACTAAGCATTATGACTAAGACCATTTGTGCTGGGGATATTAGTCAGCTGAGCTACCTTCTGACAAAAGCATTGGTGCTCCCTTGTCCCATTTACTTCTGACCTGCACACTTTGCTAAACTAGGTTACATTCTGGATGAAAATAACTGGAGTAACTGCTATATTTGTAAATGTGTCTACATTGCAAATTTCCTCAAGCTGATATGTTGTCCTGATCTCTCACCTGAAGACACCAATTTCTGAATGTGGGAGCATTTCGCCATACAGGCGAATTAAGATTACTTATGCCACAGTTCACGTAGTTAAGTTCTATGAAAACAATAAGTACTTTTAGAAATTAATGTCAGTACCTTAAGGAGATACCATATAAGACCTTAGGGTGCAAACAAGCTACAGACTCTTCTTTAAGCTAAGGCAAACAAGTACAGGAAAATGCATACAAAATATCACCTGGGATAAATATTTCCTAAATTTTCCAAAACAGTACTATTTTGAGTACATAGTTGCATTATCAATTGTGCTTAGATGCTTTCTGCCAGTTTTCATCAAAATTAGATTAGGTTTCTATGAGTTATGGCCCTTTTTGGGATTTTATGATTTTTTTAGATTGGATGCCCAGTAATGTTGAAACATTACATGAGACAGAGGAAGTGCACCACTTCCAGCATCTATAGCCACTCTGGTGATGACCACCAGGTGAGTGCCAAAATGTGGTAGCAATGACATTCTTCTAGCTGATGGGTTACCCTAACTCTTTAATAAGACCTCTTTTTAAATCTGCCTGGTATACTATTGGGGTGGCGGACATCTGCTCTTTCCCCAATGCAGGGCAGTGACTACGGTCTAGATCAGTGGTTCTCAACACACAGGTCTTCCAGGGAGTACATCTAGATATTTGCCCAGTTTTACAACAGGCTACATAAAAAGCACTAGCGAAGTCAGTACACAGTACTGTTCAGTATACGCGATACACTGAAATGCAATTACAATGTTTATAATCCAATTGATTTTATAATTATAAGGTAAAAATGAGAAAATAAGCAATTTTTCAGTAATATTGTGCTGTGACACTTCTGTATTTTTAGGTCTGATTTTGTAAGCAAGTAGTTTTTAAATGAAGTGTCTTGGATACCTCAAAAGGCTACAGTAGCCTGGAAAGGTTGAGAGCTACTGATCCAGACCCTTAGGAGTACATAAATATTTAACAGGAAAATGGATGAGAAGTTTATCAATGATATTCAGAGACACAAGCTGTTCAGGGCTTCCTCTAAATTACCTAAAACTGAATAATTTTAAATTACTGGATTAATAGTCCTTTCTATTCCAGAACTCGCAACGTGGGTGAAATGACTGCTTTGAAACAAACAGTTGTGCTCCTCTTTGCTTCTTCATGATATGCAAAGGCAGCCTAAAGTGTTTACAATACATATGCTTATTTTTCCATATTAGAAACCCAGATTTTGCCCAGTTGGGAAGACTGAAGAACTAGTAACATGATGATATTACAAAAGTCAGAGGGAAAAGCTGAATAACTGAACAAAAGAGGTTTTTCCCATTTTTGCTTTGCTTTTGTTAACTCCAGTGGCTGCCGGGTGTTTGGAATACAGGAAGCCTTTGTTAAAGTGAGAGAGCTCACACCACAATAAAATCCAGGAAAACCAGACTTGACATTTCCTGATATTTCTAAGGTGTGGGGGAAAAAAAAATCCGTATCTTAAATAATTAATAGTTAATAAATAAAAATTATAACAGACCATCTTAAGGAAGCAAAGGAGGCACAAGTCCTTTTGTAGGTGACTTTATCCAAGTTACAGTTCTGTATATTAAGTGGACAAATCTATTTTAACAAAGCTTTATGATTGAGAGTTGTATGCACAAGTATCAGGAAAGTGAAAGTAAATTCCCCACAGCAGCTTCACCCTAGCTCAGTGACATGTTTATAGTTTGCTTTCCTATAGATGGTGCTACCTTAATATATACATAGCAATGGTGTGTATTTAAAGCCTCTGTAATGACAGGGTTAAGACTATTAACCCTTCAAAAACAGGAATAAATTCAGAGAAGTCCTATGTCTTGTATTACACATTTCAGACTGAGGATCACAATGGTCCCTTCTGGCCTTAGAATGCATCAATCTATGGAAGGAAGATTGTGGTTTTAGTTCACCTTTGAAAATTGATAAATATGGGTTAAAAGGATTAAGGTTTATTAAGGGAAGTCTGAGAGACATGATACATCATATCATCAAGGCATTTAGGATGGATGCCAGACAGTCATAACCAAGGACATTTGAACTTGTTTAAACTGATTCAAAACAACAGCTTGAAAAAGTTTCTCAAACACTATTGGGTGCATCTTCCACTTTGGAAAAATTGTTGAAAAAAGGATCGAGGGGAGGGCAGGGGGGAAGATACAAATCTTATTTGAGACATGGCAAGCATATCAGCATTTAATGAAATCTAGAGGGTGTCCAAATCATACAGAAAATGAGTAATATTTCAATTATGAGAATTACATTAATAAGAAAATGAAGCAGATTTACTGGTTTATATGCATTCTGGATACTTTCTATGTACTTAATACTATTTGCCCTGTTTTAATACAATTAGCATGCATCTTTCATGCCGATACACTTATGCCAACATTTGATGAACCATTTAATGACATAATACACACACACATGCACAATTGCCCTCCCCCCCCATAAAAACACCTCCCCCCTCTCCCTCAGTAGATGATATCCTCTTGGCCTATTAAAGTCACTGGGACTTTTGCGAATGATTTCACCCATATGTAGGATATTCTGCGCTACACATCTGCATGAGCTGCAAATCACACAGTATGATTACAGTAGAGACATGCCCCGTAACTGGGACATGCATTTGCAGTGTGGTTGCTCACACCTTGGGTTGGCCACAAAGTTAATTTTGTAGTGAAGACATACCCTTCAGCTGGGATTTTCAAAGGCACCTAAGAGTTAGAAACCCAAATCTCACTGAAAGTCAAGGGGAGTTGGGTGCTAACTCTCTAAGGTGCCTTGGAAAACCCAGCTTTATCATTATAAATGTGGTATCATCCTTGAGATGAAACCTAGTTCTACTGTTTGAACATTACTAATTTATTCTCCAATAAAACCTGTGAAATCTGAGAAGGCGACTGAAATGATAGCTCAGAATGTTCTGCACAATATTTAATACATAGCCCCACATTGGTGTGATCATTGCAAGTTACTATTTCAGTTGAAAACAGAAGCAGCACTATTTCTGGTTCCACTCCTATAAAATTTCATCAAACTTTAGTACAATATTGCAAATATCTTGAATCCCCACTTGATTGCTGAATCACCCTCCTCCCCGTAAAATCTAATACACTCAACATTGCATATCTCCATTTAACGATAGAGAGCCCTAACATGAGCAATTGAAAGTTTAGCTTAAGTTAAGATTCATCAAAATGTTTCACCTAAAAAAAAAAAAAGACACCTTCACTAAGATGTGATGTTGGCATGAAACTAATGAAAAAGGGAGCAATAGATTTAGAAATGCCATCTACCTGACCTTCAATGTAGTGTTAAGATTATTTACACACACACACACACACACACACACACACACGCGTAGAGAAAGGCTATTTGCTAGCCCAGTATAAGCCTGCCAATGGAGTTACGTCTGATTTACACTAATACTAGTAGTGCCACTCAGTGATTAAGCAATCCATATTAAGGCTGCTCAGATTCAACAATTGTATGCCCATACATCTATGAGGCTTCCACTACCACACTCTCTCAGCACATTTTGCACATAGTTGGATTACGATTGTCTCAGCAAATGAATTGGGATTAAGTGCATCTCTCCTAGCTTTTCCAAGTAAATACATCATACCCCCTCTTCTGTGCAAAAAGGCAGATGGAGTGAAAACAGGCAGTTTCCAGAGCCTACAGTCAGTGACAAGCCTGGGCTGCAGGTTGTCTTGCGTTCCCAATTTAAGCATTTATAAACTAAGTACATGTAAGAAAGAATGCCTACATGTTCATTTGTAAGATCAACAAAGCAGTGTCTTGTTTTATGCCAGGATAAGACCTGGCAGCTTTAATAATGGTGCATGCTCATGATTTTATTTCTCAAGCAGTAGTCAACTTGTATTGGTAATTCTGAGCCTGCAGTGTACCCAACAGGTCAAGAAAATAAATTTGATTACTTTGATCTTAATGGGAGCTTTGGCCACATCTGCATGAATGAATTTCTGATTATAGGAATGCCTATTAAGTCAGGATCCATGAAGCAGGACAAAGTAATGGATTAGTCACCAGAACTTCAATTAATGTTAAGTTCCCAGTGGCATACTGATGTCCATCAATCCTGACTTCCTTGTCAAAAGCAGGCAGGCAGCAACACTATCTATTGCACTTAATTTACAGAGCTTGTAAAATCTGGGAAGCAAGAATTGACAGAAACATCTGATTTTTACTTCAGGATAAATTATATTCTACTCTTCCTCTCCATCTTGAAAGGCTTTGGCTGGAAGGGCAGAATACTTCAGTAGTGCTGAGTGAAGAAAAACTCTGGATAATTACCTTAAATCATGTTTCCTGAGTCTAAAATAAATGAATCAGATTCCTTTCTGAGTGGGCTAATGACTGCAAAATAATTTTATCCCAGTACAATTAGGATTCACATTGCTAAAGGCCTACATAAGAGAAGTGAGGGGGGGGAAAATGGGAAGTATTACATGTGCTACCTGTAGTGAAATCTCGTTTTAAAAAAATACAATATACGCTATCAAGGCAAAAAAACAATGGAGAATAAGGAAGGAAGCAATCCACAATCTGCCGGCTGTTTCTATGCTAGTAATAGGAGAGCAAAAATATAACAGGGCAGAATAAACTTTATGAAAAGGATGTTAAATAATGCAGTTCAGCAGCTTGTTCTATGGTATTATCATCCATAGTAAATCACACTAGAACATCTTTATATGTAAAAACTCACTGCATGTATAGCAATGGCATGATCCATGAATCAGGCAATAATCAAGGGCTGTTTCTCTTTGGGTTTTTTTTTTAAACCAATTGTCAAAGCAATCAGTGAGTTCACATTACCCTTATGACTTGATGTATCGATCAAAACCCAAAAAAGCTATTTGGTGGGCTTCGGGAAAAGACAGTTCAGAACTTTGAAACACCAACCACCAAAGGAGTGAATGCAACAAGCACTTGTACAACTTCTAATAGAATCAGAAATTCACTGTCACTCTAGTTCAGACTTACAGTACATTGTCTCTTCTCACACTCATTCCAATGAAGTATTTGGAATAATGGTTTTGTCCAACACCACAAACAATCATTTAGCAAGCTTTAGTCTGATATGCTTGGTTTACTGAGACCAGTGAGCAATATAGTCACCCAGCTGGGTTAAAAATTTTTTTTACAGGAAACTTATTCTGCTGAACAGCGTTACAGAAACAGAACATGGACTGCTCCTCAGCTAAAGTAGAAACACGGAGAACTGCATGAGTAAACAAATTCATGTTCTTTCAGGGAAATGCACAGCTCCTATTAGATTGCAAGAGAGGAAGGTTATATAGGAAAGAGGTGTCAACATAAACTATAGAATGAAGGCAAACAGTAAATATAGGTCCTCTTCTTGTTCACATTAGAATCAATGGCAAATTGAATTCATTCGCTTCTGTGGGGACAGACTTGAACCCATAAACTTTAAAATAAGCAGTGGTCAGCCATCACAAGGACCTTCCAGCCACCATGACTGTATCTACAATGAAAAATTTGTCATATAGCTCTACACTGGTGGTAGAAGCAATGAGCATTGTAGCACAGGGAGAAAGCAGGTATTTTTACCCTATTTTCTAACCCTGCTGGTAAAGTCATTTGTGCCCTGTCTATACTACAGCTAACATGAGTGGAGTTGCACTGGTAGAGAACATGTTTGCTATGTGTCTGGATAGATACATCCCCCTTGGCACATGGAATTGTGATGGTTTCTGCATGCACAGAGCACGTGGGCTCAAACAATTCAGAACGTGGGGTCACTTACTTGTGAAGAAACATTTTCTTCTTTCGCTTCTCTACAGGACAGCAAGTTGTCTCAGCTTCTCTCCTCTTCTAAAACAGAACCATTAAAGCCTGTTCATCCCTTCACACAGCAACTAAACATTACTCCTCTTTTCTCATCTACCTCTTGTAACAACACTGAAGAATTGGTTCTTAGGCAGTGGCAGCCCTCCCTCCCCCTGTTCAGGGCCTTTAACAGCACAGGTGTGCTTAAGGTATTGCTAATGAGCAGCACACTTAAGCAGTTGCATTCTTAACTGAAAGGCTTCCTGCATCATGGAAACCTGAGTCCATGACCCAACACTGAGCTCTGCAGGGAAGGCCTTGTGGCAGGAGCAGACCCTAAAAGTCATGATAGTCACAGAAAAGTGAGATAGAAGAGGCCCACTTGGTCATTTAAGAGCATAAGCTCACTGGAGTAGGGACTGTATTGATCTGTATCTGTGCAGCAACCGGCCCATTGGGGCCCCATCCTCATTAGAGTCTTTAGTTTCTACCACAACACCGACAACAACGTAACCCACCGCCCTGTCTCTAGGCTGCTTCCCTAATGTACAGAGTCCTTGTTTTTAATTATTTCCATGAGGTTTCTTTTGCTGATACTTTATGGCTTTTTTTTGTATTTAGGTAGCTGATTCTATGTAACATCTACTATAATTGAGCTATTGCATCAGAATTAAGTATGGCTGTGTGACAGCCATCTATTAATGTATGCAATGTTATTGTAGCCGTGTTGGTCCTAGGGTAGTAGAGCGACAAAAGATGGGTGAGGTAATATCTTCATTGGACCAACTTCTGTTGAGAGAGAGAGAAACTTTCAAGCTTAGAAAGAGCTCTTCTTCAGGTCCATTCCCAGCTATTTAATAAGATAAACATTCAGGCACTTAGTGTTATATATAATTTCTGCTAAATGTAGCATTATGTATTATTTTCATTGCACACAAGCATTGCCTGATACTCAAATACTTCAGAATTTCCTAATGCTTTAGTAAGAACCACTTAGCTAACTCTCAGAGGAGTACTGGGAAAGGGATTTAAAGTGTACCCCAGTAATTAATGTGGCAGACAGCCTGTGTAATGGCATTTTATTTAGCCTCTATGAAATACCAATATACTTTCTCACTAAATAGTACAAACTGCCTCTTTTCCATCCCCCATGTCTGCTAGATAGAGCCTGTAATAAAACAAAATGATTTGCACTGACTGATGCAAAACCAGGACTTGTCTTGGGCTGGAAAGCTCTCTTTACTATGCAGTATTGTCCTTAGCACTGTCTGAAAGCATGCATATAAACAGTGTATTTTAAGTTCAGTAGGTGATAAGGCATGGCTGTTCTAAGAGACATTAGCAGTGGGAAGGACCCCTTTGGTCATCTCCCTGCATAAGCTTCAGGATAGCATGAACAGATCATTGCAGAATCCCTATTAATTCATTCTCTCATCTTGCCTTGTATAACACCATTGATATTGCTACCACCTCTTCTGGAAGATTATCACTGAGGCCAATTACACCATCTGATAAAGTACTTCCTCCTAGTTAGCCTATTTTTTTCTTTTCTTCAATTTTAGCCCACTATTTGTTGTGCATACACTGACTACTAAAAATAATCTCTTTTTTTTGTTTTTGCTAATTCCTCTCAGGTGTGCATAGACAACTGCTGTGCAATCCATGAATCATTTTTCTTTGCGGCTGTACAAATTAAATTCTCTTGATAGCAATGAATTAAGGGTCACACTGGATTATATGCATTTGCAGGATGTGTACCTTTTTAATCAAATCCTGTTTTTATAACACCTTATCACAAGCCTCCTTAAAAGCTCTGTTCCAAATATTACATTCTCTGCTATAAATGACACAAAGCTTAAAAATCTTACCTATGCTAAAGGGTACAGTACAGGCAGAATTCCTGCAAAGGAGCTGCCTCATGTATACTCCCTCACTTATTTCCTCTATTACCATGAGCCATTTTTAAAACTTTGAAAAGCAAACTGTGAATTGCGAAAGACATGACAAGGATGGATAAGCCACATTATAATGAAACATCTCCATGTTTTAGGCCCTTATTCTGCAATGAATCCCACAAAAGCAGACTCCTGCACCCACACAGGACTAGGGACTTAGCAAGCAATACTCTGCTATCAAGAATACAGCATTACAAGCTGGGTCATGTGCAGAAAGGACTTTTTGACTTACTTATAGGCCCAGATTCAGCAAAGCACTCAAGTGTGTGCTTAAGGCCCATTTAACCACATGCTTAAATGGGACTTACAATGCAATTAAGTGCTTTAGTACATTGAAATGGCCTTACGCACATTCTTAACTTTAAGCATGTGCATAAGTGCATTGCTAAATCAAGGCCATAAGTAATTTTCCCATCCTAGAAATCAAAATCCTTCAAAAAAATTTAAAATTATAAATTGTATATTTGCTTATGATATTTGACAAATTGCTTTCCTGTTATGTAGCAACTCTCTCACTAGTTTGCTTGAGGGTTCTCTACAGCAAGCCAACGTTATCTGACTAACCTTAAAGAGCTAAAAATATCACTTATCTGCAGGTAAAACAGATGTTTGATATAAACCACATACAGGAGCTCTGTGTTCAGAAAGGCCCCTTAATATTTTCTGAAATGGCAGAAATTCATTTTTAGGAAAATGTAAGGGGAGACAAATCGATATTTTAAAAAAAATATGGTTCAGGATATTCAAAATCTAAGTAAAGCTAAGTAGAGCTAGTAGACTGAACCAATTATGGGACAAATTTCCTTGCAAGTTCATCCAGATATTTCTTAAATGAATTTCATCACATATAGATATCACAACAACATTCACCTCTTTAAAAAGAGAGCCTTCCTTAAACTATACCCCAACACATTGGACAACAATCATTGTCCCTGGAAAAGTCTGCTTAGAAAGCGGGAAAATTATGTGTCTTCTAGAGAGATCTAATATATTTTCAATCATATAGAAGGCCCACATAGTACACTGATAGGAGCTTTATTGTTATTGTATATGCATGTCTAATGTGTGTTAAAATGGCTTCGAACCAAGTATAAAGTGCTTCTGGTAGTGGATTTTATATATAAATACACACATATACATACACTCGTGTTTCAAATTGATCACATACCTGCTCTTGAAAATGACTGCCAGTGTCGTTACAAAACAATTTAGCCCCTAACACTAACGGTGCTGCTCATAAGTTTGGTACGTCAAGATCAGACTAGTCTAATGGTCCCTGTAGCCTTAAAAAAAAAAAATCTATGAATTTCTTGTTACACTCTTTTCATGCACCCTACAGCTTTTTAGTGATAGGTAAGCATCTGTAGAAGTATTTCAAAATTATATAATAAGAAAATATAGTAGAGGATGAAGCTGCAGTCTGCTGTGGCATACAGACCTACAGCAAATTAAAAAGGTTCTGAAAGGCGGAGATAAGCTCTAAAAGAAATCAGTATTGAAACTTTACACTTTCTTTTTCCCTTCCATAAAAATGCCTTAACTCTTTCTCTCTTCTGCCTAAAGAGCCAAATCCTCTTATTCAATCAAGGCAGCTACTCCAGGAAGAGCTCTCTTTCCAGCAATTGCTCTTTTCAGCAGTGGCTCATGCAGGGGTGGCTCCAGGCACCAGCGCGGCAAGCCCGTGCCTCGGGCAGCAAGCTGCGGGGGGTGCCCTGACTGCTGTGCTTGGGGCAGCAAAATAAATAAAGCCGCCCCTGGGCTCATGGGGGCAGTGAGCTGGTGTAAATTGTCATAGCTCCATTCAGTGGAGCTTCCTGCGTCATCCCAGACTATTAAGCACTTGGGCCTTGATCCACAAAAGGAATGTAGGCCCATAAACCCCAGACTTAGGCAACATGTCAGGTTTAGGTGTCTGAAGTCTCAGTTTTACACTCCACTGCGATCCCCCAAAACTCATCAAAACTCAGTAGGCATCTAGGTTTTCAGGGTAAAACTTTCTGTTTCTGCTGCCTCACTCTATGAGTCCAGATGCCTATCTCCCACCTCAGCCCAGAATAATCCACAAACCCAGGGAAGATGGACATTGGGCACCTAAGTCACATGCAGGGCCAAATCCGGTAGGCAGGCTCAGAGGCTGCCTGTCAGATCGGGTCCCATTTAAAATCTCTGTCTGGGAGAAGTGGTGGTGGTGACAATGACTGTTCCACTGTGGATAAATATTTCAAAAATCATCCAGTGGTTAGGGCTCCCACCTGAGATAGGGAGACCCTGGGTCCAGTCCCTCTGCTTCAATGAGTCTGTCATTATTCAGCCAGAGTGGAACAGCTTTAGCTGGAGAGACTGAGGGAGCCCCACACCAGAATTGCTCATAGTTCAGTGGTTAGAGCACATGAAATGGGAAGTCCTCTCTCCCCCTCCAGCAAAGGGGTGAATTGAACCTGTCTCCACGTTCCACGCAAGGGCTTTAACCACTGGGATAAAGGTTACAAGGTGGGCAGGGGCAGCATCTCTTTCCCCAGACATTTTGCGTGAAGCAAGGTATGTGCCTAACTCAAGGGTCGGCAACCTTTCAGAAGTGCTGTGCCGAGTCTTCATTTATTCACTCTAATTTAAGGTGTCGCGTGCCAGTAATACATTTTAACATTTTTAGAAAGTCTTTCTCTAAATCTATAATATATAACTAAACTATTGTTGTATGCAAAGTAAATAAGGTTTTTAAAATGTTTAAGAAGCTTCATTTAAAATTAAATTAAAATGCAGAGCCCCCCAGACTGATGGCTAAGACCCAGGCAGTGTGAGTGTCACTGAAAATCAGCTCACGTGCCGCCTTCGGCACGCGTGCCATAGGTTGCCTATCCCTCGCCTAACTCATTCCCACAAGCAATACCTTAGGCAGCTAAGACACCAGACTCCAGGCAGTGGGTTTCCATTCATAAATCGCTAATAGAGATAGGTCCCTATCTCCAAGAGAGGGCTGGGACTCATGGCACACCCCATCATTGGCATCTCCCATTGGCTAGCTTAGGCCCGCCTAGTGCAATAGCTTTTGTGGATTGCATTCATAGGTGCCTCTCCCCCACAATTCCACTGTACAGGGCACCTAGGAGTCTATCAGGATTTTGATATACATGTTTTTCTTCTCCATGGAGGGATGGGTGAAGGTGGAGAGGGGAGATTATTTATTGATATTACACTAGTGCCTAGAGATCTCCAGCAGACCAGCACTCCTTGGGCCACATGCTGTACAAACACTGAGTAAGGGAACAAGCTCTATCCCTCAATCTCAGTTCAGACAAGACCTAACCGATAGCTATACAAACAAAAGGAGAGAATGCGGGAGGGAGCAGAGGGTAACAGTGACAGGAACATGTGGTTACAACTTGCAGGTTGAACATTTGTCTAAAGGCTATACATAAATAAGATCTATTAATGATCAGTCATCTCTGCTGGCCACTTGCCTAGCTGTTAGTTGTCCATTTACAGACAGGGTAATAGAAATGGACCCTGAAGAGGACAGCAGCAGGTGTTCTATTCACAAGGCATAGCATTGAAAAGCATGTGATGGTGCTTAGGGAGAAGACAACAAAAGACAAATGGGTTATCAAAGCTGTCAAAATTAGTGGCGCAGAGAGGCGGTGGGTCGGGGTGACATGATAAAATACAAGAGCAGGTATGTTGGGAGGGCTAAGATATAGGGGACCTTTTAGGAGCTTGTATTTGAAGTAGTGGAGAAAGAAGAGCAAATGGAGGGACTGAGGGAGTCAATGGCTGCAGCTGAACCACAGGGATAGCATGCATGGGGTTCAACGAGCGAGAAAGGGTGGGGATGTTTGACAAGGCGAATGGCACAGCTGAGAAGGGAAACTGGGAGGAACCCCACATGATTGTGGGATTTGGAACAGAGGAATTGAATGTTGGCTGTAAGCCAGGATTGGAGAAAAAGGAGTCAAAGGGAGAGGAGAGTGTGGAGGGAAAATATATTATTCCTTGGTTCACTGATATTACAGGACAACTCACTTGGCATAAAAGGGCCTGACAGTCTCTTACACCTGTGTAGAGTCTGTAACGATCTACTATGTCGGAATTCTTCACTAACTCAGCACTGAGGGCACTCTGCACCTGGGTACCTGACTACACAAGGTTCAGTGAAGTGGAGAATCAGGGCTATCGGGAAGAATAACCCAACCTGCCCCCTTGTTCTCATTCTTCAGATATCTGCACAGTCAGCTTGATATTAAAAAGGTATCCGCACTTTGGGTAAAGAACTCTTGTAATGAAACATTCAGGAACCATCATATTGTTATTTGAGAATACTGCCAATGCTGTCGAAACACATACTCTTGACCTGTAATGTTTGCCTAGAAGCACTTCACAGATCAGCACTAGTTTTCTGTAAACAGGCTTTTATTGCAGTGAGAACCTAGTGCAACTGGAAAAGAGAATATGGCAAAAATTGAGGGCTCTTAAAGGGCATTACAACTGTTATGTAAAAGGAGAACTGAAAATGGATTTCCTAGCTGAAGAACACTTTTGAGCAGTGGAGGTATGTACAAATGCAGAAAGCTATTTATCTCTGACTTTGCAGGAGTTCCATGTTATTTTCTGCTTGTATACCAAAATACTGACCCTTTAGGTCAGCCTTTTTAAAAAAACAAAACCACACACAAATCACTGACTTCCACAGAGAGATGAAACTGGTATGAAAAAGTTTGGAGTGTGCTACCAATGCACCATATAATCTGCAAGAGGAAGAGGAGGAGACATTGGTTAACGTTTAGAAAGCTTAAATCCATTCATCCGCCAGTATTTTTATATGAAGTAAATGCAACTTACTACTCATCGCATTTCAACATAGCTTATTGACTTGATGTTACATTTTCCTCTTTATCGTGTTTCCTAAGGAGGGGAATTGTTCATTTGCATAGAAGACTATGCCAAACAGTAGTCATGCACCTCTCACTCCGCTCAAGCGCCACTTTCAGAATTTGCTTTCTGCAGCAGAAATTGAATGATTTATTTTGTTAATCATCAGTATATTACCAAGCTTTAGTCATCAGCCTTGGGACTGCAGTGTGAGGAGAGCATGACTACACATGCATAGGCTGTGTAACAGAAGAGTCTCCACAGGGTGATCTTGTAGGATATGTTCATGATGTTCTGCCTTAACTCTGGCCTTTTTAACCATTGCTTTTGGGGTCAGAATGAGAACCTGAACTTCACAGTAGTTGAATATAACTTAAATTTAATATAGTGCAAGAACTAAAGTCTAGCTCTGGCTTGAAGACATTTTACTTGGGCTATGAGCAGTTCAGGCCTGACAAGCTATTCAGGATAAAGGTCAGTTCAGCATTTGTATAGAAGACGACATCAGACAACCACCCAGATGCTGTTGGGGATATTAAAGAGTTCAAATTATGTGAATATAGGATGCAATTTTGACCCCTAAAAATATTTTTTTAAAGAGCAGAGTTAAGGGTGAACACTATGATAATGTCCTGCTTTATTTATTTTCTGAAGCACATTCATCATGCAAGGTTGCCATTTATAGACCCTTCTCTTCAGAAGAGGTCTGTCTGAATCAAAGGTGTCAGCCTGGTGTGGGAGGATATTCTGTTCCTGGAAGGGATCTCTTTTGTATGTAAGCTGAAGCCTGGGCACTTCATTCAAGATCCCATAGCACGTTTTGTAGAGTATAACTTCACCCTGTCCAAATTCCATCGTGGATAATTACGTCCTGCCTACCTGAATTCCCCTCTACCATTTCAATTGGATATGGTATTCTTCAGTTCCTGTACTAAAGTGGTTTGTAATGCCAATTAGAATGCTGCTAAGCAGCTCTTGTATTTCACGCTAGCATTGGCTACTTTTCAGCAGTGGGTGGAATGATTCCTGGATATCCCGCCCAGAGGTATTTGTGAGGCATAATCAGGAATTACAGAAATGTAAATTATAATGCTGTATGATCACATGTTGTGAAGCAGAGTAGGGGAATGTGGCCACCTCCGTGCACAATGATTTCTTTCCCAACATGTTTCGTACAACCAGCTGCCTGACAGGGTGGGCATGTGGTTCAAGCCCAGGATAGTGAGAGATCTGGGTTCTACTGCTGCTGCTGCAGCAGCCATATGAACTTGAGCAATTCACTTAACCTTGCTGTCCCTAATGGAGTGGGAGAATACCACAGTCAGCACAGTTACTTGCCTGTAAAGCCCTATAAGTTCCTGATGAGGGTAGTGCACCGTCTTATAGATATGCTATCCCCTCCCCTCCAAGATATTTCTCCACATTTCCTTGTAACAATATGCACATTAAATTAGCAGTTAGACTGTGACAAGCAAGACAGATCCAAGTAATTCACTTTAGAGAAATAAGCTCCAGCATCTAACATTTACTATATTCTCAATATCAGCAAAGCTTTCCTTATGTCATTCATTAGAGGCGATCTCCCCACTTGATGTGCACATACAACTATCCTCTTATCCCCGGATAAAGATGCAAGCTATGCATGGGTGTCATGGGTTAACTGAACTACTTAAGGACAACACAACAGGCTCTGTATATGAATGTATCTACTCCTACTACAAATTCCCTTTGTTTACTGCACAGAAGAGTTAAATATTCCCCTAAGCAGAAGTGAGTTTGATGCAGAATGTAATTCAGTTATAGTAAAAGGATTAATTTAGGCAAGCCCCTGCTGATTGTTACATCCAATTCATCACCAGATCCGTAAAAGAGTGAGCTTCCCCAATCAAATATGTGCCTGTAAGCAAAATCCCTACCTTGTGAGGACACAGGGTTCTGCTAGGCATTTTAAATTTCCCAGCTCAATTTGATTGCCAAAGTCAGTCAATCAAGTTATAATTGGCTCTAATCAGTACTCCCAGGAGGTTCTCAATTCTTTTCCTGCATCCAATTCAACCTCAAAATAAGTATGACATTTTTCCCCTCCCTGTCAAAATACAGAAAGTCATTTTCAAGCTGCTCTCTACAATAAACTCCCCCCCCCGCATCAGTACAAGTGAAAGAAGATACCTACACAGCACAAATGAAACCTGAATTCAAATAATCATTGTGAGCATAACTGTAATTATTATTTTTATTACTAATTAGATAATGGCAGCGTGCACTATGTGCTAGGCCAGGGGTTCTCAAACTGGGGGTTGTGACCCCTCAGGGGGTGGGATGTTATGAGTATAATATAATAGGTCATTGAAAGATGACAGGGCCAGAAAGCATTGACTCACAGACTGACCTGACCCATGGCTGAACTTTAGAAACTGGTTAGGAAGATATGTAAATAAATAGAGCTTTGAAATGCAAGTCTGCATTGGTAAGGGTAGAAGGGGAGGTGTTTGCTCAGCTCTTGTGAGGTAAGCAAACAAGCCTTGTCTATTGCTATAGCTTTGATTCAAAGATCAAAAAAGGAATATTAACATTTAGGAAGATACTTGAGTGAAATAGTTTATTGTCTGTATGTCTCTTTGAAGGTTGTGGTAACCTGTATCTGAACTGTTTAATGGATAAATTACCCTGTGATAATTGCCAGGGTGTTTGGGAGAAGGAGAGTTAAGCCTATTGTTTTCTCAGGCCAAAAGGCTGCTGGAAATGTATAAGAACCCTGGGACATGATCCTGCTTCATCCCAAATCTGCTTTGAGTTTCAAGAGGGGGAAACCTTAAGCCATAAGGATTGAGATCCCCAGTCACTGATTGGAGTCACCCTGAATAAGGACTTTGGACTATAACCTATGGGCTATTTCTAAAAGGACTTTTGGCAACTACAAGCTCATCTCTACTATGTATCTGAACCTCAAGAATTGAATTCAAGTCTGTATGTATATTGATCTTTTAACCAGCATGCTCTCTTTTCTTTTTAAATAACTTTTAGCTTAGTTAATAAGAATTGGCTATAAGCATGTATTTTAGGTAAGATCTAAGTTATAATTGGACCTGGGTATGTGGCTGATCCTTTGGGATTGGAAGAACCTTTTCTTTTATATGATGAATTAAGATTTTCAGTAATGATCATCATATCTGACATGTGTGTCTGGACGGAGGCCTGAGGCTGGGTACTTTAAGGGAACTATGTTGTTTGGATTTCTAAGTAACCAGTTAGGTACTATAGAAGCTGTTTTGTGCTGGCTTGGTAAACTAAGTATTGAAATATCCACCAGCGTTTGGGGGTTGTCTGCCTCATTTTGTCTGCCGTTCACCCTAATTGAGTGACCTCAGCTAGCTCCCATGGGCAGCACCATCACGGGGGGGGGGGGGGGTGTCACAAGGTTATTACATGGGGGATCATGAGCTGTCAGCCTCCACCGCCCAAGCCCTGCTTTGCCTCCAGCATTTACAATAGTGTTAAATAAAAATAATTTAAAAAAGGGGGGTTAATTTATAAGGGGGGCACTCATAGGTTTGCTGCGTGAAAGGGGTCACCAGGACAAAAGTTTGAGAAACACTGTGCAAGGCACTTTTAACCCCAAAAGAATTCAGTCTATAAAGTAAAACCAAACTCCAAGCATTTTGGTTAAATGGACGTGATCTTGTCTTTCTTTCCCCAAGGTTCTTGGCTTCAGACTGGAGCTTTCAGCTGCCTGATTCTTCATTACATTACACCACATGAAAACTGAGAATTAGGTTGAGAATTTGGAAGAGGAAGGAAGCTTGGATGAAAGTGATCATGAAATGACAGAGTTCATGATTCTAAGTACTAGTAGGAGGGGAAACAGCAGAATAAAGACAAAGGACTTCAAGAAGGCTGACTTCAGCAACCTCAGAGAATTGGTAGGCACAAATACAAAATGGGAAAAATGACTGCCTAGGAAGGAGTACTGTAGAAATGGATCTGGGGGCTATAGGGGATCACAAACTAAATATGAGCCATGATGTAATATTCTTTAAAAAAAAAAGCAGCAAACCTCATTCTGGGATGAATTAGCAAGTGTGTTGTAAGCAAGACAAAAGTAGTAATGCTCCCACACTACTCAACAGTGAGAAGGCCGCAACAGAAGTATTGTACCCAGTTCTGGGCACCACACTTGGGAAAGATGTGGACAAACTGGAGGTTAGACAAACACCAGTCAGGGATGATCTAGATAGTAATTAGTCCTGCCTCAGGGCAGAAGACTGGATAGAAGGCCTATCAAGATCCCTGCCGGTCCTACATTTCTATGATTCTATTATCCCCATTGTAGTAAGACGGTAAGGAGAAAGTTTGCTTTTTGTGGATTTAGCTATCAAAATTAGTTGCATACATTAATACAGGGGTCCCCAACGTGGTGCCCGCGGGCGCCATGGCGCCCACCGGGGCGTCTAAGTGTGCCCGCGTACTGGCCAGCAGATGAGCATCTGCCAAAATGCTGCCGACAAGCTGCGTCATCCAGAGGAGTCACTGCCAAAATGCCACCAGTTTTCGGCAGTATTTTGGCAGCAACACCTCTGGATGACATTGCTTGTCGGCGGCATTTTGGTGGCGATGCCTATCGACGTTGCCACTTGTCAGTGGAATTTCAGCGGATGCTCATCCACTGCCACGGTCCTCTGTGGCTTGTCGTCTGGCACCCGCCAGACAAAACAGGTTGGGGACCACTGCATTAATATGTAACATGCCCTGCTCTTTGAGAGAATATAGCTTAGAAGAACCGGCAGCAAGCAAGACCAGAAAACCATGAAGAACTACCATTGTGATGGACAGCATTTCATACCACTTTGCACAGGGATAAACATCTGCACCAGGTGCAGGGCAGTGGAGAAGCAAGCTCCCACTCTGCAGTTGAGGAAAATGAGAATGGTGCATTTACACGTAAATAGTAATAGGTCTGTACTACAGACCAGGACATAAGGAAGTTCAAGCTTGCCTGCATCTATCACAGTCTCAGATGACGGCCACGTCCCTACCTGACCATTTGTCTTATGCCCAGGTATATGCAGAAAAAAAAATCAACAAAATTATTTCTATTGGCCAAATTGAGAGGCAGATTTCTGTTGACAGCAAGTTAGTGCTTCTCTATCACCTTTCTGTAATTATTTATATATTGCCAACACAGCACACGTAGGACTTGAATTTACGCTGACTATAGGCTCAATTCTGTCTTGCATCTGACCTCTGGGTGGCACAGGAGAGGCCAGAGGCCGGTATCAGAAGACTGCTAGGACCTTGATCCTCAGGTCGATCCTGGCTCTGATAAGAATCTGTACCGCTTCTGCGCAGCTCTAATTTGTGCCACGGATTGAAGGTTCTTAATCGGCCCTCTGCCAGTGAGGCATAGCAAAGCTCCACTATACCCACTTCCTGTCTCCTGTGCTAATGGATGGGTTGGCTAGGGCAGACACAGGACCTGAAGCTGGTACATTCTGGCCAACAGGAAGGTTCCCCTGTCATGGCACAATTCTTTCTAGGCCATTTATGGCCAGTTTTTGGCTCTTTGGCACCTCCTAATTTGTCCAAATCTGGAGCAGAAAATCCAGCCTTACATGTCAGACTATAACTCTCTTTTAAAGTTTGAAGATCCACAAAAGATCAGAAACAGGGGACTATTTTTGTGTGACAAGCTGATATGGTAGCATATCAGTTAGATGGCTTTGACATGAATGTCAATCATGAGGCCACTTTTGCAACAAGTTACAAAGCTTCTTGGTGCACAAATCACAGGATCCTTTGTATCTTTGTTTTCAGTACTGCAAACAGGCTTTAGAAGTGACTTCTTGTCCAGTTAAGCCTCACAGAAGGAATCTGTAAATGCTAGTTTCTCAAAGAAACAAATCAATGAGATCTGATAGCTGTAACTGTCAGAATAATAATGGAACTGGTAGCTTTCATTACAACTACATCCAAAATCCAGGGAGTTTCATGTGCTCAGATAGAAGGGAACAGATTCTCAGAATCATAGAAATGTAGAGAGTTAGAAGGGACCTTGAGATGTTATCAAATTTCAGCCACACAGGCTGATGCAGCACCAAGTAAATCTAGACTATCCCTGACAGGTGTTAGTCCAACCAGTTTTTAAAATCCTTCAGTGATGAGAATTCCACAACCTCCCTCGGAAGCCTATTCCAGAGCTTAACTATCCTTATAGCTGGAAAGCTTTTCCTAATATCTAACCTAAATCTCATTGCTGCAGATTAAGCCCATTACTTATGGTCCTACCTTCAGTGGACATGGAGAACAATTGATCACCTTTATAATAGCCCTTAACATATTTGAAGGCTGTTATTGGGTTCCCCCCAAGTCTTCTTTTCTCAAGGCTAAAAAGATATCCAGTTTTTCTAATCTTTCCTCATAGGTCAGGTTTTCTAAATTTAATTATTTTTGTTGTTCTCCACCGGACTCTCCAATTTGTCCATATCTTTTCTAAAGTGTGGCACCCAGAACTGGACACTGTCCTCGCCAGTGGTGAGTAGAGTAGGACAATTACCTCCCATGTCTTACATGTGTCACTCATGTTAATACACCCAAGAATATTAGTTTTGTCACAACTGCATCACATTAACTCATTCAATTTGTTATCCACTATAAACCCCCAGACCTTTTCCAGCAGTACTGTCACCTAGCCAGTTACTCCCCATTTTGTAGCTGTACATTTGATTTTTCCTTCTTAAGTGTAGTACTTTGAACTTGTCTTGATTGAATTTCATCTTGTAGATTTCAGACCAATTCTCTGTGTCACACTTGTTTTGAATTCTAATCTTGTCCTGCAAAGTGCTTCCAATCCCCCCCACCAGCTTGGTGTTACCCACAGATTTTGTAAATGCACTCTGATGGGTTGGATAAAAAAACCCTTTGGGACTGCCACCTGATGTGCCTAGACTACCTCTGAGCCCATTTCCCCTGCCAGCTTGGGACTTCAGTACCTTGCCTTGTTTGAGCCAGACATACTTGCCTGCTGCAAACACAGATCCAAGTCTGAACCACATCCCCCACAAGCTGCAGACTTAACTGAAAAGAGCTTAAGTGCTCCTGTCTCCAGCACTCAGATACTCAGCTCCCAATAGGGTCCAAACCCCAAATAAATCCGTTTTACCCTGTATAAAGCTCATATAGAGTAAACTCAAATTGTTCACCCTCTATAATAGAAAGATATGCACAACTGTTCCCCCACACCCACCCCAGGTATTAATACTTACTCTGGGCTAGTCTGTCAAAGAAGCTTATTGGAACATCTGAGGGTGAGACTTACTTGCATTTAGTTTCCTACAAAAAATAGGATTTAAGTGGTTCCAAGTAATAACAAGCAGAACAAAGTAAATTACCAATCAAATAAAACACACAAAAAAGTCTAAGCCTAATACAGTAGGAAACTAAATGCAAGTAAATCTCACCCTCAGATGTTCCAATAAGCTTCTTTGACAGACTAGCCTTCTAGTCTGGGTTCAATCATCACTCATACCCCTATAGTTACTGGCCTTTGTTCCAGTTTCTTACAGGCATCATTTGGGGTGGAGCCAGCTGAAGACAAATGGAGAGGTTTTCCAGGGGCTTATATAGTCTCTTTCTTGTGGGTGAAAACCCCTCTCTCCCCTGTGTAGAATTACAGCTACAAAATGGAGTTTTGGAGTCACATGGGCAAGTTACATGTCCATGCAGGACTCAGTTCTTTACAGGCCAACACCACTGTCCACATGCTAGTTTGAATGGTCCCAGGAAAGCACAGATGTGGATGGACGTCTATCAAGGTCCACTGTTAGCCAAATACTCTCAATTACTTGAATAATCCCTTCACACTATGTTGGCCAGATTTGCCTTAGGTGTTTCCTACAGCAAACACTTTAAATACAAGCATAGAGCCAAAGCTCATAACTTCAGATATAAAAATGCTACATGCATATGAATAGGATGAATACATTAAGTGGAACATAACCTTTGCAAAGATATGTTACCTGGCATATGTAGCATAAAACATTCCATTTGTCATATTTCCATTCATAAGCATATTTCTATAAAGCATTATGGGGTGCAATGTCACACACTCTTCACTCCATTATCCAAGTCATTAATGAAAATATTGACTAGTACCAGATCCAGGACTGACCACTGTGGGTTAGTCCTACTGGACCCAGGACTGAGAGCCCACTAGATATACCCTCCCTCCAGTTTGACAGCGACTCATTGATAACTACACTTTGAGTATGGTCTTTCAACCAATTGTGCACTCGCCTTATACCAAGGTAATCTAGACCACATTTTCCTAGTTTATCTATGAGAATGTCATGTGGGACTGTGTCAAAAGCCTTACGAAAAATAAGCTACATCACAGCTACAACTTTTCCCCTCCGATCCACTAGGTCAGTAATTCTATCAAAGAACAAAGTTAGGTTGGTTTGGCATGATTTGTCCTTGATGCATTCATGCCGGCTCTTCCTTATAACCTAGTTATCCTCTAGGTGCTTACAAACTCATTGTTTAATAATTTGTTCTAGTATCTTTCCAGGCATTAATGTTATATATTCCCTGGGTCCTCCTTGTTCCCCATTTTAAATATAGGTATTATGGTTGCCCTTCTCCAATCTTCTGGGACCTCATTCATCCTCCAAGACTTCTCAAATATAGTTGCTAATCCAAGATTGCTTCAGCTAGTTCCTTAAATATTCTAGGATGAATTTTATCTGGTACTATTGATATGAATACCTCCAATCTAAATATTTTTAATCTTTTCTTTCCCTATTTTGACTTGCATTCCTTTTCCCTTGTTGTTAATATTAGTTGTGTTGAGTATCTGGTCATCATTCACCTTTTTAGTGAAGGCTGAATCAAAATAGGTATTAAACACCTGAGCTTTCTTGATGTCAATTATTAGCTCCCCTTCCCTGCTAAATACAGGGCCTACACTTTCCTTCATCTTTCTCTGGCTCCTAATGCATTTAAAGAATCTCTTATTGCTTTTCATGTCCCTTGATAGGCTAAAGCACAAAATGAGTCCCACCTTTCTGATTTTGTCCCTACGTTCTTGTGCTATTCTTTTGTACTCCTCCTCAACAGTTCATCCACGATTCCGCTTTTTGTAGGATTTCTTTTTGATTTTCAGGTCATTAAAGAGCTCCAGATAGAGCAGTATTGGCCTCTTATTCTTCCTGTCCTCCCTTCACATCCAGTTAGTTTGCAGCTGTGCCTTTAATACTGTCTATGTGAGGAACTGGCAGTTCTCATGAACTCCTTTATCCCTTAGATTCTCTTTCCATGGCACCTTAGCCATTAGTTCCGAGTTTATTAAAGTCTGCTTTTTTGACATCAGTTGTCCTTATGCTGCTGGTCTCACTCCTTCCTTTCCTTAAAATCATTAAATCTGTCACTTCATGATCACTTTCACCCATATTGCCTTCCGCCTTCAGATCCACAACCAATTCCTCCCTCTTGGTCAGAATCAAGTCTTAAATGACTGTGCCTGATTACTTCCTCCACTTTCTGAAATAAAAAGTTGTCCCAATGCATTCCAGGAAGTTTACTGGAATTTTTTTGTTTTGCCATATTACTTTTCCAATAGATGTCTGATTAGTTAAAGTCCTCCATTACTGCTAGGTCTTGTGTTTTGGATATTTCTGTTATCTGTTCTAGGAATGGCTCATCCACCTCTTCCTCACGAGTTGGTGGTCTACAGTAGATCCTTTCCATTTTGTTACCTCTTCCCCCTTTGATTGGTTTGCCTCTCACCTCCTTCTGGACCTCAGAACAAGTTAAGTTTTGATGTATAGCTCAAGATCTCCTCCCATTTTTCCCTGCCTGTGCTTCCTGAAGAAGCTACATCCCCTTTTCCAGTCATGAGATGTATCCTATCTAGTCTTGGGCTGCCAATTAAATCATAATTTAGCTTGAATACAAAGACTTCCAGTTTTTCCCTATTTATTCCCCCTACTCCTTGCATTTGTGTACAGACATCTAAAATGTTGAACAAATTCCACCACTGGTTTCTCTCATGTTGCTCCTACTGCAGCTCTGAGCACCGTACAGCTGGATTTCTTCTCCCTCCCCGGCATCCACCCACCTCTGCCGCTTGGCACATGGGAGAGTGGAATGAGATGTCCACCTACTCGCCACCACTAAGAGAGCCGGCAGAGGAAGCAGAGGCTGTGCAGCCCTTGCATTCTGCACAGGGCCCAGATACAAGATCCAGGGAATCCTAACATGCCCATCTGTCTCCCGTATTCCCCTCCATGGCTAGGTTAGTGATTATCCAGCCCCAAATACTTAGTTACTCTAATTGGACAATATCCTAGCCTTGATCTACATAATGAGCAGGTAATCCCTGATGAATTGAGGGTAGTATTCAGCACTATCTTTGCTGCCTATCTACAGATCCTATTTTAAAAAAGTGTAATTCTGCCTTCCTTACAGGATAAATTTGACACCCCGGTGTAGAGCAAGCAGCATATAGGTTAGTGAAACAAAGTGCTTGAGGTTTTGGTGGATAATTCCCTCTCTGTGTGAATTCCAAGGATGTTTCTATGCAGAGGAAAAAGTAGTGAAATGTAAATTTTAATAGGAAGATGGAAAGGGAATGAACATCTGTCACTTATCTAATTAGTAACTGGATAGGACTGTTATTCCAGTGATGTACAGCTGAAAAGCCCTTGTTATTAGAGGAAGAAATGTGTGCATATGTTGAAGAATGCAGTTTGATCATGAAAGATTTTAGAAAAATTGGTCCTTTTCTTCTGAAAACATCTGCAGTGTAAGTAAAAGTAGCATATATTTAACTAACTAGCTGGGGAAGCTGATAATATACAGCACACCTGAGATCTTCACTGGAAAAGCTAATGTTTCCTGAGGCACAGACCGCATTAGAAGCAAAGGGAGCAAACTCAGGCTGCCTCTTCTCTGAATGTGAGCGTGTATATAGGAGGGAGAAAGAGAGAGAGAGAGACACACACACGGCGAGCAACAAGGATGAAGTGCTGCTTCCTGCTCTCTAAAACCCACAGAGTTTATAGGGTCAAAATTCACCACTTTCCGTTGGGACTAGAGTAGGTCCTTAACACTGCACTACAGTATCTGAGAACCCCTTGATGAACACATCCTGTGCACTGACTCCATACAGGGTGGGTTACCGGGGGAGAAGGTGCAGCGTTCAGTGACTTGCACAATACTCGTGAGAAAGGAAAAGCAGCTGCTATGCCAGCCCACAATTTGATGTGCAGGAAGGAGGGGCTTTGTGCAGTTTTGTGGCATACCTCCACATTGGGGAGTGCAGCTGCATTTTGTCTCAAAGCCCCAGCAGGACACTGGCTCAAGTTTCATTCATTTTGCAGGTCACATGCAGCGAGTACAATGGAGGAGATGTTACAGATTGGAGTCTGCTGTCCAAACGCATGGGAAGAACGTTTTACCATGTTCATTTCCTGCCTCAGCTTTTGACATTTAGATTATTCCAGAGGTAGAATTAATCTGTACAGGGAAGGAGCAGAATCTTCCTGAGCAGCTGGATTATGGGTTCAGAACAACACTCCATTTGCAGTGCTCACTGTGTGGTTTTTTTTAATAGAAAAACCAGCGTCAGGCCTGAATTGGGGAGTCAGGCAACAAAAACCCATTGCAACTGAATGGGGATTGATATTAGTTTTTTAAAAAATGCATTAAAAACAGACAGACACTTTGCAGATATATTTTGGTTTCCTTCCACTCAATGCAGTTTGGAGAGTGTGGCATATTACAGGGCAAAAGATGGAAGTATTAGGCAGATAGTCATTGCCTTTGAAATGTCTCCCATGCAAAATAATAAAAAAGCAAAAGTCAAATGGGTTGGGATCCCATTGACTTCCATTAGCTAAATATTGCTTTTCAAAAAGTTTGTGTGTCTTTTGTACTCATTCACTTCATTACACTCCAGGAGCTGCTGCCATCCCTACCACCCAGGAGCCATTTCCATCATTCAATGGATGAACATCTAAAAAAAAGGAATTTTAGAAGAAAATTCCCTAACTCGGATCAAAACAAAATCCTTCCCCCCCGAGTCAGCATCTTCTTCCACTGACACCTGGGAAGAAAGCTAGGCCTTGTGGCCTACTCTGAAAGTCATTATATCCAGGCTCTATTGGACCAAAAGGGAGAGAAGGATTCCAAAGTCATGGCTCCCTCACGGAGCATGTCCGGCCACCTGTCACGGCAAAACTAAAGCCCTTGCACTGCACCTAAATATTACTGGGGAGATACAGAAATGCAGATCATGAAGCAGAAGCATAACTTACTCCCTGCGAGACCCATCACCAGGCAAGCAGGTTATTGTGTCCTGCACTGGCTGATGTTTCCCAATGGCCTTTGGCTGCAACCCTCACTAGTACAGCACACTGAAGTGCTCCAGACTCAAACCCTGTGGCAACATCTGCATTCAAAAAAAACAAACAAAAAAAGTTACAACCTTATAGCCAAGCTTATGTGTGTCGGTGAGGGGTGTGTGGAATGGCACTTTTGGCCACCGCTGCTACCTGAGCATCTACCTAGTAAGACACTCCAGGATCTGCATCTGTGACAAAGGGCAGGCAAGCTGCCTCCACTCAAGAGCAGATATCTTCTCTGCCATTTCTTCTAGCCTCCCAGCTTACTAACATACCTCAGTCTTGGTCAGATACTATTTAAATCCAGATCATCCAAGGCAGTTCACAAGTAATGGCTCAGAGTTTTAATTTACTGTTTGTTTACTACACTGTCAATCATTATGAGAAGGCATAATACTGAAATGTCAGACATTGCTTTTGTTCATTTGCTAATTGCTGAACCACTTCAAAATCTCCTTAGCAATGTGTTTTACAGCTGCTTAACTAAAGATTACTACATATACATTGATAATTTAATGTATTTCCCCTATTTTCTTCAGATACCAGAGTAATCAAGACAATACTTTCAAGATGAATTGGCATTTAAAATTAATCTTGAATCAGTAATAAGAAGGAAGAGATAAAGAAAGAATTGCTTTCCAGCTCCTCTAATGTGACCAAGCAAATACTTCAGAGCCCTGAAATGCTTTGGATTCTTAGCAGCCCGTCAAAATGATCATTTTGCCAAGATTGTTATTTGCTGAAATCGAGACATAATTATGGTCAGTGGGACTTCTAATCTTGAAAGACCTTAGCTTTAATTCTTTATGCTATCAATCTCTCTCGGGATTTTCTTCATGTTACATTTGGAGTGATTAACTGTAAGTGGGGAATAGGTCCATAGAATTACATGCTAGCTAAACTGGGACAGGGGAGGATTACTTCATTACCCCAGTAAGAAACATAGGTCTTCAGTGTTCATGTTAACCTCTTGTGTGCTGCAGTACAGTGCAATGCTAGCACCAAGTCAATTTCAGATTGCATTACAAATTCAGAGAGTACATGAGCACATGGCTGATGCTCTCAGAAATTATTCTCCCATAAGCTTTGTCTACAATTGTGTCACTGGCGTCTGGAATGGGTCACAGCTGAGAGAGCCAATTTCAGGTCAGACTGCCAACACTGGGCAGACACTCCCAAACTGGTGGTATATTCTACAATTAGATTAACCAGGCCAGCAACAAATGTGTGCTCCTGGATCACTATACTAGCTCACCAGGAAGCCACTGGCAGTCCCCTTGGGCACCCCAGCCTATATAACCACCCAAACAAACTGGATTTCTGTGGGGAAAGGTTATTAAAAACAAAAAAACACCACACGTTAGGTTCTTCCAATCTCAAAGAATTGGTCACTCATCCCAGGACCAGATGCTCAGGATCTCATTAAAGACGACGCTGCCAATTACTTCAGTAACTAAAGTTTATTAGCTAAGAAAAGAAATTAGAGAGTTATTCAGAGGTTAAAGCAGGTAAGTTACATTACAGGTGAATTAAAGCTTGTATATCCAAAATGCTAACAGGGATGTTGTATCTGTTAGGGTGTTTTTACATCTCTCTGGGTTTGCCCAAGTAGTATTGGGGACCTCAATCCTTGGTTCAAAGTTTTCCTTGTCAAAGTTTATCAGTCCAGAGATGTTGTAGGAAAGAAGAAAGAGGTAAGAGGATGCCTTTTCTTCTTGTGTTTTATATCTTGGCCCCTCGTCTTCTGGAAAAATCCTGGCTGTATTATGGAGTTAAGCAGCCTCTTGAGGTATGTGCTCTGCCACCAGTTTTTCATATGAATTGCAAGTTTTGCTTGCACCTTGTGTGCGCACTACGTGCTGTTTAGGGTGTCTCCTGAAATGATACAGAGGCTCATGTTCACAGCTCCTTTTGTTATTCCTGAAGGGCTAACCTGGGGGCATTTCCCAGACCCACAAGTTTGAATTACAAACACAAACACACAGCAAACTTTCCTAACTCCATATGCAATGTTGATGCATACATTATAACAAGATAATACACAACAGCTAACTTTGCCAATGATACCTTCCAAGGTGTACTTTATACAAGATATTAGTGTAGACAGTCACCTTCCCTTTTATACAGCATCACAACTAATATATTTTGATCAGTGTCCCTCTGTTGAATTAGCATCGGCCCAACTCCCCCAGAGGGAGAGCAAGAGGGGCTTGGGCATTTTTACCATATCACGTAGACCTGCTGACAGAAAATGGCGGTGTGATCACCTTTAAACTGTTGGAAATAATTCTGTGCATGGTGGTGATGGGCATTACAGGCTTTCTAGAGGGTCCAAACTATGGTCAGCAGACCACATTTCTCCAGTGTAGAGAATGCATGTGGTGGGAAGACCAGCTATGGTATTATGATACTATGATGCCCTGAGGAAAGCTGTTAGCAGCAAGGTCCTGAACCCAGGACCTCTGGATCCAAGACCATGAAACTCTACTGCTTGAGCCAACGCACCAGGTCTGTTAGTTCAAACTAAAGCAGACTCAAATCCCTAGGCAGTTCCTTGAGGGATAGATTACAGTATGTCAATATAAAAATCTATTAAAGGTTGAGATGTTACAGGTCCTGTGAAAAGTATGTTACTTAGCCTCCAAAATTGGGCTGTAACCCACATGCTACCGGCTATGCACGGGACTGGTGTGATGCTCCTGCTTATTAATGGAAACCACTGCCCTAGGAGACAGCAGCTCCAAGTTACAGCACCAGGAATACTTGATAACATTTTAGGTAGAGAGGTTTAACAAAAAACAAAAAACCTTGAAGTTTAAATCTGAGTCCCTTTGAATTGGGGGTAGGGAAAAGCAAAGAAAAAAAAAAGCAGCTTTGGAACCAGTGTGAATCCAAATCCTCAGTTCTTGACAAATCCCTACAGTTGGTTCCGAGTCAACTCCAGAATGGAGAATGGCCCTCCTTTTTGGTTTGCCTTCTGCTTGTGTCAAACTTTGGCATGTGATGGCAAAAATTATATCATGAGATCACCTGATCTAGCAAGACATCTACCATATTGTGCTGAAATATCCCTGGAACTGTTATTGCAAGATTTCAGTGTTCTCTAATGAACATTTGAATGCTTACCCTATGGCTGTATAGCCTAACGCTAATCTGGACATCTCCTTCTCAGACCACCTCTGTTTTTTTCCTAGTTTCTGAAAGTACCATCTTTTCTTATGTTTCTAGGAGCACCCAAGATGTACAAGGTATTGTACAAACATTAAGATTGTTAAGAGTGGGCACCCTGTAGTTTACAAACTCAAAAAACCAAATCAATAACATCTTTCTGAAGGCAACACCTCTGAAAGGACAGCCTATAACAGTTATATATAATGTATATTACAGAGTCATCCTTACAGATTTTAAATCAGAGAGAAAAAGGGCTAGGATAGTGAAGTGGACTAAAGTACTAACCTAAGTTTTGCACACCCGAGTTAAAACAAGAGCTAGACCATAAGCAAAATTAATGGGCTGCTCTCAATCTAGCTTAGGTAGAAACCTAATATTACAAAAAAAAAAAAAAAAGATGACCACAAACAGATAGAGAAACATTGTACATAGGGCAATTGGAATCTGTTTGATGAATGCTTTCTAACAATAGCAAGGGACCTTATTTATTTTTGGAAAATCTTACACTCTCTCTGACTACATTATCTCTTGTACTAGTGCTATCAATATTTCACTTTAATATATGCTAGAAACCACATTAATGTAAAAATATTTTTACTCATGCCACCCCTTAATTTAAGTGGTTGCATTAACTAGCAATTGTAAAATTGTATTCTAATTTTTATTTTTTTTAAAAAGGTATTTTGTCCTCTACTCTTGAGTGTTTGCAATGTGCAAAGCACCACATTGATCTGATATTGATCAGTGTTAAATTATGAAACCCACCAGGTAGAGATCTTCGATGTACATATAATTTAATAGCTGCTACAAGTGTGAGACAGTATGAAGATCCCCATCTTGGCGATCATGCAGTAGAATAATCAATACTAAATATTACCATCAAAAATATGCCAGTGAGGTGTATTTGGTAACTATTTTGTACATGCAGAAATTTTCTATTTATTTCTGGGATGAAGGACAGAGATTTTGCAGATCTCTCTGTTTCAATCCAGATACAAAATTAATTTCACCAAGGGGGTAAGCTATAAGATCAATACCCTGTAGTTTCCATTTTTTTGGGGGGGTGGGGAGGCGGGAGGGGAGATAAAATTGTTACATTTTACTTTAAAAACATTAGGCGCTTGAGACCCTAGCTACAGTACAGAGTGAAATACCTCACACCTACAGCAGAGATGGTTCACTTTTAGTAGGCAAGTTGTGATCAGTCAAAATACGTAGAAGACTGCATTATGTATGCCTGCACTGAACTGCATTTACCCTGAGAAAAAAAGGACTTCACATTCCAGTGCTATGGATCATTAATTTGACTACATACATTTTCCTCTCCTATGCCCCATTGCACCACCCGAACTTCCAGGATTTTTCCACTTGCTTGTTTAGTGTGTGATGTTATTTTTGTAAATCTTAGTGATTTTGTTAACAAAAAATGTTTTGGACTATTGGTGAACTTTGCTGTTTACAGTAGGAAGAATATTTATTACCCAGCAGGTGCTTTGGAGGGGATTCCATTGTTTGGTGGGACAAAGTAGCAAATGGAAAGTATAGTGTTCATTAAAATGGACTGCACAACCAAGAATCAAACTCTGCCTCGCTTGTGCAGAGACTGATTTTCCCATTTCTGCTACATTGAGCTTATCATGAGAGAGCGTGCATACAGCTGCATCTAGGATAGTCAGATTCCAAACCCAGAGCAGATTAAATGTCTCTAACTTAGAAATTCTCTTTTTCCTTCCAAGTGACAGGAATAAAACATATTATCTATGACACTGCTTCTCATCATTAAAAACCTCGGAGCACAATTAATTTTTTCCCCAGTAAAACCGCATCAGATCTGCTGTTTTCAAACAGCCCACTCACATATCTATTGATTCTTTGGAGTTTAGAAATAAAATACAACTTTTTTGTCCTTGAACCCGGGTAAATGAATCCAATCTGCCTCTTATAAAGGGGTCAATAATTCACTACTTTAGTCTTAACACCATTTATTGTAGCCTTTGCATATATCTAGCTATCACAAGCTGTCCAAGAGAGTCCTACTGTGAAAAACAAGTATCTATATGATCAGAATGTCTCTGGGCACAGGCCCAGGTCTAATGCATTTGAGACAGTTCATGAAGGTCTGCACTAAAAGAGAAGATGTCCTCCAAGGCATTGATACACTGGGTGAGCTCATTAAGTCAATTAAAAACAGACAAAGGGACATCCTTAGCTAAGAGCAAGACAATTGGAAAGCCATGAGCAAGGAGCCAGTGTAGATATGGAAATAAAGAGAAGCAGCAGAATGCAACGAAACTGCAGCTGAATAGGAAAAAAAAAAACAGAAACCAGCTTGATGGCTGTAGAGACAGCATTGAAGAGAACAGTGGGAGTAAGGGATAGGGTTTTCCACTGAAGAGCTGTTTTGACTGGGAAGGGTCCTGTGATAGATGTGGGGTGCTTGATCGTGAATATGCATCTGTACCACATTCTAGGATCCCATTATTTTGGGGGCCCTAGATGTCGCTATTTAAAAACATCCCACCCTTCTAGGAGTCCAGGGGCTAATTAGATCCCTGGAAAATGGAGGATTCAGAGTACTCGAACACGAGAAGTAGGGTTCTATCATGGGACTAGAAATTGTCTAAGACAGAAAAAGAGTAGGAATAAGTTATCAGTTTTCAACATGGCAAAAGGTTAGTAGTATAAGGTACCATAAGGTTCCATTGCAGGACCACTATTTATCCACTAATCATTAGTTATCTGGGGAGTGGGATGAACAGCAAAATGTCAAAAATTGCAGATGGCACAAAAAACTCTTTAGCTTAGTCAAGACAAGAGAAGATTATGAGACGCTCAAGTGGAATCTGACAGACTAATGGAACACAATATTGACAAATGCAAGGTAATGCACATGGGAAGAAATAGAGAATACATGGCTGGGTTCTAAAGTGACTAAAACCTCTCCTCAGTGCGCAGTATCAGTTTAAAGAAAAAAAGGAGCTGCAGATAGATAGTCGCCACTTCTGAAAATTGGGTAACTGGACTAGAGGATTATATAAGGGATTTTGGAACTCCCACTAGGACCAACTCATTTTAGTCACGGTCTTTGGGAGAGTGACTTCCTTTACATATTCTCTGCCATTGCAAATGGGGAAACCCCAATATGATTTGACGCTTCCCTGCCACTAACATATACCCCACCTCCTCCCCGCCGCACATATCCACACACAGCTGGACCCATCATTTGTAAGTGGCAAGAGTTAAGTGTAGAAAATCCCCAAATGATTAAATCAGTTGCAAAGCCCCTTTAGAAGACATATGAACACATTATTGAGGAAGGTACAAAAATGGAAGAGAACTGTTTTTATTGCTGTGAAACAGAGGGCTACAGCAGAGTGATACAAACAGCTCACTCACAAAGAGAGGATTCTCTTCCATGGAGAGAGGTGAAAGGCCTACTGTATAACTTAAACATGCCACACATCTCTTAGCATGAATGTTTGCGTTTGTACCTTTATATATTTATATGCTACCCTCTGTTTGTGACACATTGTTATATGACACCACCAGTAAATTGTTTCTTGGGAGGACTGGTGTAGTACTAGATATGAAATGTTTACCAAAAGGGCCAATTAATTTTTGTCCTTTCTTCACAAACAGCTTTTTAGTCTGGTTTGTATCGATAGCTCAGTGCGCTGGAGGGGTACATAAAATCTTTTTTTTTTCTTTTTTTTTTTAAAGGCAGGATAAATATCAAAGGAATATTAAAATGCCTATCATATGGCTAGAGAAAGAAACTAATATGTCCTTCGAAGTGGTTTGCCATATAGCAAGCAGGTAGGTATAATATGGCAATAGACAATAATAAAACCTCTTTGCTCAGTGACACAATCTCCTTCTCCAAAGAGATGGTATCAAGTAGAAAGCTGCCATCATAAGAGTGTAACTGGAAAAGTAAACAAAAACCCAAACAAAAAAAGCAACAAAAAGTCCTGTGGCACCTTATAGACTAAGAAATGTATTGGAGCATGAGCTTTCGTGGGTTGCATCCGAAGAAGTGGGTATTCACCCACGAAAGCTTATGCTCCAGTACCTCTGTTAGTCTATAAGGTGCCACAGGACCCTTTGTTGCTTTTTACAGACCTAAACTAACACGGCTACCCCGCTGATACCAAACAAAAGGTTTAATTTATTGCAGAATCCTCAACCCCTACCTATACAGCAGGGCCAACTGTCTGCTATCAACAAATGGTCATTGAGGAGAATAGCAAACAAGGCCAGGCTGTTCCTTCCTACACAGGTTTTTGGTGAGGTCACTCTATGCTGCTTGTGGACCCACTGACCACATTCTTGCTTGTGTGATACACCCATTTGTTCCCTGAATTCCTACTATCTCCACATCCCAAGGGATAGATCTGCCACAGAGATCACATGGTCTTCATGTCAGAACCACAGGTTCCCCCTGCACAAGCTCTCAGCTGCTCTCCTCCCCATCTCTTGTGCAGAAGAAATGTGTAGTTTCCCCTGTGATAATCCCTATGCATGCATATAAACAGTCTCCTAATTTTCTGGCCAGAGGGAATTATTCAGTTACTTGGTTATTTCATTTCCCACACCTCAAGTCTGTCCTGCTGAAGTTCCCATCTGCCATACCCATTACACCGCACCCAGTACCTGTATCATCTGGGATACCAGCAGTAACTCTTGTAATCAAAAAATACATTTGTTATTCAGCTGCAGTCTACTTAGAGCACTGGGAGCAGGGAAATGCAGCAAAGAGACAGGCAGAATAAGGGTAGCATTGCAGCAGACTAACGTGCTGCTGGATTGTCAGCAGAGTACTTGAATGTTAGATGCATGCGAATCAAAGTGGAAAGTACACCCCTGTGACAAAATGTGTGAATGCTAGAATTTGGGTGCCTGGCATAACAGCTTGTGAAGATATGGTGCAAGCTGTACTGCAGCACAGAGAGTAGCAATGACAAAAGCCAAATGTAGGACACTGGACTATTAGGACAGCGCTTTGCAATCTTTGGGATGCACAGCAGCATTGAGTACGCCAGGGTTTAACTGGCACTCGGAGCTTTCCCATTTCAGCATGAAACTGCCAGCTTTCCTCATACCTGTAGTTCTACTTAAGCCAATATTGGTAGGTCCTCATGTGCCCCGTCACCGGCTTCCTATCAGTTATTGGCAATGTAACCATCACTGGAGTTTGGGCTACAATTCCACAAACATGGCAATGGGAGTGTGTAATAACACAAACTCACTCCATTATGGGCTAGTGCTTGCCAGTAAATGAGAGGCAGAAGGCACTAGCTGATAACAGATAAGGGCCAATGAATTGATACAGTTGCCCAAAGGATGGGGCAGAACTATGTTATGCGTTAGGTAGGCAGGACCTCTCTATCAAATCAAATTATCTTTTGTATGAATAAGTGGTTTGAACTTTGATCATTACCTCAATATTGATTTGTTAGCTCAAGGTTTCTCTAAAGATAACGCTCAAAGTTCAAATCAGTGTCACACAATCAGATTTAAGAACATGCACACTAATTTACATTGAGTGTAACTATCTGCTTAGAAGTAGGAATCAGGACACAGCAAACAACCTCCTCTTTCAAAAGGTCTTATACCCTCATCTCCAGTAATCTGCTGTGCAAGCATCTCTAATCGCTCCCAACCGAATACCAATAAATATGAAGAAAACCATCACTGGCAATTTGATTATTAACAGAAGAATATATTCCTCCTTTCTTGATGTTGGCAATCTCTCATTAATAGTTAAAGTAGAAACAGTCAACACATTTAATGTATAGTTTTCTCTGAATAATTCATTTTAACTAGTCACAATACCCAAAAATCTGATAGAGAGTATATCTGCAGTTTAGTACTGTAAGGCCATTCTTGACTATTATATTTTAAATAAGATACATTTTATTTTCACTGCACTGCCAGCATTGAGTGGGGCTCAGTTCACTACACCTACATAAGAGAATTGTTACACTCCCCAATTGAAGTGCACTAATACCACACATTGAGGGCACTGCTATCAAGAGATACACCACCAAATATCACTGTGAGCCCTCAATCGGCAAGAATGCTATTGAGGGTACTGGGGTGGGGGGGGTTGGACCTTTGTGGGAACTTGCAAGTCTCTTTCATTCAATTACAATTCAAGGCTTACCAGTTTCTTCATAGGCTTTTCCTCTCTCTCTCTCCCTGTCAATTTTTAAGTGAGTTAGCATATTTGTGATTCACACCCCTCCTACTACCCACCCACTGCAGCATATGAACAATGGGAATTCTCCAAATCTTGAATCTTCAAGAATTTGTTTCTCCCGTTACAAGTCCACTACATGTTCTGGAAAACATTGGCTACAGCAGTGCAAAGGTTCCCCAAACTGTCCTCAATTGACTGTCATCACTGACCTAGAGGAAACACTTCTAAGGAAAGGGGTTAGCTCAGTTTCCAAGGCCCATGTGAACCTAAGCTTCTCTACTGACATGTGTCCATTAGGCATTGCACTGAGAACCCCTCAGAATAATCTCACATAGGCCACTGAACTGCCATTATATGCCAACAAGAAGCCTGTGGTCTCTTCTACTGCAAAATGGGCTCTATCATAAAATTTCAGCAGAAAAAATTTGCATCTGCTGCTGCTTGGAGGAGCACCCTTTCAGTCTGCTTACGTCTGGAAGGGGTCTTCCCCTACCCAGCCCTGACACACTCCTTGTTGTTGGAGATATGGCTCCACCCCTCCTGTCCATTACCGCTAGGTGAGTGGGGAAGAACAAGAGAAGCTTGTTCGCAGGAGGATACACACTCACATCCTCCTCCAAAGTTACAGTAGTGGTCAGCATTCTAGCCATCAGCACTGACTGTACCACTCCTCCATAGCAACTGCAAGGTCACAAGCTCCTCACTAAGCACGTGCACATTATCTTGTCTGCAACCATAAGGCTACCATGAACATAGTTACTTAATATAAATTAAAAAACCACCACACATTTCTGCTGCTCCCCCAGTTAAAATGTTATGCCCCCCTCTTCCCCACCCTGTGCCTCCCATACAATCTTCTGGATTAGAAGATGCAATATCCACTGGTAAAGAGGGTGCTTTTGGAAGCAGTACAGATGAAAATTTAAAAAAAATCCCAGGAGTGTGCAAAACTATTAAGCCCAATCAGCAGACAGATGAATTCACTCAGAAGGTCAATAGATATTTTTCTCCCAAGGTTGAGGAGTTCAGGCAAAAGTATAAGAAGCAGCTTGTTCATTTGTCATTTCTGTATTTAGCAAAGTTAAGTTTGGTGGATGGTATAAATTGGGTGGGGAGAGAGGAAGGATTGTACAGTAGCAGGGCACTGGCTGATTCCTTAACCATATTCCAGACATGTATGTAGTGCAATTGTAGTTGTGTCAGTCCCAGGATGTTAGAAAGACAAGGTGGGGGAGGTAATATCTTTGGTTGGACCAACTTCTGTTGGTGAGAGAGACCAGCAGAAGTTGTTCCAACCAAAGATATTACCCTCACTCACCTTGTCCATCTCTTCCAGAGACAGGGCACTATTGAGATACTTTAAGAAATGTAGAGTAAGAAACCAGGAGGGTGCAGGTGGGCAGGGAAGGTATTAGCTGGACTCCAGAAAAATATTCACTTCAACTTAATGCCTCTTAACAAAAGACTTTTTTGTTAGGGAATCTAGATTACAGCGGACATCTGAAAACTGTCAAACTCAATATCGCACACTTGATTGGTGGTAACAGAAATACTGTATCACCAGCATCACAGGCTAGCTATTTTAACTGTGGAAGTGACGTCTCTCCCAATGCATCGCTCTCATCTGCTCGTGTCAGAATGGGAACAGAAGTATACTTGTATCATTTTGGAAGCCAGATACGAGACAGATAGTAGGGCCCCGATTCCAGGCTCTCCTGTGGCCCCTATAACCTGTGTTCGTACAGGGGCTGCAAAACCAGTGGATCACCTCACTCTACCCAGAGGAATCCCCTCTCCCAAGTAAGGGCTTTCCTAGAGTGGCACAAGGCTGGTGGAATGGCCCTCACTGTCTCTTAATATTCTCTGGGGAACAGTTGTGTAGGGCCAGGGGAGGAAGGAGGTATGACTAGTGTGCACAGCTCTGCAGTTATTCTGGACTGGGGGATGCTTCCATAAGAAGCCATTACAGGCAGTGTAATTTACAGCAACCCTGTGATTGTTCTATAGTACACAACAGGGACTGCTCCAATACCCAGCAATTTGCAGAAACCAAGAGGTGCAAAACCACCTTGTCCCACTCTCATCCTAGTCTATGCCTCCTGAATTGCATTTCCTGAGAGGCGCAGCTTAGAATAACGGCTTTCCTATCTATCCACTTCGGTACTTTAGAAAGAGAGCACAAGCGTCAGGAGACTTTGATTGGCATTTTTGACAGAAAAACACTTAATTAGTAGAAACCAAAACACTTTTCCCAGGAAAAAAGTCAGTTTCAACAATTCCTATTTTGGGAAAAAGTTTTAAATTTGCCAGTGTCCCATTTTGATTTTAAAAAAGTAAGGAATGTCATTGTTTCAGTTTGCAAAGATATTTCAAAATTTAAGTTAATTTACAGTATTTAAAAAAAAATTTTAAAGGTTGACACTGAAACATTTCAATTGACCAAATTTTCATTAACTGATGATCCAAAAAATTTCAGAAGTTTCAGTTTTCCATCCTGATAACTTACCCAGGATGGGAAAGCAGTATTCCACCAGGCTCTACTCATTTAGCCCTCAGCTTTATAATATCCAAGCACTTTCCTTAACTGTTATTATCAGTAACAGAAGTCTCACAGACCGTCTCAGTGTGTTTTAAGATACCTTATGCAATCCCTGGATGCTATCTATAAACAGATGGCGGATTCATTTGTACAACCTTTTTGTTACCCTTTAACCAGTACCAACATGGCATAAAGTATATTCTGGCTGACAAGAAGGGAATGGCTTTGCCTTTTCATTACTGTCCAGCTGCCCAGAGTGTAACATAGATCACAGGAATCTAGGATGGTTCATTTATTCAAACAGAAGCATTATAGATAGATTGTCTTTCCCAGTTCATGCATCCATGGCTTCTTAGAACTTCTCCTACTGCTGAAACATCTTCTGCTTTGCACAGAGATTAAGGCATATTAACAGAGGCACAGGAAAACTGTTTATGTATGCCCAAAAAAGGTCTCACTTGGCAATTTGCCATGTCTGTCATTATTTGCGCACTTGCAATTAAAAAGCCATTTGCAATGATGGAATCACAGATCAGAGGCTTAAATGCATAAAAGCAAATATGTTCTACCAAAATTACATAAGTATAAATAAATAAAGAGGTCAAAGTAACCCAATATGTTCCTTAAAGAGGAAGATAAGCCCTCTTCATTCCTACAATAAAATGCGTGTCCAGAACAATGCAACTACTCTACTGGCAAGTAAGCTGTTGGGGGTACTTGTAAAATAAAACTGGGAAGTTGGTGAAACTATATTCTGACAATTACAGCAACCCTAGAAGTTGTGTAGGAACAATAGAAATTCATGCAAATAATGATTTCCCTAAAAAAAAAAATTAATAAAAACAATGACCCAATCACACAGTGATCTTAATTTTGTGTGATTCCTATGTTAGCTTATGTGCCTAGGATAAAATTAACTATATGGTAAGAAGAGCACATGCCACATTGTGTGAAAGTGTGGTTTAAATAATTCCAAACAAACTATGTTCCGGGGGAGGGGGGGAGGAGGAGGAGGAGGAGGAGTGTTTACACCAGTGTTTTTTTTAATTGTTGTTCAGAAAACCTTTTGCTCTGCCAATCTAAGAAGCTTTTTTCTTGGGTTGATTCCAAGTACTGGTAAAGTTGTGCATCACTCAGATTACCTGTGATGTAGAGGGACTTGTGCTTTTAATTATGAGGATGTACTGATTTATTATCTAGAGGCAGCGGTTAAGCATTGGCAAGAATTTCTATCTCCTAAAGCCTGGTTAAAAAAAATTCACAGAGCTAGTACCTGGGTAGAATACACATTTTGATAGGATTAAAAAGGGAGCGGGGCTGTGTGCAGTCTTTCAAATCCTTGTACTCAAAACTAGTTTCCTTTCATGGGAGTAATCCCACTGACTTCACTGGAATTATCTAGGAGTAAAGGGTTAAGGATCGAGTCCTGAGGGTGAGTGAACCCCATGGATTTTTCTGGGGGTTGCAGGATTCTCCACACTAGTTTGAGATCATTAAACATGCTTTCTGGTCATTTGAACTCTTTCCCCACAAATTTATTCAAAAGTAATTTCACCATGCCTCTTCCCCAGAGAAGTACACCTCTACCCTGATATGTGACCCGATATAACATGAATTTGGATATAATGCAGTAAAGCAGCGCTCCAGGGAGGGGGGAGGGGGGTCAGGTAGGGCTGCACGCTCTGGCAAATCAAAGCAAGTTTGATATAACGCGGTTTCACGTATAAACGTGGTAAGATTTTTTGGTTCCCGAGGACAGCGTTCTATCGGGGTAGAGGTGCAATTCAATAAACAAACAAACTAAATAAGTTTCATAGCTAGAGGGAAGTCTTAAGATTAGGACAACATGCCCCAGCCACTCAACTGTGAGGCTAGTAAAAACCGGGTGGCTTCAATGAAGTATATACACATTTTTGCCTCTCCCCCATCATCATTCTACTTTTCCACTCTATGCTTCCTTTAGATGGTGTAAATGACCTCAGGAATAGTGATTTTACTCAGGGAAAGTCATCCCCTGGCTCTTACAGTTGGTGAGATGTCATTCAGTGAATTATGCACCCTTACCAGGGGGACATTTGGAAAATTCCCCATGCATGTTCAGTGGATATCGCCACTCTCTCTCTCTTAAGACTGAAAGACACATGGTGTGAGTGAGGGAGGAGGCTGGAGGCCACCGAGGGATTCCATATCTCTGCCAGAGACAGGGGACATTCCTTCTAGAAGCTCATTTAGCTGCTGCAAATAAGGAGCACACACTGCACTGTGAGCCAAGAAAGAAATATTTATTTTGTTTCCATTGATCGTTAGTAGAAAGCAGTAAATATACCAGCTAATCAACTGTTCATGGCCATCCAGAGAATGCCTCATTGGTCACAGACTTTCAGATCTTAAAAGATGAAAAGACTCAGCTCCCCCCTTTACAGTGTAAGATTGTGACTTACAGCTACATTTTCTAATTTGGAAAATCCCAGGTAACAGGACTTCCACTATGGAAACTAGTCCATAGGCCAAGTCATCTAACCTGTGGTTTTCCTGATATCCAGCCCCTTTTTCCTCTTTTCTTAATTTGGTCCTGATACTCTTAAGTATACTCCCACATACCACACTACATTCCTCCCCCTATCTGGGGATCACACCCTTCAAATATGTTTAGTCTAGGTGTACTGACCCCTCCCTCAGGTAGCAGTACATTTCACTGTCTCACATAGCTACAATTCAAGAGTTATTTAAAGATTCCATTGTGTCGTTTACCATGACCACTCTTACACCCCTCCCATGCTCTTCTCTTTCTCCGCATTGGCAAAGGCAAGACCATGACCCTTCACCCCTTTTCTCCCCTCCCTAGTCCCAAACATTTAAGTACCTTAGCACCACAGTGGCAGTGGTGACCCCTTTCTCATAGCAAGCCTCTGTGTGCGACCCCCACCCTTATAAACTAAAAACACATATATTTAACATCATTATAAATGCTGAAGGCAAAGTGGGGTTTGGGGTGGAGGCTGACAGCTTGCCATCTCCGATGTAATAACCTCGTGACCCCCCCCCCCCCCCGAGGTCAGTTTGAGAATCCCTGCTGTATAGCAATGCACAATTAATGCAAAGGAATGCCCTCTTAAGGTCAGATTTTGCCCGGCTCTCAAAGATTTGTGCCACTCTTATGCACTGAAAACACAAAACCAAAACTGTCTCTTAATGAAAGCGAACAGGAATTTGCAAGCTAAAAGTAACTGATTTGTTTTTGTGTGTTTTCTAAAAGGTCCTATAGTGTGTCAGTACCACACAATCTTTACAACTGTATGTATAGAGTTTATCTGTGAGTTTAAAAAAGTTATTACACTCATTTTATAGATGGGAAATTGAGGCACAGAAACTAAGACCCAGATCTTCAAAGATTTTAGGTTCCTGCTAACTTCCATTGATTTCAAGTTAGATGCGTAAATGCTTTTGAAGGATTGTTGGTAAGTCACTTAAGCCCAGGTCACACAGGAAGTTAATGTTGGAGCAGGGAATTGAACCCAAGTCTCTGGTTAGTGCCTTAACCACTGGATAATCCTTCCTCTGAAAACTAAAAAAAAGTTACATAATTTTTGTCAATCCTACAAGAGATTAGGTGGGACCTTAACCGGTAGCCACTTGCACACAAGGCAAATACTTTTCCATTACACCACCATGCTACTTATTGAATTGCAAAATCACAAGAATCATCGTTTTAATGTGTCCAACCTCACTGTACGACACAGATGAAAGGATTAAGAAAAGAGGCGGCTCATGCTCCATGCTCCAGGGAGCAGGAAATAGCTAAGGGCTTGGCTACACTTACGGTTTGCAGCGCTGGTAGTTTGCAGCGCTGGTCATCCAGCTGTGTAGGAGCAGCGCTGGTGTGTGGCCACACTCACAGCTACCAGCGCTGGTGTGTGGCCACATTTGCAGCATTTCCAGTGCTGTTGGGAGTGATGCATTATGGGCAGCTATCCCAGCATTCAAGTGGCCGCAACGTGCTTTTCAAAAGAGGGGGGTGGAGTGGGGTCTAGTGTGACAGGGAGCGGGGGGGAGAGAGAGAGAGAGAGAGTGGATTTTTGGAGCCAACACTGTGTGTTAGCTTCTTGACTTGAAAAATCAGAACGTTTTTCCGACCCCTTAGTCGGAACTCTTAATTGCAAACAACCTGCAGGCAACACGACTCCCCGCTGTTTCCCTGCCTGCCTCTCATTTGATTGTTTACAGCCAGGTACAGATGATCACAGCAAACAGGAGCTCTGTTTGTTTTTTAGATAGCAGCAGCGGAGGAGCTCCACAGAGCTCGTTCACAACAGGGAGGAGGATCTCATTTGATTGTTCACAGATTGATCACAGCAAACAGGAGCTGATAAGCAGCTCCGGTAGAAACGGAGCTCCGGAGGTTCACAACAAAACAAAGAGAGGCTGCATAACAAAACAAAGGGAGTAATTTAGTTAAAAGCATTCTGGGATATCTCCTTATTCCCTGGAGGCCAATAAAAGCGCTGGTGTGTGTCCACACTTGATGAGCAGCGCTGGATCACCAGCGCTGCAATCGCTACACCCCAACCTGGCCAGGTGTACAGCCAGCGCTGCAGCCAGGGAGTTGCAGCGCTGGATGTGCCTTGCAGGTGTGGACGGTTACTAATTGCAACGCTGGAAAGCCTCTACCAGCGCTGCAACTTGCAAGTGTAGCCAAGCCCTAAGAGTATTTTCCAAGATTGCTCTGTTTTAACCTAAGAACACTGACAGGAAAATGACTTCTGCCTGAGGCAGGCATGCTGTTTGCAGGATCTCTTTAATCACTACTTCATCTCTCAATATTTCACCGTACAAGGGTGTTCCATTCAGAGAACAGCGGTACGTGCCTGGAGAGTGGTTTACAAAATCAAGTTGCACTAAGCCAGCCCAGCAAGGCCACCCAGATTTGGCTGGTACTGTATCTATTTTAGCACTATGTTAATTTACAAAATTGGGTCCTGAGTTATCCTCAGTTTATACCATCTTCTATAGGCACCAAACAAGGTGTAAGGATCCCAGGGCAGAAAATTTCTTTTATCAGCAGCATAATTATGATGATGTACTACTGTAATTAGTCATATTTACAGCATGTGTTTGCACTGAACAAAAAAAGAATTATTGACTCTACATAGGATTTTTGGTATAATCAAATTAAAGAAATTAGCCATCTAGATTTAGAATGCACGGAAAAACAGATCGTACGATCAGTCTATGTTCAGTTTTCCTTACCTGTCTTTCCCTGGCCTACAAGACTCAATAGGATTTAAAAAAAATAAATATTATATATATATTTCAAACTTTTTTTAGTGTCATGAATAGAGAAGCAACACTATAAATAAAAATAAAAAATGCTAAGCTTCCAAAAATTCCAAAATCTGATCTGAAACCCACAAATTCATTGCAATCTCTCCCAAAGCATTTCATGTCTTGGATTTGTCGCCCTTTGAATGATTAACCTCTTAAGCATTTTGGGGGCCTGACCCTCCCCTCCTCATTGTAAAACAGGAGTACTTTGACTGAGGTCAGAGGAGTTGCTACAGTTACAACATTTGCTGTAAGTGAGAGAAAAATCAGACCCTTTACCTGAAATACTGTAGTAGAAAAAGATATTTACACCTTACTGTTCATGCCCTGCATTGGTCTTTCTATTGAATGACTATTCTGCAGGTGTCTCTAGATGAGTCTGCATTGAACGTACCTGCTGGAGATGGTTGGCCACTATACTGGGATGGCCTAAAGACCATCTCATGGATGACTGTGAAACCTCTGTTATCACCCTGGCTGAGATACAAAAATCATGCAACATGTGTTTCTCTAAAGAAGCTCAAAGGATGCATCACTCCTGCATACAACACTGCAAACAAGAGGCAATACATTGATAATGCACGAAACTACATTAGTGCTTCAAAATGAAAATTTCTATAGCCAGCAGTTGGGTAATCACCCATCACCACCTCCTACAAACAGCACTGATTAAACTAGGTCAGAATAGTTCTTAATTTGACTATCTATATTAGGCTATGTAGTGCTGGGGGTGGGGTTCAGAAGACCACAAGTGGCAAACACTCTTTCTTTGGAGCGATGCAGCTGTAATCAGTAAGGGTGAAATTATTTCTCTCTCATTAAATCCAAGCAATCAGACTTAAAAAATGCAGGTAGATGCAAAAGCCATGCCTAGAGCAGAGCCAGGAAGCAGGGCTGCAGATCAGGTTACTAGCACCCACTACTCAAATTTGTAGTACAATTCACATTTTCTCTATACCATTTGGATGATGTGTTTGTGCCACTGTATCCACATAAGCACATGTAAGAGGCCTCTTGTCCCCTTACTAAAACTCAGTGGGGGTGCTTTGGTTGGCTAGCTCCCAGTACCAAAAGAAAGGGGAAGGGTAGATGGGAAATCAGGACCCTGAGACTGACAGTACCCAGGAACAATGGGAGAGGACAATGCTCCAGGTCAGCCTGATTGACAGGGCGGGCAGGCTAATCAGAGAGTCTGGAGGCCAGGGGGGTCCTGTCCTCTGTATAGGACTTGACCCAGTTTTCTCCTTGTTTCCACATGGCGCTATGAATGCCTCCAAACAACAAGAGCAAACAGGGACTGAACAAACTCCCGTAGGCCTGGTAGAACTAATTCACCTGCAACTTATACACATAAACTTTCTAAAGTGACAGTGGTTCTTGGATAAAGAAGCAGAGAGTGTTGGATTAGATGATCTACTGCAGGGTGCCTTCTAGCTCTAAGAAGTCTGGGCCAGATTCTGTCGCCCTTATGCACATTAAGTAATACCTACTGGATAAGTAAAAGGTGGCAGAAGTTGGCCCTCAGTGACTTTGCAATAATGTATGTAACTTTCCAATTTTTTTTAACATCAAACCTTACTAGGATACTTAATGAGCTTAAATAGACATCTTTGAATTGTCATGCTGCTAGTCAAATAGAGATTCAACAAGACACTGAAAATAAATTACTTCAAAGTGCCTTATGAATGAGCAAATTATGTATTTTGTAATAACCTACATTTAGGATTCTGAGATACATCTACCCCTCCTTGTAAGCTTTTATGTCATTCACTAGTCTTATTTCTTCACTAGAGATGACAATTGACATGTATTATTGCAGCAGCAGAAATGGCAGTGCATCCTCTCACACACACGAGTTCTCTAAATGTTAGAGAGCTTTGCTGGTCTATAAATCTCAGATCATTAGCAGCATGGATTAGGAATTAGTAGTATGGGAATAGGAAAAAGTGAATCCATTATGACTTGTTTCAAAGGCACTTAAAACATTAATCCAACAGCTTTTCTTAGGAGGAACTATGAAAGGGGGGTGAAAAAAGAAGCAGAGAATCCCCTAAGAAAAATTCTAATGACATTTAAAAACCCATGATACTGTGTACACACAGGCCCATAATGGCCAGTGACAGATAACGCCTTACATCTGCATAGGACCACATACACAGTGACAAAGTCTGAGTTAAAGGGAGAGTAGATAATAGCAGCCAGAGTAGTGGAAGTAGCTGGAACCAAAAGAGGTGGGTCCAAGGTAGCTCCTGGAATTTCAGTCTTAGAGCAGTTCCAGGCATAGAACTGCCAGCATAGAGAACAAAAGCTACATATGTTTCTCTGGACGGAGAGAAGCCTTTGCAATCTGAATGAGAACTGTCCCCTTAAACCAGGCTGGCAGAGGTAATTGATCTATGGATGGCTGTAACCCTAAGCACACCTATGCTCATACTCCTGAAGTGTTAGCTGTACTAAATATGCTTTGCAAGGCATCCTTTGAAAACTAACCACACCTGTCAATATCATTGTGAAATGTAGGTGAAAATGCCGTACATGGAATTATGATAGTCTCAGATTTTAAAGCATACTATCAGTGAGAAAAAGGTGTTTATCAACTCCCCCGGACATGCCTGGTTTAAACAGGTTTTCTCCAGATAAATGAAAGAAGGCCAACACCTCAAACCAGTAGTGGTCAAATCTTAATCAAGATAGTCTCCTGTCCTCTCCTGGGGAATCAAGCTGATGCTGGAAACAAAGGCAGACCTTGAGACACAAGGACATGTAAAGACTAAGTTATCCTTCAGTTGAAGAGAGAAGTGATTCCACACCTTGGAATCTCTGTGTATGCTCACTAAGAATGAGCCAGCTATTGCTGGAAAGCAAAGATTTCTCAAGGACGTTTCCTCACCAAAGTCTGCAATTTGTAAAGTTGTGTTTTCTAATGGATAAAACCTATGGTTACTTTTATTTTTTGTAACCATTTCTATCTTTATTCCTTCTACTCGGTATCATTTAACAAAAGAACAGAGGTTAATAGACTTGTTTAATTTTTACTATAAATGAACTCAGTGCTGTGTTTACTCACTCAATCAAGTTAATAAGCTGTAATGTATTGACTAAAAAAAGAGCAGAAAACTTAATATCTTCTGTGAACACATGGTGGTAAGTACAGTGTGTTAGAGAGCCATATCTTTGAGGAGCTCAGGGGCTGAGTTCACTGATTGTTACCTGTAGTGTCCTGAGGTGGTTGCTGGTAAGACAGACAGACTGGTGTGGCAGGGAGCTGATGTTCAGTCTAATTTCCAGCAAAGCTCACTCTTGCTGAGCTAGGGAGGTAACAGCGGCTCACAACTCTAGGTATGTGCAGCAGTGTGTTGCAACGGTGTGCCAAAAAGCACGTTCATATTCTCCCTCAACTAAACTCTCACCCCTCTGCTCTGTTTGTCACTCTGATTCTGCACCACTGAAGTCAACAGAAATTGTGTCTTGGGAACTGACTTGAGTTGTGTAATGTTTTCTGGCACAGCCCCACCCCTGCCCCAAATGTGAACCCAGTGAGATTGAGTTTGCCCATCTCTGCTTATTTTACAAGAAAAAGGATTTGTAAACTCAAACAAGTCCCTTTGCTGCCCCTACAAAAATATAGCTGAGAAGATTTGCCAAACCTCTGATTCCCTAATGTATGTGATGCTAGCAGAGAAGTGCTCAAGCTGAAGAGCTCAGCTCCAGAGTTGCTCAACATTCTGGAGAGTTCAGGTTCAGGACAATTTCTAAATCTTAGGATAGGTATGAAATAATCCAAATCAGAAAAGTATTCCATAGATTCCCATTCAAATTTGTAAAACAATCTAATTCCTGCATTTATCCATTCTGTATTCCAATACTCATTCCAACCAACCAGTTACTAATGCGATAACTGGAAGCTGAAAGCAGACTGATTTATACTGTCTAATTGGTAACCCCGTATTTCATTTAAAACAAGTGAAGTTTTATTGGCCATGTAGCGCTGATATAGTCAGGAGGAGGAGGGATGAGGTCAATAGCCAAACATTTAATTAATTAGGTGTTAGCAAAAACATTTAATTGATTTACAGTGAAATTCAATATATGAACACAGTGCTATTACTAAAGCTATCAGGTTCCCCACCAGACTTCAGTGGGCTCTGTCAGGAGCGTCATTGACAAGATTATTAATTAGCATGGGTCTGTCAGTGTCCACTGTTCCAATTTAAGTCATTTGTTTTCCCGTCATGCTGTGTACTGTACACTGTCAGGCCACTAAAAGCAGCATTAATATGCTTATCAGAATGGCTTCTGGAGGTCAGCTTTAATTATTACAGATGAAACTTCCTGAACATCAAATAAACCAAAATGATTAAAATGTGCTGAATCAGTAATTCTGATAGAAAAGTTTTAAAAGATTCAATACATTATTGTCAAGGATCATAATGCTTCATCTCAACAGGAAACATCTTAGGGCAAGATATTCACAACATGTATAACACAGATTTTTCAGAAAACATGCTATAGCTTTTGAGGTATGTGGAGAACATAATACCTTGACAGCCTTGAGTTCCCTTTAAGATTCTTCAAGGATAGCAATTTTTCATTGTGCCCAAAGTACTTTTATCGCCAATTGTTCCCACTAAGAAACTGAACATGACAAATGAAATGAACCAAAGACCACCTGTACAGCTGACTACAGTTGAGCACAAATGACTAAATGCAAAGTCAGTCACACATCTTTAAAAGTTTATGAAATTAAAACATTAAAGATTTGAATTATTTATTCTTCTTTTTTCATCTAAACTGAACAATTTCTAGACCAAAGGAGGAATAGAGAAGATAGCTGAATTGTTGCCTCTCTTAGTACCATGCCCTTTATTTATACTGGAATGAAGACTAGATTGATAATGAAAACCAAAATGCACAGATAGCCAATCTCAGCTTCCAGCAAATAAAGTGCAGCAAATAATATAGGATTAAACAATAAGAATAAATTGGCCACAAATCAAATACTCTCTGTACTGCTATAGAATATTAAAAGGCAATCTCCTGTTTATTTTACAACTGTGCTGTGATTTAAGCATTCATTATCTCTTGTAATAATTTGACAAAAATCATTTAAAAAACACATTTTGAATGGTTTCTTGCAAATGAAGTTGACAAGCATCAAAGTAAGAATGCTCTTGGTGCTGTTTCAACTCATACTTGCGGAGCTGCTTAACTAGCAGAAAGAACCACTGAAAGTTCAATTCTAAACAATATAGGTATGTCAGCATTAGTGCCCTCTTGTGTGTAATAGGATGTCAAGCTCAAATCACCAAAAGCCTTCCTAGGTTCAGTTAAGCATTTGGTTGAGGATTACATGGGTTCTTTTATGGGTTCATTAGTCTAGTTACTACAAAGAGCAAAACTCCAGGATATCAAAAGCCACATTTTTATCAGTCAAAAAAATTGAAACTGAGAATGCAATTTTTTTTTTTAAAGATACATCATGTATTAGACTTAAGGAACCCAATGTGGTAAAATATTTAGGCCAAGATCTTAGTAGGATTAAAGAAAGATTCTTATCAACTACATTAGTTTTTAATATCAAAAGTACATTATAAATGTTCATTAAAAAAGTTACAAAGAGTGATAAACCCTCATATGTCAGAGCACAAGCCATCCAACAACTTACAGTGGTTCAGAAGACACTTCTCATATTGAGAAGTTCTCCATTATTAGCCACTATTAGGTTTCTTGCACTTTCTTGTGAAGTCCTGATACAGAATTGGTCACTCTCAGAGAGGATACTGGATTGGATGGACCATAGCATATGAGGTCATCCTACAGTCCTAAAATCCATCCTAGCAATTTGCTGAAGATAGTAGCTAAAGAGATGAAACTCCCCAAAAAGGAGATTAGCAATAATTATTCAGGATTGTCAATGGTTTGAAGAATTTGAATTCATTTCCATCATACCATGACCCTAAATGTATGTGGTCAACATCTCTCTACAGACAACTAAAATGTTTGTGGAGAAAGAGAGAGTGAAGGAAATAATACATATTGCAGTATCTCAGGATTATATAGGCACATTAGTACTGAGATACTATGATGGTAGACATATTGGAAAAGAAAGGTAAACGGACCATGACAAAGGGCCATGCCAGAGTTTTATTTACAACTCCCATTGATGCCAAACAGATGACTGCATATAGAAAAATAGGATATGGGCCCAGGCCAAAATTTTCCAAAAGTGGCCATTAAGTTGGGTTAATTTTTGGAACCCAGCTTGAAGCATCCAAAAAACTAAGTACCCAATATCAGCAGCAACTTCTGAAAGTTTGGTTATAAGTGTGTGTAGGCCTATTAAATCCAAATCTAAGCTATCCTAGTACCTTAAATGACAGTCTTCAGCTGCAGTCTTACCTAATGCCCACTGACGTCAATAGAAAGCCACCCACTGACTTGAACAAGTTTAAATCAGGCCTCATTTTACTAAGCTAAGCAGGGCCAGACCATGGTTACTATTTAAATTGGAGTCTTCAGTGGGCAGCCTAGCTGATTTGGTAATGGTGTTTCAGCAGATAGTATGCTTACCTTCAGTTGTGAACTAATGTCTCGCTATTGTATTAGTTATTATTGAGTTGTTGGCTTTCAGATAGAACATAAAATTGAAGTTCTGTTCACTTACAATCTTTAAAGATCCCTGGGATTTTTTAATACAAGTTAAGAGTGCTAAACGTTGGCAGTCTTCTCACAGTTCTGATTTGAGGGTTACATCCTACCACCCTAAACTCCTCCTGTATTTTAGGACATATCTGGCATACTTTGTTATATTGGCACATAGGACTTTGCATTTGTAGTATGCATATATTAGATAACACCCTCAATGGTCTAAGTTCCAGCATTTTTCTAGCTTAAAAAAAATTCCCTGCTCAAGTTTTGGTGGAGTCCAATTTTTTAGGTTATTTATCTTTCAAGGGCATGAGGGATATCTGCTTGGGGGAAGCAAGCTCTCCAGCGTGCCACCTCAACTATTAAGCAAAAGTTAGTGCTAATTCAACCTTTGTCAGAGAGTTCTACAGTCAAGAATGCACTGGCCCTAGTTCTGACAAACTTTATCTTGGGTATGGCCTGCAATATTCTTGGACCCACCTCTGCATCATGTTCTCCTTGAAGGAGATGGACCCTGTCTTTTTCAGAGTTTTAATCAGGACCTTGAATTGGATCGGCTATTGATTGTGAAGATAATAAACTGTATGAAGCCCTGGTGATATTCTTCTCCTGAGTAGAACAGGTAGATAAGAATGGACCCTTGTAATTTGGTCTAGTTTCAGCTTTTCATCATCAGTTATTACATTTCACCATTGAAGTTAATTACTTTAAGAGTAAAATTGTTCCTCCGTATGTAGTGTTAACCATCAGTTACTAGAGTTTATAAAGAACAATGGGATTCATTTAGAGGAGAATTAAAAACCACACACCACAGCTTCTAATGCCAGATACTCAAGACTAATTTAGAATTTAGAAATGAAGATTGAGCAAGCAGACCAAAAGAATCAAGAGTTGCATTATGGATACATCTGCTGAAATTCTTAAGCTAAGCAAGTCACTGTTTCCAAAGCTCAGTTGGCAGACAGAAGCCAGCTACAGTTAAGCACATAGCAAATAGCAGAGAATTTAAAACAAAGAAATAGTTATTCACATGCATTAGTTAGAATCAGAGCAACATGAGACTGTTGGATATTCGCCATTAAAATATCCACTCTGCAATGAAAAAAACTGCAGCTGCATTGAATTTGTCAGCTGAAGACAATGACAACCAAAGGGACAAAATTAAGGAATCCGGTGGAAGCGCTATATTACTAGATGAACAAGAATTCATTAAAAGGAGTAATCTGCAAGCCAGTGAAAGCAGAAGCTGCATGTGGCAGGCCACAAATAGCTAAACAAATATTAGGAGAACCCCATAAACAGACTCCTTAGAGAGAATGTGTGTGTTTTGTTTATTATATGGCATTACAGTTACTACAAGCAGAAAGGCATTTAATTCAAATAAATACATCTATATTTTCATACCGTCATTAAAACAGTTAAATGTTAGCTAATGTAAACTTTGTATATGTCTACTGAAAATCATGAGTGTTATTTTTATTTAATTCTGAAGTGGAGTGATGTAAAAGTGAATTACACTGCTAGCCAGTGGTGAGGATGGTTTTGAATAAATATGGCTGAATAAGTCTCTGTGCTTATATCATAACTATTGTTCTTTATGGTAGGAATGAGTAGATGATTCCACCCAGAACCTGGGATGTAAAGAATTACACAACTTTAAGCTGTAAATTCAGTGTTCTTGATCTAACCCTACAAAAATATATTTATTCTCTTGCTCTGAATATTGCAAGAATTCAAGTTATAGTTTATAAATATCTTCATGATGATCTGGATTGCCATATGACAACCAGTTTCAATCCCCAGCACTGGTTGCTTGTACTCACTGATCTACAGAACAGGAAAGTTGAAGAGAAAGTCCTTTGTCTTGCTCAATAGCAAACCTTGTTGAGCAGCTAAGGGACAAAGGCAATCGTGTCCAGTTTGGCCAGATCAGAAAGAGGTCCTTCATCAGACTGGCCAAGAGTAGTCTGCAAAATATTTGCAAGGCGGCCCACTCCACTCAAATTGAGCCTTGGACTGCAGAAAACAAACCTAAAATTAAAATTGGTATTGGGCCATTAAAACTATTCTGTTGGCCCAGAGAAGAAATCTAACATTTTCATTCTTCCTCTGCTGTTTTTACTTATGCATCTTATGTGCCGTGGCCCCATGTAAACTGCAGGCCTTTCATACTCCTACTTATTTCCAGAAAGTACCCACTACTTGAGTAGTTGCCAGATTTTTAATTTTTACAGGTTGTTTTTTTTAAAACAAATTTGAAAATGTTTACGTCTTTAAGCATCCCACTACTGCAACCTTCACATAAAAAAAAAAATTTAAAAAGTGGTGAACGAGTTTACTTGTCAAAGATATAGATCCTCAATAAAAATACTGAGTGATGTATCTTACTTATTGCAGCTCATGAAAAGTGCTCTGCTGTGTATCATTAAGAAGCACTCTTCTGAACAACTGTTACTGGCCTGCCACCCATAAGGACCCCAAATGCCTGAAAGAAGAAGTCTTTCTGGCACAGAGTTCAAGAAAAAAAAATGTCAATTTTACAGTTAACAGGGTTTTCCTAGCCCATCTATAAAATTCATCTTAATGAATGAATAGTGCTATTTCCATAAGGAAATTTTCCCCTTATACTTAAAACATAACTACAGTGCATGTCACAGAAGACATGGTAGAGAGAGGATGCCTCAATACCACCAGATGCCTTGGGATACCATTTTTGTTCTGCTAATGAGATCTTATGCTTGCAAAATCTGTCTGATAAGTAGAATAAATTCACGCTTCCTTAAAACAAAGGATAAGCATTTCCTTGAGGAATTCACAGCTCATGAACATTTACACTTCTCAGCGTGCACCCTTCCATCTTCCTAGCTGTGGAAAAAGGTTAAAAAAACCACCAAACGCACACAGCAGCCCTGGTTAAGGATCTGAGGGGTGGCCAGCCCACTGTCCACCTGGAATGACATAATGGTACAATGAAAAAACCCAAGCAAATGGAAGTTATGCAAACATTCACTGTGATGGTGTAGAATTTGGAGGATGACACTGCCAACAGCATGGATTTGCCACCATTTCCCCCTCCCTCGATGAATAGCATCATATTTACTTGCATAGCCCCATCAAAATATATGGGACTAGTCACCTGAGGAAGGTGCTGCTCAACATAACTCAGGTACCAATTCTGTGATGCATAACTATGGCCTGGTCTACACTACGCGTTTAAAGCGAATTTAGCAGCGTTAAACCAATTTAACTCTGCACCCGTCCACAACAACGAAGCCCTTTATATCAATATAAAGGGCTCTTTAAACCAATTTCTGTACTCCTCCTCGACGAGGGGAGTAGCGCTGAAATCGGTATTGCCATGTCAGATTAGGGTTAGTGTGGCTGCAAATCAACGGTATTGGCCTCCGGGCGGTATCCCACAGTGCACCATTGTGACCGCTCTGGAAAGTGATCTGAACTCGGATGAACTGGCCAGGTAGACAGGAAAAGCTCCGCGAACTTTTGAATTTCATTTCCTGTTTGCCCAGCATGGAGCTCTGATCAGCATGGGCAGCTGTAGGGATATTAAAGAAGGTTTATATTAAACATGGTTTATATGAGAAATGATTTATTGATTTATTGTTAATTAATACTTTATAACTTAAGGTTTATGTTAAAAGTAAATTTGTGATTCTAACCTGCAAGCCACCAGCTGTGTCTGTGTGAAGCCTGCTCAAAGAAATACTTTGTATAAAACTTGTTAAACATTAATTAACTCTAAGTAAGCCAAAACAGTAGCTGTTATAGTGTATAAATAGAGACCCCCACCCTCTGTAAGTTTTCATCTCACTTTATCTTTGATTGTTAAAAGACAGGGAGTCTCACATAAATTGGTAACACCCCAAAAAGTAAAGAAACAGTGAAATAGATGTGATTAAGATAGAGAATGTATGTGACTGAATGGTTAGGGAGTTACCAGTCTGAAGAATTCAGTGTTGGCTGAAGAAGGTGTCAAGTGGGATCAACCAGATGACCCACCACACCTTAAAGGAAGGAAAAACAAGCATCTGACAGAATGGAGCCAGCCATCTGCTGATTGATTTAGCAACAGCAGAATGAGGCAACTCCTATGAACTAACATAGGGAAAAATCCCTATAAAACTGGACTCTAAAGACTGAGGACTTTGAGTCTATGGTTCTGATATCAACCTCCAGGAGCATCAGATGCATCTGACACAGACTCGGCTCCATCCTCATGACCAAGATACCTGGCCAGTAACTTGGCATGAGCAACATCTAGGCTGGTAACTATAACATCTATACAGAACCTGAATGAATGATTGTGTGAATGAATATGTGTGTGTGTGTGTGTGTGTGTGTGTGTGTGTGTGTGTGTGTGTATGTGTCTGTGTGTATAAGGAATAAGTAGTGATAGAAATAAGTAGAAAAACATTGTCTTTTGTTTTGTTATGGTATTTACAATAAATGTGGCATCTTTGCCTTATCCCTCTTAATAAGATCCTGCTGGTTTTTATTATATTGGTATAACACAGCGATGCAGTCCCAAATCCAAAAAGAGCTCCAGCATGGACCGTACGGGAGATACGGGATCTGGTCGCTGTATGGGGAGACAAATCTGTTGTATCAGAGCTCCATTACAGAAGACGAAATGCCAAAGCATTTGAAAAAAATCTCCAGGCTATGATACAGAGTCCACAGTACAGTGCTGTGTGACAAGCGTAACAGAAAGCCAAAGAATCAAATGGACGCTCATGGAGGGAGGGAGGGGGTACTGAGGACTCCAGCTATCCCACAGTCCCCACAATCTCCGAAAAGCATTTGCATTCTTGGCTGAGCTCCCAATGCCTGAAGGGTCAAAAACATTTTCCCGGGTGTTTCAGGGTATATGGTGTCAATTTACACCCTCCCCCCACCCCCGAAAAGGGAAAAAAAAAGTTTCTCGCCTTTTTTCAATGTGACCCTATGTCTACTGCATGCTGCTGGTAGACGGGGTGCTGCAAGGCTGAACACCAGCATCCCCTTCCTGGTGGCAGATGGTACAATATAACTGCTATCCATCATCATCAGCCGCCTGTGAGTGCTCCTGGCTGACCTCGGTGAGGTCAGCCGGGGGCACCTGGGTAAAAATGGGAATGATTCCTGGTCATTCCCGGCAGATGGTACAGAAAGCTTGGTAACCGTCCTCATCATAGCAACTGGAGGCTGAGCTCTATCAGTCCCCGTCCTTCATGTCTAAAGAAAAGATTCTGTACTGCCTGGACTATCATAGCAGCGGGAGGCTGTGCTCCTCTCTCCCCCGCACCCTTTAACGTCCTGCCTGGACTATCATAGCAGTTGGAGGCTTCCTCCCCCTCATTTTATCTCTCTAAAAAGTCAGTGTTTCTTATTCCTGCATTCTTTATTACTTCATCACACAAATGGGGGGGGGACACTGCCACAGTAGCCCAGGAGGCTTGGGGGAGGAGGGAAGCAATGGGTGGGGTTGTTGCAGGTGCACCCCCTAGAATGGCATGCAGCTCATCATTTCTGCGGGATCTCTGGGGCTCTGACATGGAGCGGCTGTGCTCTCTGGTTCTCTAGTACACTTGCCCCATATTCTAGGCAGGACTGACTATTTTTAGACAAAACAAAGAAGGGAATGACCCGGGGAGTCATTCCCATTTTTTTCCATGCGCCCCCGGCCGACCTCAGTGAGGCCAGCCAGGAGCACCCATGACAGCAGCAGACGGTACACAACGACTGATAACCATCATCTCATTGCCAATTTACAATGGCAGACGGTGCAATAGGGATGGTAACTGTCTCTGCTACCTTGCAAAGGCAAATGGATGCTGCTGTGTAGCACTGCAGTACCGCCTCTGTCAGCAGCATCCAGTACACATATGGTGACAGTGACAAGGCAAAACGGGCTCCATGGTTGCCATGCTATGGCGTCTGCCAGGGCAATCCAGGGAAAAAGGACACAAAATGATTGTCTGCTGTTGCTTTCACGGAGGAAGGATTGAGTGACGACATTTACCCAGAATCACCTGCGACACTGTTTTTGCATTAGGATCTCAACCTAGAATTCCAATGGGCGGGGGAGACTGCAGGAACTATGGGATAGCTACCCACAGTGCAACGCTCTGGAAATCGACACTAGCCTCGGTAATGGACGCACACCGCCGAATTAATGTGCTTAGTGTGGCTGCGTGCACTTGACTTTGTACAATCTGTTTTACAAAACCGGTTTATGTAAAATCGGAATAATCCTGTAGTGTATACATACCCTATATTACAGAGAGGGAACAACAAAAACAACAACACATTTGACATACTAAACAAGACAGGACCTGTGATATAAAGGCAGTAGTTAGTGCAGAAAATAGCAAAATGAGTTTCTTCTTTGGGAGCGGAATGCAAACTTCATTTATCTGTGGGGAAACGATCTGAAATTGGAGCAGGAGAAGCTTGGGAAGCAGTAATGCTAGTAATGTTAGTAGTGCAGTTATTCACAATTTTTTCTTCACCTGACCATTGGTAGAATGGCAGCTATTTTCATTTTCTAACTAAAATACTGACTTGCAAGATCATCCACTGCTCAATCCCACTTCAGCCAGAAAATCCATGCAGTAGATGCAGCATGAAACAAATGTCTTGCAGAAAGTATTTTTGAATACCTGGCATCCTTTAAAGATTGAATAGCAGAATAAAATCAGTAGAGACACATCAGCCAGAACAGCAGTGCTGAATGGTAGGGAACGCTTCATGGAGAGGAGTGTTTCACTGTCTGCTTATCTCTGCTACTCATCTTTTACAGCCTCTGTTGCTAATGGAAAACTTGCAGCATCACTGCAAACAGCCCCATAAGAATATTTATTCATCCTGATTAGTGCTCCTGGCCATTACTCATCAAGCAACATGTACCAAACTTAAAAGTTGTTCATTCTGCCTGTCTTTGACATTCAAAATGTTTCTGCTTCTAAATCAGCTCTGATGCTGGCCAGCTCCCTGCAGGAGATATGCTTGGTTCCCTAGGGTGGAGGAGTCAAAGGAGCTCAGCACTTCTCAGGAGCAGATGCCCTGTAGCTAAGACACTGACAAGAGGGTGTGGGAAGAAAAACTGCATGAACTTAGTGAAACAGTCTCAGGTCACAAGCCTTTTTTAAAAAACAAAATTTAAGTTTGAGATTGTTCAGTAGAATATTCAAGTATTCGAAAAATTGAAAGATTCCGAAATAGAAGTACAGATCTTAACATGAGTGTTTTTAATTTAAATACTGTTCATGCAGCTAAAGCTGAAGTCTTCTTGGATAATGGCATTCAAGTTCTTCCTCAAAGACGTCCAGGTGCAGTTCATAGAATCATAGAACTTAAGATCAGAAGGGACCATTATGATCATCTAGTCTGACCTCCCGCAAAATGCAGGCCACAAAAGCTGACCCACCCACTCTTGAAATAATTCTCTCCCTTGACTCAGCTGTTGCAGTCCCCAAATCCTGGTTTAAAGACTTCAAGTAGCAGGTAATCGTCCAGCAAGCGACCCCTGCCCCACGCTACGGAGGAAGACGAAAAACCTCCAGGGCCACTGCCAATCTACCCTGGAGGAAAATTCCTTCCCGACCCCAAATATGGCGATCAGCTGAACCCCGAGCATGCGGGCAAGACTCTCCAGCCAGACACTCGGGAAAAAGACTTTCCATATCCCAACATTGACCCTCGGTACTAATTACCAGTGGTGGCACGTTATTGACCTATTGACTAAATAGTGTTATCCTATCAAACCATTCCCTCCATAAACTTATCAAGCTTAAACTTAAAACCAGAGAGGTCCTTCGCCCCCACTGTTTCCCTCGGTAGGCTGTTCCAGAATTTCACTCCCCGGGTGGTTAGAAACCTTCGTCTAATTTCAAGCCTAAACTTCCCGACTGCCAATTTATATCCATTTGTTCTCATGTCCACATTAGTACTGAGCTGAAATAATTCCTCTCCCTCCCTGGTATTTATCCCTCTGATATATTTAAAGAGAGCAATCATATCTCCTCTCAACCTTCTTTTGGTTAAGGAAAACAAACCGAGCTCCTCAAGTCTCTTTTCATACGACAGGCTTTCCATTCCTCGGATCATTCTAGTGGCCCTTCTTTGTACCCGTTCCAGTTTGAGTTCATCCTTCTTAAACATGGGAGACCAAAACTGCACACAGTACTCCAAATGAGGTCTCGCCAACACCTTGTATAACGGGACTAGCACCTCCTTATCTCTACTAGAAATACCTCACCTAATGCATCCCAAGACCGCATTAGCTTTTTTAACGTTGCCGACTCATAGTCATCCTGCGATCAACCAGGACTCCGAGGTCCTTCTCCTCTTCCGTTACTTCCAACTGGTGCGTCCCCAGCTTATAACTAAAATTCCTGTTAGTCATCCCTAAATGCATAACCTTACACTTCTCACTATTGAATTTCATCCTATTACTAATACTCCAGTTTACAAGGTCATCCAAATCTCCCTGGAGGATATCCCGATCCTTCTCTGAATTGGCAATACCTCCCAACTTCGTGTCATCCGCAAACTTTATCAGCCCACTCCTACTTTTGGTTCCGAGGTCAATGATAAATAGATTGAATAAGATCGGACCCAAAACCGAACCTTGAGGAACTCCACTGGTAACCTCCCTCCAACCCGACAGATCACCTTTCAATATGACCCGCTGCAGTCTCCCCTTTAACCAGTTCCTTATCCACCTCTGGATTTTCATTTCAATCCCCATCTTTTCCAATTTAACCAGTAATTCTTCATGCGGTACCGTATCAATCGCCTTACTGAAATCAAGATATATTAGATCCACCACATTTCCCTTGTCTAAAAAGTCTGTTACTGTCTCAAAGAAGGAGATCAGGTTGGTTTGGCACGATCTACCTTTCATAAAACCATGTTGTAATTTGTCCCAATTGCCATTGACCTCAAGGTCCGTAACTACTCTCTCCTTTAATATTTTTTCCATGACTTTGCATACTACAGATGTTAAACTAACAGGCCTGTAGTTACCCGGGTCACTGTTTTTCCCCTTCTTGAAAATAGGAACTATATTAGCTAATCTCCAGTCAAACGGTACAACCCCCGAGTTCAGAGATTCATTAAAAATTATTGCTAACGGGCTTGCAATTTCACTCGCCAATTCCTTTAATATTCTAGGATGAAGATTATCCGGGCCGCCTGATTTACTACCGTTAAGCTGTTCAAGTTTGGCTTCTACCTCAGATACTGTAATTTCCAACCCCGTACCTTCATTCCCATCAGTCACTCTGCCACTATTTCCAAGCCCTTCATTATCCTTATTAAAGACCGAGGCAAAATATTCGTTTAGATATTGTGCCATGCCTAGCTTATCTTTGATCTCCACTCCGTTTACAGTTTTAAGCGGTCCCACTTCTTCTTTCTTAGTTTTCTTCCTATTTATATGGCTAAAAAACCTTTTACTATTGGTATTAATTCCCATCGCAAGGTCCATTTCTACCCGGCTTTTGGCTTTTCTCACTGCATCCCTACACCCCCTGACCTCAATAAGGTAGGTTTCTTTGCTGATCCTTCCCATCTTCCACTCCTTGTACGCTGTTTTTTCTTAATCACCCCTCTGAGACGCTTGCTCATCCAGCTCGGTCTAAAACTGCTACCTACGAACCGTTTTCCCTTTCTCGGGATACAGGCCTCTGACAGCTCCTGCAACTTCAACCTGAAATAATCCCAGGCGTCTTCCGCCTTTAGATCCCTAAATATGTTAGTCCAATCCACTTCCCTAACTAGTTGCCTTAATTTTGTAAAGTTAGCCCTTTTGAAATTGTAAACCTTAGTCTCAGATGCAATTGTGTTTATCCTTCCATTTATTCTGAACCGAATTAGCTCATGATCACTCGAGCCAAGGTTGTCCCCTACAACCATTTCTTCAACAAGGTCCTCACTACTCACCAAAACCAAATCTAAAATGGCATCCCCCCCTCGTCGGTTCAGTAACTACTTGATGAAGGAATTCATCAGCTATCACGTCTAGGAAAAGCTGAGCCCTATTATTATTACTAGCATTTGTTCTGAAGTCAAGTGAAAGGACAGAAGAATTAAGTTTCTTACTCTCTCCTCCTCCCCCCAAATGGGCCAGGCTTATCTTTCAGGTGTGACCAGGGGTGAGCTGGAGCTGGTTTGCGCAAACCCGTTGTTAAATTTAGAAACGGTTTTAGAACCGCTTGTTAACTAGCTTCCCTGCAAGGGAAGCTTTGATGGGCTCTGCCTGGGAAGCCTGTAATTCCTCCTCCCGGCCGCCGGGGGGCGCTGCGCTGTGCTGCGGGAGCCATGTGAGCTGCCTCCTGGCCCTGTTGCTGCTCCTGCTCTTTGGAGCTCTGGCCCTGGTGAGTCCCCGGCTGCTGCCTGGTGAGTCCCCGGCTGCGTCCTGCTGCTCCCAGCCCCCCCCCGGGTGAGTATCTGCGCCCCTCCCCCGCCTTCCCTGCCCCCCAGCCAGCCCCAGCCAGCCCCCTGCCCCACCCCCTGCCCCCCAGCCACCCGCAGCCAGCCCCTGCCCCCCAGCCGCCCCCTGCCCACAGCCGCCCCCTGCCAGCCCCTGCCCGCAGCCGCCCCCTGCCAGCCCCTGCCCGCAGCCAGCCCCTGCCCACAGCCAGCCCCTGCCCACAGCCGCCCGCAGCCACCCCCTGCCCACAGCCACCCGCAGCCCGCCCGTCTGCATCACCTGCCCACAGCCAGCCCATGTCACTCCCTGCCTCCAGCTAGCCCTGCCCCACGCCCCTATCTGCAGCCAGCCCCACATCCACTGGTGCCCTGCAGTTCCCAGGGCAATAAACCTGCACACCTGCTTTAATGAGGGGGGGGGCAGGGAGCAGCTGGGACCCACACATGTGCACACCCTAGAGTGACCAGACAGCAAGTGTGAAAAATCGGGACGGGGGTGAGGGGTAATAGGAGCCTATATAAGAAAAAGACCCAAAAATTGAGACTGTCCCTGATCACCACCCACACATGTGAAACGGAGCTCATTTCTAGTTCAGCCCCATCTTTTTAAAAAAGAACTGTAGGTAGGGTTAAAATACATCTGTATTTTCCTGGACATGTCAGGCTTTTCGGTTCTTAATCACCTCCTGGGAAAATATGGACGTATGGTAACCCTATTGGTACAAAAAGAACATGCTGTCGCACATCCCTTAAATCAGAACTTTTTATAGGGAACCCGTTGTTAAGATTTTGGCAGCTCATCACTGGGTGTGACCGGATTCTTTTCAAACAAGAAAAGGAATTCCCAAAGCTGCAATTGACGCTCCAAGGAACAAGACCACAGAACATTCCAAACCTACATGGGAAAGCCTCCTTTAATTCTTTGGCAGGACCTAGAGCTTCTTCCAATTCTTTGCAATTTCTCTTATCAGTGACTTAAATACAGCCATTTCAACTTTCACCTTCTCAATATCTAATTGAAGAATTTCAGCAGTAGTGTACTTCACATTTTTCAGAATGGTTTCCAGAACATCCTTGAATTTTGGATCTTGTCTGGCAGTAAACTTAAGTAAGCTGATGAAAACTCCTGATGAGTTGTTCAGCATAAGCTCTAAGTCCTTGAAGGTTATGCCATCTTCATCTCCTCTCAGAGGAGATTCATTTATCACAGCCAACAGGATAATTTCTGTCAAGGTTTTGTAGTAGTACCTGTTTCTTTCAATTTGTGAGGATGACACCAAAGCAGCAATTTTAAACACAAGTAAATTATGACAAAATATCAATTTCATAATTAATATTGAGCAAATGAACAAATAAAATTAGTAAATTTTTTGTATTCTGGATCTACCACATCAAGTTTTGGAGCTTTCCTCAAGATAGGGATTTAAAGTTTATAGGTGCTGAAGAGCCTGTTTTTAAGTCTCCCACCACTTGGCATGGTGACTCATGGTTATTCAGAGTGGGAAAGTGTCCTCCTCTCTTAGTTTTCCATGACTCGGGTTCTCTTTTCAGTTCCAGGTTGTTTTGATGTTTTTCCATTAACATTAGTGGCCCATCATTGTCTTTGCCTGGGTTGTGCAATGATAGGTACTTGGAGCTAGCTTCATTGTCTAGTTGGGGAAGTGACCCCTCCCAGCCTGATTGCTACAGGGAAGTGAAGAAAGCAGCACAAATTAAGAGCCTGATTTTATATAAACATACATAAATTTATAACCACTGGGTGTGTATATGTCTCATAATAACCATCAGGTTCAGAACATTACAAGTTTTCATGAGACCTTACTTGGCATACTTACACAGTATACCATTGTATACAGACTGATTCAATTGCATATTCTTTGGGGTTCAGACCCCGTCTTCTCCCCTTGGAGTATGTGGACCCTGATTTACATTTCTATGACAATCTAGCAAAAAGTTTCCTCTAGCTTCTCTTTTCTTTGCTGCAGTCCAATTAGCCATTGTATTAGAGTGGACTAAGCAGTTTTCATATTTGATTTAAAAAAAAAAAAAAAAAAAACACACCCCCACACACACACACTTTTGCCTTGAGAGTGAATTTTTCCAAATTGCAAAAATCCAGATTTGCTAAAAGGTATATCGCATTCCACCAGTATTGCCAGGGTGTGCCGACATCCGACAAGGAAAACAAGAGGCCTCAGCAGCTTTAACAGGGTTGTTTGAGTACCATCTATGTTGCTTGTCAGTTTCCCTGACTGTGCGGTGGTGTCACAGTCCCTGGAGCCTGGACAGTTCACCTAAGGTTTCTTCTGAGCTCTAGATGATCATTCCAGCTCTAGTCAGCCCATTCACGTCCTCCTCTCCCTCAGTTCAAAAGAAACTTTTCTCCCTGCCAAACAGGCAGGCAGGGGCTGGCCACAAATTCCAGCATAGAATCCTGTGCCCCCACTCTGCAAGCCTCCCTGAAGAAACCTTCTGTGCAGCTGCTTTCGTACCAGGGTTACACATCTTTGCATTATGTTGTTACTATTGTAAAATCACCACACTCCACTTAGCTGAAACTTGTCAATAACGACCACCCCCCAGGTCCTCACTGGCTATGAGGGTGGGAGAAATAGCAGGAGAGGGACAGAGTCTGCTGGAAACAAAGGGAGGAAGGGATTTTAGGCCAATTTTAAGAGGTGGAGATGGAAACCCAGCAAAACACTAAAAGCCTCCCATAAAGCAGTCCACACCCCTACAAATTCCAGAGCAACTAAGCAGGGAGCAGTTCCCTCCATGGCACACAGAGGTCCTTCTGCATTCCCCAGCTAGCCTGCCTCTGATGAGTGTGCTGCAGCAAGCCTCCTCACCCATGACAGCAATGCTCCGTACCCTCAATGCCTTCTACTGAGCATATGGGGTTGCAGCACATGTAGACATATCCAAGCTAGCTTTGATTTGAAGATCAAGGTTGCTTGAGCAGTAACAAAGCCGTGGCAGCACACGTGGCTGCATGGGCTAGCACCACTAGTCCAGGACCCTGGATACATTCTCCAGGGCCACAGCTCATGCTGCCACAGCCTCACTACTACTGCTACTCAGATTAGCTTGGATTAGTTAGATCAGTGATACTCAGACTAGGGTGACCACGTATCCTTTATTGACTTGGATCAAATCCTAAAAAGTAACAAGCACCTGCAACTGCCAAAGATTTTAATCTGACTTGGGGGTGCTCAGCAGCTCTTGGGATTGGGCCCGGAGATGGGTTTACTTTCTTTTCATCAATTTCTCAGCAACATGTACTAGCCTTCTGAGAGGTTTTTTGCTCCCCAGAGAGAAGCCCTTATGAACAGTAATTTGTTCTGGGCCACATTCTGGCTAGGTCCAGAGCCAGGTGAATAATGGGGTGAGTGGGTGTGGCAGGGCAAGGAGCGTGTGAGACACATAGGCTTGTACGCAGCATTGTCTCTGAGAGTGCTGCAGCAGGCATAACCTTGTGCTCTGCCTTCCAGGAATGCTCAGATATCAAGCTGCTTATGTAGCGCTCAATGGTGCCTTGTAGGCCTGCAGCAAGAGGCAGCTTAGAGCTGCACCGTGCCAAGGGAAGTACCAGAAGGCATTCTGCCTCCGGGAAAAAGAATGCCCCTGGGTGTTCACAGGATACACGGTTGTATCCCATTACAGGGTTCTGTGCAGAGCAGATGTCTTATGCTCTTTATCTTTGTTGATATTTATGGGTTTTTTTCTGTGCTCCCTCCATTTTGTCAGTGTCTTTCTGATACCGAGATGCCCAGAAGCAAGTGCATTATTCTGAGTGAGCTCTCACCAGAGCCACATGGAGAAAGTTACCTTCCTTCTGTATGCAGTCTCTTTGCATCCACTCCAAAGACTGGCTTCTTTTGTTTAGATTTTTTTTTTTGGGGGAGGGGAGGGCGACCACCACATAGCATTACAGAATTAGAGTTATTCTTAGGGCTCTCGTAGCATTACTGCTTCCCAAGCTTCTCCTGCTCCAGTTCCAGATTGTTTCCCCACAGATAAATGAAGAAACTCATTTTTCTATTTGCTGCCCATACTTCTAATACCCCTGCAGCTCTTTGGACAGTCTCTGTCTTCACTAATGAAACTTGCCGGCAATATTACAGAAAATAATACAGAAAATAATAAAGAAAAGTTGAGAATACGAATGTGCTGTTTATGCCAATTAATGAATATGTTGACTAAGACGCTGACTCTGCAACCACTTATGTGGGTCAAACTGAGCTGTTCAGTTGACTTGCATTGAACTACTTGCATGCTTTAAGTGGTGCACATGCATAGGTGTTATCGGAGGTTCCACTCATCACAGTGGCGCCTCCCGCTGGCTGTCCTGGAGATTAGTTCTGCAGGTAGTGCCCCTTATCCTCCTCTCACCCTGTGGACCTGCCTCACTCCAGGAACCATAACGTCCTCATCACGACTGTTCCCCTCAACCACTAAACTTCATAATTTAAAAGAAAAAAAAGCAATTCCCATGTGCCCAACCATTTTTCCCCTTAGGCAAATGTTTACAAGGGCTAATGCATAAATAAAATATATTTTTAAAAGGTCTCTTTCTCTTGCATACGAATTCTCTGCTAAAGTCAGACCTTTTCCCAAAAGCATTATGTGGTAAACATCAGTTGCATCTGTCTCTTTTGCAAGAGGGCATATCTGTAAAGAAATAAACATTCAAGTGATTGTTCTTCCAGCTTGCTATTTATTGCTAGAATACTGAGCAGTCCTCATGAATAACAGGAATTGATGTTCTTGTCAGCAGCAACAATATTTACAGAATATACTATTACATTAAGACGCAAATGGAAAGTAATGATGTGATGGCACTAAAGAAAGATGTAGAAAAAGGAGACTCTCACTCTACTAAAGCCTGTTCACCTTTTGTGGAGATTTGCAGTGCTTTGTATTCATAAAACCTTTTCTATCAGATATTCACTATTTAAATTGGTTATCTGTCAAAGTCTGCAAAAAACACATTTGTGATAGCAGAAGGAAACAAATAGAAAGCTATTACAAAACAGAACAAAAACTACAGAACACGTCCATCATTCCAGTGTGCAAATTCGCCTCTGTGGGAAAAAAGTACAGGCAAAAGGGGGGGGGGGGAGAACAGACATATGTAATTTTAAATGGCTGCAAAATGTGGCCATTATCCCGCTTTTATTGGAATCTGTCCATTTATCTTGGGAATTATTACGGTGCTCATCGCCATAGTACCCAAGTGCCAAATACTGTCATTAAATTCACATATAGTTGACTAGGGTTGCTAACTTTTTGATTTCCCCACCCTTGCTCATCTCTTCTCCAAGGCCCTTCCCCCCTCCATTCCATTCCCCCCACCCATGCTCATTGTCACTGGGCTGGGGGTGGGAGTGGGTGAGGGCTCCGACTGGAGGTGCAGGCTCTGGGGTGAAGCCAGAAATGAAAGGTTCAGGGTTCAGGAGGCCTAGATACTTCAGGCCTAGGAGCCAGACTTGCCACCTGCTTCCAGGAGCCATGCAGAACCGGGGCATGGAAGGAGCCTGCCTTAGCCCTCCTGTGCTGCTGACTGGACTTTTAACAGCCCAGTCAGCACTGCTAACTGGAGCTGCCAGGGTCCCTTTTCAACCAGGCGTTCTGATCGAAAAACCAGATGCCTGGCAACCCAAGATACATCAATGCCACAAAACTCCCATTGATTTCAGTGAGGTCTGGAGCAGACCTCATTTAAATAAACATCTCCATAGGATTTCAAGACACTGGAAATATTGTGCTTTACTGCTCCCCAGGATACTATTTAAAATATATTCCCCTTCCTTTACAGCGATTCTGCCTCCTTTCATCAGCACAGAAATGAGGAGTTTGATTTATAGCTCTTGGAACCGATAGAAAGTGATACCTTATTTATTTGGATTGAAACAAACACTGCTATCCCAGACACTCCTGCCATCAGTGAGAAATAAGATTTTGTTAAAAAAATCATTACAGAATCCAAACCACCAAAGCACATTGCCGCACCTCCATGCATACAAACACAAGGCAACAAGACATATCAAAACAGCCCCCCCCCCCAAATTCCCCATCCTTTTCTATTTTAATCCTCTTCAAGTCCTCTGTTCAGAAAGACGCTGAAGGTCAACACATTTGAGCTATGCTGGATCAAGGGGATGAGACAGTAAATTTCAGAGACGAAAGGCTCTCATGGCAATATATTTGGCCAGCATTACCCACCCTTCTAAGCCAAGGGAACTCAAGCTGCCTCATAAGAGCAGACCACTCTATTAAAGTTCTTCCAGGAGTATCCCAAGATCTTTCCACAGAGGTGAAGTGGTGTGAAAATGATAATGCTTTGAAACTAATTAGTTAACCCAGGATACAGACCAATTAACAGAAGTTACACATTAGCTCAGCTGCCAAAACACATTTTCGCATCATGCCCCAAATAAAGCATTAAACATATGCAAGAGCAGAATATAGCTTAAGTAAATATCCAATAAAAGAACAAGTCAGCCTACTGATTCCAGAGCACCGAAAGGTGAGAGTTTAGGAAAAAAGGTCTCTTTATAGGAATTATTGTGTGTGTTTACCGAACAGATACATTTAATCCAACAAAGCTCTCTTAAGCAAATGGCTGTGAATGTACATACGTAGAGAAGGGTTACGTTGTACAGCCACCCTGGTACTATTTCCCTATGTTAAGTTCTCCTCACACCTTCTATGGGCCATCTTAATTATCACTTCAAAAAGTTTTTTTTCCTCCTGCTGATGATAGCTCATCTCAATTGATTAGACTCTGCCTGTTGGTATGCATACTTCCACCTTTTCATGTTCTCTGTATGTATAAATATCTCCTGTCTGTATGTTCCATTCTATGCATCCGAAGAAGTGAGCTGTAGCTCACGAAAGCTCATGCTAAAATAAATCTGTTAGTCTTTAAGGTGCCACAAGTACTCCTTTTCTTCCTGGTACTGTGGTAATAAGGACTATGCCTGGATGGATGGAGAGACAGGGCATTTAACAAGTTTTCCTTTTACAAGAACATTTAGAGCAGCCAATTATACAAAGGCAAAAAAAACATAGTATAGAGGAAACACTCTTCTCTGAGCAGAAGAGAGCATTAATCACATGGCTTTAGGAACTAGCAATCACTACTAGTGACAAAGAAAGGAAACACTAATGCAAGCATGTTTCAGAGGTCTTATGCAGCAAGTAGTTCTCTGGTCTCCCATTTCAACAGTCTTGTAGCCAGGTTGCAGTTTGCTGAACACCCCATCATAGCCAAAGATCGCTTTGAAAGCACCCTGTCCTTGTTGGCCCCCTTTTATCAGCCCCTTAAAAGCTCCACACCGGCTCTCTCATGGCTAATGCCGCCCCCACCTGGGGCAGGTTTAACAACAAAAGTGATCCAAACAATCAATACTATCCCTACAATAAAATCCAAAATAATAATACAAGAGTTCATACTCACCCTAGGTTCTTCCCCCACACAGGGAGCTCTTCCTCCAGGCCAGTCTGCTTCACCCAAAGCTACCAGTCCCAGTCCTTTGGAGCAGGAGCTCAACTCTCTGGCCCTGGTTTCCTTCTACTATCAGCAACACCCTAGCCCAGGCCTCTGGTCTTTTCTGCTTTGGCAAGCCACTCCCTACGTGGCTAGAGACTAATATTTCTAACTAGGGTGACCAGACAGCAAATGTGAAAAATCAAGACAGGGAGTAATAGGAGCCTATATAAGAAAAAGACCAAAATCAGGACTTTCCAGCACTTCCCTCTTATGATACAGCCATCTGCTGCCCTTTATAGGGAATTACCTGATCCAACCCAGGTGTGTCTCTTTAGTAATCAGGGTGGACTTCCAGCCCCTAAGTCATATGCCACCTGTTACAATTCCCCACTTCTTTTTTGATCAAGGTTTTGTGGAAAGAAAGAAGAAAATGGTACAAAGGGAAGAATGTTAAGGGGGGGGAAACAGGAGAAAAAACCTGCAATGGGAATACAGACCAGAGTCTGCTACCAAGCTGTGCTTCTGGAGATATTCAAAACATTATAATGGAAAAGCAAAAGGTTTCTATTTTCACTAGGAGGGTGGTGAAGCACTGGAATGGATTACCTAGGGAGGTGGTGCAATCTCCATCCTTAGAGATTTTTAAGGCCCAGCTTGACAAAGCCCTGGCTGGGATGATTTAGTGGGTGTTGGTCCTGCTTTGAGCAGGGGATAGGACTAGATGACTTCCTGAGGTCTCTTCTAACCCCAATATTCTATGACATCAGTTTTGTACTATCACACAACTAAAGTACTATGCCTCTAGTGTGGACAGGTATTCAGAGAAATATTTCCAAAACCAAGAGGAACCTGCATAGTTACCAACCAGATAGGAGTACTGTGAGAAATGGTTAAAGTTGGTCAAATGCTTTGAAATCCTTATATGAAAGATGGTTTGACCGCATAGCATTATATTACTAGTAAAAGCATGAATTTATTTTTAAATATGTAATGTCCAGCCTCAAACCTCTCTACTTTTCAGTGCACTGAACTTCCAGGTTAACCCACTGGCTCAGAACTACTCAGCATCTCTTCAAGAGCTCATGGAAATATTTAGTAAGAAGATGTACACCTCTACCCCAATATAACACGACCCGATATAAGGCGGGTTCGCATACAAGGAGGTAAAGCTCTGACATGCTGCTCTGAGCCGAGGGGTTCGATAAGGGGCAGAGGGTCTCGGGGGTGGTCAAGGGCTCCCGCCCAGGGTCTGAGGGGTGCAGGAGCTGTGGGAGGGCATTTTTGGGGGCTCCACAGTCCCAGAGTGGCCTGGGGGATTAGCAGGGGGCTGGGAGCAGCCCAATCTGCTTCCCTCGCCCTGGCCGTGTTGCTCGGGGGAGGAGGCTTGGGGGAAGGGATCCCCCCCCCCACACTCACCAGCAGCGGCGAAAGCAGAGCAGCCCGGCCCCAGCCCACTCCACTTCGCCAGCTGCAGCGCTCCGCTTCCCGCCAAGGATGAGTATGGGTGGGGGGGGAATCCTTTCCCCCACCTCCCTGCGCTCACCTGTGGCGGGAAGCAGAGCGTCCTGGCTGGGAGATGGCAGAGTGGAGTGGGCTGGGGCCGTGTCACTCTGCTTCCTGCCGCAGGTGAGTGCAGGACCTTTCCCCAGCTGCCCCGCAGTGACACGGCTGGGGCCTGGGCAAGGAAAGCAGAGCAGGCTGGGGCCACGTCGCTCCGCTTCCCAACATAGGTGAGTGCGGGGGGCATCCTTTTCCCAACCTCCCCGCACACACCAGCAGTGGGAAGTGGAACGCCATGGCTGGGAGGTGGCGGAGTGGAGCGGGCTGGGGCCAGGGTGCTCCGCTTCCCGCCGCTGAGTGTCTGTCAGAGGGTGGGGTGGATAGGGGTTGGAACAGTTAGGGGATGGGGTCCTGGGGGTGATTAGGGATGGGGGGTCTCTGGAGGGGGCGGTCAGGGAACAAGGAACAGGGGGAGAGGAAGCAAGTTTGATATAACGTGGTGAGATTTTTTTGTCTCCCGAGGATGGCATTATTTTATTTTATAATTGGAGATATACCAATCTCCTAGAACTGGAAGGGACCTTGAAAGGTCATCGAGTCCAGCCCCCTGCCTTCACTAACAGGACCAACTACTGATTTTTGCCCTAGATCCCTAAGTGGCCCCCTCAAGGATTGAACTCACAACCCTGGGTTTAGCAGGCCAATGCTCAAACCACTGAGCTATCCCTCCTGTTATATTGGGGTACAGGTGTACTGGTATTCAAGGTGCTCTTCCTTCAATGAAGAAAAAAGAAAAAAAACTCTACTGCCACCCACTTGAAAGGTAAAATGATAGGAAAGTCAACAGACTGGTAGTCAGTGTAAGAGCAGAGGAAAGTGATGACATTTTAATGGAAATCTTAAAAAATAATTTTTATGATAAAACTAAAACCAAGAGACAAATTGGACTTAATTACAGATAATTGAAATATTGGCTGCAGGTGAAGGTTCATATTAATTTACTTTTTTTGCACAACTACTGGCAAAAATAATTTAAATGTAATTCTACTGTGAAAGGGGACTCAAAATGATATTGTGGGGTTCGGTGTTTACAGTCTCTCTGGGTTTCTTTAGTAAATGTGCTCACTTTACAAGTAAAAAGATTTTTCCACTCTATTTGCCAGCCTTGCAAACCCACCCTGAGACGTGAAAACCAAACTGGACTTTTTCTTTATTGCAATCAGCAGCACAAATAGACATTCTGAATGCCAAATTAAGCCCTTGGTTATACCCACAAAACAACATTATCTGGAAACCACGCCCTCAATGACTCCCATGTAATCTCGGGGCCTTCAGTGAGGTTGCCCAAATGTAAATGACTAAACTTAATAAACAATTCTGATACGATACTTGCAAGAAATAGAATGCAGCTCCCTCTCTCTTAGCCATGTTGACGCTGCAGGGCTAACAAGAGTGAAAAACAGCGCAAACTTACTGTTGCCAATATAGTCTGCAGCTCAGATTCAGGATATAAACAGGGAGCAGCTCCATGGAGTAATCAGGTGCCATTTTTACATTCACTTTTTAGACTAGAACCATGCTTTTAACACAGAGGAGGAAGAATTATCTATGCCTCACCTCATTAAAGTTGCCTGGTGGCATCTCTTTCCCACACAGCTTTTCAAACCATTTTGTAAGTTGGGTTTTCGTGAACTGGGTCAATTTTCTCCTCTTTACTGTGCAGAGAGCTGTCTCTCCTTGGTTAGCCACTCTGTGGCCCCTATTGTTTTTGTCTACACTATCTTCCCAACTAGGGTTACCAACTTTCTGATTGCAGAACACTGAACATCCTTGCTCCCCCCGTCCACCCCTTCCCTGGGCTCCCGACCCCACTCTCTCCATCCCCCGTCCCTATCACTTGCTCTCCCCCACCCTCACTCATTTTCACTGGGCTCCAGCTGGGGGTGGGGGGCAGGGCTGAGGGGTTCGGAGTGTGGGAGGGAGCTCCAGGCTGTGGCAGGGAGTTGGGTGGTAGGAGGGGGTATGGGCTCTGGGCTGATGGTGCAGGCTCTGGGGTGGGACCTCATGAGAGGTTTGGGGTGCAGGAGGGGGCTCTGGGGTGAGGCTGAGGGGTTTGGAGTGTGGGAGGGGTATGGGCTCTGGGATGGGGCTGTGGACTGCAGGATGGGGCCAGAAATGAGAGGTTCAGGATGAGGGAGGGGGCTCCAGGTTGGGGCAGGGGGTTGGGGTGCAGGGGGTGAGGGCTCTGGCTGGGAGTGCAGGCTGTGGGATAGGGCCAAGGGGTTTGGAGTGTGGGGGGGCTCAGGGCTGGGACAGGGGGTGCAGGCTTTGGGATGGAATTTGAGTGCTGGAGGGGGTTCCAAGCTGGGACAGGGGGCTGGGGTGGTGGGGAGTTTGGGGTGTGGGCTGTGGGCAGTGCTGACCTCAGGCAGCTCTTGGGAAGCAGTGACATGTCCCTCCAGCTCCTAGGCCAATGGGAGCTGATTGGAGCCACCAGCGTCCCTTTGTGACCAGGCATTCTGGTCGAAAAGTGGACGCCTGAGAACCCTATTCCTAACAGATACAAAAAATTCCCAATGCCCGGATATCATCCTAGTGTCATGTTTATGGAAGAATTATTTCCAGCACTTTTCATCTGGCAGGAAGGAAAAATTGGACTCCACGTATTGTTCTAGCAAAAGAACACTGCTGTTAATTTGGGAACATGTTTCTGTTTTTACCAAACCCAATATATGCTTTATAAATCCGATTCCCCTTCCACCAAGCCACTGACCGGTATATTCTATTCTTTTGTACAGAAACTTAATACTGTGCTGTGGTTTCATGTTGAGATGAAAATTGGAAAATAAGTATACAGGTTTATTCTGTCATCTTGACAATTTTTTTCTTGAGATATTGTAATCCACTTTTCATGCTTTCAACATTAACAACTTCTGACAAAGTTTTTTTCCCCCCCATGAAGATAACATCCTTATATAATGACCCTTTTGCTACGTCTAAGCTTTGGAACATGAATCTATTTCCTTTTATCACTTTGTACTAAAGAGGAAGAAAATGAACCATTATTAAAAAGGGATTTTCCCCTCCCCTTTTTAATTCTCCTCAGGAAGTAGCAGTGTCTTTTCCTTTTATCTTTTCATTCTGAACTGCAGGTGCAATCTCATTGTGTGTTCTGCTGGTGCTTTTGAGCGTAATATTCTGAGCCCAAAGACATTCCGTTAACCAATGAAAATAAATTAAATTAGTACCTGCAGGAGGAATGAACTAAATAAAATGTACTGTAACACCATTCTCACCCATTTTTGTACCATAATACATTAGTGTTCTGTGCCTGATATCAGAACAATTTAGTCCAGTAAAATAAAATAATCATAATCCATTGGGAGTTTCACTTTATTTAACTTAAAAAAATTATTTCCCCCCAAAATTAAATTATTCAGCCAAAAAAGCAATAGTCTATCTTCCTATTGAGAAGAGAAGAAAGAAGAATGGGTTTTACATTCTAAGGGAATTTAATGCTTATAAAAAATGCCAGTTTTGCAGCACTGGAAACTGGATTAGTCTCTTTAGTCAGAGAATGGACACAAGATGGGTAATAGCAGTACCAGCTTCCCCTCACCTCCCAAGAACATGCCTTAGTTATGAAGACACCACTTTTATGAGCAAAAAGGTATGTTAGCTCAATCCTTGTCCTTTGCTGAAGGGTGCCAGTTGTAATGGTAGTCTCTGAAAAAAGACCTGTCCACTAGGATCGATATTGAGACCATCCACACATTTAAACTGAGCCACTGAATGGTTGGTAATATTGTTTAGTCACTACTGTCCTGGGTGGAATATGAACTGGTGAAATGTTCCATTTCCTACCACCATGCAACTGCCTTCACCTCTAAAAGCCTCATTTATGGATTCTGATCTGTATGGTCAATAGACCTTCCCACTTGGCCAAGAATAACTATAAAAAGGGCTTGACACAGAGAAAATGCCAACTTGCCAGGAAGCCTCCTATAGAGTGCATCGCCTGCCCAGATCACCGGAGAACAATAGGGATTCATGTGTCTGGGGCTCTTATTATCCCCCCCATACACATACCTTTCAGACTGTAAGGTCCTTTTCTCTCTTGCTTTCCTTGGCTGACTTCTGCAACAAAGCTGTCTATCCATCTTAGGCACTTCTGCGGCACCCCAATGCCATATTACTGGAGCACCTCACAACACTCCTGTGAGGTAGGGAAGTACTGGTATCCCCATTTTATGAAAAAAGATAAGGTAAGTAACTTGCCCAAGGTCACACAGGAAGTCTGTGGCAGGGCAAGGAATGAAATCTAGGCTAGGGCCCTATCTACTGGGTCATCCTTCCTCTCATTTACAGCCCAAAGCCCAGTACATTTTCTCTGTGGTCTTTTTAAGCCCCTTCCTAGCACAGGCCAGTCCTACACGACAGACCACACCCCTGAGCGACACAGTTATACTGACCTATCCCCCATGTAGACAGATCTATGTCGATAGGAAGAGGAGGGTTTTTCCCATCGACTTGGCTACTACCTCTAGGGGAGTTGGATTAACTACACGGACACGAGAAACTCTCCCATTGGCATAGGAGCATCTCCACATAAGTGCTAGAGCGACACACCGATGCCGTTTTAAGTGTCGACCCGCCCTTAGTCACCTGTGGAAGAGAAGTCACCATGTGTTAGGACATTGGCAGATTTTGCTCAGCATACTGAAGCCCCTGATAGAATTCTCAAGAATCCAGTTGCAATCAAAGCCATGTGAAGCCACAGATTCCATCCCCGGGCAATGAGAAGCGTGGGATACAGTTTTCTGCAGCCCAAAACATTCTGAAATACTAAGACATCCTGGACCCACCGAAGTCAGTGACAAAAATACAATTAACTTAAATGGAGGGAGGGGTGGGTGTCAGGATTTCACCCAGACATGGAGGGCATGGCAGAAGGGAGTTCTCGTTTTCGTATGTGAAAAAGTGAGAATGTTTGTGGAGAGCTTTTCCTTTTTACCAAACTGCTTTGAGGGCAGCTCTCCTGGTTTACAAGGAGTTACACAGAGAGGAAAAGAGTGCTCACTCCTTCTGAAACAAACTCACCGAAAAATGACTTCCCCTTATTTCATTTTTTGTTTTAATTAGAATCCCCCCCCCATAGCAGGTGAAAGAACTTTGCATAAAACAGGTTTTTAGCCAACAAAAAGATTCCTACAAGCCATCAGCATGATAATGAGCTCTTTCCTATTAAAAAGAACTCATTATTGCTACGTTTTGCTGATTGATCTCTGCTCATGAATCAATTTCAGAAAGTAAAGAACATTTGGGGAACCACTGTAAAGAAACCTTCAAAATACATATTGAGGAAATTTAATTGGCAGCTATCTTTGACTAATCTCCAATCTCGCTCTCTAAAATGGTACAAGCAGTGTTATGTGGTAGTGGAAGATGAAGCAAGTTACTAAGTGTCATATATTGCCTTCAGTATTTGTGCCAAATTTTCCTGGATATTATGATGCATGTGATCTGTTAGGTCTCTTAAGAGCTTACCTCAGTTTCTGTGCCTTGTTTTGACAGATGGATTTGTGATCAGATAAATAATTGACCAAATTACTACCATAAAACAATTTTAGAAAAACATTTCTGTCATATTGCCCTGGATGACTCTAATTCACAGCAATAGAACATTTTTTTCCTCCTCGGTGTGTGTTTGCCATGTCAGAGAACCAACTGGTCACAAGGAAAGAAGTGTTTCTAAGAAGCAGTTGAAAAGAAAAGCCTCTTTACTCAAAATTAACAATCAGAATAATCAAGATTGGCCTTGTCTACATGGTGGGGTTATGAGCCCTATCAGGATGTGATTTATAAAAGTGCAATAATATGTTGTTCACACCGTGTAAGCCCTGCTGGTGTGCATTGATGCAGTGCTGTTTGAAACAGTACTATTCCCTAGTGCACTTTAGCACCTTTACCACTAATCAATAGGGTCTGCATGGACCAAATAAGGAACAATACGTTAGTTTGCTGGAGCATGGATCTGAGTCTGGTACGGAGTGCAACACTTCACATCCAGCTCTCTCTTTCTTGGGAAGACATAAGAAGTTATCCAGTAGTCCAAAGAATCCTCTCATTGATTCAGAGGAGAAAAATCCATATGGCTTGTTCACAGGCTCTCTTACTTCAGCGAAACTTGCCATGAAATCCTGGGTCCACTGACTTACATTTTTCCAGCATTTCTCCCTTAGACTAATGCACTGGGCGTTAAGGAGGGGAGACAGAGACTATTCCTTCTCTCTGTCAGGACCAGTAGCCCCTTCATTCGCCAACTGACTGTAGTCCTGAGGCTGAACCCAGCATCTGGAACACAGCAATTGTTGAATGGCCCGGGCCCACTGCCGTTAAAGTCAAAGGAAAGACTCCCATTGACTTCGGTAGGAGGTGGGTCAGACCTTAAATGCACATGGCAATAACACTTAACACGGGAAAAGAATGCTGGTTTCAGCCGAAACCTTAGTAAGAATTAAGGAAGGACACACCATCTCATAAGACACCAGAGAAATATTACTGCATTCCTGGCACTCCCAAAACTCCTATTGAATTCAACAGGAGGTTTTGATGCATGAGGAACACAAGACTGTCCTCTTTATTCCATGCAGAGAATTTTCATTTGTCTGCTTTGTAAACAGACACTCTCCTGCCAGCATCAGGAATTCCAACATGCTGATTCAGATAAATCTTTAAAAAAAACTTATTTGAACATTTCAGGTTTTGTTTTATACCATTTTTAGAACAGCTTTTTCCCGCTTTAATCTTTATTGGCAGTGATTTAGTTACATGATTTATTTGATAGGGTCCTTCCCTCCCCCCTTCTAATGAAGATAAGTATTTTTACTTCTATATATTTCCTTTCTACTTCAAGCTGTGGATACAACTGTTTCTGAAAATTATCATCTTTGTTGGAAGTGGCCAATTTAGTTTTGGTTATCTCTTTAGGTCTTGATGCTGTTCCTCAGTATGCTTGTGTTTATCGTGTTGATTTAGGGATTTTAAAAAAGGATCGTTTTTTTTCCTCCTAGAAAGAGAAAGGTCAAGGGAGGTAAATTAAAAATTCTTCTGATTAGCCCAATGCAGAAAAAGTTTCCATCTAAGGTATTTCTCTGGCTCCCATTACTGTAGTATCTGAGATTCTCACAATCTTTAATATATTTATTCTCACAGCACCCCTTTAAAGGTAGTATTATTATCCCCAGTTTACAACTGGGAAACTCAGGCACAGAGGGACTAAGTGACTTGGGCAAAGTCATACAGGAGGCAGGGAACTGGACCCAGGTCTCCTGTCTTCTAGGCTAGTGCCCTAATCACTGGACAATCTGCCTCTCAAAAAATTATTTATTTTATTCCCAAAAGGGTAGGCTCCTGCATCCATTGAAGTAAATGACAATACCCCCACTGAATTCAGTAAATGCAAGATGAAGCCTAAAGAAAACAAGGGCTCACTCATCTATAGTATTTGTATTTAATTAATGTGAAAAAACGTGCATCAGCTATGGGAGAACACTTTTTATTGACTGTATATAAAATTCCTTCTATATATAATTCAGAATCAACAGAAAGATTTATTTTCTCTTCTGCTCAGAAGCAGCATACTGAAAGAGAGACAGAATAGAATGACTTTGCAAATGTAATTCAATTATCTTGTACTCGCTATGCTTTATATAGGACATAAAAGTATGTTTTTAACTCCAACTAATACTATTAGTTTTGTCTTTTTTATTGTGCATTTGGGAAAGCAAATTTGGAAGCAATACTACAACTATTGCAATCCTGTAGAACACTCTAATTCAGAATGAACTCAGCAGAAAAGATACATAGCCCGTTTCTATAAGCAATACAAGAATAGTAGAATGAATCACAATTGAAAATTAAGTCCTTCTGTTGTTGTCATCATCATCTTGTCCCACAATAATGCTATCAGGCCATGGAATTTGAGAATGAATTTGGCAACACATAAAAGGTCCTTTGGATTGGATGCCTTGGATCAAGCCCTTGCAAAAAGCTGCATGTTACTCACAATAAAAGCATGGGCAGATGTTAAAGCCTGCTCCTAACACATCTTGTAAAGTGGATATAGCTTGGTCCCATCTCTACTGATTTTCATTTCTACAGTGTGCGCCATTCACAATCTCATCATAGTGGATGTTATTTTCCAAGAAGCTTCGATATCAGAGAATCTTTCAACTTTTGACTATTTATTTCAACTTATTTATTTCCCTCAATAGGATATCAACATTCTCAGCTGTTGTCATTCCAACCTATGTTTCCAGTCTTCCAGTTTTGGCCAGGTCATCATCTACCTCACTCCCATATACACAAAACACATGATGGAATCCACTGAAAAGTCAATATATTGCTGCACTTTATGAGACTCATTATGAATTGCGTTGTTGCTAGCGTTCTGGTTTCTTCAAAAGGAACCAAGAATTGCCACCTGAGAGTCAAACAAACATCACAACATCCACCTCTATTTCTGCTGTTTATTTCTTGAGGTGCACTGAGAATAGCTTTCAGTTTGAGCTGATATATCCTCATCTAGTGCTCTTCCTTATATTCCCTCTATTATGCCACTGGATGAAGATACCACAACCACCATTCTTGAAGGATTTGTCTGATGAACCATCAGTGTACACGAGTGTGTCTTGTGACTGATATTGTTGGATGGTCTTTTCTACAGTTGTCCTTAGTGTGGTCAAATGCATGTGTTCTTTTGAGTCTGTTTTAAAAAGTATGTTTTCCAGAATCTTCTGCTTTTCTCCCCAGATGGAAATCCTACATATGCTATTGGGTCAGAAAGCACCTTAGTCTTCATGGTTTTTCCCACAGTTTGGACATTCTGGCCTTAAGTCACTATTACCACATTGGTGTAAAACTGGAGTCATGCAGTGGAGAATCAGGCCCTCTACTTTTTGCAAACAAATCTCCAGAAGATGCCTCAGTAAATAAAACTGCAATGCTGAGTGGACTAGCAAGAAAGACAAAGATGGAGATGATTTTAAAGGAGACGGAATAGGCACAGCAGTAAAGTGAAGAAGAAAAAAAAAGGAGCTGCTAACATCTTTGGAATTACTGCTGAAGTGCTTAGAAATATAGTGGTAAAAACCTCAGTGCAGTATGCTATTCAAACAGACTGAAGTACTTAAATGTCTAAGGAGAGAAAACTTGCAGTGATGAATAACTTCATTACATTACAAAAATAAAGAAAGATGACAGTGAAGATCCTACAAAATTAAAATGTTTCTGGCAACGTATTTGCTAAAATGTTCCTCACAGAATACAAGCCAGGAAGAAATTTTGTTTCAAATTATTTGTTTTAAATGTATGGTTGTTCATAATGTACTAAACAATAGTTGTGTTTTACCCTCTTCCTGATGTTAAAAATGGGCATATATTTATTCTATGAAAAGTTTACATAAGATCTGTGATAAAGGTGCCCTACCTAAATTAATGAGGGCACAAGAGACCAATCACTTTTGGATTAGTGAAGCTGATAGCAGTCTATGGTTAAAGCTAACAAGTCTGCCAGTCTTTCAGCTGCTCCCTCTGCCATCTCTTTATAATCTGTCTTTCAAGACTGGCAGTATTATATCCAGTTGGAAAGATGTCATGGTCTGTTCCATCCACAAGTTAGAGGATTCTTGACTAGTTGGCAACTCTTTTCTTTAGCCTAGGTTAATGAGAGATTGACCCATGTCTCCTCCAGATTCTCTAAACCCTTTTGCATGGCAGGCCCACTTCAAAGTGGTCTTTTTTGAGAAGGTCAATACTATTTTTCTGGATGAGGACAGAATATAGGAGTACTAATTTGCCTCTCTAAAAGATATTTTGGAGGTGAAGTGGCTCAGTGGACTATGTATTCCACTACTTTGTCTTTTAAGACAAATTCACAACTACCTTAAGCCACAAGTGAAAATTCCACCTACCTATAGAAGGCATTTGATTCTATCACACAGCTACCACACAATTTGCCACTATTCAGTACAATTGCAGTACCTAATTATGCGAGGCCTGGTACTAGAAAGACTGGGTGTAGTTTGTAGAGAAAGCAGAACTAATGAAGAGTAGAAGTATGCATTCTGCTTCTCCGTACTACATTAGGTTCCAGTTAGTGCCATTAGTTTAATTTTCACAAGGACTCAGATTTCAGTCTAAATTAGACTATTTCTACCAATGGTGATAACAGACTGATTACACAGCATAAAGCTACTTACATACGTAAGAGTCTGTAGTTATTGGGGCCCAAGGCTTTTCCCATTTTTAAATAAAGGCCTAAGGTAAAATCCTAGTTCTGCTGAGGTCAATGGACCTTGCCAAAACTTGGGAGTCGTTCCATTGACTTAAATGGGCCTTCAATCAGGATCTATATTCTTAGCCATATAAATATGCTGTGTTAACTTTTACTAAACAATGTTGAAATCAACATTTACACTCATGTGATGGGGAGCAGAATCAGACTCAAAGGGACTATTCCCATGAGAAGGGGCTGAAGGACTGGGCCTGTGACATACACTGATATGATAAGTCTCAACAAGAGGATTATTGTTTTAGGCCTTGCATAGAAGGTGGTCAGTCAGAACCTCATTTATTTTCCTATAATGTATCCAATGTAGAAATGGTAAAGACATCAAATTAAAATGCAACCAAATGATAATATCAAATACTCTGTGTAATGCATTGATTTCTACAGGTTATTATTGAAAAATTGCTTAGTAATAGGAGGAGGAGGATGTACAGGAGTAAGAATATAATCTGCAATTAGATCAGTTTGAAGCAAATTTTAAGAGCCATCAAGCCCCACTTTCCCAAGCATAAAGTGGATCAATAGTTGGTATCAGGGCTCCTCACAGCATCATACAGATAAATTAGATTCTTCATCAGATCAGATGCTGCTCTTGCTTACACCAGCATAGATCTGGAGTAACTCCACTGAAGTCAACAGAACTTCATTTGGTGTAAAACTGGTGTTAATTTAGACCAGAATCAGCTCCTTTGACTTCAGGCAATCCACTCACCTGAGAAAGGACTGCAGGAACAGGCCCGATCTGTTTATTTTAAGGAACAAATGAGATTTTTGCACATTACATTATATCTCAATGGCATGATTCTTGGGAACCAGCCACTCTGAGTGTCAGGAAGAGCTCACATTTTGCCATTGTGTGTGTCAAATTGGTTTTAATCTTGTTAGTAGCTAAAGTCCTGTAACCTTTCATCAGAGAAAGGTCTATAGCAGAGCTTAATGACCAACATCTGATTTTCCCAGTCATACAATGTACAAAGTTAACCTCATTTTGTCTGTCCTGCTCCTCCTTCTTAGTGCAAGATGTGTTTTGCCTCTGCAGAGCCATAACGGGTAGAGTTTAAATGGCATTTTGCATCCCTAAGGTACCCTACTGTCTTTGCTGAGCCTGTTTTCTGTTGCCATAAAGATGTCTGTGAACAGACATCACTGTCTTTTGATTTGTTCCCAGCTGCAGTCACAGTTCACAGCTTCTGCTATTACTTACACTCAGACAATAGAGCTGTATAGGAAGCATGGTTCGTCTAAAACAAACTTTCTAAACCTCTTAAACTCAGTGAATGTTCAAAATCCATCTTCCATTGCGCCATCTGCACGTCTGTATGTTATATGCCTTTGTGGTCTATGTAATTTGTATATGACATGATGAGCGCCACACAAACCTTGTAGCCTTGGGCACAGAAGGGATGAAGACCAAGAAACCCCATATTGTATTTGAAGTCTGTGAAGGACGTGGTAGCAGTAGTAAGTAATGGCTGCAATTTCAGTATTGAAGCTAAAAGCGGGAGCAGAACAACCTACTAATTGGCCAGCAGGAACCACATTAATGCAGGATAAAAGGAAGTTGCAGAAGAGGTGATTTAACCCCAACCTCCTTTTAAAGATGCTTGAGTGGCAAACAATGATGTTTTTCATTATCTGCTTAGGCCTCAGACAGTAGTCCCCAAAGGGGTTGATTTATCAGCACACAGGAAAGCCCAAAATACTTAGATTTCCTACTGCATGGCTCTTGCATGCTCATCTTAATGTGGTGACATGTTTAAATACAATTATATATTTTGTTTCCATCTGCAGGTCTAATTAAAAGCAGGAGTATAACCACATGTGAGCCATGGCGGATACACAATAGATGCGGTATTGTTTCTCAAATTATTTTTTAAAAGCATTAGATTATAATAGACTCAATCTGAAGTCAGACCTTCCTTTTTCAGAAGGGGTGGGTGTGGGGGGATTTTCCTCCCCCCCCCCCGATATTTGTTTAGGCTGCCTTTGATGCTTCTCCAGACAACTTTATTGAGCCTTTGGTTTTTGCCTGGTTGAGTAGCCTTTGATGCAGCTCTGAGCAATGATCATCTAGTCTCTGGCTTTTGCTTTGTTGGCCATAGTTTTTGCTGCTGTTCCTGATCTTTGTGTGATCTTAGTGTATTTGACTCCTTTTGTCCACCTCAACATCCATGTAAGTGTTTGATCTGTAGTGTGGCTCATGTGGATTCATGTGGGAGGCAGAGTGAAATCTGGCTCCCCCCAAAGAGTCAAAATCATAATCATGCTGCCAGCTGATTTTCTGCCTTTATATTTTTATCTATAATTTTATTGACTGAGAATTCTGCAATTAGGTTTAATTATCTTTTTTGCAGAGATGTACAAACCGGGGTCCTATATTTTAGACTCTTTTGGGGTTTGACTGATTTGAGGCTGGCAGAGTACAATCATCTTTTCCTCATCTTGTGTGTGTCTGTTTTTGGTCCTCATTGTTTCTACACTGTCATGTCTAATTACATATTGTGACCCAGGGTTCAAGGTATTGGGCCAAATTCTGCTACACCAACAAGTGTGGCCCACTGTGTGTAAATAGAAGGCTTGCAGGAATTCACTATTAATTTTCTTGCACTTGCCCTTTTGTACACAACTCTAGTTTACATTTAGTCATTTCAGTTTTCTGCTATATTTAGAGTATAAACCAGAGCCCTAATTATCAATGTTAATTCTGCAAGTGAATTTTTTTATCTAGTCATCATATCAACATCTAGGACCATACTGGCCTGCAATTATGCCACCTACACAATGGTCCTAACCATTCTCTCAGGCTAAGCATTCTTACACCTCAGCAGCAGTTGAATGGAAGATCCTCAAGAAATATCCAGAGGCTGTAGAAAGTGATATACATGATTAAAGACATACATCTGCACTGAAGAGATTACAGACTAGAGACAAGACTGATCCAATAGTCTTCCCCTGAAACATTGTTTAAGAAAACATGGTAGGAAGGAGTCTTATTAGAAGTGGGTTTTAAAGGAGAGTGGCTGCTCAGTGAAGAGGAAGCAGTAGACTGTTCCACATTGCTTTCACCAACCATTATTCCTGATGAGCAGGGGGGACTTTCATATACCTAGATTGGGATATTAAGGGTCTCTTCAGTGAATACACCCATGGTGGGCTTCCCCTATGAACCCACTTTGCAGCAGAGAATAAGCAGAAAGCTGGATGATCATCTTATGGGGGTTTCAAAAAATCTTAAGATTGTTTTTCTCCTAAATGGGAGATTTTCCTTTTTTATTCTTCATTCAGTTGCAGGCCAGCATTTAAACTATGTGTGTTCCTTGCATATTGACTGGCTGTGCTACAGCAACTGCACTTTAGCCAGAATGACATGCTTATGTACTATAGAAATCAAATCATGTGGAGTGACTATAGAGAAGTGACACAGCTGGAGACCGTTGGGCCATGTGGTATCAGCTATATTGATCAACTACTAATCTAAACCCTGTCCCACCTGTGCAGTGTGACATGCCCCTCCTTCCTGAGTGTGGGAGAAAGACAACTGCTTACAACTATCCTGCTGATTGAGAGGGACTCTTTCTTCAGTTTTTCCCTAAATTAGAATATTCAAAGAAAACATTAATGCAGAGATCAAAACCAACCAGAATCCCTACAGTCTCAAGTTTAGCAACACTGACTTTTCAGAGCATACAAATAATTCAAGATAGCAAACAGCTCAAACAACAACATGGCCCTGGGGTAAGATCAATTTGTCTGGGACAATTAGCCTTTTAAAAAACACATGTTCTGCAGTTCATATTTGAAAAGGTGCAACTCAACAATAACATGCGGTAAGGAAAGAATCTGGCACAGTTGCACATGCTAAACTCATTACAACATATTGCAGCTAATTCATAATGCTGCAGCAGTGACATCTCATGTTATTTGTATTAATGTAAATTACCTTTTAACTCACTTTAAATGACAGACTAATTGAGCAATTTGAACCGACTCTCCATAAAAAAGGCGCGACAATAATTATAGTGGTCTATTCTGACTGCTACAGATAAGAAAGTTGAAGCACTGAAACAAATTTTTTTGTATTCTTCGAGCAGGGGAAAATGTTTTAAAATCCATTTCTAAGTCCTAATCCTTTCTGTATTTTGATGAAAATATTGGTATGTATCTAATGTATTAAGATACAAATTTTCAAAAAATCAAAAGGACCTCATTTAGCCAAACTAGACTGTGTAGCAAGATGTGATCTAGTGGCATGAGCACAGGACCAGACGACAGGAAATCCTGGAATAAGCTAGCTCAGCGCCTGGATAACCCAAGGATCAGGAAGCCACAAAGAGGACGTAAAACACCTTTGTTCCTTTTTCTCTAGTCCTGTTCCCAACTCAGCTCAGCTGCAGAAGCCTGTCCAGGATTCTCACAGCTGTCAGAATTTAAATCCTCCCTTTAAAGGTAATGGGAAAAAAATTACTTCAACAAGCCAATAATCATCCGGTGATCCCAGCATAGATCCCCAGCCCCATACCACATAAAGGAGCTGTTTTATTTCAATTAGATCAGGAAACTATGCATAACATTGTCTGCATCAGATAATACAGAAATAGCATTTTGCTGTTGCTCCTTTAAACTGCTAAATCTGCCTATGTTTAGTCAAACTCTTTTGGGGGGGGCTTGTGCCATCAAAAAAATACAGAGACATGCAGATCTTCACAGCTCTTCCCCTCCCTCCCTGCATAATATATTTTTTAAACTTTCACTTTAGTCAGTTACATCATGTGCAACAATAAAAGTGACACAGACATCAGCATTCAAGTATCTGTGCATCATCACTATATTATCTGTCCATATTATTTTATAGAATCATAGTGTTAAAGGGGCCACAAAGGTCATGTAGTCTAAGGTCTAGTCTACACTGGCAATGCTAAAGCTAAAAAACCCATCCTCACAAGGGGCATAGCTACCAGCACTGGGAGGCAGCTCCACTGTCTACACACTGGCGCTTTACAGCACTGAAACTTGCTGTGCTCGGGGGGGGGGGGGGGGGTGTTCCCCCCCCCCCCACACACACCTGAGAGAGAAATAGTGCTGTAAAGTGCCAGCATAGATAAGCCCCAACCCCCTGGCAAGATGCAGGATTTGTTGAGTCTGAACTATCCAAGACAGATGGCTCCAGCCTCCTTTTGAAAACCTCCAGTGAAGGTGCTTCCACAACCTCCCAAGGCATCCGTTCCATTATTCTACTGGTCTTACACTTAGGAAGTTTTTCCTGACATTTAATCTAGATCTGCTGTACTGTAGTTTGAACCCATTGTCTCTTGTCCTGTTCCTTGTGGCAAGAGAGAACAACTTCTCTGTCAAATATCTGAAAGCTATCCTGCCCCCTCTTAATCTCCTCTTTTCCAAACTAAAGCATACCCACTTCTTTCAGCCTTTACTCCTGTGGCTTGAATTCCATCTCTTTGGACATCTTTGTCACTCACCTCTAGATTTTTCCAGTTTCTCTGCATCCTTTCTATACAGTGGTGACCAAAGCTGGACCCAATACTCCAGCTGAGGCCTAACCAGCACCAAGCAGAGCAGTACTATCACTTCCCATCATTTGCATTCTATGTCTCGTAATAGAACTTAAAATTGCATTTACTTTTTTTGCAACAGCATCGTATTGGTTCTTGACTTGATGTGGATTCATAAAGTCAATAGTTCACAGAGCATATGCCTTCCCTTTTCAAACAGAGGACTTTGATATCTAGCTTCACTCCTAACTACAATTACTTCAGTGCTCCAGGTTTAACATTAATTAGGCAAATTGTTAGTTATCAGAGCTCAGGTCTGACAAATTAAATTGCTAAGAATTAAATAAGTTGTAGATCAATACTAGCTGAAGGATCAATTAATCATTCCCTGTAATTAAAATTACCAAATCCCAGTACATTTCATTTAAATTTTATTACACTATTTCTAATTTGGAGCTTTTAGGTGATTGTATTGATTGGAGGCACAATTATACTTAGTAATCAAATAATTTATTAATCAGCAAATCTCCTTATGGGAATATATTGTTTAATTATTGCAGCCTTCTGCTCAGAGCAAAAGTTCAATTAAGACTCTATGAAGTAAGCTAACAAACAATATTTTATTATTCTATTGTGTGTTTGGAGTAAATTATAAATAATATCCTTTAGAAGAAGAATCTGGAAACAAATGTTATAGCAGATAAAGAGTAGAAACTAGAAGGGTTCATCGAATATCAGGGTTGGAAAGGACCTCAGGAGGTCATCTAGTCCAACCCCCTGCTCAAAGCAGGGCCAATCCCCAACTAAATTATCCCAGCCAGGGCTTTGTCAAGACTGACAATGTTCTTCAAATAAACATTAACTATCTCCACAAAATACAGCTTCAGTATCATTAATAAAAACTTGTTCATTTCAAAAATAAAAATTTTTTGTACTTACAGGTAAAGTTTGGATTGTACAGATAGTTTGGTTTTTGCTATTGTGCTTTGTAATGTATACTGTAAAAGCAAAAATGAGATGTTTGGCTATTATAGTCAAAGGTTCCTCTAAAGATTTATGCACATGAACAACTTTATTCATGATAATTAGTTTCAGGGGGGGGTGGGAATGCCTATTAAATTACTCCCATGAATAAAATTACTTACATGAATAAGTTTTACCAGGATTGGGCCCCAAATTGGTATAATTTGCATTGCCCAATGGGTGTCTTTTCTCAGTAGACAATCTTAAAATAATTTACTAATGACAACACTGGAAACTGCTAGAATTCAAACCACTAGCTTCTTATACAGCTAAAATGAGTAGCAATCCTTCACACTTATTTGTGAACGGGATGGGTTGATTGCCTGATGAACTGCAATTGGAGAGGTGGCTTGAGCTGTAATTGTAGAAAACAAGATAGTTGATCTGAACTGCTAACACCGCTATACTAGATTTATCCTATGTTCTGGGAAGTGTCAAGAGTTTGATCTGGCAGGTGGAGCTTAACTAGAACCAGACTTAAATTCTTTAATACATACATCTGCTCAGTATTGTATACGAGATGTTATTTTAGATGCATTGACAAAGTCAAGTAGTGAGAGTGATGCTATACAATGTAAAATGCAAAACTTTATTTGCACAATCATTTGAAGAGAGATGGATCTTCTAGTTTCTTGAAATTTTTAATCTGAAATTACTGTTATTCTCCTCCCCTTCCCAAATCCCATGAACCTTTAGTGCAAGTTTTGAAAAGAAACTTAAGGGTATGTCTACACTATGGAATTAAGTCAATTTTATAGAAGTCCATTTTTAGAAATTGATTTTATACAGTTGATTGCATATTAAGCAAATTAAGTCAGCAGAGTGTGTCCTCACTACCATGGCTAGCATCGACTTATGGAGCGGTGCACTGTGGGTAGCTATCCCAGAGTTCCTGCAGTCTCCACTGCCCATTGGAATTCTGGGTTAAGCTCTCAATGCCTGATGGGGCAAAAACAGTCACAGGTGGTTTTGGGTACAGGTCAACAGTTGCCCCTGCCTCCGTGAAAGCAACGGCAGACAATTGTTCTGTGCCTTTTTTCTGGGTTACCCGTGCAGACGCCATACCATGGCAAGCATGGAGCCCGCTCAGCTCACCGTAGCCACTGCTGTTGTGGGAAAGTCTACTGTTGGGGGCTGCTGTGATCCAAGTAGCCAATGCAATCATCGACATTCTGTTATCAAGGGTAGTGACTCTGCAAAATGTGCAGGCCTTTTTAGATTTTAGGTGCATCATATTCCAGTCCTTTGTTGCTGGTGAAGTCATCTTGCAGCCGTACATTCCAGTCCGGTCAGCACTGGAACACCCCATAGCACTTCTGTTGTTGACACATGTAACAGCTCCAGGGCTCTTGCTCTTTTGCCTTGGCCGAGGTACCTTGCCCTTCCAGGGCCACCAAGCATTTGACACAGAAGCACCTGCAGCAGCTGGCATTGCTATACAGCAGCACTTCCTTGCCTTCGCAGCATAGGGTGCAGTAGGACTGGTACCTGTCATAATACACGTTGAATAGCTCCAGGAAATCAATCCCTGCAATTCTGGCAAAGACTCCCCTCAAACTGAGGGTGGAATTTGGTTTGGTTTTTCCTCCTGCTAAGCCAACCACCTGCCCCACTTTGAAATAAAGTAACTATTGCTTTGAAACCATGCATTTTTTTAAAATAAAAAAATAATGCACAAGGTAGTCCGGGTGAGGTGGGAGAGGAGGGTGTGACGATGCGGTTCTGGCGGGACCCAACTGAGAGTGCCAATTCAGGATCAATTGCTCAAACAGGGCAGTCACAGCCCTAGGCTGGGGTTTTTCCACCTCTAAGGCAAACCAAACCAGCCAGACCACGAGGACTTCAGTCTCACCCCACTGGCTAACCACAAGTCACACAAGCAATTTCCTTAGACACTCCAGTCTCCTAGTATCACCACCAGTGCATTCGTCTTGGGGATGAATGGTTATGAAAACCAACACCCCAATAAAAGAAAAAAGGTTCTCTCGATCCCAAAGGACCAAGCCCCAGACCCAGGTCAATATACACATCAGATCTTACCCACAAATCACGCTGTTGCCAATCCTTTAGAATCTAAAATCTAAAGGTTTATTCATAAAAGGAAAAAAGGTAGAGATGAGAAGTAGGATTGGTTAAATGGAATCAATTACATACAGTAATGGCAAAGTTCTTAGTTCAGGCTTGCAGCAGTGATGGCATAAACTGCAGGTTCAAATTAAGTCTCTGGAACATCCCCCACTGGGATGGGTCATTCAGTCCTTTGTGCAGAGCTTCAGTTTGTAGCAAAGTCCCTCCAGAGGTAAGAAGCAGGATTGAAGACAAGATGGAGATGAAGCATCAGCCTTATATAGGCTTTTCCAGGTGTAAGAATCTTTTTTCTCACTGTGGAAAATCACAGCAAAATGGAGTCTGCAGTCACATGGACAAGTCTCTGCATACCTTGCTGAGTCACAAGGCATGTCTGCCTTCTCTCCATGGGTCAATTGTGTAGCTGATGGTCCTTAATGGGCCATCAAGCAGGCTAAGCAGAGCCAACACCAGCTTGTCTGGGAGGCTTCCCCCAGAAGCACAGCACAAACTTGAAATACAGACAGCATAGAGCCAACATTCATAACTTCAACTAAAAATGATACAGACATACAGACAGCATAATTATAACCAGCAACCCATAATCTGGTCTTAGACACCTTAGATGACCCCCTTTATCTAAGATTTGGTGCCACTGCAGGACCTTGGTTGCAATCCATGTTCTATATGGCCCCAATTTATATCAATAACGTCACAGAGGGAAGGACAAGGCCACATTGCTTATTGTAGCCACACTAAAAATCAAACTGTTTGAATGACAGCCTTCTGTTGCTTGGGCCATCCTCTGCAGTGGAGTGGCTGGGTGCCCAGAGCCTCCTCCCACATTCTTGGGCATCTGGGTGAGGAAGCTATGGAACATGGGGAAGAGGGTAGGTGATTATACAGTAGATGCAGCGGGGGTCTGTACTCTTGCTGGCTTTCCTGCAGCTCCAACAGATGCTTCATCATGTCCATTTGCTCCCCCATTAGCCTCAGCATTGCGTCCTGCCTCAGCTCTTCACGCTCACTTAACTCTTTCCTGGCCTCTGCCACTGAATGCCTCCATGCATTAAGCTGTGCCCCATCAGTGTGGGAGGACTGCATGAGTTCAGAAAAACATGTCATCGCGAGTGTGGTTTTTTTGCCTTCTAAATCTACGATAACCTCAGGGACAGACGCTTGTGCTGCCAAGTTCGCCACGCTGACCAAACAGGAAATGAAATTCAAAAGTACACAGGAAAAGCCCTGGGAATCTGGCTAGTCCATGGGAGTTCAAAGTGCTGTCCAGAGTGGTCACAATGGAGCACTCTGGGATAGCTCCCGGAGGCCAATACTGTCTATTTGCATCTGCACTATCCCAAATTCGACCCAGCAAGGTTGATTTTAGCACTACTCCCCTCAGAGATGAGTACAGAAGTCGATTCTAAGAGCCCTTTAGGTCAACAGAATGGGGTTGGTTGTGTGGACACGGTCATTTTTAAAATAGACCTAACGCGGCTAAATTCAACCTAACCCCATAATGTAGACCAGGCCTAAGAAACAGAAGAGCTCAGAGTGCTGCCCAAAGGAATAAATTCCTCCAAGAGCTGGGCTAGTATTTTCAGCTGGAATTTGCAATGTTGGTATAGACTATAGGATAGACTTACCTGGGCAGCTGCTGCCTCTACTATGATGCTGCAGCTGAGATATATGGAAGCACTGACGTTAGACCCTTGTTGTAAAAGAAAAAAAAAGGGAGCTGATAAGGCCTTCTCCTTCACATTTGAAAGGTGTGTACATTAGGCACCTTCCAAATGTACTCCCCACACTCGGTCTGAAACAACCCACCTCTGCTGGCCCTCAAGGCACACTGCAAAGCTCAACTTTTAAAGGGATCTTTGAGGGAGGGAAAGTTTGCTTGAAGGGTAATATTTAAAGGATGGGGGAAGTGCATTTCTTTGTAATTTATCTGGAGGGTGTTTATTCAGTTATTGTTCTGCCTTGGGGTGGCTACTTCTATTGCATTTTTAATTACATGCCCAAAGTGCCAAGAGATTGAGACAAGCATCTCTGAGTCTTATAAATCTAAATAGCAACTGAGCAGTTTTGGTCTTTAATGGCTTTGCATATCTATATTATATATAAATAAATAAAAGTTTCTCCAAAGTTAGATCAGACACACTCATCTGAAAAGCTCCACAGTGGCATGCAAACTGAGGTCACCCTATGTTTTAGAATGGTCTGACAGATGAAGTCAGTTTCATTGCTGTCCTTTAGGTTGGGTTTATAATAAACAAAAAGGCAGGCGACTCTTAAAAGTTCTACTAGAGGAAAACAAGAACACATCCGTTTGCTTATCAAAGCTGCTGATACAGGGCCAGAGTCTCCTCACTCACCTAGGCATAAACCAAGAGAAACAGCACTGAAAACAATGAGTATAAAAATCAAATTTGCATTGTGTAGGTAAAATTCCTGTAATACAGGTGCTGCAGTAATAAATCAGCCAAAATGTAAATAAATGGCCGTACTCTCCACTCTTCTATACTAATGTAAAACTGATGTAATGGAGTGAAGAATGGGGCCCCAAATGTGTGCAGCTGAGCCTATGGTATAGGGATAATTTGTGGTCCTAAAATGAGAGAATATACACTTCTGGTGATAACTACAGCTGCTGTGTTCCTTCACCCTGCTAATCAGGGATGATGAGAATGAGTTTCTGGGGAACTGTTTGACTTCCACAGGAGTCTGAGTTCCAGACAGAACGTGCTGACGGTAAGCAATGTAAGAGACTGAAGCTGTAGAAACTGGAGACTGGTCACAGAAGTGTGGTGATAAAAATAAGCGTGTGGTAAAAAACATGCTTTACATTTTTCAAACAGGATGTAAAATTTACAACCCACAAATTTCCAGAGATAAATTGCAAGATTAGTCACTGTTCCCTCCCCTCCCTTGCAACTGAAGTAACGACTAGAAAAATGGGACAAAAATTAATTGGATCAGCTTAAGGGGCGGGAGGGAACAGACTGAAGGAAAAAACCCTAAGTTGCACACACAGGAAGAACATACAACTTGGCTCAAAAAAAAAAAACCCTTAATTTTTCTTAAGGTAATGTTTAGAGATGTTTCTTCAATAACCCCAGACAGTGTCATGAGAGACGTCAATCAGGATAAAATTTCTATCCCGCTTTTGTTAGCGTGAACCTGTGTCCTGCAAGAGAGCTCAGGACTATTCACAAAAAGTCTAATTTTCTCTTCTTTTTGAGTCCCCCTTTGAAATGTTCCTCATGTTTTATTTACATTTTTTGTAAGGGTCAATACAGTAATTCTTAAAGATACAACATGTAAAAATGATACTGAGATGATAGATAGGTAGGCCCCAATCCTGCAATGACCTCAGTGCAGGTGGGCCTCTATTACTGCATTGTTCTAAAAAATTAGAAGTAAAAAAGAGTGATGACATTTCAAAGTGGGACTCCAGAAATGATTGGGGACTGGTGAATAATGCTCAGCTGGTTTGCAGGGCTCAGGATAAACTCAACAAGAGCAAGAGGAATGCAAAAGATCTGGGAGTGGTACTAATCGTATCCTGTTTGACTTTTCTCCTGCTGGAAAAGTCAAACTAATGCAAGGGATGATCAAAATAACATCAGTAATACTACATTAAAGAGAGTTTGACATTTTTGGAGCCAGTTTCTGGGACTTTGTGTGTAAGGAATGTGTTTTGTTTTTGTATTAATTTGTATTACAGTAATGTCTAGAGGCCCCCCCATCAGTAGGCACTGTACAATCATAGTGAGAGCCAGTTTGTCCTGAAGAGCTAACAGTCTAAATAAGCTAGATAAACGAAAGGTGGAGAAGAAAGAGGCACAGAAAGGTGAAGTGACTCGTCCAATGTAACACAGTAGGTCAATGGAAGAGCAGGAAATGCAACAAATTCTCCTGACCCCCAGCCCAGTGACATCTGCTATACCACACTGCCTCCTTCATGGAGATAGGGTTGTGGGGGAAGTAAAGGAAACATTGAGTTTGGAGCAGCAGCTCATTTATTAAAAGTGGACAAGTTTAGTTGTAGTACAAAATTCCTCATTACAAATCTGAAAAGGTTCCAAACACTGTAGCATATCCAGTCAAGCATCCCCTGCGGGACACTTGACAGGCTGGCTGTTATGTTTAGGTCCCATCACACTAGATCCATGGGCTCAAGCTTCCCTTGGCCTGGGTAGGTTCCAGAACAGTTTCTTTGGCCTCTCTGGCATAGGTGCGACTTACTCAGATCCTGGGGGTTGCTCAATCCCTGTTCCATCCTAGGCCCTGCCCCCACTCTCCCCTTCTCCCAAGCCCCAGCACCTCCTAAACACCTCTGAACAGTTGTGGACAGGAGGTGCTGGGGAGAGGCACTGATCCTCAGGGCTGCCAGTGGGTGCTGAGCACCCACTATTTTTCCGCCCTGTGGGTTTATACTCCAGCAAGGGTGCAAGGCAGGGGGAGCTGGGAAATTGGATGTTGTCTTCTGTCTGTCCTTGAGTGGCCTAGGTAAAGCACTCAGGTAGCTCAGTTGGGTGTGGCACCACCTGCTGGCATGTTGGGTGATAACAGGGCAGCTGGCTGAATCACCAGCCCAGCAGTATGGTTAGGGGGCAAAGAGGTTCCCATAACTCCCAGACGTCACCCTGGGAGTGACAACCCATTACAGCCCCATTCACAAGGTTTCATTGGTCATTTTCATCTCAACGAAGATGAAAGCTGTTGGCTGTTTCAGGTACAAAACAATTGACCAGATTCTCACAAGTATAAACAGCCTCCCAACATGAACATACTCACCCCAGAGGGACAAGTAATAGTTGAAAGCATAACACAGGTTTTACAAAAGGTTCCAACATCAATCACTGTTTACTTTAAAAAGCACAATATACAGATCTAGACAAAATAAAATGATACACCATTCCCAGCCTCAGTTTCCTTACCACTTTGGAGTGTTTCAGGATTTGGGTCAGTATCTTTTCAGGATTCTAAGGCCTTTCTCCTAAACCTCTTTTCATGGTTTCTTCTCTGGGGTGTGGAGTCTGCTCTGTCTCTCCTCCAGAGAGCTTCCTTTGACCTTGGCTGGACCCACAGTCAAAGAAGTTCTGATTGGAGCCAAAGTATCTGCTATTACTTCCTCATACATTCATTAAATAAGAAACATCCACAATACAGGTCAGTTTCCCTCCACATTGTACAAGTCTTCTCCCTCGGTATTGCATGGGAAGGGTACATGGCAGCAGAGTTCATGGGACCCCCTAAGCTCATCACCAAAATACTTCTGATTAGCTTCTTAGGGCCATTTTGGCCAGGCTCCCTGCAGAGCAGGTCTTAGCCTGCAATGCCTCAGATCAGCAGACCCTGTCCCAGGGTGAGGTTAAAAAAAAAATCTTCCCCACTTCCTCTCACCCCCGAAGCCAAGCCTAAAATCTTCGCCTTCCCACTTTCTATCATCCCTCTCACATTTGATTACATCTCAACTGACTAAACTGAAGCAAGGATTAACCAAGGATTAACACCCCCACCCTTTTCTGTGTGTTGCCTCAAGCAGTCACTTTACATTTGTTGGGACTTTTCCCACCTTCTGGTGGGCACTACTCATTACTAACCTCAGTTTCCCGTTCTCTCAGAGGTGTTCCAACTCTCAGTACTGTTCAGCCATGCCCCAGTTTCCTCACTTCCTGCAGAAGTTTGGAGCACAGACAGTCAGCACTGACTGTTTCCCCAGCAAGGGTAGACTGAGATCTTGCCCCAATGGCTTGTGGGTCTGACCTAGGTGTGTGTGCATCTGAGCCCCCTGGGTTTAACCTTGCTCTGTTTGGAAATTATGTATCATAAGAAATATCCCCATAATCAGCACTTTAGAATCTTTTTGCTGTCCACAATGACTCAGGCCACTAGCAGGGCAATGCGGTTCATCACAGGGCCCTTCACCCACATCTGATTGCCTGCCAGCCCCACATGTGGTTTGACTATAGTGCATGCAGTTCCTGTGTCCCACCACCCTTCAAATGCCTCCCCATTGATTCACACCTCAAGGTCCCATTGGGGATGTGACTGTACACGACTCTCTAGGTACACAAGACATATGTACAGAAGGGTGGGGGTGTAAATTCAGTCACAGGCACATTGTACATCCTGTTTGCTGTCACTTGGTTAACCTGCTGCATCTGTGGCACAGCACTCTAGTTCCACTCTGGCCAGGCTGCCACAAAGTTAATCTGCTGGGAGGCACAGCCAACTCCTTGGCATACGTTCACCAGGCAGTTTGAATATTTGTGTCCCACTCCCTGACAGGTGCCGCACTTCAGCTCCTTGAAATCTTTCTTTGTGGTCAGCTTGGTGCTGCTGCCCTGCCTCACTTGGGTTTACCCACTTCCCCTCTATGCAGAGCATCCCCTTCTCCTCCTGGGTCCCAGGCATGGACCACTCCCCTCTGTGCCGTCTCACATCCAGACCAGCTGTCAGCAAAAGCAGCAGTGCATTTTCCCACCACACACACACACACACACATCTCCCTTGGGTCTGTCTATTAACCAAGAGTTCAGGTCAGTAGTTTGTAGAACTGCTTCAGATTCATTAACACACAGGCATCTTACACACTGTTAACACCCCAACCAGTTCCCCATTTCCACATGTAAACTCTTCAACTAACTCATAGCCTCTCTTCTTTGAGCCACCCTAGTTGTCTTCCTGAATGTTTTGCTTATGTAACCCCCTAGGTTTCTCTCACCCAGAGACTCTGATAAGGACTACAAATAAGGTAGAAGCTGCAAGGCCTTAGACCAGAGGTGGGCAAACTCCAGGCCACAGAACCCTCCTGCCCGGCCCCTGAGTTCCTGGCCTGGGAGGCTAGGCCCGGGCTCCTTCCCTGCTGTTCTCCCTCCCCTGCAGCCTCGGCTCACTGTGCCGCCAGCCAGCGCAATGCTGCAGAGCCATGGTCTGACCTGGTGCTCTGTGCTGGCTCCAGCCGGGCAGCACAGCTGCCTGTCCTGGTGCTCTGAACTGCGCGGCTGTAGCACCACCAGCCACCTGCGCTCCAGGCAGCACAGTAAGGGGGCAGGTAGGTGGGGGGGGGGGGTTGGATAGATGGCAGAGGAGTTGGGGTGGTGGTCAGGGAACAGGGTTTGAATGGGGGTGGGGTGTCAGGGGCAATCAGGAAGGAGAGGGGTGGTTGGATGGGGCAGCGGGGGGGCAGTCAGGGGACAGGGAGCAGAGAAGGGGTGGTTGGATGGGGCAGGGGTCCCGGGGGTGGGGGCTGTCAGGGGTGAGAAGCAGGAGGGGTGGGGGTCAGGCCACACGTGGCTGTTTGGGGAGGCACAGCCTCCTCTCACTAGCCCTCCATACAATTTCAGAAACCCAATGTGGCCCTCAGGCCAAAAAGTTTGCCCATCCTGCGTTAGACACGGGTCTCATCACGCTGGCGTGCCAGAGTCTCCAAAAGCATAGCCAAAGGATCACAAGCTCCATAATGTCTAGCTTCCCCCTCCCTGTGCAAAAAGGCCACATGGAACTTGTGCAGAAGGGGAAGAAAAGAGAAGCGCCCAGGGGCTGTGGAGTGCCACTTAAAAGTGGGGAGACCATAGATTTGCCCCCCACACATCTGGCCATTCTCCTCCCCACTATGGCTCTCCTCCACCAGCAACTGTGCCCCCTCTGGCCCCTACGGCCACTATCACCCAGGCATCTCAGCTCTCCAGGGACTCCCCTACCTTACCCTCCCAAGAGCCTCTCCCACCCCAACCCCGCTCCTTGGCTTGCCAACAAGGAGGAGTAAGATTTGCCCTTGGGTGACCAGTCCATCCTTCTCAGTTGGTCCCCAGGGCTGAAAGGGGCCACTGTGGTTTCAGCAGGTGAGAGCCCAGAACACTGCATGCTGTGCATGCACAGAGGGGCCTGTGTGCCAGCTATGACACATGCATTGCTAGTTACACATTCAATACACACAACCACACATGCACACCATAAGCACCCTCTCACTCCCCAGCAAACTACATCTCTGGACTGACAACCACAAGAGTAGAAAAATCCACCAGTAATGTCCATTTACTTACTTCAAAGGGGCATGGGTGGCTTCCTAAGCTCCCTGACCTATGGGAGAACCAGTCATGATGTTCTGGGCAGCCTGATCCTGAGGAGCTGTAGCTGGCTGGGCTGATAGTGGGTCTCCTTAGGGAGAGGAGATCAGAGTCCTCAGGCACAGGAGGAGAAAAAAAAGATAGTAGCCTTTGTGAGAAGCAAACAGCCAGCTTGCCTATAGAAAGAGCAGGAAAAGCATAGACTGGTGAGGAGCCTCACTGAGGCACAGAAAGGTGCCTTCTCAAGAAGAAGTGTTTGCTGAGCCATTTCCCTGCTAGGAAAGAAAGGAGCTAGAACTTGGTGCAGTAGCAACTTTCATCCCAGCCCTGCTACCAAATACCAGTTAATCCCCCAGGGCAATGAGAGGAACTTCAAACAACCAAGTCCATCTGAGGTCTGTACCCCTCTTGGGCTGATAAGGACAAACTGAATTATCAGGGGGACTGCCCCTACTACAATAAGTGAGTAGTGTAAAAAGAATATTCAACAGCCTTTTTTTTTTTTAAACTCTAGCACTCTCAGGGATCAGGAGTCCCCTCCAGCCTCTGCTTCAGGTCCATTCCACTTGTAATGAAGACAAGACAAGTCCTCTCCCCTCTGGAAAAGAAACATCTATGGGAAATCAAAAAGAAACAAAACTGACCTGAAACTCAGGCAGTCTTCCTGCAGTAGCCCTTTGGGCTTAGTCTACGAGGGCTGTAGTTCAGGTCCTCCTGTAAGGCTTACTGCTAGCTCCTTCTTCCCAAGCTTGTCTCAGCTACTCATTCACCCCCCAGGACATGGCAGGTTTTCCCTTTTAAACTCCTCCTCCCGCTGGGCAGAACAAAGCTTGCAGGTGTGTCTCCTTGAAAAGGCCCAGAGGAGCTCGTTAGTCACCTGTCAGTGTAACGGCATGTCCCTCCACACCTGCCCAAATAAAATAAAAAAGTTGTATATGTCCTTGTGGCTCATATTGTATCATAGATATAATTTTAGTTGTACAGATGTCAGTGTCTGCCTGTACAGAACTTTAGGGCTGACCCTGAGTATGGTAATAAAATTTAGCACATATGTAAGTGTTTGTAGGATTGTGGCTTGCTACCAAGACCATGAGTGTAATATAAATGGCTAAAGATCAGATAGAATCAAAAAGAGCATTCCAAAAACACAACAGTGAACTGTCATCATGCGGAGGCAGGGATGATGTGATGATGTTCTGGAGTGACAGGATAGTGTTTTTATGTGACATGTTTATGTGATTGCAGTTTTGGATCTGCTTAAATAGCAATCTGATGTAACATAACGACACTGTGTAGCAACAGTACAAAGTTGTTATGACTATGATGACCTATTGGCAAGCATGATCACATGGCTATGATGTGACAGTGCTATAATCTTTTACAAGTTGTAATGGCAAGACAGTGACTTGGGCTATGACATTTTGTTGCTGTATGACAGCACTTCACTATGACCTGATGATTCTGTGCTGTGATAGCATTTTGCACTGATCTGATGGTGTTTATCTGAAGCAGTTTGGTACTTCAATATCTGTGTTGCAGAATTAGGGTGTTTTGGTACATGGGATGATGGTTTCATGTGAGTTTGTCATTAGGGCACAATATGCCATTTATATAAGGCACAATGTTATGATACAACATACACATTCTAAACAGGTAGACTTAATTTTGCCAGATGAGATGAATGGCCTAGATCAGGGGTTCTCAACCTTTTTCTTTCTGAGGCCCCACAACATGCAATAAAAACTCCACGACCCACAACTACTATTTTTTTGTATATAAGAGCCAGGGCCAGCGTTAGGGGGTAGCAAGCAGGGCAGTCTCCGGGGCCCCGTACCACAGGAGACCCTGCAAGGCTAAGTTGCTCAGGCTCTGGCTTCAGCCATAGGTAGTGGGGTTTGGATCACCGGGCTTCAGCCTCAGGTGGTGGGGCTTTGACTTTCTGCCTTTGGCCCCAACAAGTCTAATGCCAGCCCTGCTTGGCAGACCCCCTGAAACCTGCTGGCGGCCCCTGGATTGAGAACCAGTGGACTAGCTGACCATGGGGGGGCCCTGCCAACAGCCAACACTACATTTCTGTGATTCTGGCATGGTGAGGTGACGTCATTTTTGGCGCATATCTCATTTTTATAAGGCCCCATGTGACCTCACGCATTGCGTACCATGATGTCACTGCTACGCAACGGCGTTCTGAATGACATCACCGTGCTACACTGGCAGTGCCAAGGTGACGCGCTGTGGGAGACAGAGCCGGGCCTGCGCACTGAGCCCGATGCCTGGCTGACGTCACGCAGTGTCCATCGGCAAGCTCAGTCTGACAGGCCACCGCCCAGCCGAGGGGGGCGGGGCGTGCGCACGTACGTACGTGCAGGAGGCGGGGCACGTTGTCTGCGCGGCGCCACGGCCACCGGCGGGTTGCGGCCGGGAGGGGCTGAGGTGATCCGCTCGAGACGCAGTCGCCGCCATGTTGTCCGTGGCCGCCCGCGCCGGCCCCTTGGCTCCGTACCTGTCGGCCGCGGCGCACGCCGTGCCGGGCCCGCTGAAGCCGCTGGTGCCGGGGCTGGTGCCGCAGGCCGAGAAGCTGCTGCTGGACCCGAAGGGGCCTGTGCTGTGCCGGGAATCGCTGAGCGGCCGAGCGCCCCGCGGAGGCCTCGTCGCCACCGCCAGCCTCAACGGTGCGGGACAGGGGTGGGGGCAGCCTGGGGACGGGCGCTGAGATGGGGCCGCAGGGACGGGAGTGTTGCTGGGGCCTGTGGGCCTTGCTGCCATGGGCAGCAGCGCTCGGGTCACTGCGGCCCGGCGGGGTGGGGGTCGGGAGCCGGCCCGGGAGGAGACTCGCACCACCAGCGGCCCCAGCCTCGGGTCACTGTGGGCGAGGGGCATGGGCCAGGCCAGCGTCAGGCCCTCTGCATCCGCACGTCAGCGTTGGCGAGGCCTTGGGGGTGACCTTGGAGGCTGGGGCTGCACGTCTCGTGCTCGGGTTTCTTCTGCAGCTCAGCTGTGAGCTGCTGACTCTGGTCTGCGCCCCAGGAAGTGTTTGTGTCTGGCCCCAGCGCAGGGAATCTCTTCAGCCCACGTAGGCCCTGGTGCAGGGGGGCTGTAAATCTCCCCGCTGTGCGGGACTGAGGGAGACTGGGAAACGTGAACAGGTTGAGCGTTTTCCATACGTGAGGAAGTAATTGAATCTAATCCAGGGTAAACTGTGTGATCACAAGCAGTGATTTTAAACAAGAGTTTGTGTGCTTGACCCCTTGGTAGGTCCTCCGGGCAGGATTTCACTTCCCCGCTCCAGAATGGGGAGAGAAAAGAAAACACTGCATGTAGCACGTCAGTGGTACTGAATTGTTTTAACCAGGAGTGAAGGACTCCATCTGAGACCAAAAGTGAGGGGGTTCTTTATAGTTACAAAAACAAGTTTTAATCTTGCAAGGCGACTCATGCCATCAGCCTCACTATTGTCCAATTCATGCAGTGTTTTGCAATTGTATGTGCAATAGTACTGACAGAGTAGTTCCTTTTAATAGACTGTTTGTATAGTGGATGACTTTACAGAACTTAATTTTCAAACTTAGCAAAGTCAGCTCTCCATGAAAACTTCCCATGCAAAACTTCAGTATAACCCCTTTTCCAATAACACTGTCCATGTGCCAGTTTTTAAAACTGGATGTATTTATTCTATTTTCTTATTTTTAAAAAAAATGGGCTTACACATTAGTGCATAAATATGGAGGCACAAGTGTTCACCAACTGAAATGTGAAATGCCACTTGGCCTTGTCTACATTGACGCAAGTCTTGTTTAAAATCAGGTTGAGGACATTTCTTAAGGTCCAAGCATTAACCTAGTTTCTAGAGACGGCAAGGCAATGAGGGTATAAGCCTGCACAAAATGGACAGAATAGTTTCTCTCAGCTTCCAGATTGCCCTTGTTTGATTTAGTTAATAACATTTTTTTATTGTAAATGGAAAAGTTGCAGCTGCACCTAAAGTGGTCACTGAATGTATGTGTTGGGGGGAGGGAGAGTCTCAAGTTCTGAGTGATCAACTTGAGACTGTTTTGGCTTGATTTTCAGAGGAGCAGAGTACCTGCACCTCCTCTTGGATGCAAATCAACCTCAGTCTCAGTTTTTGGGACCAGACATTGCACTTAGAATTAGCAGCTGCTTCTGAAAATTTTGGCCTTTATCTGACATAATTGAGATACATAGAACTCTGCATGACAATTTTCAGTCACATTCCAGCATCAGAACCCCACTTTAAAATCCTTAATTCAAACTGTCTTGTGTGCTGCTACGTTGTACAGAAGTCATCAAAATCTTCCAGTTCAGTGGCATGTAGTAATAGTTTTCACTGTGTGGTCTCAGTTTACACAGATGTTGGAAACTACTATTCCTTGTGGAAAGATGCTTTTGTAGTGATTACAATTACACAAATATTTGAGGCTGACATTCTGCTATAAAATGCACATCCTGACATTAATTTGACTAATACTTAAGTGGTTCCATTGAAGTCAGAGTAAAGTATATGTATAAATATTTGCAGGTTCATGGCCTAAATGCTTTTTTAAATCCATGTTTCTTAATCCCAGTGTTTCCGGGGAAACTTTAAAATGAAAAAAAATCTCAATTTAAGAATTTGTCATAGTCTTCCCTCCCTCCTACCTATGGTATTCTTCAGGTTCAGTGTAGAACATTAACATGTATAATAGGCCACCATTTAACCTAGTACTGTCTCCAAAAAATATATAAATGAATAAAAATTGATTTTTAAGTTTTGGGTAAACCATTGCTCATAAGCAGTCTTTCAATAAGAAAAGTATGGAAGGGAAGATTTAGCAAGGAAACAGATTTCAAGCTTTTAAGAGGTTATAGAATTTTAAAATGTTCTTTAACGTTGCTGTATTTTAAATAGTGCCAGGGCTCTTTAAATCTTTACATAGCTCAGTTGTGAATATAGTGTCAGATACTGGTGGGGGTGGTGGAGGTCACATGATAGAAACTGGTTAGGTTTCCCAAATGGTTTTATACTACCACAACAGGGTGGTAGCTGTTACTTTCTAACAATATGCAGTTATCAGATTTACTGTTCACAGAAAGTATTATGGACCTCTTTCCAATTTCACCTTGAATTCCTGGAAACAAAACGCTTCATAGTCAATATAGTACTAGGTTTTTATTATGAAGATGCTTGCAGTTAATAGTATTTACCTTTTTGTTGCAGCTCCAGCTAGTATTCGGTACATCCACAATGATGTCACAGTACCTGACTTCTCTGACTACCGTCGCCCAGAAGTGTTAGATAAAACAAAATCTTCTCAAGAGAGCAGCGATGCTAGGAAAGGGTTTTCCTATTTTCTAACCGCAACAACATGTGTAGCCACTGCCTATGCTGCTAAGAATGTTGTCACCCAGTTTGTTTCCAGCATGAGTGCTTCTGCTGATGTGTTGGCACTGTCAAAAATTGAGATCAAATTGTCTGAAATTCCAGAAGGCAAGAATATGGCTTTCAAGTGGAGAGGGAAACCCCTTTTTGTGCGTCACAGAACCCAGAAGGAGATTAATCAGGAAGCTGAAGTACCATTGACTGAACTAAGAGATCCACAGCATGATTTAGACAGAGTAAAAAAACCAGAATGGGTTATACTGGTAGGTGTTTGTACTCATCTTGGTTGTGTACCCATTGCAAATGCTGGAGATTTTGGTGGTTATTATTGTCCTTGCCATGGGTCGCACTATGATGCGTCTGGCAGAATTAGAAAAGGTCCTGCTCCAGCCAACCTTGAGGTTCCAAATTATGAATTTGTTTCTGATGACTTACTTATTGTTGGTTAAATAGCTGGACATTTGTCTGCTTCATCTTTTGCTGCATGAACATTGTGAAAAGGGGTTAATGTTCGGGTGTGGTATAAAACTAAATGATCCTAAAAATGTACCTAATTGTCTAAAGTCATTCTTACCAAGAAGTATGCTTAAATGCTTCTCAATAAAGAATCAAACTGAGTGATGTCATTTACTTGCTGTTATAAAATGCTGTTAGTGTCTAATTACTGAAGAAATCTTGATGGCAGTACCTAATAAAAAAGTTATGGATGCCCTGTAATAGGTATGGGTTGATGTAGCGTTGGAATAGAAAGCTTAAGATAGAATTTTCCATATTTAATCCTAGCCACTCTCCAGAAAACCCTTGCATATAGAAGAGGAAAAATCTGACCTGGGAACAACTCAGTTGTTTTAGGGAACAGATAAAAACTAATCTTTAAGAGGCAAACTTAAAAAAAAAAAATCCCTACTCATAGTTAGACATGTTATTTTAGTTTGAAATATCTTGCTTTCTACAGCAGTCTACATCGGTTATGACTTTGATGGTAGATGGAGATTAAAAACTGATTAAACTGCTGATTTAAAAGTAAAAACAAGTAATTCAAGTGTAGTGAGACTTCTGTATGTGGTTGTATGCCAGAAAAGTCAAGTTCTAATCTCATTAACTTCTTAAATAGAAGCAGTTAACTGGCAAACAAAATAGTTTACTGATGGGAACTCAACTTTCTAAATCCACCCCTCTCCCCCCCAAAAATCAAATAGGCAAAGTCTGACGAGGAAGCATGATAATATTCATCTATTCATGCTTTAGCACTGCTAATATTTATATTTATGCTTTCACACACTTTTATCAGTCCAGAAAGTTAGATGAATCATTATAATGTGAGAGAGAGCCATAATCCTTTCCTTTTTAAAGCATATGTATTTTGAAAGGGTTAGTCTGTCGCTTAAATCTGAAAGTGTCCTCATTTTAACATTGCCACAAAAGGAGATGGTTTCCAATGGTGGGTTTTATATAATATATGCACAACTAGGAAAACTGGAAATCTATGCTCGTGGCTTTAAGAACAGACTGCCATATCTGAGTAGCATAATTCTTCCATGTATGACTTGTGTAACCTCATAACAGCTGTTAAATTCTGCAACTCTTTTCAACCTCTATGAAACCATAAAGTATTAACATAAAATATTTACTTCACTTTGCAATATTTGTCTGGCATTAAGCTGAATACCTCTAAGCTGGCGTTTTTAAAAACTGCTTCCTCTACCTATATTGCATGGATCCCATTCTATTAATTTTACATTTTTTTAATAACGAACATTCCTAAATTGCATCCAGTCTTATCAAGTCACTTTCTTGTCAGTCTCTGCCCTACCTCAGCTGGCTTTGGGGAGAGAAAGCAAGACTAGTTGAGTATTACAGCAGTATGGGCTCATATTCGTAGAATTAACGGTTTATCATTTTTGTGATAACACCTTGTTTTATAATGGATATTCACAGAATCTAGGTAGGTTCACTTGATGCCAAAAGCCTGCACTGGCAGCAAGCCATGAATCTGAGTGTGCCTAATTTACATATATACAAGCATATTTGCTTGGATTTTCCTTGACAGTTGAAAACAAATTACTTATTTAAGTTCACTAGCAATAACGCAGTGTTATCGTCAATTTATATTGAGGGAAAAGGAGGAGGTAAAGAAAATAACTTTCTACTTTATGAACACTTGCTAATCCATAACTCCCCTGTGAGCTAGGTAAATCACCATATTCATAAGAATTGTGATATTCAGAACAGCAGTTGATGCAGTCTAGTCTTTCATGTCAGATACTAGTCAGAACCAGATGCTTCAGTCAATGTTGTAAGAATTAACGCTGGGCAAGGGATGATAATTCTGTTTCATGGAGGATTTTGAAATTATTATTGAAATTTTGAACAGCCAAAATTCTTTGAAACAGAATCCAAAAGTTTTTTTTTTAAACAAATCCGAATATTTAATTTCTATAACTTTAAACTAAATTCTACCTGGAGGGCTGCTGGAGAAACTGGAACACCTAGCTGAGATGGGAGCCTTGGAAGTTATGCTCTCGAGGCTTCCCAGGTCCCCTTGAATCTGCAGAACATAATTATTCTGAACCCACAGCATTTTACTCATGATCCATAAGTGAAACCTGAAAGATTTTACATATGCATGATGAAGTATCAAAATGAGTATAAAAAAATCCATTCCAATTTCTCTTAATATATTCATTTTACAATGTTAAATATGTAGGTCTAAATAAGGGCTGCATCTGCTATTTAGTGAGATTCTGCTGTTCAGAAGTTCTGTGAACCAGTCTGTTTCTATTTAGGAGCCTAACATTTGAAAGTGTTGGCTCTAGTTTTCAAGCCTTGTAGTCTGACATGTGAGACAAGTGTCTATTTAAAAACAAAAAACCCTGAAATAAAGGCCTTTTGCTTACACATATGCACTGATTTTCCTCAATATTTGGGAACTGATCTATATGGGGCACCTTGAATTAATTAGTGAATTTCATGAGTTCTCCAAATTTATCAGTGTATATGTAATCATTATACTTTGACCTGCTTAGTTTCTGCTACAGCTCTTTAAGTGCCTGGTAATAAGCCTTTCTCCGTATTCCTAAATTGCATTGTTCAAGAACATTTGTTGGTTTCAACTTATTGGGGGGAGGGGGGGGGGAATCTTGCAAGTTGTTGGGCAAGTAGAATCAGACAAGTTAAGACCTTTAGCTCCTCCCTTCCCCTCCCCCCCCCATTTTTAGGAGAGGCTGAGCTCCCAAGCTGAACCTTGAATTTATATGAACATCTTCCATTGTGTAACAGCAAATAGTTAGCCTATTAAAGAATAGTTAAAATCCCCAGCAATTCTCTTGTTTTAAACATTCATCACAATTATAACAAGCCATATGATTCTTCAAAAACACTGAATATTTTAACAAGTTCAGTCATGTTTGTGCATGTATAAAATCCTAGACTGCTTTGCAAGCATGCAAAGCCCTGCCATACAAAAGTAATATATAAACCAGTTTCACCTGCTACTCCTTTTAGGGGCACTGTCCATTTAAATCACACTTCTTGTATGTGATATTAACTACATTTTTTTTTACAAGTATAGATTAGAATCCTGTAATAAAGATCAAAGAAAAAAAATCTATTTACAGTTTCTTTACTTTGTACATAGACTATCAGGGTTGGAAGTGGGGCCTCAGGAGGTCATCTAGCCCACCCCACTTCTCAAAGCAGGACCATTCCCCAGACAGTAATTTGTGTATTATATGTTGTTTCCCTGCCATAGTCAATTTCTGTTTAGTGAGTCCTTCTTACAAGAATGGGGGGAGAAAAATAAAAAAAAGGATGCAGATGTAAAACTACAGAAATTTGCAGACACACTTAGCTCCTAATGTTTTTAATTCTACTGTTAGGAACTGACAAGTTTCAAGTTGACAGTCTCCTGTTATAGTTAATCCCTCTTTTCTGTTACTCTTTTACCCCAAGGAAATTGAATGATTTACTGAATGGAAGGTTTTCATCTCTCTTAATTTTCTGGCCTGTAGTATGCAGGAGGTCAGATTAGATTAGTAGTTCTAAGCCTTTTGGGGTTTAGGACCCATTTGTAAACCTTGAGGGCCTGTCACGACCCAGTGACCCTCATGAGATGCCCCAGACCTGAAGTTGTACCAGGGTATTGATTCTTAACAGTGCAGCCTTAGACAACTTTCACACGTATAAGATTAAGTGAAGAAGTTAATTTGAAATTTAGCAGTATAAGTGCTAATGACTTTTCCAAAATATTAATTTCATGCCATTCTCAAAATACATTTTAATGAAGGATAAACTGACATGCACGGAAGTTGTGACTTTTGCACAGTCATCATACACCAGGTCAGTAACTGAACCAGGAACAGAACCCTGCTTCCCATGCCCCAAGTCTAACCACTAGAAGCATGCCTTCAAAGCCCAGTCAAGTTACTGAATATGATGCTTCAGTTGGATTAAATTCACCTTATATTAATTTCTTTGGCAAGATTTTGTAACACATTAACACTGAGATGTTTTTGAATGAAGTGCAAGTTTATTGTCTGAGTGGAATATTTTCAGTTTTGTTTTAACCTTAAACCCTCCAGAGCTCAGGCTTTTGGAAAATTCAGATACTGATTTCTTTAAAAAGGAATAGAGCTATAACATTTTTCAAGTCAGAGCAGTGTTCCCATTTTCAAACAACAGATCTTTTATGAGAAATGACAAATATTTAAAATGGGGTCAATGTATAAAACGCAGTTAAGGCCAGTTGTCGAGAAAAATGGCAGTAAATAAGGCATCAAAATGAAAAGAAGTCTTAATAAAATTCTTATGCTACAAAAGTGCCTTCACCCTTTGACAAAAGGGTTTCCTTGTTTCCTTGTTGATTAGTGATTCCAGCAGTTCAGTATTTCCCAGATACAGGAAATTATGACATGAAAAGTGATAAATCCCATTGTTCTATATTGTGTCTCCTGCCCATGCCAAGCAAATTTAGTAATTAACAGATGGACTAAGATACACTTGAGCAGAAATATTTTCCATTTAGGATGGTTGAGCATTAAAGGTTTGGTGGTACTGTACTACTCATGGTGAGGATACACTGTGTGAATGAAAAGTAGAAATGTTCCTGTGTAATTAAACTGCTAATCACACAGCATACTCGCTTGGATGGTATCCAATTCCGTGTACCAAAAAGACTTAGTGGCATTAACTTGCATGTATTCCTAAAGATTTAATGGCCAAGTGACCTGCTGTTTTGACATACTCCATTAGAATGTCTCTATTTTGACTTTCTTCATTAGCCTATAATGAAAATGAAGGTCTGTGCAGATTAACTGCTGCTGCTCCAGTGATGACCAAGCAGAACACCTGCCAGTACTGCTAACAGCAACACAACTCCAATAATGTGTCTACATTTCCAGTTATTTCTTTATTGTGAACTCACTGAATTACATACCCATATGCCATCTTGGGAATTTCCCGCACCTTTCTCTTTAAGAAAGTCTCTGTAATGGTATATAAGAGGGGGAGAATAGTGTCTTAACATCAAAGCAGCATCTTATACTACTGTTGAAGATTAGATAATTATAAACAGATAGTACTTAGTGCATTTTCATTTGTAATCAAGTATTGAATGCCAACACCTTAGCTAAAGCAACAAAATCTTAACTAACTTTTACAATTTTATTGATTTTAAAAAATTATGCAGATTATATTAATTTAAAAAACTGAACAGTATAATTCCCAGGTGCAGCCTTACCCATCCAGGTGCACTTTATGACCCTTAAAGTAAAACATTTTATAAACATTAGGGCCCCAATCATGCAAACACTTAGCTCATTGGGACAACTCACATGTTTAAAGTTAAGTATAAAAGTGTTTGTAGGGTAAGAATCTAATTACTGAAATCTCTCCGCATCTTTATGGAGGTAGGAAAGTATTTTATCCACATGACAGATGGAGCAAGTGAGACACAGAGAAATAAACTGATTTGCCATGTGACTTTGAGTAAGTCTGTAGTAGAATTGTGAATAAAATCCATAAGATTTGGTTCTCACACCTTCTCCCTAAGGTATAATATATGAGAAAACACATCCTAATTTAGGAATTAACCCACTACTTAAACTGCTTACAATTTAGTGAACAAAAATAGTAAAACAGTGAACATGAATATATGAACATGAAAGTGCTTTTTTATTTATTATTGAAGACTTTATGAAGACTCAATAATTCATTTCTTAATGAAGGAATAGATATCAACGTTAGTCAAAGCAGCCCTGTCGTTTTCATGCACTGAACTTCTCTCACCAGTAAATAAATATGTAAAATGGCGCTAAAATACAATACATTGTAAAGAAAAATGTTCAGGATTAAATAAGGTGAAATGGAAAAACTAATGAGTTCAAATGCTATGTCAATTAGAGCTGTCCAAAAAAAGTTTCCACATTTTGTAAGGAGTACTTTTCCATTCCCTCTTTGACCAGAGACTTCTGAAAGTCTATAACTCCAGAAGAGAGAAACATGCAGTCTGAACAATGATAAATCTTATTGTCCATTATTGGTCTTCCTGCCAATGCCAAGCAAACTCAGTAATTAACTGATGTGCTAAGATGCACTTGAGCAGAAATATTGTCCACTGTTTCCAAAAAGGATCATTGTGGTCTAAAAGTTTGGTGCAGTTATCCTCTGCATAGGTAGGATACACTTTGTGGATGAAAGGTAGAAAGATGTCTCTATAATCAAAGTACTATGCATACAGAATAGAGAGCCAAGGTAAATCCCTCACACAGACCATCAGCACCAATGATATGGGGTTAATTGCCTTGTGTTCCCAACATTTTTGTGGCTCTTGGCCCCACACTGTTTTATTAAACTTCAACTCCTTTAGAATGGTCTTAATGTAGCTGTTTTTCTTTAATGCGCCATAAGGCGCATGAAGATACTGATCAAACTCACTACTAACAGTCCAAAGATGGCCAAGCAGAACACTTGCCAGAATTGCTAAGATCAACAGAACCCCAACAATAGCCTGCCCACCTTGCCTTTTATTTCTTTTAGCACTTTGAGCTTGCTGAATTCTCTTTGCCATGTTGGGAGCTTGTTTTTTTCTTTTACTTTCCGCCTATGCTATTGTTCTGCTGAATGCCTTCTCTAGTCTGTTTTATTGCATCATGAAATAGTTGCAAGCCAGAAAATGCTGAACTTACTTAGAGGACCCTTCAGATTGTTCTCTGCCTTTTGGATAACTTGCTTTCTGTCAGGACACCTCACACAGAACCCATGAGCCAACTGTTCTAAACTTTGAGATTAAACAGAATCTCAAACCTGCAGCTGTGACAGCAAGAAAACTCAATAGCAGAAATGAAGAAGTGTTTAGACATCAGTGTGGTAGTCTTCTGCCATTTTAAATCAGTGTGTAGGTTTTACCTTATTCTGTTTTGCCTTAAATTAATCTCCCCTCCTCCCTCCCCCCCCACCACTCTCTCTCTTTAGGGAAATTGTTTGCAGCTATAATTGTGCCATAAAGGAGTGAAAGTAACGACCAGTCCTTTAACTCTGGTTTAATCTCGGTGGTCCTACAGAAACTGAAATAACTGATATTCCTGTAAGGGTATTGGTCCTATTTTGGAGGATGATTTCTCCTCTCTCAAGTCTTGATATTGAATGCCAAGTAACTGATGCTACACCATGTTCTTAGACATCCATACACTCTTTCCCCCTTCCAACTCTCTGGTGGCAAGTTAGCCACACATCATCCATATCAACCATGCAACCACACAATGTATTCCTTTGAAACTCACTATTACATAGCTACCAAGGAGATGTTATCACTGTAAACGAGCCTCCTGTGAAATCATAGGCCTCCAAGTTAATTTCTCTTTACAGAAAAGGACATGCTGAGCTCTGAACAGTTACTTAGGACACACTGGGAGAGATGGAGCATTTGTTACATGCATGTAAATGACAATTCACAGCTGATGTCACGATAATGACACAGGCAAATTATAGATATGCAATTAAAAATGAGGAGTTTTGAAAAACTAATCCTGAGCCTCTGTATGAATATTGTGTAGGACTTCAACCATATCTGTGCATGCAACATCTGAGAGGACTCAATGGTTCCTTGAAAGATTCTACTTCTGATTATATGCCCACTAACAGGTCTCTGGTTGAATCTAGCAAATGCATTTTTTGGTCTTGGCTCAGTTCCATAATGAAAAAAAATTCACCACAGTTGACACTTATGGACACCATTGTTGATGTTCTCCTTTCAGAGGCCACAGATTGAATAGTCAGAGGCTGAACTGTCTTACCTAAAGCTTGTTTATCTAGATGAGGGTTTGTCAAATAAAGGTGGAGAAGGTTGCAACTGCTTCTGTTTGTGCTATACCTATACCGTTCTCCATGCCTATCAATCCTGTCCATTTCACAAGCACTAAACTAATTCAAAGTTATGGGCGTGAGCCTCCCATGCTGACTGAACTGTGCTCCGTGCTGGACTGGAGATGGTTTTAAACCACCTTTGCTATTCCTAGATCCTGGGGCTGACTAGAGATCTCTCTTATTCCTGGCACAATTTATAATAGGCTGTGGGCTGCTCTAATTTATATCCAGCTGCACAGGGCCCCCTCATGTCATTCTGGTAGATTGGGATAACTTCAGCCATACTCCATTTCTCCCAAGTGTCAGGAAAGAGACTGTAGAGCTCCAACAGGGTTCTGATCCATTTAGGAATTTCCTATCCTGTTAAGATGGCCTTCTGGCAGCTTGGTGCAGACAGAACAGGGGGGCCAAGATTTGGCTCAATGTCTTAAAATTTAAGACTTAAGCACAAATTTTATTCTGCATGTAAATGGTTTAAAATTCAATTCCTTTAGTAAGTCAACATGCTAAAGCACTAAAGTAATTCAAGATGTAGCTTCATTTTAGAGTTTATTTCAATATTTATATTTTTTAACCTAGTGGTGCCAGTCAGGACAATAGCCCTATTGTGCTAGGTTCTGTATAATTACATATGAATTCAAAGCCATGAAAACTTTACCTTCTAGACCCTCATACAGAGACCTAGACATGAATAATCCATACATGAATGCACAAGTCATTGCAAGATTGGGGTTTAAGAAGTCAAAAGGCCATGAGGAGGAGGACACAATCAGATGTGATTTGCATACTTTTCTTATTAGACATAGATAAATGAAATGCTGTCTTCATCAATTCCTCAACCTAGCTATCACTGATCAGTTGATTTCTGACAGATGTCATGACAGAGATTAATTTTGTAGAGAGAGTTGAAAGAGAAGATGGTAATGGCCCTTTGAAGTATCAAAGATTCAGACTATTAAATTTTATTCACAGAGTGTATAAACCCTGAAAGAATCAATAAAAACAGGCACAAAGAGTAGTGATAAATGTGTAAGATCGAGACTGATGTCTTCATGTATGTTATCTGGAACTGTTTGAAATGTCTGGAGAGTGGTGGCCAAACACCATGAGGACATTAGGGATACACGAAGTTCTCTCCACCTGCAAGTTTGTTATCTAGACCAGGGGTCCCCAACCCCCGGTCCGCGGCCCGGTACCGGTCCGCGGCCTCTTAGAAACCGGGCCGCAAACCGACCCAGTGCAGCTTCCGCAGGCATGCCTGCGGGAGGTCCAGCTGAGCCGCGGGACGAGCGCTCCCTCCGCAGTCGTGCCTGCGGGAGGTCCGCTGCTCCCGGGGCTCAGCTGCAGCTTCCGGCAAACGAAACCGGTCCCTTGACCTAAAAAGGTTGGGGACCCCTGATCTAGACAAAACTTAGTTTTGACTTATGTAAAAGCCAAACATATCACAGGTTCATTATTAGTAGGTAAATTAGCTGCTACCACTCAAGAAAGAGATCTTGCAGTCATTGTGGATAGTTCTCTGAAACTATCCACTCAGTGTGCAGCAGCAGTCCAAAAAGTGAACAGAATGTTGGGCATCATTAAGAAAGGGATAGATAAGATGATAGAAAATATCATAGTGCCTCTATATAAATCCATGGTATGCCCACATCTTGAATACTGCGTGTGGAGAAAGTAAATAAGAAAGTGTTATTTACTCATTCTCATAACACAAGAACTAGGGGTCACCAAATGAAATTAATAGGCAACAGGTTTAAAACAAACAAACAAAAGAAAATATTTCTTCACACAATGCACAGTCAGCCTGTGGAACTCTTTGACAGACGATGTTGTGAAGGCCAAGGAAACAGGCCTGTTAGTTTGACATCTGTAGTATGCAAGGTCTTGGAAAAAATTTTGAAAGAGAAAGTAGTTAAGGACAATGGTAACTGGGACAAAATACAACATGGTTTTACAAAAGGTAGATTGTGCCAAACCAACCTGATCTCCTTCTTTGAGAAGGTAACAGATTTTTTAGACAAAGGAAATGCAGTGGATCTAATTTATCTCAATTTCAGTAAGGCATTTGATATGGGGATTCCACATGGGGAATTATTAGCTAAATTGGAAAAGATGGGGATCAATATGAAAATTGAAAGGTGGATAAGGAACTGGTTAAAGGGGAGACTACAAGGGGCTGTACTGAAAGGTGAACTGTCAGGCTGGAGGGAAGTTACTAGTGGAGTTTCTCAGGGATTGGTTTTGGGACCAATCTTATTTAATCTTGTTATTACTGACCTTGGCACAAAAAGTGGGAATGTGCTAATAAAGTTTGCGGATGACACAAAGCTGGGAGGTATTGCCAATACAGAGAAGGACCGGGATATCATACAGGAAGATCTGGATGACTTTGTAAACTGGAGTAATAGTAATAGGATGAAATTTAATACTGAAAAGTGCAGGGTCATGCATTTAGGGTTTAATAAGAATTATTGTTATAAGCTGGGGACGCATCAGTTAGAAGTAACAGAGGAGGAGAAGGACCTCGGAGTATTAGTTGATCACAGGATGACTATGAGCTGCCAATGTGATATGGCCATGAAAAAAGCTAATGCAGTCTTGGGATGCATCGGGCGAGGTATTTCCAGTAGAGATAAGGAGGTGTTGGTACCATTATACAAAGCACTGGTGAGACCTCATCTGGAATACTGTGTGCAGTTCTGGTCTCCCATGTTTAAGAAGGATGAATTCGAACTGGAACAGGTACAGAGAAGGGCTACTAGGATGATCCAAGGAATGGAAAACCTGTCTTATGAACGGAGACTCAAAGAGTTTGGCTTGTTTAGCCTAACCAAAAGAAGGCTGAGGGGAGATATGATTGCCCTCTATAAATATATCAGAGGAATAAATACCAGGGAGGAAGAGGAATTATTAAAGCTCAGTACCAATGTGGACACAAGAACAAATGGATATAAACTGACCATCAGGAAGTTTAGACTTGAAATTAGACGAAGGTTTCTAACTTTTAGAGGAGTGAAGTTCTGGAACAGCCTTCCAAGGGGAGTAGTGGGGGCAAAAGACATATCTGGCTTCAAGACTAAGCTTGATAAGTTTATGGAGGCGATGGTATGATGGGATAGCCTAATTTTGGCAATTAATTGATCTTTGACTATTAGCGGTAAATATGCCCAATGGCCTCTGATGAGATGTTAGATGGGGTGGGATCTGAGTTACTACAGAGAATTCTTTCCTGGGTGTCTGGCTGGTGAGTCTTGCCCACATGCTCAGAGTTTAGCTGATCGCCATATTTGGCGTCAGGAAGGAATTTTCCTCCAGGGCAGATTGGCAGAGGCCCTGGGGGGGTTTTGCCTTCCTCTGCAGCGTGGAGCATGGGTCATTTGCTGGAAGATTCTCTGCACCTTGAAGTCTTTAAACCATGATTTGAGGACTTCAATGGCTCAGACACAGGTTTGATACAGGAGTGGGTGGGTGAGATTCTGTGGACTGTGTTGTGCAGGAGGTCAGACTAGATGATCATAATGGTCCCTTCTGACCTTAAAGTCTATGATTCTATAACAGGGTTAAAAAAAGAACTAGATACATTCATGGAGGATAGGTCCATCAATGGCTATTAGCCAGGATAGGCAGGGATGGTGTCCCTAGCCTCTGTTTGCCAGAAGTTGGGAATGAGCAACAGGGAATGGATCACTTGATGATTACCTGTTCTGTTCATTCCCTCTGGGGCACCTGGCATTGGCCACTGTTGGATGGATGGACCTTTGGTCTGACCCAATATGGCCGTTTTTATGTTCTTAGTAGCTAGGACTAGTAATGTTCATTATTGGAGGAAAGATCAATTCAGTCAATAAAAGGAAGGGAAGAGGATCTAAGATGTTTGACTGACACTGGAAAAGGTTGTTTGTAGAGTAAGATCCTACTCTGAGTTCTTTGACAAAAACATGGATCTCCATCCTTCTATCTATGTAGTATTTTATATCCACCATCAGTGTATTATTTGAACACCATGCAGTTTCCTTCCAACTATTCAGCACCTGGCAAAATCAGGATCTAACATAATAAGTATTGAGTGGGGGCAATGGCAAAGGATATTTGGTTTAAGTTTTTATCTTACTGGTTTAATGGTTTTCGTGATGTGTCTTTCTCCTTAAGGGGTGGGCAAGATGGAACCGCACATGAGAGCTACCTTGGGGTAGAAGAGCAGTTGCTTAATACCACCCTCTGGGATATTTCTGAAAGAGAAATGAAAAACAAAACAGCAGCAATAAAGACCGTTACAAAATGAAACAACTGGTATTACAATATTTGACTTGTTCAGAAGGTATCAAAGCAATTTGCATAATATGTCCAAAATCATAAATTAAATGAAAAAATACTTCTGCGTTAACAAGAAACTAAACAGTATAATTGTCATGGGCAGTTTTTCATCATCCAGCTACACTATATACACCTCACCAGACTAAATAATTATAATTATACTTACAGTATTTACATAGAGATTTTGAGGCTGTCATCTCAATCTTCATTTGCAGAAGAGCACAGAATGGACTGAAACCATGGGCCAGATCCTGGCTGCAATAGGTCAACTTTGTGATGTTTCCCCAACACAAAACTGCCCTAAAGCTCATTTAGTTGGCCACTGTAGGATTCCTTCTGAATAAGAGATAGGAGCCCCTGCTCTGCTCTGTGTCACTCCTCTCCGTGAAGCCAGTACTGAAAGTGTGGGTGGCATAATGGATTATGACTAGGGAATCACCATGATGATCAGGGATATCCAGGTGCCATAATGTCTCTCAAGTCTATTACCATCAGGTACCAGTTAGAGCAACCTTCAGGCTGCTCAACCTGGATTGATTTTGATTTACGGCCAAAATCTTTCAAACATAAATAAAACACCTGACAATTAATACATTTCTGAACAAAGCAACTTTTATTGTGAGATAAGGTGGCAATCAAGTTTGGTTTTTTGTTTTGTTTTTTCTTTCCAAATGTCAGAGTTCAGGAAGACTCAGGGATTGATTTCAACAGAAATGCAGAAGTTGCAAGGTCAGTCCATTCTTTACCTACAGACTTTGTGCTATCCTCACTACAGATTCTATACTATTAAGAGGCTCAACATACAACATCCAGTAAAAATCAAAGTTGAGGAGAAAATCAGGTGAAATGCAATAATAAAGGAAAGTAAAATTTCCATAAAGTAATATTGCATTAACGTGGCCCCACAGGCAAAAAGGTAACGCTTTCCATTCTCTCTTGGACCAAAAGCTCCAGAAGCATATTAACTCCAGAGCAGATAAATTCAGAGCTTGAATGATAATAAAGACTGTTGTCCAGTAATGTGCTGCACGCCCGTGCCAGGCAAACTCTGCAATTAACTGATGGGCTAAGATGCACTTCAGCAGAAATGTTGCCCACTGTTGCCTAGTGGGATCCTTCAGGTCCAAGGATTTGGTGGTCACATCCTCTGCATGGTCAGGACACACAGAGTGGATGAAAGGTAGAAATGTTTCTGTATATTCAAAGAAATACAAATATAGCATAGTGAGCCTTGGGTACATTCTCGCCCAGCTCATCTGAAAAAGCAGTTTTCTGAGGTTAACTGCTTTGTATTCCCAAAGATTTTGTGGCTGTTTGACCCATACTATTTTCACATGCTTTAGCTTCTTTAGAATGGCCTCCTTGTGGCTATTGTTCCTAAGACCATGAGGAACATGTATATCCTGTGCAGATTCACTGCTGCTGCTCCAGTAATGACCACACAGGACACCTGCCAGAACTGTTAACGCTAATGTAACCCCTAAAAGAACATGCCCACGTCGCTGGTTGTTATTTCTTCTCACATTGAGAACTTGCTGAATTGTATTTGCCATCTTAGGAGCTAACTCCACCTTTCTCCTTAAGAAGATGGGCTATGCCACTGTTTTGCTGACTTCTCTTTTCCTTTTATTGGCATCAGGAAATAACTTTTGAGTGTTATCCAACAGTATCTGCAAGAGTACTCACTGCCAGTTCCTCTAGCCTCTTCCACTAGTTTCATCTCTTCCTTTGCTCTTAGCTTGATTTCTGATGTCATTCACCACATTCTCTTTTCAGAGAAAGTCTCTATAAAAGTAATTTTGCCTTATAAGATTTGAAGAAAAACAGAGTACTTATTGGCTCACATACACTTCTGATCCTGGGCAGATTGAGATGTTAAAGATCTTTTCTCCACTTTGGGGAAAGGGATTTTTGGTCTCAGAAGTCTGGGTGTTCAAGGTGTTACAGAACTGATGTTTCTTCAGTCCCCATGATCAGTGGCACAGCTTCCTCCTGTCCATTCCTGGTGATGTCAAGTGAGTTAGATGCCTCATCAGTGACTACCATGCTACCTCACAATATACACATAAGAACTCCCCAACTACAGAGTTATCCAGGATAGGCCAGAATGGCTATTTTGGAAAGTATGAAGGAGGTCCAACCACATGGTGAGTTATTTTATATATATTTATGCCACTGATTTTTTGGGGGCAGGATGGGGGGAGTGTTAAGTTCATAATTGGGATCCTCTGCTAATTTTATCCATACAACCTCTCTAGCTTCATTAGCCAGGAACACATGAGGAGAATATTTTGTAAAGATGGTTTGGAATTTTTTACAAAGTATTTTTCTGTTGAAAAATGCCAAATTCAAAACAAACTATTCATGAGACAGGGAATTTTTTTTGGCAAATTTCCTGTGTCAATTTTTTTAAAAAAAGGTTTGAAATTGGCAAAACATCCAATTTCAACATTTTCAAAATAGGGGAAAAAACTGATTTAGTTCAAAATGACTGTTTTGAAAAACATTTTTTTTACTATAACAAAAATAGAAATGTCATAAATGAAACTAAATTTTCAGCTGAGCCAAACCAAAATTGTTTTCAGCTGATTGGTTTGTAAATGTTTTAGAGATTTTGACTTTTCATCCAGACTCGGGAAGGGAAAAGTTTTGGAAATCTTGAAAATTTTCCTGGGATGTGAAACTATTCCCTGCTCAGCTTATTATTTTGCCTATCAAATTAGTCACTACAAATTAACAAGGTTCTAATTTTCAGTACATAACATGTTGGTATTTGGGCATCCAAAACTGTGTGCCTATAAGTTGGGGATTTACATGTGCACATGGACAAGATACGTCTATTTAGCATTTTGTTTGCTCAAAAATGAATCTGGTGCATGATCACATACAGAATGTCTACACTATAGCTAGAATCTCAAACTACTTAACAATCATTAACCAAACAAGTCTCAAAACACCTATGTTTTATACCCATTTTATAGTTGTGATACCGGGATACAGAAAAGGTTAATTTGTCTTCCAAAAGTTACTTACAAAGTCCATTGAAGAATAGAGGATTGAATCCAGAAGTCCTGTTTCTTAACCCCTGCTCTATCGAGTAGAATAAAACAACAAGACCTCATTTGGGTTCTAATGAAGCTACTAAGTAAATTACATCACATTTGTCTTAATTGCAAAACCTTATGAATAAAAATAAGGCAGTTTCCTGACACTGCATACATTTCTGAACAAAGCAGCAAATTTTATTATAACATGAGAGGGAAACCATCCCCTTTTTCTTTTCAGGGTTCAGCATTCAGCAAGGCTCAGGTATTGATTTCTCAGCAAATGGATGTCTGACAATCACAGCCGTCCTTTCAATTACCAACTTTGAACTTTCCATCACCACACAGAAAGCATGTATAATGGCATTAATGTACAACCCTAAGTAAAAACCAAGGTCTTCTGGAAGCTGAGCTGCAATGAAGTACTACAAGGTAGAAAGGAATTTAGTGACTGCACGCCTCCAAACATTGCTCCACAATTTGTAAGAAAGTTTTCAACTACCTCTGTGACCAAGAACTGCAGGAGAGAAACTCCCAAATGAAGGATATATCCAGTTGTCCCCATATAGTGCTGCACACCAGTGCCAAGCAAACACTGCAATTAACTGGTGGGCTGAAATTCAATTGAGCAGAAATATTGACCAGCGCTGCCAACTCGGATTTCTAAGGTCCACAGGATTGGTGGTTATATTGTTTTCATGGCCATGACACACATGGTGGATGAAATATTTTTACTTTTCTGTATAATCTAAACAACAACATTAGTTGGCTCTTTCATTCCATTCCTAAGAAACAATGAATTTCTGGGCTCAAACACCTTGTCTTCCCAAAGATTCTGTGGGTGTTTGAACTCTTCTGCTTTGACACACTCCCACTCCATTACAATGGCCTTACTATGGCTACTGTTTGCTAGGTTACAAGAAGCTTGTTACAACACACTTCATGGATGAAAGACCGAAGTATTTCTATATACACCTCTACCCCAATATAACGTGAGTTCGGATATAATGTGGTAAAGCAGCGCTCGGGGGGTGAGGGGGGGGGGCGGCTGCGCAAAGCAAGTTCGATATAATACGGTTTCACCTATAACGCAGTAAGATTTTTTTGGCTTCCGAGGACAACGTTATATTGGGGTAGAGGTGTAATACTAGTAGTATGCATACAGCATAGTGAGTCTTGGAAAATTCTTCACACAGTATGTCAGAACCAATAATATGGGATTAATTGCCTTGAATTCACAAAGGTTTTGTGGCTGCTGGTTTCATGCAGGTTTTAATATATGTCAGCTTTATTAGAATGGTTGTAATTTAGTTGTTATTTTTTAGTGAGCCATAAGCAGCATAAAGGTCCTGAGCAAACCCACTATTGACAGTCGAAAGATCGCCAAGAAGAATACCTGTCATGATTGCTAAGGTTAACAAAACCCTAACAAGAGCCTGTCTACCTTGTCTTTTGTTTCTTCTCACACTGGGAGCTTGCTCAGTGATTTTGCCATCCTGGGAGCTTGTTTTTCTCCTAGACTCAGTCTGTAGCCTATGCGATGTCATTTAATTGCATTTAGAGATACTTTCTCAGTTGTAAGCCAGGAGATGAACTTGGGTTAACCCTTCACTTCCATAGCCGGAAGGCAGAGAAGAATCTGGACATATTTAACTCTGAAGAGTTATGTATAAACCACTACTGACTCACGATGGTGTATGTCACATATATTTAACAGGCTCTGAAAATGGTATCACAATCACCATACACCTAATTTGTTCACAGAAATTAGTGTACAGTTGAATTCAGAATTTTGAAAAGACTCTCTTACATAGAGTTTATATAGATTTATCCAGTATGGACGTAGATGATGCTGAAAGGAATGAATGGTACATTGGATACACAATGAAACATAGAACCTTTCACCTATAGGTCACTTGAATACAGGCTAGGTCAGTAATAAGGTTGGCCAGAAATGGAATTTCCATCCTACTGGAAATACTGACATTCCACAACAATTCTACCTAACAAATCGTGGATATATTGGGAATTATTCTGATCTCACAGCAGTTTTACACTGGTGTAACTGCATTAACTTCAACAGCGTCACTCCTGATTTACACTAATCTAAGTCAGATATGGATCAGACCAAATGTGTCTAGCCCATTCCTACTTGATGCTGAATTTGTGGATCCAGCTGACACTAATTCTCTTGTGTAACTACCATGTGTATCATGGAAGAAAATTAGCATGGTGGACTTCTCCCAGTGCTGCTTTGTTGTACATACAGCAGGGGCGGCTCTAGCAATTTTGCCGCCCCAAGCACGGCGGCACGCTGCGGGGGGCGCTCTGGCAGTCACCAGTCCCGCGGCTCCCGTGGACCTCCTGCAGACATGCCTGCGGAGGGTCCGCTGGTCCCACGGCTCCGGTGGAGCATCCACAGGCATACAGGTAGCATAAACCTGTTATATAGCTGAACAGGGTGGGCAAGACTATAAACAGCAGTTATGTCTGATTCATGTCAGTGCTATTTGTGAGAGCTACATTCCCTCACCAATCATAATCAAGGGACAGAGGAAGTCGAGGATTAAAGTGTGTCTCTCCAGAGAAGGACTATGATGTGAAAGAATGGGGTAGATGGCTATGCAGTATTATTTGCCTGCCACTGCAGATTTCTAGTATAATTTAGAAGCTGATAGGGCTAAACATTGTTACAAATTGCAAACCACTTTTTTAAAGGGAGGTTTATTTCTCTTTTCCCTTTCCTCATTGGTTTACCTGGATAAGCAGCTGAACTCTTTGAAGTGAAAGAGTGGGTAGCACATGATACTACATCAAAAGGAGAACAGGGATGTGTTTTCGTAAATGCACTGGGCCAGGCTTGGGCTTCCTTGCACCAGTCCATTGGCACAAGAGGGACATAAAGTTCTTCTAATGGTGCAACTGAGAATTCCCTGGCATGGAATCCTTAGATGGCACAGAGATGGTATAACCAAGCGACAAACCACCTCTTCTCAAACTGCCTGCCAGAAAGTTCATGCTGGGGTTGGGGCATGGCTGAGTTTCAGTGATTGCTTGGCAGTATAATGGCCCCTGGGGTACTGTTACAAGCTGATGGAATTTAGAGCATTTGTGCCCCTAATTTACAAAGCACAATGGCCACAAATGATCAGTAATATCTAAATGGTGATTTGGGTGAACAATTGTGCTTAGTTAATATTGAAAATGTAGCTCTTGATTTCTTTCAACCAACTGAGGCATACACTCAGTTTTTACACTTCTTAATTCTATGACTTCGCTCTATTTCAACTAGAAGTAGAACAAGTCTGCTTCGTAACATTTTTAATTGATCACTTTTTTACCCTTACAAATCAATTCTCGTATTTCAAGCTTTACTAACAGCTAAATAAACCTGAGAGAGAGAGAGAGATATTGGGTAGTTTATAACTCAGCTTGATAAAAGCATGCACAGAATTGTTGCCATTAATTATCTCAGTACAATTAGTAACTGGTTTATGTCACAAATGTGATACATTTTCTTTAAGAACTATTTAGCATAATCATTTAAATAACCATTCTAACATTAATTATGACATCACCTTTGCAGTGACTATTTAAAAGCTTTTTTAAAAAAATAATTGAAAGCTATTGTATTATTCACTAAACTCTTGTAGATAATTACAGGTTGCGATGGAAAATGTAGCTAAACAGTATTTTTTGCCATGTCATAATGAATGTTATTGTTGAAATAGACACAAAAAGCCAAACTGGTGAATAAAACAAAAAAATTCAAGACCTCAGAACATAGCATAGAAATCTTTAAAACATTTTTTTGCAATAGCAAGTACTCTTTTTATCCTGAAAATGTTTCCATGCCATACATTGTACTTAAATGACATTTTCCATAACTGCACAGTTTCCCTAACAAGCATGGGCAGGTTATTTTTTTGTTTTTGTTTTGAGGATTTTGTTGTTAAAAGAAGCTGTCTTGTTGTGTGAATATGTGGGTGTTATGTTGCCCTCTCATGACTGACCCACAGAGAAAATAAGGGAACGGCTAATACCAACATCATGGAATCAGTTTTACCTCATGTGTTAGAGGCCTGGGTTTTTGAAGGCTAGGGATTCTAGTCCTGGTTCCCAAAGGGTAGGTGTGATTTATCTTGTAGTTATGTTTATTGTCTTTAGCATAGTATAGCAGATTGTCTGTAACACCATGTAGCTAGCATAATTGTCTGGGGGAAGGGCGGGATGAAGGTGAGAGAAAAATCACTCTCCATTTGGGTCCAGAGAGCCTTAATCAAACTGTATCCAAGACATTAGCTGGCAGTTTCAACCTTAAAACATTTACAACTCTATGGACAGGACCAGATTATTGTTGCAGATTCTAGATAAGCTTTCCTCTGTCTTTGGTTTCAAAACTCAAAATTCACTAGTTTTGAAATGGGTACCAAAAGTATCTGCAGTTTCAGTGACTTTCCTGGAAGCTTGCCTAGGGTTGAACAAGACACATGATCCCAGAGGACTGAAGTCAATGGGAGTTTTGCTTGAATGAGAACTAAATAAGTTTGGCTTTTACATTTCCCACTAAGTGTACTGGTATTATTAATATAGTCACAAGCTCTGGTCTGCTGAACCTTTTTTTTTTTTTTTTTGGCCACTTTGCACAATATCTATTTTGGCTATTTGATAAAATAGCTACGCATTTGGGCCAAAGTCATTTTATTTATAGAGCTGTAAGGTGCCCAGATCCTGTGGTGATGAAGTAAGTTTATAATATATCATAAGAAGATAGAAACAATTCCTCAATGTTAAGTGCTGTCACGTTTAAAAGTCAATATCTTTGGTGAACAGGGAGTGCTCCTGCTTACATCACATCTGTATTTGGCCCTTAATAGTTTAATAAGTAGAAGCTGCTTTCTTATTGTTCTGTGTTTCTTCTACTTTGCAGTACAAAATGTAGAGACCTGTCCAGCAACTAATCCCTATGTTTCACAGTCGTTAAAGAAATGAAAAAAAAAAAAAACAGGGTTCTATACTTTACACACACATTGATGGCACAGAAGCTGCATCATGTTACTTCCAGCCAATAAAACAGAAAAATTAGCCCTTCAGCACATATCTATGTATCTTTAGACAAACTGTCACAGACTTGGTTGAGCTCCCCCTGTTGGACACTCAGACTTGCTCTGAGGTGATCCAAACACTGAAGGTCTTAGCTTGCTGGGGCTGAGCAGAGGTTAGGCACTCTTCCTGGCTATGGACCTCTAGGCACCAGGGCCGCCCAGAGGGGGGGGCAAGAGGGGCAATTTGCCCCAGGCCCCGAGCCCCACAGAGGCCCCCACCAGAGTTTTTCGGGGCCCCTGGAGCGGGGTCCTTCACTCACTCCGGGGGGCCTGGAAAACTCTTGCAGGGCCGGGCGCAGGAGCTTCTTCTGCTCCTGGTCTTCGCCGGCGGGGGGGTCCTTCCACTCCGGGGCGGAAGGACCCCCCACTGGCGAATTACCGCCGAAGACGGAGCAGGACCCGCCGCCGAAGTTCAGCTCGGTCTTCGGCGGTAATTTGGCGGCGGGGGGCCCTTCCCTTACGGGACCCGCCGCCGAAGTGCCCTGAAGACCCGCGGCGGGGGCCCCCCTCCGCCGAATTACCGCCAAAGACCGGGCTGCACTTCGGCGGCGGGTCCGGCTTCGGTGGTAATTCGGCGGCGGGGGGGGACCCCGCCGCGGGTCTTCGGGGCACTTCAGCGGCGGGTCCCGGAACGGAAGGGCCCCCCGCCGCCGAAGACCCCAGGCCCCCGGAATCCTCTGGGTGGCCCTGCTAGGCACACACACCAGGTATAGACCTTCTGTTGGCAGTGGGGACTTCTACAGCCCAAATGCCTAGGCCCTGAAGTTAGTGCCATCTCCACCATGCCTCCCCAGCAGCTCTTGCACAATCCCCAGTATCCTAAAGGTGTGAGCCTTCTGATTTACAGTTTTCCTCTTCAGGGGCACTGACACAGACAGACTGCACAGGATTCTAAATGTAATATGGTCTGTTGATGGGTGGGATGGAACTTGGGGCCTCTGGAGCTTAGTGCATGAGCCTCTACTGTATGAGCTAAAAGCCCACTGGCTGTTAGCTAAGGCTGTAGAGCAGACTTATTGTGTGTGTGTGTGTGTGTGTGTGTGTGTGTGTGTGTGTGTGTCTCTCTCTCTCTCACTAGATGGGACAGAACTCCACACCCAGGAGGAGTGTGGGTTCCATAAACACCACTGCTTTTTACTTATTGCCACAAGAAGTGGCAATATCTACATAAAATGCGCATTTGCTTCCTCAGGTTCCTCACCATTCCAGACCATTCTTTGGGGTTAGGCAGAGTCCTCTGCAGTATCCAGGATTCTTCCCTGGAGCACATGATTTCTCTTCAGACATGGAGCCTTTCCAGCCCAGCTAGCTTTCTCTGAGCATGGTTGGTCCTGCAGTTAAATCAGACCCACCCACCCCCTCTACTGGTACAAAAGCTTGCCCTTCTCTTCCCCTTTTCTTCCCAAAGCTTCCTGTCCTTCAAAAAGCCTTTCCCCACTTTTGTTCCTCCTGGGAATCCTTTTTAACCCCCTGCTTTGCCACCTCTTTCTCTTTACTCTGTTTGGGGGTGTTCCACTCTCCACTCCCAACCCCTGCTCCTTGCAGACAAGTTGGAGGAAGTAGCTTCTCCCAGCTCCAGCCAACCTCCTTAGCATCCCCACTGTTCAGTCCAGAACACAGTTGTTACAGGTAATAACTCTACATTGTCCCTGGTCTGGATCATGCAAACCATGTCTGCAACTGGTGGATTCCACATCCATCTAAAAGCATTCCCTGATACAACAATTTTATAAACGACTTCCTAGTACCAACCAGAATTTGTAAGTTGTACACAGACAGATTCTTCAAATTGTCACACCGACAACAGTTGGGTCAGAATGTTCAAAAAATGAAAGATACTTCAATATTGTACCAACATACATGATAACAGAAAAACAGCATGATTTGTCACTCCTGAATGCAGTCATTTAATCCTCATTTAGGGTATTTTTTTGAGCAGCTTTTGGTCAAGTGGGTGTCCATCCTATGCATCCCTTAATCTGTAATAACACTCTTTCCCACAGTTTGTCTGGACCACTGCTCTTTATGAGGCTAATGGAAGAGTTGTTCTTGATTATTTCATTTCAGTGAATCTGACAAAGGTCTTCTCACCTTGTGTCAGTCATTCTTTAAAAACATTTGTTTTTTTAAGACAGTTACCTCTTTGGTATCTAATTTGCCTTTGCTTATTAATCATATCCATAGGAATGAGCCATTTTGACATATGAGCATATAAATCATCAACCTCTTTCAGTGTGGATTTCTTGTCATCTCCAGATTGCTTTATTGGGGTCATATAGGTCACTGCTGCCAGTGCTATTTGTCTTCTAACTTTGTTCTCACTTCTACCCTTTCAATCCACTTTATTTCCCAGGCAAATATACATTCAATTATTTCAATAGGTCATCCATTCAGTGATAGAGATCCAATTCATTAACTTCTGTCATTGATATGAGTGACACCAGGAGTTCCTGGGCTCTTAGAGCAGATGTAAACCTGGGGCCCTTCACCTCAGTCTCATGCTTCAGACTGAGGTAAAATGCAAGCAGTGAATTACGTAGATGGGAAGAGTCCCCAGTAAATCAAAGTATTAAGCAAAAAATTAATATTAAGTAAACAGTTAAAAATTCTGCTCTTTTCACTGAAGTAGTTTCTTTCACTTGCCTGGAAGAACTGAATCCCATAAAGAACTCTGATTGCACTTCTCAGGGTCCAAGACAAGCTACAGAGCAGACTCAATTAGGGCTCAAAAGTCCATGGAGTTTATTGAGACAGCTCCCCTCTGGCAGTGGTCCCCTGCAACAGTCTCATTTAGACTCCTCAGGCCTATCCTAGGCAGCAGAGACAGCCCAATAGTCTTTTTTGTAATTAAAGCAAAGAAATAGTCCCCAAACCACACTCAGCAGGCCTGTGCCAGACCTACCTTCCTCTGGAGGGGCTCTGGCAGTCAGCAGTCAATAGTCTCTGCAGAGGTTCAGGACTGGTCCCTTCCTCCAGAAGCAGTAGACAGGACATTTAGTCTCTTCCTTGATCAGCCCACCAGTGAGCTAGCCTCTTCTCTTGTTAACTACCCCTTCATTACCTGACAGCAAGTGCAGGTATAGTGGGGCAAAGCTGAGTGGGCCCTCAGCAGCTTGTTAACCCTTGCTAGATCAGGGTCACAAGAGCCAATGAACTAGGCATTTATGAAACTGAGCCTCAACTATTTCCTCAGTCAAAGCCTTTGCATAGGAACAGATTAAGATTAGCCATATCTGAGGCCCCTTGTAAAGCCAACTAGGCCCCCATCTAGGAGATTCAGTGTATGACCTTCTAGACCTCACCCTACCTTAAACAATTGTACAAGGTGGGGAAGATTTTAAATCCACAGAGGTCAGCCAGTGGATAGTACTGTCCAAAACTAGTGTGTTTTTTCCATGGGGGAATTAAGATACTTCAACATATTAACTGTTATTTCATATACAGTAGTTATCTCCTATCCTACACATAGGAAAAGACCTGAAATATCTTACTTAGCACTGTTTGGCAATTGTTGGCAGCAATATTTTTTGTTTTTAATTAAAACAAAAGGAATAAATAAACAAAAAAACTCAACCAACCCCAAACTGAAAACCAAAACATTTTAGTTTTTTGAAAACTGTTTTTGGCAAAAATGTTCAGGTTTTAATAAAAATGTTCAGTTTTCAGAAACCAAAAACCAAAATATTTTACCAAAACCCAAAAATGTTTATTGAAAAGTTTTGACGTAAATGATTTTTTCTCCACTAGCCTGAGGTACATACTAGATTTGTGTTCTTAAGCATCACCTGTTTGTTCAATGTGTTCATTGCATATCAGTGCACTCTGACTGGAAATCTTGTATCCATTACCAAACTATGGTTGGAAATGGTCATGACTGGGGAAAAAGGCTTGCTACAAAGGAAGGGAAACTTTCATAAATTCTGCCCCCACAAAACCTGAATCCAGCAACTGGTCAGAACTTCACACTCAGAAGCAAGAAAAATAATCCAATACATACATAGATTGCCACACCCAATACCCCAAATTTAGCTTGCTCCCTAGATGAGTTTTATTTCTTTCTCAGATTCAACTTATTGAAATCATTTATTAATTAAAAAATAATAATAAAAATGGCAAATAACCTAACAGATCTACTTGTGCATTATCGTCTCAGTTTGCCTCACATATTTTAAAAATTGCTTAAAATGAGGAGGTTATTGTTACTAATTTATTGGTAACTGAAGAAATTTAATAATTTCTTCCAGCATAGTATGATTCTAATTTCTTAAAAATGATATTAAAAATATGATTGAAATAAGTCCTAAGAGTGTTTTACAACCCTATCAAAAGAAAACATCAAAGAGCACTAATTCCAACATTATGCTCTCATAAATCACCGTGAATAATTGATCTTTATAATGCATTTTCACACATCCTACCTGTAATATGAAATATTATTGCAAAGAAAGTATAAAAATATGTACTGAACTGTCTGTTGGATGTTAATACCTTACCCATGGCATCTCTTGAAGGTTCTGCTTGTTACAGCAATAATAATAATAATAACAACAACAACAACAACCACAATTAGTGATGGTTGCAAAAGGTGCCTTGAAACTCTCAAATCCCAATTTACATGTTTCTCCTTGTTATTAGTCTCCAGTCAATCGTTGGTGATGAACCAGCAGCTTGTTCAGAAGAAATACTTCTGAGAAGCAGTTTTAATAAGCTTTACTTGTAAAGCTGGTGCATGGAATACTGTGCTGCAGTACCTTTTTATCTATCTAATCACAAATCTTGATGCATTGGCTTTGTCTACTTGATGGTACCCACTGAAATATGATACAGTGGAAAGAGATGGAATAATTACATAAAATGTCTTGTGGCTCTTAAAAATTGGGATTTGAATAAATAGAGGTTGTGTTACATTCTGATTTGACTTCTTGGAATTAAGAGCTGACCTCTTCCTGAAACTCTCACACATGATCTAGCACTGTTCAGTAATTTTACAACCATTATATTTCATGGTTAAAGTGCTCGATTTCTTGTGTGGACTTCTGGTTTCAATTAAGAAAAAAGAGGAACAATGATCTTGTGGCTTAAGGCATTGAGCTGGGACTCAGGAAAAATGGATTGTTTTCAGCTCTATCACAAACTTCCTGCATATGCTTGGGCAGGTCACTCTCTGTACCTCAGTTTCTCTTCTGTAAATAGAAATAATCCTTCATTTTACTCATCACTTGTTTGCCTTATCTGTTTAGACTGCAAGCTCTTCAGAGCGTGGATGGTCTTTTACTATGTGTTTGTACAGTGCCAAGCACAACGAACTGCACAGTACAAAATGATTATCACAATAAAGTGAAATCTCGCAAAGATGTGTTTGATGGTATATAGATAGATTTGAAATACAAAGCCACTTGATAAAATCATAAAGTAGGGCATATTTATCACAAACAAAGCAATTATATATCTTGGTTTGTTTATTCTAAAATTAACTTGACATTAATTTAACATGAAAAGAATAATTTAATGAAGTCTGCAGAGATTTGCTATCTGCCCTTTGAATGAGTTATCTAAAATGCCATTTTATTGTGCAAATCTATGTAAAATAAATTGCATTTAAGCAGTGGTTCAAAAAGTCGCTTATTGTAACCTGATCCTGATGTTCACAGAGAAATGATATAAAAGATCTGGGATCAGTGCTCCACTATAAGGAAGGGGAAAATTAAGTAGCAATGGTCTTTCATTCAAAAATAGCTAATTTGATGGGCAGATAATTATCCTATTGCTTTGAAATGTGATTAATTATAGCCAGAAGAAAAACTACAAAAAACAATGAAAACAAAATATAAGTGTGAAAATGGAATACAGACAGTTGTCACATATGTGATTCATGTGACATGCTGGGCCTGTGTAAGGGTCCGGTGTTGGGGCTCGACCCTCTCAGGCGTGGCTGGGAGCCAGGCCGCCTCGCTACACGCATCTGCTATTGGTGGCGTAGTCTGAGAGGGCAAAGAACAGTCAGGGGGCTCAGGCCCTCAGGCGGGCTGAGCCAGAAATCAGTCTCTTTAGCCCGGGCCCTAGCTCCAGGCAGGGCACCAACGGTAAGGTAGGGCTCAGGCCCACAGGCCGGGGGCTGAGGGAACAACCAATCTAATTAGCCCAGGCCCTAACTCAGGGCGGGCGACAGCCCTACAGTTCAAGGCTCAGACCCTCAGGTAGGGCTGAGCAAACAATCAGTTCAGTATCTAAACCCAGGCCCTCAGTTAGGGTGGGGCAGCAAACCCCTGTAAGTCAGAGTTCAAGCTCTCAGGCAGGGGCTGAGCAAACAGTCCGTACTTTGGCTTGAGCCCTAGGGCAAGGCAGGGCAGTAGGTACTACAGTTTAGGGCTCAGACCCTTAGGCAGGGACTGAGCAAACCAACAGTATGTAAGCCCAGGCCCTGGATCAGGGCGGGGCAGCAAGCAGCTCAGGGCTCAGACCCTTAGGCAGGGGCTGAACAGACACTGAGGTAAGTCCAGGCTCCTATGCCTGAGCATTGGGGTGAGGGGGAGACTGCCACCCGTGAGTGGCGGTGGCAGGGGGGACGCAGGCCCACCCACTCCACTGCATCCCAGCCCGGGGCCCTAACAGCGGCAGGCCATCTGCTGCTGCTGCGTCAGTGGGGATCCTGGCCTCAACACACTGACATTGGCTCGGGGTCTGCTGCAGCCAGACTAGAGTCGGCTACCCCCGGGCCACTTCCAATCTCCCCATCCATTGGTACCTGTGTATCCCCAGCATCTTCCGCAGTGTCCCACACCATGGGCTCCTCAGGGTACTGAGCGCTGGGTAAGCCGGGCTGCTCCTCAGGGTACTGGGCGAGGGGAAGTTCAGGCAGCTCCTCTGGATAGCGAGCATGGGGCAGGCTCAGCCAGTCCTCCTCAGGGTAGTGAGCATGGGGCAGGCTCGGCCCAGCGGGAGCTAGGGCACTAGTGTCTGTCCTCTCCGGCAGCGAGCAGCCAACTGAGCGCTGGGGCCGGGCTTTTATACTTCCTGCCCCGCCCCTTGACTTCCAGGGGGCGGGAACAGGTGGCGGTGGCTCCGCCCACTTCGGCATCTGCAAGGGCTCGACCCTCTCAGGCGCAGCTGGGAGTCAGGCCGCCTCGCTACAGCCTGATTTTTCAACAAGTTAGAAATCTGCATACAAAAAACATTTATGCAGTTCCCTCGATTGTGTACCCAGATGAGACTTCCATGTTTGCATCTGCATGTAGTGCCATGCTAATACAACATGGCTTATGCACAAATGACTATTTTGTTAAATTGCTTATTCATGTCTGTGTATGTGTATATATAATATATCTTCAGTTAGGCAGACAAGCAAACATGACCCGGACTTGTCAGGTTTTGAAAATGAAGCCCTTTAAATAGCCATTAATCACACATTTTCCTCAGCATCTCTGTTTCAGTTAAAACACAGGAATATAGGAGATGCTACCTAGGGTGAGGGGGTGGGGAACATGATCAAAGGAGTTCCAGATAGTTTGGTTTCTTGTCTCCCACAGTGATCAGTGCTGGGAGTTTGAGGGAAGTGTAAAAGTGGCATAATCTATTTTATGGTACAGTGGAATACAAAGAGAAGCAGTGTCCTCTTGACTTGACCTGGTCAGCTAAGGTCTTGAAGCATGGCACTTGATGGCCCTTGTAATATCTACTGTAACAATACACACTATTCTTATTCAATGCATTTGTTAAACTCACTCCAAATTCATGTGTATGTCTCACTACTAGCTTCTGGCAGTGAATTCCATAGCTAATGTCTGTATTGTGTTTATTTAAAAAGTACTTCTTTTTATTTGTTTTATAAGTGTTGTCTTTATATTTCAAATACCCTTACAGTCTTGTTTTCTAGCAGACTTCCTTTTCACACATAACAGTGTTCTTTCTGATATGGGTTTCATCTGCTATTTCAAAATCACACATTGAGATTGGTCTTGCTGAATAATTACTTTCTTTTAAAACCATTGTTTTATCAGATCTTAAAAATGGAATTGGGTTACTGCTTGTTATGCATGTTATGTCCTCGTCCATAATGTATTGTCTGATGTGTTTGTACATAATAATGTGGAACGTGATTGTATTATGAAGAGATGGTGAAATAATATGTATTAATTGTGATGGATTCCTCCCTCCAAACAGCCTTCCAAGGCACAGCATCTCTCAATGTCTCACTGCACTCCAGCACAGCCCCTGCAGAGGGCTTTGTCCAGATTATAGAACTAAGCCTTAAGGAAGCAGGGTGGTGAAACGATTAGGAAGAGCATAAGGAGTGTGGCAGGAGGAGAAGGAAATACAAGTAGAGGAATATAGGAAATGGGGCAAGATTCCGTAAATCCTTGTATCTGAGAACAAGAAGTGCTCACGGTATGCTGTTGGAGAAGAGAAATCAATGGAGGAATTTATAGAAGGGAATGAGGTAAACAGGACAAGAAGAGGACTTTTGTAGTGGCATTGTGGGTAGACTGGAGGAAGAGTTGAGAATAAATGAGATGGAGGTTATAGTAATTAAGGGCCAAGATAATTTTGGCTCTGGGATTAGACTAATGCAAAGGTAGGTAGACTGGGGTATGTGAGAGGTGGAGTTATTTATATTAGAGTTGCCAACATTTGGGTGAGATATTAACACCAAAGCAACTTCTGGACATTGCTGGTAATTGCACAGGAAATCATTAAAACTTCCATGGCACTTTTGAAATGACCACAGAGGTAAACCTGTCTGTCTGGATGAAGTTTCCCCCATAATTAAATAGATTGTGTCATCCAACTCTATGTGAGCTGTGGCTGAGCACATCTGATTGCTGGATTTCTCTGCATGACCAGTGCTTCGGAGTACCCAAAATATCAAAGGTAGTAAATTAATCCAAATTATTTTCTCTTCTGTTGCCTATATATTAATCTAGCCAGCAGTGCATCTGTATAATTTATTTGCTTCTAAATGGTAAAACCTCTAGTAAATACACTGAGAAGGAGAGAGATTTAAATACCCTCCACCTAATGTTGGACTCTTCTTTCATCTAGTATATCCATATTAAATTAAAAGAGCGATTTCCAAATCTTACCATTGTATCTGACTCAGCTTTGCTCTGTTTCCATGTTCTGGTGAAAATGGTAGAAACATCACATTTGATTCTTATTTTTTTGAGCAAATCTGGTTAGGTGTAGGACTAGCATCCTATTTTTTATTTAGTTATAGTCCAAAAATACAGAGAATCTGGCATTACGGAAGATAAATTGGCTTGGCAGTAGCAGGGGATGAAATGGACATGTAAAGGAAGGAATGCAAAAACATTTTACTTAAATTCAGAGAAAGATTTAAAATGAGCTACCAAGAGCTTTGGGTAGGACACGGGCTGTCTAAGATACACTGGAAGTCTCTCCAGGCTTGGAAGCAGCCCAGGATCAGAAAGGTGAAAAGGTGGCTTAAAGCCACTTTAACAGCTCCGATCCCCAGACTATGAATTCTGTGCTGCACCTTTTAGAGGCACAGCAGGGAATTTTTCCCTAAGAGTGTACATAACAAGCTTGAATAATCATCTGATCTTACGATAGTAACCTTTGACCTTATTTACTTTATTCCATCCCTCCTCATTGTCTCAGGCTTTATCTGGGCCACAATCTTGTAATGACATATGTGAGCGAATTGTTGGCTCTGTATGGTCATAAGAGTCTGCCAATAAGATGCAAAGAATCCTGTGGCACCTTATAGACTAACAGACGTTTTGCAGCATGAGCTTTCGTGGGTGAATGCCCACTTCGTCGGATGCAAGAGACGAAGTGGGCATTCACCCACGAAAGCTCATGCTGCAAAACGTCTGTTAGTCTATAAGGTGCCACAGGATTCTTTGCTGCTTTTACAGAACCAGACTAACACGGCTACCTCTCTGATACTTGCCAATAAGATGTCACTGCAGGATAAGGCCCCTAGGCTGCAAGGTCTTCAGGGCAGGGATTGTCTTTTTTATTAGTACTTAAAGGTCTGAGCACACATTAGTGTGTAATCATCATCATCATCATCACCACCACTTTTCTTCTTTTATTTCAAATAGGATGGGAAAGTTTATTACCCCTTGTCATACTGCCACCATGTCATAGGTCTCACCCCCACTTAGAGCTGTTGGGTTCCAAAATGGGGACCTGCACTGGTTTCCCTCTAAACTAAAAATCCTAGTTTAGATCTGGTAAAAGCTGCCACCTCCCAATCAGGTACGTGGATTGGGACACAGTCCTTCCCCAAAATCCTTGGGGATCCCAAGAGCCCCAAATCTATGGAGTTCTTACACCCAGGAGAAATAAACCATTCCCCCCTGCTTCCTCCCCCCTCCCTTTTCCTAGGAGAGATACCGGGATCTAACTACAGAGGGATGCATCCCCCTCCCCTTTCCCTGAGAATCCACCCAAAGAAAGATTAACCAAGTCCTTTACAGAAAAGATTTATTAAAAAATAAAAGAAAGTCACTGTCTCTGTAACCAAGATGGAACAATATACAGGGTCTAAACTTATCAATCTCTGAAGAGAATCCCCCCTCCTTTCTTTCTCAGTAAAAGCAAAGTAACAGCAAACAGGAATAAAGAATTTCCTTCTGCAAACACACAATTGCAAATGTAGAAATCAAATTATAAGACTAATCCGCCGTTCTAATTAATACTTACTATTGAATAGTAGGAACTACTCCAGGAGAACTTGGAGACATGTCTGGCCTCTCTTAGATCCAAAAAGAGGACTCTCTAACAAAGAACACAGACAAAGGCTTCCCTCCACAGAGATTTGAAATTATCTTGTCTCTGATTGGTCCTCTGGTCAGGTGGTCATCAGGTACTGCATGTTAACCCTTTACAGGTAAAAGAGACCTTAACCCTTAACTATCTGTTTATGACACCCCTGAAAATTATCTTCATATCTATATGTAAGCAGGGTCTGAATGAGTTCTTCCCTGGCAGCTAGCTGGGGAGAGACTTCAGGAGCAAACCATATTTACATGAATACACCTACTCTGCCAAGATATCCAGCAGATAGAGCGGTGTTGTGTTACAAATTAGTACTGTAGTACTGAATGCAGGGATAGTTAAATGTTATCAGTGGTGTTGTCTTTATTGTATGAATAAAGGGGAGCAAAACTGCTTAACCTGTCCCAAATGAGGGGGACATCCTCAGCTGAAAGGACCTCATTAAGCTAGGGGCTCAAATGCCAGACCCCTATTAAAATAAGCAGGGTGGGGATAGGAGTCCCAGCCAGGAGGTGTGGACTCTCCCTAAGGGTCCCCCGTCTGGTTTAACCTGTTCCTCCTCACTGTTCAAAGATAAGGCTCCTAATGAATCCTATTTAGCTCTTTGTTATTTGAAGTACTCAATACAATCTGATATCACTTGTAGTGGGGCAGTGTTTCTGCCCAGCCTGCTCTGAGCTAAAAGTCACCAAGAGACCTACCTACAGAGGTCACAGCAGAGAGGCAGGTGGCAGCGGAAGGTGACTGACAGGTGGCTGGCGAGAGTGGCGACCAGTCAGCCAGCAGGAAAAAAGGCAGCTGGCGGGGCGACCAGACAGAGCAAGGGCTCAGATGGCAGAGCAAGCAAAGTGCCTTCTTCCCTGGGTGGGAGGTGAACTCACACAGATGCACCTCTGAACCCTGGGTCATCTCTGACCAAGGACAACCACTCTGAGTGGGGTATGGTGAGGGAGCAGAGGGAGACACAGTAAAGGAACTTTTGGTTATAGAACTCAAGAACCTGAGGCAGAAGACACTGAACCACGCACTCTGGGGTGGGTGTCCTGCTCACAGTTTTATGTTTATGAATCCTGCTTGTGGCATTTTCCCTAATTAATGTTGGGTGACTTCTCTCCTTTCATTCAAAGTTTCTTTTCTACACTCAGACCCTGTGCTTGTGAGTGGGGAAGTACTGGCCCTCAGAGGCACCCAGGGGTGATGTGTAGTTTCCCTAGGTTACTGAGTGGGGGCTTGAGACAGTTCTGTGTGGTATTATTGAAAAGGAACCCCTAGATATTGAAACCAGCCCTGGTTGCTGCCGGCTCCACCTGGCAGAAGGGTTACATATTATTTGAATGTGTTTCTCCCCCATAATTGTATCTCTTCCTTCATTTTAAATCATTTTCTATTGATACCTGGCATGAGGGTAAATCTGTTTAAAAATTTACATAAAGTATGTCATAGTCTCAGTGCTGAGCATGTTGATGACGTTTCATTAGTAAGAGAACCAAATTGTTACTTCATACATAAGCCATGTCAAATTCATGAACAGGCTATGTACCTTTCAGCTACTACTGTACAATTTACATGTGCTATGTTTATAAAATAGGGAATTCTAGGCTGTTGAATTATTAACCTATTTTAGTACCGCCTTCAGTAGTCATAATATTTGCAAAAATGTTCAGTTAGTGGTAAATCATTTTTAATTCCTTTGGATTTCATTGTAATGATGTTAATCATGATTAATTCTTATGGCATTTAAGAAACGCAATTGTCAATTAGCGTTTATGAGGAATTATATATTGTGGTTAGTCATCAGTCTGGTGTTAGACCTTCTTTCTTCAAGAACTTATTTAAAATGTACAATCATTTGCTTTTATTATAATCTGTCTAAAGCCAATACTAGTTTCAAAAATAATTTAAGCTTTGGAATTACAATTAGAGGGTATTTTGAGGAATTATTTGATAATGCAATGTTACTGTTCATAGCTAATTATTTTGTATAATGTAAATTTCAGTTAATACTTTATTTACAGGAGACAGATAACCACATTTTTAAAAAAATAATAATTTCAATAACTAATAACTAACTGGACGTTTTAAATAAACAGATAATTAAACAGTTTCCTTAAACTGAATTGTTTACTTTATCAGCCTAACTGCCCTTTGTCTTCTCTCAGAGGGTTTGTGACTGAAAAGTCAACTGGATCAGATAAATGCAATGGTTCATTTATAGAACTAGGTAAGTTCCGCAGCTATTAAGCAAAATCTGCAAATGATTTCCTAGCTTGTTTGATTAAAGAGTATTGCGACATTTGGGGGACCACCCAGACCAGTAAAGGGATTCTGCCACCCAACCCTGTAACTTTGGGGGGAGGCGGGGAGGGCTTGGTGCCATGCTGCTATAGCTCAGAACCCTAACAGTGGTAACCTGCCCACAAGCACAAGGTTTCCCCTGGGTTTCACCAGCTTAGTTACTCCTGGCTGTGTGATGCCAACAGCCCTTCCAGGCCCAAATCTCCCCAAATCCATCTTCCTGGAGTTGTACCAGACAGCTGGACCATTACCCTGTGGTTCTTAACCCCCGAAGGTGTGAAACCACCATGTCAGTTATCAGTTGACTGACACATACACTCCATGCAGATTGCATACCGGGGACCTGACTGGGATAAAAACAAACAAAAAGTGTATTTAATAGAAAAACTACAGATTCCAAGATGAAATAGTAAGGGAAAGCAAATATATACAAGTTACACAGTAAATAAACAAAGATGCAACCTCGGGCTTTACACTTCCATGTTAGATAAAATCCCTTTTTGCAAGCAAGTTACCTATTGCTTTTGATCAGTTCCTCAGTGTCTCCTAGGGAAGAATGGAAGAATTTTTTTCATAGACAGCTTCCTGCCTCCAGGCTGTCCCTCAGTTTCTGGATTCTTTCATTTCAAACCGCTTACATGTTACAAAGAGTTTATAGGGTGTTTTTTTTTCTTCAATTACTATAGATACTCAAAGTGGGAAAATCTTCAGTTGTCTCAATGTCTTTCTGTTAACTCCAATAGTCATCATTGTCTTTTCCTGGGTTGTACTATTGACCCTTTGTTGAGTCCAGTTTTGGATAAACACCTGGCTTGGGAGGTGCCTCTCCCTGTCTGATTGATCACTGCCCTGCTATGAGGTAGAGCTGAAGTTTAGAAGCACTCTTGTCTATGTACACAAATTCATAAGCATAGTTTGTATACGTACCTCATAGTGATTATTAAGGTTAGAACATTACAAGCTTTCATAAAAGACCTGATATATTTTTACAGTACAGTAACATTGTTGTATACAGTCAATTGATGTAACTGCTTTTCTTTTGCAAATTTAATGCTTCTGTTCTCTCTTTGGGGTGTCTGGACCCTGATTGTCACAGGTATATTTGTGATTATATCAATAAAAAAAAACAATTAAAGGATTAAACTGAACCATGAAGGACAGAAGCTGATCTCAGTTACAACAGTGAAAATCGGGTGCATCTCCAATGAAATCATTGGAATTGCCCTGGATTTACCCTGAATAAATTGAGATCAGAATCTGGTCCAAAGAATGTAGAAGGAGTGAAGAATTGGTGCATACCAAAGTAATACTCCTCGCATAGATGATTTTGTCCTGGCTGTCTGGCCTTCTTCTTACCTGAAATCAGTCTACTCTTGCCCTGGGATATTTATTGACCACAGCTTTCACTACAGAGCAGCCAAGTACAAATAACCTGAAATATATGCAAATTTAAAACGTTTATATTCAAGGTTTAAACCTTTTTGCTTATGAAAAATGTTCTTACTGGCCTCTTCCTGTCTCATCTTGGAGATAAGAATGTGAGCTATATAGTCGCTCTGCTTAGCTGTAAAGGAACCATTATGATTGCAATTCTAGCTCCTTGATCAACGGTACCTTACTGAAATATAGCTGTCTTCTTTATAGTTGGGTATATTATACTACATGGGTACAATGTGAAATCAGGCTCTGTAAAGATTTCCATTGAAATCTTCTTTAAAATAACACCACCACCAGTAACTGACACCTGCCATGTACAGAGTGCTTCATCCAAAGAACTCAAAATAAGTCCACAGGAGTCTATTGCTTCACCACAGATAATATGGAAATCAAGGCTGACTGCTCAAATTTATCAAAAACTGCCAGCAGTGCTGAGCTTTTCTCTGTGCCTCCTCCCCACTCATGCTCGCCTCACCCTTTCTTTTGTTGCCTTTGGAGCTGCTCCAAAGAGCATCCTCAGAAAGGGAAATAAATATACTCAAGAACAGCAGGGCTAAGAAATCTTCAAATAAATTATATGGTGTTAAATCAATGAGATTAATCTTTAACAGGTAGCTGACTAGAATCGATATTATGATGACAGTTTTCATACTGAATTCAGAAAATGACCCACCATTTAGTTTACTTAAATTGGTAGAGGTAATTCCATCATAATAGTTATATCCTACAATGAGTCAGAGTATGAGTGGCACATTCATAAGGCCATATTCTGAGGTAATGTGTTCAGTGATACAAGTTAGATTCCCTTATGCACAATCACTTCATACAATACTTGATTTGATTCCCTCAAACAAACTGACACAACTTATGCCTGGAGGGAAGTCTAAACTGCAATAATTTTCAAGTTGAAAGACCAGAAAGAAATCTAAGCATTTTAAGTGAGAGGCTAAAGTAAGATGTGACCTATTTTTAGTTTACATATTATTACAGCTTCCTGTTAATTAACTTTCTTGCTATATTCCTGTCTTCTTGTTTCTCAGTATGTGAGATACATTGGTTTTGATTTACTTACACTTCCATAAATGCATTTAGACTCAATGGGTCACATTCAGGGGTCTAGTGGGTAAGCTACACATTGGTAAATGTGTGTGAATCTACAAGGCATCAATAGGGAATATCCCCTTCCATAACTTATGAATATGAACCGGACAGAAGAACAATTTAGATCTCCTATAAACATATGTAAACTTCTGAATTTGGCCCAAATTGTCCCAGTAAACTGTGTTGTTCATCAATGATTTTAATTACATCCCAAATGAGCATGACAGTTCCTGCTAGACAGTCTCTCTCCTGTGGTTAGAGTAATCAGGAACCCTTTTCTTCCCTATGACATAACCTTTCTAGTCCCGAGAGCCATAGTTAAATGGTTAGTACCAATTCACTGGTATGGGAGTAGAAGAACATAGCTGACAGAAAAATTATTTTTTCATCTGTTTTGATTAAAACATCCACATCTAAATATAAGGAATGAATGAAGTGAGTTGGACATGTTTGCAGTAAAGAAAACATCAAAGATCACTGCATAGATCAGTTGAAATACATTATACCATGTATGCAGGGTTGCTGTGGTTACACTGAAGGGCATTGCCAGGGCAGCCAGTGACTTGAGACAAGTGAATGACAAGCCAATATTGTCCTAAATAAAATATGAATCAAGAATAATGAAGATCACCAAGACTTATATTCCCACAGAGTGAGCAGATGGAAAGGAGTAGGAAGATTTTTATCAAAAACTACAATCAGTTGTAAGCCGCGACTTTCTTGTTTAGCTTAAATACTTCAAAGCAAAATGTCATTCAGGATTACATACTACAGTACACCTGGGACATAGTTTGGAAAAACAACAACAATATGAGCCTTTCATCTAAGGATCTTATTGAGTTACTAAAAATGATATCACTCAATGACTTTAGCATATAATGAGTTTGTTGTAAATGATTTCCAAATATCAACAGGTGAACATGAATGTTCCCAAGATACACACAAGAACTAAAATGACTTTGCAACTCAGCACAAAGACTATATCTAATACAGGCAATGTTTGGGTTTTACTTTATAGGAAAAGACAGTTGAAAATGCTAGTGTTAGAAGGAAATGGAGGAAAGCATGTGTCTTACACACACAAATATAGATCAGTTAAATAAAAACCCTTAAAGCTTGCTCAGGAAAAGACAGCCAGAAAGCAGCCAAAACAAACAAACAAACAAACCAACCAACCACTAATCTACCAAAAATGATCTATTGTTTGTGGGGAAACCGAAAGAAACACATTGATGATGGACGACTGGTGAATGAAAGAAGCACATTTCATGGAAGGAGCAGGTAAAAAACACAATATGAAGCCGTTTCTACTGCCACAGAGATATGTGAAGAAAATAATGGGGGAGAGGAAGGAATAGCTTGAAACTATAATCGTGAAGTTAAACTTGATGGGAATTAGTGAGCTCCCAGTTACTGAAACATTTCCTAAAAGTTACTAAATCTTCTCTAGCCAAGGAATAAAGGGCATCTTCCTAGCCCCACTGAAGCCAATGTGAGTCACTGAGGCCAGGATTTCACCCCAAATATATACCATTTTCTAAAAACTCCCTCTGTCAGAACCATTCAAACTAATCTGAGTAAACTGGACAGGATTTAACCCATGTACTTCTTTCTAGAGAAAACTGAAAACTCAGGGCATGTCTACACTTACTGGGAATCGACGCTGTGGTGATTGATATACCAGGGGTCAATTTAATGGGTCTAGTGAAGACCCTCTAAATCAACCACAGATCGCTCTCCTGTCAACTCTGATACACCACTAGAACAAGAAGAATAAGGTAAGTTGACACCGCAGTAAGTCGACCTCAGCTAGTGGATGTGTCAGCTCTATGCCACCTGGTGATTCTCTATGCTGGGGGAATCCCCAACTATCTGGTGAAATAGGCTTTCTGCCCGTTTTACATTGTGGAGTAGTGCAAAGCCAGTGGAATGGGGGACAGGATCTGACCCTACTTGTGATGTCTTTTTTCATATCATATTCTCCCAGACTCTGGTTTGCTTTCTTTAAGTAAGAATTTGCTGGACACTTAAAATTTCAGTTATTTTCACTTTCTTTTTTGTGGTGTAGCACCTAAAGCCACTCAGGTGACTGCAATAAATTGTAAGTTCTTTGGGACAGGGGCTGTCTTTTGTTCAGTGATTGTATAGCACCTAGCACAATGGGGTCCTTCCAAGACTGGGGCTCCTACACACTATCACAAAATAGATTAGATTAATAGATCCTTAATAGATAGATCAAATATTGTTAAAGGAAAGTAAGTAAGTAAATAAATAAATAAAATATTGTTAAATAATAACTTGATTGTTGGGGAGAAAATGGAACAAAGACATTTGAAACTGTTTAATAGGCTATACAGCCAAAAGATTCATTTAAAATTTTTTTTGTAGGAACAAATACATCAGTACTGTGATAAACTTTAGGCCAGTGGTGCATGCAGCCCATCAGGGTAATCCACTGGTGGGCTGTCAGATGGTTTGTTTACATTTGCATGGGCACCCGCAGCTCCCAGTAGCTGCGGTTCACAGGGACATGCTGGCCACCACTTCCCGTAGCTCCCATTGGCCGGAAACGGCGAACCGCGGCCACTGGGAGCTGCAGGTGGCTGTGCAAATGGAAACAAACTGTCTGGTGGCCCGCCAGCAGACTACCCTGACAGGCTGTGTGCCACCACTGCTTTAGGCCCTCATTCAGCATATGCTTCACTTTCAGTCCCATTGGAGCCAACGGGGCTATCTAACCAAATTCGAATAGCTAATCATTAACATGTAGGATGGGACTTCAGGATATGCTTAAAACTCAAGGGTATTGCTCAGTAGGGATGGACAGACACACATGATTAAGTGCTATGTTGAATGAGGTTCTAAACTGATTTATGGGGACGTGGAGAGAAAATTGTTCATACTCTAGGCCAAATGTTAGCTGGCATTACCTTGATCTTTAAATGTTTTATACACAATCATTTGCACTTGCCAAACCTCATTTTTTTCCACTAGCAGGAATTTGTGCAGGCACAATCAGGCTTCGTGCATAACAATTCAGAGACTGTGTCTGAAAATTTGATTCTTCCAGCCCAATAACAAAATGGTCTCCAATCTCCTGCAAACCAGACTCGTGCAAGTGACCTTTCTCAGGTGAGTAGTCCCATCGAATCTAATGGGAGTGCTGACTACTTGTCTGAGTCCTTACAGATTGGACCTGAAGTCATTAAAATAAGCTTTCATCTGCTATGGAGGGTTCTCTCTCACACACACTATTTCTCCTTGGTTTTAAAGGTTACTATTCATTTGAATGAAGAGGGGGGAAAAGAGAGTCAAAATGAGAGCATGACAGCATGTGTGCTAATGAGGAAAGAGCTCCTGCACAGCATCCACTTGTGAGCTCAAACATTTCTCAGTTGGATGTAAATCTGATGATAGGCTGCATGTGCAATTGGGCAACGCAAATAATTTTTGGTTGCACTAGGGGCTTCGGCTGCACTTCTGAAAATAATGTATTGTTTTTGCATACACAACGTTGAGGGTCATTGCTCGTAAATTGCATAAAATGCTCTCTCTGGGAATCTAGCCTTATTTCCTTGGCGTGAGTTTCTATTTCACTTTGCAAGAAAAGGCCTATTTGCTGCTATTACCCATCACAATGTAATCAGCTTCTGTTATTATCATCGGTTTATTCATTCCTCTGTAACCTATAGCCTTGTGCTTGAGTTCAATAAAATATATGTATTCTAAGAATAACTTGATTGTTGATTTGCTTCTTCTGTGCTTAAATATTTTTTCGACATTATACATGCAGAGGGATGTAGGTGGGCCGCAACAGACAAGCCTTCCCACTCATAAATTAATGGGATGTCTAGTGATTTCTCCCATCTGGCACCAAAATCCAGGGTCTGATTCTACCTCAACAGGATATAAGTAATTACCATGGACTTATGCTTGCTTCAGGTCAACAGGAGTTACCTGTAGGCCCGGGGAGGATGAGGGAGCAGGGGTAGAAAATTAGGCTGCTGCACTTCATAAACTCCCACACAGTGCAAAGATAGGCAGACAGCTGTAAGGAAAGGGGTCACACAGAGAGAGAGAGAGAGAGAGAGAGAGAGTTTTCTCTAGTATAGAAGAAGGTTGTGGCCTGAAAGTACTGTATGGTCTCAGGTAAGTGGGGTCCTCTATAGCACATAAGTAAAATAATTAAACTCTGTAAACTCTCTGTCTTATATTTTCACCTTTGTGCATCTCCTATCTTATGCTATTACTAGAGGCACCCCAGGGACTGTGCTAATATACAAAGAGGGCACTTTTCTGGTAAGCGTCTAAATAGTTACAGCAATAAAATCAATAGGCATTATGCTACTGGATGATGTGAAAGGGGATCATTTCATTATGTTGATAAAAAAACCAATAAGCATTACAATACTGTATGAAAGCAGACTGTGTAATACTAGCTGCATATGAATCCAATGTGCATTACATTATGAAAGTAAAGGGAAATGATTACAGTATATTCTGCTTTCCAACAGCCAGTTGGTATTTCAAGACAATCTCAAAGATAGACTCTTTATTGTGCATTGTACATTAAAAGACAATAGACATTACATTACAAGGGGGGGATTCATCATGCAGTAAATCAAAAATAAATGTTAAAACAGACATGCCCAGCAATGAATGCAAGAAAACAATGATTAGCTAAGGCTTCCCAGGCAAAGAGATTATTTTAACGTTGCTTTCAATGTTAAATTTCCTTGTTTATTTTTTAAATACAGTAAATCCTAGTGGAAAGAATGATGGTTTCTCCCCCTTAATTTTAAAAGGTACGTTCCTTACAACTCATTTGACAGTTCACATATGCTGTCATGTCTCTGAGAAACTCATAATTTAATACTCATGAAAATTAAAAATAGCTGCATTGATTTAAAAATTGTTTGTTTTTAAATTCCATTGCTATAATAAAGTAAAAAAACCTCCTACTTTGAATGCTACAATTGGTTTATTTATTCAGTACATTTTCTCACTAAAACAAGCCTCTCTCTTTAATTAAACACATTTTATATTTTTATTGCCATTGCATAAAAACTGAAAGATGCAACTGGGAATGCATTACTGAGCCATTACACATCTCCTGGGTGATTGAAAGCACTTGGCTTCACCTCATACGTCACAACACACTGGAGAAATGGGATATAATTATTATTAATACTAGTAATAACAGTAGTCACTTAAATATAGAGCAGTACATATATGCTGAAAGACTCCCACTGACTGGGCCTGGGATCAGGCTCACAAACCCTGGGACTGAAACTGCAACACCCCCCCACCCCCCAACATGCTCTCTATTGTCCCTCTGAAGTCACTGGGTGGAGCAAGCTACATGGCCTCTTCCCTCCACAATGGGGGAGAATCAGTGCAGGATACAGCTATATCCCAGACCCTCCTGCTTCCTGCAGGCTGCTGCTGAAGCAGCTCCTGTGCAGCTGAACTCCCGTGTCACACAGAGGTGTACACCATGAAATCCTATTCTCCTTCCTTCCACTGTGCCATGGAATTGCTGCCAGGGGAGCCTCCACAGCTTAGGAGGCAGAGGCAGAGGCTGGATTTGACCCTAAGTATGCAGGGTGAAATTCAGCCCTATGCAGAAGACCAGTACAAGGCGCATGCAGCACTTCAGCCCTTTTCACCCTAGAAGAGCTGTGCAAAACAAATACCGAGTAACAAAACCCAGAGGGGATGTGATCGGAGGGCTTGAGCCAGTGCAGAGCAATGTAGAAAGAACCAGTACAGAGCTTAATGACAGGTGGCATGAGAGGATAGGTGGGTTTTCAGACATTTACGAACAAGAAAGGGGCCTGGTGAACATGGAGGGGGAGGTTGTTCTACACATATGGATTAGAGTAAAAGAAGGTATAACATCCAGTGAAGGCAAAAGAGACAGAATCCGTTCTAATAACGGATGACCTGCTTTGTCCTCTTATATGAAAATCCCTAAGGCACTAGCTTCAGATGTATTGTATACCTGAGAGAACATTGACAGACTCCAAGAAATATTTCTACGCAAGCCATAGCAAGTTGTAGGTCATGTATTTCACAGTACTATACTTTGTGCTCCCAGGGTTCAGTCTCTTTACAGTGCTTTGACTATTTGATCTCCTTTGCTGCTTGAAGGTCTTACTTAGGTCTGGTCTACACTAGAAAATTAGACTAATTTAACTATGTCACTCAGGGGTGTGAAAAATCCCCACTCCTGAGCATTGTTGTTAAGATGACTTAAGTCCTCTTTTAGACTGTAGGTCAACAGGAGAATTCTTCCATCAACCTAGCTACTGCTTCTGAGGGAGTTGAATTACCTACGCTGATGGGAGAACCCGTTCCATCAGGGTAGGTAGTGGCCACACTGCTGTAGTGATTTAAGTGTAGACAGTACCTTATGTACTTGCTAGGTCTTTCCCTTTCTACTTCCTCCTCTCTCCCCTCACACCAAAATCTGAGTATAACCAATGTTTCTCTCTATCCACTCTTTAGTCTTATTTCTGTATCTGCAGTCAGGCCATCTCTCTTCAGAGCGAGACATTTGGTTAGCCTTGGTCCCTCCTAATCTCTGCCTGTCACACCTAGTCTAGTCCCCTAAGGGCATAATACTTTGGCCTAAATTTGACTGTTAGGGTTAGTGTGAGGATGCTGGGTGGTGTTGGTGGCTTGTGATATACAGGAGGTCAAATTAGAGGATCTGATGGTCCCTTCTGGCTGTAAAACTCTATGACTCTGATTCTTAACACTCTGTCAGGATCCCTTTTCTATACCAGACTCCACTTTCTCTGCAGATGGGACACAAGGACACTTCTTTCCATCCTTCTGCTCTAAGCTGACAAATCTCATTTGCTCGTCTCTAAAACCCCGAGGCCAAATCTGCCTCCCAACTTTCCGATGATGACTACTCTTCATTCCACCCACACTACTTTTCCATCCATTCACTACGGCATGCTCAGCTGCTTTGGAGGAAGGGTCAGAGAACTGCCACTGATGCTTTCACTAGAGTGGAAACTGTTAAGCCATGGCCTTGGTTAAAAAGATAATCTGTTTGAAATCGTTATCTCATGTTTAGACTAATCCCTACTGCCCTGATTTAAAATTTCCTTTGATTAGGTTAGTTTGTCACATGCACCAAAAGCATCCTCTTTACAAAATATGCCTGTGTTTGTCTTCTTTGGATCTAAATGTTACTGCTTTATTGACCACTGTAAGTCAGCTCTAATTGGACTTTTAGAAAGCACAATGAATAGATAGGAGGCAGCCAAACATCAATTATTAATATGACAGTGCTGGCCTTTACTAGGTCTGTTTTATTTACTTTGGGAATCTCAGAAACATGCTGAATTATGTTCCTTCCCTGTAAATTAATCACTTCAAAATATTTGTTTCCATTAAAAAAAAAATCAACCAGATTAACAACATGTGCTTCTAGCAAATATGAACAAACCTTTAGTTGTCTCTAATAATAATATATTAAACTTGAGGCTTTTCCTCAGAACGAGGGAGTTTGGAGTCCAAAACAAATGAAGTATCCTTTACTCAGAATAAAAGAAGCTAGTTATTTCAAGGCTAGTTTCCAACATAACAACCTCAATTCTCTGTTATTACTACCCCTTTTTAGCCCTAGCTGATAGCCAATATTCAAGGTCTTATGGGTGGTTTCTCTTAGGATGAGAAATTGATGATGAAGTCAGTTATTTCTTTGATCCAAATCCTATGTATTTACAAAGAATGTACACCAAGTCCTATTTCCTTGAACACAGAAGGTAACAACAGGACACAGTTTCTTTGCTTACATTGCCATGCCTCTATTCAGAGAGTACTCTGTCCAAAAATATCTCTCGGCTTTCTGTCAGGGTAATGCTGCAATTGTTTCTCTTGCTGTCTCTTTGGCTTTCTCCGGTGTCCTTTCTGCCACTTCTGACACACAGACACACACAGCTCCACCAAAAAATACCCAAGTCCCTCTATTTGCATTCAGACCACAGGGAAACTTCCTTAGATCACATCGCTCAACTCCTACTGCTGGTCTGTGATTTGGGCGGTGACTTTTATTGTTTCAGCTATTACTAAACAACGGGGCATTTACATGCTCCTCATTTAGCCTGAATGGAAGGTGGCTATCAGGCCCACCAGCACCTCCCATAGATCAAAGACACTCCCTGAGAATGACCCAACCTGCAGAATTATATTATTATTTTTTATATGCAGTAGTACCTAGAAGTTCCAGCATGGAGCATTGTGCTAAGTGCTGTACAAACACAAAACAAAAAGTCCTTGCCCCCAAAGAATTTACAATCTAAGTATAAGACAAGACAGAACAGGTGGAGATGGAGAAGGAAGCACAAGTCAAAAATAAGACAACACTGGTCAGTTTTACGTGGAGTGGTCTTAGCACACCAGCAACTGTTGTCAGTTTTTTTGTTGGCATTGTGGGAAAGGAGGCTTTTAAGAAGGAATTTGAAGGAGGACAGTGAGTAAGTTTTGCAAGTGTTTAGTGGTAGCTCCTCCCAAGCATAAGGAGCAGCACAGGGAAAAGTATGAAAATGCTTGTTTCAGGGTTAAACAACCAGTGAAAGCAGCTTAAAAGAGCAATATATTAACCCAGTAGAAACAGAGATGCTTCCCATAGTTGATTACACTGGGCCCCGTTATCTTCAGGAACCGCCAAGCCTGGTGCAGAGCCTGTTTACAGAGCCCACTGGGGCTTACAAGCCCCTTGTAACCATGTTACATGTCAGGATGAAATTTACACCTGTGCCACTGCTTGTCCATACCACTGAAGTCCTCGAAATAGGATTTAAGTGCAACCCTGGTAGTCTTTTGCAAAGGGGAATCAATATTTGGCTGAAAAGCTGCTGTCTCTGGAATAAAAATCAACCACCACAGGTGACTGCACATTTCCACTCTTGTGAATCAAGCACTTGCAGCACAGTAATTAATTAGCTATTTAGAATTGGGATTGGAGGCAGCCATTCTCCCCGCCAAATCATTCAAATTGCTATCTGTAATGCTCATGCCATATTCTGCCTCAGAATATCAGACACTATTAAGACATTTACTGCTAAAAGTTAGCAAACTTGTTACAGGACCATACATGTGCATATTGTCCTGCTGCTCCTTCTACGGTGTAGCCTGAACATTGGTCATTCGGCAGCAGTCTCTTATTGAAAAGCCTGGAGCGAGTCCAGTGAAATCTGTGCACAATATTTAGTTTCAAAAGTATTCATCTAGTTTCTCTTTCTGTCTGATCAGAGGAAATTGCTCTGCTCTCTCACTGGATATCTATTACCCACTCCTGTAGTATTGGTTTCTAGTTCTTTTTCAATTCTACAGGAATTGTATTGGGGCAGAAGTAGTTTTATAATTGTGTCTGTAATAGAGACCTTGGCTAGATGCTAGTTGGCTTTTGCCATGGAGTTGAGAGAAAGAAAAGAGCAAGGCACTCACCTCACTGGGGCCGACCAAAATCCCCTTGGCCCTCCTCCTAGCACTCCTCTGGGTATCGGCTATCTGGCAAGGGAGAAGCAAGGTGAGTGCATAGTGCTGGTTCTGTTTATCACACCTCCACATACATTGGCCCACAGAACTGGCTGGGTACAAAACAAGGATCAAGCTCCACCATCCCCCAAACTAACAGTTCTGCCTATAGGTGCTGACTCTGGGGCTGGAGCACCCACAGGAAAAAATGGTGGGTGTTGAGCACCCACCAGCAGCGCCCCATCAGGTCTCCCTTCCCCCGCCCAACGCCTCCCTCCTGCTGGAGGGCCCAGCCAATCAGCACCTCCCTCCCAGCACCTCCCACCCGCCACAATCAGCTGTTCCGCAGTGTGCAGGAGGTGCTGGGGAGGAGCAAGAGTGCAGCATGCACAGGGGAGGGGGCAGAATGAAGCAGGAAGAGGCGGGGCAGGGCCGGGGCCTTGGGGGAAGGGGTGGAGTGTGCGGGGGCTGGGACACAGTGGGGATCAAGCAACTCCCCGGCGCATTAGAAAGTCAGCACCTCTGGTTTTACCACTCCAGTACGAGCAACTGTGGAGCACCCAGGAGGAATTTTGGCTAATGGGGCTCCAGCCTCTCCATACCACCTCCAGTGGGTCTGAGTGCCCTAAAGGCAGAACCTTCACCTGCATGGACTGATGGCCATGTCAGTCAGCAGTGTGATAACTGGGCATGCCCAAAGTTGATACCATTTTTCCATTTGTCAGATAATAGACCATGATAATTGCTATCTACAAGAAACAGCCATCCTTTCTTTAGCAGACATTTTGCTTATGTCATTCCATTTTCAAAAACAATTCCATCAAGTGATATATTTCAGATTTCCCAATCCAGGAAAATATTTAGCAGTTACATGAATGCTTATTTACTTCACCCCATATTATTTAATGCATGCTTCAAGTTCTCCCATCAACAGAAATGTGTAACAGAGCATGTCATTCACTGCCAAACTTGTGCCTCCTTCTGGCAGTTCTGGGGATTAGCTTGAGGCTGACACCCTCTGACTGTGGTCTGCACCCCATCACTCCTTATCCACAGTCCAACTGCAACCACTCTCATAGTGTCAGGAACCAGTGTCTTCTTCGTGGCTCAGCCCTCCAGCCGTGTCACTATCTGTGTTCCCCCCTTCCAGGGGAGTTTAGCTCCTACTCCTGCTACTTCCCCAGTGACAAGTGGTGGGGGAGGGATGCAGGCCTGCTCACTACTCTGGGTCCTGGCCTAGGCACCCTCCAAACCACAGTCACTTATTGCGCTCCTTTGCCTCTACTATCTCTGCATTTCCCCGGGCCACTTCCCCATGGCCACAACACCCTCCTCAGTCTCAGCAGCCTGTCCGGAGCTCCTTTTCTCTCCATGTTCCTGCCTACGCTGCCCTGTCCAAGGTGCTACAGGGTTGCAGCCAACTCCAGGCACAACCCTCCATCCTCAAGCTCCAGGCAGCTACTGACCCTGCTCTAATCTGAGGCACTTCTTATATGGGCCTGCTGGGCCCTGACTGGCTGCTCCTCACAGCCTCTCTCCTATTGGCTGCTTTTCATGTAGGCTCCCAAGGGCTCTACTAATCTGTCACTGGCCAATGTGGGGTGGACACCTCATCACAAAGTGTCATCATCTTCATAGGTTCACAGAGTTTACCTAATTTATTCTGACCTAAAGTATATCACAGGGCATTCAATTTTACCCCATTATCTCTATACTGAGCCCAATGACTTGTGTTTGACAAAAGCTTACCTTAAACATGGGGATCCAGGCTTGATTTGAAGACATCAGGAAATGGAAAATCCACAGTTCCCTTGGTTGTTTGTTCCAATGGTTAATCATCCTCACTGTTAGAAATGTGTTGTCTAATTTCTAATTTGAATTTGTCTGGCTTCAGCTTTCAGCCCTTAGTTCTTGTTACGCTTTTCTCTGCTAAAACAAAGAGCCCTTTAGTACCCAGTATTCTCTCCCCAGGGAACAGTAATCAAGTCACCCGTTACTCTACTTTTTGATAAACTGAACAGATTACGCTCTTTAAATCTCTCACTGCAAGGCATGTTATTCAGCCCTTGAATCATTTTTGTGGCTCTTTTCTACACCCTTCCCAATTTCTAACATCTTTTTAAAAACATGAACACCAGAATTGTAAACAGTATTCCAATATTACTCTCACCAGTACCATCTACAAAGATAAAATAACCTCCCTATTCCAACTCACTACTCCTTTGTTTATACATCCCAGGATTTCTTTAACCTCTTTGCCACAGCATCGCATTGGGAGTTTATGTTGAGTTGCTGATTTGCTATGACCCTTAAATCTTTTTCAGAGTCACTGGTGTCCAGGACACAGCCCCCCATTCTGTAGGTATGGCCTGCCTTCCTTGTTCCTGTATGTACAACTTTGCATTTGTCTGTATCAAAACACATCCTGTATGAATGGGCCCAGGCTACCAAGAGATCCACATCGCTCTGTCTGAATGCCCTGTCATCATCGTTATTTACCACTCCAGCAATATTTGTGTCATTTGAAAATTTTATCAGCAGTGATTTTATATTTACTTTCAGATTACTGGTGAAAACATTGAATAATGCCAGGCCTAAAAACCCATAACAATCCCTCTGAAACCCCACTAGAAACATTCCCATTTGATGATGATTCCTGATTGTTGCTATCTGACAGACCCCCAAAAGTAGTCGACTTCTTAATCTATTTAATGTTTTATAATGTTCTATGTTAATGAATTTGTTATCAATTGAATCCCATATGAGAATTTCCATTATTTTGCCCAGAACTGATGTTAGGCTAACTGGCATGTAGTTACCTGAGTCACTTTGCATGCCCTTTTTGAATATTGTCTAATATTCACTGGTATTCCAAAACTTATTAAAAATTAAAATAAGGGAGCCAGAGTTCTCTTTAGGCAGCTCAGGACATGATGTTCCTTTTCATACCTGATACTCTGTTCACATGAGACATTATTCTCTGCAGGAAGCCTGTGCCCAGAGCCCCCACTTTTCTTTTCCTGAAAAAATGTTTTTTCAACTCTTTAGGTGTTAGATAAATACTATGTATCTTAGTTTTGTGAAAACTTTCCTTTGCCTCCAACCGCAGATGAAATCTATGCCGATAGAAAATAATAATTGAGATGCTCTTTGTTCTTGGCTCCAAGGAAAGACAAAAATGGATTATGGAACATCTCTGATTTTTTACAAACAGACAGAGATAAGGAATGTCTTTGTTGAACTGTTAAGATAAATATACCTCTGAAAAGAGAGCTATGAATATTCACCTCCTCACATGATGGAAACCAACCTTTATTTCATTGTAGGGGTGCCAGCCTATTATATCTCGAATGCAAACAATGTTATTAATGGCAAAATTCTTCTCACAAACTGAGTCCTCTCATGAATATATATTTACATTCCAATAGAAATCTGTTTCTCATCTGAGAAAGGAATTCATGAGCTTTAATAGCATCTTCAGACAATTTGATGTGTTTGTATTTCCTCAAGTAAACAACTTTACATTAGCATACCAATGTTATCTATCCTTTAACTTTCTCAACCACTTACTGGCCACTTTGTTGCATTTTTTAGTAGCTTATCTGTGGGTTTTTTCCTTTAAACATTTTTGATCTAGCTTTACCTTTGATGTCAGCTTCAGAAAGAATTTTACCTGTTTGCATATCAATCAATGAGCTAAAAATTACTTAATGCCTTATACTGGCCTAAATTATACAAAAAGATATTACAGAACTGGGTTTGCTTCTCTATTACAGCATGAATAGTTGGGATGAACAAAGATTGATGTTAATGACTGAAGGACATAAATGTATGCAGTGTTGGTCCCAGGATATTAGAGAGACAAGCGAGTGAGGTAATATCTGTGTAAGCTCAAAAGTTTGTATCTCTCACCAGCAAAAAATTGGTCCCATAAAAGGTATTACCTCACATAATTTGTATCTCTGAAGTACTAAAAGACATTTGGCTCTTACAGGCTGCATTCTCCCCATTTTGTACCAATCAATAAAGTTGGTCAAAAATTGGAATTTTCATTTTGTGAAAAATTTTGACATGTCAAAAACAAATATTTTTTAAAATCTCCTGAAAAATGGAAATTCAAAACAAAATATTTTGAAAATATTGTTTCAGAAAAAATGACATTTCATTTCAAAACATAACTTTTGTTTTGAAATGTATTTTATTCTGTTCTTTTCATTGTATATTATTTTTACATCAAGTTATGACATCTCAGTGCTAGTGCATAATATGATATCCCATCATCGTGGTAAGTCATACTATGCATTAATACTACTATTGATGTGTCATATTATGACATAGCAGTCAAATTGTATATTAGTTTATTGAGTTTTGTTTTTATATGATATATCATTTCAATTTTTTTCCATAGGAAATTTTGTTGCAATCAACACAATTTCATGAAAAAAATCAAAAATGGAAAATTGATTTGAGAAAAAAGTTCCAAGTGGCGGTACAGGTCAGTGCAGGTGAAGCCAACCTCCACCAAAACATGTGTAATAAAGGAGTGTAGGAAGTCGCACTGTTCATGACCAGTAATGCGCCTCTTAAACAGTCACTGAACACAGAATGGAGTGACAGAACAAGGGCCTGATCCAGCAATAAGCACCATGCAGGAGAACGCCCTAGGCTCCGGGAGAGCACCATTAGATTACCCTGATTTTTCTGCCTGCTCGTGCTCAGAGCTTATTGCAGGATCAGTATCTAAGATTTCTCTGCAAATATTTTGCATAAAAGTAATCCTTTTGAGTTTGGAAAACTTGAAAGGATGGGTTAAGCTCTGACTGACTGAGGTATAATGGTTCAAATCTTGGCATGTGAACTATTTAAATTCAGACAATTGGCATGAAAGTCGGGTATCATCTGCAAGTAGCAAGGGTTTGCTGGTGTAAATATACAGGCAAATCCTCCTTATGAAGACACTGCTTATCCCATAGAATCATAGAACCACAGGGATAGAAGGGACCACAAATCATCTAGTTTAACCCCCTGCCAAGATGCAGGATTTGTGGTGTCTAAAATAGATAAGCAAGACAAGTACTTTTGGCTTATACCAGTTAACTGAATGCAGTAAGCTATACTGGCAAAAGGACTTTGTCAGTATAACTGTGCTTACACCAGGACTTTTCCCTCAAGATCTATGTGGGGGTTTTTTTCACACTCATAACTGATATAGCTGCGCTGGCAAAACTTTCAAGTGTAGACCAAGCCTCAGATTAGCACAAAATTTAAGTTGTTTAAGGCAAGCACTCTGAATTTCTATATGTTTGCACAGTGCCTAACACAATGGGATCCTGATTAGATCCTTTGGGTGCCACTGCAGTAAATATAATAAGTAAGTAATGATAATAATGGAGATTGATTTACTGAAGAGCTCACAATGCAGTTTGCAAACAAAGGAGGTTTTTGGATTCTCAGCAAGAGTGGAGAAAATGCTTCCAAATCTAATTAAAATGCACCCAGCATGGAAAGGGAGGATCCTTCTATTTTAAACTAGTGAAACAGACAAACTCACTTAAACAGGAAACATAGGCCTAAAGCAGGGGTGGGCAAACTTTTTGGCCTGAGGGCCACATCGGGTTTCCAAAATTGTATGAGGGCTGGATAGGGGAGGCTGTGCCTCCCCAAACAGCCAGATGTGGCCCGGTCCCTGCCCCTAGCTGACTCCCCCTGCTTCTCACCCCTGACAGCCCCCCCCAGGACTCCTGCCCCATCCAACCCCTCCATTCCCTGTCCCCTGACGGCCCCCCGGGACCCCTGCCCCAGCCACTCCTCCCTGTCCCCTGACTGCCCTCCACCACCCCATCCAACCCCTCCTCTCATTTCTGACTGCCCCCTTGGAACCCCTGCCCCCATTCAACCCCACTGTTCCCCACCCTCTGACCGCCCTGACCCCTATCCATACCCCTGCCCCCTGACCACCACCCCAAACTCCCCTGCCCTCTATCCAACCCCCCTGCTCTCTGCCCCCTTACCACACTGCCTGGAGCACTGGTGGCTGGTGGCACTACAGCCATACCGCTCAGAGCACCAGGACAGGCAGCCGCGCAGCCCGGCTGGAGCCAGCCACACCACCGCCCAGCACAGAGCACCAGGACAGGCCACGGCTATGCAGCTGCACTGCCCAGCAAGAGCTCGCAGCCCTGCTGCCCAGAGCATTGCGTCGGTGGTGCAGTGAGCTGAGGCTGCGGGGGAGGGGGAACAGCAGAGGAGCGGCTGGGGGTAGCCTCCTGGGCTAGGAGCTCAGGGGCCGGGCAGGAGGGTCCCGCAGGCCAGATGTAGTTTGTCCACCTCTGGCCTAAAGGGTTCAAAGAGAGAAAGTCACATGCGCTCTCTCTCAGCTTGCAGACTTGATCCCAAAGAGAATGGCTTAACATAAGAATGGCCATACTGGGTCAGACCAAATGGACCATTTTGATTACCACTAGAAAAAGATTTTTCTCTCCTGCTGGTAATAGCTCATCTTAATTGATCATTCTCATTAGTGTGTGTATGGTAACACCCATTGTTTCATGTTCTCTGCGTGTGTATATATATATATATATATTCCTACTATATTTTCCACTGCATGCATCTGATGAAGTGGGCTGTAGCCCACGAAAGCTTATGCTTAAATAAATTTGTTAGTCTCTACGGTGCCACAAGAACTCCTGTTCTTTTTGCTTTTTTGACTGCTGCTGCACACTGCGTGGACGTCTTCAGAGAATTATCTACGATGACTCCAAGATCTCTTTCCTGATTAGTTGTAGCTACATTAGCCCCCATCATATTGTATGTATAGTTGGGGTTATTTTTTCCAATGTCCATTACTTTACATTTATCCACATTAAATTGCATTTGCCATTTTGTTGCCCAATCACTTAGTTTTGTGAGATCTTTTTGTAGCTCTTCACAGTCTGCTTTGGTCTTAACTATCTTGAGCAGTTTAGTATCATTTGCAAACTTTGCCACCTCACCGTTTACCCCTTTCTCCAGATCATTTATGAATGAGTTGTATGGAATTGGTCCTAGGACTGACCCTTGGGGAACACCACTAGTTACCCCTCTCCATTCTGAGAATTTACTATTAATTCCTACTCTTTGTTCCCTGTCTTTTTTAACCAGTTCTCAATCCATGAAAGGATCTTCCCTCTTATTCCATGACAACTTAATTTACGTGAAAGCCTTTGGTGAGGGACCTTGTCAAAGGCTTTCTGGAAATCTAAGTACACTATGTCCATTGAATCCCCCTTGTCCACATGTTTGTTGACCCCTTCAAAGAACTCTAATAGATTAGTAAGACATGATTTCCCTTTACAGAAACCAGGTTGACTATTGCTCAACAATTTATATTCTTCTGTGTGTCTGACAATTTTATTCTTTACTGTTGTTTCAACTAATTTGCTCAGTACTGACGTTAGACTTACCGGTCTGTAATTTCCGGGATCACCTCTAGAGACCTTTTTAAATACTGGCATTACATTAGCTATCTTCCAGTCATTGGGTACAGAAGCTGATTTAAAGGACAGGCAGGGCTGGCTCCAGACCCCAGCGCGCCAAGCGCACGCTTGGGGCGGCATCCCAGCGGGAGGGCGGCAGGCGGCTCCGGCGGACCTCCCGCAGGCATGCCTGCGGAGGGGCCGCTGGTCCCGCGGCTCCGGTGGAGCATCTGCAGGCATGCCTGCGGGAGGTTCACCAGAGCCACGGGGCCAGCAGACCCTCCACAGGCACGTCTGTGGGAGGTCCACCGGAGCCGCGGGACCGGCGACCGCTAGAGCGCCCCCCGCGGCATGCTGCCCTGCTTGGGGCGGCGGAAATCCTAGAGCCGCCCCTGAGGACAGGTTACAAACCATAGTTAATAGTTCCGCAATTTCACATTTGAGTTCTTTCAGAACTCTTGGGTGAATGCCATCTGGTCCCCGTGACTTGTTACAGTTAAGTTTATCAATTAATTCCAAAACCTCCTCTAGTGACACTTCAGTATGTGACAATTCCTCAGATTTGTCACCTACAAAGGACGGCTCAGGTTTGGGAATCTCCCTAACATCCTCAGTTGTGAAGACTGAAGCAAAGAATTCATTTAGTTTCTCTGCAATTACTTTATCGTCTTTAAGTGCTCCTTTTGTATCTTGATCGTCCAGGGGCCCCACTGGTTGTTTAGCAGGCTTCCTGCTTCTGATGTACTTAAAAAACATTTTGTTATTACCTTCTGAGTTTTTGGTTAGCTGTTCTTCAAACTCCTTTTTGGCTTTTCTTATTACATTTTTACACTTAATTTGGCAGTGTTTATGCTCCTTTCTATTTACCTCGCTAGGATTTGACTTCCACTTTTTAAAAGATGCCTTTTTATCTCTCACTGTTTATTTTACATGGTTGTTAAGCCACGGTGGCTCTTTTTTAGTTCTTTTACTGTGTTTTTTAATTTGGGGTATACATTTAAGTTGGGCCTCTATTATGGTGTCTTTGAAAAGCGTCCTTGCAGCTTGCAGGGATTTCACTCTAGTCACTGTACCTTTTAATTTCTTGTTTAATTTCTGTTTAATTTATTGTAAGTTTTTATTTAGTATCCCTTTAATTATTGGTTATTATATTATTGTTAATTATTATTTGTAGTTTGGTAGTGCCCAAAAGCCTTGTTGTATTGGGCACGCCACAAGTACATATGAAAAGACTTCACTGTGTGAAGTTGAGTATTTTGATGTTACTTCATTTTTCTTGTCATTCCTTTCCAGCTAAAAGCAGTATGATTATATTAAAAGGCTTGTTGGAAGACACAGCAGTATTAATTGCACTAACTAGGCATTTTTCAACTCTGGAGGCAGGATGGAATAAAGACTAAGTTGAGCATGTATCCACCAAAAGTTCAGTCACTAACACACACTTTTTCTCAATCCAGCTTTCTCCGGTATAGTGAATGCTTCCCCGCTATCTAAATCTTTCTCCCAAGCAAGACCGCGTCTCCCACCCTAGCATATAGCTGTCTCTAGCAGTCTGTGCACTCTACACTGCCATTTGCTACTCTTCCATAGCTGTTTATGGTGTTTTGTAGACGTGTTACTTCCAGGAGCTTTTGAACTACACAGAGCTCTTTTCAGGTCACTCATTTGTGCATTCCACCTGCAGAAGTTGGTCCAATAAATGATATTACCTCAACTATTGTTTCTCTCATTTGCTGCTCTGTCCATTTCTGAATCCGAGCTTCCTCTGACATGGAGTTTCAAATGCCAAGTTTCCTAGCTTAAATTCTCTTCTGGCTGCAGGAGCTACCCTACTTTTTGACAGTATGTTGCACTATTTGTATCAGAGGGAAGCATAAGGTGTTAACTTATCTATATGGTGTTTTCAGCCTTCTGTTTATGAGACTGTGGTAAGAGAAGGCTTCCTAAAATATGGGGAAGGCAAATATAATTATTAGTTGACTGAATCCATGCATTTCCCCCCTATTTAGCACTCCCAACCAGAGGTAGATTAACCACTTCTGAGGCCCTGGGCTAAGGCTAAATTGATGCCCAGTCTAGCCTGATGAAGGTTGAAGAACGTGAGGAGCAGCTCTTGGTTTCCATGGCCAGTTCTGGAGGGGATAACTACAGAGTGGCCTCTCTATGAGTTTATGCCGGTGACATTCACTAAAGATGTGGGGAATCTGGGAGGTGCTTCAGGTCACCATGAGCTTGACCCATGCTCCTCCTATTAGGTGAAAATGAGTGGTCATTAAGCTTAAGAAAAGTTATTAATGGTCTTGCCAATTACTGTTTGGTCTGTAACCTTCCTTTTAGGGAAGGTTATAACAGAGAAGGTGGTGTCTAATTAACCTTGCCAATATCCAGCACTCTCAGATTTCCTTGACCTCAGTCTTGATACAGTTCAGAGACTAGAGTGTCAGTGACTTCTCTTGCATAGTCAGTAAGGACCAAAGTGTTCATTCTGTATCTTTTAGATCTCTTTGCTGCCTTTGCTATTGTTATACACAAGGTGCTGTCCACATAGTTTCCTCATTTCATTTACTGTCTTGCTTAGAAGACTAAAAAGATGGTGATTACTCACCCGCCTTCAAGGTTTTCTTGCCTGGGAACTGGGGTGCCGCAGGATAACATTTTGCCAGCCTTCCTGGTCACAAATAGATGTGAAGCTGGTGCAGGGAGGTGAAAGTGAGGTAATATTGGATCATGTTCATCGTATCATCTCTACTTCTTTGGACTGGTGTGTAAAACTGATTAGCTAATCTGGAAAACAGATATACACAGGTTCTGATGTGACAAATATATTAACTAGAATGTTGAAAAACTGCAACCCTGGTCATTATCATGCATAGAAGGCAAATTAATTTAGTGCATTCATATAATATTTACTCTAGGTTTCTAATTTGCCTTTATGTTAAAGTATCAACATATTTTGTAATAAAGATCTAAAAAAAAAAACTTTTAACCTGCTAAGTATTTGCATAAGGCAGCTTTAAATAAGAGTTTTACACAGCATACAAAGTAAATATTATATTGCTCCAAGCCACAGCCTAAAAAGTTAATAAACTGATTCTTCCCTATAATAATGAGCCATGATACTGTAAGTATCAGCTGTAAGTAAACAGACTCTTCAGGAAGGTTGACAATAAGTAGATAATCCTCTCTGATATAGTAAGGCATTTGCATGAAGCTTGTTTTTACATTTACTATGATAGATGCAGCCCCAGAGCTTCCTTAGATAACTCAATTAATTTTCATCTGTTTACCAGTGTATTTGTGGCTGAAATGAATTTCAGAAGAAAATAAAGCAACAAAAAATCAAATAGCACAATCTGCTAGAACAGGGGTAGGCAACCTATGGCACGCATGCCAAAGGCGGCATGATAGCTGATTTTCAGTGGCACTCACACTGCCCGGGTGCTGGCCACCAGTCCGGGGGGCTCTGCATTTTAATTTAATTTTAAATGAAGCTTCTTAAATGTTTTAAAAACCTTATTTACTTTACATGCAACAATAGTTTAGTTAAATATTATAGACTTCTAGAAAGAGACCTTCTAAAAACATTAAAATGTATTACTGGCATGCAAAGCCTTAAATTAGAGTGAATAAATGAAGACTCGGCACACCACTTCTGAAAGGTTGCTGATCCCTGTGCTAGAATTATTCAAAATGGCTTATTGTACTTACCAAAGATCTTTTACATAGGAAATGTAGGGATTGTCATACTGGATCAGACCAGTTGTCCATGTAGTCTATTATCCTGTCTTCTATAATAGCCATTTCTACCTTTAGAGGATGGTACAAGAAGCCCTGCAGTGGAAAGCTGTAGGATAATGTGCCCCCAGGGAAAATTTGTCTCTAACCTTCTGTAGTTAGAGAGGCTGGCTCAAACCCTGAAGCATGAGGGTTTATATCAAGCTCAATTGTGTTGGGTAGTTTTAATATTTACTATTACAACTCTGGATATTCTGGTAATGTTCACAGATATGTAATCCCCTTGTGGATTGTACTACACTCTTGCCTTCAGCTATGTAGCAATGGCATCCACAGGCTAACTGTGTACTAAAGTGTTTCCTGTTATCAGTTTTCTTTCAAAATGTCATTGACTGTCCATTTGTTATTGGTTTGAGCTGTTGGTCTAAGAGTTAAGATTACCCATATGTGGGTTGCTACATCCTTCAAATGCAACTTTTTTTTAAATTAGATCAGTAATGACACTAAGGACAGTAAAAGATGAGACAAAATGTGATCTAAGAGTTCCTATTTCTCTAGAAAGCTATAGGGCCATACTCTGACATAGGAAATGATCCTGTGAAATGCTGTGTACTCAACTCCTGGTGCTTTCCCTGTTTGGTTTGCCTTCCGTTTCAGCACCACTCAGTAGCAAACTGTTGATTCCTTATTCATTACTGACATTTTTAGGTATATCATTAATTCTATCAAAACCCTCCAGTGTAGATCTAATTAAGGGCCAGTATGTCTTTTAATAATTATTAGGCTTTCAAATTCAACTGAAATGGTTGTTCTGCAGAAATCTTGCAGCTGCCATATTAGTGTGCAGAGTTAGTATATTTTGCGATATTTTACCAAACCGGAAGCAAATCAGATTGGAAATGCAAAAAAGCTCAAAATATTAAAAAACAACAACAAAAAATCAAATTCCCTCATATCTCCCCTCCCACCAAATCAAGAGACGTGCTGAGCAATGTGAGTAAAGGTGGCAGAATTGTCACGCAATTTGAATAATGGGCTCCACTAGGACCCATTGAAGTCACTAACTAAAGATTTGCCATTGGCTTCAGCAGGAGCAGGATCTCCTCAGTGTTAGAAAATGCTGCTACTTTCATTTCTGGGCTACTTGTTGGGGGCGAGGGGCGGGGAACAACAGTGAAAAAAGCAATTCTTAGAGAAGAGAATGCACAATGTACAGTACAACAGCTGTGCTATGCAGCAGCCTAAAGAATGTAATATGTAGCTACGTAGCCAAGTCATAAACCAACACAATGGGCAGGGGTTTGGAATTTGTTTGTTCTAGCATGTGTGATAAATGAGGTGGGTACCCTAAGGCTAGTACTCCCACTGACTAGGAGTGGGGGCCTATCTTCTTCCCCTCCACTGTATTTAGTGACTATAAACACCAAGACTAAGTCATGGGTCAAAGCAGTCTATAATGCCTAGCAGTGTGACACACTGACCTCAGCAGCACCTCCTGGCTCCCACCTCGAGCAATGCTTTGAGAAGTAGGGACCAGTGATGTAACAAGCAGAAATTCATTGTGGTCCTTAAGCTCCCCGTACCTGCAGGCTGAGGCACACGTTTGGATTTGGTTAGTTGAAAAGCAGGCCTGGCTGGTAAAAGCAGCTATGTAAAAGACAAAAAGGGAATTTTTCATTCAGGCCAGAACTTGCTGAGAGGACTGATTTTCGTTTTAAGGATGGGTTTTCTTTTTCCTGAACAGCTCTATCATCTTTACAAAGCTTACTTCTTTAATGAGTGGTGATTGTATGTGTGAGAAGTGATACAGGTGCAGCTGATTTCTCAGGAGTGTAGTGCTTTCACTGTACCCCTGATGGCCAAGTAAAACTGCAACAGAGAATGGTGTTGGACATGATATATAAAGATAGACAGACAGTAGTAAATTTGGCAACGGTTTAAAAACAGAGTTTATGTGACTTACGCCATGTGTGGCAGGGTAAAGTAGATACATTTTAATACATTATTACATTTAAGGGAGATTTGCTGTATAAATGATAAAGAGCCTGATTTTCATATATAGGATTAGATTCTCTTCCACACTGAGATTTGTTTGGGTTTAGATACAGTAAAATTCTAGTTATCTGAATTCCCTTTATCTGAAAATCCTAGTTATCCAAATACACAGTGTCCCTCTCATTTCAGTCCTGGGTTAGCAATTTGGTTTATCCAAATGCCCCATTATCCAGAACTTTTGGATGGTCCCTAGGTTATTTGGATAAATGACCATGGACTGTATTTTAAAATTCTATTTCTGAAACTATGAAAATAGCTACATTTGCAAACAATTTTCAGAGATGGACTAAGCTGCAACATTTAGATCTAGATTTTGAACACCCCAGTGCTAGGGCCAGAATTTCACTCCTGGGGTTTTGGATGTAAAGATAGCAACATTTAGAAGACTGGTTCTTGCTTTGCATTTCAAATACACCCCAAATGTGAGGTTGCTACTACTTTGGGCTTTGGTTTGTACCCAAATATACTAGTTATTTTATTTTCCACAGAGAAAGCCACTCAGTTGGTTTTTTAAACTAAAATGTTTGCCATTATTATTGTTATTAATTTAGATTTTCGAAATCTTGTCCTAGATCCCTTCTTGTCCGAATCACAATTTGTGTTTAAAGTTCTCATGTGAGTGGCACTTGTCTCCTGCTATTTATGTTTAGTTCCAAACATTTCAGCAGCAAGAGGCTCATCTACAATTATAAGTTGTTCAGGAAGTGTGTAAATAACTTTTGCAACATTAATGCCATTTTCCCTCAAAAAGTGCATATAAAATTCACTTACCATTCACAGCTCTTTTCTTAAGTTGGCAAGGGAGGACTGGAACTCCATTTAATGGAATAAGACTAATCTCCACTTTTCTCCACCATAAGCTTCTCCAATTGATCTGATTAATTGTTTCCGTTAACAACCTGAAGAGAAAGGAACATGTACAGTATAATTCAAGGTTTGCATATGGCTTTAGTTATCTTAACGTAAGTCATGAGTTTGCTAACAGAAGCTCAGAATGTAATTTATGCCCCTGTTTTTGATTTCAGAATTTCTTTCAGATGAACATGAAAATCCTTGTCCTGCATGGACACAGAGGGCCAAATATTCAGGTAATGGTGACTAAACGGTGCCTACAAAAATGTGTGTGAAATTCACCCTTATGCAGAAGGGCAGGCTCAAAGCAATGTCATAATTTAAGCCCCACTAAAGGCCTTGTACATAGGGGCTAATTTCACCCTCACTCGCACATTCTAAAGCCACCCAGTGGGCATGGACATGCTCACACCCAAATCTGGATGAATGTTAGAGTTCCTGGCTGTAAATGCAGATGCCAGACAAATGCAGGTATTATGTGAGCAACATTTCAGTTCTCGATTTCTGCAGAGATAATTTAGCTGCCAGTAACTTGGCCCTATACTTGATGCTTTTTGCAAGAGTAAAGGTTTATCCCGTGGCTCTTGGCCCCATCTCAAGGTACAGTGTGTTTTTGGCCAATTTTCCACCTGGTGGTCACCCTCCCCAGCAAGTGACAGCTGCATTTCTATGGGATGTAGCCCAATTACTTATATTGTTTGCAAAGCACTGTGGGATCATGAAGAATAAAGATGTTACTCTACAAAATTTGTGATTAATATTAATCTTTAGATTTAAAAATAATAAAATAATTGAAGGAATTAATACACAAATGTGATTCAAGCCCAGGCTCTGTCTGGTCCAGACTTTTTGGTCACAATGCCTCCTAATAAATAACCAAAGCAACAACAATTTGCTTTTTCAAACGGATGAAACTAGAACAACTGTCTCCTACACAATTAGAAAAATCCCTTTACTATTTTAACCATTTTCTACTACTCCCTAAAGAGCTTGTTTTCTGTTGTAAATTTCCGCATTCCTTGTTTTCTATCCATCTCTAAAGTCCATGAAATTTAAACTAACCTTAGAACCAGCATTGTTCAGGCCCCAAAACATGCACTGTCTGATTCTTTCTACAGGTATAAAAAAGAATTCCTTGCTTATAACCGGTATTCCCATTAGATCATTACCAGAAAATCCCTAAGAGAGAATGCATTTCATGCAAATTACATCTTTGGTAAGCCCACCGTTTGTGTTCTAGATCAGTGCCATCTCTGCTACAAACCTAAGTTCCATAAGCATTTTTGACCCACTTGCATCTCTTAGTTCAATAGCAGAGTGTAAAGTACAGACTATTGTTAAAGAGAGACAGAGGAGTTTGGATAATATAAGACCTAATCTAAACATATCCACATCCATTAAATTGCACCAAACTCAACCCTGATTTAAGAGTTGGGAAAAAACCCAACAGCAAACTTTGTTTAGTTGGTTTTGCTATATTTTCATGCTCTCTGTGCTACTAGGTTTCAGCTGGATCAAGACAAGGAAATGGAAATACTCCCAAATGCTCTCCTTCCACAACTGAAGACAAGCAGCTGTGCAAAAGTCACCAGAAACTCTGCTCTTATGAGACATCCCTGCATGCATAGTGCCTAGCCCAGAGGGGAGCATGCCAAGGAGAATAGCTCCTTCCTTAGCCTCACCCTTCCCAATGCATGTAGCCTCACGCCTCCAGACATAAGACTCCTGTCAGATTCGAGGAAGGGGAGAATGCAGCGGAATCAATGCTGCTCCCCTCATCTCATTCTATTCCCCATCCTGCTCCCAAGATTCTGCCCATGTTAGTGCAGCAAAGCATATAGACATTTTCTGCCTCAGTCTTGAATCCCTGTACAGCTTTGTGAATGCGGTTACAATCAAAGCTTGGGACAATAACAATGACATCCTGCATGCAGGAGCAAACACTTTCTATTTTAGCTCTTTCATCACAGAAGGTAGATTTTGTGAGCCTGGTTATTCTCAGAAAACAAAAAGAAATTAATTGAGCTGGGATTAACTCTCCAAAATGGTGAAAAGAGCTGACAAAAATGGGATTTTTAATGCTTAATTACTTTTCTACAGTTTTTGATACTTCCTATAGTTTCTGGAGCTTAAAGCCTCATTTCTGTATATTACTATCCCTTTGAAACAGCTTTTAGGGCCCAATCCAAGGCCTGATGAAGTAAATGGGAGTCTTTCTATTAATTTCAATGGGCCTTGGATCAGGCCTGAGGCAGCACCTCAGCACACACATCTTTGGGTTTAGTGAGTTTCCTGTTAGTGAGATTTCTCCCTCCCACCTTCCATAGTGTTGTAGATCTTAACATCCTCTTCCTCCTTGTTCTTCTTCCTCCCACAGGGCCATTGTTACAGTTTTGCACATCTGCAACAGTTCAGCAATTAAACAAACCCCTCCATCCTAAGCACCTTCGTTTCTTATGCCTAACTGGAGCAGCACTAGTGACTTTTCATTCTCTCTGAAACGGATACATCTCATATACCCTTGGGCTTTCAACATTCTGGTAGCCCAAGGAATGCTGAGTCTGTAACCATGCTTGAGTCTGTTAACACACATCTAGTCCATGACAATTACTTTGTTTTATAAAGTACTTTTGGAAGATGTGGGCCATATCTCCAGCTAGTGGAAACTGGCATAGGTCCATTGACTTCAACAGACTTAAGCCGATTTAAAACTAGCTGAGGATCTGTACAAACATAATCAGAGGATCTGGCTCTCTTTCACTTCCCCCCTCTCTGTACGCCCTGAATTCCTCCCATGCAGTCATGAACTAATGCATATGACTTGGGTGGGTTATCCTTGGTCTTCACAAAAATTACTTAACATTCCTCAAAGGCTTCTCTATGCTTTTTCTCAGAAGTTTATTCCCCCTGCCCCCCAGCCTCTGGTGAGAGTGAGTTGGCAACTCCTTCAGAGTGAGAGAGTTATCAATAAAATCATCTCTCCTTAATCACATTTAACGACACTACATAAATACTTGGAAAAATATGGAAAAAAGTGTTTACAGTTGCTGAATATCACAAGGGAATTTACGGTCTTATTAAAAATTATTAGGCTTTACTTCTTATTCACTGACAAAGCTGCTTTCATAAACTGCTCTCAGCAACTTCATATCCAGAGTTTGCAGGATGTTTATTTTCACATTTTCAAAACACCATATTTCTTCCACCATTAAATTTTATTTTTGTGTCGTTTAAAACAGCAATTTTCCATCTTTCCTGACCCAGTAATTCAGCTAGAAAAATATGTTTCCCTGGAAACACTTCAGAATATACTGCAGCGTAGCATGACTGCAGGGCCTGTTGTGAATAATGTTGTAAAATGCTCCCGAGTATTCAAGTAATATAAATGTACATGTCAGAGACTGAAGCATGCAAGTTTGGCGGTGATTCCAGGTTCAACTGATATAGAACATTTTGATCGGACTCACGGACCTTATTCCCAAGGGGCCAGTTTTGAACATCTAGCTTGGTAAATAGGGAGGCAGGAAACTCAGAAGACAATCAGCTTTTCAGACTGATTTTCCTGCAGGTTTTATTGCTGGTTTTTTTCCTCCTGTCAGATTTCAAGGAAGTTGAATGGGTCAGCAGCACTCCCTCATGTCTGTGGCCCTGCAAGCTTGAAGAATCACCCTTTTCTTTGAGATAAGTGTCTGCATTTCACTTTCTAATGTTCCCAGAAAGAAGTGAATTGAGAGTGTGTAGCTCTCTCTCTCTCCTCTTTTGCAGTATTGCCATTTTGGATTTTGCATCAGGCTCCGAATAAGGTCAGTTTGGAGAGACTGAATCCCTCTGAAGATCTCAGGATCCTGTACTAGTCATTTATAACAAATAACTACTTCTTGAAAACCTTTAGAGACATTCAGCAAGGAAGGATGCAACAATTACCAACTGTGTAATTATGCAGGGGTACTACTTTCTCAGGAATTAAGTCTGAAGCTAGTTTTCCCATTCTAAACCACATTTTCTACCCCATTTCCTAAATTGGTCAAAACCAAACCAACATGCCTTAAACTTTACATGCCACATCTCATTCCAAGGTAAAGTTGTCCTGGAAGGTTTGAGGCAAATCACTCCAAGGAATGCAGAGATCTGAGATTTCCAAAAAATCTTGTTTAATTTTCAAAGATTTCTGTTTTGTTTTGTTGGGGTTTTTTTGCTTCTCAACTCTCTAAAACAAGCTTATGTGTAAACTCTGAACTTCTCTTCTCCTGAATAATTTAACAAGTAGAAGTGCTTCTCACCAGTTTTTAGGCAGTGCATCTAGAAGTGATTTAGATATTAAAAGTTTTTTTTTAATCAAGTAATTAACCAAAATGGTTAGTATGCACTTACCAGCATACATCTGTATTATTTACAAATACTATTTGGATGTATACATTCTATGCAAATTCCATTTTGATGTATGCTTTGTCAAGTGTTCATGGGGTCAGAAACACATTGTAATATAGACATAGCCCAGATGCAGATAACCAAGTGCAGGCAACAGGTGACAGAGTACCACAGGGGTTCATTGGGGCAGGTAGGTTCAGTCTGGAAGGTGCAGAAATGGGAAAGCTACCTGGAGTGAGATGACAAGAGATCTGGTATAGAGAATGGCAGAGGAAGTTACAGTTTGAGGACAAATGTTGTCCATCTCTGTGTGACTTGCAAGGCCCTGCAGCTGAGCAATTCTTACACTTTTTTCCCCCCCTCAAATGTAAGGAGATTCCTCCGCTAAAATCAGCTTAATCCTGGAGTTAAAGCTGGAAACATCTATCACTCACTCCAACCAATGAACTGTTCAGACCACAATGACAGGCTCTCAAAAAACAAAGACATTAGAAATCATGGCCTTTCCAACATGCAGCCCCTGTGTGACGGATGGATAAAGTTAAGATTCAGAAACGAATTAATCCCTCTGCAACTCCATTGAACCCAGATGGACGGGGAAGGCAGTGAAGTTAAGATGGAGAAAACTGCACAGTTTTCTGAAGAGATTTTGAGCTGAAGTGATAGACTTAATCCAGTTTTTGTTTGTTTTTTGGCCTGGGAATATGGTCCTTCAAAATTTGTTTCACATCAAGAATAGAACCCAGAGAGTAGGGATACTTGCTAAGGGATTATTATGTATAAAAATATTTGTTTCAAACAGCAAAACAAAATCACATTTAAATGTCTCTCTCTGAAATCCACTTTTTGTTTCCATAATTGATAACCAATTACAATGCAGTTGTTCATCACAATTCTTGTAGAATTCTATGGAGAATGCCAAAGTTCTGTAAATTTTTTCAAGAACAGGCCTTGGACTCTTTTGTGGCACTTGCAAAGCCTTTTGAGAATCAGATCCATGGTGCCTTAAATACTGGCTAACTGTCTAGGTTACAGACAGCAATTATAGACAAACCATGTTAATTAATTAAATACAAGACTGTACAGGAGCACTGATCATAATTTACATGAAATAATCAGTCTGACAAAATCTCAGTGGTAAATCAAAATGAGGAAAATGGTTTATTCAGGTTAATCCTAGTTAAACCAGATAATTTTTTCAACATATCCCAATGGTCTCTTTTACAGAAAAGGGGAATGTGACTTGAATATGAGAGAACAGATTTCTATCCTGGCTTAGTCCATTCACAAGGAGAGGTAGTAAAATCCTAAGCCAAAGGCAAGAGACAAAATGGTTTCAAGTTTTTCCTCAGACTTTCATCTCTGTGATATATGGCCCACTGAGCAGTCTACCCTTTTGAGGCTATTTAGCAAAGCCAGCAAATCATCACTGACCAGCGAAGTAATTAAAATTCAGCACTACCCCTAGCAGTATCTGCCATTTGCTGAAGGCTAACACAGAAAAGATGCTGCAGAGGAAAACGCTGCAACATATTGAAAGGCTAGACTTTAGAGGCAGAATGACAATGATTTTCAAAACTACACAGGTGTTAAACAACTGGGTGTGACCTAGTCCTATGGGTATTACTGAGTTTTATAAAAGCATGAACTGCAAGAAGCAGTAAAGTCTATTGTTTTAAATCCTAATCCACAGTAACAATCTGACTGTAATTGTAGAACATGTTTCCAGATTTTAACAGGCAAATTAATTTTTTTTTACTTTAAATTTGAGGAAAGAACCGTGTCTAGGAACATCCGATCGTTTTAAATCTGTTTAGAGTGGTAGTGCCTGGAGAGCCCCATCAGATTGGGACCCATTGTGCTAGGCACTGTACAAACATAATCAGAGACTGTCCATGCCCCAAGAGCTTAACAGCTAAAAGACAGGATGTACAAGGGGGCTAAAACAAATAAGTGAACGGGGCATTGGAGGGGGTGGGGAAGTGGCAAAAATAATAAGATGGTTCAGCACAAACTAGCTGTGTGCACAGTTTCTAGCCAATCAGGAGCAGCAACCACAACTGGTCATGGAACTGGCTGTTATCAGGTGGTAGTGTTAAAGTTAAGGAGAATACATCGTCCACTAAGCATAATATTATTTGATCTCATATACTTATGAGGGTAAGTACTACAGGAAGCCATGCAAAAGTTTTTGACTTTAGGCAATCGGACTTTGAGGAACGCAAAAAACACCTCAGGCAGCTTGGCTGGAATTTTGTAGCATGTGGGAAATCACTTTAAGGAAACCAGAAAATAACATATTTAAGAAACGATTAGTAAGTTTGAAGGAAAAATTTAAATCAGTAAAGTCAGACTAAGGATGTCAGTTTAAGGCCCACTTGGCAAAGTAAAAGTGCATGTTGAAATTCTCTTCTATGTAGAGAGATGGCTAAAAAAGCCCTATTTTCAGGATTTAATAGTACACAGGCCTTGGGCTTCTGCCATGGGTGAATTTCACCCCCTAAAGAATATTATAAGCAACAGAGAAAGCAAAAATTAAAAATACATAAATATTAAAGCAATCTAATAAGGACGAGGATTTCAACACTGCAACCGTATGCAGAGCCAAGTTGTTCAGATATAGAGAAGTGAAAAACTAAACAAGTAAATATATAGAGATTATTTCAGATAACAGCAAAGGGCTCTCAAAATACATTTGCAATAGACAAAAGGTAAATGTGAAAAATAATGGAGCGGAACAGAGATAGGAGAGAACAAAAGGCAAAGTTATAAGACAATTATTTTCCTGCTAAGGATCCGCTTCCCAGCCCTCTGTGTTGATTAGCATGAGCTGTGTTCAATATAGATCAGCCCTGGAACAAATCCCACTACAACAGTCTGGCAGGAAAGTGTCTAATCAGATAGCAAACAGATTTTTGGGATATCTATTAATATTCTCTTGAAAGAGAATTGTCCATGTCTACCAACACTAATAATACATAGAATAATAAAATATTAATGATTAATCCTGTACAATAGAGCTAATGGATGCTTCAAAGATGTTACACTTGCATTACCCTTCTCTTCCAGCTTGGAATAAACATGTAGTTATATTCACTTCTCCACAGTTGAGTAGCAGACTTTTTGGACTACTATTTGACCTGTGGTACCATCTGCTGCAAAGTTTTAGTTCTAATTAGCTGCATGATACCTATTTGTCTTGGACTCATAACAATTTTGGGGGGAGCAAGAAAAGAGACAGCAACATCTGAGCCCCCAATATTCTTCAGGAGTAAGATGGCATTCTGAGAGAACTACTCAATCACCAGGACTGCTGGGAAGGGAATGATCGTGAACAATGAGTACACATGGTCAGATTCAGATCAGATCATATGGTTGTAGACTGCTCTTTAGTTGAGGAATCAATAAGCTCTTCAGAACTGTTACCTACAGAGTGGGACTGAGGTTTTGCTTTAAGCCCCATTCTAATTATAAGGGGTAAAAATATCCATGACCAGCCAATCTCTGAAGCTAACTCAAACCAATAATTCATATAATTGCAATTAGATAAGACAGCTTTTAAAATGCAAACTGGATTAAACATGGAACTACCATGGCATGATTTGACTAATTAACCAATAATGTCTCTTCCTTTGGTACAAATATTTCAAAACAGGTTGATGTCTGATCCACTGGACTATCATCATAACCAGTCCAGAAAAGGAGAGAGAAAACTGATGGAGACAGTGAGAAGAAAGACAGTAACACTGGAAGCTGCATGGGATTAATGGTGGACATATCCAAAGAAAGAAAGCAACCTGAAACAAACTCATACCATTATTTGGCCCTGGCTTGACATTTATTAACACACAAACAAATCAACAATGTAAATCTACTAATGTACACTGCCAAATACAATGAGACCCTCCAGACTGACTTCAGTGCACCTGACTCTGTTCTACCCTGATATAGTTCCACTGAACTCCATCGAATTATTCTAGACTTATAGTGGTGCACATGAGTACAAAATCAAACCCCATATGCGTATGAAATTCAGACTTCACATATACCATCTACTGGATCACTATACAAGCATACAAATCCAAATAGCCTTTCTCCTCATCTCTTCCTCATACAAGGACAGAGTCAAGAGCAAAAATCAGGTTTCTCCTACGTTGTTCCGTATACATGGCTTTCACACTACAGCACCTCATGTTATTTTAATATATCCATAGTGAAAGTACTTCAGCATCAAATTGGAAAACACCACTTTAAGAATGGAGAGTCCACTATAGCTATATCATATTCAAGTCACATTGTAAAGGAGGGATAGGAGTTGCTGGTAGAGTGAGAAAAAGTTATTGTGTTCCCTTTACTTAAGCACTCTTCTTTTTCAGCACCACCTTTTCCCCCACCGTTCTTTGCTTCCTGTTTCCATCAGAACAGAGCAGGGGTAGGCAACCTATGGCACAAGTGCCGAAGGCGGCACACGAGCTGATTTTCAGAGGCACTCACACACCCGGGTCCTAGCCACCGGTCCTGGGGGCTCTGCATTTTAATTTAATTTTAAATGAAGCTTCTTAAACATTTTAAAAACCTTATTTACTTACATACAACAATAGTTTAGTTATATATTATAGACTTTTAGAAAGCAGGGGTGGCTCTAGCAATTTCGCCGCCCCAAGCACGGCGGCACACCGCGGGGGGCGCTCTGGCAGTTGCTGGTCCCGCGGCTCCGGTGGACCTCCTGCAGACGTGCCTGCAGAGGGTCCGCTGGTCCCACGGCTTTGGTGGACCTCCTGGGGCATGCCTGCGGGAGGTCCACCGGAGCTGCGGGACCAGCAGACCCTCCGCAGGCACACCTGCGGGAGGTCCACCGGAGCTGCCTGCCGCACTCCCGGTGACCAGCAGAGCGCCTCCCGCGGCATGCCGCCCCAACACGTGCTTGGCGTGCTGGGGCCTGGAGCCGGCTCTGATAGAAAGAGACCTTCTAAAAACGTTGACATGTATGACTGGCACGCGAAACCTTAAATCAGAGTGAATAAATGAAGACTCGGCACACCACTTCTGAAAGGTTGCCGACCCCTGGAACAGAATATTTGAGCTGTAGATCAAATAACGTTGGGGCTTTTTTTAAGAGTAACTTTAAATCTCTGTTTGCATTAATTCCCCCCAAAATAATTACAATAACGGTGCCAAAGTAAAGGAAAAGTGTCAAGCTGATGATTGTTTTAAATGTCTGATTCTCTGGAGAAACATCCTTTGCTGGATATAGCATGATACTAACAGATACTGGATCCTTAATACATTTCAATGGGTAATTACAGTAAGAGCAAGACTTTTTTTTTTTTTTTGCATGGTCAGAAGCTGGAAGTTTAGAATGGTAGACAAGCTAGTCTAGACATCTCTAGTGTCTCAATGTTGGATTTATCTGAGCCTGGAGATAACCTCTTTCACGTTATGGTGTGGGCTTACAACTCAAGACCTGACAGATTTGTGTTTTAGAATATTCTCATATTTCCCAATCATGAAAAATAAAGGCAGCCAAGTGAGCTTTGTAATGCCAGTGTTTTAAGTCAACTTCTGAGTACAATCAACAGACCATAAAGATTAATGATGGGCCAATGATTAGGGCACTAAGCTTAGAACTGTGCCTCAGTCCTCCAGCTGTGAAATAGGGATAAGAGCATTTTTCTACCTTGGATGGCTGTTGTAAGGAGAAACACATTAAAGACTGTGGGGTGCTTTGATCTTATGATACCGGGGGACATATGAATATCTTAGATAGAAACAGACACTCTTAGCTGGAAAGTTCTGAACTCATGTACGGAGGGACGATATCACCCAAGAGTATGGCTCCACACAGCAATCATGTGAACAAATCACCACAGTAACTTTTCCTAGGAACAAGAAACTGAGCATGATACAACAAAGTTGGGTAGTTTACAGCAACTTTAATGACTAGATCCATATGACTTATTACAATTCAGGCTGTAATGACAGAGTTTCTATAAAAATGTCTTTGCTTTTGACACCACAGAATAAAAGTAGATTTTATATGGACAATTATGTGAAAAATATGCACTGCTGTAATGACTAGCGGGAGGAGAAGGGATGTACTGAGTATGCAAATTGTCTTACATTCCCTTTGTTGGTGTACCCACTTGAACTGTTACATTACTGGAGCTCTGTAACTTTGCAACAATCAAACACGCATGTGCAGCAAGGCTAAATTCATCAGGGTCTTCTCCCCCCTTTCCAAGATAGCAGGTGCTATTTTGTTAATTTGCACCCATCATCTTCCATGTGTGTTAGTTTGCACTACATTTTTCAAATGGATCTGGAAGCGCAAGCAGACCGCAGCTTGGCAGTTAGCACTTTCAGGTGTTGCTGAACATGTGTCTTAACACACATTTAGTTTGTCTAAAGTGGAAACTGCTTTTCCAAATGCTACTTTTTAAACCTACTTTTTCTGGTCTGCTGTTGATTCAGCAAGTGCAGTTACACTTCATCATCACCACCCTGTGCATTGGATTCTGCTCAGATGTGTTATCCCTGCTTGCATTTGGGTGGATTCAGACAACTGGAATATTCTGGTGACCAGATAGACAAAAAACAACCCAAAATCTGGGCACCGCAGATTAAAAATAAACAAACAGAATCATCATACAAGTGATCATGTTCCTCTGTGACTTTAGCTTCTGCTTCATATGTAAGGGCAGACCTGTCTTTGGGGCAGATGTTTGTCAGGATTACAGATTTCTCACACCTCACTGGTGACACCTTCACATTTTAATTGGGAGGGTTCTGACCACTATCATATCAACCATTTCTGCTAACACTTTTACAGAGATGTACTAGTTCCAGGAAACTGCCTGGAGGCTGTAAAGGATTCCATAAAGGATGCTGTAAAGGGAGCACAGTTTGTACCTTAGAGGCCTGATCAGGTAGTGGCATGCAGACAAAATCCTATTGATGTCAATAGGAATTCCATGTGCAGAAGTGACACGTAACCTAGTCTAAAAAATCTGAAATGTTTAATTGTACAGAACTAGAAGATTTATTATAATTGTAATCCCTAACCTAGACCGAGTAGGAGGCAAAACACTATATTTGGCAAATTATAGTGCCACAAAAAATGTTTTGGAACTTTTCAAAAGTTAAGCCATATAATGGCTGACCACTGTCGCAGATAGTATTTGTGTGGGAGTGCTATGAAAGGTATAATGGCTGGCTCATAGTCACTGGACTGTATGAAACATTTTGTAATCTCACATATCAACAGGTAAAAGTCTGTTCCAACAGGTGTACAATACATAACTCATTAGCATATGCATGAGGAAGCAAAATTACACTTCAGATATTTAAGATAAAACTCCTTTAATATTACCACAAAAGCGAAGCAGGTGGTAAATAACGTCAGGTTTTTTAGTGTCCCAGCATGGATGCTGAGCCCATAGTTCATGCAGACTTATGAATATTCATGATTTATTGGAGAAAATAGTCCTAATGATGTAATTTTTCATTGTTATTTATGCTTTTTATCTGGTTATTCTATATTTGCATGCTGTTGGGGCAGCTCAGTCATGCCTCCTTGATTCCTCGTTTGCTCAAAGCTAATGTTAAAAATTATATAATACACAGGTTAAGCAAAAAGTGTCTGTACATCTGGATGTAGTGCTTAGATTATCCAAAAGAACAAAATCTGGTTTAAAAGTCATAAGATACATTAGTGCATACAACAACCCAAATTTAGGTAAATAAATTTAACGATACAGTTTAGATATTAGAATCCAAATACTTGGGTACATCACTCATGAAAAGTTGTACAGAGAGTTGGTTGTGGAAAGCAAATATAGGAATGAGTGTAGATTGTGCCTCAGTAACTGAGCATTGAGGATAGGTTGTCCCTATTACAATTAGCATCTGTCCTTAAGAACATTTATTGTAAATAAAAGCATATTTATTTCAGTTAAGAAGGTTCATGATTTCATTCCACTGGGATAGACCTGGCACAGGATCGACCTGGTAAAGCAGAGCTCATTGGAAGGGGAATTGGGGTAGTTAGGGTAGATTGTGCTTCTTTGTATGAACCAAGGTGGTAGGTGTGCAGAGTATATACTAAGTGGTGAAAAACCTACTAAGATTCTAATAATCCCTGTATTATAATAATAATTAATAATATTTTACATTTACTCAGCTCCTTCCATCTGAGAAGCCCAAAGTGCTTTCATAAAAATTAATGAATTAAGCCTCCAACCAGAGGTGCTGCCATTCCATGGGAAATTCTGACATTTCAAACATTTGTTTTTGTTTCAGAACAAAAACACCCGTTCTGATGGAAAAACATCTCTGAACCCTTGCTCCCAACATCTCTGAAAAGAAAGGTAAATTGAGGCACATAAAGGCAGAGCTAATAATAAGACCTAGATCTCCAAGTGCAAATCCTTTATCTCAAACCAATACTCACCCCTTCACATTAGCAATAATATGAGTGTTAGTCATTTTAGAACTGATTATTATACATCCTGTAATTAAACCAAGAAACAATGATGTCTGAAACGGAGAAATCATTTTGCATCAAGTTTTGAAATACTACAGAATGACTTAACATGGAAGTAATTATCACACACACACACACTATACAGTACAGCTTGCACATATTAAAGTAATTGATTGCTTGTGGAATAATAATCCTAAATTTTATTTATACGGCAGTCATCTGACAAGCCTTCCTAGGCAGCATTTTCAAGTAGTGCTTACTGAATTTAATTAAAATTATTAAACTAGAACAGAGCTGGTTTTACAGCTTTTCCGTGGACATTGAAGACAGCTGGAGGAGGTGCTACTAAGCAGCTTCATTGTAATGACATGAAGGTCTGTGACAGTGCAAGTATAACACTCAGGCAGTGTCTGTCAAGTCCCCCTCTAGTGGTTGGTCCACTTACAGAGGAAGAATCTAATACTGCTGCTAGCTGAGGTGCTTCTTTAACTCAAATGGTACAGGACCGTGCTTTTGTACTTGAAGTCTCCCTCTTGATGATGCAAGGTGAACATCCTTTTCATCAAATAATAAAGTTGCCATTATGGAGATGGGAAGGAGGATAAAAATGAGGAGGATTCAGAGGAAAGATCTCGAAGCACTTAAACACCTGGCAAATCTATAATATTTCCCCAGAATTCCTGTGTAGAATCTGCTCTTTAAATGACAAGTAAAATATCTACAGAACATGATTTGTACATAGAAGCTTAAAAACTGAGCTCCCCAACTATAAAGTAGAGAACTGGGCTGTTGACAACTAAGAGAGCTAAACAATAAAGGGAAAAGTATAAAAAGGGGATAAAGGAAAAAGATACTAAATATATTTTCATATACTATTGTATGATGTTTACATCTTTAGGACCTTTTTGACTAGTGGATGACTCGTATAAAAATGTACCATTTGAAATGAAGAGCTCTGTCTATGCTCATTTCTTTGGGGTCAAAGATAAATGCAATGACTTTGAACATGGGGGACTTTAAGAGGAGTATCTGACCATGTATCAGTACTCTGAAAAGATATCTCAGAAACAACAGAAAATAGTGTTTTTAAATCCAGAAGAAGATTTATGTAGAAGTCTCATCGGGGAATTTATGCAAGACCTCATACACAAACAAAATTAAAACAAACAGGTTCTTCAGAGTCCAAAACGTGCTAAAAATGGTGCCAGGAGACTAAGACAGCCCAGAAAGTCTATTAGCAACCTAGCCACATTAATAACCTGGAGGCAAATCCAAGCTGCCAACATAACTGCCTGAGGAATCTGCAAATGAGCCAGATGCCTTTGTTAGGAAAGTATCTCCCACAGGTTGGCATCTGAAGCTTCTAACTGTCATCCAGACATGGTGTATTTGAAAAATTAAATGGCCTCGACCTTAGAGCTGTGTTGTTGCTGAAAACATATGTGTAAATATTTTATATAACTAGATCTTTTGTTTGCAGAGCAGAAATATATTTCATACTAAATACAGGTGGGGGTGGCAGGCAGTACCACCTATACTTAAGATTGCCCAACACTTTCCATCATCTGATCCTGTTTTTGGTTGCTTATAACTTTGCAAAACTAACTATTCAGGTTGAAACTCGGGCTCCGGGCTGGGGCAGCGGCTTGGAGTGTTGGGGGGCGGGTATGGCTCGGGGCAGGGGGTGCAGGCTCCAGAGACCAGAAATGAGGGGTTCAGGGTACAGGAGGGGGCTCTGGGCTGTAGCAGGGGATTGGGTTATGGGAGGGGATGAGGGGTTTGAGGTGCAGGAGGAGGCTCTGGGATGGGGCTGAGGGGTTTGGAGTGTGCAAGGGGACTCTGGACAGGGACAGGGGGTTGGTGGTGTGGGGAAGTGAGGGCTCCATCTGGGGGTGCAGGCTCTGGGGTGGGGCCAGAGATAAGGGTGTGAGGTGCTGGCTCCAGGAGGCGCTGACCTCAGGTGGCCATGGCATTTCCTGGGGACGGAGGAAGTCCATGCGGCTCCCAGGGAGTGGCAGCATGTCACTCCAGCTCCTAGGTGGAGGTATAGCAAAGGGGCTCTGCACACTGCCCCCAACTGCAGGCACCACCCCCACAGTTCCCATTGGTTCCTGGCCAATGGGAGCTGCGGAGCTGGCACTCAGGGAGGCTCCTGTTGGCAGGGGCAGCACGCGGAGCCCTCCCCCCCCCGACCACCCCGCCACTTAGGAGCTGGAGAGACATGCCGGCCACTTCCCGGGAGCCACGCAGAGCCAGGCATGGAGCCTGCCTGCTCTGCTGCAGCCAACCGAAATTTTAGTGGCCCGGTCAGCTGCACTGACTGGAGCTGCCAAGGTCCCTTTCAACCAGGCATTCCAGTAAAAAAAAATGGACACCTGGCAACCCTAGAAAAAACCCTTTGTTTTGCCTGTTAAAAAATTCATAAACCATTTTGTTGAGAAGCTCTAATTTCTCCAAGCTTTTGAGCAGAGACTTAAAATTTAGCAGAGGAATTGCCCTGGTGTCAGGGAAGTGCCTTTTGCCATCTTCATGAAAATTCTCCTAAATCTGGTCAAGTTCTGAGCTTCCAAAAACCCCCAGTTTACACATGCCCAGTAGAGTCTGGCAGCTGGGACAGGAGCAAAAATAAAAACAACAGTATGAAATAGGACTGGACAAACAGTGTGTGATCCTGTAATGAAATACAATGCATACGACAAGGGGACTGAATTAAAATTACAACCTCAATTCTGGCATTTCCTAGGTTTTGAGTGCTTGATTTTGCAACCTTAATATTTTTTTTAAAATTAGGATTTTTATAATACTATCCATATAATACAACTACTTCAACAAAACAGGTGTGGATGAATCTGGCATTTGAGAGGTTCAGACATTACATTGGTGTCGAGCTAAGATACGCAACTTCAGCTACGTGAATAGCGTAGCTGAAATCGAAGTATCTTAGATCGATTTACCTCAGGTCCTCACAGCGCGGGATCGATGTCTGCGGCTCCCCCGTTGACTCCGCTACCACCGCTCGCTCTGGTGGAGTTCCGGAGTCGATGGGGAGCGCGTTCGGGGATCGATATATCATGTCTAGATGAGACGCGATATATCGATCCCCGATAAATCGATTGCTACCCGCCGATAGGGCGGGTAGTCTGGACGTACCCCTAGATTCTAGTCCCACTTCTGCCACTGCCCTATTAAGTGATTTGGGGTCATTTCTCATAACCTTTCCATACCTCAATGTCCTTATCTATAAAATGGGGATAACAACACTTACCTATATCACAGGGCTTTGAGGTTTAAATCCTGAATGTTTGGGCTATCCTGTGTTTTACTTATGACCATTGTTAGTTACTGATTATTTTTCTGTCATTCCAATAGCCGCCCAGAAGAAGTGAAGTAACTGTGCTTGATTTTCTTCCATCCTTAATGATTTAAAAGGTGGGGACTTTAGGTAGTTTGTATGTTAAACATCATGAGGTGCTACTTAAGACATCTGCATTTTACTCATTGGCATTATTGCAATATTTCACATAAGCCCATAACTGAGTAAAAATAGTGTTTTCTTAACAAGGGATTAGATTCTTCCCTCATTTAAATCTATGAAACCCCATGGCCTTCAATATGACCCAACATACATTAAACCAAGTTGGTACAACTGGATATATACTATTCATGGATCAGACTTGTGAAAAGCTCAGTTTTCATATGCAAATACTTGGAGTGAAAACAAAGACGGGCTGAGCAGAACGATGAAAAGTCAGTATTTTATTCTCATCTGTGTTAGGTGAGTACATAAAAATAACTCAGAAAATGAACAGCAGAAAATTATATTGGGGAGGGAGAGGGGAAGAAAGAGAGGAGCAAAGAGTGAAATCCCTGACAATCAAGTGGGGAAAAAATGAAGTAGTGAAACATTTCTGTAGCATTTTTTCAGTTCTAATCAGAAATCATACAACTGAGCCTTATAGGTAAATTACACCAGGGGCTCACCATTGATGCATGGACTAAGAGACTTTTGAATCACACGAAGGCTTACAGGTTAAACTGCTATTTTGGTGGAAAACGTTTTTAAGTCATTTTCAGCTGCATTTATAAGACTAAAATTTGCATAGTTATATTCCTTTATTTCTAAACTGAATTTGGTATATTTGATACCCTGATTTATATACTTAGACAACAGAAGTGAACGCTTTACTTGACATTAAATATTTATATCTATGTTCGTTTCTGCACAGATATAATATGTTAATAATTTAGGTAGTTGTCAACCTAGGGTAATCATAGGCAATGGATACTGCAGAGACGTCTCATCACATTTCCTGGATGACATGTTTTGTCACGTTGGATAATTGGGCTCCAGACAACACATGGCATTCGAGTGCACAGCAGGAACTTGACACAGTTTGCACAGTACATCTAATCCACTCAAACAGAATGCAAGTGACACCAAAAAAGATGCTACTTAATGATCCCAAGGGAAGGCTACTCCAAGACCCTGTCTGCCTGGAGTCTCAGTCCCAAGACTCTCTGCTAGAGCCTACTCACTCCTAGCAGTGTTTGATCTCCCTGAGCATCTGCCCTTCATTGCAGCCTGCTGCTGCTCTTTATCGGGAAATCACCTGCTCCTTAGTAATCAGGGTTGTGGATCCCACGGCCTCCAGTCCTTAAGGGGCAAGCTGCCCTGTTACAGCCTCCCAAAGGCGCCATCCAGCACATCATCAAGTCAGACATTGCTACCCCATCACTTCTTTTACGTAATTGAGATTAACGTTGAAAAAACTTGGGATGAAAAATCCCGTAAGTATATCTTAAAAGGAAAACCATGAAGTTTTCTACTGGTCAGGACCTGAATGCTGGGATTCAGGCATCTGTGTTCCTCCTTTAAGCGGTGATACCACAACCATTTAAACAGTTCCAATGGAACTAATATGGAAGGGCAAGGAGGGGCTGTTATTCTAGCACTACTATTGATATCGTAGAGGAGACTCTTACTCAGCTGTGGAGGTAGGGGCCTGATCAATGTGATATTGCTGCTTATCACTGATGACCAAAGTGCATACATGGCAGTACTGAATGATGGTGCTACAGTGTAAATAGACAGCATTACAAAATAGATAATGCTTTAATGAAGTGCATTCAATGGAGCATTATTTAGCATACAGTGAATGATTAGTTAAATGTTTTCATTAGTATCAAGTATTCAATTAATGTATCTGACAAAATTTAAATGCTATAGTATATTTTCCTGTCACTGGGCAGGGATTAACATGTGTAACTCCCATTACATCTGAATATATTAAAGTGTATTGATTAATTTTCTAATTATGTATTTATGTATTTGTAGTTATGTTCTATTCATTGGTTCTAACTCCAGTACTGCATACAGGATCTATAACATGAATACAAGAAAGAATTCTGCTTTGCCATTTATTTTCAAGTCCCTCTCCAAGAAACCTCCATTTCTTCACTAAAATAAAACGCTGGTTTCGTACAGCATATTTTGTCAGTGCAGAGTCTCTGAATCTTGAGGGTGTGCACGTAACTCAGACGTGTCTCCTTCTCAGGCATGAGTGTGCGATACCTCAATATGGTTCAGAGCCACATTTTTAAAGGAGGGGCAATGAATGGCCCCCCAAAAGGTGTGTGCATCCATGAGATTGTTAAAACCGTTTTTATGCAGTGGAAAGATATAACTGTGAATTCCATCTGAAATCTGAATACACAAGTGCCCATTTCCTCTGTGCAACAGCAGTTTTTGGTGCTATGTACAAATGTGTGTTCTCAAAAGTACTGTGGGTGCATTTTTGGAGGCTCTTGCATATCCCTTCACGTTTCATGCCTTGTTTTGCTTGGCTTCATTGCCATAGCAAGTGCTTCTTCAGGCTGAAGGTTGTGCAACATGCAGTACAGTACATGTCTTCAAGAACTAGCTGCAAGGCTGATAGAGAGCAGCAGAATTTCTTTCATACAACAAAAATGATTCTACTGCCAAGTGGGGTGAAGTAATATGCTACTCAGTATCACTTCTTTAAGTCTTGAAACTTTTCCACTAGAAACTTCATTTATTCAAAATATAGAGCAAATAGGAAGATTCACATTTAATGCTTTTTCCAAATTTATACAACAACTTTAGGTCTAATTTATGAAAATCTAATACATCAACAAACCCCTCCCCTAGCAACGTAGTTTTCATCATCGATTAAAAGCAGGACTTCGGGAATTGATGATGAGCTGCAGGAGCTAACTGAACACCTACTAGATCACTCTCCAGGCATTCTTCAAACATACCCCCCCAGGATAGTGAATCAGGACAGAAACATGGAGACTCGTGCTGTGGAGCCTTGGTTTGGCTCCAGCTGGAAGCAGCATTGATTGCTCCTTTACCCCCTCCTAATGTGCTGCACTCAGACTACTACCAATCCCCTAAAGAGCCATTACCAATTATTGTGACAGCCAGAAATACTTGGTGTATTATGTCTAATAAAAAAAGAGTGGCAATCCATCCCCCTTAAGCATGCCATCTTCCCTTAGTTTGCCTCCCATGCATGCACTGCCCCAGACCCATTGAACTGCTTTCATTTCTTCAAATGTTACCCAGATTACTATAGCAACACCATACGCGTAGTTGGCCAGAAAATTTGAGTTAAACACGGATTCCCTAAAAGAGAACTAGGAAGAGGAACTAAGGCCAATTATTCTTTGTTACCAATGGAATTTTTTTTTTGCCAGTGCTCTGAACTGCTCCTTGGATCTCCAGTTAAAATTAATCCAGGAGAAAATCAGATGCAGAATGCATTGGATCCCTCACCAATGGTTGACAACACGGGCTGGTAAATCAGACAAATGTTGACTTTGTGATTGAGCAGGCGCTAATTTAACCCATGTGCTCTGGGAATGCTCCTTCACCTGTATGTTTTTTAAAAAAAAAGTTTAATTGCAGAATTATTTTTTTTTCTATCAAATAAAAATTCTGTTACAAGCTAAACCTGTAATTTTAAACCAAGCTCGGTAAATTAAAAAATTGGCTCAGCAAAGTACTATTAATTTCTAAAAACAAATTACAAATTTTGTAAAAGTACAAAAATGGAAATCCAAAAAGTGATCAACAGTTGTAGATTGGACCAAAAACATCCTAAGCCTGGCTACCATGGAAACAATTGTATACCATATCAAATCCCCATGAAAAATTCAGAGATGTAGGAGGCTTTCCTGAAAGTACCTGAATGATCCTATTAAATGCCTCTGTCTCACCCTTTTTCCACCCACTTCCTTCCCCCCTCTTCTCTTTCCCCCTCTTCAGAAGTTTTGCTTCTGTTCTTTATCTTACTCTAATTTATTTTTTTTCAATTTCTCTTTAGATAAAATAAGAAGTCAGAAAGATTTAAAACTAATTGGATTTAAACACAAAATTTGCTTGTAAACTGTGTAATACAAATTGATTTGTTTTACCATATTAAATATAAAAGGTTTGAAGTAGAGTTAAAATTACGTAGAAAATGCTTAACACGTTCTGAAAAGTTTGTGTTTTATGAGACATTTATGTGTAATTTGTTATGTTTGTTTAGACTCTTTCCAAGTGTATAAATTCTTATCTTTCAGAGAAGATACAAGTCACATTACCCCCCATATGACAAGCCATAAACCCTTGGGCGTGATAAAATTCTTGTATAAAAGAGCCAATTGATCTGGTGGTTTGACTCATTACTATGGTTCAGGGTCAAATTCTACATATGACTTCAGTGAGAACTCACACACATGCACATATCCAAGAGCAGGATTAGGCTTCTAACTGTATCAGAATACACTGTAATTATAACCTTTGGTCTGATTCTACTCTTGGTTACACAAGTGCAAGTCAGAAGTTACTCCTTTGAAATCAATGGAGTTACAACAATGTGAATAAACAGAATTAGGTCTTCTATTCCTAGGTTTTCCACAAAGTGGCTAAAAAAGACTTGTATATGTGTGTATATGTATATATTTTCAAAATTTGACTGATTTTAAAAAGGATACTGTCAAGATAAGAGTGTTAACACATTCATCAAAGACCTTTAATCAAAACCTTGGCGGCGGGTGGGGTGGGGAAGGAGACATTTAGTATATTATATTTCTTCAGGGCCAGGGCAAATGCAAAAGAATGAAGCACTACAAATTCTTTATAGTTAATATAAAAGGCAGCATCTGTCAGAAAAAAATGTTCCCTTATAGCACAGCAATGGAAGTGCCTCTTGACAATTCTAATCAAGGATGTTCTAGTTAGTATTCAAGATGGCCATGATGATAAATTACATGAATAACTTTGGTTCTTTGTCAGGAATTAGATAATATCTGTCTACAACACATCTGTATCCGTGCACACTTAATTACTGACTAAAGGACAGATACAGAAGCACAAAACTTTTTTACACATCCTTTAAGCTCAGAAAATGACAAATTCATGTAAATTATGGCATACATTACAGAAGCAAACATTATGCTCAATTTCTCTGTCACTCATTATACACTAGTGGGGCACATGACCCAACACGACTTTGGAGCCATGCAAGGAAAAGAATTTGCTTGAAGAGTTTACTTGTTTTAACAAAATAAAAGTGACTCTCTTTTAAAAGCAGCAAAGAGTCCTGTGGCACCTTATAGACTAACAGAAGTTTTGGAGCATGAGCTTTCATGGGTGAATACCCACTTCGTCGTCATTCACCCACGAAAGCTCATGCTCCAAAACTTCTGTTAGTCTATAAGGTACCACAGGACTCTTTGCTGCTTTTACAGATCCAGACTAACACGGCTACCCCTCTGATACTCTCTTTTAAAGAGACCATTTTAGCAACACTGCTGATAGATACTATATGGGAAAATCACTCAATGAGAACTTTAGTAGGGACTCTGGGATTTGGTCCTATATGAGCAAGGAAATCTTACACGTACTTGTTACTAGTTTAATGATTACTGAAAAAAAGTATTCATGAACATTCACCTTGATGGTGTTTGCAACCTTCTTTTATTTGTTCTGAACAGTTATAGGAGTATTTTTTTCTGTTTGCAATAATTTTTGCAGAAAGCAAAGGCCTTGCTCATACTAATCTGAACAGGTGTTCATCCCACAAGTGCTGCACATTTGGCCCAACAGTATGAATACATATTTATACAGATGTTTCCATCGTGGGTGATTTATTTATTTAAACCCTCCTCCTATTCCATTAATCAGACAAGGAGCTGAAGCAATACCATGACTCTTAGTGCAGATAATGAATAACTGTATAAACAGAAACAGCAAACAATTAAACGTTGCACTTTTTGGCACAAACCAGTAGAATAGTTGGAATACACACACACTTCAGATCAAAGTTATTATTTACTACTGTATTATAGTAGCATCTAGTTCCCAGTCACGGAGCATGGTCCCACTGTGGTGAGTGCTGTACTCACATGTAACATAGAGATGGTCCCTTCCTGACGAACTTTCAGCCTAAGCTGAGACACAGCAGGTGAATGCAGCAAACAGATGGAATGTGTAAGGAACAATGAGATGACAATACTAGTCAGTAGAACAAGCAGTGGTCACAACACACCAGTAGCCTAATCATTCCCTTTATAAAAAAAATAAACATCATGGCACGACAGCTTAAGGAGGGAGTGAAGGAGGCCAATGAGGTGGCTTTGCAGATGCCTACAGGGAGTCCCTCCCATGTATAGGGAAGGTGGAATAAGAGGGGGAAAAAATAGGGCCCTGAAGCCTGGATATTATTGACAGAGCTGAGTCAGTTGTCATCAACTTGGCAGCATGTCAGAGGTGATAGGGAGGGCAAGGGTAGGCCAGGAAGAGTTTGAAAAGTAAAGACAAGTAGTTTGTGTTTGGGGTGCTGGAGATGGAGGAACTAATGGAGAAAAAGGAAAAGAGAGAGGGGATGTGTTCAAAGCGATGAGCCAGGAAAATGAACTGTGTCTTCAAAAGCTGACATGCAAATTTTTATTTTTTTTTTCATAAAAGGAAGCATAAACATATGTCCACTTTTCTCCCATCTGCTCTTTATTAACATACCAAAACCAGGTCATCTGGGGCCCCAGTGCAGTGCTAGACAGGTTGGGAATTGGGTGGGGATTGTGTAGATTTCTACAGGGTGGATTCTTAACATCCTACCCTCCTCCATCCTACCCACAATATTGTACATGCTCTCAAAAAGTAGCAGGATTTGCTCCATAAAAGGTGTTTCAAAGCATTCCAGATATTTTCTGCTTTAAGTTATTTACCAGATTTCCTGCAGGAGAGTAACATTTTACTTTAACTTAAAAAAAAATTAGCCTAATGCTGTATGTTTTGACTGCTCCATTAATTATGGGAGGGGAAAAAAATCAGCGATGGACAGATCTATAATGGCACAAATGTTTAGTGAAAAAATTCAGAGAGACTTAGGTAGGTAACCAAGCTATTTCTGTCACCACTGCATTATGATGCAGTGTATTCCTGTAATGGGTGTTACTGTATTGGTTCTGTCTTTGATATAGTGAGCTATCAGACTGGAAAATTGCTATTGAAGACATATAATCAACATTTTGACCGGAGTACACATACCCATGGAAACGTGAATGTGAAACTCTTCTGCTTTGTCAGGTCATATATGACTTGTCAGGAGTGTTTGTTTCATACAATTGGAAAGTATCTTATAAGGAATATGATGAAATGAACAAATTCCTGACAACAGTTATTTAAAACAAGTTTGCTTGGCATTTCAGCGCACAATATGTTCAGTGTAAACTGTTACTGGACTTCAAACCTATTGGAATTACACAGCTGACACACTGATTTGGAAATTACTGATCTTGGTAACTTCTTGACTAGTATTTTCAAATAGTTCTGGTTCATGACCTCTGCTAGTTCAATTGATTTAGCACAATCTGACCTGTTAGTTCTGTTAAACTATTATTACATATTTGTAATGCTGTAAGACCTCGGAATCCGAGGCATGGACCAGAAGAGCTGGCCTTCCCATAAGGCAAACTGAGGCAGCCACCTCAGGTGCCAGACTGTGTGGGGTGGAGTGCCACTAGGACCCAGAGTGTAGAAAATTGTGTCTGCTGCTGGTGCATATGTATTCTCTCTGATCTAGATGCACAGAGATGGTGGAGTGCTCTGCTGGAGGAAGTAGGGCACAAGAGACATAACAGGCGGGCAAGAGAAAAGGTGAGCGGGAATAACAGAAAGCAGCAGAAGCTGCAGGGAGAAAGAGGAGGAGGAGCCTCTTATGTACCTCTCTAGCACCCCCAGGAGCCTGGGCTGATTAACACCAGCTTCTCAGGGAGCTTCTTGTTTCCTGCTGCTTCCCTGAACCCACTTGAGGAGAACAGGCCGTCAACTGAAATAGTAGGAGCCAGTTAGGCCCTTAAGACGCAGATATCTTCCCTCACTCAGGCCCTGCTACCAGCCTGCTTACTTGTCCCCTTCAACTGAGTGTTGAGAGCCACTATAGCTGGCACAGAACAGCAGTCATGAGCGAAAGAAGAAAATGCCCCTCTGGGGCAGCATTCAGAAAAAGAAAGAAAGCAAAGGAAGCTTTTCTATGTAAGCAGGAAGGAGCTCTCCTGAGATACATAGACACATGTTCAGGGTGAGCCTTCTGGCCACAGTGAGGATGTGAATGGTGAGGAGATGCCTGATCTTCCGGTTAAGTCAGAGTGCAGTTGACCTGGCAGCTACTGCAGCATCCATATCTCCATCTCAAATGGATGTAACCATACATATTCCTGAAGACAAGTGTAGGTCAGAGAAGAGTGTGGTGGAGGTGCAAGAAACAGCGGCTGCTGAGTTTAGTTCCTTAAGTTTAGATGGTCCGGGACTGTGGACCCACTTGAGCTGTAGTCCGAGGGACTTCCTTGTACTGCATGAGCCACAGCAAGTGAAAAACTTCATGTTTCCCAAAGACAATGAAAATAGAAGTTTCCATCCAACACATTACTGGAGTGAAATCCCCAATGGTGACAAAGTGGAGAGGCCATGGCTTATGTACTCAAAAACCCAGAATGCTGCATACTGTTTTTGTTGCAAACTCTTTCAGTCTAATGTTCCAGCCACATTAGGGTGACCAGTTGTCCTGATTTTATAGGGACAGTCCCAATTTTTGGGTCTTTTTCTTATATAGGCTCCTATTACCCCCCATACCCATCCTGATTTTTCACACTTGTCTGGTCACCCTAAGCCAGATTGAGTTCTACAGGAACAAAGGACTGGAAAAATCTGTCTAGAAATCTGGCATACCATGAGAAGACAGCAAATCACCAGAGAGCATTCCAAAGATGGAAAGAGATGAGACTAAGGTTAAAGGCCACCATAGATGATCAGCATGAAGAGAAGATTGCATCAGAGTCTCTTTACTGGCAAAATGTTCTGAAAAGGCTCATTGCCATTGTGAGAATGCTTGCTAGTCAAAACCTAGCACTGCGTGACACTTCAGATCAGCTGTATGTGCCAAACAATGGAAACTTCCTTAAAATTGTGGAGCTGATGGCCCAGTTTGATGCTGTACTCCAGGAGCATCTAAGAAGAGTCACCACCCAAGAAATTCACACACACCACTACCTTGGAAAAAACAATTCAAAATGAGATCATACAGTTACCGGCAACAAAAGTCAAATAGAAGATTGTGGCAGATCGGAAGTCAGCAAAATATTACTCCGTTATTCTGAACTGCACACCTGACATCAGCTATACGGAACAAATTACTTTAATGGTGCATTTTGTAACAACAACAGAACCTAGTGAAATGTCCCTGCAATGGTGACTGTCAGAGAGCATTTTCTAGAACTTATTGACATTGATGATACTACAGGAGCTGGTATGACAAATGTGCTTCTTAAAAAGCTGGAAGATAGGGGAATTGCGATAGCTGACATGAGAGGTCAGGGCTACGATAATGGTGCCAACATGAGAGGAAAGAACAGAGGAGTGCAGACACGGATCCGAGAGTTAAACCCTCGAGCTTTTTTTGTCCCATGCAGTTCTCATTCATTGAACTTGGTGGTCAGTGATGCAGCATCAGCTTCTAGTGAGACTGATGAATTTTTTAATGGAATTCAAAGCACCTATGTAATTTTCTCTGTATCAACGCATCGATGGCAAATTTTGAAGCGACATCTGGGAACATTCTCTCTGACACTGAAACCACTGAGTGCCACATGATGGGAAAGTCGAGTGGAGGCGATAAAGCCTATCAGACACCAAATTGGGAAGATAGAATTATCCTCCATAATAGCAACTATGGCATCATCTATGACAGGAACTGTTCATGGGAGAACAGTGGCAGAGGGAAATAGAATCACCAGAAACATACATAACTTCAAATTTCTGTGTGGCTTAGTGTTGTGGCATGACATACAGTTTGAAATAAACATTGTAAGCAAGAGACTCCGGCCTGGTCTACACTAGGACTTTAATTCGAATTTAGCAGCGTTAATCCGCTCAACCCTCCATACCAGGAAGCCATTTAATTCGAACTAGAGGGCTCTTTAGTTCGAATTTGGTACTCCACCCCGACAGGTGGAGTAACGCTAAATTCGACATGGCTAGCTCGAATTAGGCTAGGTGTGGATGCAAATCGAACTTAGTAGCTCCGGGAGCTATCCCACAGTGCACCACTCTGTTGACGCTCTGGACAGCAGTCGGAGCTTGGATTCTCTGACCAGCCACACAGGAAATGACCCGGGAAAATTTGAATTCATTTTCCTGTCTGGGCACTTTGAATCTGACGTCCTGGCTGGACATCGGGGCAAGCTCCGCAGCACCTGCAACGATGCAGAGCTCTCCAGCAGAGGAGTCCGGCCAATCCAAGAATAGAAAGAGGTCCCCAGCATGGACAGACCGGGAAGTCCTGGATCTGATCGGTGTGTGGGGCGAGGAGTCTGTGCTGTTGGAGCTGCGCTCCAGCAAGCGGAATGCAAAGACCTTCGAGAAGGTCTCCAAAGCAATGATAGAGAAAGGATACAGCCCGGGATGCAATGCAGTGCCGCATGAAAATCAAGGACCTGAGACAAGGCTACCAAAAAGTCAGAGCGGCAAACGGACGCTCCGGAGCCCTGCCGCAGACATGCCGCTTCTACGAGGCACTGCATGCCATTCTAGGTGGGCCTGCCACCACTGCCCCACCAGTGACCGTGGACTCAGTGGATGGCATAGTGAACCTGGACAGTTCCTCCTCGATGTTTGCCGATGTGGAAGATGAGGAACGGTCTGTGGAGGACGGTGCAGGCGACAGCGAACACAATACCGCTTTCCCTGACAGCCAGGATCTCTTCATCACCCTCACAGAGATCCCCTACCAACCCTCCCCGGCCGTTAACCCGGACTCTGAATCAGGGGAAGGATCAGGCGGTAAGTGCTATAAACATGTAAACATTTATTTTTTATAAAACAGGTATAAAAAAATAGAAATACTATATATAAAATTTTCAATGAAAAACTATATGAAAAGTAGGTCCACACATATAGGGATTGAACAATAATCCTCCAGGGACAATTCAAGAAAGGTCTCATTTAGGTCCTCGAAAAGCCTCCGCAGGAGGTTCCTGGGGAGAGGTGCCTTGTTGGGTGCTCCATGGAAGCACACTCTTCCGCGCCAGGACATCCTTATGTAGATGGGAATCATCGCCTCCACAAGCATGGCCGCATATGGTCCTGGTCTCTGCAGGGCTTCCCTTAGCATCCGCTCTTTGTGACTCCGAGGGACCCGCATCAGGGTGATCTCGTTCATGAAATGCTGCATCTAATTAGGGCAATTAGTGTATTGTTACTGTTGTGAATGGTTGACTTTTACTTTGCATAACAATGACCCTCGCTTAACAGCCACGTGTTGTAGGCCACATAGGAAAAGCATACATTGATCTTTCCCGTGCACTGGCGGGAGTGGCTGGAAAAGGGTCAGAGTATATGATTTCCAGATTGCCTTTAGCGGGAGGGCACAGCTATCCATTAACTGATAAGCAGAATGTACTGTAAGGCTTACCAGGACTGTCTGCTAGACGGATTCAGCTGTCTCTTCCCACTTGTCCGCTCTCCTGTGCAATGCCGCAGCCAATGAGAGTGTATTCCGAAATCTCGAACTTGTCCTGAGATCTCGTGAGACTTGTTGCCCTGTATGGTCTTGTTCAGAGAAACTGACTAGACTGTGTTCACTGTTCGCAAACATGTATCTGTTCAAGGAAATCACTTACTTTTCCCATCACACAGCTTTGGCTCTTTCCCGGACTGCCCCGGCATCCCCCTCACAGAGGCTGGCGCAGATTAGGCGGCGAAAGAAAAAGACTAGGGACGAGATGTTCGCGGAACTGATGGCCTGCTCCAGAGCCGAGGCGGCAGAGCAGAGACAGTGGAGGGAGACTCTATGTCAACAGCATCGCACACACAACGAACGGGAGGACAGGTGGCGGCAGGAAGACCATCAGGCGACTCAAACGCTGCTTAGGCTAATGAGGGAGCAAATGGACACGCTCCGGCGCCTTGTTGATGTTATGCAGGACCGCAGGCAGGAGGACAGAGCCCCCCTGCAGTGTATCTGCAACCGCCCTCCCCCGCCAAGAAGTCCTGCCCCCCCTCACCCAAAAGTACAAGACGGAGGGGCGGTAGGGGCCGTGAGAACTGTCACTGCACCACAGCATAGCGCTAATGTATCACACACCTCTCACGCTATAAATTTGTAGAAGTGCTTCCCTTACAGGCTCACCCAGTCCCAAATCCAAGTTTCATCCCCCCACTGTGTATTAGATTATTAAAAGCTGTTTGCTGTTATTCACTGTTTCGGTCACGTCTTTCGTGTCAGAGGATTTTTTTGTGTATGGGGGGGGGAGGGGATTTATAATTGCACGGTATAGCCTACATTACCAGGGTACAGACTTGGGGCCATGATCAACTGCAGGGCACACACACACTGCAGTCAGTAGGCACCAGGGTCACTCTGTGTGGTGTATGCTGCCCCGGGTCATTCTGTGATGTGTATGCTTGTCCAGGGTCCTAGCGCCTGCCACCCCCTTAATGTTAAGGCACGCTGCCCTTACCATGCACTTCCACCGTAGCAATGAGCCTCTCCGCTGCCCTGAGCCCCAACAAGAGCCCTCATCCACGGACGGATACTCACCCTTCCCCCACACCCCTCACCCCTTCCTACGCCCAAACCCACAGCCCACTGCCGTCATCCAAACCCCTATCCAAAGAAGGCACCACTCGCCCCTTCCTGCAATCCCTCCCCTTCATGCACAACCACTTGCAACCGTCCCCCACCCCAGAGACCTATGTAGGAGCAGGAAGATGTCATTCCTCTATGGAACAAGTGGTCTGTACATCAGTGCACACCGTGCCCAGCACAGTATGCGTCCATGTTTCAACACCTGAACAGAAATGCAAAGTAAAACAAAGATTTATTAATAATGAGTGTTACAATTAATTTGCTTTAAAACGTGCTTTGGAAGTGGGGGAAACTTGGAGAACGGGGTATGTAACCGCAGATCGAAATCGACACATACAGACACAGGCCCAGGGTCAGTTTCTCTTGAAAGCAAGTGGAGAGTCATAGGTTACCCTGCTCTCCGAGGAAACTTGCTTTCAAAGCCTCCCGGATACACAGCGCTTCCCGCTGGGATATTCTCTCGGCACGGGTGTCTGGCTGAGCGTAAACTGCAGCCAGGCAATTTGCCTCAACCTCCCATCCGGACAAAAGGAGTCTCGCCCTTGCTCTCACAGACATTGTGTAGCACACAGCAAGCAGCAATAACTACGGGGATATTCTTTTCGCTGATGTCCGAGCGAGTCAGTAAGCTCCGCCATCTCCCCTTGAGACGTCCGAAAGCACACTCCACCACCATTCTGCACTTGCTCAGCCGGTAGTTGAAGAGTTCCTTCTCACTGTCTAAGGCGCCTGTATAGGGCTTCATGAGCCAGGGCATTAGCGGGTAGGCTGGGTCCCCGAGGATCACTGTAGGCATCTGCACATCCCCAACCGTTATTTTGTGGTCCGGGAAGAAAGTACCTGCCTGGAGGCGTTTAAACAGACCAGAGTTCCTGAACACACGCGCGTCATGAACCTTGCCCGCCCACCCAATGAAGATGTTGGTAAAACGTCCCCTATGGTCTACCAGTGCTTGCAGCACCATTGAAAAGTAGCCCTTTCGGTTAATGTACTCACTGGCCTGGTGGGCTGGTGCCAGGATAGGGATGTGAGTCCCATCTATAGCCCCACCGCAGTTTGGGAATCCCATCGCAGCGAAGCCATCTTGAAAGCCCTTTCAAGATACATTTCGCAGGATCAACTCCAAAGGCTGGTGTTCACATTCTGTTCTTTCAGTTCAATGTACATTAGTTAATACTGACATTTTTGATTATCAAAGCATCTTTTTTGTTTTTTAGATTTTTGCTGCTGTAGCTATTAGATTAAGAACTGTGTTCCTGTTACATGTATCCTTAATTCCCATCAATAGCTGCTGGTGTTTACCATAATAAAAATATTGTTGCCAAATATGTTCTTGTGGAAGTGAGGGATTTCTGTTGTTGAACTTGTCCTGTAAGCATTCACACAGAGCTCTAGCAATGCACCTCAACCCTAAACTACACACAGCACCAGGTTGACCCAAATTGTGCTCCTCCTAAATGCCACATTTTGTGGTGGATTTGTGATGCCAACTAGTGTTTGAGGAAGATAACTTGATGCATTTTCATTTGTGATCAAAGCAATTCCTCTGCTACCATTTAAACCCTGCATTAGCTTGCCCCACCACATCTTGCTGAGCTTTAAAAACAAACAAACAAACAAAAAACCTTTTAGCCAAAGGCAGAGTTATACTCTGTATGACAGGTTGACAGGAGCAGAAGATCTAGACTGAAAAGAATCTAGACAGCTGGGTTTTGATAAGGAAGAGAGGTGGTTCATACAATAACTGCACATAAAAGGAACAAAGGCTGCTCCTAACTTAGCCTGTTGTGGAAAGCCTACCTCTATTCTCTTTTAAAACTAATTCTCTGAAGAACTTGCCCCTCTGCTTTTTACAGTACTGCCTGCTGACCAGCTGTTTCCTGCCTGGTAAGCTCATCAGCATACCTATGCAGATTTTCTGCTAACCAATTAGGCCTTTCTATTTGTTTGCTAGCAGCCAATGTGTCAGGTGGTTGCATCAACCCAGAGGGTTAGCTGCTGTTACAGGTGGACCTGGGGTGTAAAGGACAGGGTTTCAACCCTCGGCTTGCTACATGAAAAGTTGTAGACCACTCAGCTGGTCACATTCTGTGGTCAAATTCTGGGCTGACTCTCACTTCTTGCTGCCTCATTAGAATCAACAGGGTGCATATGGTATCTGTGCAGAATCCGGGGAAGTAAATTGCTACAGTTACACAGATTATATCATTAAACTGTAGCACCCAGAGGAGAATTGCACAGAACCTTTCTTGTACAGACAAGTCAAAATGTTGGAATTTACTTTTTTCCCAGTTTCATAATAAAGTGAAAATCTCATGGAGTTTTGCTAGTTTTCAAAAAAAGCAAAATACATTATTTTAGTTTGTTTAATGGAAGCAAGAAGAATGGGAATAGACCTTGGAGTGGAAAGACTCCCATGGGCTTTGGGCACATTCTCAGAGCTAGGTGATTTATTCATGTTTTTAAATCTTGCTCCTAAGGTGGGGTCTCAGAATTTTTACTTTCCAAACAACAAATCTCAGGGTACAAACTTTGGATTTGGTCACAGTGGGCAGTACAGAGTCACCCCCACCTTGGGGAGCTCATTTCTTAACATGCACATTCCCTCCTGAGGGGCCCAGCACACCAGGAGACTGCAGAGGCAGACGGACCCCAAGCTCCCAGTTGATTGGCAGGAGGGAAAATAGCTTTGCCTCATGCTCATCCCGCTCTGCCCTCTTTGGAGCACTGTGTACCCCAGAGGCACTCCAATGGAGTGATCCCTGCATCCTTCAAAACAAGGACTTGGAAAGGTATAAGAAGGCTTCTGCACTCTTCTGCCTCCTTTACTTAAATCCCTTTCACAATCTGGGCCTAGGACAATTACACAAAAAACAGACAATTAACTTTCACTGTTTAAATTAAATGCTAGTGAAATAGTTAAGAATTTATTGCATTGTATGGTGCAAATAGACCTGGTTTGTATGTTAAAATCTATATTTGCCATCAGGCAAGACTACTGCATCATACCTAGAGATGGAATGATGTTGATATTGAGTAGAATTAATAAGTAGGACTAAGGAATGAAGCACATCATCCTTTCATGTTATCAGCCTTGTGTGTTTATACTGACACATTATGAACCATGATAATATTTTAGTAGTCTTAAGAAGTGCCTGGTTCTTTGAGAAGAAATTTATCTTGCAAGCTTGGCCATGGAGGTGGGTTTAAATACACCTTTTACAGAAGTATGCTTACAAATAAATTTTCCTTAAAGCAGACGGCAGCACTTCACATCCTATTTTCTCTGCCATGGATCATGTTAGTGGCCTTACTGACTAGAAAGATGCATAGGACACTAAGAAGATTATATTTAGCTTGTAATGACTGCAGATTGCTATAAATGATTTGCAGAATGGTAGATGAAAGAAATTTGCCACATTTCAGCAGTGATCAGTCCCTAGTTTATATTTGTAATTTTAAGCAAAGAATTCATTGTATTTAGAAATGGTTAACAAAATACTAACTGGGATCACAGTGAAGGTCTCAAATTTAATTCTAAATTGTGTGCTATATTCAGAAATCTAGTATATATCACATCAAAGTAATGTTTAATCAATCATTTCAAGACAGTGTTTTTCAAGGCTCTAATCCAGCTTCCATTGAAGTCAATCTAAAAACTCCTGTTGATTTCAATGGCAGTTTCATCAGGGTCTAAATCACTTAGGACAAAATCCAGCCCATACTATTACCAGTCACAGAAGTTCTTGAATGGTGTTTGCTGCAAAGGAGGATGGCTCAAGGTGGACTAGGACGGGTGTGAAGCCATGTCTGGAGCGCACCATACTGCTGCTTCACAAAAGAGAAGCAAATACTAACCTCCCTAACAAGTACTGCCAATCACAGCATGCACACAGGGATGCTGGCCATGTCCCCCAAATGGTAGACCACACCTCCTTGGAACGATGGGTAACTAGCAAGCTTGCTACCCATATATGCCACCCAACATTCCAACGCATGCTAGAAGGGTGTCTGATCCTGCAGTTGCACAGGGATATTGTGCCAGGGAAAAAAGGAAAGAAAGAAACTGTATTTTGCCTTCTGAGAATCATGGGGTAAATTTTAGTCTTTAGTGAGGATCCTAGGAAGAAACAGCCATTCACATATACAATCCACAAACATAGCCAACGTGTCCAACTATAATATACAAGTTCAAAGGTTATTCCTATCAGCGGCGGTTCCAGGCACCAGCACTCCAAGCGCGTGCCTGGAGCGGCAAGCTGCGAGGGCCACCCTGCTGGTCCCTATGAGGGTGGCAGTCAGGCTGCCTTCGGTGGCTTGCCTGCGGGAGGTCCGCCGGTCCCACGGATTCGGCGGCAATTTGGTGGCGGGTATGCCGAAGCCGCAGGACCGGCAGACCTCCCGCAGGTGCGCCACCGAATCCGTGGGACTGGGGACCTTCCGCAGGCAAGCTGCCGAAGGCAGCCTGCCTGACGTGCTTGGGGTGGCACAAAAGCTAGAGCTGTCCCTGATTCTTATTATTTTACAACTGTATAATGGCAGGAGAGCCAGCTTGTTCAAGAAAAGCCCAGTGGTTCATATGAATTGTCCAGAAATGACTACAGTATACGAGCAAATTATCTTCACTGGCAGTGCCTGTGCCCTTATCACAGTGATGTCTGGGTGGTGGCTGTCTCCATCTCCTACCTAATTTAGGTCACAAGTAGAAATTAGTTTGGTGGATTTATCTTAGTCTCCACTTGCAAACTGGACAATTCTGGAGGGTATAGTTTGGGATAAAGCCTCCATTTGGGTGGTGACAAACAGCCTTCTCTCTCCTTCTCCTTTGGAAGGGATTCTTTTATTAAGAAGGGTGCCACAGGCCTGCTATCCTGAAGTGAATGGCATACCACATGGGCACAGTGGTCAACCTTTGTGCTACACAATGCAAGATTGAGGTCTAGCATTGTAATTCAATGTGGGGAAAGCATCTGCCTTGGCTTTATGGATGATCCATGGTTTAACTGAGTGGAATCAAAGACTAATCTGAAAACACCTGCAGGACAGAAGAGTATCTGAATTATACTTGTGAAATCTAGGATTCCAACAATACAAATGAGAATGGATTTTAAAGTAAATGGGAATATAAATAAAGGGAAATAAATTAATCAAGAAGACACTTTACCTCAACTGTCCACTGAATACTTGGAGAAATATATTGAATGGTAAATATTGGCGATGGGTGATACTATAATGAAGATAAACAAAAAGTATATGAGAGACCTACAGATAGCATAGTTGTTTTTTTTCCTGAAAATTTCAAAGGATCGGAGAGAATGCTTAATGAGCTAGATCCAAATTCTCTCATCAGATATTAACACACACAACTCCCATCTAACTCAAAGGGAGTTATAGATACCTATATCTGGGGGCATAATTTGACCTTTTTGGAGAGATGATGAGTATGTCGAAGACTAATTTTATTCATATCCTAGCTTGCATGATCAAGAGAATAACTTAATACATGGAAAAGCTTTAAAATAATCTTCAAAGGGACATTTTACCTTGGGCAGATTTTACTTTGCAGGATGGCAATCATGGAAAGAAAATTAAGATGAGGATGCAAGTCAGCTGGCAACCTTTTGGAAAGATTAATGCAATCATGAAACCAGCCCACCCAGGTGTTTGAGAAGAAAAGCTTTCAATAATGGCTGCTGGCAGGGTTTAGGGCAGAAACTGAACTACAGGGTGAAACAGAAGGACAAGAAGAGTACAAGGTGCTCCAAGAGAAGATGGGGAAGGGTAGGTATAATTATTAATTTTGACAATCCTAAATGAGTTTGAGATAGGGAACCAAACTGAAGATGACAAAAGCAGCTCTGGGGAGATAAATTAAATTAATTCTGACTACTAAGGACTACTGTATGAGATAGCCAGGAGTAACAAAACAAGATTATGTGAGGCGCTAGGTAGCTACACACTGGATTGTCCAGTTTGAGATTATGATGTCACTGAAAATAACAATGACATAAGACCTTGATCCTTCAAACCTGCACTCACACACACAGTCCCACTGACTTCAATGAGAATTCCAGTGGGAATTTTAGTAAGAGTTAGGGATTTTCTTGTGACTCTGTGTATAGAAAATTAGGTCCATGATGTAACAAATCCACTTCAGCCACAAATTTTTCAATCCACAAAGAAACTTTTGAAAAACAAACATTTTTGTCATACTTTTTGTATGTGGTCTATTTATCATGATTGCTGAATGGGTGAGTAAATTGACTTCTGGAATATTTTGGTATTGTAAAATCACTACCACTAAATAATGAAGGAAAAGGAAAAGGAAAGAAGAGAGATTCTAAATTGAAATCCTTTAGACACAGGTAAATGTGCTATAGTGTGATAAGCAAGACTACTATTTGGCACTGACTTTTCCATGAAAGGGTTTCTAGGATAAATGCTAACGAAGAGCTTTTTCCATAGAAAATGTACCATGGATTTTACTTAAAGATTTTTCTTAGGTTTAGTTACACTTTAGCTTCCCATCAATATAAAATGTCTATCTTTCTGGCTGAAGTAGCAAAACACATTGATTTTTGTGAATGTTACAATTTAGCTGATTATGTCGGACAAAAAGACCACAGAGAGAGAAAGAGAGAGACACACACACACACACACACAAATTCACTAATCTTGACACGGCACACTTGGCAATAGAAAATGAAGGTCTGATTGTCACATGTGGCTTTGTTGCACTGTATTAGAAACTGTCCTCAACTTCTCTTCCTTGTACTTACTGTACTTGGGGTTTAAATTTGTGATTATTACCCTAAGTGTAAACTGAGTGTCTGTAGCACCTATTGCTCTTACCTGTTTTTTGACTCATCAATAGATTTCTCTAGACTAAGGAAGGAAAATTAGTTGCTAATGTTACAGAAATTTTCCTTCTGACTGTCACGAGACCTGATGATGGGACATATTCACTATGGCCTCAACTTAATTTAGCCCATGCTTAAAATTAAGTCAATGGGACTACACACATTTTTAAAGTTAAGTGCTTAAGTGCTGTGTTGGATTAAGACCTATACACAGAAACTTTAAAAAGTGCTTCAAATCTTATATAAAAGTATGCCTGGTTATTAACATGAATTACATGTTTCCAGAACCTAGTTTGGAAGGTTAGTATTAATGAGAGTTGGAAAGCAAAAGCTAACCTGAGCATGATAACACAATGGTATAAAAATTATCTCTAAGTCTTCAAGAAGGTTCACAACTGTAAACAGTGGTTAATTCCTTTTCTGTTTCCAACAACATCATATCTTTTTTATAGACTGTGGTTTAAATAATAACAAGCAATAACAACCCTACAGGTATGAGTCATTCTGATATCCTAATGATTAGTTCAAACACATATTAAAACAATGCACTGCATGGTTCCGAAGGAAATGCTTTTAAATTGAGGGCAAGAGGCCAACTGGAGTTATAGTCACACTTAACACACATGCTGTAGACTGTAAACATTTTTATTCTTATAAACATGTAGCAATTTAGTTTATTAAACAAACTTCTCTACAGGAGTGATTTTAATCAGGTTTGCCTGCAGCATGAAGATTAGCCCTTTTCTGTAGTTTCTGAAAAAGCACGATGTAAGTATTAACTAGTGTGGATTTAAATTAACTGAAGCTGAATTCCATAGATGATAATCTGTATTTTTAATTAGGCGAGTCTCTTCTTAAACGAACTCTGTAGGTTTGCCACCCTTTTGTACTAATGTACTTGAATAATTATATTTTAATAAGCCTAATAGCATAACAGCAGCACATAAAGCTGCCAGGCAAAATATCCTGGTTCAAAAAACACCTTTGGGTTCTGATTCATGGCCTGTATACACATCTTGAAGATTCTGCAATGAGGTGAAAAATTAGAGAACTTGTTCTATTAGATATTTATTTATTTATGTTTAAGGAAGACACACACCAGGCTTGACCCTGTTCTTTGAATACACACATACAACTTCCAATGAAGTGGGCCTAATTTACATTCCATGTTTCTTACGAATAGGTCTTGACATGTAAATTTGGATTATCTAAAGCAGGGGACATTATATATTTAATTCACACTAAATGTAATGACTTATTTTCTGTGAAAATCCAAGCAACATAAGCTGGTTTGTTAGCCTATGCTCACCAGTAGTAAAAGAAGAGCACTGCAACAAATCTCATACAAAGATAACACAAAAGTATAAGCAATAAGAACTCAGAATGTGTGTGCGTGTGCGCATGTATGCATATGGGGACTTTTCTCATTTTCTTTCTATTATTTTCTTATTTAAAAGCTCTTGCCTTTGGACACATCAGATAATCTAGACAGTAAAAACAAAAAAACGAATTTGAGCCATGAGAGAATTTCTGGAAAAAAAAAAGCACTCTTCTGAGCCTAAGGGCTTGTCTAGATGGAAAGTTAGTATATGGCAAGCTGGGGTGTAGATATACAGCTTACTAACATGCCATGTGGATCATGCTAACACACATCCGAAGTACCAAGTGTGTCCCTTGGGTGGTGGTGGGTTGGGGATTCTCCACATTTGGACAGCTCTAAATAACAAATAGAGATGTGGACATAATGTTCATGGGGTTGGAAACCTCACCATGTAAAAATAAGTTTTCTGAAGAAATCATAGCCAGGAGCCATATCAGTGTGCAATAGGCTCAAAGAAGAGATCAACTTCATGCGGAGAATATGGTGGGCATTAGTCAAACCCATAAAGAAGCCCATGTCCTGAAAGTCCCTTGCTCAAGACCAGATCAGTAACAGAAATCAGATTTTGGAATGTGAGAACAAAGTATGAAGCTACTCAAACTACTCAAATAATTAAAGAAATTGATAGATCTTGATGCCCTTGGAATCAGTAGGTGTAGCTGGACAGGTTCAAACAAACTACACTTTAGAGAAACTAATAAGACCATCAACTAATCCGGGCATGTGGAGGACAGACGTGAAGCTTGTGTAGCAATTTTAATGTCTAATGAAGCCAAGTAGGCCCTGATTGAGGGGGGACTCAGTCAATGAAAGAATCATTAGCACTTGGATTCAGACTAGATTCTTCAAACGAACAGTCATACAATGCTATGCACCAACCAACCAAAAGCCATATGAGAAAGAGATGCTTTTCATGATTTGTTATAGGATATGTTAACCAAGGCCCCAAAACATAATGCAAAGGTTGGAAAGAACAATGATGGGTTGGATGAAGTTGTGGGCAAGTGGAGGAGGAGTTTGGACCAAAATGACATGAACGATTAGTAGAAATTTGCAGTCTGAAGAACATATTGATAAGTGGAAGAATATTTCCTCATAAAATATCCATAAAGTGACATGAAACTTCTGAGATGGCACTGCAGAGTACCAGATAGATCCTTTCCCTAAAACTTTGTGCAGCTCATTGGCAGATGTACATGCATACAGGGGAGCGGATGTGGGCAGGGACCATAACCTTTGTATCACTAAATCGAAGATCTAGTGAAAGAAAATGAAGAAGGTTAAAAGACAACTGTGTGTCAACATCACACAACTAAAAGATCCAAATATAAAAAGTGCTTTTCAACTTGAACTGAAGAACATGTTCAGTGTTCTAATGAAGTTAACTGAAGAAAAACAAAACATCGATATTCTGTTGGAAAACATCAGTGTGTGCTATCTAGAAAGTGCAAAGACAGTTCTAATAAAAAGGAAATCTAAAAGGGAAGAATGGATTAGTGATGCTACTTCAGCTGGCATGGAAAAGGAAAGTGTAAAGCAAAAACTCATGAATACTAAGATACGTGAAGAGACAAGCAAGTGGCAAGAAGAATACAGAGCTCTAGATAGAGAAGTAAAAAGGTGTGGTACAAGAGATATGTGAAGAGGCTGAAGATGTTAGCCAAAGAGGTGACCTTACAACTTTGTATCAGAAAATCAAACAGCTAACATGAAACTTTAGCAGAATTGAAGGGAGATGAACTTGGAAGCTATGGGAGCCCAAAGCATCGTGATTCCAGAATAACTCCACTTATGGACAAGAACCAGGTCTGTAGAGTTTAGCGGGAGTTTGGGGAACAAAAGGAAGGGAGGACTGGACCCTGTGCAAGTTTTCAAGGTTAATTAGTTTTAGTTTAAGCTTCTTTTTGAAACTATAGTTGCATTTACCCTCGTTCCTCCACTTGGCATACAAAACAAAATTATTATTAAATCAGTGTTTCACTACATATAGCTCAGGAAGCACTCAATCTTTTTCATTAGTTTTTTTTTATTTAGGTACTGCTAGTATTTATACACAGGCACATTAGCTTAACCTTTTCTTTTACCTCATTTACATTTAAAAATTATGGCACTAATTTAATTTTCCCAGATTTATTCACTCTTAATTAATTCTAACAGTTCCAAAGCTTGTTTTTTAAAATTCTATTATCACTATTTAAACTTGACAAGAGACTTCTAATTGATCTAAATTACATATTCTAATGAATCTTTGAGTTATAATTCATGTACCATAGAAATGTATTCAATTTGCCCCCCAAAATGTCACCTAAGTAGGTAATTTAATTGTTTTAGAATGTATAAATTAATATAAAATTTACAAATTGACACTTCAATGAGTTTCTGCCACTGATTTTTCACCTTAAATAAGACATATGTTTTTTCCATTGTTTAAAATTTGTGACGTATTCCCAAATAAAAACTTAATTCACATCCATATATGATATTACTAATTCACAAGGTATCCCTAATTCACATACTACTTCCCCAAGTATGTTTTAAAAAACTAATTTTGGTTTATTTATACCATGGCACTTCCTGTTTTCAGCCTGCCAGGGAGCAAGAAGTACCTAAAATGTTCTATGAAAGTCTATTAGGATCAGATTTGAAGGCCATAATTCAGATTTTGCCTGCTTTATTCACATGGGGGCAACCGACGAAAATAGAACTGGTTAAAAAAAATCAGGAAAACATGAACATTTTCACAAAATGGGCCCCATATTTAGGTTGACATTTCAAATTTTGGAATTTTTTAATCAGCTAAAAGTTGGTTGAAAAATGGGAACAATTCTCCATGAAAATATTCACTAAAAATTCATTTATTTTTTTTCTTCAAAAAATCAAACTTTGGAAAATTAAGTGAAGAATGAGGCTTTGTTACCCCCCACCAGAGCACTTCCTTGTGTTGGGACCTGGCACTGCAAGGACTCTTCCTCTTTAGTACCTTATTGTGTCTAGATTCTGCAACAGTCTGCCACCTCCATGGCCTATTGCTCCAGCTAGGTCAACTGTCAGTCCAGTCCCCTTCCAGGGTTAACAGAAAACAAAGTCTTAACTCAAAATTGCCATCTAGACATTAAAGTCTAGATTATAAACACCAGACCTACCTAGAGATCCCAGGCCAGTCAAGGTTAAACCCATTTCCTCTCCTGGCATCACCCAGGACTGGCAGCTAGTAAAAGCAATCAGCCTTTTTAATCTGACCTGCTGAGTTCTGATTGGCCTTTGCCTGCTCCCAGCCTTCTAGGTGCTAGGGGACCAACTCTCGCTGCTTCTGCCTGCTGTTTATCACGGGAGGCCTCTCTAGGCAATGGCATTCTGAACTTTCTGCTATTCCCTTCCAGCAGGGCATCTTCATATGATGTGATATGCCCAGAAGGTGGGCAGCAAATGTCTGGGACAGTGTTAGAACCATTATACTCATAGACTTTAAGGTCAGAAGGGACCATCATGATCACCTAGTCTGACCTCCTTGCACATTGTAGGCCATAGAACCTCACCAACACACTCCTGTAAATAGACCCCTAACCTCTGGCTGAGTTACTGAAGTCCTCAAATCATGATTTAAAGACTTCAAGTTAAAGGGAATCCACCAGTTACACTAATTTCAACCTGCAAGTGACCCGTGACCCATGCTGCAAAGGAAGGTGAAAAACCCCCATTGAGTCTCCTTTACACATGCTTACTCTCACTTAAGCAATGAATAAAGCTGAGGAGCTAGAGGAAGGCTATTTATTTAGTATATTTTTGTACTCCTTTATTGCCAAAGCTTTTGATTCTTTCAGAAGCTGTCCAAAGCAAACATGCTGTGACATAAGGCTAACAATATTTGTGGGTTCTCTCAGCTCTAACGAATTCACTGTAAAAAAAATTCTTTGAGTCTAATGTTTAATACTTCACACGATGCCTCTAGTTAATGTTTTGTGTACTTGAAATTGCAATGAGATTAATTGGAGAAATTCAGCTGCGGACTATTCCATTTATCCAGCCATCTATGTCACTGGCTTAAATAGCCCATCAGAAGGGCTCAACAAAACAGGAAAAAAAAATAGACTGTCTCTGTGAACCAGAAAAGCTAAGCACATGAAAGGTTGCTTCTGGAACAGTGTTGATTATAGAGCTACACAGTTGTGTGCCTGCTACTATCCCTTTTCTACCACTGACATGAACTCTGACCTAAGCATTGGAGATTAAATTCAGTCTGCATGCTTATCCCACGTTTATCACTATGCCGCCTCTGAAAACTGTCAGTTTTCCCCAATATCTAAATGATGTATTTTGTTTAGTGATATAGCTTAGGTGAGTGGTGGCCTCATTAGCACTAGTTCTCTGGTCCCACAGATGAATGGACTGTGTTTTCTCTACTAACTCATCTATCTACTGTACTTAAATATATCTCTGTTCACTAAAGGCTTGATTGATTTTGTAAAATAAAGACGAAAGTTGTCATTTTCTGCATTCTTCACTCTAGCTGCAGTGTTCACAGTACAGATGGCCTTTCTCTGTTTCCTGAACATAACCCTCAGATTTTCCAAACCCTTAAAGCCTGCATTTCCTTTATTTTGAATGAAATGTCTAAACTAGTTAATTGTTTTAGACTAGTAACCAAAACATGCATCGGTCTCAATGACTTTAAATCATGACAGAGTTATATGGAGGTAATATTTTAAAGTAATGGTATGTCAATTGTTTGTTGAATCACAGTGGATATATGCTTGTATGACTATTATCTTTGTTATCCACAACAGGATTAACACTATGCAATGTTTTCATTTGCCTAAGAAAATTCTATCTTAAGTTTCCCAAGATGCACTGGGGTAGGGGAAAGGAGTAGAATGGAGCAGGACTAGCACAGCAGAAAGTCCATGAACCACCCTGATGGCAGAGAGCAGGATAACACAAGATAGCTCAGCAGCACACCGTACTGCTGCTGAAAAATGGAGCCACCTGAAACCCACTTAAACCCTATGGCCAAATGCAGCATGTATATGCTACATAAGCATTTTACATTGTGGGCCTGACCATCTCCCAAGCTAGAGAGCCAGGCTCTTTTGGGGCTGTGGAGAGACATCAAGCTTGTTGTCCAAGTCCCTTTACTCCTGCATCGTTGGCTCCTTCTATCACCTTAGCATGCAACCTCAACTCAGGATTGAAATGGTTTCCATCTGGGGCCTTTGGGCACTCCTGTAATACAAATTTAAAAAATAGCATTTTCCAGGGCTACATGTTCATACTGGAGAGGGACCTATTAAGTCTGGAAATGCTCTGGGAGTCTAGAAGTTTGCAGGTTTATACTCTGTTATTACCTGTCTACCTGGTGAGTCAGTGTAAAGGGGACAGTTTGGATGATGGCATTAATGAAAGCACCACTCAGGGAAGCCTCGCCCAATGATGCAGCAATACTGAATCCTGTCTCTACATCAGATAATGACTGGCCAATGCAAGGTCGCTGGGTGTGTATGACAGACAGACAGAAGTAGTTCTTACAGCAGTAATTTGTGTAATGGCATTATTCAAGAAGACCACGTTGGCCAGCGTAACCCACAGAGGAGTTGTTCCCTTTTTTTATTGTAATGTACTATGTTCAAAATCTAAATAGATATAACTGACACAATTCCATACACAATTGCAAATAACAGTATGGTGATTCTATTATGTTATTTTTTAAAAACATCTCACATATCCTAGGTCTGTGTTAACTTGCACCAGCCACCTCTTTGTCCCTGCAGCAGCCCACAATCCAGACAGTGCAAATGCCACAAAGCTACGTTTGGCCCTCCCATTCCTGGGCTGCACAGAAGTTGCCCCCCATGACTCAATCCTGCAAAGAGATACATATGGGCAGATCCTTACAGCCATTCAGGTTATGTCTATAGTGGAGCTGGTGCCATTTCTAGCTCTCACAGACATACCTGCCACAGCTCTGATGAAATCAGTACTAAAAAAAGGAAGCATAGCTGTGGTGGTAAAAGCGGCAGGAGGGGCGAGCCATCCTGAGTATGATACTATCTGAGATCCAAAGTACAAACTCGGGCAGCTAACCCCTCACACCAGTCATGCAAGTGCAGCTAGACTTCTATTTTGAGCACGCTAGCTACTCCTGGGGGAATTCAGTGCCACTGCGCACTCACAGAATTCATGACCTCTGCAGATTTCTTTGCTTCCCCACAGAAAAATGACTTCTGATGGGGAAGCAAAGGGAAGCCGCAAGAGTGGTCATGTGCCCTTCCTCAGCAGTGCAGACACATTGGTTGAGGTGCCTAAAGCAGCCAGTAGAGATGTAAATCACCGCTGTGGGGGAGGGAGACTGGGTGTGTGTGTGTGTGTGTGTGTGTGTGCGTGTGTGAGAGAGAGAGAGAGATTGATTCTGTCCCTCTTGCTTGCTATTGTGGCACACTCAGCATGGAGGGGCAGGCAAGGGGGAGGTAGGCATGGGGCAAACTCTATCCCTCAGGCAAAGCAGAATGTAGCAGCCTGCCTGCTTACTGACTGTACCCATTGTTCTTAGTGAATTCCCGCTAAGAGTATAAAATAGGTTTAAATGTTTTAAGGCTCCTTTACATTGCCAGAGTGGTCTAAAGGAGCCTTATTGTAAAGCACAGTGTGGCCATATAAATGCTTATGGTGCTTTAGTGATCAGAACTGGTCTAAATTTTTGAACTGAAAAAATTTCCTATCAAAATGTGCTCCATGAACTGTTTGCTACTGATCTTTCTGGAGATGGTCAGTAGTCAATATAAATTGTGAGTTTGATTCCCTCACTTGCTCTTTAGTTGCCTGTGATGTAACACTGAGCATATGGCTGCATATATTTGTGTTGACTAATAATTAGAAGTAAAGGGTCAAGCCTAGCTATGTTACTATTAGACAAAGGGTATTTGGAAATTTCCTGCCATGCTCCCCACTCCAATTCTCCATCAATTGTATAGTAGTTTAAATAAATTACCAAAATAATTGAAACTGGCATGATTACATTTTGTTAGTTTGACAAATGAAATATGCAGAATTTTGCAGAATTTTAAAATATTATGAGCAGAATTTTTATTTTTTGGTACAGAATTCCCCCAGGAGTAATGCTAGCTCTATCAGTGCTAGCACAGAGCTGTCTACCAGAGTTGGAAATTATAGATTCCTTCTCCAGTGTAGACATCCTCAGAGTCCCATTATCTTCAGTGCAGGATCAAGGCTTAAATACCCTACCCAAGGCTACAGAAGGAATTATTGTATTATACAGAGCAGTGTGGGAACCAATTTCTTCATTTCAGGGGGAGCTTCACAATTTCTAACATTCAATAGAAGCAAAACAAAACAAAATATTGCATTTTCCCACAAGCTAAAATTCTAAATAATTCATTTTGGGTCCATAGAGCTGTTTCATTTTGAGAAAAACATTTTGTTTTGATTCTGACTTTTTAAAAAAATTATATTTTATCATGTAAAACTTGCAAAATTGAAACAAAGTCAGTTCTAAATGGCAAATTGAAATGTTCCACTCCAAAAAGTTTGCAATGGAACATTTCAGCCTTATCAGAACACTCCCCTCCCTCCCCTTGAACTTTTCTTTCTAAACAAATTTTCATGGACATTAGCTTGTTTCCACAAAACATGTTGCTTTTGATGAATCAGCATTTTCTGACAGATAACCTAAATTCTGACCAGCTCTAGAATTATATTATTTGTATTTTTATCAGTGGTAGGACATAGGAGCCCGAGTCAAGGACCAGGACCACATTATGCTAGGTGTTGTTCAGAGAACAAAAGATTGTGCCTTCCCCCAAGGAATTTACAACCTATGTATGACACAAGAGGCAGTTGGATAGATAGAAACAAGGGAGCACAAGTGAGCATGGTAGGCAGTGGTCTCAGCACATCAGTAGCCTAACTGTTGTCAAGTTGTTAGAGTGTAAGAGGTAGGATTATAATTCAGACATTCCTGATGCCCAGTTCTATGCACAGACTAGTTAATGACCCTTTGCTGTTTTTGAATAACTCTAGGAACACCTTCTCCCTCTCCTCCTTCCCCCGACAAATTAAGGCTATGAAGAGACGTAAATATAGGGAACAAAATCAAGCAAACCAGCTCCTTTCCCTCACGATTTCCTGTGCTGTTACTCTTTTCCTAATCTTAGTGTCCAGAATGTGTAAATATGCTATTAGTAGATATAATTCCACAGTATTTTTATATATCTTTTATTGATTAAACCAGAAGATGACTTTCTATACCAGAAGCAGGTCTTTATTAACTAGAGCTCTAAGACTGTCAGCTCAACAATCTGAATACTTCAATAAATACTTTTCCTAGCACTTCTGTCCATAAAATGAGATTACTTCAGCAGATTTTATTTTACAGTTGATCAAACAAGATATCTAACCAAGGCACAGTGGTAACAAAACAATCCCTTTTCTTCATACTGCAATTCTTCATTTACAGTATCAAAGGAAGTGCCACAAAACTCTGGCAGCCTTTGTATACATTTAAAATAAATCTTATTTCAAGGAAAGGTTTTCAAGTTCACATCAAATCTATAAATTACATTGTGGAAAGAGAAAACAAGCCATAGCAAACTTTCACACTTCTGCTATTATTGGATCACAACAAAATAAAATACAGTTCTGCTGATGTCAAGTATATATGTTCTGCAACTGAGGTGAGAGGAACACAGAAATATAAACCCAACACTGTCCACAAGCCCAGAAAATCTGCAGAGAAACTGCAGCACACTATGACACATTTTACGATTTTCTTGTCAGAAGCCTCGTAGAGCTGTCCAAGAGTCATCTCATTTTGGGCTGCTTCCTACAAACCCTTAGTCTTGGGAGCTTCCATATTCATAGAATTAGTCCTCTTGATTTCAGTGGAGCTACTCCCTTGAGGAAGGATTTTCAGGTGAGTAAGGATTTGCAAAAGGGAGCCCTTAATTTGTTTTGAACTTGAAAAACAAAAATATATTGTAGTTATGGGCTGGGTAATTACCATAGATGAAGCTAAACACTTGACTATATTTGAATCTTCACAGATTAAGCAGCACATTTCTTTTTCTGTAATTCACTATCCATACAAGACGTTTCAAAGAGGAAATTAAACATAAGGTTAATAAACCTTACATTTACCAGTGAAATCTCTAATAATAATAATAATTAATAAATAATAACATCATAAAACTGTCCAAGAGAGGGGCAATACAAAGAGAGCCACACTCAAATCATATGATGTTTGGGAAGAGGTCTGAGAAATTTACCTATATAAGCACCAGGAGAATTTAAAAATTACTGTCCTTACGCAAAGAAAAGAAAACAACAAAACACATTGAAGCTGTGGGGTGCTGAATTCCCTCAACTCCTGCTTTCCTGGGAGTTGAGGGTATATGATGGTCACCATCTTGGCTGATACACTGCAGACTGAACCAGGAACCTCCAGAGATGATAAACTGCTACAGACTGACCTGAAGAGCCAAATCTCCCTACGTAGGCCGCTAGCAGACTCGTATGCTCTGCAAATTGAGCATGGATGCAGATCTGTAACATACCCCCACCAGTGGGTTACAGATACTTAACATTTCACAAGATCAGAGCTACTGTGGGAGACTGGATGCTTGCTAATAAGGCCTGTTTAAATCCTCTGATTCACTGGTTCCAATCCAACTTTGTTGATGGCCTGGGTGGAAGTCAAATCTCATTCTGGACCAGGATTTCCAAAGGAGCCAGATGGGAGTTGGACACCTAACTCCCACTGGTTCTTTCAAAATCCCAGCCCTAGTTACTAATGAACACCACCACTAGAGAGTTAGCACTAACTGTGGCAGTTTCACCAGAAAAGCCAAAGAGGGGATGGCCCTGGAAACGAACAATTTTCTCACTATGAAAAATGATCCTCCCTGTGAGGCTTTTATGATGCGGGCTCGAAGGGGAACCTTGTACTGCTGCTACCCAGGCTGTACCTATTCCGTGTATAAACCCAGGACTTCTGTCCTCAGGCTTCTGAACTTTTCAAGAGAGCTAAATTCACTTAAAAACACTTTAGAGCAAAATGACTTCTACTTAGAAACGTAAGAGTTATTTTTATAGCTAGTTCATATGAACCTGAATATCAGGTAATGATTCCATTACAACCAAATCAAAAGGTACAATAAAATAATGTACCAAACTAACAGCCTGGGTATTATAATTTACCTTCATACATAATGGTATAATAATGTACTTACGTAATACAAATATATGGAACATCGTATATTGTCACTAGAGAAGTTGGGTTTTTTTAAAGCTGGTTTACTAGCAAAAACCCTGAATTTTAAAGAAGTAATTTGCACTAGTCAGAGGTAGCACAGAATAGAAAGTGACACATGTCAGATGCTCATTCGATTTCCTATTAAGATCAAAGGTTAGAATTACAATTTCTCTGGAGGGGTGTCTTACAGGTATCTCACAACTATTTCCATGTTACTAGTATTTTAACTCCCCATTTAGCTACAAAGCATCATACAGTATATTTTAAAACAGACGTACCCAAACTGAGCTAGTTCAACATCACCATTGCACCTTCCCCAAACCTTGTTCACACTGCATCCCTTGAGTGAACCATTTATAAAATTTAGAAGGGAGATTTATTTAAATCCATGTATAGATTATGTCAAAGGGTTGTCTGTTAGTATATGAAAATGTGCAATAAAACCCCATCCTTCAACTTTTACTCACATCAGTAGATTTAACTGATTTCATTTTACTCGTGTGGCAAAGATCGCAGGACTGGGTACTATGGCCCCAAACCTGCAAATGCTTATGCAAGTACTTAACTTTACACAGGTGAACTCAGTGGCACTACCCACATGTGAAAAGTCAAACGTGCAAGATCAAGGTTTATCTTTGTTGGAAGGATTGCTGTGTAGTGAAGGTGTCACATGTAAGTCTGAATTCTACTTTCAAGTTGTATATTTTGTTTTTTTGCCATTTTGTTTTTTTTATTATGGTGTTTGTTCTTGGGGTGAGCTTACATGTTAACGAATACTTGTTTGCAGTGTTGTAGCTGTGTTGGTCCCAGGATTTCAGAGAGACAAGGTAAGCGAGGTCATATCTTTTATTGGACCAACTTCTGTTGGTGAAAGAGCTTTTGAGTACCACAGATCTCTTCTTCAGGACCTGAAGTTAGTTCAGTAAAAGATATTACCTCACCCACCTTGTCTTTCGCAATTAATACTTGGACAGTGAACATATTTAAGAGTTCAGCATTTTGAGTTTGAGAAAAGAACCCAATCCTTCAAGCCCTATTTGTGTGAAAATTCTTTATACACGTGAGCAGTTCATTGGGTCTGAAGTTGGGTATTCAAAAACTGAGACCCAAAACCTAAGGCTGTTTTTGAAAATTTTAGCCTACGTAATCAATCAATCTTGTTGTGTCCACGTCATCAAAGAATATATTAGATTTTATTCAATCTATTTTTTCAGAGGGGCACATGAACATATTTGCATATTTTGACTCTAGGTGCAAAACACTTTGCATGTGTCTGCCACTATCAAAAATATCAATTGTCTTCACCTATAATACATGCATTGAGTGATTGTAGGGAATTTGCAAGGAAAGGAGTCTAATACAGTGACAGCATTAAAATGAAAAAGAATTAGTCTTTCTCTAGGTTCATGAAATGTGTATCTGGAATTTTAATTCCAGTCACAATATTTGTCTGGTACCAAGTAACTGATCTAAACTTCTTTAAGGGAAAAATTACCTTAAGTCAAGCTTAAGAAAAAAATATATTTTTCATGGCACTGTGTGTTACACATGAAAGTGTGTTTTGTTTTTCTCATTTTACAAGGCTGTACAGCATTGTTGTTTATCAATCCAATTATTCCAAAACAGCCTAGAGTAAATCTGAAAAAAAACAAGCTCTGAATAGTGAACAAGCTAAAATCAGTGGATCTGCACATTTTTTTTTAACCAAAACCTCAAAAGCTTAAATTAAATCAACTTCTTATTACTCAAATTCCTTCAAGCTCTCTCTCTCTCTCTCTCTCTTTTTAAGAGACTGGGCCACCAGCTCAGTCAGTTGAATCAATACCTGATTTTTTCGATAATTTCAAACATCTCATTTTATTGCAGGTTGCATTTCAGATACTTAAAATGTTTCAAGTGTACTTTGCTTGCCATTTACTAATAACTGCATGTAGACCAATTGATTTACAATAAAACTACTTCATATCCTAATTCCTGTCACTGGGAGTCAGTAGAAAAACAAGCTGAGCCTGATTCCCCTCTCTCTTATATTGGCGTAAATGCCCTACTCCTGATTTATACTGGTGTAAGGTCTTATTTACATGGGAAAGCTGCACTGGTTTAACTCAACACTTAAACTGATTTATTTAAAACAGTGTAAATTCCTGTGTGGCCATTCACTGCAGTTTGTGTGTCCAAATGGAAGCTCATGTCAGATTAACAAAATCTATTTAAATTCACAATTTAGGTTCAACTGATACACCCTGTCATGCAGGCAAAGCCTTTGTGAGATCACAGTCAGGCCTGAGCTGCATCCCCTGGATTATTATGGTAAGCAATTGCCCAGACACAGAGTGGATAAAGAATCCTTTCTTGATTACACTGCTTGCCACATGCCTTAAAATGTTGCCAATTTTGGATTAGATAAATCGATATCCTAGGAGTAATATATCTCCTATGCTTACTACAGAGAATACCTAGAATACTGAAACAATGTTATTTAGTTATCTAGTGGGCTATTAAGGATGGCCACTGTATTTTGCACTTCAAGGGCCACAACTTTTTTTTGTAGAGTAAAGCTGAAGGAGTGAGAAGAGGGAAAGTTCAGTTGGAGGCAATTCCTGATTCCACTTTCAAGTCACAGAGCTCCCATGCTGTGGTTCTGCTGTGTGAAGGGAGTGAAAGCACAGCACTCAGCTCTCTGGCAGCTGCTTATACATCAGCATGAAGGGGTTTGGTGGGAGTAGGGTAGTATAGATGTACCCAGTCTCTGCTTCTTGTGAATGCTCCCAGGTTTGCAGAAATTCCCGAGCGGGTTGGCAGGAATGGGGATGTGGTACTAACCCTTCTGCACTGGCCAATCACTGGGATGAGCAGGATGAGGCAGCTGACACATACCTGTTGCTCACCTGCAATCTAAGAGTGGGATTATGCCTCCTGGAGGCACAATCCCTCCCTGAGCACCCCATAAGCAGTGCGGCTCTGCTTCACTCCAGAGCAAGCCTCAGGTCCTGTACAATGTATAGAATTTGTCTTGCCATGTACCTAAGTTACTGGACAGTGATTCTGCCCTTGTAAAAAAGCAAGAGGCCCCCCCGCAAAACAGTTCATACACAAAACAAACTTTGATCCTGATCAATTTGAGTTCATATCACTACGTCTGATTAATAAGAGGTGATTTTTTCCCTACTGTCATCATATAGTCTTTTTGCTCACAGATTTAATTTAGATTAGCAAGACAAAACGGTACGGAGACTTAGCCAGATTTCAGATAACATCTAACAATTAGGGCATCTTATTCATATTCATTTAGTGCAAGTCAAGAAGGATTTCCCTTACAATGAATTTTAAGGAGAGTGAACATGAGGTACAGTTAATTCTAACTTATGGAATTCAGTGTAATTTTATGTTAAGCAGAACAAACACCAAGTATGGTTGGTAACTTCCTTACGCTTAACTTCCTGCAGTCCTTCCCGGTCAGTGTGTGTTATAGGTCTCCCCACTGGGCCTGATTCACACAAGATATGAGTCTGTTACAGCTCCAGTTAGTGCGCCTTGGCTATAGCAGCTTTGGAGGTCTCTTGTTCAGTTCCAGGTATGTGGACTAAGATGGTGGCTGTCACATAAGGCGCACACTTCCATATGCAAAATATTCATTTCATGCCAGACATCAGTGGGCAGTTCAACTGACAACTTCCAAGACGTACTCATTTTCAATACAAACACAAACATGATGAAAATTTGGGAGCAGCATAATATACACAACAATAAAGAGTGCTGCACTGACTGTACCCTGGCCTAGGGGAACGCGATGGTGGGGAGAGACTTGGCAAGAGGAAGTGCCTCACAATTCAAGGATCCTGCTGCATAAATTAGATCTAGTCAGTCACCTGAGACATGAAGCATTGGTAACAATATTATTCCTCTTCCATTTAAAAAACACCAAACAGTCCATTGGAAGTGTTATTCTGCTCAGTAAGATTCCCTGAAGCCATGCTTACATTCAAAATTGTGTTACTTTTTCCTCTCACATCATGTAATCCTTTCCCTCATAGATTCAATTTAGATTAGGAAGAACAAAACAAAAAACCCCTGAATGTTTGCCAGTTTGTTCATTTAAGGCCTGTAATAGGTCTGTTTTATTGTCCATGCTCATGTGGTTTTCAACAAGGGGGGGGGGAACAATGTGTAACGCAATTTATTCTGTGAAATTTGCCTTTCTTTCCCCCTCCACCCCACAAGCTTCTCATTTGTGGTCTACCCTGTCACCCTCCCTTATGCGTGCAGACGGCCCTCTGTCAGTGGAATTGGAGTGGGTCCAGTGCTCAAGTGGAGGGAAGAAAATTTGGGAAGACCATGATACAAGAAGTGCACACAAGCTGTGTCATGCAGACTTCAGACATGCTAGGATATTATGAATGGGGCAGGAGTGGGTTGGGAAAGGGGCAGGGCCAGAATATGGATCCTCTATCCTTCCCTCCTGCCACCCATCCCACACAGAAAAGGGATGGTCAGACTGTTCATGCTAATGTCATAGTAGAACAGCTATTAGACTGGAGTAGTAGCCCCCAGAGTAGGTTTTTTCCTGTCTTGCAGTATAGCAGTGAGGGGATCCCCATAGAGAAGACTAGGGTGCTACCCTACAAAGCACTGCACACTGACCCCAGTCCAGCAACTCAGTGGAAGCATGTGCATAGTCCTGTTGAAATCAATGAAACTGCTCAAGTGCTTAAAGATAAGCAGATATTTAAATCCTGAGAGGGGACAGAGTGCTTAGCACCTTACAGGCTCAAGCCTCTAATGTACAACCCAGAAACTTGTCCCTTAAGATACGTTTCTAAGGGCTAGTCTACACTTACCGCGCGGGTCGACGTGGTGAGTTCGACTTTCCGGAGTTCGAACTATCGCGTCTGATCTAGACGCGATAGTTCGAACTCCGGAAGCGCTAGTTCGAACTCCGGTACTCCACCTCGGCAGCTGGAGTTAGCAGAGTCGACCTTGGAGCCGCGGAGTTCGGTTCCGCGGCGTCTGGACGGGTACGTAGTTCGAACTAGGGTAGTTCGAATTCAGCTACGCTATTCACGTAGCTGAATTTGCGTACCCTAGTTCGACCCCCATTCTTAGTGTAGACCAGGCCTCAGACTCCATGAATACACTTATGAGAAGGATACACAGAAAACCTGAAGCCATGTGAACCTTGCCTAATCTTTGGTAATTATATTACAGAGATAGAGCTCAGCATAGGTGAGTGAAAACTCTTTCTAAATCTCAAGGAGGGAGCTTTTCAGGATTCCTCAGCCTGCACTAAAGTCACGTGAAAACCATGGGTTAAATCCTGCTCCACAGAAGTCAATGGCAGAACTCCCATTGATTTTAATAGGGACAGGATTTCACTCCGTGTGTCTTATTTGATTTTGACACAGAGCCAGGCAAAACTTTTTTGACTGAAACTGAACTTTTCTTTGAAATGTTGAGTACATTCTGAGTCCAGAGGGAAACTGCAACAGAATGGAGAATATGTAAGGAAATTGTCTTTAGCTGATGGAGTAGGCGCCTGTTCTTTCGGAGTGGGAGGCTCTGGAGTAGGAGTTTTATTCCCACTGTCACTGAATCATTCCAAGTGGCCATGGTGTGGAATGTAATGAAAACCACAAAATCCGAGGTGGCCACAGATTGGTTACCATATGCTTATTTGAATACTGATATATACCTAGTATCCTTTTCTTTCTGACAGCTATTTCCAAGGACAAACTGGGATGGCCTCAAATGGCAGCTTGGGACCAGATAACTGTAATACTCTGAACACCTCATGGCAAGTACTGAGAAGCTTCAAGCTCTTGTAGGACTGGCCCTTCTCTTGCTTACAGTGAAACCAATGGGCATTTCACCACTGATTTCAACAGGAGCAGGCCCTTAATTTGCATTTTTTTCCCAGCTGGCAGCAGCAGGTGCAAAGGAGTTAGGCTGAGATACCCAGCTTTTGAGCATTTAGACGGTGGGGTAGATAGGGGAAATCTTTGGGATTGTGAGAAACACAAGAACAAGCAATCCAATCATAATTAATTGAAAGTATTCTAGATATAGAATAATAAATCTGATAGCAAAGACCACAAAGAAAATGCTGTATCTGCCAAATAGCAAGGTGCTGAAACCTGCAGACCAGACAGATTTGCCAGGGTTTTTGCATAAAAATCTATAAAACACAGCATATTCTGGTAATAAGCTCTACACTGTAGTGCAGAAGAGCACAAAAAAGAATAACAGAAGATTTAAACTTCCGATGGGAAGAAAGTAAAATCCAAACGTAGACAAAACATTTTAATGAAAATGGTCATATACATATCAAACACTGGTACATCATCAAAAATAACTACTGAAGCAAGGAAAATCTGAGAATTCTAGAGACGCAAAGGTGAGTTTCTAAATAAAGAGAAGGAGAAGAAATTAGAAGAATGTAAACACATGGTATTTATTAATTATTCAGGTATTTATAAATGGCAATTCTGAAAGCAAAGAGGCATAGAAGACAGGGCAATTGTCTATAGTTCATTCCCAGGATCATCTGATTACAGCATCAATGTCTAGTAAGAGAAAGCTAAGGGAATTAGGAAATGTTAGGCGGAAAACAACCACTAAAACCATGTAAGAGCACTAGATTGGAGCCAGTGGTCTCATGTTGTGTGCCATAAGGGAAAAGAGCAGCAACTATTTGGGGAATTAAGATACTTAATACAAAATGGGGTGAGGCCATGAAAAAGGGGAGGAGCGAAAGAAGACGAGACTATAAAATCATATTTTAGGAAACATAGGAGAAAATGTGCAAAAAGTTGCTTAAATCCATAGCAGTGAAAATGCCATTACCAACCATTTTTTTACATGCATGCACACGCACACACACACACACACACACACTAGCAGTGGTCTACTCTTTGGGCGAATATAGCTATCAACAGCATCAACTACAGCGCACTTCCTCACCTTCAACTTTTCTGTTCGCTAAAATCTCTTAAATAAAATTAGGATAACTAATTTATCCACACTGGATGCCTCATACCTGACATGACCTCCCTCACATACGGAATTAATTTAATTTCTGTAAATTTTTATTCTGATGATCTACGATAGAAATAGCAAAATTCAATTTTTCCCTATAATTGGCAGTTGATGATTAATGCGTGAACCAAAATACCAGACTTCTCCTCAAAAAAGCACTTAAATGGTTAAAATCCAGTAAGGAAAACCTTTGATGACATCTAATTGAAAGGTCAATGTTGAAAACTGCCTGAATTCAGCATCCATAAAGATAAATGTATCCAATTTCAAATTCAATGAAAACACAGAAATTATATCAGTTATCCCATTATAAATCTCACATAATGAGGGTAATGCATAAATATATACATCTATGTGTATGTGTACACACACACACACACACACACACACACACACACAATGTAAACCATTACAGAGCTCAGGAAAATAAAAGAAAGGTCTTGCACCGCCAAATTTATATAAAACTTCCAAGTAACTCAGAACCATACGGTTGTGCACTAGTTAGCGTATGTAACTGCATGATCTTATTATTGTTACCCCAATAGTCCCCTTATGCTTCATAAAGAATAGGGTACAGTGTAGAATAAAAGATTTGGAATAAACACATTGACATGAGTTTGTGATGGCTGAGTAACTTGTGAGTGGCAAACCCGTGAGTATGAAGGTGAGCTCATAAGAGTTGATGGGTGACTAACAAATACGTATCTCCAGCTACCACAGGTTTGTTAGCATGATAGATGTGATAATTCCATGTTAGCAGGTTAAAGACTTTTAAATCCTTAACAAAATAACACTAACAAAAATACTCGCAGCAGGAATAATTATTTAATCAGAATGAGCTGCTTAACTGTACATTTAAATTTGAAAAATCAAGGTCTCACAGTAGCAGTTTTGTAAACAAAGGGGAATTGTACTCAGCAAGTTGCCTTTGAGAAAACTGCTCATGTTCATCATGAACTGAACATAATAGGCCCTTTGCACTGTACATAATTTCTGGTTTCTCCTAGGCAAGAGTTGTTCTAAAAACAATAATTTAAACCTTAATGTTTTTGTGTTAATTCAAAGCATGAAACTTTCTGGAATTGAATTAAAAGAACATTTTGTAATCTAAGCAACGACATAGCAAGAAAACAATTTTTTTACCTTACATACTGATAAGAATTTTTTGTTGTTACTGAACTTCAGTAATGTAAGTGATATTTTCCTGGGTGCAAATTTCAATCAAAAATTTAAAAATCTTTTGCAGGTAAATCATCCAGTACATTAATAAACTATGTAATGCTAGTACATTTGTAAATCTGTCTATCTATGGGTATGTCTACACTGGCAAGTTTCCATGCAATAAGTTATTCCACTTTTATTAAAACACTGGAATTAAACCTCTGTTGCGTGTCCACACAGTGCTCCTTGTGACGGTGGAGCGCTTCCACATTAGCAGCTCTTGCAACGGCAAAGACAGCAGCACACTGTGGTAGCTATCCCACTGTGCAACTGGCCGCAGGGTGCTTTGGGAAGGGTTTGCAATGCCTCATGGGGCAGGCACAGCATCACATGATGCAGGTTTCCCAATCCCATTGTTCCATGGGCATCCCACTACATTACGGGCTGCTTTTCAATGGAAGTTGGGGGAAGGGGTGCGTGTGTGTGTATGGAGGGGGGAAGAGAGACTGTGTGTTTTGTGGGACAGAGAGTGAGTCAGCATGCTGTCTTGTAAGTTCAGACTGTGGCAGGAAACAACCAGTCCTGACTCCTGAGGCAGGGGAAGGGGAAAACCCCGACATCCATCCCCGCCTCCCTCCCCAGCAATCTGTCTCTCTCTCTCTCTCTCTCACACACACACACACCTGCCTCTGTGTTCAACAGCGCAAGCATTCTACATTAATGGCTTGCTTTCTCTCTTGGAGCAGATCAGCACAGCATGCAAGGGCTGTCAGAAACGGTGCTTTGAAAGGGGAGGGGCGCATGTCTCCAGGGCAGTCGAGTTCAAAACAATGAGCAGAGTGGCCACTTGAGGGATTATGGGACACTTCTGGAAGTCAATTGATTGCTTTCTGCGCTGTTATGTGTTTACACTGCCAATACAGTGCTGGAGCCAGGGCCGGTTTTAGGACATGCGGGGCCCGATTCAAAAGAGCTGCTGCCGAAATGCTGAAGACAGCGGCAGCGATTGAGCTGCCGCCGAAGATAGTGGTGGCAATTCGGCAGCAGCTAAATCAGTTGCTGCTGTTTCCAGCGGCACTTTGGCGGAAGGTCCTTCCTTACCTTGCAGGGCCCCTCTTCCGGACACAGTGGGGCCCTCGTAGGCAGGGGGCCCGATTCACGGGAATTGGGTGAATCGGCCTAAAGCCGGCCTTGGCTGGAGCCTCTGTGCTTTAAGGCTTATGACTCTTGTCGAGGTGGCTTTTTTACGACGCTGCAACTGAGGTGTTGCTGCACACTAAGTGGCTTGGCAATGTGTACACCTCAGGAGTTACACTGCAGAATGCTGCTTTACTGCGCAGTAACTTGCCAGTGTAGACAAGGCCTAAGCTACTTAGATGGCCTTCCATCACCTTAGCATCTGAGGACCATGTATTTATCCACGCATCCTGTGAAGTAGGGAAGTTCTATTCTGCCTATTTTACATACGAGGAAGTGAGGCACAAAGAGACTAGAGTAATAATTTCAGTGACAGTCAGGCCCCTAACTGCTTTTGAAAATCCCAGTAGGTGCCTATCTGCATCTTTAGGCTCTTAAATATCATTAAAAATCTGAATCTAAAATGGCTTTACAAGGTCGTATAAAAAGTCTATGGCAGAGCAAAGAATTGAACCCTAATCTCCAAATTCCCAGACTGCCATCCTAACCACTGGACCATCTCTGTAAAGTTAACACATAACTGCAGTGTTACATTTTGGCCAACATAACAGGGATTGGCTGGGAACCCTCTACAATTCTAGCTAAAGAGCCAAATCCTTTCTAGTCAGAGCTGTAACAAACCCATATGCTTTGTGGATTGAGCATAGAGGGGATGGATAACACATGCTGAGCAGTGAGCTACAGTAGAACCTCAATTTTACAAACACTGGTCAACCACACACCTCATTTGGAGCCAGAAGCAAGCAATCAGGAGTCAGCAGAGACCAAAATAAATAAATTGAGAGAGAGAGAAAGTGAGAGAAGCAAATACAATACACTACTGTGTTAAATGTAAACTAATTTAAAAAAAGGAAAAGAAAGAAAAATTTGACAAGGTACGGAAACTCTATGCTTGTTTCATTTAGATTAAGGTGGTTAAAATCATAATTTTCCTTCTGCATAGTGAAGTTTCAAAGCTGTGTTAAGTCAATGTTTAGTTGTAAACTTTTGAAACAACCACCATAACATTTTGTGCAGAGTTATGAACATTTCAGAGTTACAAACAACCTCCATTCCCGAGGTGTTCGTAACTCAGATTCTGCTGTATAACAAAACAATAGTTTTTCATATTACAATCTTGCATAAAACCCCCTAAAACTACTCTGACTAAACAGACTGTGAAGATATACATATATATCACAAGAATTAACTTAGTAACATTTTGGTGTGAAAGAAGGCATCCTAGACCTAGATGAATGTTCATGGCACTCTGCACTTGGCATACTACCCAACAAGCTTGGTGCCGGTTAGGTGTCTGTATTTTAGTGCTAAATCCCCCTCAGTGATGTTAATAAACACAGTGCTGTTAACGGAGCAGATGAATTTCACACCTTCACAGAGCAGAAAGTGTTAGCTTGTTAAGATGACTGGGACTCCTTGTACTCAGAAGGAGTGAAAGGAGTGAGTGTTAAAACTTAGGTGATCAATGTCCGCAATGTCTGAACAGCTCTAGATACTGAAGAGGGTTTTCTCTTGGTAGCAGGCTGAAACAGAGAAAGAAAGAAGTAACAGAGGCCTGGTTTACACTAGGGTGGGGGGTCGAACTAAGGTACGCGACTTCAGCTACGCGAATAGCGTAGCTGAAGTCGAACTACCTTAGTTCGAACTTCTTACCTGTCCAGACGCCGCGGGATCGAACTCCGCGGCTCCCCCGTCGACTCCGCCACCGCCGTTCGTGGTGGTGGAGTTCCGGAGTCGACGGGAGCGCGTTCGGAGTTCGAACTATCGCGTCTAGATTAGACGCGATAGTTCGAACTCTGAGAAGTCGAACGTTACCCGTTGACCCGGCCGTAAGTATGGACGTACCCAGAGATACAAGCAGCTCTGGACCAAGGCTACCGCTGAATAGATTCTGGGCCTTCGTACATATTTGCTGTTATTGAGCAAATAGTGAGAAGAAGCTATTTGCAAACATTTAGGCAAATGAGAACCAAATTTGAATTTGCCATACCTGCAATCTTTTGTATTTGCTTTTCATGCACATTTGTCAGGTGAATTGTTTGCAATGTTTTCGGAATACCCAGCGAGATGGATGATGACAGTAAGTGTCGGGCCATTCAATAAAAGCAGCAATCAGGAGTTGATATTCTAATCAGTGGGCAGACCTATTTTGAAAAATGTGGGTGAGATGTAATACTGTATATGTGCACTGTTCAAGGGACTGGCACTGTTCCTATTCAAAACAGTGGCAAAACTCCAATCAGCTGCAGTGACCAAGAGCTATAGCTACCTACATGTGGTACTTCCACTATTACTTATCGTCCTGGCCCCACTATATAGTCACTGTCACTAAGGTGCTACCCCCTACATTGATTAATTACCTCTAGGTAGACAGAGAGATCTCGATGGAGGAAGTAATTGTAAATAATTATCCTTGCCTTGAAGGAGTCAGTGCTTGCAGCTGAATGAACTTCTTTTCCCCATGCAAAGGCGTGGGAAGAAGTGATGTACTCTCCAAGTACAAGAATCAATATGGTGGTGAATGTAGTGGATTCTTCAGGGAGTGTTACTCCATAGAAAATCCCCATGACAGCCTCCCTGTAACTGCCTACAGCTTACATTCCTCACTGGGATTCTTAGCTCAACTAAAGATTCAAATCTGTGGTTCAGCTGAGACATCAGTCACTTCCAGGCATTCTGAACGCCATCATTATGGTGAACATACAGTCTCTTCCATTGATCAGGCCACTTGGCTGGCTGTGTCTTTTCTTCAGTTTTAAATGGGTTGCACTGTGGGCCAGACCCCACTGGTGGTCCAACCTATTTGTAATGCCAGTGCTACTTTTCTTTGACAGAGGCATCCACTGGGTGGGCTACTTCCTCGTCTTCAAATCCTCTACGGACCCAATGACAGCCAAGCCAAGCCAACCCCGGATCTTGTCATTTCAAGGGAATGCTTCTGGCACAGCTCAGGTCCAGCAATAGCCAGTCCTCAAAGGCCACAAGCCTGATCAAAGCAACAGTCCTAAGAACAAGGTTATGGAGGCAGCAGTCCATTTCCCCTTTACCTTTCTTTTCGAACTTCTGGTACACAAACCTAACTGGAAGTGGCCTGCTTGCTCTAAGTCCAGATAGATCCTTTGTCACATTCTACTAAGTGGCCCCTTGTTGGTAGCCATGAAGCTTCACTGTCATTTTCCTATTTTAAAAATTAATTCTCCACTCCGTTTTCCTATGACCATCTTCTCTCTTCATCCGTGCCTTTCCGCAGCACATTGCTGCCCACATGTTGCTATGTTAACTTGGTGGCCGTACACGCAAATTAACCAGACCTGAAAAACTTTTACTAGTGTTTTCCAGGTCTCCTTCTGTACACGTTTGCCACAGAGAAAATACCTCTTTGTTCTCTAGCACAATATAAACAATGTGGTGAGCCTAGAAGCAAGTGCTTTGATCTTTCATAGGCTAAAAAAAAAGGTTTGCACTCTTTTGTTTTCGGTAAAGGCCCAGATTCAGAATTGTTTGCAGGCAAACAACTATAGCAAAATCCACAGAAGCAGGAGGAATATGTACAGCAGAAATCATAGCTCTAGCAGCTGCAGCCATAATCTGTCTAATACTCCCACTATAATTTCAAGTTTGGGACTAACAGGCTAAAACTAAAACAGAGGGATATTACCACATTTCTAAATGGGATAGAATTATGCTGAAGTTTGAAGCAAGGGAAATTTTTACCAGCCACCACAAAAAAAAAAGTCATCTTGGTCTCGGTATTCTTGACTCCAATAGGACACTAGACACTGTGGTAATATTTAATTTTTAAAATATTTAATCTACCTATAACATATACTTCATAAATCTAAAATGGGAGAGAAATGCAATACCTACCCAAATTAACATACTGTCATGTTTACTCGAGTACATATGATTTGACTATGAGCATATAGAACATGAGGTCTTTATCAAGAAGAAGTATTTTTATCTAATTGTTAGAACACAGGAATTGGGAGCAAGAGTCCCCCCGGGGGCTCTGATGCTGTCTCAGCCACTGATCTCCTGTGTAACTGTGGGCAAACCTCTCTGTACCTCAATTTACCACTCTGTAAAATAAGTATACCACCCTTTTCCCTCCATCTCCAAGGATTAATCCATTAATGTTTACAGAGAGCCTTGAGATGCTCTCTGTAAGATAATTTGCATTTCTAAAGATTTTGTTATAACAGGCTGTCTAGGAGAGTCTCTGCTTAAGTTGGTTACCATAAATGCATCCCTTTGTAATTATTAGTTACATACCTTTGGGAGCTTGTTACTAGTATTATTTATTCTTTGTATTACTGTAGCACCCAGCAGCCCTATTCATAGAAAAGTAGAATAGTTAAAATATAGAAAAACAAATCATCAGCTGCCAGCAGCATGCTGCTGCTATGTTACTTCTTTCAAAGCCCTGTTTCACTGTGATTTACAGGGGTTATCATTAGGTGGACACCCGTCATTAGGGAGTTGTTGGTAAGTGTCAGTTTGTTCAATCCTTCCTTTTTGTTCTGCTCCCAGCACAGCTAGCTATTTTTCTGCTCTCTCTTCATCGAGGGCCACCAGCTGAGTCTATCTGATACTACTTTGTTTGCCTCTCACTAGGTCCCGGCAACATCATGCAGAAAGCTGATTCAGATTCTTAATGAAAAAGCCTGTATGTTTAGTGTCAAGAGGAGCAAGTGAAATCTCATATCCACTTTCTGCGCCATTAGGATGAAATTTTCAAAACCAACCTCTAAAAATTGTGCCTGCAAGTTTTGCATGTGTAAAATGTATCAATGCAAAACTCCTAGTGTACATAATCAAATAAGACTAAACAATCAGATTTCAGTGCACAAATGTGGGGTTCGTGTGTGAAAATGGCAGACTCCAGAAACCTTGCGAGCGCTATTTTATCAGAGGCCAGTGTGAAACTGCATGGAAAATGGGGCCCTGCATTGTTGACAAAGGATGTCTGTTAAGTGATTAAACTTCTTGAGTGAACTAATCCTACAACGTTATGGGCCTGAGGCTTCCCTAATTTACACCAGTTTAACATCAGAGTAACTCCAGAGACTTCAATGGAATGGGTCACAATTAAACTACCACTTGTTTAATCTATATTACCGATGCTTAAACTACTTTGTACTTATGGAATGAGGGTTTAGTGACATTTCATCCAGCTACCTTAGATTTTTGCAAATGCTGCAGTGGCTAATTCTGAGCATTTCTGAAACATTTTCACTTCTGTTGGAGGAAAATTCCTTTCCTGTTTGGTTCTAAATAGAAACTGCATGTTTCTTAAGTGAGAGTTTCCAAGTCTAATCTATTCAAATAAATAGATTTAATTACGGTTTTATCATGTAGGATAGAATCCTTATTTCACAACGGGAGACATTTAAATCAGTTTTCATGGAATACATTACTTAAAGACTATGTTTTAAAGTGTGCATGAATCTGGATGTGCTTTTAGCGATGAATTCAAGAGATCCAAATTCAGAGAAATACTCAGATCACAGAAAATAGTACCTATTCATTGCCTTGTGACTTTAAAATTAAATAATAAACAAAGAGGTATTGAGACCTTTACTGGAAACACTGGAAATAACCATTTTCACTGTTGGGTTAAAATCTAACTGCAGAAGGTGATATATCTCCATCCCCTTTACATACGATTGATGAACAGGTTATTCTAATTAGTTTTGCTACAAGAAACATTTGCCACATCTGTAGAAGGAGAGAGACTGTGGTGAAATCAGAAACCATGATAGGTTTCTTTCCCTCTCCACCCTGCAAACACACCTTAATTTTCATTGCATCCCTTTGTATTGAATTTAAATTGCTTCTAGATAGGCATCTAGATAGTAATCTGATAGGTTACTTCCACTTTATCACTTCTACTCATGTTCAATTGCTCAGGGTGGCACATGCTAATGCTGATTTGTTGTTCTGGTGATGAGCAGGCTTTTAAACAATGTTTAACTAGCATTACTACCAGAGTAATTAAGGATATATTGAGCAGCAGTAGAGTATAGTCGCCTCTCTGCCTTTTGGCTAAGAGAGGTGAAAACATTATATACACCCTACGATCAAAAACTACAAATGCAGATTATGTCTATCTTGGTTCCTATTTTGATTTTATTTTCCTCTCCTATCCTTCATATGTTCATTGTCTTCACGTGTTCATGGTCTTTGGGGCAGGGACCGTGCTTTGTGTGTATATACAGCACCGAGTATTAGAAGGTCATATTCTTGGGCTCTGATGCAGCTAAGCTCTTAAGCAATGTATAATTTTGAGCATGTAGGTAGCCTCACTGATAAGTCATCATCATAAATAATATAAATACTAGGCCATATCCGGCAAGCCTCACAAAGGCAAAATTTCTATTTCAGTTAATGCAAGTTTTGTTTAAGTAACAACTGCAAAATCTGTCTCAGGCAGCTTTCCTCCAGGTGGAGGGGAATTCGCAAATGCCCTCATACGAGATATGTAATATACTTATGTGGAAACCCTTATAATAATGCTCTGTTTCACACAGCTTTTGTCTATTTAGATTGTCAGCTCTTGGGCCCAGAGACTGTCTTTTGCTATAGGTACGTACAGTGCCTAGTACAAGTGCAACGGGGCCGTAAGCTCAATTAGGGGCTCCAGTGCTACTGTAATGACAATGGGAATCAGTTAAGGCTTGAGGTCTCATCGTCCTAGGACTAGGTGCTAGAAACACTTCTGTGAAGTGATGTCTTAAAAGCTGCAAAATGCAGAGTGTTCTGCAAGTCCCTGTGGTGCAAAGCACCCCTCCCCCCCGCCACCAACACTGACAAACTGAAAACTAGATGAAATAAAAATATTAAAATGGGCATTTGTAAGCCTCACCTCCTAACTGGTAGCAACTATCCTTCATCTGGGACAGCAAGAGAAGGAAAGACTATGCTACTAGTTTAATAACCTGAAAAAAGAGCTGTGCTGCTAAACAAATGGAACCATTTCTTTAATATTAACAGTACATTTAGTTTGTAAGCGATGGTCCAGTTTTCAGCAGAATTCAACTGTTAGCTAGCTAAGACTTTTCCTCACTATAAAGGGAAGAGAAATCAAGTCACTATAGAGTCAATCCTGCCATCCTTATGTGACCAAGTGGGACTGTTCTTAATGTTTCCTCTGAATACTGTGGGTGCCTCAGTTTCTGGCCGACACTCTGTCTCTGTGGCAACTAATGGCCAGGCCCTGCCCCCCCTGCAAGGGGATGCTAAAGGTGTGGGAGAACAAAGAGGTCAGGTGACCTCCTGGCCCGGGAAGGAGACAAAAGCCAGAAAGGAGGGGCTGGATGGGGTTTGCAGTTTGCAGACGTGGGGGTCTGCCTCACTGGGACCCAGAATGTACCTGGTCCGGTTCTCTGTACCTACAAGCTCTGTTTTAGACTGTGTTCCTGTCATCTAATATTACCTCTGTTTTACTGGCTGGCTAAGAGTCACGTCTGACTGCGAAGTGGGGGTGCAGGACCCTCTGACTTCCCCAGGACCCTGCCGGGGCTGGCTTGCTGTGGGAAGTGCACGGAGGGGCAGAGGATACTGAATGCTCCAAAGAAAGACCCAAGAGGTGAAGACATGTAAGCTTCTTGCCCTGAAGACAGTCTGCTCCAAGGGAGAGGAGGCTCCCCAAAGTCCTGTCTGGCTTTGTTGGGGAGCAGTTCCAGAGCATCGCCCGGGGACTCCGTGACACCTTACTCAGATGAAACTCTTCTGAGGTCAGTGGGAATTTTAGCTGAGTAAAGACTGCAAAATTTTGACCTTTGAAATGGAGCAAATAATCTTTGGTTTTAAAATGTACTTTTTTAAAGACAGACATGGTTTCAAACAGGACAAGACAGCTATATAGGGCATGAATTTTCTACTACCCAGTCCTAAAGTTCACTGTGCCTGAACGGCTACAGTTGAGATGATTTGCCAAACTATTCTAAAACTTCCTTATTCACTGTCTTGTTTTATTTATTTCCTACTGATTTCTCCCCTTAGTATGCCTGGGAAAAGCTAAAGGCTATAAATCTATTTAATCTAAAGAGACTAAGGCAGCATTTGTCATTAGACACGTCAAACATAGTAAAGGAGAATGCTGTCAATAAACTTAATGTGCTATTCCAAATGAATGTCGTAAATGGTGATGATGAGCAAGGAAAGTGAATGAAAACCAAATAGCTTGGCTTTAACAGCTGGGATATTTTAGGTGAGAAGAGCAGTGTCAAATGGGTAAAGAATATTTATAACCTGGGAATATTGCAACAGAGGAGGTGTAATGTTTCATACATTACCGGGTTTACGTTAAAAATTTACACAAATTGAAACAACTGTAATTTACATCTTAGTTAGATCCTAGAATGGGTTAATCACAATGCAATAGAGAGAGTGCCTCATATGTATCTGAGGGCAAGCTAAAAAATGTTGAAAGCTTTAAAATATTACAGCCAACTAAACGTATAGTACCTGATTCAGTGCCAAGTATTTGAATGGTGCAAGCCTAGGTAAGCCTGTGGATAACTGCTGTAACGCAAAGAACATTCCGCCTACCTTTTAAGCCAAATCTCAGCCACCCCATTCCCTTTCCATCACTCATGCCAAGTCTCTGGAAAGACAAGGCAGGTGAGGAAATATCCTTTTTGGACCAACTTCTGTTGGTGAGAGAGAAGCTTTCAAGCCACCCAGAGTCTCTCATACCAACAGAAGTTGGTCCAATAAAAGCTATTACCTCACTGTCTTCCTCATATCATGGGATCAATACAGCTACAATAACACGGCACACAAGTCTCAGGGAAGTCAGAGTCCCCTCATCTGTTGCTTGACAGAGATACTGTTCATCACCCCCACGGCAGTGGTAACACCCTTGCATGTGCCAGATTCACCTTGAGTAGTATTTTACTCAGGGAGCAGTCCCCTTGACTTCAATAGGACTCACTGAGGAGCACAGTACGAGAGTATCAGTATTCGGCAACAAGTGGGGAATATGACTCAGGATCAGTCTGGGGCCTGACATTTTCAAAACAAAATTAAATGAGCCTAAAGTTTTTCTGGTGTAGGGCTACTATAATTGGTGGAGTTGTGCGAAAATAGATTCAGCCCAGTGCCTGGGAGTGAGAGGTCTCTCCCACTCCTGACAGCTCGTGATTTCTTCTGGATTCTTCTGCTCCTAAGTGATACTGTCACATTAGAGGGAACTTGCACGATAACATTAAATAATAATCAATACAGTCTCTGTACTTAGGGCTTGTTCCTGCAGTGTGCTGAGCACTCCTGTGAGATGTTTATCATCCCTAAGTTCCTGCTTGGAACCTTGCATTATCAAGCCTGTTTATATCAAAATAAATCTGTCCTCCCAGGATCTCAGAGTGCTTTGCAAGCATTGACCAGCAAGCACCAGCACCATGCAACCTTCCCCACGCAGCTCTTCTAGTCATTTCAGTCCCAGAGACTTCCTTACTTTTCCAAGTACACTGACTCGACAAAGCTCCTTCCTAAGTCCATCACTGATGCTTCACAAGTCAGCAGAGCCAGATAGAGCAAAGCTCAAGAGCTGCTGCAGAAATACAAGGGCCCTGCTGGTTCAGAAGCAAAAGACTGAGCTACGGATTTGTAGTCCCCTAGATCAGGGGTCCCCAACCTTTTTAGGTCCAGGGACCGGTTTCGTTTGCCGGACCCTCCGCAGGCGTGCCTGCGGGAGGTCCAGCTGAGCCCCGGGAGCAGCGGACCTCCCGCAGGCACGACTGCGGAGGGAGCACTCGTCCCGCGGCTCAGCTGGACCTCCTGCAGGCATGCCTGCGGAAGCTGCACTGGGTCGGTTCGCGGCCCAGTTTCTAAGAGGCCGCGGACCGGTACCGGGCCGCGGACCGGGGGTTGGGGACCCCTGCCCTAGATGACAATGCATTATACAACAGATAGATCAGTTCCCAGGCTAACCTCAGTTCTTACCCCTGCTATTCAAATGGTGGGCCCTTACTGAGCAGAGATGGACAAGGGTTCTGAATTGTTCAATGGTTTTGTGATGTGAAAATGGAGAGTAAAATGAGACCAACAATCAGCTTAACTTTTAAACCAAGCAAGGATTGGAAACAATATTCTTCAGAACTGAAAAGTGTCAGAGCTGAGGCTATGTAATCTCCTAGTCTGCTCTGGTTTGTTTCCTGTAGGGTGTCCCCAAGCAAAAGGAATGGACCACCTTCTGACCACAATACCAATGGTGTAAAGTAACTGAATTACTTAGATTATAAGCTCTTTGGGGCAGGGATTGTCTTTTTGTTCTATGTTTGTGTGCTGTGCCATGGTCCATGACAATAGCACATAGGCACTCCCATAGTACAAATAATAAATAACTGAATTCAGTGAAGTTACTTCAGATTTACACGGGGGTAAGGATTGAGCACAATCATTTAAAATACCCACATTACTTCTGATTCCTCTGGCTAGGGCCTCTCTTTCATAAGTAGTATCTCACTTATATGTACATCGTATGTACGTCGGTAATTCTTTTGTAAAGTACAATACAATGAACCACAACATTTCCAGCCTAGTTCGGCTTGATGACTGTGCTGTACATTGATTGCCTTACTTCAGATTCCTTCATTTGATATTGATGGACTTGGACTGGCATGTACTGAAGCAATCCATTCCTACGGGACATGCCACAATATAAGCACTAATGAAAACCATTAGGACGTTCTAGGAAAAAAGCAAGGCACCATGCTAATCAGTAGAGGACACCATCACATCGAGAAGTAGAGCTCAGCAAATAAGGGAAAATATTTACCACTAATATTGGTTACAATTCAAAAGCAAATTTTACTTGAATCTATATGACTCTTCTTTGTACACTTCCTGTAAATATTTGAATGATTAGACTTTGCCAGGAAGAATATGCTGAAAATTTCATTTTAAACCCATGTGTTCATTAAAAGTGAATTTTGAATAATATATTACATTGCCATTTGTGCTGGATGTGTTATTTATGTAAGTCATCCAATCAGGAAACAAAACCCAATACCACATCACTTGCATAAACAACACACTGTGAATTATTATATTTGAATATTGACAAACTGTCCACAACAGTCTACAGAACAAAAATTATTTGCAAAGGAAAAAAGTGTGAATAATTTCAGATAAACGGCTGAGAATTTCACAATCTGTTCATGGACAAATTATGATTAAAAAAAAAAGCAAAACTCAAACAAGTTGTTTGTTATTCACTGAATTATATGTAGAAACTTCTCTAATCCACTTATTCAGAAGAGCATGTGATGGAGATGCACAGTGTGTTAAACTATATTTTGTGAATGGACTACTCCACAAATCAATACATGGTAAAGCTGGTGTATACATATTGTCCACCAAAACCCCATTACATTATGATCCACATTTTATTTTCATCATAGAAAATTCCTAACCATAGTATATTGCTTCATCTTACTAGTGATATCCTCGAATTGGGGTGGGAAAGTTCCTTGATTTTCCTCTGAGGATTTTGAGGTATCCTCTCTGACTTGGGAAATGCACAAAGGTACCAAAAATGTTTTGCAATATCCATGTTTGACTTCATTTACATGTTTTGTTACAAACAAGCTGTAATATTTGTTCTCTACTTATTACATTTTACATATTATGGGATAGTGGGGTTACACCAGAGATGAATATGGCCCTAATATATTTGTTGCTTTAACAAATATATGGATTTATGGATGCAAAACTGTGTGCACACAATTATTATTTCTTTCATTGTAAAAGTCAAATGCAATACATCACTGCTACTCCTTTACAATTTTTCCTACATCTGGCAGCATCTTGACTGGCATTCCTCTCATTTCTGAAGATGAAAAATGGGTTTTGTTTGCTTTTATGTGGATCAAACAATATATAGGCTTGCATTTTAAATTGGAATCATCTGTATGGGTGATTATATATGTATGTATGTAAGTAAGTAATAAGGTACATCTGAAAACCTCATTTTTCCCCAGAGAAGCCAGGGAAACACTAAATTCTCAGAAAATATAGCAAGGGCACTCCCTAACAAGGGAGAAAGTAGCACAGAATTTAAAGTAAAGATACTTTTATTTTCCTTGAAGAAGTCCATGATTAGGTCAAAATGGAGGTCCTGCTCTGTACAGTTTTATATGGTAATAAAAAGATATTAGTTTTCCCTTAAATTCAGTACCAACTGCTCTCTTGTTAGAATGTGCTCCCACTGCATTTTCTGAGAGTTTAGTGCTTGTTTTAGTAGTATTACAATTCATACAGTTGCAGTTTGGAGACTGCACAGTCCTCCACCCTTTTCCCCCGCCAGGACAATAAGGCTATTTGGATACACTCTTTGAAACACTTCTTAAAGTATAAACTTTTTTCTTTAAGTCATGAGAACCACCCCAAAGGCTTGATGTCAACTGAAAGGTTTAAAGTGGCGGCTGAAAGTTAATGGCAGGACTGAAATGCAGTATTTTATCTTTATAGTGATAAAAGTTTTTAAATAGCGCTATGCTGCTGCTACACTGTTCCTTTTACTCAAGCAACTGGCAGCAGATAAAGCCTGCACTCACATGAAGGGGCACATTAATAATAGCAAGAGGAAGGGAATGTTACAACAGCAACAAAACAAGGAGGAAATGTTCCCTGCTGCTGCGATTTAAAGGTTCACCTTTCAGATCATTGGCTTAGCCTGGAATGGACTAGGAGGCATTCTTCCAAAGTTCCAGAATAGCCTGCTTTTGATATAGTCAGAGTATAGCTGAAGTATTTTCAAATAATATTCTGCAATTTAGCATTATTCCAGTTGTGGGAAGATCAAACAAACAAACAAAAAAGGAAAATCTGTTCAATTTATGAACACAACAAACAAAAAGAGCTTTCCCCTCTCCAGGGCTTTATTTGCATTGATAAAACCCAAACGGCACTAAAAGGTACCCAGGGTGCATCCCTCAGGTGTTGGTGTGCAGTGTTGACAGAAGTGACTCATTCAGATTCCCATTATTAATAAATAAATAAATAAAATAAATAAACTGTTTATACAAAGAAAAGAAAATGGGTCTCCTTGCCTATGACTTGCTTCCTACCATCAGGGGTAGGCAACCTATGGCACGCGTGCCAAAGGCGGCACACGAGCTGATTTTCAGTGGCACTCACGCTGCCCAGGTCCTGACCTCCAGTCCGGGGGGCTCTCCATTTTAATTTAATTTTAAATGAAGTTTCTTAAACATTTAAAAAAACCTTATTTACTTTACATACAACAATAATTTAGTTATATATTATAGACTTATAGAAAGATTGTCTAAAAACATTAAAATGTATTACTGGCATGCGAAACCTTAAATTAGAGTGAATAAATGAAGACTCGGCACACCACTTCTGAAAGGTTGCTGACCCCTGGGGTAGATCAACAGGTGTAAATGGTCATAGCTCCACTGACAATATCCACATCTCTCCTCCACATGGGAAAAGAGCAGGGGATGGATAATTTTCTCACCTCCCAGATTGCCATGTCCCAAGACAGGACTATAACATGCTTACTGGGAGTGGGGAAGAACTACATTTCCCAGAAGTTCTTATCACCTGAATCTCAGAAACAGGTAATGTGGGAACTACAATGAGCTAGCCTTGCCCCTCACTGATGAGCTGAGAGAGTAATTCCAGCCCATTCTATTGGAGCAAGGTCTCCCACCTTCCATGTGGAGTGCCCTTGCCACTGGGCTAGAGTGTCATTCTCACTCTCCCTCGCTGCTCCAATGCATATTTAATTACTTACACATAGTGGAAAAGCTTCAACAGGAGAGACTGAGAGTGCCCTGCCCCACAATGTCCCATAGCTCAGGGGTCAGGGCATTTTCCTGAGAGGTGAGAGATCCAAGTGCAAATCCCTTCTCCATATCAAGCAGAGAAGGAATTGAACGTGGGTCTCTCAAATCCTGAATGACTACCCCAGCCATTAGGTTAAAGGTTATAATAGCGGCGGCACTAAGTGCATGACCCCTTCCCCTGCCACCACCTCCTCCTTCAGTGGTTCTCGCAAAACACCACCTTAGGCACCTAGTTCCAGGAGAGAATTCACAACTGTGAATCCTAAGTCAAGTCAGGCACCCTTTGAGGAGCAGGGATTAGGCCACAGCCCTCTCCTTGCAATCTCCTACTGGCTAGACAGCTCTCCACTCAGCGTGCTGGTTTTGATGCCTAACTCTCCCCACGCATTGTATTAGGTGCTTACGTCCATGGATTCCACTTGGCAGAAAGGTGCTTAAAAGTTAGGTATTGCAATGCTCAGTTCCTTTGTGACCCTAGTCTTAACTCATTTTGAAAATGTCACTTTGGCTCCTAAATCACTTAAGTGTTTTTGAAATTTTGATCTCCTAAGATACTCTTAAGATATCTAATTCTTCTCTCTACCCTTCCTGCCCCCACTTAAACTTACATAGAAAATTCCATTACACTTCAGCTAAAGAATATGAGTGCCCAACACATAACTCATCAATAATACATTCATGAAACAGTAAGACAATGTCTGCAACCAGCTAACTATCCTAGGACTGTCAATTACCCTATAAATCATACAGACACATCATGTCCAAATTTTAGTTGCAAATTACTTATAAGATAGCTGAAGCACAGATTTCCCCTCCCCAAATCTTTGTGTCCAAGATGCAATGTGTCAGATTGTCAGCTGAGGCTTGATCCAGATTCTGTTGGAGTCACCAAAAAGACTCCCATTGATTTCAGTGGCTTTGGATCAGGCATCTGGTACCAATCAGCACGGCTTTATTGACTTCAATGGCGCTACAATGACTTATCAACTGAAGGTGTGGCCCAATGTGCCTTTCATTCCTTAGATGGACTGACCAGCTAACCAAGGCCATTTGGCACAAATTGTTTTGTTTTGTAATGAGTTTTCACTTCTAACATTATAATGATCTATTAAACTGTACTTGTAAATTCTGATCAATTTTAAAAAAGGAAACATTTTGTTGTTGTAAACATTGTGTCAAATATTTGGCAACTCTGAAGCAGTTCCTAAAAACAGTTTTCAGATTATCATCCACCACAGGAAGTTTATTGATCAGCAGTGTAAATATTCTAAATGCATTGCTGTTAGTGAAAGTAGTAATATAGTGTAACTATATTTTAAAATTACATTACATTACAGTTGAGTGGCCAAAGCTTTTTTGTGCCTTTAGCTTTTCAATCATCATAAATAACAAAAGCAATAATGTCCTATATGATTAATTAAAATTACATTGTCCAGTGTGAAAGAAAACCAACATGTTATGGTCTACTAAATGGACTGATAGTTCAGCGCTGTAGTTACTTTATAAACCATTGATTTTGGAAAGTGAAAGAAGAGATTTAGCACGAGACATTTTAGATCATTAGTAAATTTAATAATTAAAGGGTTCTATCTCCTAAGGCAACGTCTGTTTGTGTACTTTTGTGCATTGTATTTCTTTTTCCAAATTAGCAGGAACAAACAATAATGTCACTAGAACATCCTTGCAATATCATACTCTCAAGTCACTTAACAAGTTGCATTTAACTCCCTGAGGCTCTAGTTTAGCAAAGCATTTAAGCATGTGCTTAAGTCTCATAGGGAGATCCTCAGCTGGTGTACATAGTTATAGCTTTGGAGTTATGACAACTGCCCTAGTGGGGCATAAACATGTGGTTAAGTGCTTTGCTGAATAGAGATGGACTGCTGGATTGGGACCTGAAAGACTGCTCAGGGGCTTGGAAGAATAATTAATTAATAAATAAATAAATAAAGCAATGTTTGATTCCCGACATTTACAGCATTAGCAGCATAAAAATAAATATTTATTAATGGTATTTCAAGATATTTATGCATTTCATTTATTATGTATGCTTGTTCAATATTTATGTAAAGCCTTCATTAATTAATATTTCAGTAATTTATTATATTTACAGCACTAACATTTTTCAGCCTGAGGTAATGTAACACTTCCTAAAAGTTCATTAACATTCCCTGTGGTTACACAGTCATTTAGTTGGTGATCTCATTATGTAGCCATTAGGATAACGTAAAAGTGATTTCAGGAAAGCACATGGGTTAATTATAAAGTAACCTAAAACAAACCAAAAGGAGAATCTATTTGATTTATTCTAATTGTTTATAGATGCTATAAATCCTCTGAATCTCCAACTTTGAAAGCCTACTGCATTTTTCGTTGCACATAGAATCATAGAAATGAAGGGCTGAAAGGGACCTCAAGACGTCGTCTAGTCCTGGCTCCTGCACTGGGGCATGACCAAGTATACCTGACAGGTGTTTGTCTAATCTGTCCTTAAAAAGAAGTTACTCATTTTGTGCAGTAATGATGGTTCTTCAAGATGTGTCCCCCTATGGGTACTCCACTGTAGGTCTGCTTGTGTCCCAAGGCTGCTGATTCGAGAACTTCAGCAGCGATGTCCATTGGGCCTGCCCACGTGCTCTCTCTCTTCGTGCCCCTCCACAAGGCTAGCCAATGCGCGTGGGCTAACCTCCCTCAGTTCCTTCTCTGCCACAGAACTATAGTCAGGAACTCTGAAGTAGAGGGAAGGAGGGTGGGTAGTGAAGCACTGTGGCAGGGTGCTGCTGCAGAAGCCCTTAATCAGCTCCTGCCACTCCAGCCCCAATCAGGGAGAATGGACTGGGGCTGGGTGAACCGCCCTATGTTTGTCTAATAACTGACCACACCTGCCAGCCTCATTAGCAGGAGCGATAAGGCTGGAGGGAAGTGAGAGAAAGGGAGGCAGAGACTGAGAAGGGAAGGTCAGGCTCAGGGGGAGTAGGAGCCTCCTAATCTGTTGCTGGCCAGGCCTGTGGTAGGCAAAGTAGTTGTAGAGCCTGTATATAGTTGGAAACTGGAGGTGGGGAACTGATCACAAATAAAGAACATGGGCATTGCACCAGATTGAAGTGTCCCTGATTTACAGAGGAGAGGGGCCAAATCCAAAGAGGTGCAGTGGGTACCCCATTATGAGCACCTATGGGGGATACAGCTGAAAGAACCATTGTTACTGCACAAGGTGAGGAACTTCTTCTTTGAGTAGTGTCCCTATGGGTGCTCCACTGTAGGTGACTCCCATGCAGTATCCCCAATCGGAGGCTGGGGGGTTCGGATTTGGATTGGTTACCAATGACAGCACTGTGGAGCTGAAAGTGGCATCGGAGGGGAGTTCCCAGTGATCACATAGTGTTCTGCAAAAGTGTGGACTGACACCCATGTGTCAGCGCCTATTAATTCCAGGTGCTGCCAATGTTCAAACCACGGAGCTATCCCTCCCTGTGTCTTTCATTCCTTAGATGGACTGACCAGCTAACCAAGACATTTGAGTGAGTGTTGATTTCTGGGCTATGCCCATTTCCGTGAACAAGTCTATTGCAGATCTGGTGACTTCAAGAGCTTCTTGGAGGGACTGGGCTCTGAGGAGGCAATCATCCAGGTAGGGGTAAATCATGATCCCTTGGGAGCATATGTGTGAAGCCACTACTGGGGAATACTCTCAGTGCAGATGATAGCCTGAAAGGAGGTACTCTGTACTGGTAGTGGTCTTATCCTAGGATAAATCTGAGGAACTGTCTGAGAGATGGTAGTATTGAGATATGGCAGTAGGTGTCACGAAGGTCGAGGGCTGAAAACCAATCTCCCTGTTCCAATGCTGGAATAATCATTGCTAGAGTGACCATCTGGAATTTTTGAGCTTTGACAAACTTGTTGGGGTCTAGTATGGGTCTCCAACCTCCCTTCCTCTTGGTATTAGGAAATAACGAGAGTAAAAACCTTTGCCTCATAGATGTTGAAGTACTGGTTCTATGGCTCCTAACTGGAGCAGATGATCTCTCTCTTCTCACTCTTGTGAGAAGGGACCCTAAAGAAGGCTGGGGAAGGGTGTTCTGGAGGGGGTAGGGAGGTAAAATGGATGGAATACCCATTGTGAACAATTTCCAGAACCCATCGATCTGATGTTATGCATTCCCAGGTGCTGCGGAACACTGCACATGGTAGCCAAATGGGTAGGAAGCCATGCTCATGGGTAGCAGTTGGGGGGAGTGGTCTGTCAATGGCTCAACCAACATGTCAACATTGGTGCTGAGTCAGGTATTGGGAGGTATGTGGTTTGTGCTGGGGCTGTGGAGTAAATTTTCTCTTCTGTCCCGGCATGTAGATGCCCAGTGAGCAGAAAATGGCCCTAGAATCTTTTACTGCATAAAGAGAGGTATCTGTCTTCTCCACAGAGAGCTTGGCGCCTTCAAAGGGAAGGTCTTTGATGGTCGACTGCACCTCCTTAGGGAAATCAGACAGGTGTAGCCATAATGCATGCCACATCACCACCACCACGGAGATGGTCCTGGCCACTGTGTTGAGAGCAGACTGTAGCGATGTCTTGACCACTAACTATCCCTCCTAAATGATGGTTTTAAATTGGTTGCAGTGTCTCTCAGGCAGCTCATCAATAAAACTGTTAAGTTTCAAATTGTTAACGTTGTTGCATTTTATTATTAGGGCCCAGTAATTGGCTATTTGAAACTGTAACGTGGCTAAGGAGTAGGCTTCCCCCAAAAGAAGTCCAAAAGCTTCCAGTCCATGTTGTAAGGAGTGGACCTCATTTGATGTTGACAGCCACGAGAGTTCACAGTGTCCACTATGATAGAGTTGGGTGGAGCATGGGAGAAGAGAAATTATGTATCCCTTGCTGGGACATAATGGTTTTTGTCAGCCTGCTTGCAGGTAGGCACCACTGATGCTGGGGTCTGCCAAATGGTTTTTGTGAGGTCAAGGAGAGCCTCATTGATAACGAGGCTATTTTAGAGGACAAGGAGTGAAGTAGGTTAAGGAGCTTGTGATAGGTGTCCTTGACTTCCTCTAATGATATTTGTAGAGCGTCTGCCTTCTATTTGCTAGGTCCTGGGAAATTGGCCATTGCCTCATATGGGGAGAAGGAGGAGATCTTGGTCCTTGGGGGTCACCACTTCCTCACTGCTGCCTTCCTGTTCATCCACAATCTGTTCTGGAGGGTCCGAGGCTCTGGATGCTGTGGTCGAGGGGGAGCATCTTGGAGGCTCTCAGGTGAGGTTAGAAGCCCAAGAGGCATGGGGGCGATATGCAGCCCAAGGATCCTGGCCACTGGGGTGGTGGTGCAGCCATCTGAGGGTTTGGGGGCCCTGTTGGTATTGGGCACCATAGGGAACCTGGAAGGAGTATTGTGACATATCCTCCTCTGGTTCACTGTCCTCTAGTTCACTGCACTAGAGAGCAAAGGAGTATGGCAGGGCAGCGGGGAAGACTTCTGTGCCAGAAGATGACTCAGTGCAGAGGTCCTAGTACTGAGAAGATGAGACTGCAGTATGTCAGATACATGGAGGTCTCTCAAGTACCAGAATTCCAGCGGTACCAACAAGCTCAGTGCCACTGGCAGTACCAAGAGGGTTGGAGATCTTGCCCACACTGACTGCTCTGGTGGTGAATGGGGCATCGATGATGGTGCCAAGGGAGTAGCATGTACTGGAAGCATCTTCTTAGTGAAGTCCTGGCTCCTGTCCTCGTCCTTCAGTACCATTGACTCAGTGCCTGTGTCCATTGGGTTCTTAGGCATGTCAACAGCACCTGCTGCTGCAGATCTTCGTGAGCCATGGGTACAAGGCTGAGATTGTTTCAGTACAGACAGGACAGAGGATACTGAGCATGCCAGAGGTCCCTTATGGCTAGCTCTAGGCTCACACTGGGGATTTCCCGCTCTCTTTTTTGATGATTTAAGAGAGGGGTCAGTGGCTGATTTTTTCAACCCTGGATGTTGAGGGCTGTGGGAAAGAGTCACACCCACTAGATGACTCTTGGCATGGATCATCGGAGGGCCATCTCCATGAAGATCATCTTCTGTCTCAACTCTCTGTCCTTGGGCCTGAGTTGCTGCAATTAAGTAAGTTGCTGCTTGCACTGGCTAGCATCGTGGTGGGGTACGTGCGGGCCTACTGGACACTGCTACCAAAGTTCTCCGATCAGCAGCACAGCGACGCGAGCACATGCACAGTAAGCACCCAAAGGGACACTACTTGAAGAACCTCCCATGATGGGGGTTACACAACCTTCCTTGGCAACCTATTGAAGTAGTTAAATATCCTAGTTAAAAAGTTTTTCCTAATACCTAACCGAATTTGCAGACTAAGGTGATAACTTCTTGTTCTACATTTAGTGGACATAGAAAACAATTATTAACTGTCCTCTTTATAACAGCCCTTTAATGTATGTGAAGACTTATCAGCTTGTCCCTCCTTTTCCCTCCCCCCCGTCTTCTTTTCTCAAGACAAAATGTGTCCTTTTTTTTTTTTTTTTTTTTTTTTAAACAAAACCTTTCCTCATAGTTCAAGTTTTCTAAAAGTTTTCATTTTTGTTGCTCTGCTCTGGACTCTATCTAATTTGTCCACATCTCTTCTAAAGTTTGGCACTCCGAATTGGATATAGGACTCCTGCTGAGGCTTCATAAGTGCCAAGCAGAGTAGGACAATTACCTCCCAGAATGATATTAATCTTAATCACAACGGCATGACACCATTGACTCATTCAATTTATGATCCACTATAACCCACAGATCCTTTTCAGCAACACTACTCCCTAGCCAGTTATTTCCCATTTTGTAGTTGTGTATTTGATTTTTCCTTCCTAAATGAAGTATTTTGCACTTATCTTCACTGAATTTCATCTAATTAATTTCAGATCTATTCTCCAATTTGTCAAGGTTGTTTTGAATTCTAATTCTGTTCTCCAAAGTGCTTCCAACCCCTCCCAGCTTGGTGTCACCCACAGGTTTTATAAGCATGCTCTCCACTCCCTTATCAAAGTCATTAATGAAAATGTTGAATAGTACCAGACACAAGACCACCCCTATGGGACCTCACTACATAAATGCTCCCAGCCTGACAGCAAACCATCGATAGCTGCTCTTTGAGTATGGTCTTTCAACCAGTTATGAACCCACCTTATGGTAATTTCTTCTAGACCACATTTCCCTAGTTTGCTTATTAGAATGTCCTGTGTGATTGTGTCAAAAGCCTTATTAAAATCAAGTCACATTTACTTCTACTGGTTACCCTCATCCACTAGCCAACAATCCTATTAAAGGAGGAAATTAGGCTGGTTTGGTAAGATTTGTAATTGATGAATCCATGTTGGCTATTACTTATTACTCTATTATCTTCTAGGTGCTTACAAATTGATTAATAATTTATTCCAGTATCTTTCCAGGTATCAAAGTTAGGCACCCTGGTCTATAATTCCCCAGGTCTTCTTTGTTCTTACTCCTAATGTTTTTATAGAACCTCTTCTTATTGCCTTTTATGTATCTTGTTCTTTAGCCTTTCTGATTTTGTCCTTACATGCTTGCATTATTTTTTCCACTTATGTTTCCACTTTTTGTAGGATTCCTTTTTAATGTTCAGGTAATTAAATAGCTCTTGACGATGCTATATTGGCCTCTTACTATTCTATCTTTCCTTTGCATCAGGATAGTTTGCAGTTGTGCCTTTAATATTGTCTCTTTGAGAAACTGCCAGATCTCTTTAACTCCTTTATCCCTTAGATTTTCTTCCCATAAGACTTTACTACCAGGTCTCTGAATTTGTTAAAGTCTGATTATTGTTTTTTACATCCATTATCCTTACTCTACTGTTTCCACTCCAGGCTACACTCTGTTTCCTTGGAATAATTAAATCTATCATTCCATGATCACTTTCACCCAAATTGCCTTCTACCTTCAGATGCAGAATCAATTCATCCTTTTTAGGTAGAGTCAAATCTAGAATGGTTTTCCCTGGATAATTCCTCCTCCTCCTGAAACAAGTAATTGTCCCCCCAATACATTCCAAGAACTTACTGGAGATTGTGTGTCTTGGTGTATTTCTTTTCCAACAGATATATGGGTAGTAAAAATCCTCCATTACTAGCAGGTCTTATGTTTGGGCTATTTCTGGTTATTTGTTCTAAAAGTGCCTCATTTGGTGGTATATAGTAGACCCCTACCATGATATTACTCCTACTTTTTGTCCCTTTTTACCTTCACTCAGCAACTTTCAACTGGTCTGCTTCTCATGTCCTTCTGGACTGTAGAACAAGTGTATATATTCTCAATGTATAATGCATTGCCTCCTCTATTTTCTCCCTGATTTTCCTCCCTGAAGAGGCTATACTCCTCTATACCAATATTCCAGTTAAGAGATGTTTCCCTAAGTCTTAATTAAGCTTGTGAACTAAGATTTCCAGTTCTTCCTGTTTATTCCCCATACGCCTTGCATTCATGTATAGACATCTAAGATGTTGAGCAGATTCCAACATTGATTTCCCTACTGTAATTTTCCATGTCCCCCCCCACTCTCCCACAAATATCTAGCTCTCTGTTAAGGTTGCTTTTTTTATACTTACCTGTGAGCTTTTCTCATCTTCCCCCCTTGAACCTAGTTTAAATCCCTCCTTGCTAGGTTGGTGAAAGCGTGTCTGAAGATGCTCTTCCCCTCTTGGTCAGGTGTTTCCCATCTCTTTCTAGCAGTTCTCCTTCCCAGAACAGCATCCCATGGTTGAGGAAATCAAAGACCACCTGTTTACACCATCTGTACAGTTATGTATTCATGTCCAGGATACGTGTGTGGCCCTGCCCCTCGCCCCCAATCAGAAGAGTAGATGAGAACACCATCTGCAGCCCCAACTCCTTACCCTCATTCCCAGAGCCCCGTGATCTGCTCAGGGCATACTTAGTAGCATAATTGTTGTCCACATGGATGAGTATCATGGGGTGGTGGTCAGAAGGACAAATAAGCCTCAATCCTTCTGTAATGTCTCAAATGTGAGGTCCAGGCAGGCAACACACTCCCAGGATGTCAGGTCAGGTCAGCAGATAGATGCCTCCATCCCCCCAGAAGGGAATCCCCAACCACCACCATCCTACATCTGCTCCTTTTCTGTGTGATGATCATAAACCTCCCAGCCTTGAGGGTAGGTGGCTCCTCCTACATCACTGATGTCTGCTCCTCACCTCCTGTTGCCAGTAAAGCTTACTGGTTCTTGACAGCAATGGACAAGGGTCCTGGTGGTCATGGGACTACATCTGGTAGTCAGCAGCCAGTTTCATCCCCGCAAAGCAATCAGTTCTCCTTCCTCCTCTGGTGCCACTGTAGTCTTCTCTATTTGGCTAGCATCCGCCATCCTGGACATCCCCATGTGCATCCTGTCAATGAAGTCCACCCAGATGCTATGCAGAAGAACCACCTTCTACGGCAGCTCTGTTACATGATTCCCAAGGGACTTAATCAACAGACATCTCATACTGGGTGGTTTATCTTGCCTGGCTTTCTTCAGTAGGGACATGCAGGCTACATTCGCAGCAAGTCCAGACCAGTACCTGTGTAGAAGCCTCCAGGTCAGAAAGCCAGTGTAGGCAGGACCACCACAGGTGCTGGCAGAGGAAGATCTCTCAGTGATGTTGGCAATGCACCATTTTCCTCCCATTGCGGGTGTGACGCATGGCTAGAAAGGGTTAAACAGTCTGCGGCTGAATGACCCAAAGCCCACCTTTAAAGTCATGTTAGAAAGATATGGGAATGATAATTAGAGCCGTTCATGCTAGAACTGTGAAATGCAAACCTATATTGTTAGAAGTAATACTAATTGTGTGTATCTTAGATGCTACCTGTAAACAGACAGTTCCTGTCTGCCACTATAGTTATTGATTCAGAGATCAAAAGGGAATATTAACATTTAGATAAATCTTGGGTAAAATAATGTCATTGTCTATATGTCTCTTTGAAGTTTGTAATAGACTGCCTAATGGATAAATTGTCCTATGTTAATTTGTATAAGTAATTACTGCTGGTGTTTAGAAAGCAAAAGGTTACATCAAAGGCCTATTGTTCAACCAGGACTGTGTGGTCAAGTGGATGCTAGAACTCTGTATAAAAAGACCCTTGGGTCTTGATTCTGTTATCTCAGATCTGCTTAGGCTTCAACAGGGGAAGTTTGAGTCCCAAGACTGAGGTCCCAGTCATGCTGGTATGCCCTGAATATGATATTTGGACATTGGACTATAACCTATGAACTATTTCTGAAAGAACTCTTTACAACTACAAAGCTCACCATCTCTGCTATGAATCTGAACCTCAATGAATTGAGCTCATGTCTGTATGTATATTGATCTTTTAACCATACTCTCTCTCTCGTTTTTTTTAATAAATTTTAGTTTAGTTAATAAGAATTGGCTGTAGCGTGTATTTGGGTAAGTTCTGGAATATTCAATAACCTGGGAGGTAATGTGTCCGATCCTTTGGGATTGGTAGAACCTTTTCTTTTATATGATGAAATAAGATTTTCATAAATCATCATATTTGACGTGGATACCTGGATGGAGGCCTGAGGCTGGATCACTTTAAGGCAGGGGTGTCCAAACTACGGCCCGCGGGCCAACTGCGGCCCGCGGGTCAGTTTTTATTGGCCCGCAGCAAATTCTGAAAATATAATTGAATATGGCCCGCACATGGTGCTTGAGCTCAACTCTGTTGCACTTCTCAGTTTCAACACTAGATGGAGCCAGTCACAGAAAAGGTGCTTCTCCACTATGTTCTCCTGCAGGCCACATCCGACCCGCGGGACCGTCCTGCTGAGCCCCCGAGCTTCTAGCCCGAGACGCTCGCCCCCGGCCCCTCCCACACTGTTCCCCCTCGCCCACAGCCTCAGCTCGCTCGCTCGCTCCACTGCCGGAGCCGGCACAAGGCTCTGCTGTGAGCTCCTTGGGCAGTGCAGCTGCAGAGCCCGGCCTGACCCAGTGCTCTGAGCTGCGCGGTGGCGGTGGTGGCATGTCCCGGCTCCAGCCGGGTGGCGCGGCTGTAACACTGCCAGCCACTGGTGCTCCAGGCAGCACGGTAAGGAGGCAGGGAGCAGGGTGGGTTGGATAGAGGGCAGGAGAGTCCGGGGTGGTGGTCAGGGGGCGGGGGTGTGGATGGGGTGTGGGGGTAACTGGGGGTTGAATGGGGGCAGGGGTCCCGGGGTATAGTCAGGAAGGAGGGGGGTTGGGTGGGGTGGCAGGGGGCAGTGAGGGGCAGGGGTTCTGGGGGCAGTCGGGGACAGGGAGAAGGGGTGTGTGGATGGGGCAGGGGTTCCGGGGGGTAGACAGGAAGTAGGGGGGTTGGGAGGGGTGGCAGGGGGCAGTGAGGGGCAGGGCTTCATGGGGCAGTCGGGGACAGGGAGAAGGGGTGTGGATGGGGCAGGGGTCCTGGGAGGGCCGTCAGGAATGAGAGGAGGGGTTGGATGGGGCGGCAGGGGCCCAGGGGCAGTCAGGGGACAGGGAGCAGGTGTGTGTGGATGGGGCAGGGGTCCCAGAGGGACCATCAGGGAATGGGGCAGTTGGATGGGGCAGGAGTCCTGGCCGGGGGGGGGGTGGTAGATAGGAGGTGGGGGCTGGGCCATGACCGCCTCCCCTAACCGGCCCTCCATACAATTTACGAAACCCGATGCGGCCCTCAGGCCAAAAAGTTTGCCCGCCCCTGCTTTAAGGGAACTGTGTCGCTGTAAAGTAATAGAGATGCTGTTTTATGCTGGCTTGGTAAATCTAAGTATTGGAATATTCACCAATTTTATGGGGATTGTCTGCCCCATTCTTTGCAGTTCACCCTAATTGAGTGACCACAGCTGGCCCCTACTGACCCTGGTCACAGCAGGTTCTTCCTTGTAGAAGGTAAATTGAAAAAAAGAAAACAAAACCTCCTTTCCTTCCTTTTCAGCTCAGGGAGAAAATTCACATACTTCTGTTATTTTGCTTTTACACAATTTTCACACATTAAGAGTACTGAGCTTGCTGCCTTTGTCAGTAGTTTCCATCTTATGGCTGATTCTGCCCCCACTGAAGTTAACAGGCATTCTCCAACTGCCTTCAATGAGTACAAGGTCTGACCCATCAGAGGTGACCATTCAAATGTTGTAGGGTTGCTAATTGCATTTTTACCCATTAATTCTCACCAGGTAGAAATATATATTTATCTTAGCTGCAGTTCTTATGCAGCATGGACTCTCTTTCCTTATTTAAAATTTTTCATTATGCCCATTGGAAAGTTTATTCTTATTGTGTATAAGGCCAAGCCTACCCAAGGACATACTGTAGGCAATCCGGCAATCGCTATCAGGTCAGATAGCACACACACATGCATTATATTTGTTGCTGGTGGATAGATTTTTTTTTCTAACGTTCAGTTTCTTAGGCATCGAGCTAAGCCTCCCCATCTGCATCAGCCATGAAGTATTCTGCAATGTCTTTCACACACAGTCCTTTCCTTAGAAAGAATCGAGCTGTGCTCTCACTTTCTTCTCCCCATACCCCATGAAATGCTAAAAGAATGCTGCAAAATATACCCAAAATCAACAGCTCCCTTAAATCCTATTAGTGACAATCATTGTGGAACACAATGGGAGCTCAGAGTCAGATCAAATGGCTGTGACTATGGGCTGTGCAACTAAAAATTCCTCTGCTGAACACCTCTCGTGGGACCAATCTGGCACCCACAGGAGTCTATTGAAGAACGCTCATTGACTTCAGTGGGAGCAGAATCAGCCTCAAAATATGGAACTACTTCCATAACTAAGGGCTGCAAGATCAGTCGCCTTACTACAAGAAAATTGTTTTCCCAAAAGAAATGTAAAATTATTAACAAAAATGTGGGTACATGGTCATACTCCATGTTATGGTAACACTAGATGTAGACTGACTAATACCCATACTGGTGCTTGGGAAATTGATTTATTAGTTTGCTGCAATAAGCCAACTCAGCCTCACTTCTCCCTCTTCCACGCACATGCATACTTCGCCTTTTTTTTGAATATGGACAGTATATCAGCATCTTATATAATTAAAATATTATTTATGAAAATAACCAATCAGTTTTTGAGTGTCAGCTGGTGAGTTGATATTCTATGAAAGAAAATTAAGGACAGTTTTCTAACTAGTTATATATGAGCATTTATTCGCACAATCAAATCAGAAAAATATTCAGATGACCATTGTGTTCCATTATTTCTACATCTTGGTATATACATACATTATATTACTGTACGTTTTGTGTATGTCTGTGTGCATATTACATCAATGCTTTGAAACAGGAACTGCAATGCTGGATCGGACACGTGGCCCATCCTCATCCAGGAGTCAATCTGTGACAGTGACCAATACCACATGCTTCAGCAAAAGGTGCAAGAAACACCTTACTGGACAATTATGGAATAACCTATCCTTAGGGGAAGTTTCTCCCTCACTGTCAATAAATGGTTGACTGATGTGCTGTAGCATGGGCCTTTATATCTTTTACATTTTAATCCTGTCTAACGTACCACTACATACAGTGACACAGGCCATGCAGAATCAGGCCACAACTGATACAGCACAATCTATTGCCAGTTTCAGAAGCAACACCCAAATACAAACCATTCAGAGGTAAATATTACTACTCCATAGACATGGAAAGCTCTAGACACACCTGAACTGGTGTGGTTCCACAGCATGAGAGTGGGCGGCATGGGGTTGTCTGCAGCCCTTGTATTTCACACACCTCTGCTCACCCAGGGATAGGAATACTCCTTCTGCATCAGTGCACAGGAGGGCTTAGGGAATGAGACACAGGATGGGGCCACTGCACCCACAACTATGCTCACCCACTGTTCTCATTCTCTCACACATGCACCCCGAAAAGGAGGGAGAATTTCAGAAGCCAAGGAGTGGTTTCTTGGGAAGGATTCTGTCTTTTCTCTGACTGTTATGGAGAGAATGTATCAGTCCTACTGACTCACACTTGATTTCTGACCAGGATTTGGCCTTCAGTAATCATGAATTAGAGTTCCATGAAACATGCTCCCCATCTTCTCTTCCAGCCAGGGTAGGCTCCTCAGGGCAGCCTTTGTGTAACTTGATTTGAGCCAGAGAGCGTTCTCTTCATCAGCTACTGTAAATTTGCTCTGAGCAGCACAAGTTTTGCTTCCCTACTTTCGGTTCTTATCAGCTTCCATTACTTTCTATAGCACATAATCCTCTGACTCTCACCAGCATTTTTGGATGGACTCATTTTCCTCTAGAGTTTTAAAGGAGTACAGATGCATTATTATGCACAGCCACTGCTGTTCATTGATCAACATTGATTCAGCAGATAGGAAACAAACCTAGGCACAACTTAATTTCTCTGTGGGAGACAAAGGTCATCATTTTAATTATACTCCTCATTATATACCATAATTAAATAGATTTGTTAATGGTGCCAATGTCTATGTTGTTTAACACAACCAATTAAGTAAACAAGAGACTATTCTACGGAGTGGCAAAACATCACCTGTACATTCACTGATATTTTTCATTTTACTTTACTGTTTTCCATCCCATATGAGAGAGAACAGATTGGAAGTTAGTGAGGGCTTGTCTACACTTAAAGCACTACAACAGCACAGTCATGCCACTGCAATTGCGCCACTGTAGCACTTCAGTATAGACACTGCCTACACCAACTGGAGGGATTCTTCCATTGGCATGGGTAATCTACCTCCCATAAGCCTACCTACCACCTCTCAGGAACAATTCTTCCATTGGTCTAGCACCGTCTACACGGGAACTTCGGTCAGCTTTACTACACTTTCCAGGGGTTTGGATTTTTCACATCCCTGACCAACATAATTAAACAGACCTAATTTTTGAACATTAGAAGATTTTATATAAATTGTACACAAACCTGTAATGGAAAACCCAGGAGCAAGGTGGCACAGAAAGATATAGAAATTATATAAACAGCAAAAGTGGTGTAAACTGAAACTTGTTCATGCATATAGTAAAGGGAACGGAAAACAGATGAATAACGTGCTTTATGCTGATTGCATTAAGGTTAATTAATATGTAATGTAGAAATTTATAAAAAGACTGAAGTGAAGAAGGCCCAAGTTGGAGAAACACTGGACCAGAAACTGGAGGAATGGGAATGCAGGACTAGACCAGGGATCAGAGAGAACGACAACCATCATGACGTACTGGAGAACTTCCCAGTAACCTGGAAGGCAGTAACTTGGGCCCCATTTTATCATCTGGCATAAATATATGTACAGACACTATACGTGACAATAATTCTATGTGAAATTGTATAAATAAAGGCAAAAATTGATTAAGCCTAAATTGGGTGCACTTGTGCCTCAGTTTCCCATCTTACATGCCCAGCAATGGCCCTTGATAATATCTAGCCAATCAAGCAATAAGTCGCTTTATAAAGAATTGACTGTCATGTGCTCTTCTGACATGTATCTAGTTAAGATTTTTTCAATATGTTTCATAAAGGAGAAATCTTTCCTATACTGAGAATTTACAGGGAAGGCAAGGGTGAGGGTTTGAGATTTACACTGCACGGTTGCAGAAATGGTTTACAGCTCCTGATCTCTTGCTGAATTGAAATTTTTAACTCCTTCTCTTCTGCCTCTTGATTGTTGACGTTATGTACAATACAACACAAAGATGATCTTCCAAAATCATGAGGTGGGTAAGGGAGGGAGAACAACCCCATCATTTATGTGTTGTTGGTGCATCATGTAACCAGAGACAGCAAAACACTATTTCCCCAGCAAGCCTCATAGTAATGTTAAATCAAGTCAGAAGATACCAGGAGACTGGATTGAGTACGATTGGCTTTATGTTCATCTAGCAAAAAGACAGCATTGACAATTACTTCAGCTAGTCCTGGTCCAGGATTGCCTTGGAGGAATTTGATGAAGTGATCTGTAATAGGACCTGAAGAAGAGCTCTGTGTAGTTCTAAAGCTTTGTCAGAAGCTGGGACTGGGTGACCGGGGATGGATCACTTGATGATTACCTGTTCTGTTCGTTCCCTCTGGGGACCTGGCATTGACCACTGTTGGAAGACAGGATACTGGGCTAGATGGATCTTCAGTCTGACCCTGTATGGCCATTCTTATTTTCTTGTCTCTTTCACCAACAGAAATTGGTCCAATAAAGGCTATTACCTCGCCCACCTTGTCTCTATGATCAATTGAAGTAGGAAAGGAGCCTGAGACATAAGCCCTTGTATCAGAGGCCTGAACTAAAGTAATGGTCAAAACTTAGTGTGGTCAGATGTTTGGCTGCATGCATGTTGTCCCATGTGTTCTCCTGTGTGCTGTCCCAGCTCTGCACAGACAGCTGGCACAGCAACTTTGAGTGAACCACACAGTAAATCCACAGACTTGGCTCATAGCAAAGGCACTTGGTCAGGTTTATTTATGATGAAGCATGGTGCTAATGCCCCAGCTCAATGGTTACAGGTACACTAACATATGTATGCCTGTGACAATGGGCCAGGCCAGTGAATGGCCGGACTTTCCATTCCCTCTCGGCCAGACAAAGACACTCCCTCTGAGATACAGCTTTACACACCAATACAAACAAGTTACGCATTACCCTGGATGTATCAAGGTGCTACCCTCTGACTTATTAGGGTGCCACCCATTGCCTTGTACCTGTTGGTTCGATCAAAATATCTCTATTCATCATGCTGTCATCCTGATGCTATCCTTAAGATGGGTCAGCACATTCCTATTATCTTTGGGGAATGTGTTCATCAGAGTGTTCTGGTACCATTCTTCTGAAATGGGTTTATGTGAGTGTTTTGTGCCTAGCACCTCTTAGGGGTATATGTTTTTGCAATATCAGCCCAATGCTTGCCAAATTCTGAGAGCAGAGCCTGCCTCTTGCTCACAACTTAACTTTGCTTTATATTAGCAAGGTTTGACCATTACTTTAGTTAAGGCCTCAGGTCTCATACCAGGCCTCTGATACAAAGGCTTATGTCTCAGGTTCTCTTCCTACTACATTCTCCTGCTTTTTGTCTTTTTATGGGGAGGATGTTTACCCATTATTCCGGAAAAGCATAGTGCATGGACTGAAGATGACCCAGGGGCTAAACACTGCTATGTGGCCACCTTAATTTACCATCCACACATTCATGCCCCATCTGTCCCTTAGTCTGCATATTCCTTCGTATGACTGACGGAAAGATTTGTTTAGCTTCCAATTGCTTTTAGTCCCTCATGGTGGTCCTCCGAATGTTAGGCCTGGAACCATGACTGATGGGGGGTCTAGAGCTGTGCTTTGATAACCTTTGATAACCATGAAGAGGCCTTTATACTTAGTTGGTTTTTGATGAGAAGAGGTTTGGTTTGGATTACAAGTATATTGTGCTTACCTTATAAAATAATGTAGACGTGTATATATACACTGACATATATGATGGATTATATGATCATTTCCTTGAATGGTTAAATACCAAATAAGTTTTTTGATTACCTTGTGATGAATAATGTAGATAATTGACACACACATGCATATTATATTATCGACATGTGATTGATATATCAATTATCCACAAGCAGTGGGGGGAAAGAAGGGTGTTAAGTGGGTTATAGATTGTTATTACAACAGTCTCTTCTACCTTGTATTTAGCTGTGACACTCTGACTACATTTCCCAGACCCGAAGAAGAGCTCTGCATAAGCTCGAAAGCTTGTCTCTCTCACCAACAGAAGTTGGTCCAATAAAAGATATTACCTCACCCACCTTGTTTCTCTAATATCCTGGGACCGGCATGGCTACAACAACACTGCATACCATCAGTTCTGTCCAGCAGTAAGGAAGGCCTATTCAGTGACCAAAAAATGTATTTTTGGTTGTAAATAGTTAGTAAATTGTGATAATTGCATCATCTTAATTAAATGTTTTCTGACTTGTGACAGATCCCACACCTGACCCATTCTTTTTAGGTGACAAATCTGAGGAACTGTCCCAGACTGAGGTATCAGTAAAGCAGGTTTTAGAACACAGTTAATAAATCAAATAGTAATAAATCAATAAGACAAGATGGTATTCACCCAAGAGTTCTGAAGGAACTCAAATATGAAATTGCACAGCAGCTGAGTGTGGTATGTAACCAATTGTTTAAATGAACCTCTGTACACGGTTACTGGAGGATAGCAAATGTAACGCCAAGTTAAAAAAAGAGGCTCCAGAGGCTATCCCAGCAATTGCAGGCTGGTAAGCCTAACTTCAGTACCTGGCAAATTGCTTGAAACTATAGTAAAAACCAGAATTATCAGACACACAGATGAACATGATGTGCTGGGGGAAAACTCAACACGGCTTTTGTAAAGGGAATCCTGCCTCACCTATCTATTAGAATTCTTTGAGGGGGTCAACAAGCGTGTGGACAAGGGTGAGCCAGTGGATATGGCGTACTTGGACTTTCAGAAAGCCTTGACACAATGCCTCACTAAAGGCTCTTAAGCAAAGTAAGCAGTCATGGGATAAGAGGGAAGATCCTCTCATGGATTAGTAACTGGTTAAAAAGACAGGAGACAAAAGGTAGGAATAGTCAGTTTTCAAAATGGAGAGAGATAAACAGTGGTGTCCCCCAAGGATCAGTACCGCAACCAGGGCTGTTCAACGTATTCCTAAATGATCTGGAAAAAAGCGGTGAACAGTAAGGTGGCAAAGTTTGCAGAAGATACAAAATTACTTAAGATAGTTAAATCCAGCTATAGTACCACAATGTCATACAGAAATACTAATCATGATAGATTCATCAGGGGTTGTATTTGAAAATATGGGTGAGAATTATCCCTGGTTTAGCTCCATTAACTATAAAATCCTGAAGCATTATAAGGTGGCATAAACATGTGAATATTTATTGTACTACTTTCTAAAGGAAACTGCAAGAAAATTCAGTTTAAATTTATGTTTGCTTTCAAAAAAAGGAGATTGTGGGACAGCAAAGAACAAAAATACAGTTTCCTCTGGATATTGTTATCAATCCTAAAGTCACTGTCATAGTCTACTTTTAAAAGGCACCAAGTTAAGCATCTCATCTAAATATAAAATGCAAAATACTTATTTGTCATTTTTAATAATGCATACAGTAATTATATTCTTATTACCATTTGTAAGCATAAGTTTTTCTCACTACATGGGTAGTAGTATATTTAGAAAATAATTGATCTTGAATTAACTTGCCTGGACAATCTTTTTAATCCTCTGCAAACATTCCTTGCTCTTTAACTTTAGTCACTTACATGACAATTAGATTTATCTCTTACATACTTAAACTCAATTAGCGCTCCTATAACAATCAAATTATCTTTAATAAGGAATAATTACTTTTTGTCAAGGCAAACAGGGCATCAGACTGTTCAAGTCTGGTTTAGTTTTAGAAAGCATTGAAAAATGTCAATAGTTTAGACAATTTTCTCTCACAGGTAAACACCTTTTTAAAAACCCTTCCAATATATTGCTGAATCCCAAGGGCCTAGTTTTCCTGTTTGATACAATACAAGAAGCATAGATGTGATTTTTATTCTCCCCCAAGTTTACACAAGTGAGGTGTTTACATTTTCTGACTTGTGTAAGTTCCAAAACAAATTAACACATCAGTCAGGGAAATGTTGCATAAAGTCCAGATCCAGACAGAGCAACTGAAGTTACTGAAAATGTTATTAATGCTTTGAAAAGGAATGCCCATAAGTTTAGGCTTCCTGCACTGTGGCTCTGTGTCCCTACCTTGACTTGTTAATAGATGCTATAGCCCTGATCCAACATGTTTAACTTTAGACCGCCATGTGAGTTGTCCATTGATGGAATTCTACTTATTGGGAGATTTGCATGATATCACCTGACAGAATGGGACATCTTCCTTGACTTCAGTAGGACTACTCCTCTCCTTAAAGTTAATCCCATGCTTATGTGCCTTGCTGGCCCGGGGCCGATATAAATAGCAGCTAAAGAAGCTATTGTGGAATTGTGCTCTATAGTGTTTTGGTAGAAGCGTTAACCATTTAGCTCTCTGAGTTTCATGTTCCTGCTCCACTGACCTAATAAATAAAATGACTGAATTCTGCTTATTGAGTGTTTTGAATGGTACCATCTGACAAAATGGCCCAGCTGATTAAAACAGTATTATTAATTTAAATTAGAAGTTTGACACACTTTCAAACAATCCATCATTATTTGAAATAAATCAGCAAATAGCTAGCTAAAATGGCTCAATTAGCAACGATCAATATGCATTTAAAATGGTAATGTGATATTTCTCAAACCTTCTACCTCTCAAACCTTTTGGAGTCATCTAATTCTACTCGCAAAAGAGAGAAATCATATATACAATTCTTGCTTTTAGAACCATTTGTAAAAGAAGTCATTGGCCTCATAAAAATATAGGATGCCCAAGAGAAAGAGATGTATCAAGGGTGTATATAAATGGTAGGAAATAATTGAAAAGGGGAAACGTTGACATTTTTCAGAAGCAGAATCCAATAGCTCTAGATCAGGCATAGTTCCTTCAACGATTCCTTCCAGTCTGTCCCACATCAAGCAAATAGCATGTTCTACAGACAGAAAGGAGCCCATAACACCTTACTAAGAACACCAGCATTTGTTTTTATTTTTTTAATATGGATTTAACTTTTAGCATATGATTTTTTTGTAATGGCCTTGAGAATGTGTTCTTGGTTATTGTTCCACCAAGTACTATGGGAGAATGTTTCTGTTTTGGAGACAAAATGATTTTTTTTTAAATTTGTATTTATTTATTGTGCAAACCTATGAATCCAGAAAGAATCTGGATTCACAGCTTAACCCATGAAAATAAAAGTAACATGAAAGTTTTTGTAGGCTTCTCCCTGGATAGTTAGGGTAGATAGCTACAAGCCCCTCCCCCAAGCATCAGATACGTGTATGGTAACAGATCGGTGGGTTTTTTGAGAATAAAATATCCATAATGTGATGGCTTTCTCCATGTGTTCAGACACCCAAACCAGTCTGAATTTTTCAGCCTATTCTTTATTTAAGTATGGTATGGCCTGAAATTAAACATCTAAACCAGGGGCGGGCAAACTTTTTGGCCTGAGGGCCGCATCGGGTTTCGTAAATTGTATGGAGGGCCGGTTAGGGGAGGGGGTCATGGCCCAGCCCCCACCTCCTATCTACCACCCCCCCCCCGGCCAGGACTCCTGCCCCATCCAACTGCCCCATTCCCTGATGGTCCCTCTGGGACCCCTGCCCCATCCACACACACCTGCTCCCTGTCCCCTGACTGCCCCTGGGCCCCTGCCGCCCCATCCAACCCCTCCTCTCATTCCTGACGGCCCTCCCAGGACCCCTGCCCCATCCACACCCCTTCTCCCTGTCCCCGACTGCCCCCAGAACCCCTGCCCCTCACTGCCCCCTGCCACCCCACCCAACCCCCCTCCTTCCTGACTATCCCCCGGGACCCCTGCCCCCATTCAACCCCCTGTTCCCCCCAACCCCTATCCACACCCCCGCCCCCTGACCACCACCCCGGACTCTCCTGCCCTCTATCCAACCCACCCTGCTCCCTGCCTCCTTACCGTGCTGCCTGGAGCACCAGTGGCTGGCAGTGTTACAGCCGCGCCACCCGGCTGGAGCCGGGACATGCCACCACCGCCACCGCGCAGCTCAGAGCACTGGGTCAGGCCGGGCTCTGCAGCTGCACTGCCCAAGGAGCTCACAGCAGAGCCTTGTGCCGGCTCCGGCAGTGGAGCGAGCGAGCGAGCTGAGGCTGTGGGCGAGGGGGAACAGTGTGGGAGGGGCCGGGGGCGAGCGTCTCGGGCTAGAAGCTCGGGGGCTCAGCAGGACGGTCCCGCGGGTCGGATGTGGCCTGCAGGAGAACATAGTGGAGAAGCACCTTTTCTGTGACTGGCTCCATCTAGTGTTGAAACTGAGAAGTGCAACAGAGTTGAGCTCAAGCACCATGTGCGGGCCATATTCAATTATATTTTCAGAATTTGCTGCGGGCCAATAAAAACTGACCCGCGGGCCGCAGTTGGCCCGCGGGCCGTAGTTTGGACACCCCTGAACCCCACAAATGCACAGGGAAGATCAGACACAGATCTATATCTGAACTGTCTCCCCCAGGATTTTTTGTTTGTTTAATAAACACAATGGTTCAATTCAGCCAGAGGTCCCCTCTCTAAGCAAAACATGATTTAATGGGACTACCCATATGCCTAAAGTTAAGCACACGATTAAGGGTTATGCTGGATTGGGCCCAGAGCTCTCACCATCTTGCAGGATCAAGCCTTAAAAGGCAAGATTAAAACAAAATATTTGAGGAAGGTGCTGAAAGGTGGTTGATTCTTATCCTGAGCCATTGCTTTGCTCTCTTGGAACAATACTAAAAGAATAATAGAGATATTTAATAATTGTAATGTAAAGTAATGCCTATTTAAAGTCCATGTGCAAATCAAGTCATAAATCATTTTATGATTAAATAAAGGTTTTCCATGACCTTCCTTAATTGTGTCATAAATCCAGACTTGCCTATACTGACCCATGTGCTATTACATCTGCATAAATCTATCCTCATTTGCAGTAAATCATATTAGGAATGTACACCCATGCCACCTTTAAAATAACATAAAACCAATTAGTCATAACTGCATATTGATATTTAAGAGAAATTATGATTATACAAAGTTATTAAGCTTAGACAGCACTGGCTCTTTTACACATATTATTATCCTGCATAGCCTAAACCACTCAGTTCAACCTTAGTTATGGCAAGGTCAGCCACCAGAGTTAGGTGAGAATGTTTGTGCTGGAGTTCCAAACTTTCCTGAAAAATTACATTTGAAAGTGCTTTGGACCCTTCTGAACAATGTGCTGCACATTACTGCAATTTATAGCTGTTCTTTTTCAAACACTCATTATAGAGAAAATGAAAGATTTTTGTATACTGAAACAGACAGACCCAAATGAACTCTAAGACTTCCGTTTAACAAACTGCACTTCACTGCAGATAACTCAAGAGAGCCAAAAATGCAGTGAAACTCTGCTGCGCATTAGGTGTCCTTGACTAATTAGACTGGTGATATAACAACCCCCCACAACAATGTTCTAGAGTTAAACAGTTTTTGACTTGCACTGCAAGCTATGATGGTGAATATCAAGGGGAGAAACCTAACAAAGCAGATGGAAGAACAAGCTGCTAGTCGGAGTGTATGAATCCGACGTCTAAGCAGCTGAAGACACATCTCTTATGTTTGTAGCATTTCATGCAAAACTATAAATTGATTTGGAGGAAGTTCTGTCACAAGTGGATATTTTAATGTCAGGCAACTGACAGGTAGTAAACACTTCAGCATCTTGCTTCAGCTGTATGGGCAAACTGTCAAATTAGGCAGGGAAAGAGATCAGCTGCTATTTAGTCAAAGCAGGATTAAAAGGTAGAAACCACAGGAAACTAATTTATTAATATTTGAACTGTGTGGGTGTATCTTCAATTTGTTCTGAATTATCTGTGTGGGAGGACAGGTGAATTCACTGCAACTATTAATAAAATAGCATGGTTTTATACTACTCAGGGGGAAATACCTTCAGGCCATCTGCTCTCAGGCTCTGAATGCTGCCTTTGCATCATCTATTGATAGTCAACTGTGCACTCCCTTGGTTTACATATTCAGTGGCTTAGCATACGATGACAACAGGCCCAAATTCTCAAGGCTAAATCTGACAAGTAGGACCTTTGAGTTGTTTGAGTCTTTCTGTTCATCCCTGAAAGTTATTGGAGGGGAGACAGGAATATTTGGCAATCAGTAGTGTCAAATGCCACAGAGTGGCCCATCAGGGGGAGCACAAATGTACTTCCCTTTGGACAGGAGGAAGTCATCCACCAGAACAAGAAGTGCTGGGTCTGTCTGTACATGCCCTAGCTTGAAGGCTGACTTAGAGGTATCCAGGATATAGGGAAATTATACGTGGTTTGGGGAGCTTTTTTTCCTAGCTTAATGATTAGTTTGCTTAGAGAGGAAGACTAGATAGCATTGAGAAATGGTTTGTTTTGTATTGATAAGATTATTGAATATTTTAGCAGGAATGGGAGATTCTCTTATCCTTGGAGGAGGTACTGACAGAGAATCTCTTTTAGTAGGACTCCCATGTAGCTCCTCTCATCACCAGTTTGTCCATGACTACATTGTGTGTGTATACGCTGAACTCTTGGAAGGAAGGTAGTATATTCATGGCTTTCTTCTTAACTTGTTACTCTTAGGACCTAACTTTGAATTAACCTTCATCAGCAGTTTGTTACAATTTGTCACTGTTTTGGGGCATCTAGTTTTCTAAGAGAACTTATTTGTAAATAGCAACAAACTGTCTATTAGATTATCATCAACCCTATGTGCATTATCAACATACTATAAATTTCCCCAGGAAACAAAACAGGATGGCAGTCTACAAGAGTGAGTTTTGCCCGGGGTAAATTATTTTTCACTTGTACAAAATATCCATGAATCCTAGTCTATCTGTAGCTGAGCACTTCCATTTCTATTATTAAACATCTTGGACTAGGTTCATAGATTCCATAGCCAGAGGGACAATTCTGATAAACCAGTCTGACCTACAGTATAGATAATCCAGTCTATACCCCCAGTATAACTCAGATGATAGGACTTCCCCAAAATAATGCCTAGAGCAGATCTGTTAGTTTAATGGATTTTAAAAATGGTCAGCGGTGGAGATTCCTCCATGATCCTTGGTAAATTGTTCCATAGGGTAATTACCCTCTCAGTTAAAAAGTTGGAAGATTGTATAATAGAATCAGATGGAACACATTCTCCCCTGCTTTTCAAGATTCCAAAGTGATAATTAGTAGTCATTTTTTGCAATCTATTGGGCTAAATTCAGGGGTGATAAAAACAGTATTATTATGATGAAGGTTGGTTAAAACCTCATTGAAGCTGGTGGGCATGGTAGCCACCTTTCGTTTGGGACAAACACAAGAAACAGCTAAATTCCTTTTTTGAGTAACACAGTGAAACAATAGGAGCCATCAACCAAAATGCAGTCCACATGCAAGGCCAGTCAGAAAATGGGTATGTGATGAGAGGAGTTTTGCTGAGTAATTTTTGATGGAGAGGGCAGTGCGTCTGTTAGAAGAGCAGCCAAAAACCTAAGCAGACAGAAAGAGAAGGACTGAAAAATATGACTTTGAGAGAAAGCAAAGCAAAGGAGCTGTTTTGGTACAACTCCGCCTAGAAAGAGGTGATACAAGTTACATGCAGGAACATAATGGGAGAACACATGGGAAACTGTTCCTCCACTACCAAAGTGCTCACTTGTAGCATCCCAGAAGGTTCAATCCTTTGCTCCTCATTATTCTATAATTAAGCCATTGAGGGAGCTGGTGATACAACAGGCAGAAAGGCCAGTTGACAACATTCAGCTGTACATCTCCTTTATGTCAAATGTAAGCTGAAGCATCTCCCAACTCTCTCAATAAATAGCCAAAATATCACCAGGATAAGGAGCAGCTGACTCCAGGTAAGATTGACGTGTTGTTGGTAGGACGTGGCAAACACTGAAGAGTTGGTGATCTCGATAACTGTTTAGGGCATCTGTCCTCAGATTTCTAATTTGACACTCAGTCTTTGGACTCCTCAGTATAACTGGCTGACCAAATTAGCAATAATGGCAAAAAAACACCCACTAACATCTGCTTCCTCGTCTATCAGATAGGGACTTGACCATGACGAGCCACACATTTGTAACCTCTAGGCTTGATTACTGGAATATGCTATATCTAGAAAAGAGGATACCTGGGTATCTCCATGGGTATGTAGACATTTATTATTTTTTCAAGCGATCTGTACAGAAAACAAATGTGCAAGAATTTACCAAGGGTTGTGGAGAAATGTCCACCATTGGGTAATTTCACAGAGTGAAAATTACTGGTAAGGGGCCAAATTTTGCCCTTAGTCATATTTTTCAACCCCAGTGATTTTACTTGTGCCCAAGATCTGGTCTAGATCTCGTCAATTGACTGAATCAATCATTATTGGCAATCGGACTTCTACAGCTAATTTAGTCCATTTTGTTTTTCTTTGATAATTAACTGATGCTGATTTAAAAAGTCTTAATAGTCACACCTAGAAATTATACTGTCAGACAGTTCAAGCAGTAGCAGATTTGCCATGGCACCAATGGCGCTGGGCCCCCACTCCAAAGGGGCCCTGGCCCGGCCCGCTCTTCTCCGCCCCCTGCTCTCTCCTGTGGGGGCAGAAGCTTGTTGCTGCCAACTCCTGGGGCTCGGGCTGGAGCAGGGCAGGCTCCGCCAGCAGCCAAGCTCCCTCTTCCCCCATCCCTCCCCCTTCTCCCTGCCACCAAACAGCTGGTGTGAGGGAGGGGGAGGAGCGGAGCCACAGCGCGATCACTACTTGCGGGAGGACGAAGGGGGCCTTGGAGAAGGGGGTGGAATTAGGGCATACTCCCTTCAGCCCCCTGCCGTGAGCAGTGCTCAGTCTAGAAGATAACATCAGAAATGCTTAGTTTTGCAGTTCTCAAACTGTGGATTTGTCTCTCCAGAGGTAACATGCTCGTTAACAGCAAAAATGTTTTTAAATAAATAAATAAATAATATATAGAGGTGAGAAATAACAGACCTCAACCCTATTGTCCCTCAGCAACTTTGTGTACACAGTCAATTCCTTACCTCTCTTTAAAAGTGAAAAGTTCAATGAATAGAAGATTGTTGGGGATGGAATAGATCTGGACAAGGAGAAGAAGTCTGGAGATAAATGTAAGAAGCGAGGGACATATGCTTTTTTGTTAAAATATTATGTTTGCTGTTGAAGAAAAAAATCCAGAATAGTTAACATTGTTGTTTTAGTTAAATAAAACAATTTAAATGTCTGTCTGGTGATGTTCTCCTCCTAATAAACTTGGCAAGAAAATCCTCCAAAATTAACGATTAACCTGTTGAACTGGAGATCGTTCACCTCCCAATGACTCATAAATATCTGCTTCAATTATCTTTGGTAAATGATATAACCAAAAAATCATTCATTTTCTGATATAGCTGTAAAACTCATTGGAAAAGTTTTCAAAATAAATCACTGTTTAAAAATGTACAGTGTGTACCTTCTAAAAATGAAACCTACATCTGTCTCTGAGTTGCGAAGAATATGTATTAAGGTTATAACAACCAACAAGAATGTACTTTTATGTAGAAAACCATGATTAAACTGAGTCTTCCTGACTAGTAATTTAAATCATGATTTAAATCAAATCCACCCTGCCCCAGGCCCCTTCATTCCCTGGGGTGGGGGGTGGGGGACACAAATATGTTTGGCGCCGGGCCCACAATAAGTTAATGAGGCCCTGAGTTCAGGTTGTTACCAAAAGCAGCAAAGCATGGTATGCACAATTAAGCAACAGATACACCATATGTCCTCCAGTGCCAAGGAAGAATGGAGCTCACTAAAAAGTCATTAAGATGGCACCCCACTGTGTCTAGGTATTTGTTAGGGCAACCAGACAGCAAGTGTGAAAAATCGGGACGGGGGTGGGGGGATAATAGCAGCCTGCATAAGAAAAAGCCCCAAATATTGGGACTGTCCCTATAAAATCGGGACATCTGGTCACCCTAGTATTTGTGGACATATGGTATGTTTTCATTTAACGGGGCACCTCATGACTTGGTCAGATTATGTCACAATCTCAACATTTTTCCCACTGGTATTTTTATGCATAAATTTCATTTTTACAAAAGGTTTATAATTTATGGTTCAATTTCAGCACAGTCCCACTGACTTTAGAAACATAGCATGATGTGTAAGTGGTGTTGCATATGGCCCAGTAAAATTCTGAGCCAGGAGGAACTGGAATGTTTAAGTATAATTAGGGCTTCCCCATTTAGTCACTATTAATCATGGCACATAATTATGGATGTTTCCATAGCGAAGTTTGTGTGCTTTTGGTTCCCATTGATGTCTCAGTGGGCTGCCCTTGTGCATCTGAAAGTAGAATCTGGCCCATAACAGAGACTGTACTGAATACTGATGCAATACTTTGAGAATACCTACATATTGAATTTAACAGTCCCTAGGGGGAAAAGACCTCAATGAAAATATGATTCACTGTAATTAGAACACTGAAGATAGTATTTGTATTATCTAGACTTTATTTTTTTATTTCACTTTACTTTGTTTTACTTAAGGTTAAAGCTAACAATGGTGACCTACTTACTACACTAACCAATACCGTAAGCTTTCAATTAAGTATCAGCTTCACTAGCTGTTTTATTTAGGCATTGCTCTAGAGCATCATTAACGCATCAGTCATTCTCATTGTCTGTTAGCATGTCAAAAATGATTGAAAACAAATATACTTAGTCCTGAAGTGTTTCTCAGTTTAGTTTAGAAATGAAAGAGTGTGCAGCATTCTGTTTCTCCAAGTGTGTCCTGTAGTTAATTACCAAGTTACCAATCAGCAGTGCTGGAGACGTGTTCCAAATAAAACCTTGAGAAGTGCTGTGCAGATGAGCTGCTGGATTAAACTGATCGTGCATTACATTTTCTCCAAACAGAATGACAGTATGTCACAGAGGACAGGCTCTGTGCAAGAATCCTGGGAGGTGGAGGGGGAAGAGGAAGTCTCAGACGGCTGATAGTATTATTGTTCAAGATTATCATAGCTGCTAAAAACTTGGTTTTCTCTATGCAAACACACAGAGATCTCTATGTCACGGGCCAACAATGTGCTGGTCACATGGAAAATCTCTAAAGCAACCCCAGCGATGGTGGGTTGGCAACCGCTTTACAAGATGGGGCAAAGAGTAGGTCTAAGTAGTCAAACCGGTGGTAGCATTGATGAAGAACTGGAAGAAATTGAGTTGGTGCAGCTGCAAGTTCTTTCCAAGACAAGGAGTTCTCTATGGAATGCTTTGCCATACACTCAATTTCCTTTATACATAGTAGCACCTTCCATTTATCCATTCTAAATTAATCTCCATTATAGTTCTACTGTTGTGCATTGGAGGATTCAGGAAGCCATAGGTTAAAGCAATCCTTAGACAAAAATCAGCCCAGAGACTCAACAAGCTCCTTAACAGAATCTTCCCATTTCCCCCATGAACTGAGTGGTTCTTGGTGCAGGAGAAAATCAGGTCCATGAGACCCAGAAGATATAAATCATGATCAACTGTATCAAAATCTATGGAGTTATGCTTACTGGCTCAATGTGGTATAAATGAGAGGCCCATATTGCACAAGACTATTCACAGAACATACACATTGCTTGTTGTAACCTATGCAAGCAGTCTTGTGGTTAAGAATATATTATATGAAAAATATGGATAGTTGTAAAAAAATATGTCTCTTCCCCAGTACTGCTGACAATGCCTTCAATGTGTGCGCTGCTTTTGAGGAAGCAGAGAGAGAAAGAGTTAGAGAACAGTAAACCAATGTTTAGAGAGAGATCATTATGTATTTTCTTTGCTATCATTTGGGAGCACTTAAGATAAATTATCAAACCCCAGATAATAGACAACAGCACTTAGAAAAGATTGTGCTGTAAGTGAAAAAACACAAAATAAGTCCACTGGGTATTATTTGAAAAATACTGAATTGCTAATACATTTTCTACTTATTAATTTTCCTTTATGAAAAATCGACCAGAATATACAAATCCAGTCAGGCTCCTGGAGATCAGAAGCACCTCAACAGTTCTACCTGGAGGGTATATATTTTAGAGTAGACAATAAGGGTCATATTTTTAGTGTGAAGAACCCCATTTGCAAAATGTATGAGCAATTGTGTGCATGTTTTACCATAATTGCACATGTAATAATCACAGGTTCACATGCAAATAGGACATGTATATGCCCATGTGCATGTGCAACAAGAGCAATTGCATGAACAATTGCAGTAAAATGTACACCATGCAATTCCACTTGCATCTTTGTCTGTGGGCTTTTGGCTTCTTTGGTTCAGAATTTGGCCCTAAGAATTGCTGATTTCACACATGACTGACCATTAGTAGCTACAAGTGGCTTTAAAAAAACCCTACACTAGTGATTTTGATATGATCAGGTGGCATAGCTCCAGTTAACAAGTAGGAGCAGCTCCTTTTTCAGTAGGCCACGGAGTGCTAAAATGCAGTGCACTGATACAAAAACACTTGTCCAAAACTCCATGGTAATCAGTCACACATAAAATGGTTGGTTCAGTAGCTAACTAGTTACTTCTTGATAATCTACTTGATAAAAGGATGAGTGAACTGTATGGGGAGAAAAAGAAGTGTGAAGGCATTTTGTTTTATAAGGCCTTGTCTACACTAAATTACAATGCTCAGGGGTGTGAAAAACCACCCCGGAGCAAGGTAAGTGATATCAATTTAAAGTAGTATCTACACCGTGCTACGTCAGAGGGAGATGCTATGCTGACGTAATACGTCTTCACCAGACGCGCTAAACCAGCATCACTGGCAGTGGCACCGATTTAGCATGGTAGTGGAGATAAGCCCTTAAAGGTAAGTCAAACAAACATCCAGGCTGGGATTTTCAAAAGTGATTTGTAAGCAGTTTTCAGTGGGATTTGGGTGCCTAACACCCTCGGGCCTTATCTTCATTAGGAAAAATGGTGTGTTCTTGCTTTGTGTTAGCTAACACAGGATAAAATCCTAGTGAAGACAGGAAAGTTCCAGTATTAATGTGTGTGAGCAAGTCAAGGTAATCCCTAGACTAGTGTTTACCTTGACCTGCTAACTCGTGAAAACTACAACCTGCCTTTTCTTCATTAGGATTTTACCTCCAACTGGTGTTTCCAATCCAACATATTGGATGATAGATGACATCTATTTAACAGTTGGAGATAATTCACAATTCACCCTGATTCTCAGCCCATAAGACTCAATCCCCACAATAAGAAACAAGTAAATGAGACAAGGCAGTCTGTGTCCAAAATTTAGACCTTTACAAAGCAAAATATTGTGACTTTTCTGCTATAATTTTGAGATTTTCTGCACTGAACAGGATGTTGGGGTGTCTTGAGACATGCAAAGAGGCTTTAGAGTGCAATCCCCTAACTGTGCAGGAGATTAGTTGGAATTTTACCTGTCCCAGGATCAGAGTGATTCTGTAGATCTTGAAAGAGTCTAGCAATTACTTATGATATTTTGTTCCTGATGCATATTCTGAATAACTGCATAGCTCCAAAAATAAGTCACTGAGCCTATCCTTCCACCTTGAGTTTGGCTTACAGCAAATGCAGTGCTGGATGTTACTGACACCCAATTCCTTCAAATCATCATGGAAGTCAGTGAATACAATTGACTCATCAATGCTTTCAGGGAGAACATAAGTCTGTGGCATGAGACACAGGCTGTCTGATGAGATCCTTACTTTCAGATTAACTTTGTGAAGACTTTGACAACTTTAGGGTCTGCTAAAATGCTGTTAATTACTGGAGAGGGCTGCTGTGTCTCATGTAGAATGATCTCTTGTGACAGTTTTGCTGTAAGCCACCATTTGGCGTGGTTAACAAAATGCAACAGGGAATGGTTACTAGCACATAATTAAATGAGGAGCCACATAACTCCAGCTGCTGTTAATGAGATCACTTCTTGTACAGAGTTTGACACCCAGTCCTAAATTCAGGGATCTCTGTGCAAATCCTTCAATCATCTATGCTCACCCCGCATGTCAGTGTGCTCAGGCACAGTACAGTAAATTTAGTTTTTTTAAGAATCAATTTGTGTCTGAAAGTCTGGTGAATAAAATCTCTTGGGGGAAAAATTACCAGACTATTGATTTTAAGAGGACTGGAGTTCTAACTTAGAACAGCGCTTCCAACAAACAGCGGGCTCAGTCCTTAGCTGTGGCTCTCTGCTACCTTTATAGGCCCCAGGCTAGGTTTTGCCAGGGGCTGATCTGGTCCCCAGCACAGCTTAAAGTAGCCTCAGTGTTGCTCTGCACTGTGCCAGCCTTAGATCACCACACTGCAGCAGTGCTCCAGACTGGAAAACCTGTTACCTCAATTTCACTGCCCCTTTGCACAGCTGCATCAGTGCAGAGATGATATCAGGGTCAAGGATCTGGCTCTTTATTACCAAGAGATCTTAAAATATCTTAGAATGTAGGTATTGGCATGCCGGATCAGTGGTCCATCTGTCCAGTATCCTGTCTCTGAAAGTAGTCTATATCAGATGCTTGAAAGGAAGCTTAGAAAGGGGCATTATATGCAGCAAAATGAATAGGGAGGAAGTTTCTTCCTAAACACAGGCTGTTAATGGTGACTTTAGCTCATCTGTTTAGCTATTTATACCAAATCTTATAAAATAAAAGAGGTAAAACAGATGGTTTCCTCTCACCTTATAGTAAGTATTTGTTTAGATGTTTTGTTCAATGACATATTGTGACAGTGAGTTCCATTGGTTCATTGTGTTAAAAAAGTATTTCATTCTATCTATTTTAAAAGTGTTGCTTTTCAATTTCATTCACTAAATTCCGAGAGAGCAAACAGGAACGAGCATTTAACCTTTTCTATACCATCCATTTTTACATGTATTGTGTCAGTTCTTAGTCATATATCCTTTCTCAACTAAATAGTCTGATTTCCTTCAATCAACCAGTCAATGCAAAAGTTTTAAGGAGTTGGCCAAAGTTTATCGTGCTCTTACTATCTGACAGCTCCATCACAGCAGTCAGCCAAGGAGGGAAAGAAAAGGGCCCATTGGCTGAAGACGCTACTCCTACAACCAAAAAAAATGAGTAGAGTCAATGGAAAAGAAAGAGTGCTACTTATCTAGATGAGGAGTCCAATGATGGAAGAGCATTCCCAGTAGCAAACCATGAATTGTGGGAAGATGTGGAGGGGAAAGTGCTCCTTTCTGTGTATTTACACTCCCAGGGATAGTTTTTGTTAGCTCAACAAAACAGAGGATAGGCTCAGAACTAATCACTCTTAGCCATGCAGGAAACTACAGCCTTAGAACTATAACAATTTCCATGGGCTGCTTGGTCCCAGGTACAGGAGAGACTATTAGGAAAATCATGAACAATGATGCATGGGAGACAGGATTAATTAGCATGTGTTCTTGTGCCCTTACCAGCCATGCAGTGTGTGTAGCTGATTTTTATTCATGAAACGTGGGGCATGGATCAGTGTTCGCGTCACACTCCTCATCAGTACCAAGGATGGGACAGGGAAGCAAACATTTGTCGATGAATCCTGGTCACGTGTCACATGAGGCACAGTACACATAGACTAAGGAGAAGAAGACTCATGAGAAGTGGAAAGAGGCCTGTAAGAGGGTGTCAGGTTCTAGTGCTGTGCATAGCTATTTTTCTGATTCATCCTGGAAGCCAGGCCAGGTGGATCCTCTTAGCTCCAAATTAAGTGTTAAAAAAGTTTGGAGCATCTTTAAGATGAGGGACTTAAATGTAGGGAGAAATGGTGAAAATAGACAAGATCGGAAGGAAGTTCAGGTTGAGAACTATCTTTCTTGTTATTTAAGTTAATAATTATAACCTCAAGAAAGCAGTCAGTTTGGATAATATTAAGTGCATATGTTTAGTATGTCAGCCGCATAAGAATGCTATCTGCTTATGCATTTGGGGACTTAGCTTTGGAATCATTCTGCATACATCCCGAATGGATACAATAATTAGCAATGGATTTCCTACTAAGGAAACCATTTGAGGAATACAGATGCTTCCCAGGTTATGCAAGACCCAACTTATGGAAATTCGCACTGACGGACAAAGTTCCATAACCCAGAAATAGGATTTTCGAGTTGCGGAAATTTTTGCATAACATATGGGTATACATTTCCGACTTACGCAAAATTCGAGTTACGCAAGGCTTTCCAGAACGGAATGATTGTGTAAGTCAGGGTGCATCTGTATAAAGCAAAAGCACTGAAAAAAACAGGGATTACTTGGCTATTTTTGAGTATGTCCACATAACAAATACAAATACAAATTCTGTGCTTTGGTCATCTTTTTTAATCTTATTCATGGAAGCATTTAATGAGTGTAAATGAAACAGATGAATCATATGTTCTTGTCCTGGCTGATATTTAAATGCACGTGCAAAAGAATTCATTGTTGGTATGAGATGTTGGCAAGATTTACAAATCACAAGGTATTTATATGTTCTAATTAGCAAAATGTGCTATGTAACAAAGATATTTGCTGGCATTAAAAAAAACAATCAATTTCCTATACAAGTAGCTGGTACTTGAATTTTATAATTTCCCTGTTGCTTTTTAAAGTGGAAATTGAAAAGCAAACATTGTTATAATAAGAACAAGAAAATATAATGCAATACGTTCCAATACAGGCATGTTCCATTTGACTTTGTTGTTGAAAAGTGCATTTTGCTGCATTTCCCTTATCATGAGTGCTTTATTTGTCTAAGTATTAGTTAGTTTTCACTTAATGGACTAATTTATTGAATAGTATTTGTAATATCCTTGGGATATCCAAATATATTCTTGAGGGTAAAATTTACCCTTGATTCACTGACATAACACTTGTTAATGTTAATGGAGGATAACTATGCACTGATGTCAGAAAGCACCCCTTCAAATCTTAATTTTTCACTTTTAAAATCCCATTTGAAGAAATCCTCCCTGGATCTTGTTAATATATAAACTTCTGAATCCTCTGTTTCTTGCACAATCAGATCACATTTGTGCGTAAAGCAAGTGATCCTAGGCTGATACACAATTACCACCATTCTTTCTGCTTCTCTCCCTTCCTTCAAGTTTCTAGCTTCTGTTCTGCTTGACTTCATGCTAGGGAGAAGGCAGGATTATAACAGTATTTATAGAAAAATGCCCACATTTCTGTGAGTTACCAGATCACAAAGCAAGTTATAGAATCATAGAATATTAGGGTTGGAAGGGACCTCAGGAGGTCATCTAGTCCAACCCCACATTTGAATTATCTACTAAGAGAAAAGGGCCTAATTCCACTCTCACAGCCCTGTAAATCAGAGTCTTTCATTGAAGCCCCTAGAACTAGTCAGTGTAACTTTGATGTGAGATCAGAATGAGAGCCTAGGGCTTTCAAAACACTCCATATGAATTAGGGACAGATTCTGCTTTCTCTTTCATGCACCTGCACAGTAGGGCTATGGAATAAGGAACCAGAATTGCCAGAAATGGCGCTGCTTGCCCCTGACAGTGGGTCAGGAGAGGCAAAGAGTAGGGGGAACTAGGGCTCTGCTCCACTCTCGCCATGCACCAATCAGCAGAGCTGGATTGCTGTATGTGGGGGAGCAGGGGGTATACTGCACTCCTTGCAGTGTACTGCAGATTGCGCTGTTGACGTAACTGGGAGCTCTGGGAGGCAGTGACCTCTGAGGCACCTCCTAGGTTGGCGTCTCCACAATATCTCTAATGCAGAGCTATGGCAAAATGTCACAACGCAGCTCCGAGAGACTGAATTAAAGTCATAGTTCTCTATCAGCCTATGTAGGGTGACCAGATGTCCTGATTTTATGGGGACAGTCCCAATTTTGGGGTCTTTTTCTTATATGGGCTCCTATTATCCCTCACCCCCCGTCCTGATTTTTCACATTTGCTGTCTGGTCACCCTACTATCACATAACCCAAGAGAAAAATGGCACAACAAGTGCTAGGGAAAAGCAGAATGGGTACAACCTATGGCAAATCCATTTCATCACTACAGTGCCCTGCTGTATGCAGCTAGCTGTATTGTTAGACCCATACACCAAGGAAGAGGGCACGGCTGCAAGAATAAGGGGTGTTAGTGCGCTGTTCCCCCCAAGTAAACATGCCATAGGGAGAGTATACAAGAGCATATGTTGAAGCAGCCCCTGGCAGCTTTACCATACTGCTAGAAGAGTGTGAAGTACATTGATCATGGAAATCTCAATCATGAAGGCAGATTCCTGTGCAGGAGCCAGCCAATGAATGGGGATATTGATTACAAAGCAGTATCCTCCACAACGGAATGTGTGCGTCTAGGAATGTGGTCTGTGGCCTGGCTCTCTGGTAATTAATCAGTCCTATGGCAACCTCAACAGTGCAATATAATTACACGTCACTTTTTTGTCACTGCCAGTAACCACAGTCCCGTGAGTGAATGTCTTTTGTATGCAGAACATACTGTCTGCTCTTGTGGTGCCTTGTATGGTGGGGCAGTGTCACTTAGCCCTACTTCTCTTTGCAGCCACAGTAGCGCTCAAAGGGGGTAGATAGGATTAACTTGTGCTCCTTGTTCACTGCTGGCCCGGTTCTATGGATACATTCCATTCCCATCGGTAACTGTCATCCTTGGTCATATTTGTATAAGCTTTTGCAGCACACTCATCAGCCACCAGCTTTCCTTAATTTGCCTGGTAACGTCATTTTCAAATCTGCACAGCTCTAGGGGATTGGGCACCTTTTATTGTACATTTCTGAGCATATCATGCTTTCTTGCACTGATGAGGATATACTAGAGAAGAATAAGGTTTCACAAAGATGGAACACCAGCAATTCTAGGGTTCTGCAAGGATTTCCAGGGTATGTGTTTCTTTCCTCTGGAAACTGATGACTAAGTATCTTGTAATTTGCTAGGGTATTAATGTTCAATAAATACAATGGACAAATTTCTGTCTTCCAATAAACATGCGTAACAGCTACAGATATCAAGCACGTATCTAAAGTTAGAATATGGCTCCACAACGTAATGTCTTATCTACCTGTCACATATTTTAAAGGGCTCATATTTGTATTCTTCTTAGTGATATATTTTTAAAATAGCCATAAAAACCATGGAAAACAAACCCAGACACTCAAGTCCTGCAGTCTTGCCCCTTCTGTAATCAGACACACTTGTACAAAGTGCATGCAAAATGCCACCATTCTTATTTGGCAGGGCTTGCCCTCCCTTTGCATAGGTGTAAATGGCTACCGAAGGGTACATGGCAGTGGAGAATGAGGCCCTAAAACTCACGCTCTTGATATACTCACTGTACTGCTTACTAGTGTGCCAGATGAGATTGGCAGTGAGAACAGCCCTTCACTAATCCTCCCACAGGAGCATGGATGCTAATAACTCTGACCTTCTCAAAAAGGGGATATGGAAATAGAGATATGGGTTCCCATGCTCCAGGTCTTCTGAGTCATCTGAGAAGCAACTATTGTATGAATCCCAAACTAACGACAAGTACACACTGTTCTTAACTCTCCCAACTACTCTACTTCTTGACAGTTCAGCACATTTTCTGTTTATCTTTATTCAACAGAAAGTAGACCTGAAGAAAAACACTGATTAAGTAAACAGCTTGCAGAAATATACATGTCAATGAGATGTGTTTTTCTTTGTATATAATAAATTATCATGTGCATTTCAAATGATTCTGGAATAGGAAAGAAATCATATACAGCCAGAAGGAGCTCTTTGCATTTTCCTTGCCTACGGTACCTTTAATTTTAATATTTCTGACATAATCTGCTTAATCTAAGATTACTTTACATATAGCTCCATGTAGCTTTGGACCCTAGCTATACCTAGCCTCAAAAAATAAAATAAAATGTAAAAAGCTAGTCCAATAATAATGTCTTTGCACTCACTAGAGATGACAACATTGGATAAAATCTGAACCCTCTGTCAAACTTTCACCCTGAATTCAGACCGAAAGTTTTCTGAAGTTTGAAAAAGTTTGATTTAACTGCAGCATGCGCTTCCAGGTTCCAGCCAGAAGCACGAATGCCAAAATACCTCAAGGAAGTGAGTCCTCTCCATTAGTAAAGTTTGTCTGAGTAAAAGCAAAAAGGCCCTGACACCTAATGAGAAAATCTGCTGTCATTAGAGGTGGCCACAAAGTTCTGCTCTGAATCCAGATCTAGATCCAAATTTTCCATTGTTTGGGGAACTGAGATCTGTGGCTTTGGTTCAACCCATTATAGCAATCGGGCCAAGCTGCAAAGTTTGGGTCAGCATCCAGATTTGAACATGCCCTGATTCTGGAGGTGTTTAGAGCCATTATTCTGGTTCAGACCAGGCTCCTGAGTTTTACAGGACCCAAACATTTCAGATTGTTCAGAAAAAAAAGTTCAGATTAGTTTCTCTAAACCTTTAATTCTTATTTAAAATGAAATGGCCCTTTTCTATTCTGCCTCTTTCCCTCCTCCCACCCCGGCAGAGTTATTTATCAACCTGCTACACTTGCTTTTGGAACAGACATTTTCTCTTGCTTTTGAAAGCTGTGCTCAAATGAAGCAAGACCACAACTAGCCTCTCAGAGACATGCTATTGACTTAGCTCCTATCATGAATCTCACACTGGCTCTAGCCACACCGTGAGAATCAAGCTTCTCATGTTTGGGAAAGGGCTTTCACCACCGAAGTCACACTCAAGAGAACAATCTTTAAAAAGAACAGGAGTACTTGTGGCCCCTTAGAGACTAACACATTTATTTGGGGCATAAACTTTCATGGGTTAAAACCCACTTCATCAGATGCATGCAGTGGAAAATACAATAGAAAGATATATATATATATATATATATATATTTGTGTCAGTAAAAGGCAGGACTACTCCTTATCGCCAAAACCTTTATAAACAAAGATACTGGGGTGTGAGGTGTTAAAGCCTCATTTTGCCAGTGGTATTAGAGACCTAGGATGCATAGGCCTGATATTTCTGTCACACATGCTATTTTTATACCTGCATGAATCCACTGAGGTCGATTGGTTGTTTCTGATTTAGACAAGCATGAAATGAGAATCAACCCTTAATATCTTCTTTTAAAAACATTGCATATATGGTGTCAGTTATTAGAATGGAACTGTAATAAACAATAGAGACATGGCCCCTCCCCAGAAGAGTTTGCAATCTAAATACATACTATGGTCAACTGTGAAGGGGTCAACTCACTGCTGGTGCCTCCTTGTGGCTGGGCGTGGTGTAAGAACTCTCTTTGTTGAGGGGCCGCTGCTGGTTGCTTAGTCTCTGCAGTGGCCTGCTTCTTCCTATGACTTGGCCTTCTGGCCGGGTCACTGCAAAGTCTCTCTCCTTCTGTGGTAGTCTGTGGCCCAAAAAAAAAAAAAAAAGCAAGAAGAATGAATGCAAATAAACTGAATTAATAAGGGATAAAGAGGAATGACTCCCTCTCAGAATGCATCAGGATCTGGTCCTCCCTTCCCTCAGGGAGGGCCTTCAGGCAGTGGTTGTCTGGGAAACTCCTGCCTTCATCCTTTTCCTCAAGAAGTGAGGGTTAAAGGTCTGTTCTCTTCCCTGGTCTGCCCACAAGTGAGCTCTTCTGCTCTCCTTTCAAGCTCCTCCTCCTCTAGCCTATACATGCCATGCAGGTGTGGCAGAACTAAGCTGGCTGAGCCCAAAGCAGCTCCCTAACACCTTGTTGTCCAGTGAGGGGTTTGGATACCTCATCGCACCAACATCAAGGGCACTGGGAGACCAGAAGAAGGTACTACCCTAAAGAGTCATCTCTTTCTTTCCACTTTTCCTCCACCCCGATTATTCTTCTTTACCTTAGTGTTTAGTGTAATACATGGGGGACACTGTTTGCAAACCCTGTGTTTGTGGAAGCTCTTGGTCTGAGAGCCCAGAACTAAAAAACACTATTTCTATCCACTCCCCTATCTATCTGATTAGGAGGGGATGAGGTCAGTCTCTATGCGTATTCAAATCTGTAGCCTCTCTACAGTGATTGCCAACATGAGGGCCACTTGTGGGTGTAAGTTTTTATGATGTGGACACCTGTACACTAGGAAATCGACTGTGGACTCTGTTAGAGAACCTCATCTGTGTAGCTATTGTGCATTATTTACTTACTGAGCATGCATTTTCTATGTGGTGATAATCTAGTTTCTTTTACAGGATATTTTGCTTTGTCTGATTATGTGGGACTAGAATTTACAGGCCGACACCTAAAACCATACTGCATTCACAAACACAGAGAACAGGAACAAATGTAATTGATTCAGACAACGTATGTAAAAAGGTAAACTACATCAATTTGTTTCAGGAATCTGCTCTTCTATCTTTCACTAGCAGGTCCTTATATGTCACAATGGATGATTAGCCTGTGGAACTCATTGCTATGGGAGGTGGTGATGGCAAAAAGTATAACTGGTTTAAAATAAAGAACTAAATAAGTTAATGGAGGATAGGTCCATCTATGGGTATTAGCCAAGATGGTCAGAGATGCTACTCCATGCTCGGGGCAACCCTAAACCTCTGTCTACCAGAAGTCAGAAGTGGAAGACAGGGTTGAATCACTCCAAAATTGCCCTGTTTTGTACACTCCCCCTGAAGCTCTGCTACTAACCATGGTCAGAGACAGGATACTGGGCCGGATGGATGATTGGACTGACCCAGTATGGCAGGCAGCTCTTATGTTCTTATCTCATTAGCAGAAGTCTTTTGTAGTCTTGCATTTCTGCCTCTCTTGCCTTATTGCTTAAGCCCCCGACCTGCAAGTGGCTGTGCCCGTATGCACTATTGACTTTAATAAGGCACCATGAGGGTACAGGGGTGCACTCAGTTGCTGTCAATTTCAGGATTATGGCAATAAACTGTGAATTCTTTGAGGCAGTTATGGTTCCTACCCCTGTGTTGTACAGCACCTAGCACAACAGCATCCCGATTACGGTTGGTCAAGGATTATCAATAGTAAAGAAGAAAATGCAGCACTAGACATTATTTCAAAGCTGAGGTGAAAGCATGTAGTAAGTGGGAAAAGAAGCACAGAGTAAAAAATTCAATTTCTAGTAGAAACAACAGGATGAAAGAGATTTTGTACATGGGCTCAGCGTTAGTAATGTAGCCCTAGGGATTTTTCATAAATGTTAATGCCAGAAGGAACCATTCTGATCATCTACTCTGACCACGTGCATAACACAAGCCACAGAATTCTCACTAAGTGAAATCAAGCCCATAGCTCTTTACTGAACTAGAGCACATCAAAGAACAGGAAATACAGAATATACAGTTTATACAAATGTTCAAGTTGTGTGGAATATCTAAAGGGCACAGCGAGATAATGCAAGTCAGAAAGATAAGAATAGCACACAACCATGTAACTTTTCTTTGACACCCCTTTTCACTTGCAATAAACAGAACAATGATGGGGTTATTTTTCTCAGAGGAAAACTGTGCGTGTGTGTGCATGAAACGTTTTTAATGTTAATTTCTTTGCCCTCTTGATCACATACAGGGCAATTAGGCCTGTGCAAAAAGTTCCAGTAGATCCCAGAATCCATGGTGAGTCATTTCTAAACAAAATACAATCCATGCTTGGGAATGTTTCCTCAACAGGAGCTGATCTTGTTTGAAAAATCCTACCTCTCCCAACTTCTGCGTTCCTTACAATTGCTACATACCACCACAGGCATCCCATTGGTCCCAGGCTCCAAGGACCACTTCTCCCACATACACATTCTGAAATAGAAATTAGCAGTGATCCTAACTAGATTGATGGGATTCGAAGGATCAGAGTATAGGGTTCCTTCCTAAACTACACACACATTCATATGCAACTGCCTGCCTAATTTGGGTGTGCAATTACAATTGTATGTGATACCTGGGAATTCCATGCACACATTACCAGTTCAGTATCTTACTAATTACCTACAGGTGTTATTGATTTTTCAAAGTCAGTGCATACTTGTAACGTGCTGGTTTTAAACACATGGTTGTTTAGTTAAGCATTTTGCCATAGTACAGTAAATGATGGTTTATTTAAATCTGGGTTTTGATGGTAAAGCAACAGAACTGAGAAGCAATGTAGGGGGGAGGGATAGCTCAGTGGTTTAAGCATTGGTCTGCTAAACCCAGGGTTGTGAGCTCAATCCTTGAGGGGGCCATTTAGGGATCTGGGGCAAAATCAGTACTTGGTCCTGGAAGAGGAGGCTAGACTTGATGACTTTTCAGAGTCCCTTCCAGCTTTATGAGATAGATATATCTCCATATTTAGAGATGGTTTGTGGAAGAGGCTCAAGAATAGCTTTGAGGAAGCTCCACAAAATCTTAAAGTTAGTACCCACATGAAATCTGGTCCATTTGAAGTCAGTGAGAGTTTTTGCCTGTTGTTCAGAATGAGAACCAATAAACAGATTCACTATCAATGTAACCCCTGATACAGGATAAGCTGCACTGGAACAATCACCCGGTGTTTCTCAAGTGCAGATCAATGAATCATTCTCCCAGCCAGATCTGCACATTGTGATAGACATACCTTGATAAAAGTTGTATAAAACTTGGCCATGGCTAGACAGAGAGAAGCACAACAAGCAGCAAGTTCATTGTAAGAGTCCCCATGATGGGAACATTTCTTTGCTTTGGACCTGGGAATCTTTACATTGACCCATTCCTATTATTATTCTGATCATGGTAACACATGCTGCACAAATACAGAATGAGCAGGTGGACTTTGCCCTAGAGAGTTTATAATCTAGGTATAAAACTAGAGACAACAGGTGGAGACAGATAGAAGGAGAATCAAGCTCACAGTAAAAAGAGAAATGTCAAGGGGTTTTGTTTACTGAATGAAATGAATACTATTTTATTCATCTAAATATGTTGTATTATACACAGAGATATCTTTTTTTTATTATTATAGGGGACTCTTAGAAAAGAAATACCAGGTTTTATTATGATCTACCTTACCCATGTCATGTATTTACCTTATACCTCACTCAGTCATGTTGAGATATCAGAAATATTTTATAAATGGTATTATAAAGCTAGCTACTATGGTACAGTAGCTAACGTGACTGCCGCGAAGCTTGGTACTTTCAAAAGCACGCATCTCCTGATCATGAATATACTCTCGTGCCTATATGCTTCTTCAGCAGCAATCACTCCAACGAAGTGCAGGATGCCTGCCTGCCTGCCCGTAAGCACAGAACTTTTGATTTTTTTGATACTATGGCATCATCATATTCTGAATGATTCAAATAGTTCCAGCTGCATTAATATCAAACTCTGTTTTAAAACAAACTGCTCTTCTGAAGTCATCTTGCCCCGTGTTTGACACTGGCAATAACAGCCAAAAACCAGCTGTCTGATCATGCTCAGTGCCACCATCTCTATTATTTTTAAAGCCCATGGAATGGAAAATGAAAACAAAATTTCACCCCTCATACCTTAACAGCCAAAGCAAAAATGTGCCATCAATTTAAACTGATGCTGTTACTGCACTGTACAAAAGCCTTTAAATTAGATTGTTTCCCTCTAATGATTGTACGATCCTGGCTGTAAACATTTCTCTACATCTTTTCCTGGTGCCTCTATCCTGAACAGCGATATTGATGCATGATTAGATGGTTGACTTCTGGCACAGGCCAAAGCGAATGCAGAAAAATCCTTTTGCCTTTTAAAGCACTGGCTTAATTCCATGCCTGTCAGTCACTATTACAATTCCACTTGTTAACAGGAAGCCATGGGTAAGACTATTGCCCACGTTGTAGCTTTTTCTTTAATGGCTAAGAAAACTAACTTTATGCTGCATCCTCTTCCTTTTGCTTCACAACACACAGATTCTGAGCCAGCCACCCCACTACTACAACACTGACAAGCTCCAATCTGCTGAAATAGGCAGCCAAAAAAAAATAGCTGTCATTATGTCCTGCAAATAGATTGTTTTCAAAGCAAGGCTAATGGGAGAAAGTAAATGTAGCTATAGGTTCCTCTGAGCTGTTTAATACTGTAATGTTCTGGTTCGCTGCAGGTGCTCAAATACTAAGGGAACTAGTATCCAGAATAGTTTCACCACTTTCATGGGGAGATCCAGTGTGCATTTCCTTAATGTTTGAAGTTTGATGAAGCTCACTGCCAACCCCACCTCTCAGGCTGTTTGTCCAGCCTCTGTCTGAATGATTCTGATTTTTCCTGTTCTACTCCTTAGATGCCGCTTTTCCTGAGTAATGATGGCTGACACTCAGGGCTCACTTCAGATAAAATAATCCAGAAGTTTGAACTGGCATTAGCTCCTGCATCTGTGTAAGGAGATGGGAATCTCAGTGTAGGACAGGGATTCTCAGGAGATTCAGAGCGCTCCTGCTTCCTGTCTAGAGCACAACCCAGAAGGGAAAAGATGTAAAAAAATAAGTGGAGATGGAGCTGAGCAAAGATAACACCATGGGGCCTAAAAAAGGGGTTCGCCTTTCCTTGGGGCCAATTCTGCCAAACCGACACACACAGCAGGATCTGTCTCTCTCTCTCTTCACCCTCCCTAATGTGGAGGAGAGAGAACCTCTCCCTTCCCTGCTAATATTAGATCTCTTGCAAGAGTCCCAAATTAGTCCATGATAGTACTGCTCTGGACAGATCGCTCGGGGCTCATTGCAAAAAGGGCTTTCAGAATTTCACTCAGCTTCTTTGATTTTATTTTATGCAAACTTACTTTTCTGCTTCCCTGCCCCATCATTTAAAAATATATATAAACACAGTACTGTTTTCTTCAGACCTTTCATCAGGAGAAAAGTTTACTGTATCTTTCTGCAGCCTTTTCCTTAGGCCTTGTCTACACTACAAGACTATTTCGAATCAACTTAGTTCGAATTTGTGGATTCGACCTTATGAAGTCGAATTTGTGTATCCACAGTAAATACACTAATTCGAATTTCTGAGTCCACATTCACGGGGCCAGCGTCGACTTTGGAAGCGGTGCACTGTGGGAAGCTATCCCACAGTTCCCGCACTCCCCGCTGCCCATTGGAATGCTGGATAGAGCCCCCAATGCCTGCTGGGGGAAAAAATGTGCCGAGGGTGGTTTTGGGTAACTGTCATTATTGAACCGTCACTCCCGCCCTCTCTCCCTGAAAGCGCCGGCGGGAAATCTGTTCGCGCCCTTCTCTTGTCAGTTACAGCGCGTATGCCACAGCACTGCAAGCATGGAGCCCGCTGCGATCATCGCTGCACTTATGGCCGTTGTCAACTCCTCGCACCTTATCGTCCACCTCTTCCACAGTCAGCTGCTGAGAAATCGGGCGAGGAGGCTCCGGCAGCGCGGTGAGGACAGGAATTCACAGAGTGGCGCAGACCTCTCACAAAGCAGGGTACGCCGCGCCGTGGAGATCATGGTGGCAATGGGTCAAGTTCATGGTGTGGAACGGCGATTCTGGGCCCGGGAAACCAGCACGGACTGGTGGGACCGCATAGTGCTGCAGGTCTGGGATGAATCACAGTGGCTGCGAAACTTCAGGATGCGTAAGGGCACTTTCCTTGAACTCTGTGACTTGCTGGCCCCTGCCCTGAAGCGCCAGGACACACGGATGCGAGCAGCCCTGACTGTGCAGAAGCGAGTGGCCATAGCCCTCTGGAAACTTGCAACGCCAGACAGCTACAGTAGCGAACCACTTTGGCGTGGGCAAATCTACCGTGGGGATTGCTGTGATGCAAGTAGCCCACGCAATCGTTGATCAACTGCTCTCAAAGGTAGTGACTCTCGGAAACGTCCAGGACATCATAGATGGCTTCGCCGCGATGGGATTCCTAAACTGCGGTGGGGCTATAGATAGGACTCACATCCCTATCCTGGCACCAGCCCACCAGGCCAGCGAGTACATTAACCGAAAGGGCTACTTTTCAATGGTGCTGCAAGCACTGGTGGACCATAGGGGACGTTTTACCAACATCTTCGTCGGGTGGGCGGGCAAGGTTCATGACGCGCGTGTGTTCAGGAACTCTGGTCTGTTTAGACGCCTCCAGGCAGGAACTTTCTTCCCGCACCACAAAATAATGGTTGGGGATGTGCAGATGCCTACAGTGATCCTCGGGGACCCAGCCTACCCGCTAATGCCCTGGCTCATGAAGCCCTATACAGGCGCCTTGGACAGTGAGAAGGAACTCTTCAACTACCGGCTGAGCAAGTGCAGAATGGTGGTGGAGTGTGCTTTCGGACGTCTTAAGGGGAGGTGGCGGAGCTTACTGACTCGCTCGGACATCAGCGAAAAGAATATCCCCATAGTTATTGCTGCTTGCTGTGTGCTCCACAATGTCTGTGAGAGCAAGGGCGAGACCTTTTTGGCCAGATGGAGGTTGAGGCAAAACGCCTGGCTGCTGTTTACGCTCAGCCAGACACCCGTGCCGAAAAACTATCCCAGCGGGAAGCGCTGTGTATCCGGGAGGCTTTGAAAGCAAGTTTCCTCGGAGAGCAGGGTAACCGATGACTCTACACTTGATTTTAAGAGAAGTTGATCCTGGGCCTGTGTCTCTATGTGTTGAGTGAGATCTGCGGTTACATACCCCGTTCTCCAAGTTTCCCCCACTTCCAAAACACGTTTTTAAACAAATTAAATGGAACACTTATTTTTAATAAATCTTTCCTTTACTTTGCATTTCTGTTCAGGGTTTGAAACATGGACGCATACTGTGCTGGGTACGGTGTGCACTGATGTACAGACCGCTTGTACAATACAGGACGGACAGCCTCCTGCTCCTACATAGGTCTCTGGGGTGGGGGACGGTTGCAAGTGGTTGTGCATGTAGGGGTGGGTTTGCAGGAAGGGGCGAGTGGTGCCGTCTTTGCATAGGGATTTGGATGCAGGCTCTGGGCTGTGGGTTTGGGCGTAGGAAGGGGTGAGGGGTGTGGGGGAAGGGTGAGTATCTGTCCGTGGATGAGGGCTCTTGTTGGGGCTCAGGGCAGCGGAGAGGATCGCGCCTACGGTGGAAGTGCATGGTAAGGGCAGCATGCCTTAACATTAGGGGGTGGCAGGCGCTAGGACCGTGGACAAGCGTACACATCACAGAATGACCCGGGGCAGCATACACCACACAGAGGGACCCTGGTGACTACTGAATGCAGTCTGTGTGTGACCTGCAGTTGATCCTGCCCCCGATAGCCTACATTAGCAGGGTACAGACTATCCCGTGCAATTATAAATCCCCTGCCCCCCCCTACATACACAGTCTTCTGACACGAAAGACGTGACGGAAAGAGTGAACAACAGCAAACAGCTTTTATTAATCTACTACATAGTGGGGTGATGAAACTTGGATTTGGGACTGGGTGATCCTGTAAGGGAAGCGCTTCTAAACAGTTATAGCGTCAGAGGTGTGTGGAACATTAGCGCTCAGCTGTGGTGCAGTGACAGTTCTCATGGCCCCTACCGCCCCTCCGTCTTGTAATTTTCGGTGAGGGGGGGACAGGACTTCTTGGCGTTGGAGGGTGGTTGCAGATACAGTGCAGGGGGGCTCTCTCCTCCTGCCTGCGGTCCTGCAGCACATCAACAAGGCGCCGGAGCGTGTCCGTTTGCTCCCTCATTAGCCCAAGCAGCGTTTGAGTCGCCTGATGGTCTTCCTGCCGCCACCTATCCTCCCGTTCGATGTGTGTGCGATGCTGTTGAGAGAGGGTCTCCTTCCACTGTCTCTGCTCTGCCGCCTCGCCTCTGGAGCAGGCCATCAGTTCCGCGAACATCTCTTCCCGAGTCTTTTTCTTTCGCCGCCTAATCTGAGCCAGCCTCTGCGAGGGGGATGCCGGGGCAGTCCGGGAAAGATCAGAAGCTGTGTGATGGGAAACAGTAAATGATTTCCTTGAACAGATACATGTTTGCGAACAGTGAACACAGTCTAGTCAGTTTCTCTGAACAAGACCATACAGGGCACCAAGTCTCACGAGATCTCAGGAAAAGTTCGAGATTTCGGAATACGCTCTCATTGGCGGCGCCATTGCACAGGAGAGCGGACAAGCGGGGAGAGACAGCATAATCCGTCTTGCAGACAGTCCTGGTAAGCCTTAAAGTAGATCATGCTTATCAGTTAGTGGATAGCTGTGCTCTCCTGCTAAAGGCAATCTGGAAAGCAGAAAGGCTGAGCCTTTTCCAGCCCCTCCCGCCAGTGCACGGGAAAGATCAATGTCTGCTTGTTCTCTGTGGCCTCCAGCATGTGGCTGTTAAGCGAGGGTCGTTGTTATGCAACCTAATTGTAAACCGTTAACAATAGTAACAATATACTAATTGCCCGACTTAGATGCAGCCTGTCCAGACCGACATCACCCTGAGGCGGGTCACTCGCAGTCAGAGAGAGCGGATGCTACTGGAAGCCCTGCACAGACCAGGACCATATGCAGCAATGCTGGTGGAGGCGATGATTCCTCTCTACATTAGGATCTCCTGGCGCGGAAGAGTGTGCTTCCATGGAGCACCGAATAAGGCACCTCTCCCCAGGAACCTCCTGCGGAGGCTTTTCGAGCTGCTCTCTGAGAGCTTTGTTGAACTGTCCCAAGAGGATTACTGTTCAATCCCTATATGTGTGGACCTACTATTTATATAGTTTGACATGTAAAATTTTGTATATAGTATTTCTATTTTTTCTATACCCGTTTTTAAAAAAATAAAAGTTTGCATGTTTATAGCACTTACCGCCTGATTCCCCTTCCCCTGGTTAACGGGCGGGGAGGGTTGGTAGGGGATCTCTGTGAGGGTGATGAAGAGATCCTGGCTGTCAGGGCAAGCAGTATTGTGTTCGCTGTCGCCTGCGCCGTCCTCCACAAACCCTTCTTCATCTTCCCCATCAGCGAACATCGCCGAGGAACTGTCCAGGTACACTATGCCATCCTCAGAGTCCACGGTCACTGGTGGGGCAGTGGTGGCAGACCCACCTAGAATGGCATGCAGTGCCTCGTAGAAGCGGCATGTCTGGGGCTGTGCTCCGGAGCGTCCGTTTGCCGCTCTGACTTTTTGGTAACCTTGTCTCAGGTCCTTGACTTTCACGCGGCACTGCATCGCATCCCGGCTGTATCCTTTCTCTATCATTGCTTTAGAGACCTTCTCGAAGGTCTTTGCATTCCGCTTGTTGGAGCGCAGCTCCGAGAGCACAGACTCCTCGCCCCACACAGCAATCAGATCCAGGACTTCCCGGTCTGTCCATGCTGGGGACCTCTTTCTATTCTTGGATTGGCCGGACTCCTCTGCTGGAGAGCTCTGCATCGTTGCAGGTGCTGCGGAGCTCGCCCCGATGTCCAGCCAGGACGTCAGATTCAAAGTGCCCAGACAGGAAAAAGAATTCAAATTTTCCCAGGTCATTTCCTGTGTGGCTGGTCAGAGAATCCAAGCTCGGACTGCTGTCCAGAGCGTCAACAGAGTGGTGCACTGTGGGATAGCTCCCGGAGCTACTAAGTTCGATTAGCATCCACACCTAGCCTAATTCGAGCTAGCCATGTCGAATTTAGCGCTACTCCACCTGTCGAGGAGTAAAGAGCCCTCTAGTTCGAATTAAATGGCTTCCTGGTGTGGATGGTTGAGCGGTTAGTTCGAATTAACGCTGCTAAATTCGAATTAAAGTCCTAGTGTAGACCAGGCCTTAAAGAACTATATTGACTCAAAAGATCAAAGGGAAGAATCGTTCAGGGAACAGCTTTTTCTGACCAGCCAAATATAAACCTGTATCTTGAGATCCATTCTGCACCGATAAAAGCTTTTCCTTCCCAAAATGTATTTCTTTGTAACAATAGATCTGATCCTGCCATTCTTACCCAAACAAGTAATTCAATTGTCAGAGTGGCAGATAAAACCCAATGACAGCTCTTCATCTGCACTTAACTTTAAGCCATAGCCATATTTTGATGTTCCTGTTTTGCCTGAAATAAAGAAAATGGTGGAAGATGACAGCATGCAGCTGCGCACATTTGTGTTCGCTGGGTTTTCTGTACGGCTCAAAGCTTCTGATCTGTCTCTCTTGCTAAGGACATGGAAATGATGGGGACAATAGCAGATAATTTTCAAATAAAAAATACTTCACTCTTAAACAATTTAGGCTAAACTCCAGTCAGTGTCAGAACCGAGGTCAAACATAATGCTATCATGGTAAATGTCAGCATTTAGGAGTTCAACCAGAAATCGACCAGTCTTTATATTCATCCCTAGTTGTATTTTGGGAACTGTGACTATTAGTGAATTATTTTGTCATGTGTAAAGTATTACCCATTTGAGAACCATCATATTTCAAGGACACATTAAAATATGCCCCTATTATGGACCATGCTGATTTTTATAAATCTTTATTTGCAGGTCCCAGGATAGAAAAATAATTTTAGTAGACACAATTTATTCAATACTGTAGCAGCCGAGAGCTTCACTAGCACTCAGGAACATAATCATATAATGACAGCATTGGAGTCTGTCAGAATGAAACGAAAAATTCATTTTCAGATCCTTTTGATCATTTTGCCTTGCATGAGAATAAGCTTTGTCATATATTTAAAGCTCTTATATATTGTAGACATCCTGCACTTATAGAATCAATGTATTCCATTAAGGGTATCAAGTCTTTCACTGCCAATGAAAGAGTTCATTTGTCTCTCTTTTTTGGACTCATCTATTAACATTAGAAGAGACTGACTTAACCAATACTTGTAAGAGGAGGCTGAAAGCTTAGGCTTGTTTATTTTCTTATCTATCTTAGGTACTTCTATGGCCCGCATTACTGTAGCATCTGGGCCTATCACAATCCTTAATGTATTTATTCTCACAACGCTGCTGTCAGGTAGGGAAGTGCTATTATCCCCATTTTAAAGATGGAGAACTGAGGCACAGAGGAGATAAGGGAGGTAGGCACCTAAATACGTTTGATGAACTCGGCCGATGTGACTTTGGTAGCCAAATGACCTTAACTCTGCCCCCCTCTTTACAGAAGGAATATCCAAAACATGCACCCTAGGATGTTGGCTTCCTAATGTGCTTCAGCCACACTTGTGTCCAATATTCAGTGTGCTAGTTTGTCACCAAGTAACAAGTCTCTATAGAAGAAGGGACCAGGAAAGTCTGAGGCTAGTGCCCTAACCACAGAACCATTCTTCTTAACCAGAATCTTTGCTTAACTCTTGATTTTTTTCAAAGTGTTGCTTGAATGACAGATCACTTTATAAATGAAACATTTGTCTGCCATCTGTTATTATTGGGGAGATACTTAGTAGGGTGAAGGATTCAAATCTACCCAGGGGGAAAAACCTCTCATTTCATATCAAGTTCATTTTGAAACCTTTACACAAAGACTTGAGAGCCTTGGTCTGGGGCTGATGGTATAGGGAGAAAGCCTGGTTGAGAGTAGGGAGTTTCCAAGAGTTTAAGAAAATGTAGACAAGCATCGGGGGGAAAAAAGCTTTTGGTTCTCCTCTTCACCAAAACTTGCAATTTTTTTTTTTGGAGTTTTATTCAACAGGAAGTTTTTCTGGTGATAACTACTGACTGTCTCTCTTGACCTGGCTATTGGGGACATGCAGTATATGGTGGTGACGTTACCTTTGCAGGTTACTGTTAAAAGGTGTGAAAATCAATTTACTGAAATTGAATGTGTCAAAACTTAGTGATATTTAAAGTGCTTGTAACAAGTTTAGGATACTGCAGATATACTATATACTCCAACTGTAAATTCCTTTAGACCACTTTCCTGACTTCTTTAGAAAAAAATAATATGTTTTCCTTAGGCTTAAATTAGTTGTTAAGACTCTTGCGTTAAGACTCATCTGAAATCACCGCAGAAAGCGTAAGTGAATTACTAAAACTAGCCCCACCTTAATCATTCTCTGTCCTGCAAAAGAGACTAAAACATTATTGATTACTAACCTTCAAGTGTGTGAAAATCTATGAGTCTATTTACAAAATATTTTCATCAAGTTCCAGAGAAAATCTTCGGAGTATACAGCTACACGTACAGTTCTGTTACGTGGGTGCACCTTCTACACTCAGCAGAAATTGCAGGGAGGAACTTAGATATGTCCTTCCAGCACTTTGGGCCCAATTCTGCACTCAGCTATGCCCACACAATGCTCACAAATACAATAGGGGCTGTACAGGCACATTTGAAGACAAGACACTGCCTCTCAAGGTTATAAAATGTGGACCAAATGGTTTTGTGCTTTAAGTTGTAGGGTGAGCTACATGTAGAGCATCAGTTGGTTAAAAAAAAACCCAAACACACCAGATTTAATTAAGGCTAAACTCATTGCGTAAAGCACTAAAATCCTCAGATGGAAGCTGGACGGCACAGAGGGGTTTGGAAGCCTGGGGAAAAATCTGAAACTGAAGACCCACATCCTTTAAAAAAAAAAAAAAACCCATAGAGACAAGAGAGTTTAAGAAAAGAGGTCATGGAGAGGTCATGGTAACGTCACCACCATATACTGGCTGGGCAGCAGTTCTGCAGAAAAGGACCTAGGGGTTACGGTGGACGAAAAGCTGAATATGAGTCAGTGTGCCCTTGTTGCCAAGAAGGCTAATGGCATTTTGGGTTGTATAAGTAGGGGCATTTCCAGCAGATCGAGGGATGTGATCATTCCCCTCTACTCAGCACTGGTGAGGCCTCATTTGGAGTACTGTGTCCAGTTTTGGGCCCCACACTACAAGAAGGATGTGGATAAATTGGAGAGAGTCCAGCGAAGGGCAACAAAAATGATTAGGGGGCTGGAGCACATGACTTATGAGGAGAGGCTGAGGGAACTGGGATTGTTTAGTCTGCAGAAGAGAAGAATGAGGGGGGATTTGATAGCTGCTTTCAACTACCTGAAAGGGGGTTCCAAAGAGGATGGATCTAGACTGTTCTCAGTGGTAGAAGATGACAGAACAAGGAGTAATGGTCTCAAGTTGCAGAGGGGGAGGTTTAGGTTGGATATTAGGAAAAACTTTTTCACTAGTAGGGTGGTGAAGAACTGGAATGGGTTACCTAGGGAGGTAGTGGAATCTCCTTCCTTAGAGGTTTTTAAGGTCAGGCTTGACAAAGCCCTGGCTGGGATGATTTAGTTGGGTTTGGTCCTGCTTTGAGCAGGGGGTTGGACTAGATGACCTCCTGAGGTCCCTTCCAACCCTGAGATTCTATGAGAGGTGAGAGAGGGCCCACACCTACGGGGTCGCTCCCCTCCCTGTGGTGGTGCTCCGGTGTGTCTGTGGGGCTACTCCTGATCCCAGGCCTCACTGCCCATGGGAATGATATCATCAAGCCCTGACTCCGCTCCTACCTGCAAGCCCTCAACCTGGTGGGTCACCTTGGGCCCAGTGAGGTAATGCCAGTGTTTGCAATAGCGGGATCTAGGGCAGATATCTTTTTGCCTGTATTATTGATGGTGGGTACCAAACCTGGCCCCATGCAGCAGATCCCAACACCACTCACTCAAATTTGCTCTGGCTGCCCCTCTGTCATTTATGGGGCACTATGAAACAGGGGGCCCCTTTTGCCCCCATGCTCCAGGTTGCCGTGGATGGAAGGTGCTGTACAACAAAAATCTTACTAGTAATAGGGAGAAAGTCCAGTAAGTTTTACTTAGATGGGACAAAGAGTAGGCAGATGCTTTAGCTGAGATTGATCCATAAGTCTGTAAAGTCTGATAATATTCATCAAATATCTCTTCTTTTTCTAATATTTTATAACCTCAGAGTTTTTCCTCTCACTCATACCAGATTTGATCCTCTGGATCCATTCTTTCTTGGCTTGTAATGATAAAGCCTTTGATCTAGGGTGAGGTGATACATCTAGAAATCAATAGGTGACTTCCATGAACCTTTTTTTGAAAACTGACCCTATAATGCCCTGTAAATCATTCAAGAAGCAAACTTTGCAACCAAATTAATAGGTTACTTACCTCCACTATTTCTTCCAAGCACTGTACTATCTGATGCCAAAATATTTGCATTTTCCTCCTCCTAATCCTCCTGCCAGACCTATAGTACCTTGTTCAGTGTTTATGCCTGTTTCTGTGCTTAGTGATTTTGATTAAGTTTATGCATTTTTTTCCTAGTGAGCAAACTGAAGCTCATACAGAACAGGTTTTTTGCATATCCACCGAGACTTCAGATTACATTGTTTGCCAGTATGTTGGAAAACTAGTCAACAATTTAACAAATGAGAAGTATTATCATCCCAAATGGAAGATTTACCGAGCTTTATAATCCACAAACAGCTTAAATCTTTTCAGCATAAAACATTCACCACCGAGTTACCATTCAGAGTCATGCAAGATTTAAAAGTAGATCCCTTGATAACTGTGGGATTACTATAGGGAAAGAATTCAAACTCTAGGAATAAAGACAACATGAAGATATGTAGAGATCTCCCACTAAAGCAGAGATCACAACTCAAGGACCAGATTAGTCTGCTTTAAGGGTGAACTGAAATGCTTTAACTCCTTTTGTCCCAGTGAGATCTCTGAATATTGCAGAACCAGTGTGGGGCATGGCCTAGAGAGGACATGCAAGGGTCCACCGTACCTCCTATGGTCAGTAGGCCTGCAGAACAGGTACCTGATTGCAGACCAAGGAAGTGGCAAGGTGAAGGAGATTGTGGATTGGATTATGGTCTCACAATCCTCTGAGAAGATTCTTTTCAGGTGGCCTGGCATAAGGACTGAGATTTGACTGTAAATATTTAATACACCTTGAAAGGTGCTTAGGATCTTATCCAAATATACACTTAAAGGGAGACGTTCAAGGTAGAATGAGGCACCCAAGGTGCCGGTCTTCTGTGCATTTGAAAATCTCCTCCTCAACTTTTAACATTACAAATAAGCACAATTTAAAAATTAGCCCACACTGTGGGTTGTTCTTTTTGTTTTGCCCAGCTGACAGGATCTGTATTCTGTGTTCCTCCCGCAAGAGTTAATGAGACTGCACACTCGGACAGCCCAGGCTGAATGCAACTATCTGCCTTGATTAAGTGCCTATGAAATCACCTCCCCTAACAAGACAAACACAGAACCCTGATGCAGAAGGAAATCATGTTCAAATACTTTGAAATGTGTTAACTAACAACTCATGTCTATCCCCGGGTTCAATTTATTATTTACAGTCTTAATTTCTGTCCATATTTATTTTTAAATGATCATTTGTTTCCAAAAACACCCAAACATGCTAGGCATTGTGCAAGCCTAAGGCATTGTGCAAGCAGTCCCTTCCCCAAAGAGCTTACATTCTACAAAGACAAAACACACACAGGGTAGCGACCAGGGGAACAACCAGAGGAGAACATGGCTAGGTGGTGATTGGCTATCCCTACAATCTTGCACTTCAGTTCACCTCTTAAAGGATTTTGCTGGAAACTTCACAAGTACATTTGGACACTACAGATTAAAATTAGTGCAGTACTAACTCCCAAACTTGCTGCCCGCTACCACACACAATATGCTACAGTGTCCATTTTGACTAAGAGGAAACAGCACTCTTTTTTCTGAAACCAATGTATTACCCTTATTGTTTCAGGATAGCCCACTTGCTAATCTTGATGGCCAGTTCCCACTCACACATGACATATTGTGACAATCACTTTAAAGGTCCTTAAGTTAATTGTTTATAAATTGTTACTTTTTATTTCTATCTTCTAAACTTCATGGGGGCCTAAGTGTTGTTCAAGTCTAAAGCCTACAGGAAAGGCAGATGAGAACACAGCAACCTTCAACAGTGCAAAGAATCTTTAACAGAACAAAGAAATGCTGCAGCCACTCATTAATTCTAAAATGAGTGTAATTTGTGAAATGTCAGACTGCAGGGAAGCAAGCAGATCTCATGCATTTTTTCCCCTTTTCTTCTCTCTTTAAAAAAAATACATTAAAAAGCAAAATTAGTCTCCTTATTCAAGAAAACATGAATGCTAGAGGGCTAGGAATGATCACCTGGGTTTGAAAACAAGTTTGCTCATTTGTTTTTCACCCACGTGCATTAGGAGGGAGGTACACATCCTCTGTAGAGATGGAAATTGATAGGAAGGTAGGATGAAGTGACTGAATAACAGAGATCTGCTTGGCTCACCTTATTTCCTCTATGCGTAAGGGCTTCAGCTGTGTAGCTTGCTAATATTTATTAAACACATTACCTGAATTGGTGGATAGGGATCAGAAGCAAAAGACTAAAGATGAAAACCTGGCCCTGCTGAAGTCAGCTGCAAAAACTCCCCTTGTCTTCCATTCTAAGGGCCTGACTCATACTTGCCACACAGCTCCTGTGTGCCAGCACAAAGAGGCGGTCAGCTCACTGCATCTGCTCCCTTGGGAATGTCCCTGGTACAGACTGAGTCCCCACCAGACATTGGGCCAGCATATCTGGATCTATGCAATTCACCGCAGGCATGCCCACAGTGTTTCTAGATCCCAACCATCAGAATGATCCATAGGGGCTATAGGCAGCTGAGCACAAGTGAGTGCAGCCCCTAATGCTGCTCTAAGCTGTACGAGAGGTCAAACTGGCAACCAGCAGCCCTACTATAGAGGAGAATCAATGGTGGCCTTTGCTCTCTCTTCTTCCCCTCCACTCCTTGTTCCAAGCTCAATCATAGCACAGAAATGAATATGGGCCTTGGTTCTTTGATTTATGTTCTCTGCATCTCCTCTGACATTTCCCTCTGTTATGCTTTGGCCATCTAGGTATCCAGGGTTAGAGGGATTTCACTGGTAAAATACTTAGTTGCAGCAGAAACTCAGCTGCTTCAATAGTTGAGAAACGGATAGAAAGAAGCAAGACTCCCCCCATCACTTGTTGTCTCATTGGATGGAATGATGCTACCCATTAAATGAACCAGATGGGTAAACATGAGAGCTTTGAAGAAGCAAAATTACAAAGTGAGAAACTTTTTTTTTTTTTTAAATCTCCTGCTTTCATGTTTGGGTTGTCAGATTGTTTCTTGCTATGCTGCAACTGCTATTAACTTACTGATTCTGGCGATAATATTTAATTAAACTACTTTGCAGCTTAATACTGGTTTGGGATTTTGTTAATTAATCTTTATGTAATTGCTATGGTGTACAGCAAAAGTGCTTGAATTAGACATTCAACCTCTTTCAGCACATATAATTTCCAAACATAACCAACCACCTGTTAACAAGAAGCGAGGGAAGAGTTTAGGACTGAACAGCTCTGAGCCAGTTCCTTTGACCTCAGCTGTTGGATTCTGATATGGGCTGGATCCCATTGTAACAGATGCCTGGCCAGGAGCTATAGGTAAGCCATGGTACTGCAACCGTGGCAAAGGGAAATCGTGGCTGGTGGGTCTGGAGGAGAAGGAGAAATGCAAAGGTGAATTGGCTGAAAGCTTCAAATCCCATATTTAGTGTCACGTGTGTCATTGATATTAGAGCATTAGCTTAAAAGCATGATTTGCACCTGGAATGGCATTATTTAGGGTGGGGTGAGGGGAGGAGAATGCCTTGGAAGGGAAGACTCTCTCTCTCTTTTTTTCTCAGGCAGATACTGCAAAGAAACCTATGAATTACTGTCTACATCCAGGCAGTTTTACTATTCCCTTACTGATACCAATCCGTTTTGAACAAAGCATTCTCAAAGCATGTGTTTTCTAATCTACATGCCTAGTTCAGCAACCTAGGGCTAAGAGTCAATTGAATCTTGTCATTGTCTCACAGCTATTTGAAAGGACTATATATCCAGAAGGAAGCACATTTAGAATTTTTTTGTGATCCATTGCTGAGAGTAGGAAATGAGCTGTGGTTATTCCACCATTTATAGACATTTAAACCAAGGGTTTCAAAGTCCCGGCCTGTGGGCCATCTGCAGCCTGAGAACCTCCCCACTGCGGCCCGTGGAGGAGAGACACATTCAGCCACGCGGGCTCTGTCTGCTTCAGGCACCGCCCCCCACAGCTTCCATTGGCTGGGGGAGAGGGACAGAGATACCATCACTAGTCGCTGGGCAGAGTCAGCCATGGCTGCAGCATCACTTTTTTCCACAATGAATATAAACAAGTCAAAATACCACACACAGCTATCTGATGCACACCTTGCTGCAATCCTGAAGGTTTCAACTGCTCAGTCACTGAGGCCAAACATCAACAAACTGACAGAACTGAAGCGTTGCCAGGTGTCTGGCAAACACTAAACACTCTCTGGCAGGCGAAGAATTGTATAAAATTGTATGACAGTTTTATTATTTCTAAGAAAGTCGAAATAAAAAATACAATATAAACATTTTCTTTTCTGAACACCATCTTCAGTGACATCATTGGCCCACTGGGAGGATTTGAGGACTGGCAGTGGCCCTAAGGCACATTGTTTAAATCAGGGTTCTCAGACTCAGAGTGTTGTCTTGTGCTCCTTGACATCAATGGAAGTTCTGCTTAAGGAAGGACATGAGGATCAATTCCCAAATATTTTTGTTAGGTTTTTACAAGTCCTTATGTTGTAACCCTACTAACTTAAATTCAGTGCTAATGGTGAAAATATAAGGAGATGCTATTAACTGTTGGTGATTAGGGATTAGATACATATACACCTTTACCTCGATATAACACTGTCCTTGCGAGCCAGGGGCGGCTCCAGGCCCCAACACGCCAAGCGCGTGCTTGGGGCGGCATGCCATGGGGGGCGCTCTGCCGGTCGCCGGGAGGGCGGCAGGTGGCTCCGGTGGACCTCCCGCAGGCGTGCCCCAGGAGGTCCACCAAAGCCGCGGGACCAGCGGACCCTCCACAGGCACTCCTGCGGGAGGTCCACCGGAGCCGCCTGCCGCCCTCCCGGCGACCGGCAGAGCGCCCCCCACGGCATGCCGCCCTGCTTGGGGCGGCAAAATGTCTAGAGCTGCCCCTGTTGCGAGCCAAAAAATCTTACCCCGTTATAGGTGAAACCGCGTTATATCAAACTTGCTTTGATCCACCGGAGTGCGCAGCCCCGCCCCCTGGAGCACTGCTTTACTGCGTTATATCCGAATTCGTGTTACATCGGGTCACATTATAGCGAGGTAGAGGCATATGTACATCACCCGTGTGAAAACAGTGTACATCACCTTTGGCAGAACAGTTAATAAAATCCAATAGTTCACAAGTGTCAGAGATTTCTATTTCCAGCCCACTTAGATTTGATTCAGTTTTGCTACTCTAAGGAAAAGAAACATAATATAATTGATCTGAGTTGTCAGGACATCATATCTTCTTCAAAGAGCAAAATATTCTATTACCATACATTAAGATTAGATGAACAAGTACCGTGTATTACCCACTGCTTTAACTGCTTCCTATACAAACAGCTCTCTAAATGAGGGAAGCATTTGGGGCCTGATCCAAAGCTCAGTGAAGTCAACAGGCGGTTTTCCAGTGATTTCAGTGGGCACAGATCAGGCCCTTTGTTAGGACATAAATACTCTATTAAAATAAAGACAGTTATAATTCCTACAGCGCCTTTCCACATAAACAACCATGTGGAGAATTATGTACCCTCATGTTTCATTGCTTTTATGTTTTCAGAGATTCTGTAACCCATTTACAAACAAAAACATAACCTTGCCATACTAGAAGCGATAGTTACCATCAGGGGTGGTGGTTGTTTTTCTGATTTAAACAGAGTGTTGTCTTGTGCTCCTTGACATCAATGGAAGTTTTGCTTAAGGAAGGACATGAGGATCAATTCTTCAATGTCTTCAAACAATACATTTAGCTATGGAGAAACTCAACCAAGTGTAATGAATTTTATTACATAGCAGCTGTTCAAATAAAGCAAACAAATTTGGCTTAATAGCTACTTGATGAATATTCACTGGCCTAACGGCAGGCAAATACAACACAGTAGCTATATTGTATATACTGTAGTGCATCAAGGTTATACAATGATAACAATATGCAGAAAGTACACAGATTCTATTTCGGCTTCAGCTCTACTTATATATTTTGGGGGATTTACACAGCGGTGTTGGCAGTCTACGCAACTAAGGCTGCTTAAAAGAATTGCTTTGCCAAGGTAGCCACAGCACACTAAATTGAAAGTCTATTGCAGTGACCAGGCAAATTCCATTAAGGTGTCCTAGTGGTATACTGCATTATCTCAGAGATATGGTGACTGAGTGAGGAGCAAACTATTTAGTACACAATGCTTTTTTGGGAAGAATGAGGTTGTATAAAGACTCTCAAACTGGAACAGGAGACCATAGCTACCAATGTATTTCCCTAATAGAACTCCAGTTCAATGAGTAAGATGCTGGCCAACAGGACATTCTCTATGTGAGACCAAATTCTGAATTCATTCCCTACTTTGGGATAATATAGCCCAAATAAATTAACCTTCAGATGTGCTGCAATGATGCTAATCTATTTTCTCTGTCTGAGGAGGCATTGGGGGCAGCTGATTAATTTTAATTCAGACTATATAGGAAAGAAGTCACAGGATTTGATATATTTTGCATGCATTTGTAAGATTTCAAAGCTATACTAAAGGTGCAGTGATTGCTTTGATTTACACAAACAGAAATTAAAAATTCTTCATTTCACAGGGGTGTTTGTAAGGCTTCATGAATGCTTTGAATTTTTGTTGGAATCTGCAGATCTAAGATGCCCAGGAGGGCAAAACATCATTGTTAAAATAAATAATTTTATAGCATGACCAGGCTACCTGAAAAGAAATTAGAAATGTTGGAATGCAGGAACATAGGAATTGCTGTAGTGGATGCTATGCCAATCCAGGGGTCCATCTACTCCAGTAGCCTTTGGATGTCAATCTTTGAAGCTGCTGCTTCTCTTTTGTAGTCAGAGGGGAGTATAAAGGAGTGGAAACCTGAAGGAAGTGTCAAAGAAGGAAGCATCAGCATTTCCACTCCATGATTTCCCCTCCCTGGGAGCTGGCTGAAGTGCCTCCATAGAAGGCCCTTTGGTGTGGGGCATAAATCCATATGTTGCAGGTAACAAACAATTATTGCATAAATCACACTAACACCTAGAAACCTGATCCTTCAGCTTCAAAAACACAAGTCTTTGCAACTTGAGCTAAAAGAACTCTCTGTATCAAGCAGTAGTAGTAGGTCCTTTTTCTCTGGATCACACACTAGAGAACGGCACTATGCACCTGCAAAGCCAGTATATACCAAGTAGAAGAGAGCAGAGGAGCAGGTGTTCTGCATGGCACACTCTCTCAGGAAAACCATGGTATTTACTAGCGGAAATATACACAGGAGTTAACCATTCTCCAAGCAGTATAATCTCCTCTGTGCCTGTTTGATTCTTTGGCGGGAGAGGGATTGGGCGGTCAGTGGTGGCACAGCTCCATTGAAAGACATGCTGCTATTGGAGAGAGGAGGGAAAGAGAGCATTGTGGAGAGCCTGGTTTCCTATGCAGATGTCCCTGGATACGCAATGATGCAGCTAGGAAAACACGTTCTGACCACATCCTCTTCCCCATCATTGCTGGTTAAGTACCCTTGAGGAGCAGGTGCAGAGGAAACTACAATGAGAGAACCTCACAGAGTTTCCAATGGACATTTCCCCCGTCTATGGATACTCTGGACCATTATCTCTAGTGGCATTCAAAGGCTTTGAATGACACCTCTTCTCGACTACAGCCTGGCTTTGAACATTCCCATTAACACTTTGAGAAAGGGAGCTGGCTGCAACCACTGAACAGTCAGCTATGCAGGATGTAGTGCAAAAGAAAAACTAATCTATGCTGTTTGTGTGATATATACAGAGTAAGGAGATGACAATTTATGCTATTAATATGGAAAGCAACAGCAGAAAACCTAATCCCCTATGGAAATAAATGGGGAACTCTCCAAACATTTTAGCTGAAAACTCTCTTTACAATTTCAATAGCTTCCCTTATCTTCCTTTGTTCATAGTTGCTGACCGAAGCTAAACACTTGCATCCATCCCAGTCTATTACATGAATTTAATCAAGTGGCTATGTGATGACATGTTTGGCAACAGCAGATTTAGTTACCCTGCTGTGATAAAGAGTTGATCAATGTGCTATTATTCTTTCATTTATTGACTTTTCTTTCCTCCCAGTGCGAACCATATTACAGTATCACAGACTAAGTTTTCTACAATCTTGATTTCACTGTCCATTTTTAAATTGAGGTAAATCTGCATGTTTCGATGACAATGGGTATTTATTCCTTTCTAAAAGCCTGGATTTTCAAGCAATTCTTTCCTTGGCACAAAAAAAAATAATACTTGAATTTAACCACGGTTTTCTTATTGGCCTCCATTAATTAGAGAGGATTTTGTTCATTTCGAAAATAGCTTAGTGTAACTACCCTTTATGAAATATTTATAACAGTCCCTGTTACATGATCTTCTGGATTTTTGGTACTAGATACCAAACAGTTTTCTGTGAGTGCACCTAGATTTTTCAACTCTTGAGCACTGTGGCTTTGATGCTCAAGTCAGGCTGAGTTGCTCTCAGTGAATGTGGCTATAGAGCCACATTTGCATTCCTTGTGCAAGTTCTAATTTATGGCCACTATAGATGGGTCGGACTCACCCCTGCTGGTGACTCTGGGAATTAGCTCTTTCCAGTGGAGCGCCCCCTCTTGGTGGTGTCCCGTCCGTTGTTCTGTCCTCTGTCGTTGTCTCTGGACCCGCATTGCTGCATGCTCGGCAGCGTCCTCTTTGAGGCCACTGCCCTCCGGCAGTGCCCCTTAGTCCATCTGCACCCCCTTCCGGGGGTCGGTGATCAGCAGTCCCACACCCCAGTCACTATGTTCAACTGCCCTCTGAGTCCAATCCCTCCTGTCAGGGATCTGGCGTAGCAATATGGCTGCTCCCTACGGCCAATGGTTGGGTGCACTGCAAGGAGTGAAGGGAGGGACCCTGACCCGCCCTCTACTCTGGGTCCCAGCTCAGGGACCCTCTGGCGTCAGCCTTGCTGTCCTTCTCTCCCCTTCCGCTGTCTGTTTCCCTGTTTCCGCTTCCCTTACGGCCTCTTGCACCCGCTAGGCCCTTCCCTTCAGGGCCTGCAGCCTGGCAGGCTACAGGTTCAAGCTCCCTAGCCTCCCCGAGCCTGGCCAGCACTGCGCTGTCCGTGGTGCTAGTCTCCTCCCTTGGAGACTGACCTTCCCCTGTCGAAGGCCTGGGACAGACTGCCTGCTCCTGCTCTGGGCAGGCTTTATATATCTCTGAGCCTGGCCCTGATTGGCTGTCTCTAAACTGGGCCCTGATTGGTTCACAATAAGCCCCTCACTGATTGGCTCACAATAAACCCTGTCTGAGCAGGCACCCTGGCCTGCTGCAGCCATTCTCACAGGGAGTGGGGCAGGCCTCCCCACTACAGCCTCCTACAAAGCTGCCCATGCCAAATCAGGCCCTTACCGATATGCACTGCATAATGCTGTCTGGCTAGGGACTGGAGCTAGTGATTGTAATGGCAATTATTAATAATGATTCCTCCTATGTATCATTTGTATAGTGACCACAGGGTGAAAGGTGTTCTGCAGAGCAGTGTGAAGTCTTCCTTGAAAGAAGGAAAAACCATCACCACAAATGTACTCTGGAACTGGGTGCCAGGGTTTTCATTTCAGAATGGATTTGTTGTCAGCAGTAAGGAATATCCCCAAGAACTGGGCTATATGAGAAGCAAAGTAAGATTTGTTTCTGTACCACCACTGGGTAAGTGACAAATATTTCTGGTGCAAATACTCCTGTGTACAAATTTTAAATGTTTTCTGCATTGTTATACTTTCCACAAATATTCATGCCAGTAAAAGATGGTTCTTACACAATGTGCCACATGATCTTCAATGATGCTAGTGGCTAGCCCTTTGTAAGAGAACATCTCCAGCAGCAAAATGCTACTTTACACCATGCTGAGACACTGACATATTATTACTGAATAACTCTTATATAGCACCTTTCATCCATAGATCTCGTAACATTTCCCAAAGTAGCTCAATATCATTAGCCCCATTGTATGGATGGGAAAACTGAGCACAAAGAGGGGGACTGACCTCTCCAAGGTCACCCAAAAGGCCAACGGCAGAGCTAGAAAATAGAATGCAGGTCTCCTGAGTCCCAGTTCAGTGCTCTAGCTATTAGGCCACACTGTCTCCCTTGCACTGCGTCACCAGCACTGCGTCAAGTCAACAATCTGTTTTCTTTGGACACCTCCCATCCACATTCTGATCATGGCTCGACTTTGCTTAACTTGTGAGAAATTGCAAGAGCACCTGGTAGGATTCACATTGACAATGAACCTGCACTGTCTGTACAGCTTGCCCTGCTACTGAGAGTGCTGTTTTGTGTTCAAAACCGTGTATTAGAACTAACTTTAAATTAAAATAAATCAGTGAAGGTTCAGAAAAGCAAAACTCCCCTTCAGGCTTTTTGCTGTTACTGAGATTTCTAGTCTAAGTACTATTGCTATCATGATGTTATTGCTTCAATGACAGTAATTGTGAGAAGTACAGAAATCATTCAACTACAGTAGGTCTTTGAAAATGGGCACTTAACATTGGAACTTGTCTTTACATTTCAATTATACAGGAAAATGGCGCATGTGATGTAAAGATCTTTGTAAGTGAAACTGGAGTTCATGATTTTATAGCAAGTGCATAGGAGGGTAAAAAGATCTCAAGAGGAAATGCTGCTGTAATGATCTTTTAATAGAGCGGAGAGAGAAAATAACCAACTTGTACCACAATTGAACAAAGGCACAAATCAACAAGAAAACAAAATTAATTGTTAAACTACTAGCAAACCCAGACCAACGAATGTGCAATATCAGAATTGCAAAGCGACCTCTCCTCAAACAACTGGCCCAAACCTAGAAAGACAGTGATTTCTAATGTAAAGGAAACTATATAATTGCTTTTAACCTACTTAATGATTGAAATCACTATGTTCATTGGGGTATTACAATATCCATTACTTAAGGAGATCTCAATTGGTCATGAAAACCACAAGTTAACGATGGTGCAGGCACCTTTCATCTGTGTTATCCCTTTTGGAGACACATATTTACTATCTGGCACCATGCTTGTCCTCAGAACAACAGGCTTCTGACAGGACAACACCTAAAGAATTAAAAGCTCAGGTCAGTTTGGATCAGCTTTCAAAGCTATGAACACTTATTGTGAACTCTAAAGCTTTCACCTTCTCTATCCCAAAAGCCATTCTAGAGACCCTCAGGTTCTACAACAGCATTACCAGCCATTCGCAATGCTGCTTACTGAGCGATGGCATTTGCCTTGAGAAATTTCACAAGTGATGTTCTAGTAACAGACACGAGGTCTATTGGATGAGGTACAATATTCACGCTGTTAATTCTTTAAAAAAGAACCAAAACAATACTACTGAATAGACTTGCCAGGTATGAAAAACCAAGAGCCAGCCAATACAATTTTGATTATTTTTGGGTGCAGTTTCATAAAAACATGCAACATGTAAAGCCTGATGTCACATAAACAACAGAGTGAAAACAAGGCTTGGTGGGTCAATGGAAGAATTTGATAAGTGTCTCTGTAGTACAGCAGTGATAGCATGCATCTCACTTGATAGATCATAAGGACACACCATAGTCATCATAAAAGTCATCCAGAAATTGAGCTAACCACCACACAAAAAAATCCAAAAGAGTTTCAATGAGACTGAAGGAAATCAGAGACAAGGTGGGTGATCCGAGACAAGGTATTACCTCGCCCACCTGGTCTCTCTAATGTCCTGGGACCAACTCAGCTACAACTACACTGCATACAACCAAGGAAATCAGTCACTTAAAAAAAAACATTCAAAATAATTTGTTTCTTATTGCTTGGTATCTGCCCTTTCATCAGGGCCACTCTAGTGTCCCATTATTTGGGAGGGGGCAACTAGGTATTTTAGCCCCCCTTGATTTCACTATTTAAAAAAATAACCTTGCGGGATTCAAGAGACGAGTTACACCCCCACCAGCCTGGGTCTCCTGGAGCCCCTGCCTCTTCCCACCCTAGCCCAAACTCCCAGAGCTAGGCCTCTTCCCACTCCTTACCTTGCCCTCCCTGCTGGCGAGCACGAGGCCCTTGGCTGATAGATCCTGCCTCCTGGACCTGGCCAGTCCATAGTGCTGAGAGAAGCTGCCACCACAGTTTCAGCAGTTGATGGCAACATGCAGCACACAGAGTGGGACCTATGTGTTGGTCAAGCCCTGGCGCACTCCCTCCCAGTCATGTTCAGGAACCAGGACCGGAAGTTCAGGTTTTTTAAAGTGCGTATGGAGCGAGGGGTGCATGGCCCCTACTCTGCATTTTTAAAAACAGGGGGGCAAAGGCCCTTTGACTCACCCATTTCCAATGCCTACGAATTTGGCGCCTCTTGAAAATAGATTTTTTGGGGGGGGAGGAGGGGACAAATATCCCTTGTCCCCTCTCACAGGTAGTGCCACCCCTGCCTTTGATTACCTCCATTTAGAGATAAATGTGTTAAAATCCATTAACCTTCTCTAGTCGTAAGTATTAAACAGTGTCTTCAAAGCTAACATGGCCCCTATAAAACCACAAACAACTCTTTGAAATGAATGTCACAGTCAGTTCGTTTCTGTGGGAAGAGTGTGCACATGCCCACTGCACAAGCAAATCCCCACATTCACAGGCAGAGAAATGGATGCATGTGCCAATCAAGTAAGTGCACACCTAGCTACTTATCTACAAGGTCAACTGTGTCCCTACATTGTGCTCAGCTCACCTGTTGTGTGGGTTGTCTTAACATTTGGTCTGGGATGTTAAAATTGGCCAGTCTTTACTTGAGAGAGGCCTGGAATGGGATAGAACAGAAGTGCCCATCAGCATTTAAATGAATTAGATGACTTAAAGGACCTGATCCTTGGCCCTTCTTTAGGGAACTAAAAGCTTCTTTATGGCAGAGACTGAGGATTTCCCCAGCGTAGGCCAGCCTCCCCAGCAGGAAAAAGCAGTGTTCTTGGCTAGGTTGGGGATGTGTTAGAAATAAAGCCATATCACAAGGCTCCAAGAGGAGTGGCCCTTTGAAGGTTTTAATCCATGAGATCATGTTAGAACAACCCTGCAATTTCTCTAACTTTTGCCAGGCCCAGGTGTGGCATCCATGCATCCCTAGACCAGGAGTGTAAACAGGTGGCTCTGGCACAGCTGGGGATCGAGTCTAAAGGATGGAATCTCACAGGCTATCAGACCCTCTCTTTCCTAGGCATGAGGTTCCCCGTTCTTTGAAGAAGGGCAAGCAGACAGGATGACAGATCATCTCAGCAACTTTACTGGAATTCACTGCCCTCATAGCCACAGAATCCTGCCCTACTCTGCTCCTCTGTCTCTCTTCCAAAGTGCAACAGAAATAGGAAAAGAAGTGTGCAGGGGTGGGGGGATTCCCTATCCACAAAATTAGAAGTGGGACATAGTGATTTTCTTTTTGAAAATCCCATGAGAGACTAGTTTCCCTTTGTGAGTGAAATGTTTCTAATTACTTGATCCCTGCTCCAAGATACTGGGAATTCCTTATAAGCCTGTGATAACTGAATGATAACATAAACGTTAGATATATCTGATCAGATTTAAATCTAAGCAGCATAATACTCCACCCAAACAGATTTACAAAGGTAAATGCAAGAGTAAATATTTAAAACTACATTTAAAAGACAAATGATTAAATGAAAGATTGATCCTATTAAGAATAATAGTGAGGATAAGTAATTAGAGATAGAGGATAAGAAAATAGCAGGGGCATTAAACTTGACAAAATCAGAGATTAGATTTGAGAAGCTGCAGATAAGGAATTAATGAAAGTGTAGATAGCACTGAAAAGGAGTTGCCGAGAGGTTAGAAGCTTCTAAAACTGGCAGAGTACCAAGCCTCTGTATACACACTGGAGATGGAGATAGTAACAGAAAAAGGATGGAAATTAAATGGGATTTACTATTTAACCCCATTTGGGGTCGACCAAATTAATTAATTTTAGCCCCATTTTATGTGAACTGCACATAGCATGCACCACTGTTATAGGTCTACATTGTGTGGCCATCACTCATGTCAATGAGCACCCTCAAAAGCACTTGTGCCTCTGAAATCAGTGGAACTACTACAGGGGCCCACTGACATGAATCAGGGTTGACTCTTACAAGGCCTAGGACAAGATGACAAATTTCAGGCTATCCATGTCTGTTCTGGTTTTAGGAAAATTTGCAGTAACTCTACAGAGGATCAGGCACGGGCATTAATGTGTCAGGAAAAGTTTTTGTGACTCACATATATTGGATTTGTTTATGTGTAACATCAATAAGAATAGGCTTCATCACGATTATAGATAAGCTTCAATTGAAAGCCCAGGTCTGAGCTCTCCTAAGCACTCCTAGATGAGATGTTGAAAATCTGAACTGGGATCCAAAGTTTGAAAATGGCCAAGCCCAACACCTGTCCATGAATGTGCCTAAACTTTGGAGTGTTCACAGTCCTGAACTGGGTCTGAAGCTTGAAACCTTGCTAGCCGCTATTTCACTTTGCATATGAATAGATGCGGAGACTAAGGAAGAAAGACTGCCTGAACTGAGCTTGTTTGAGAAAGAAGGGGGTGGGGGGGGTCTCAACACTGATTGAAAAACAATTAAAAAAAGACAGGTCTTTGAACTGGACCAAGGGTTGCACCATAGATCTCCACATTTGAAACCAGAAACAAAAGTTAGAAAATTCCTTCTTAGATTTCAAGTTCTTCAGGGCAGGGACTGCCTCTTTGTTAGCAAACATCCCCCATCCTATCTGAGGCTTCTGGGTGCCCCTTTTGTATAAGCATTAAATAATTTGCTATAAATTGAACAGAAATGATTATGAATACATTGGGAAGGGTAGATCTGCTGATTGAATTTTCTACTTTCTCAGAGTCATTTCTTAGAGCCACCTGCCCAAGGTCATTCAGGAATTCTGTGGTGGACTAGGGAGTAGAATCCAGATCTCAGTTCTGCCCAACTTGCATTTTAACCACAAACCCTCCTTCCTCATATGGTAATATGTAAACATGTTTGTTAATTGCAGATTGTCAGAATGGAAATTAATTACCCCATCGTGCTTTTTTCTGTTGGTTTATAGACCATTTCAGACAAGCCAGTCTGCAGAAAATTCTCCCCTAAATGCACCAGGCAGTAATATCTATGCTTCATCTAGCTTTATGAGACATGGAAGCACCAATTTTTTTCCCTCGATCACAATCATGCCAGTGTCAGAACAAGGGGTCTCTTCGGACAGTAAAATAACAGCCATCCGAGAGAAAGCTAAAGGGAAGTGTCTTACAAGCCACCCACAGTATTTACACATCAGGTACTGCATGCTTGTGCCCTTTGTCTCTCTACTCCAGTATTTCTTTCTCCTTTTTTTAGGTTATAATGACATTTCTCTCTCCTTATCTGGGTAGAGGAGAAAACAGATGAGTCGCCATTAAAAGGAAGTTATGGACAGAAAGACATCGGACACTGGAAAAGAAAGGGAAAAGAAGACGAATCCTGTATAATGAAAAAGAAGAGAGACAGACCAGGCCCTGAAGAGTAAATCCCAACCAGCACTACGGTGCCTCGCCCCATCTGCTAAAGTAGCCTTGATATGTCAGAGCAAGGGGAAGGTGCATTGCACTGAACTAGTGGAATTGCTTCTCCAACTGTTCACCACTGAGAGCAAAAGGGGCCCAACTTCATCACAGGATTCTTCCATTATTCCCAGGGCTCTGCACGCTATGGCAATTACATGGCTGTAGGATTTGTTACAGAATTCACTCCTTATCTCAGCCTTGTGCTTCAGAATTCCAGACTTCAAGGTTCTTTCTAGACTTCCAGGTTGTGGAAATAGCTTGCATTTGCAAGGTTAAGAAGAGCTAATGCAGTGATGTCTACCTGGTTCTGCAAAAAGCCAAAACCCACAGCTTTGAGACTATATAAACAGCCCCATTCACCTCAGCATGCTGTTAATGCTGAAACCTACAGGTTTCAATCCCAACAGTTAGCTATTTCATTGCTGACTATTTAACCAGTAGAAACATCCAGCTGGTGGGCTTATCCGACAATCCCAAGCTGCTTTCTGTGCCGCCCCAAGTGTTGAAAAGCCCAGCTATAAAGACCTCCAGCATTCCCTTTATAACTTGGACAATGCAGTTAAGCACCATCACAGCAAAACTCTGCAGTATATTGAAAACTATAAATGGGGAGAAAGAGTAAAATAAATTATATTTAATTTCAAAATAAGCAACATAGGAGCCTCTGCACTGATTGCATTATTCATCATCCTATTTGAGATGATAAAAATAAGTCACAGGGAAAGCATCATAACTTAGGTCAACTTACAGCTTTAGTGTAGACCAGCTCACATTCAAGGCTAGATGTTTTATGGTTCTAATTACCTTCAGCTACATTCTAATGTCTGGAAGTCGAAGCTCGACAGTTTCAGGCTGGAAATAAGGTGTAAGACTAATTAACCATTGGAACAACACACCAAGCGTGATGGCGGATTCGCCATCACTGACCATTTTAAAATCAAGATTGGATGTTTTCCTAACAGATCTGCTTTAAGAATTGTTTTGGGGAAGTGCTATACAGGAGGTCAGACTAGATCAGGGGTCGGCAACCGGTGGCTTGCGGCTCGCCAGGGTAAGCACCCTGGTGGGCCGGCCCAGTTTGTTTATCTGCTGCGTCGGCAAGTTCGGCCGATCGCGGTTCCCACTGGCCGCGGTTCGCGGTCCCAGGCCAATGCGGGAGGCAGGAAGCGGCGCGAGCCGAGGTATGTTCTGGCCGCGGCTTCCTGCCTCCCGCATTGGCCTGGGACCGCGAACCGCGGCCAGTGGGAGCCGCGATCGGCCGAACTTGCCGACGCGGCAGATAAACAAACCGGGCCGGCCTGCCAGGGTGCTTACCCTGGCGAGCCGCGAGCCACCGGTTGCCGACCCCTGGACTAGATAATCACAGTGATCCCTTCTGGCCTTGGAATCCATGAATGCTGCACTGGACTGATGGACTGCCCCCATCCCCACCACCTCAGCAGAGCCAGAGCTGCTGGACCAGAAGGGAAGGGCATGTACTCTCTGTCATCAAGGGGCATATTCTGATACCTTTATTCACAGTCCTGGATTCTTACTCCATGAGTAGTCTCAGTGGGTGAAATCCTGGTCACAGTGAAGTCAGTGGCAAAATTTCCACTGATCTCAGTAGGGTCACCCCAAAACTTTAACAGTGGGATTTTTCAAAGGTAGCAGTGTTTTCCAATACAAATTAAAATAACTAATTAAGGCTGTCGACTGATTTAAAAGATTAATTGTGATTAATTGCGCGAGTAAAAAAATTAATCTCGTGATTAATCACGATGTTCAACAATAACAGAATTCCGTTTATTTAAATATTTTTGGATATTTTCTACATTGTTAAAGATATTGATTTCTTGAAACACAGAATACACCACAGAATACAAAGTGTACAGTGCTCACTTTGTATTTATTTTTTATTACAAATATTTGCACTGTAAAAATGAAACGAAAGAAATAATATTTTTCAAATCACTTGAATTTCAATTCACTTTTTAATCTCTTTATCATGAAAGTTGAACTTACAAATGTAGAATTATGTACAAAAAATCTGCATTCAAAAATAAAACAATGTAAAACATAGAGCAGTGATGGGCAACCTGCGGCCACAGTCCACCGGGGTAATCCGTTGGCGGGCCGCCAGACAGTTTGTTTACATTTGCACGGCTGCCCGCAGCTCCCAGTGGCCACCGTTTGCCATTTCCGGATCAGAGTGTTGCTCTTTTAAGACTTCTGAAAGCATGCTCCACACCTCATCCCTCTCAGATTTTGGAAGGCACTTCAGATTCTTAAATCTTGGGTCAAGTGCTGTAGCTATATTTAGAAATTTCACGTTGGTATTTTCTTTGCATTTTGTCAAATTTGCAGTGAAAGTGTTCTTAAAACAAACAACGTGCTGGGTCATCATCTGAGACTGCTATAATATTAAATACATGGCAGAACGCAGGTCAAACAGAGCAAGAGACATATACAATTCTTCCCCAAGAAGTTCAGTCACAAATTTAATTAATGCATTATTTTTTTAATGAGCGTCATCAGCATGCAAGCATGGTCTCTGGAATGATGGCCGAAGCATGAAGAGGCATATGAATCATAAATATCTTGCAATGCCAGCTACACCAGTGCCATTCAAACACCTGTTCTCACTTTCAGGTGACATTGTAATTAAGAAGCAGTAAATCCTGTAAATGTAAACAAACTTGTTTCTCTTAGCAATTGGCTGAACAAGAAGTAAGACTGAGTGGACTTGTAGGCTCTAAAGTTTTACATTGTTTTGTTTTTGAGTGCAGTTATAGAACAAAAAAACCTACATTTGTAAGTTGCACTTTCATGATAAAGAGACTGCCCTATAGTACTTGTATGAGATGAACTGAAAAAATACTATTTCTTTTATCATTTTTACAATGCAAATATTTGTAATAAAAATAATATAAAGTGAGCACTGTATACTTTGCATTCTGGGTTGCAACTGAAATCAATATATTTGAAAATGTAGAAAAACATCCAAAAATATTTAATACATTTCAATTGGTATTCTAATGTTTAACAGTGAGATTAAAAGTGTGATTAATCACGATTATTATTTTTTAGTTAATCGTGTGAGTTAACTGCTATTAATCGACAGCTCTATAATTAATATATTTGAGGGAAATATGAACTGCTCTCTCAGACACTCACATCCCTCCATGTACAAAAGGGGGTTAACTTTGTTGAGTAAATTATTCATTGTGAATCATTCTCCCAGAACTCTGTTATGAAGCACAATCATGTCTATATTTTTGTCTTGTTCTGTCTGTGCCATTTTCTCTCTCTTTGCCCCTTCTCTTCTTTGTTGTCCCAACTCTGTAAAGAGCCAGTGTAGATTTTTAAACTTTCAGATTAGGCAGGACAAGGAAAAGAGTGAAATGTTCTGCTATGCTGATCAGCATGGGATCACAAGTATTGGAGCAAAAAGCCCAGTGAGGGAAACTGTGTGAAATGGAATGCAGCTTCAATATAATGACCAAGAAAAGGATTCAGGAGTTATTACAGAAAAATCCCTAAAGCCCTTAGCAGCAACGGTGAAGGAGATATCAAAAGTGTTGGGTTATATCAAACAAGGAAAAGAACTGCCAGCTAAAGCAGGTGAAAATATATGCAACTCCAGTTAGACTATTTTTTTTAAACTAGGCTTTCTCCAAAATATTGTATAGTAAATCATTTAGAAGAGATTGTTATCCTCTGAATTAATCAATGAAACTAGTGTAATAAGAAGTGTAGGGGCAAAACTCACCACAGGGTCTATAAAACACCTCCATCAGCACAGATCCTGGAGGCTTGCAGCAGCGGAAAGTCTGCCAGGAACAGAGACTGTGGTGGAAGAAGTAGCCAAAATTTGCCCTTTGCGAGATTTTCAGAAATGGATAGTGCTAGCTGGGGGAGGGGTATTGCTTTAGCAGCATGTCCTGGTGGGGCTCCTACAGACCCCCACCATGATTTAAAGCTACCTTCCCCAAATGGAAATCAGGGGGAGGACGGGAAGTCACAATGACCAAGGACAAGGTTATATTCTAAATCACCCCCACCAAACTCATTGATTTGAGCCCTGACCACTTTAAGAAAACATAGTTTTTAAGGTAGAAGGAAATAGTGATAACATCAATCCACACTAATTCTGGGTGATAAAGTTGTACATCAGCTATAAGGGTAGTAAATTCCTTTTGTATTGAATGTATTCAATACATACACCACTCGCATCATAGAATAGTGGAGTCATCTGGATTTACACCAAAGGCTCAGAGATCACAAGGGGTGCACAGAGATGCACTTCCCTGATCCTGCTCTGTGCATGTTTGTCCCCCTCACTGTGCTACAGCAGCACTGGTTGGAGACTAGATTACTTCTACACTACACCAATCACAGATGGGTGTTTTCTGCACTCTGCTGATAGCAAGGAGGGGTAACAAACTTGTACATCAGCTCTGTGCCTCTGCAGGGTCAAGTCTTGCACTGGGCTCATTAGGCAGAGTTTTCAGCCAAATTACACCAGCACTGCTGCAAAGTGGCCACCTGCACACCAGGATCTGGCTCTGTATTTTGGGAAGGTCGAAAACTGTGATGTGCGAAACTGCAAAGATTGGTACGAACATTATCCAAACCATTCAAACCTCTTTGTTTTGCAAAATCAAGTTGGAAATCATAGGACGGTGACCTTTTTCATAGCATCTTTGAAACCTCTTTGGCTGGTACCAAGACACAAAGAAATACAGAGATGTAAAAAAAAAGACACAATATTTTAAAATATTAACCAAACTTTCTGAAAACTGAAAAAAAACCCTTATCTGTGGGATTGTGTCAGGGCTTCTCCCCGCACTCTTTACTCTGGCAATATTCCCACTAAAGCCATTTCCCTGCTCTGCAGCACCATCTAGTGATATTGAAATGAACGGGAATTTATCTTCTCTGCAGCATTCTCTAGTAAACACTGCAGTCAATGTGAATTTTGCCTGAGTAAGGACTGCAGGACTTGACTGCTGTCATGATCCTTCCACCTAGCTAGTTAAGAAATGTGGACTGCTTATAAAGGAAATGTATGTGCTCAGAAGGAGACAAGACAGAACCTAGAAGAAATCACTGGCGTGTTACATAAACTAAGGACTTTCCCTCCAGTTCTTGGGGCAGGGGGGAGGATGGGGAAAGAAGAGGAAGAGATTATTTCGATGAGATTGGGGTGGAGGGAAGAGATTGTTTTAACAAGCTCTTTTGTATAGCTGGGTTTAAAATCACAAGCAGTGATTAGTAAGGTTTTCCTTGTATTAACCTGCTGTCACTACGTACCATAACAATACCTGAACTCTAAACAAATTAAATGAAATATGAGTTATCCCACTGATGCAATAGCTGGCCCAACCATTCTAATAAAAATCCACTTGAACATGCCACTCAGTGGAATTCCAGACAAGGAAAATGATTTCAAAATATGGTTTAGTATTCTACAGTGTAATGAATACAATTATTCTTATCACATAGCAGTAAAATAGTGACTATTACTGGTTGTTAAAGACTGCATTTGTGAAGAAATGCTTTAGATATTGTTCCTGCATACCAAGAGAAATACCTCATTTGTAGACTACCTTATCTCTGCTTTACCGAGGAGATTGTGAGAGACAAAGATAATGAGTTTTCGTGATGTCACAAAAGGTAAATACAACCTTAAACCAAAAAAGAAATTTCTTTGTACCAGAAAGTTTTAACAACATTTTACACAAAGAAAAACCATCAATCCTTGTTTTTTTCTTATTTATTTTTTAAATACATTCTAAGGCTGTTGTTCCATGCTCAGCTCACAAATAAAATACAAAAGATCAGCTCCTTTATACTCTAAACTGAAATTTCCAATACCTACTCCTCATTATATTAGTAAGTACCTTTTTAAAAATGAATGGGGTCATTTTAGACACAGATTTTGTATCAGCTCTACAGTTCAGGAGAGATTGCAGGGCTTATTTTAAGCGAAAATGGTTCAGCTTTAGCGCTCTTTCCTTTAAAACTTTTAAATAACTTATGCATAAAACCGAACTAGAAGACATTTTCTATGCCATTTCGAGATGAAAGAAACACAATATGAACTGAAAAAGAGTACCTGAAAGAAGATTGATCAGCAGTAAGTCAGAATCACCCATTTATATACATACAACAAGTACGGGGTCTGGGCGAGTGAGAAGACAGACAAGATCCAGGAACTGGAAAATTTTACACATCGACTGAGACATTGCCTCAGTTACAGCCATCGACATAGCTGCACCTTCACCAGAGCACATAGGCAAAGCCACTATGTACACTCATGCTTGAGAGCAGAGTAAGCTAAATTAGTGCCAACAGTGGCTTTGCCTGTCTATTCCAGGAGTTTGTATCAGCCCATCTACACCAATGGCTGGCCACAAAGAGCTGTAATCAAAACTAGCGCCTAGCACAGACAAGGCTTGACACTCTAAAGGGAACAAATTTCTTGCCACATATGACTACTATACCAGTGTCAAACCCAGATTCGATCTCAGGAGTGTCAGGCTTCCATTCCCAAACTTTGTCAGCCACGTCATGTTTCCTATAGGCAGGCACCATACAGCATGTCAGTGGCAAGCAAAGAATCGGACCACAAATTAGGAGTTTCATAAACATAAGTCCAAAATTGGACTGAGTTCTATGCAGACACACAGTACGGATAGGATTTTCAAAAGTGCTGGCCGCTAGCCTATTTTGCTCCTATTGAAATTACACCCTATATGTACATCGATTTACCGGTATATGAGAAGAAGCATTGTCTAGTTGACTGAGCTTGAGAATGGCCACCAGGAATTCCTGAGTTCAGTTTCAATAACCCAAAACAAAACTACTTTGCAGAATCATCTAGTGACACTGAACTTTCACAGTACAACCAAGCTTCCACAGAGAAGCTTTCACAGTAACTTTGCAACATATCCATATAAATGTCTTTAGCTATATGCTATTCACACTGATCAGCTGAGATGCGTTTTAATGAACATTGTTAGTTAAATGTAAAAACAGGATTTTATATGTTGAATCAATGGAGAAAGAAATTACTTTCTCTATAATCTGCCCATGGTTCTTAATGCAAAAAAAAAAATAGGCAGTGTTAATTAAAATGAGTAGTTCAGGTAAGATGTGGATTGGCTGAAGTAATGGAAAATAGTTCAACAACAAGATAACATTTTTCTCAAAGTTTCAGTGAAATACTTGTGAGAACAAACCAAAATCTAGAACAGACGTGGGCAAACCAGAGCCCGTGGGCCACATCCAGCCCGCAGGATCGTCCTGCCCGGCAACTGAGCTCCGGGCCGAGGAGCCTAGTCCCTGGCCCCTCCCCCGCTGTCTCCCCTCCCCCGCAGCCATGCCACCACGCGGGCCACACTCTGGCCCGCTGCTCCCGCTGGACAGCGTGGGGAGCACAGCTGGCTCTGGCTGTGGGTCGCAGCTGCGAGCTCCTGCTGCTGGTAAGGGGGCGGGGAGCGGGGGGGTTGGGTAAGGAAGCGGGGAGTCCTGGGGGACACTCAGGGGATGGGGAACAGGGAGAGTTGGGAGTGGGAGTCCCGGGGAGCCTGTCAGGGGGCGGGGATGTGGATGGGATCGGGAGGGCAGTCAGGGGACAGGGAACAGGGGGGTTGGATAAGGGGGTGGGATCCTGGGGGGCAGTTAGGGGTGGGGGGTCCTGGGAGGGGGTGGTCAGGGAATGAGGAGCAGCGGGCAGTTGGATGGGGGGTGGGAATCCCAGGGGGGCTGTCAGAGGGCGGAGGTGTGGATAGGGGTCGGGGCAGTCAGGGGACAGGGAGCAGGGGGGTTGGATAAGGGGTGGGAGTCCTGAGGGAGGCAGTCAGGGGGCAGATAGTGGGCGGGAGCCAGGCAGTTTGGGGAGGCACAGCCTTCCCTACCCAGCCCTCCGTACAGTTGTGCAACCCCAGTGTGGCCCTCGGGCCAAAAAGTTTGTCCACCCCAATCTAGAACATTCTTTGTAACAAAAAGTTAATGTTTTTTCACAAAATTGTACTTTTCTAGAAAATGTTAGATTCTGTGTATAAATCCACAGTAACCCACTAACTTCCTTTAATCCATGACCTCTGTGTAATGATGTGTGGGAGAGAATAGAAGTGCAGGGGAAGGAACAGAAAAAGAAAAAACTCATTAGAAAGGGAGTGTTGCTGGGCTAGGAAAAAATAAAGAAGCTGTATGAACATTATAGGAAGCAGTGTTGCAAGAAGGTAAGTATAAGTAAAAAGGTATCAACATTCCATGTGGAAAATATACCGAGAAGGCCAAATTCTGCACTCAGATACATAGGCGCAATTCCCACTGAAGCTAAGGGGAGTTGTGCTCATGTATTGGATGGTAGAATTAAGTCTACGATGTAGCATGTGAGAAACGTAGTGTAAGTGCATGCCAGCCCTGTGAAATAGAACATCTTCATTTTTCACCGTTCTTCAGTTTGATACTAGTTTGTTCCAAGGAATACTTACGATAGGGATGATAGATGGCCAGATCCCAAGTCCACTGAAGGACTCCTCCTGATTTCAATTATTTTTTCATCAGGCACTAGCTATTTTTTAAATTCATTTCTTTTAGTAGTATTTGAAGTTAAGGTAACACACAATCTCTTTAGGGCAGAGGACACAGATTGTAAACTCTTTGGGTCAGGGCCCATCTTTTTGTTCTGTTTGCACAGCATCTAGCACAGTGGGATTCTGGTCCATAACTGAGGCTCCTAGATACTCCTACAATACAAGTAAAACAAACAAATAAATATCTTATTGACAGGTTTAATCCTGAGAGGTGCTGAGCACTTGCAGTTTCCAATGAAATCAATGGGAATTACAGATGCTCACCACCTTGCAGGGAGTGCCCCGTAAAATACTTTGCCTATCTGGTGATATAAAGCATTATGAGTATATAATAATTATGTCAAATCCTAAGAGGTGCTGAGCATCTACAACTCCCATTTACTTCTTTGGGCCAGTGTTGTTATCCATCTTATAATTTATGATGGAATAAAACTAACTGTATTTAAGTATGCTTAACTCCATATAATATTTATCACCTTCATTTAAATGTATTACCAAACTTTTTCTTATACAACTTGATGCTTTGTATAGTGTCCTACAGCCATTTCTTTTTCACAGACTCATTTGTTTTCCTGGAAGCTTACATGTTAATTTACCCTGGGGTAAGAACAGTCTCCTGACATTGGTATGTAAAGAAACTAATTCCAGAGTAAGTTTTTCTGTTGTATCAGCAATTCTTAATACAGAAAAAAAATCTTAGTGTTAAGACTTCAGCAGGTTTAACTCAGAGGGTGGGCTCAAATATGAATCCATTAACAGGAGACAGGAAAACACCTCATTCTCCTCTCATAACACATACCATGGTTTCAGTTAATTTTGATTGAAATTATCACTTTTATACATATCATAGGGGAGTCTTATATTGAGACTGCTTAGCTACAGATGTCTAATGAATATAAAATAAATGCAATGAAGAAATATATGTTTCAGAAATTACTGCACAGAATATTGAAATACTAATTTTTCCACTTTTCCCAGTGGCTACAACTGTTTAAGAAGGCTTATCTTACACTTCCAGAAATACTGCGGTAGGAAAGAAAATAACCCATGATAAGCCAATTGGGCTTACCTCCAAGGTGAAAATGAAAAACGTATCAACAGAGCAGGTGTTTTTATACCACAGTGTGACCCATAGATTAACCATTGACCAAGATTACAATTGCATTTCACCATCACAGGGTAATGTTTTTGGTGGTCACAGACCACAGCTGGATTTTAACGTGTGATCTGTGAGAGGTTCCTTATCCCATTGTTAAATCTCCTACCATCTTTTCATTTAGTGTTTTTTAATTGTTTGCCTTCCTATTCCCACTTCATCCATCATTCTCTCTGTTTTCTCCTTTTGAAATTGCTGAGTGCATTTACTGATTTAGGGCCTACACAAAGGTATAAAAGTGCTCCTTAATTTCCAGGCTGCAGGGGACTCCAAGCGGAGCCCAGGTTCCCTGACTATTACATGAGTCATCTGCAAATGGCTATAAAAGGAAAAGGTAAACAGCTGCAAAGGACTCTAAGGGAAGTGTGCATCCAGGTTGGCCAGTGCTTGGGCCTGGTGTTTGAATCTTCCTTAGATTAAACAAAGCTTGCCCTGAAGCAAGGGACAAGAACTTCTCTAGAATTTTGACTTGATATGAACTCGTCATCTGGTGTTTCTGGGCATCAATTTTACAGAGCTCAATCCCAAATTCTGTTTGATTTACATATGTGTAAACGCATTGCATTCAGCACCCTTCTTGCATTATGCACCCTTGTGTAGACAAATCTTACAAATCTATACAATTGTAACATTTGTATACTGATATCTTCAAATTTTGTCAGCCTACATTAGCATTTTTAGCTCCAATCCTAGCTTTTACGGACATTTACATTAAGCTCAAGAGAATGAAGTATTTGATTGCCCCAATAAACAATATCTGTGCCCTCCTCTTACAGAATGATCTCAGAACAGAAGTATATCCAGTTGTGAGTGCTACTAACAGTAACTCCAAAGAAACGTTTTTAGAACTGAATTCCCAGAGTAATAGATCATAGAGGAAGGAACTGACAATACTGTGGGGTGAAATGAACAGCAACATTACCAAGGATGTCTTTAGAAATAAAGCACTACATAAGTGACTCATAAATGTTATTACTAAGAGAACTCTAACACACATTGCCTGGCATTGGCTTTTTAGCCACCATCCTCAGTCATTTCAGAAATAGTGAGGCAGATATTAAATACGACAGACTCACAATCAGTGTCCAGGACCCCATGGGACTTATCCCAGAATACTGAAGTACAGAAATGCGTAGGCAGCATGAAGAAATTACTAAAGTCAAGCAAAACCTCAGAACTCCATAGCAGTGAACATAATACTGATTTTTCTAACAAGGGACATAGAACTGCACTAGAAAAGTAAAACTAGCATAACACTTTGTGCACTGTATTGACATAAATATATAAAAAATACCCTTTTTTAAGCAATGCCATTTGTTCTGATAATGCTGTGAAGGTCTTGCACCAAGATTCTAAGCTTTTTGGGTCAGGAGTGTCCCTTTCAGTGCATTCCACAATAGGACCTTGTCCTACGTGAGGCCTCTGGGAACTACTAGAATACTGAGTAATACATAATAATATATGGGGTCATAGTTCCCAGGACAGCATCCAGAAGCAGTGGATTCTAGGAGATTTCAGAAGGTTACCATATGCACTATTGTCCCACAAAAAGAACAGGAGTATTTGTGTTAGAGACTAACAAATTTATTTGAGCATAAGCTTTCGTGGGCTACAGCCCACTTCATAGATACTTAGAATGGAACATATAGTAAGGAATATTTATACATACAGAGAACATAAAAAGGTGGAAGTTGCCATACCAACTGTAAGAGGCTAATTAATTAAGATGAGGTATTATCAGCAGGAGAAAAAAAAACTTTTGTAGAGATAATCAAGATGGCCCATTTTAGACAGTTGACAAGAAGGTGTGAGGATACTTAACATGGGGAAATAGATTCAATATGTGTAATGACCCAGCCACTCCCAGTCTCTATTCAAACCCAAGTTAATGGTATCTAGTTTGCATATTAATTCAAGCTCAGCAGTTTCTTGTTGGAGTCAGTTTTTGAAGTTTTTCTGTTGCAAAATTGAGGACTAGCTGAATCTTTCAGCTCATCTGTACCCACACTGACACTAAAATAGTTTAAGCTGAAATGGTTCAAATTCAGTTGGTATTTATCCCCAGTGAAGCACAGTCTACTCCAAAGGATATTTAACATCGTTGTAAACCACTCCGAGCCCTTGTGCATATGGGCACAAGGTGTGTTACAATCTTTTGAGGAGGTATAAACAGTTGTTAGCAAGGTAAATATCTCTATGGTAGAAAAGACTCCAGATGTAACCAAAAAATGGGGAAACAATGCCACATACTGTGAACCTGACAAGCTAGTGAATACTCTATTATAGGTCTGATGATTGGAGTGTACAGTGTGTGACACACTGTAGTTTATTAAGATTTTCCACAAAGATCAGTGTGACAGATGTCTTTTTAAATCACAAGATGTAATGTTGGGGATTCACAGAAGGTTATCTGAGTGCACAGAAGGAATTTAGAATGAAGTGAGCTGTAACAGCCTTGCTCTTCTGCCTTTCTCCTCACACTGAAATTATTTAAACTCAGATATTCATATATGCATACACCTGTTTGCAAGGTATTGTAAGTTATTCACATCCATGTTTCCTAAAGAATCTTATTTTTGATAGTAGGAAAAAATATTAAACACTAATCCATTTAACTGATTTATCCAAATAAACCTTTATTAAAAGGAAGAGCTGGAATTATCATTATTTTAACTTTTAGGCACTTACCTTTGCAAACTGAAGCATCAAACATCCCTCCTGTCCCACCCCTCTTTCAAAGTACCTTACACTTTCAAACATGTGTTGATTTGCTTTATTGCTATCATATCAAGGGATTATAACTTTCTTCATTCTGTTCCCTTCCGCATGTGAATGAAGGAGTGACACAAAGAAGAGGTGGGGGGTGGGCACTGTATTGAGCCCAATCTCTGGGATGAAGTTGTTTGAATGGTTAGTTGGTTTGCTCTATTGAAAGAGTCAGTGGGACAGCACTCCATAGGGTCACATTCAGATGTCTGCCTTTTAACCACAAAGCTAGACATTCAATTTTAAAAAGGCTTAAATTGTGCAGAAATTGATGGGGGAGGCCAGTGACTGCGGGTGTGGTGCAAAAATGAGTATTGGCTCTATCACACGCAGCACTTAGATGTACAAGGATTCTAGGAGTAGAAAGAGGTGGGGCATTCCATTCACTTACCACTAACAATGGAATGCCTGAAGATGAACATAAGGTGATCAGATGCCCTTTTTTATTCCCCATAATGAAAACTTTTATGGAACTCAGCATTTCTTATTTCCAAGGGGTTTAAATGAAGTAAGCAATGAAATTAAAAAACACAAAAACAAAACTTTTGGACAAATGTAAATATATTACAGCCCTTGTAGATTCACTCCCACCCCTACAAAAATTGCCAGCCATAATCTACTCAAATACAGAATTTTTTTATTATTAAAAAACAGATAAGCTAGTTCACAAATGGACGCATATCAGTAAATTTTCCATTCAAACAGAAAAACATTAATCTTAGTCTCTTACGAAGTCTTCTCATGATTTCTCATGCACAAAAACACTCACTTTTTTCCTCCTCCCTAACTGACCTGACAAAGTGGATTCCCTCTCCCACAGACTTACATTTAAAAAAAACAACCCAAAAAACCCACAACAGCATTACATTGTTGACTCACCAGAGAGACTGATCTCCTTCTCTGCTCTGATTAGGAGATGTTGCAATAGCAGGACAACAATAAAAAGTGACAACCTTTAGAGCTTTACATTCTACACCTCTCTGGAATTTCTTTTTAATTTAACTCCTCCCTTAGGTCAGATGGTGAACCCCTTACTCATAGTGGTGAGCAGTTGCTCAGAAGAGTAGTTAATTGTCTCCAATGCAACTACTCCTGTGAAAAAGGGGCTCACAATTTGGCCCTTAGTTATGGCCTATGTAAAGTCTTACACCTTTAGACACACAATGTAGTCAATATAGGGACCTAACAAGAGATCTTTAGGTGGAAAAAAACAAAACTGTCCAAACCCTACTATCCTAGGGTTTTAAAGAAAGACCAAAAACTACTATTAAAAAAGAAAGTTTAAAGTCTATCCAGATTCTCATTCTCCATTGTGGCAGCATTTGTTCACCCTAAGAATTTGTATACCTTGAATGGCTGAAAATGTGACATTTCACAAGTAATTCAAATCCAAAGTGAAATGAGATTTTTGACTTCAGCACAAAGAGAGCAGAGTCATAACAAACTATATTACATAGAATCATAGAACTTAAGATCAGAAGGGACCATTATGATCATCTAGTCTCATAGGCGGCAGGTTTGTATAATTTTTGGTGGGGCCCAGAATGGGTGTAATCTCCCTCTTCCCCCCGCCCCGCCCTGTAAGATGATATATATATTTTATTAAATAGTGTAAAAATGGATTGGAATCCATAAGCGTTTAAGTTTCTTTTTATTGCATAATATCACTATAATAAAAAATTATTTAACTAAGAATATCAGTTATTAATACTCTTTTGAATATGGAAATGACCATACACTGTTTATTCAATAATCCTCAAAACAAATACTTTCTAAAATTGAAACAAATATAGCCCCTTCTTTTGTTATGTGCTTTAGGAGGCAGCAAACACTTTTTGTCGTTGTTTGGTTCTTGAAATGAAGTCATCCAGGAGACTTGCAATGTCCAATTCAGAGGTAAAGTTTTTATGAACGTGCAGAAATGTCAAGTGATTTAGACGTTCTTGGCTCATTGTTGTTCGCAAATAATTTTTCAGTCGGCGCAAGCAACTGAATGATCGCTCAGCGGTGCAGGTTGTAGTCGGAATTGTGTAGAATAATTTCAGGAGAATTGTAACTTCTGACAACATGTCACATAAGACTTCATTTTGTTTTAGAAATTGCTTCACTTCACTCACTGAAGTGAGCTGGCAATTTCTCGATCTGCAAATATCACTCAACATTTCTAAATGAAGAAATAGTTTCTCCATGTTGATGTCACCATGGAATGCTTCACTTATTTGGACAATGTCCTGTTTTGAGCCATTTGCTGCCTCAGTTATAAGCTTCTCCAATTTTACTGCGAATGTAAAGCTTTCTGTTGAAAACCTCTGTTCAATTGCAACTTTGCAAGCATCAATGATCTCAACATATATTTGATGAAAATACTCTTTAGGGTCACTGAAGGTGTGAGGAAGGCTTCCATGGTCGAGCCATCTTGGAGGTTTGCGTTTTCTTGGGAGTGTAGGCTCATCTAAATAAAGATTTCTTGCCTTCTCTACCGTTGTTTCCCAAAAGCGATTGTATGATGAGTCAGTACGCATCCCACTCAACACCTCTTGCAATAGGCCAACTTTCTTCATAACGCTTGTCAATGACACATTTGGGCTTTGAATTTTTGCATTAGCTTCTTCTACCGGACCCATGGCTTTCACAAGAACTGTTAGTGTAAAGTATGTTGAAAAAGATTGAAGTTGCTTTGAGAATCCACTACATTTTAAGCCAAATTCATCAGAAGAGTAACTAAGTTCATCTAGGCAGTTCATCATGGCCTTGTAGTTGTGGAGCAGTGATTTAATGCTACTAATCCTTAGTGTCCATCTTGTTGGGCACAATGGTCGTAAAGAAGGTTCTCCTTCACTCTGAAACTCTCTGAATGCTGCCATACATTTTGGTGACTCCCTGAAGGCATTGATGAGATCTTTCACCATAAAAAAAATATAACGACACTCTTGAATATTATGCAGGGCATCCTGCGTGGCAAGGTTAAGAGAATGTGCAGCACAATGCACAAATTCTGCTCTCGGCTCTCGTTCCTTCACTCTGGCTTGGACCCCAGTAAATTTGCCAGACACATTACTGGCTCCGTCGTAACACTGCCCCCGGCAATCAGAAAAGGGCAAATCACACCTGAGAAGTGTATCTTCCACAATTTTGAAAAGAGAAGCAGCATCCATTGTGTCAGTTTGGTAAAACCCAATAAACTCCTCATAAATCTCCCAGTCTTCACTAGAAAAGAACCTTAAAGAAAAACTTACTTGTTCTTTTCTTGACAAATCGGTAGTCTCATCCATTACAATGGCATAAAACTTAGAAGCCTTTATCTTTTGCACAATTTTTCTTAGCGCCATCATTGCCATCATTTCGATTATTTCATTAATAACCTCATGTGATATCCACTTGTATTTTGTGCGATTGAGCCACTGTCTCAGTTCCTCAGAATCTGTACTGCGTAGCAACAAGAGCTGCATCAAATTTGAATCACTGTCATTATGTCCCACACAATGCATGTTTCCAATCTTGAAATCAGCCTTCGTAGAAAATATTAAGATCTTCTTTTCAGAACAGTTTTTGCAGACTGAGCAAAAAGCTCTGTTTAATTTGCTATTGTACTCCAACCACTTAAATCTTGGGAGCCAAGATTGCTGAAAACTCCTTTTCTTATCTTGTGGATTTGCCGCTTCTTTCTTTTGTATAACTTCAGTTTCAAAGCTGGGTGTTAAACTCAGGCCATCACTTGATGAATTACCCTTTTCTTCTTTTTCTCTGGGTAACTTTATTAAGAATTTATCCATTGTCGATCATTAGTGGTCCTACAAATCAAGAATTTGTTGTTGGGATAAAATGAAGCTACAACATGTCAGTGCCACAAGATTACAAGGGTCAATTAAAAGTGGAAAGTCAGAAGCAGCACTTGCCTGCTTCAATATATTATACTTTGTTGTACCTGTTGTGATGAAGTGGGAATGTTCTTAATGTTTTCTCTGAATACTGTGTGAGTGCCTCAGTTTCCCCCGCAAGGTGCCAACTGAAGGTGTTGGGATAAAGAAATCAGGTGGCCTCCTGGTCTGGAAGAGACACAAAGGCCAGAGGAGGGGCTAGAGGGACTGTCAGTTTGGAGCTCGCTGGGGAAATAGAGAGGCACCCAGAACTTAGGGCTGGGGAACCCAGCCCCAGAAGTGGACCTGACTGAGGGGTCCTGTTTTCTGTACCTACAAGCTCTGTTTTAGACTGTGTTCCTGTCATCTAATAAGCCTCCTGTATTACCAACTGACTGAGAGTCACGTCTGACTGTGGAGTTGGGGTGCAGGACCCTCTAGCTTACCTAGGAGCCCCACCTGTGCGGACAGCGCATGCTGAATGCTCCGAGGTCAGACCCAGGAAGGTGTAAGCTTCTTGCCCTGGAGACAGTATGCTCCAAGAGAGGAGGCTCCCCAGAGTCCTGACTGTCTTTGTATGGAGTAGTTCTAGAGCAGGGGTGTCATGGAGTGTGGGGGAGTCTGGCTCTGCACCCCTCTTCCTGGAACCCACAGTGACTCTCAGCCAGCCAGTAAATCAGAAGGTTTATTGGACAACAGGAACACAGGATACAGCCCAGCTCGTGTCCAGAGCCAGGATCCCTCAATCTGGCCCTTCTGGGGATTCAGGGTGTCTGGATTCCAGCCTAGGTTCCCCTGCAAACCCACCACCCAGGTCCCAAACCAAAGACTGACCCCACCCCCTCCACTCAGCTCCTTTCCTTTGTCTAGCTCCTGGGCAGAGGTGTCCATCTCCCCTCCCCCAGGCCTAGCTCATGTTACAGCTGAATACCTGCCTCTCACCTATCTCTGACTGCCCCTGCTCCACCACAAGGGGTCACCAACCTTTCAGCAGTGGTGTGCTGAGTTTTCATGTATACACTTTAATTTAAGGCTTCATGTGCCAGTAATCATAGATTATTAGGGTTGGAAGGAACCTCAGGAGGTTATCTAGTCCAATCCCCTGCTTATGGCAGGACCAATCCCCCAATAGCCCCCTCAAGGATTGAACTCACAACCCTCAGTTTAGCAGGCTAATGCTCAAACCACTAAACTATGATCCCAACCCTCCCCCCAATACATTTGACTGTTTTTTAGAAGGTATCTCTATAAGTCTATAATATATAACAACTACTGTTGTATGTAAAGTAAACAAGGCTTTCAAAATGTTTCAGAAGCTTTATTTAAAATTAAATTAAAATGCAGATCTTATTAGTTTACTGTGATCCTTGCCTTTGCTTTTCCTTGTTGAGTTTTCCAGTGTCTGGTGGCACCTATTTAGATACTTTAAGTTGCTCAGCCTGCACCACATGCCATGAAAAATCAGCTTGCGGCCAACCCCTGTTCTAGAGCATCCCAGCGTCCTCTTCTACACCATGCGCTTCCCGAAACTCTGCACAGGGCACTGACTCTCCCTCCTCTCTGGCCTTTGTCTCTTTTCCAGGCATTAGGAGGCCACCTGATCTCTTTGTTCTCCAACACCTTCAGTTGGCACCTTGCAGGAGAATGGCCCAGGCCATCAGTTGCCTGGAGGCAGGGTGTCAGCCATTCTCTGTGCAGACGGCATCACACTGGCCCTCTAGGGCTCTACAACAATCACACCCCCTTATCCCACCATCTAGAGCCTTAAGAAATGCATTGGGGAAACTGAGGCACACAGACAGTATTCAGAGAAAACACCTGTATACGACCAGTTACATACTTTGAAGGGTGTAAAATAATCAAATATTGTGCTAAATACAATGATACTCCAAACTGACCACCAAATTTAAGTTGCATGTTTTTCCCCTCAGGTGAGGGTTCTGGGGTGGGGCTGGGGATGAGGGGTTCACAGTGCAGGAGCGTGCTCGGTGGTGGGGGTGCAGGCTTTGGGGTGAGGCAGGGCTGAGGATGAGGAACTTGGGGTGCAGACAGGCTGCCCCAGGGCTAGGGCCAGAGAGGACTCCCCATCACCACCACTGGCAGCAGCAAGCTCCAGGGGAGGGACCCCTCCTCTCCCCCTCTGCCCCCCAGAGCACACTCACTCTGCACCACAGTCACTGCACATGTTCCTAGGCCCCCTCTCAGGTCCAGAAATCTCACTCACCTCCCCTATGATGGGTACTAGGGGGTGGGGGTGGGGTTGCCATCACAGGTGGGCTTCCATGTTGCTGCCCCTCACCATAACTTCACTGTGGATGTTGCTGCCCCTTGCCCAGCATGGGGCAGAAGTGGGGTCTGCACGGTGATGGCTATGGGGCGGGGGAGCAGGGTTGGGTGTAATAAAATTCACCCAAGCCCCAGCTGCTCAGGTAGGTCTATGAATCCCCTCCCCCATCTGCCCTGTGGTGGGTGGGTGCTGGAGGGGGGGGCACTGCCTTCATATGGCTTCCTGCCTCCCTGACCCCTGCTGCAGGCTGCAGCCTGCTGCCCCTCACCGTAGCTTCACTGGGGGACGGTGGGAGGGGATGGCATGGGGCTGCCCCTTCCCCAGCGTTGGGCAGGAGTGGGGGCAGGGGCTGAGGGAGGAATCATAGGGTCAAACACTCACGGAAGCTCCAGCAGCCATCTCAGGTGAGTGAGGTCAGTCTCTGAGTCCTGGCCGGAAGTCCCCTTTGCATCTCTTCCAGGTAGGGGGGGGGAGGGATGCCAAACATGGCACAGCCCCCTCCACTCCGCTCCCCTCCCCCAGCCGCTCCCCTCCCCCCCGGCCGGTGCTCCAGGAAGCAACAGCAGCTTGCATTGCTGTGCCTGTGTGTTATATTTGTTAGCCCTTAGGCAGCAGCCGGCAGCAGCAGAGGCAAGGGAGAGAGACACGCTGTCTGCTTCAGGCAGGGGGGCGGGGCGGGGAGGAGGAGAGGGCTGCCGAGCAGGGCCCCCCCCTCCCCTCCCCTCCGAGATGCTACTCACTCTGCTGTTATGCTAGGTAGCGGCAGCAGCGGCAAGGAAGAGAGACACGCTGCGTTCATGCTGCAGGGAAGCTCTGGGGCCGGGCCGGGCGGGGAGGGGAGGGGAGGGGGGAAGCTCCAGCCCTGGCGGCGGCGGCGGCGGCAGCAGGGGGGCGCTCCAAGCTGGGGAGAAGACATTTTGGTGGAGCAGAGTCCCTGCTTGGGAATATTCCTGGGGCTAAAGCCCCAGGGAGCCCATATAAGTCGGCGCCCCTGTCTAGTCTGACCTCCCGCAAGATGCAGGCCACAAAACCTGACCCCCCCACTCCTGAAATAATTCTCTCCCTTGACTCAGCTGTTGAAGTCCCCAAATCCTGATTTAAAGACTTCAAGTAGCAGATAATCCTCCAGCAAGCGACCCCTGCCCCATGCTGCGGAGTAAGGCGAAAAACCTCCAGGGCCACTGCCAATCTACCCTGGAGGAAAATTCCTTCCCGACCCCAAATATGGCGATCAGCTGAACCCCGAGCATGCGGGCAAGACTCTCCAGCCAGACACTCAGGAAAAAGACTTTCAATATCCCAACATCGACCCTCGGTACTAATTACCAGTGGTCGCACGTTATTGACCTATTGACTAAATCACGTTATCCTATCAAACCATTCCCTCCATAAACTTATCAAGCTTAATCTTAAAGCCAGAGAGGTCCTTCACCCCCACTGTTTCCCTCGGTAGGCTGTTCCAGAATTTCACTCCCCGGGTGGTTAGAAACCTTCGTCTAATTTCAAGCCTAAACTTCCGGACTGCCAATATATATCCATTTGTTCTCGTGTCCACATTAGTACTGAGCTGAAATAATTCCTCTCCCTCCCTGGTATTTATCCCTCTGATATATTTAAAGAGAGCAATCATATCTCCTCTCAACCTTCTTTTGGTTAAGGAAAAAAAACCGAGCTCCTCAAGTCTCCTTTCATACGACAGGCTTTCCATTCCTCGGATCATTCTAGTGGCCCTTCTTTGTACCCGTTCCAGTTTGAATTCATCCTTCTTAAACATGGGAGACCAAAACTGCACACAATACTCCAAATGAGGTCTCGCCAACACCTTGTATAACGGGACTAGCACCTCCTTATCTCTACTAGAAATACCTCGCCTAATGCATCCCAAGACCGCATTAGCTTTTTTAACGGCCACATCACATTGCCGACTCATAGTCATCCTGCGATCAACCAGGACTCCGAGGTCCTTCTCCTCTTCCGTTACTTCCAACTGGTGCGTCCCCAGCTTATAACTAAAATTCCTGTTAGTCATCCCTAAATGCATAACCTTACACTTCTCACTATTGAATTTCATCCTCTTACTAATACTCCAGTTTACAAGGTCATCCAAATCTCGCTGGAGGATATCCCGATCCTTCTCCGAATTGGCAATACCTCCCAACTTCGTGTCATCCGCAAACTTTATCAGCCCACTCCTACTTTTGGTTCCGAGGTCAGTGATAAATAGATTGAATAAGATCGGACCCAAAACCGAACCTTGAGGAACTCCACTGGTAACCTCCCTCCAACCCGACAGATCACCTTTCAACATGACCCACTGCAGTCTCCCCTTTAACCAGTTCCTTATCCACCTCTGGATTTTCATTTCGATCCCCATCTTTTCCAATTTAACCAGTAATTCTTCATGCGGTACCGTATCAAACGCCTTACTGAAATCAAGATATATTAGATTTCCCTTGTCTAAAAAATCTGTTACTTTCTCAAAGAAGGAGATCAGGTTGGTTTGGCACGATCTACCTTTCGTAAAACCATGTTGTAATTTGTCCCAATTGCCATTGACCTCAAGGTCCATAAGTACTCTCTCCTTTAATATTTTTTCCATGACTTTACATACTACAGATGTTAAACTAACAGGCCTGTAGTTACCCGGGTCACTTTTTTCCCCCTTCTTGAAAATAGGAACTATTTTAGCTAATCTCCAGTCAAATGGTACAACCCCCGAGTTTAGAGATTCGTTAAAAATTATCGCTAACGGGCTTGCAATTTCACTCGCCAATTCCTTTAATATTCTAGGATGATTTACTACCGTTAAGCTGTTCAAGTTTGGCTTCTACCTTGGATACTGTAATTTCCAACCTCGCACCTTCATTCCCATCAGTCACACTGCCACTATTCCTAAGCCCTTCATTAGCCTCATTAAAGACCGAGGCAAAATATTCGTTTAGATATTGTGCCATGCCTAGCTTATCCTTAATCTCCACTCCGTTTACAGTTTTAAGCGGTCCCACTTCTTCTTTCTTGGTTTTCTTCCTATTTATATGGCTAAAAAACCTTTTACTATTGGTTTTAATTCCCTTTGCAAAGTCCATCTCTACCCGGCTTTTGGCCTTTCTCACTGCATCCCTACATCCTCTGACCTCAATAAGGTAGGTTTCTTTGCTGATCCCTCCCATCTTCCACTCCCTGTACGCTTTCTGTTTTTTCTTAATCACCCCTCTGAGATGCTTGCTCATCCAGCTCGGTCTAAAACTGCTACCTAAGGACCGTTTTCCCTTTTTCGGGATACAGGCCTCTGACAGCTCCTGCAACTTCAACCTGAAATAATCCCAGGCGTCTTCCGCCTTTAGATCCCTAAGTATGTTAGTCCAATCCACTTCCCTAACTAGTCGCCTTAATTTAGTAAAGTTAGCCCTTTTGAAATCGTAAACCTTAGTCTCAGATGCAATTTTGTTTATCCTTCCATTTATTTTGAACCGAATTAGCTCATGATCACTCGAGCCAAGGTTGTCCCCTACAACCATTTCCTCAACAAGGTCCTCACTACTCACCAAAACCAAATCGAAAATGGCATCCCCCCTCGTCGGTTCAGCTACTACTTGATGAAGGAATTCATCAGCTATCACGTCTAGGAAAAGCTGAGCCCTATTATTATTACTAGCATTTGTTCCCCAATCAATATCCAGGAAGTTAAAGTCTCCCATGATCATACAGTTCCTATTAGTATTTACCTCCTTAAAAACATTAAAGAGTTCTCTATCCATATCCAGGCTAGATCCCGGCAGTCTATAGCACACCCCAATCACTATCCCAGGGGAGGCTCTAGTAGTTTTCTTCCCTAATGTGACCATTGCCCAAACAGACTCCGTATTATCCATTCCATTACTAGTTATTTCATTACAGTTTACCTCATTATTGACATACAATGCTACTCCCCCACCTTTACCTTTGTTTCAGTCTTTCCTAAACAGCACATACCCTTCCATACCTGTACTCCAGTCATGACTACCGTTCCACCATGTTTCGGTTATTCCTACGATATCCGGTTTCAATTCTCGGACCAGGAGCTCCAATTCCTCCATTTTGTTACCTAGGCTTCTCGCATTGGTGAACAAACATCCTAATTTTTGCTGTTTGGCTTCTCTCACCTTTGTTACCCAAACACAGTACCACCAGTATGACCTATTGGTCTAGTATCCAGCCCCCGCTCTTCCTTATGTCAAAAAGCACTGATTCTCCACTGCCTGCACCTTGTGCAGTCAATTACAGCTGTGCAAAGTTGGTGTAAATCTGTGTCAGATCAGAATTTGAACAGGTGTAAACTACTACACAAGCTGGGAATGAATCAGGACCTTATTTTGTGTAAACTAGAGAGGTCTGTGGTCTCAAGTATCAGACCAAAGACTAGGAATTTCTGAATCCTAATTACACCTCTGGCAATGATTCCTTTGTAGCCTTCAGCTCATCACCAGGTATGGCTTTGTTTTCAGATATGCCGAGAGCTCAGAATGCCCACTTAAATCAATTGGAGAGTCAGCAGTTTTTACAGTCAGGCCACTGACTTCATGGTCTGGATTTTCCCCATCTCTAAAATAGGGACAATAATTAGGATGGCCCAAAAACTGGTGACCATTTATTTACTTAACAGTTTGAATTTTTTTAAAAGAAAAAACATTAAAATTTGAATTTCCAAAAAGTCTGACCATCTCTGTGATAACTATAAAGAGAAAAATATAAAAAGCCCTATAAAACAACAATAAACTATATGATGCTTCTTGCAGATGAAATGGTTAACTGCTAGGTATTATTAGGATCAAGTTTTGAAGAAAAGAAATGTTACTATTTTTGCCTTTAAAATGTATAATAATTACTACTATTACATACCAAGTTAAATAAACCTCAAGAAGTTTACTGTTCTGCCAAACATCTAATCAGCTGAGCTTAATTCTGAAAATGAAAAGCTGTTCATTTAGATATGTACTAGGAATATATAAAAATGGCCAGCAAGAGCATGAGAGGCAGGACGGATGACTTTTGTGTAAGAGAAATAATCACAGCCAAAAAGTATGTAGAGCATTTTGGATCTGTCATCTGAACATGTCTGGAGCCCTTAGTATAAAATTGCATGACTCTGGCTTTTCTATGTACTTGCAGGACTTGCTTTACAAAACTGCAGCTTGGAGGAGCATAGCTTCCTTCAGTGGACAGACACCAGAAATGTCCAGCACAGCTGTTCTTTGCACTTTGACCCCTCACAAGTGCCCAAATACATACGTAAAAAGAAATGCAAACTTAATTGCATTCAAACTCCTTGGTAGAGAGATTAAAAGAGTGGAAATCTTTGAACTACAGTGACACTAGAAGGCACTGCTACAACAGCCGCCTCATCCCGAAGGGAAAGTACCCCACAGAACGATGTGTTTTCAAATTAGTATATAATTATTGACTGCCGCAATGTATCCTAGCATAATTAGATTGCAAAAAATAACATTCAAGAGCTTCTAAATTAAGCGTTCTAAAGTAAACAGGGAATGGCAGCAACATGTTAAATAATTAACCCTCAGAAATTACAAAAATATCTTTAAATGAGTTAGAAGCAAATTTAGAGAGAGGGGAATGATCTCTCCCATGAGTGATTGGCAAAACCACCATCTTCAAATTGCATATTGCTTCAGGTGTTTGTTCTGTATTATTAAATGTATATCAAGCATGTCTTGTTTGTTACAATCAGTCGGATTTGTCAGGGGAGGAGGGGAGGAGAAGCACAGCATGTAAACAAGATCTGAGTCACATCAGTAGATTACCTTTTGAATAAATAATACACCAGATTTTAGTGACAAAAGACATAATTCATCCCTGGTGTAAAACTGAATTTAGTCCAAAGTCTTTTCTGGTTTGTTCCACAAGACCCTTTTACCTAGCAAACCAACAACAAAGCAAACTGGCGTGAAAAAATTAATATTTCCTTTCCTTCTGCGAAATGGACAATGCAGCTGTCAGAGAAGAACACATGAAGATTAAACTACAACGAACAGAGATGCAGTGGTCAGTGGCATCGTGCAACGTTGTTACTTATTAGAAAGAAACTGTGGTAATGCTTCATAAATAAATAAATTCCAGGCCACAGGCAAAGTGGCTCGTTTTACGGTGTATAGGCAACTAGCTTGTTGATCTTGGATCTGTCACAGAATTCACAGCTTACTTCCTGGTCTTGTGGCACATACAATGACATGATACAAATTGGCAATGTATTAAAACACTGTATTGCATGGCACTTGCAGGGAAATGTTAATTAAGAGTATTTGTACCAGATTGTGCTCCCCTTTCAAAACACTATTCCCAGTTCAATTGCAGGCTACTCTATATTGTTTCAGGATCTGTCACTGCTAACAATTCAGAACAGACACCAAACTAGGGTTCTATCCTACAAATTGCTGAGAAGTCTCAGCTCCCATTGACTGCCAGCCGTGCTCAGCACCTTGTAGAATTTAGGTCCCTTCTGCCTACTTGATAATTCAGTGACATATGTAAATGAGAGTCACCAGCATAGGAAGCAACATAAGTTTAGTGGGGTTGATAGGGGAGGGAGCAATCCAGTTATGTGAACTGGTGGGATGGTGAAAGAGAAATGAAGCACAGCACCAGGCAGCAGTGACTGCTCAGCAGGAGAGAATCTTCAGAAACACAAACCAAACAAAGTACCAAATGAAAAGAACAACAAAATCTTTCCCAGCTAAGGAATCTACCCAGGCCCCGGAATCCTGAGTAGAGAGCCAACCTCTGCCTCTTGGGCCATATTTAGTGCTGTCCCTAGTAGGAAGCACAGAACAGAGGTGCAGCCCAGAATGAATGGGCAACAGGTGACTTTTGCATAATCTTTCACCTTCTAGATTCTGGCATGGTGCAGGGGCCACCAAAACTCCCCACCCCAGGGCTGCTCTAACTTACGGTAGCTGCATATAGCCATCAAGAGGCAGCTTTGTGCTCTGGCCACTCCCTGTCTGGCCACTCCAGACCTCCTGCTATCTCCAGCCAGAGCTGGGAACTGCAAGTGGCAGAGTTGGCATAGGGACATGGGCACTCACCCTACACTGCGCTTATGCTTGGGGTTTTCCTTGGAGGCTGGTTGAGCCAGATTTGCCAACTACTTTTCAGGGGCTGACTGCTCAGCAGAGCCCAGAATCAGATGTGTCATCTACATTATTTAAAAAGAGATGTCCTCAGCCTTAATTCTTTGTTAATTGAGATTATTTTTACCATGGAATGTTTGGAATGTCTCTATTTGGAGACAACGTCTCTCCTAGACAAAGGACAAGAGGCCCTTGTCAAATTTTGTTCTATTCTTAGTATATTTACTTAGCTAGGGTGCTTCTTCCAATAAGACATTCATTTACATCATTCAGTGCTGGTAGCTTTCATCAGCTTTGTTTATTTTTCCCACTGCTGCTGCAGATAATACCAGATAACAAACCTTCTCCTTTTATGCAACCCTTATTAATATCTTCTTTAGATGGGGCTGGAGTTGGAGGGCAGCAGGTTTTCAGGGGAGGGGGCTTTCAAAATCTTTAATTGATGACAGTTCTTTTAGAGATGCATTTTCTTGGACCTTCTAATCAGAAAAATTGTGTGAATCAAGGGTGCCTCATCTGTATTAGACAACACCATTAATTTTGAGACCTCACTGTTAACATAGTCCAGTCTCACATTATAAACAAGCTTTCATTAAGTAATGCTTCTTTCTTTATAGGATTTCTTTGTTGTTCCAAGTCCAGAAGGGTTTTACTTGGCCTTTTGAGAACCTGTGTCTCCTCTCAAATAGGATCAATACCATCCATGCTAATGATGGACTTGATGCACAATATGTACAGCGGCCTTCTGAGCCATGCAGTCTGTTGAAGGCTACAGATGCTGGCTCTTTAGCAGGCCAGCATATTCAGAAGACAAATCACACTGCTGCAGAGAACCCAAAAGAAAATTCTGAGTACTATGGGGTTGTGGAGGAATATGAAGGAGAGCTCAGGTACACATACACCTTGTTTTCCATGCTGTGCAATCATCTCTCCCCTATCAGTTTTCCCAATGCCACAGACAAAGCCAAGGTCATACAATATGAAGGAGATGCCCTAGTCAAGAAGCTGGAGTCACCCCTGTGCTCAGCCACCCTTGGTGAGGGGACAAAGTTACTCTTCACAAATCTAAGGACCAGTTAAAAACAGTACATCATTGCCCCTTTTCGACCCACGTGACTAGTTAAAATTCAAGGCCTCGGGATGTCCCAGTTGGAAGTAGAAGTTGATCGAGAGTGATATTCTCTTTTATGCAAATATACTAAGCCTTGTCTCTCTGAACGCAGAAGAGACCAAGAATAAAAGGAGCAGGTTTTTGGCTTACAGACCCAAGCCTCTTCAGCCAACACCAAAAGCTCTTTCTCTAGATTTTTGCATGGTCACCATACATACTGGTACCTACTTGGCATTCTTGCCTCTCCCTCTTCTTCTGTTCTTTGCTGTTCTCAGCTTGTGTGTGTTCTCTCTTTCACATCTCCACACCCCTACCCAAAACAATATTCAGTCAACAGCTCCTGGGTGGGTTCACACACAGAATCATAGAATATCAGGGTTGGAAGGGACCTCAGGAGGTCATCTAGTCCAACCCCCTGCTCAAAGCAGGACCAATCCCCAACTAAATCATCCCAGAAAGGGCTTTGTCAAGCCTGACCTTAAAAACCTCTATGGATGGAGATTCCACCACCTCCCTAGGTAACCCATTCCAGTGCTTCACCACCCTCCTAGTGAAAGAGTTTTTCCTAATATCCAACCTAAGCCTCCCCGACTGCAACTTGAGACCATTACTCCTTGTTCTGTCATCGGGTACCACACAGAACAGTCTAGATCCATCCTCTTTGGAACCACCTTTCAGGTAGTTGAAAGCAGCTATCAAATCCCCCCTCATTCTTCTCTGCTGCAGACTAAATAATCACAGTTCTTTCAGCCTCTCCTCATAAGTAATGTGCTCCAGCCCCCTAATCATTTTTGTTGCCCTCAGCCGGACTCTTTCCATTTTTCCACATCCTTCTTGTAGAGTAGGGCCCAAAACTGGACACAGTACTCCAGATGAGGCCTCCCCAATGTCGAATAGAGGGGAATGATCACGTCCCTTGATCTGCTGGCAATGCCCCTACTTATATAGCCCAAAATGCTGTTAGCCTTCTTGGCAACGAGGGCACACTGTTGACTCATATCCAGCTTCTCGTCCACTGTAACTCTTTCTGCAGAACTGCTGCCTAGCCACTCAGTCCCTAGTCTTTAGCAGCGCATAGGATTCTTCCATCTTTAGTGCAGGACTCTGCACTTGTCCTTGTTGAACCTCAGATTTCTTTTGGCCCAATCCACCATTTTGCCAAGGCCCTCTGTATCCTATCCCTAGGATACAGCATATCTACCACTCCTCCCAGTTTAGTGTCATCTGCAAACTTGCTGATGGTGCAATTCATGCCATCCTCCAGATCATTAATGAAGATATTGAACAAAACCGGCCCCAGGACCGACCCTTGGGGCACTCCACTTGATATCAGCTGCCAACTAGACATGGAGCCATTGATCACTACCTATTGAGCCCAATGATCTAGCCTGCTTTCTATCCACCTTATAGTCCATTCATCCAGCCCATACTTCTTTAACTTGCTGACAAGAATACTGTGGGAGACCGTATCAAAAGCTTTGCTAAAGTTAAGGAATAACACATCCACTGCTTTCCCCTCATCCAGAGGGCCAGTTATCTCCTCATAGAAGGCAATTAGGTTAGTCAGGCATGACTTGCCCTTGGTGAATCCATGCTCACTGTTCCTGATCACTTTCCTCTCCTCGAAGTGCTTCAAAATTGATTCCTTGAGGACCTACTCCATGACTTTTCCAGGGACTGAGGTGATGATGATTGACCTGTAGTTCCCCGGATCCTCCTCCTCCCCTTTTTTAAAAAGATGGGCACTACCATTAGCCTTTTTCCAGTCATCTGAGACCTCCCCCGATGGCCATGAGTTTTCAAAGATAATGGTCAATGGCTCTGCAATCACATTCGCCAACTCCTTTAGCACTCTCGGATGCAGTGTATCCAGGCCCATGGACTTGTGCTCGTCCAGCTTTCCTAAATAGTCCTGAACCACTTCTTTCTCCACAGAGGGCTGGTCGTCTCCTCCCCATAGTGTGCTGCCCAGTGCAGCAGTCTGGGAGCTGACCTTGTTTGTGAAGACAGAGGCAAAAAAAGCATTGAGTACATTAGCTTTTTCCACATCCTCTGTCACTAGGTTGCCTCCCCCATTCAGTAAGGAGCCCACACTTTCCCTGACCACCTTCTTGTTGCTAACATACCTGTAGAAACCCTTCTTGTTACTCTTAACATCTCTTGCTAGCTGCAACTCCAAGTGTGATTTGGCCTTCCTGATTTCACTCCTGCATGCCTGAGAAATTTTTATACTCCTCCCTGGTCATTTGTCCAATCTTCCACTTCTTGAAAGCTTCTTTTTTGTGTTTAAGATCAGCAAGAATTTCACTGTTAAGCCAAGCTGGTTGCTTGCCATATTTACTATTCTTTCTACACATCAAGATGGTTTGTTCCTGAAACCTCAATAAGGATTCTTTAAAATACAGCCAGCTCTCTTGGACTCCTTTCCCCCTCATGTTATTTTCCCAGGGGATCCTGCCCATCAGTTCCCTGAGGGAGTCAAAGTCTGCTTTTTTGAAGTCCAAGGTCCATATTCTGCTTCTGACTAGGTGGGGCTTTAAAGTTTTGTTAATTGAAGGGTGAGTTCACACCAATTAATTTCAACGGGGCTTTAATTCAACTCATAAGTTTTCAGACAGCTCAGGACAATAAAATAAAATAAAATAAAAATAACAGCTTGTATAGAAATGGAGAGGGCCAGACCTCTCCAATGATGATCTCTAGTGAGATGTAAGGTCTTCTAGCTTCATTGTTGACCAATGGACAGATTTTCATAAGTGATCAGAGCCCAAAATTGGCCCCAGATTCTCAAAAGATTTCAGCAACATTAGGTCCCTTCTCATGGAGAAGAGCAGCTTCCCAGACTATCTGATGGGAACTGAATAAAACTGTTTTGTAGAAGGAGCAATCTTTTTCCAACAGCTGAGACACAGGGCTTGTCTAAATATACAGGGCTGCAGCTGCACCACTGCAGCATGTCTGGTGAAGACACTCTATGCTGATGGGAGAGAACTCTTTTGTCAGCATAATAAAGCCACCTCCGCAAGAGGCAGTAGCTTTCCCACTGACATAGCACTATCCACACTAGTGCTTATGTCAGTGTAACTTATGTCACTCAAAGGGGTGGTTTATTCACAGCCGAGCAACATAAGTTATGCCAACAAAAGCTGTTGTGTAGACACAGCCCTAGAGTTAAACCTCTAGTCAGGAAGATCAAGAGCCCAATTTTCCATTGCCCTGGGACACCACAACACCACTCCCAGGGCATAAGGGGTCATAAAAGCAAATAATTCTGCTCACAGGGTATGCCCCTAGCACTGGAACTTCCCCCAGGTAACAGAGAAGTGGCTATGATGGTTCTACATCATGCCCCCTGCACAAGACTGTGCCAACAGTCTGTCCCAGAAAAGGGTATGTAGTCAGAGCTCACTATGCTCAGTCACCGCAGTATCTTCTTGGGGCTGTGGTCAGCTGAACATAATCCAGAGCAAGCCTGAGGCCCCTGAACAACTACAGAATATGGATACATACAAAGTTGAGAGAGTCACCTCCCCAAACCGCTCGTGCACTGAGCACAGTTTGGCCAAAATATAGAATTAGGCCCTACTTCCTTTCAGTAGCCCAGACAGTGAGCCAGACAATGGCATTCCCATGAGCCTGATTGTCTTCTGATAATCCAGTTAGGCAGAGACTGTGCCAGCCCTTAAGAAGTAGACCATGTTAACCCATTAAGTGGAGCAGTACTCTCATTTTAGGACTTGCCAGAGTGGTTGCATGGTCTGGATGGCTTTTGAAGCCTCTGTGGCACAGGAGATACAGAGATTATTTTTCCCCTTTAAAAACCCAACTAACATGGTTTATGAGTGTTCTAATGCAGTGTTTCTCAATGATCAGTCCATGGACCAGTGCCAGTCACCGATATCTCCCTGACACAGTTCAGGAAGGCAGCAAGCCAGTCCCTGGTATCAAAAAGGTTGAGAAACACTATCCTAATGAACTTAAAAGACCAAAATAACACCTCACCATGTAATCAGCATCTAAACAATATCAGCTGATCACATCAATGAATAAAAATATCATATTTGAAAATGTCCTTACTCTTTCCTATAAGGAACCATAGATAGCAAACCACAAAAATGAAAGCAAGAAAAAGGAAACATACTTGTAAATATTCATGATGTTTTCCATTCCACTTTATTTCCATCCTTTAATAACAGCATCTTTGAGCAACAATTGAGCGTTAAAATCAAAGGAGTACAGGTACAAAGGTCAACATCGCTGTACACCAATGTTCCCTCTAATTTTTTCCATCCATATGTGGAATGAATTTTGTTATTGCACCACATTATCGAGGTAATGTGCAGATGTGCACCATCAGTAGAAACAAAAAACCTAGTTATAATATATATTTTAAAAAAAGTTACCATAGGGATAATTACTTCAGCCAGGACAGGTTAGGCATTTTAGAACTCACTACTCAAAGAATTACGTTTAAACGTAAGAGAAAAAAAAATATGAAATGCATAGACCAGTCAAATAACTCAGATAACAGCACTTTAAAAGAATAAAATTACAGGGAATAAATGTGCTTTGAAGGAGTGAATTTCAGTTTCAATTCTACCTAAATATACATGAACTTGAGCAATATGCTAGTTTTCAGAGAACTGTCCACAATGACTCCAAGATCTCTTTAAGTGGTAACAGCTAATGTAGACCCCATCGCTGTATGTATATAGTTGGGTTTATTTTTTCCCATGTACATTACTTTACACTTATCAATGTTGAATTTCATATGCGAATTTTATTGTCCAGTTTTGTGAGACCACCTGTAACTCTTCACAGCCAGCTTTGGACTTAACTTATCTTGAGTAATTTTGTATCCGCTGCAAATTTTGCCACTTCACTGTCCACTCCCTTTTCCAGCTCATTAATGAACATGTTGAACAGCACAGATCCCAGGACAGATTTGTGGGGGACCCCATTGTTTCTCTCTCCATTCCCACCCTTTGTTTCCTAAATTTTAACCATTTACTGATCCACAAGCATTCTCTCTTATCCCATGGCCACTTAGTTTCAGGTAAGTTTCTGTGTATTGGGCAGCGTACGTACTTTTTACTCAAGAGCCACCATCGCATAGCTTAAGTTCGCAGTAATGGATGCTTGAAAGTAGTGAGAGCAACAAAAGGGATCTGAGTTGTGGAATATTAAAAATTCAAAAGTTTTGGGATATAAAAACGTTACTTGTTTGACCTCTAGATGACAGAGATGCCTTTCACTTTTCTGATCCATGAGCATTTTGCCAAGCAAGTTCAAGATAAGGAAAAATAGCAAGGGAAGCAAACCAGATTACAGATAAAAATAATTGACTTGTTGCAGTAATCTGACCTGAAAATAATAAGATCTCTATTGGTGTGCACTTGCATGCAGACACAAAACAGCAATTTGGCGCATGCTAAGGAACTGGCACTTCCTAAAATATAATGCAGCAATGTGCAATTACATCTCTGGGGCCAGTTTGTGTCCCCCACCCTTGCATGGCTGTGCAGAGGAGCTGGCAGAAATATGAAGCCTACATCCCCATCCTTTGAACAGCCTGCACAAGAGCCATCCAAGAGCACAGGGTACCCTGAAACCATCTCAACAGGAAGGGAGCAAGGAAGACAGGTGGAATATTTTCCATATCCTAAAAGGTTGTCTGAAATTGTCCTTCATCCCAGCAAAGAATGTGTCCTGTTTCCCCCAGCACCATGCTATTGTCCCAATGAAGGCTGTTGGAACATGCTACAGTTTAGCCATTGACCAAAGGTCAAAAGAAAAAGAAATGCTCAGTAACATTAGCATTTTGGAGTGTGTTCTTTGAAAAGTAAGAAATATTTTCTAAAGAGATTACAGATACTTTGGTTGACAGGTGTAACAATAAATGTGTACGCAAGACAGCATCTTGGCAGAGAACAGCACCTTTTTCAATAATTTTCATTTGTCTGTAAATCAAATGATCTTTCCTCGTAACTACTATTTTAGCAAAGCTATTCTTTAGATTACAAAAAAGGCACATTTTGTAAGTCAAAGAATCTCTTTCCTGTCCAACGACAATCATGATAGTGCTTTTCTTTGATCACATTTAGCACCAAAAAGGAAAGATGTCTTCATCACTGTTGCCCTGAGAATTATAGATCTGAGCTGATTAGATGTACATGCCGTTGATTTACTATGCCTGGTTGAAACTATCTGGACTGAACAGTTTGAAACTTGGAGGTCAGCCCCCAAGGTAACTTCACTTCGAACGCATGCAAGATGAGTAAACAGGTTTTATGGACTTGTCTACTGTAGAAATTTGCCCAACTTCAGGCACAGTGGCTAGCCACCAATGTAGTTCAACCAGGGCAAAACCATAGTGCAGACAAAGGCAGTCACAACTGGTACTGTAGACTCTACTCCTGCTTCAAACAGGGTAGAGCTCCACCAGAGTCAGTCACTCAGTTACATTCAGTTGGGCTGTACTTGTGCAGCCACACTACTGCCTGTCCGCCAGTGGCTCAAAGAAGGACAAATCCCCAGTGTAGACATGGCCTAAGTGAAGTATGAGTGGGATCCATGACCTTCAGTTCAGAGCACTGGCAACAGCTCCATCTCACTTGCATTCTGATGCGCCAGAGCTGCCCGATTCACGTCATCATATGTATCAAAAGGGTAAAACTCTGATTTCAAATCTGACGACCTAAAGCAGGCTATTCAAAACAGGCAAAGTGGACAGTGCTTTCATGAATCATGTAGCTGTCAGAGGAACTACAGTGAGAGATAAGCCCACCTTACTTAATAGGCAAAATCTCATTGCTGTGTATAAGAGAAGCGATTATCTTTCTTTGCACTCAAAATGGTGTCATTACTGTCAAAGATTAAACAATAACTGAAATTGCTGGGTAAGCCACGTACTGTATCAAACGGCTTTTGTAACCCACCAATCCATCCTGATTGCATTTTCTTGGTATGGCTTCTGACTACAAGATTGCACTTTTAAGGCTGTATTGAGAGCTAGTTGTTTGTGAGTCATTTCCCATGCTTGTTAGTGCTTATTTCATGAGAATGAGGTGTCAGAATTTTAATGCCTCATACATTCTATGAAAGATAATAAAGTACACTGCTTTGACCTTTTCAGTGTTCTGCAATTTGATTCATTGGCCAATCTTATTCTCCCCTATTTATAGTCATAACACACTGTGAGAAAAGAGCTATAGTGGATGGTACAGATGTACAAAACATCTCCAAAGGGGACACCTTGGTGGAATAGCTATATAGTAAATGATGGGCAATTATGGCCTTCCTCTTCGCTATTCAGTAATGCAGCAAGGAAGAAAGGAGCAACAGCAGTTCCCAAAGCGAAAAACCTATAACCAACAGTTAAAGCAGATAAATACAGAAGGGAAAATGCATCAGCTCTGGGGCCACCATGGTGGCTCTCACTGTCACGAGTGACGTAGCCTTGCTTTGTCCTCTGCATCTACACTGGCACATCTGGGACAGCCGCAGGAGTGGCTGTAGTTTTACACAAGACTCAAACATTTTAGGGTTAGATGACACTTTTTTTAAAACCAAAGTTTCAGCCCTGCCTGACATTACAACTACCACCATTGCTACCACTATTTCCCAGCATATAGGTAGCCACCTTGTGGTTCTTGGACTTAAAACAGGGAAAGACCAGGGGGAATAGAAATCTACAAACAAGGGTTCATGTTCCCAAACAGACCCATAGCCAACCAAACAAGAGCATCTAGTGCACAATGAACTATTTAATAGCACACCCCTGATGTTCCCCACCCCTACAAATGTTGTCTTGACCAGTAAGGTGAATGTAGATTGATGTAAAAATCAAGAAATAAAAATACGTGGTCCAGAGTTTACTGCCAGAAATTCTGAAATATCTTGTCATTTTCTGCACTTTCAAAAAGGGATTTAAGAACACTGGTTTTATGCACCAAAGTCTCAAAATGACTAGGCCCAAAACCCACCATATTTCTTATCTGACATCCATATTAAAATGACATTATTATTTTGTAGCACACAGAAATGTGTCAGGTAACTTACAGTACAGAGAAAGAAATTTGGATAAGATTTTCAAAGGAGATGAGTGATTTTTAGTGCCTACGTTTTTGTATCCACAACTTAGACATCTTAAACGCGGCCTGGTTTTCAGAAAGTGCTGAGCACTCAAAATTACTACTACTTTCAAAAATCTTGGCCCAGCTACCTACCCCAAAAAGCGTATAGTCCATGACTGATGAACAATTAGTGGTTTGAGCATTGGCCCACTAAGCCCAGGGTTTGTGAGTTCAATCCTTGAGGGGGCCATTTAGGGATCTGGAGCAAAAATCTGTCTGTGATGGTACTTGGTCCTGCTGTGAAGGCAGAGGACTAGACTCGATGAGCTTTCAAGGTCCCTTCCAGTTCTATAAGATAGGAATATCTCCATATAATAATAAAAAATTATATCTGGCCAAGTTTCAGTAACATTTATAAGGCTCTGCCCAGGCATCAAAGCAGAATCAGGACCTACGTTCAAACATGCTACAACAAAAAGAAATGTCACCACTGTCCTTCTTTCCCACCCATTCCTTGCTGTTGTGTCATCAACTGGTTCATGATTTCGAAGGGTAAGTGCACATCATGGTTGGACTTTTTTTTGTGTTTTAAATAAATGTAAACATTTATAAACACACTAAAAACCAGCATTAATCATGTCAAAAGCTTCAGAAAACCAAATCAGATCATTCTCTTCCTTATATGTAAGAATACTAGGCTCCTGTGTCCATCTATCATCCATAACCAGGTCTCTCCGGAGTCTTCTTTCTATGCAACCATGCTCCCTGGCAATGTATATTGTGTTGTAAAAAGTTTAGCAGCACCAGACATTCTATGTAACAATAGTTTTTATGGTTTTGTTTTGGGGGTTGTTATTCTTTAAACTTATTCTGAGCCTGATCTAGTGCTCCCTGAAGTCTGTGGAAAGACACCTTTGGACCAGTCCAGGTTTTCTATTCTCTTTTTTCTTCATTCACCTCTATTTTTCCTTTTTCCTTTCTTGGGATGTCTTTCCCCCTAAGGATTTAAGATTTTACGGTTTATCCTATCACTATTTTTTCCCTACTTGCATCTAAATCACCTCTCTGTCCCCTTCTTCCTCCAGTTTTTCCCTCATTCCCCTGTAGTTTAGTGCTTAGAACAAAAGGACTGGAGATCAGGTGTCTCCCTGGGTCTGATCAATTGCATGCAAATTAACTTTCACTGACTTTAACTGATTGGATGACTGGGCTTCTGGTTCTATTTGGTTTTATCACTGACTTGGTGTACGTGACCTTGGGAAGTCACAAAGTCAGTGTATCATTCACCCATCAGTAAACGGAGTATAACACCACAATAGCGTTGTGAAGCTAAATTCATTAATATTTCCAATGTTTGAAATGCTAAAATTATTGCTATGATGGCTCTGGAAAAGTAATAACATATTTTGAAATCATTAATGCAAGGCTTACCAATGAATTTATAGTTCAAACACTCATTTACTTAGATGTCTTTTCTTTATAAGTGTTTAGCTCTTAACTTCTACAGTATTAATTAAGCCTTTCCCATACATCATGTGTTTTCAGTGTGCAATTTATCCAGCTATTGCATAGTTTTATCCTTTTTTCAAAGTATATTTCCTCTTTGCTTGCAGTAAATTGAAGTAATGAGCACGCAAACGTCATTTCAATTTATTCATTCCTGTCTCCACTTGCTCAACAAATTGTATCTACTGCTATCATCATCATCATCTTTAACAGCACATAACTGAAACGTGTTGTTTTTTAAATATCATGGGTTTTGGTTTTTTAAATCATAAGTAAAAATGGAATTCTAAATTGTATTTTACAGTTATTCCCATGAGGTATATACATTAGGACAAACAAACAGACTGCTATTTCATAATATGCATTAACAAATATATCACTTTGCCATCTGTCACTGCATGATCGAGTTAGGTAATATTTCTTCTGTGCTGCAGTGTTTGTTATTAATGTAGTCATACTAGTACTGTATTTCATTATGTCTGATATAATTGAATATACTTTTATTTTCTGTGCAAACAAAAAGACTCCCCCCTCAAGCCAAATTCTCTAATCAGTTACACCAGCGTAACTCCAGTGAAGACAAAAAGGGTGCACCAGTGTAACTGAACAGAAACTATGCCCCATCAGGGGTACTGCAGGTTCAAATTTTGGTGCGACAAGCTGTTTACAACTTGGTAAAACAATGTCTCCAAAGCTTAGCTCCATTTATGCGGCACAGAACAGGAGAATATCAAAAATCAATAAAGGGTTTTCCAATACCTAGATTCTAGACTGAGATGATGTACTTATTTCACTTGTAACCTAAATGAAATTTACACCTCATTCTGCCAAAATGTAGGCTGTGTTAAATCACTGCATCACCTCCCACCCTGCTTATTGTCTTACACATTCAAAAAGCACTATTTTCCTGACTATTACAACATTTCTGATAGTATAGAATGAACCTCTGCTTCATGCCATTCTGTCAAGCTGAGGCGTGGTCTACACTAGGCGTTTAAACCGGTTTTAGGAGCGTAAAACCGATTTAACGCCACACCCGTCCACACTAGGAGGCACCTTATATTGATTTTAATGGCTCTTTAAATCGGTTTCTGTACTCCTCCCCGATGAGAGGAGTAGCGCTAATATCGGGATTAACATATCGGAATAGGGTTAGTGTGGCCGCAAATCGACGGTATTGGCCTCCGGGCGGTATCCCACAGTGCACCACTGACCGCTCTGGACAGCATTCTGAACTCGGATGCACTGGCCAGGTAGACAGGAAAAGCCCCGCGAACTTTTGAAATTCATTTCCTGCTTCCCCAGCGTGGAGAGCTCATCAGCACAGGTGACCACGCACAGCTCATCTGCACAGGTAACAATGCAGTCTCCTGAGAATCGAAAAAGAGCCCCAGCATGGACTGCACGGGAGGTACTGGATCTGATCGCTATATGGGGAGAGGATTCAGTGCTAACAGAACTGCGTTCCAAAGGACGAAATGAAAAAGTATTTGAAAGAATTTCTAAGGCTATGACGGATAAAGGCCATAGCAGGGACTCAGTGCAGTGCAGAGTGAAAGTTAAGGAGCTCAGACAAGCCTACCAGAAAACCAAAGAAGCAAACGGAAGGTCCGGGGCAGGTCGAAAAACATGCCGCTTCTATGCTGAGCTGCATGCAATTTTAGGGGGCTGCGCCACAAGTACCCCACCCCTGATCGTGGATTCCGAGGTGGGGGTTGTAATCTCTGCCATGTTCTGAGGATTATGCAGATGGGGAAGATGAAGATGAAGAAGAGGAGGAAGACCTAGCAGAGAGCACACAGCAGCCAGGAGCTTATTCTCACCCTGACGGAATTACCCTCCTCCCAGCCCTCCCAAGCAACTATCCCAGACAATGACGCCATGGAAGGGACCTCTGGTGAGTGTACCTTTGCAAATAGCAAACATTGTTTTTTAAGCAAGCGTTTTTTAATGATTGATTTGCCCTGAGGACTTGGGATGCATTCGCAGACAGTATAGTTACTTAGAAAAGTTTGTTAACATGTCCGGGGATTGAGAGGAAATCCTCCAGGGACATCTCGATGAAGCGCTCCTGTAGGTACTCCAGAAGCCTTTGCAGAAGGTTTCTGGGCAAGGCAGCCTTGTTCCGCCCACCATGGTAGGACACTTTACCACGCCATGCATGTAGCAAGTAATCAGGTATCATTGCATGGTCCCGGTGATTGCTGGCATTCAAGAAGCATCCGTTCTTTATCTCGCTGTGTGATCCTCAGCAAAGTGATATCGTTCAGGATAACCTGGTTAAAAATCAGGATTTTAAGTAAGGGGGATGGCCATTTTCCTACTGGGTTCGTGGACTGCAGCAGCTTAAAAAAAAAACTTTCCTGCACGTAGCCAAGCGGGGGGAGGGGAGGAGTGAAATGCCGATGATCTTTTTTGTGTTTGGTCACCGGCGATCTTCCCCAAGCTACCAGCCACGCAGTGGGTGGGGGGGTGGGAAGGGTGTTGATTAGCAGGGAGCTAGCATGGTATTAGCCATGCATTGGGGGGAGGGGTAAATCACTGCAGAAGCCGAAAGACAGTGGCTTACCATGGCCGCATGCAAGCTGAATTCTGATGCCCGGACCTGTGTCTGTGAGATCTGTAACTCCAGAGCTGCAGGCACTCACTATTAAGATGAAAAATGCGACCTTATAGGGAAATCACATGTGCTATGTAAGGTGAATAGTGCTGTTCACTGTGAAAGAGTATAACCATTGTTCTGTAAAATGTATCTTTTTAAATATTTCTCTCCCTCATGCAGCTGCAAATTTTTCAAGTGTGCCTCCTCCATCCCAAAGGCTAGCACAGATAAGGCGGAGGAAAAAGAAGACGAGAGATGAAATGTTCTCGGATATTATGGAAGTTACACGCAATGAAAGAGCTCATCTGAATGAGTGGAAGGACGTGGTATCAAATTACAGGAAAGATGCCAGTGAACGCGAGGACAGGAGAGACACCCGAGATGAGAGGTGGCGGCAGGAAGACCGGCAGGAAAATCAGAGGTGGCGGCAGGAAGATCAGCAGTGGCGGGATGCAACTCTGGGGCTGCTGCGTGATCAAACTGACATGCTCCGGCGTCTGGTGGAGCTTCAGGAACGGCAGCAGGATCACAGAGTGCCGCTGCAGCCCCTGTATAACCACCCTCTACCCTCACCATGTTCCATATCCCCCTCACCCAGACGTGTAAGAATGCGTGGGGGGAGGCTCCGTGCACCCGCCAACTCCACCCCCGTGGACAGCCCAACCAGAAGGATGTCGTTAATGTGAAATTTTTTTAATGGCCTTCTCCATCCTTCCTATCCTCCTCCCAAACCACACCCTTACTTCTCTCCCTGTTTTTATAATGAATTAATAAAGAATTCATGATTTTTAAACGAGAGTGACTTTATTTGCATAATTAAGCTGTACTCGAAGGGGGAGGGTGAGTTGATTACAGGGAATGAGTCAATCAAGGGGGTTGGGTGTTCATCAACAAACACAGCAGTCACACTGTACCCTGGCCATTGATGAAGCTCGTTTTCAAAGCTTCTCTGATGCGCACCGCTTCCTGGTGTGCTCTTCTAATCTCCCTGGTGTCTGGCTGCGCGTAATCAGCGGCCAGATGATTTGCCTCAGCCTCCCACCCCGCCATAAAGGTCTCCCCCTTACTCTCACAGAGATTGTGGAGAATACAGCAAGCAGCAATAACATAGGGGACATTGGTTTGGCTGAGGTCTGAGCGAGTCAGTAATGTGCGCCAGCGCGCCTTTAAACGGCCAAATGCACATTCCACCACCATTCTGCACTTGCTCAGCCTGTAATTGAACAGATCCTGACCACTGTCCAGGCTGCCTGTGTATGGCTTCATGAGCCATGGCATCAAGGGGTAGGCTGGGTCCCCCAGGATAACGACAGGCATTTCAACATCCTCAACTGTTAATTTCTGGTCTGGGAAGTAATTCCCTTGCTGCAGCCGTTTAAACAGAGTAGTGCTTCTGAAAACGCGAGTGTCGTGAACCCTCCCTGGCCATCCCACGTGGATGTTTGTGAAACGTCCCTTGTGATCCACCAGTGCTTGCAGCACCATTGAAAAGTACCCCTTGCGGTTTACGTACTGGGTGCCCTGGCGCTGCGGTGCCAAGATAGGGATATGGGTTCCATCTATCGCCCCCCCCACAGTTAGGGAATCCCAGTGCAGCAAAGCCATCCACTATGGCCTGCACGTTTCCCAGAGTCACAACCTTTCGTAGCAGCAGCTTAGTGATTGCTTTGGCTACTTGCATCACAGCAGCCCCCACAGTAGATTTTCCAACTCCAAATTGATTCCCGACTGACCGGTAGCTGTCTGGCGTTGCAAGCTTCCACAGGGCTATCGCCACTCGCTTCTCTACTGTGAGGGCTGCTCTCATCTTGGTATTATGGCGTTTCAGGGCAGGGGCAAGCAAGTCACAAAGTTCCATGAAAGTGCCCTTACGCATGCGAAAGTTTCGCAGCCACTGGGAATCGTCCCACACCTGCAACACAATGCGGTCCCACCAGTCAGTGCTTGTTTCCCGGGCCCAAAATCGGCGTTCAATGGATAGAATCTGCCCCATTACCATCAGGATCTCCAAAGTGCAGGGGCCCGCGGTTTGAGATAATTCTGTGTCCACGTCCTCATCACTGTCATCGCCGCGCTGCCGTATCCGCCTCTTACTCGCCTCGGTTTGAAGGTCCTGGTTCACCATAGACTGCACTAGAGTGCGCGAGGTGTTTAAAACATCCACGATTGCGGTATTGAGCTGAGCAGGGTCCATGCTTGCTGTGCTATGGCGTCTGCACAGTTCACCAAGCAAAAAAGGTGTGAAACGGTTGTCTGCCGCTGTCAGGGAGGGAGGGGTGAGGCTGTACCCAGAACCACCCGAGACAATGATTTTTGCCCCATCAGGCACTGGGATCTCAACCCGGAAATTCCAAGGGGCGGGGGAGGCTGCGGGAACTATGGGATAGCTACGGAATACCGGTAGCTACCCACGGTGCAATGCTCCAGTAATCGATGCTAGCCTCAGACCGTGGACGCACACCACCGAATTAGTGTGTTTAGTGTGGCCGCGCGCACTCGATTTTATACAATCTGTTTTGCTAAACCGGTTTATGTAAAATCGGAATAATCCCGTAGTGTAGACGTACCCTGAGACATGGAGCCTGACCCCAGTCCTACTTACATCTCACACCTGTGTACCAACTCCAGTGGAGTTACTGATGATTAACATTGATTCGTCTAAGAAGAAAACTAAGGGCCATAAAATTCACAGTAGAAACAAGCCATTTTGTACACATTTTAATATTCACCACTATGAATGCTCAGGCAATACTGCAGTTTACAGGGTTGTGGGGCCATAGTACACCACCATTATACGCTGCACTGCACTGCCGTACATATGAACAAAGCTAATGCTAATGCCTTTAAGCAATCAACTAGGAGTTGATTCCTTGAAATTGTTTGTTTTTAATATTTAAAATATTTTCCAATAGTTGAATAGCTCTCCAATGAATTCTATATTTAGTCATTTACTGCTATCAAAATGGTCCTTGGAAGGTGTGTTTGCTGAAGAACTTTTCATTTGGATTACAGGAGTTTTAACCAAAAACAGCTTACAAATAGTATTACTTCTGCCTACCAGTCTGACTGCATTTCCAGGTTCCATCTGGCTGCATAATTACTTCTGCAATATTGTCCTAAACTGTTGGGCTGCTCTCATCCCTTTACACTGTATGCCAGGCCTGTCCCATTCCCCTTGTGTCTGGTACAGAATCTGTAGCAGATCCAAGGGAGGAATGATGAGCTTTCATCTTCAACCAGCAGCATGATTGAAAAGGATCAGTACTGGACTGAAACAGAAACATTAAGTTGAAAATCTTCTCCATCTGCCTCTAGGCTGATGATAAATTATCAACCAGAAGGATCAAAAATCTTCAAAGGGGTATCCTGAGGCTCAGAGTAGATTGTCCTGCTCTGACCTGAAATAGCTTCAAAAGCAGGCCTCCTTCCCCAGCCCTTCTTTGTAGAACAAACTTGAAACATAACAGCACAGCATGTTGTATAAAAGTACCCTTCAAATATCCTGGCACATAATGTGCCACAGCGGTGTCCCTCCTTATCTGAAGCTTTCAAACTGAATCGTTACTTGTGGGCTTGCTCATTACACAAAAAGTCCACCTCTAAACAATTCCAGACAAAATACTTGCAACTCAGATTAGAATAACAGTTCTACTCCTGGCAGCTCCAAGTGTGAAGGAGTATGCACTTGCATCTATGGAGTTCTGCTTGAAACTAAAACCGTCTTGCCATTATGCAAACTGCAGTGGTGATCTCAGGTATGTTAAAAGGGTGTGTGGCAAGAGAAGACTAGGCTGGAATCTCCAGGTGGAACTCTGGCTGACTCAACCCAGACTGCATCCTCCTCCCCCGACTCCCACAGCAATAACCAAGGAGGGGCCTTGCCTGTATTGGTGGGGGAAGAGAGCAGTGACGTGTTTAAGATTTTGGTGATAGGGAGAAGGAGTTGCCAGGGTGGGAGTGGGAGGGATCACCTGGGCTCAAGTAAAGCCACTGGTCCCTGTGTATCTGAGGAGGGTATATAAGGCATGTACCTTCAGCCTGAGCCCCCTCTCGTACTTGGGGCAACTGAGGCACAGCTGAATGTTGCTGCAGATAAGACCCCAGCTGAAATTGGGGAACTGGCAGTGTGACCTAGTGATTACAGCACTAAACTAGGACTCAGGAGACCCGAGTGCTATTCCCAGCTTGGCCACTGGCCTGCTGGGTGACTGTGGGAAAGTCACTTCACCCCTCTTGTGCCTTAGTTTTCCCATCTGTAAAAAGGGAATAATGATACTGACCTCCTTTGTAGTGTTTGATGAAAGTGCTATAAGGTATTATTAGTTACTGTTGAGTGCTGCCTAATGAGGGATTCCTATCTGAGTGTGGGAAACACCCAACATATGTATGCAGCAGCCATGAGGTGCTGCCTGTAATAGAAAGGGGTAGGACAAAGATTAGAGGAGAGTTGGGTCCAGGGGAGCAGCAAGGCTTTGCCAGGTGGCCAATGCCATGATATGGGTAAATCGGCTAGTAGCTAAATTACACAAGTGGAAAAGGTTGGTGACAGCCCATCATGAAATTGCCCCATGCTTGAGGAATACAGGTGATTGGTTGCTGGTATTCAAATACATACAGGATGTATGAGGCCTTCAGGTGAGAATGAGAGTCCAGTCACGTGAATGTGCTCATTTTCCTGTTTTTCCGGAACAAGAGAGCAGGGCCTGACATCAGTGTTCGGGTCTGTGGACACACTATCATGCACTGGGGCCACAGCTGGGCTGGGCAGCCAGCTCCCACGGCGGTTCACAACCGGGCCTCAGGAGCAAGGCAATTCTGAGTTGGCATGGTAAGGGGAGCATCCCAGGAAGCAGCCATCTGAAATGACTATTGTTTGGGATTTTGTAAGGGGGTTGACTTAATCATCAGGGCACAGAGAGATTTAGGGCAGATCCAGGACCTTTTCCCCAGGGTGATTGTGAACAGTCTGAGATGATGCAGCAAAGGATACAATGGGGCATGAATAGGGCTCCACAGATTGACAAAGCCAGAAGAGGTGAGAATCACCCAGAATAGGGAGGATCAGTTATTACCCACCAAAAATATCACATTTGGTACCAGACCCAAGTGGGAATTATGGGGTATACCTTCCCGACCAGGGAGGGGATAGATTTTTGGCTGATGTTATGGAAGTAATTGTTAACTATCTGGGAACCCAGCAGGGATGGGGAGGGTCCCTGATGAACCGGAAGTGGACTTGGGGAAAGTCATCCCCTAAAGCAGCTGGGCAACAAGGTTGAGGCTCCTAATGTCTAGTACAGTGAGGAGATAACCCACTTTCCTAGTCCTTAACCTTCCTATAGGGGCTGGAGGTGGCCCTGCAATGGGCTGGAACCTAGGTGCAGAGGGCTGAGGAGCCGATGGTAGTCCTCCATCACCCATAAAGACGACATGATGGCCTGCTCTGTGCAAGTTATTGACATTGAACTCCCAGATTAATTCAGTTAAAGTTGCAGCCTAATTAAACCACATCCCTTGCCTCATGTCTTTTGTCCCACACAGCCGGGACAATTTCTCCTGCAGCTTCCTGGGCAACACATCAGCCTTGCAGAGAGTACAGCATGCTCAACTCTCCCTGCATCTGGCTAACTCCTCTGCTGAGGCCGTGGGGATGGAGCCATGACTCTGTCCCATGTCAGGCAGCTGGCACATAGGGATCCATCTATATGCACAAGTGAGACTCCCAGCCTGGCTCAACAGACTTGAGGTAACAGGGCTTGTGCTAGTACTCAAAATATAGCTGTGTAGACAACTCTTTGATGTTGTGGCTTGGGCTCTGAAGCCCACCCCCCTCCTTAGACTTCAGAGCCAGAACTGCAACTTCAAAGAGCCGTCTACATAGCTATTTTTTTTAAAGAGTGTTAGCCCTGCTAGCCCACATCTGTCGACTGAGCCCAGGAGACTCATTTCCATGGGCTGTGTAGACAGGCCCAATAGGGCCTAAGTGCTCTTGTTCTGTGCAGCGAGCTCCGAAACAGGAAGTTGCTTCTTATGCCTCCATCCCCTCTTCCCCCCCAATCAAGGCACAATCTGTTTCTTAATGTGATGAGGCCAAGTGGTTTCTATTGACCATACCCTAACAAACGATAGCAAAAATGATGCCAACTGCATTGGAACACGGGATCTTTCCGTTCTAGTCACTTGCCCTATTTCCCATTCATAGATAGCAATTACTAATATCGATTTATTTGGAATCCAAATTCAAGATGCAAAAATGTACAAACAACCTGCCCTGCTGTCTCAACATGGCTAAGATTTTTCAAATGAATGACATATGAACATCCCACCCATCCTGCCACACAGATAATTCATCAACCACTCTTTATCCTTTAGCCAGAGAGCTGTACTGGAAGTATGGGCTACAAGATTCATTTATCAAGTGACTTCAGGTACAAGTATTTGCCTTCTCTATGCGACCTGTTTGGTGCTTGAACATGAAGGGAGGGGACAGATGTGCAAAGCTGCCTGACAACTGGAGCTGTAATATTTCAGTGTACTAGAAATACATTGAAACAAAATCACCGAATATGCTAATTCCCCTCTACCAGAGACTATGCGTGACAGAGCCTCTCAAGCAGTGTTAGTGTTAGATTGTTCTATTGTTTCACTCCATGCTCAGCCTCTACCATACTTTGGATGACGAATACTTATTGTATGAGGAAAAGGAACATTAAAAGCAGGAAAGAGCTTATTGCAGTTGAGCTCCTTAGTCACTTTGGCGCTTTTTGTGGCATCCTTAAAAAAACCCCTACAAAACACAAACTTTAAATACCTTTTGCTTTATTGCTGAGGGAAAACAAAGGTAGATGTAAAATTTCTCTGCTCCCAGTAGAAATATTCATTGAAAGGTAAACAACTACTACCAGGTTCCCCTCTATTTTGAGCTAAATGTCTCTTTAAATAAGAAATCAGAATTAAACAACAGTTCTTGAATATTCTCATATGTTGTGTTCACTATTTTTCTAAAGGATCTGTTTTCAGAGGTTTTCAAAATAAGAAAATGCAGAAGAAAAAGAGCAAACAATGCACTAGAATGAATTTTTTTAATAATTGTTAATATCAGAAGAATAGGATCTGTTTGCCTGCACATTCCCTTTCCTTCTCAGTGATACAAAAACAAGATATATTCAGAAAGAGAGAGAAGGAAAAAAAGAATGGATGAATGAATTTGCTTTAGAAAGAAAAAATACCTTTTTGTTAAACATTTCATTTTGTTCCTGTGCATTCATGCTCGAAGATGAAAGCAGATCCAGTATTAGGTTGAAAGATCAGGAATACGCGCACACACACACACATTTTGATAGCTAGATGCTGTAAGAAAACTGTTTAACAGGCAGCTCAGCTGTTCTCTTCGGCAACGGCAATCCCAGTGGCTGTTAAAGGCAAGAAAATATCTGATGCAGTCATCCTATCTAAACAATGCAGCTTGAAAGAATTAAATTACTTAGTGTATTTCAAGCCTGCAATAATGAAAAAAGAAACATGCCAAGGCACATCAGGGACATTATATTAAAGCGTAAAAATCAGTGTAAACACTTTTTGATAATGCATGTTTCTGAATTATTGTATTAAATAGATGAAATGTGCTGACAGTCTCCAAAACGGTATCTCTGAAATGTCTCTGTTTTTAAACTCTAAAATACTTACTCACCAAGTGCAGAAGGCTTACAGAACAGTAAACTAAGTGATAGATATATTGTCCTGAATTTAATCATAGTCTCTTCAGAATGATAGACTTTACACAGTGTTTTGAAGATTATTTCCTTTTATCTGATTTTTAATATGCATGTCTCCTCTTTGCCCACACCATTACTTCTAACTTGATAAATGGCAAACATATTATCAACACTTATTAGGCTATTAATGTTCACTTGATTTCCCTTTATATTTAAAATTAACAAGCATACTTAACATTCAGAGCTATTAACTAGCAAACATGTAGAGCCAGATTGCAACCCCTTGCTCACATTTACAAGTAGTGACTCACCTTGAACAGTCCCATTAAAGTCAGCGAGGCCAATTGTCAACAATAGGAGTAAGTGCCATTCACAACCTGGCCACTGTGACAGGACGGGGCACTCCTGTGCACCCCTGGTTGGCCAGGGGTGGTCCAGAGGGTGCATTTCACCTTGTTTTACCCAAACTGGTGTTAGCAAGTATGCTTACTTAGATCAGCACAAACAGAAGCCAAAACATAAGTAAGTCTCCCTTTAATGAAGCCCCCTGAAAGGAGCACTTAGACAACAGTTTAAAAGCCCTTACCTCAGAGCCCAGGTACTGATTAGCCCAAATTTAGAAGTCCAAACAAAAAGTCTGTGTGTCTGGTCAAATGAACCTTTAAGGAGCTTGGTCAGAGATCACCCTCTGCTGCTAGCTGTGAAGCTACTGGTCTCCACATCTTCCTTGCTCAAATTCCTCTCCCTGGTTTAAAATAAGGCCGACAAAACACAGATTTTTCTGGTGAGCCAAAATACTTGTGCTTTGGCATGCGCTACCCTAGACCACTGCACATCTGTGAATAAAAATATACAAAAGTTTGTGCAGACCCTCTACACTGGGGTGAGGTGCACCCCCACTGCACAATCAATGTGCATCATAAAATGTGTGGAATTCTTTTTAATATACACACAAAAATTAAGTCAGACCTATTTCTTATCACTATGGTGTGTTACTTTAATTCTAGCTGCACTTAACCTTCAGCTGATCATATGCAGGGAACTGAAACTACAATATTTAAATGATCTAGCATCACACTGTTATACAGAAATTCTAATATAATGGCATATAGAGGACCAAATTTTTAAAACTTAACATTTATGATTATTAGAAAAAATGTTAACAAAATCCCTGGAAGTGGAAGAGTGTGTGACTATTATGAGATATGAGATACAGCTAACTCAAATGCATTTATTTTATTCAAGCACCTGCCTCATCTCGTGACCTTTTCTGGAAAGTGATATTGATTAACTCACAATCCTTATAAGTTAAAGTTCAAATTGTGTTTGAATGTTCATTACTTTGAATCTCACCACCTAAGGTCAGTGTCTGAAGATATATAGACTGTCTGCAGTTTCTATACAACATCATGCAGAATGAGGAATGTAAAATACAATATAATGATGCAAAAGAGTTAAATGTCACACAAAATATATAATAAAGAAGAGTTACAAAGACTTTGGCCACTTTCGTTGATGAAAAAAATCATTTGCCTACATTGGAGTCCTCAGAAATATTAAAATTTTTATAATGTAGCTTTTCTGCATCAATTTGGCCATTTGACATTCTGCTCAGGCATGCAACCAGGACTAAGATAAATGGAAAGACATTTATATGGAATCCTTCATTAGAAAATGTTCCTCATTTTGTTCTTTAAGATATTTCTACTGCAATGGGGTTCACCATAGTAAATGATTTATAATTGGAACATTTGAAATATTTCTCTAAAAATTTGAATTTGTACATTTAAAGTTTATATAGACATAGATTTGCACCAAAAGTCACTAATTAAAATCATTCAAATATATGGTGTAATTCTGCAGCCCTTAGTCACTGGAGTAGCTCAATGAATCTAATAGAATTACTCACATGAGTACAATTTGCAACAGAAGACCCATAACTTGTTATTCATTCAGCAGGACATTTCCTAACTATAGTATGCCATCTCATTTTCTTAAAGCCCAGTCCCAGACAGCTGCAGTACGCTGAAGCTTTGTAGAACATTGGTGTTCTCAGTGTCACTACATCTCAATATTTGAATCACAAGTCTCACAAAATTTTGTGTTTTTCTTAAAGCTCCATTGCAGCTAAAGACCCAAAATCAGAAGAAGACCCTCACCATTTATTTTTTTAAAAGCTCATGATTTATTTTTATCCTGACATGATTTTTGAGTATTTGGGGTTGACAATACTGCATTCTTTTACCATCCCTTTCCAGTTCTGGAATCTGACTCCAGACAGCTGGGATCTTGGGAATGACCAGGGAGTTCTCCATGTTCAGGTTGTCAAGTAACATCCCGACATGGGAATGACTTCTACAGCTGAATGTCAAAGTGGATAGCAGATGCATTTATTGAATTGCCCCTGGATGATACCTATTTTGATGTAATCCGGGGAGAAGGAGGGAAAGTTCCCATCAGGTCAAAGATTCATTGTGCAGGAGGGAGACACACAAGAAGATTCCCTGGAGGGAAGAAGAGGACCTTTTGAAAGCTGCAGTAGTGGTGAGACCTACTAGAGAATGCTGAATGGGATAGGAGATCCTCATTCTAGGGAAAGCTAAATTCCCTGGATTTTTTTTTTAAAGTCAATTTTTTTGCAGCTTTTTTCCATTTTCCAACAAGGACCATTTTCCAATAAAAATACTTTTTCATTTGCAGCCCACACTATTTCTACCCACGTCTAAATTAAATACTTCTCTTCATTACTGGGATTTGCTTGATCTAGAATAAGAAATTAATTAAAAACAAGAGAAAAAAGTACAGAAGATGGACTGGAGAGTAGCTTTAATCTCTAACCTTCAGGCTTTAAACCCACAAGTCAGAATTTTTAATCTAAGCAAACAAAATTGCATGCACATTTGTGTGTGTGTCTAACATGCAAGCACAAATTGGGAGTGAAATCCGGCCTGATTAGAGTCAATGGGAGTTCTGCTATTGACTAAAATGGGACTAGGATTTCACTCTCACTGTCTATACATGGTCATAGGTAGTTAAACATCTGTTAACACACAAATGCACATGTGCAGCTGCACGTGGCCCAACTTCACAAATCTGCCTTGGACTGGAAGTCCCAGCAAGAACAATGCAACTCTTCTTCCAATTGTATTCCAGAGAAGATACACTTGGGTGGATGAAACACTGACTTCGCTGCCAGGTGCATTCTCAATGTGTTCTAAGTGCCAGACCAGAAGACTGAAGGCCTAACATGTATTCCAACAAAAGATGGCTTGTATCTAAGCCATCTTGAACTCCTCATGCCAACAACCACATTGAGAACCACTTCCATTTGGCCAAATAGAAAGCTGTCCACCAAAGCAGATTATTAAACAAGATTTGCCAGACCACCTCTGAACATTGTCCCTCCTCCTCATCTAACCATGCAGCATTAATGTTGTGAGATACAGGGAGCCGAGTACTGGATGTGAAATCTGACTCTGATGCTCAGTAAGGAGGTTAGGGTGAACAGGAAAAGATACGGAAGGCTGAACTGATAATGCGAGGATGTTGGAGAACCAACATTTTCTCGCCACACTGGAGCCACAAGACTGGGCCTGACATGATCCAATTTCAGCTTGAGAGTGACCTGTGGGATGATTGGAATTGCAGGAAAGGCATACAGAAGTGCTGATTCCCAGCTCAGGTGAAAAACAGCAGTCCAGGAACCCGGACTACAATCCCCTCAGGAACAAATCACTTCTCCAGACGCTTTGACATGGGAGACTATGAGGTGGAACTATCCAAGAGGGCATCTGCAGGCTCCATGAAAGACTCATTTATTAGAGGGCAACTCTCCATCAAGCTGAGAGTTGGAAACTATCCAGCAGTTTATGCATATTCTCCTGCAAAAATTCAGCCTGGGTACCTAAAGTAGCGGCCATATGCCTAAGGTGGCCCTGATATGTCTTAAAGTCCTTGGGAATTGAGGGAGAGGAGAAGGCTGGCACGGTAGGATCAGCTGGAAGAGGACAAAGAAGTGGACAAGCGGGTCAGCTGGAAGAGGACAATGATGGATCCTGTTCTTGAATCACAGGATCTGGTCGAGATAACCCTTGAGACACACCTGGAACAGGCTCAGCAGTCACTTGTCACTGTGGTGATTCAGGAACAGGAACCACCAACAGGATCAGTGATCTTGCTCTGGTACTGAGCTCAACGACGGGATCTGCTACCAGGCCAATGACAATGCCAAGGGGCATTCCCACATCGAGGGAGCCTTCAGTGCCGGGCACAGCGTCGACCTCAATTCCACAGCCTAAGACATGGGTGGTGATAAATCTGCAAGCTCTGCTGCACACGGTGACCAGGGGCAATGAAGGATGAAGCAGTAGAAACTACAGCACTGGAAAACTCCTGAACTAGTAGACAGACAGGGACTGAGGTCTGTTGCCACCTAGTAGGTTACCGCCATGGAGCCAGTCAGCACTGGACTCAACGGATGCCCCACAGCTGGAACTGGAGTCAACATATGAGCGCTTGCTGATCTCGGCAAAGTACTGGGGAGTTAGATGGACCTGCTTCATCCTGTGTGCTGGAAGGAATACAGTGCTAGGCAGAACTGTATTCTTAGAAGATGAGGAAGTGTCTTTCCGGGCCCTAGAGTGGTCCCAACTAGCCTTATGGGACCTTTTCCTTGCCACACCAGAGGAGGGAGAATGACTCCTCTCTCTCTTGGAAGAGGCAGCAGGGTCCAAACATGGGGTGCCATCACTTGCAGGTTTTGAAGGTGACTACTGATCAGATGAGGGCCTCAGTGATGAAGTGGTCCTCATGGCCTCCTTGGAAGGTGCTGCTTCATCTGTAAGTCTCTCTCAAGCCCCCAAGTCTTCTTCAACAATTTACAGATGGAGCACCATTCCTTAATGTGACCCTCACCAAGGCACAAGCAGCACCTCATGTGGAGATCACTATTGGGGATGGTTCCCACCACCACCACACATGATGGACAGTGCTTGAAGCCAGGGGAGGCATCACACAGGCAGCCAACTACTCTAACAGTAAACTAAACCTAAGGCACTACTAAACTAACTTACCTAGAGGGAAAAAAAATCTCCCAGAAAACAGACTGTAAATGTGAGGTGGAAACACCACATCGAGCTCAGACTCTAGCCTGGGGCAGTGAGAAGGACCTGAGCGGTGCCACCTTTATATAGCCAGAGAGGGGCTTGGACCACAGGGTGTGAGTGCTGCCCCTACGGGTACCGCTAGGCAAAGTTCTCAGCTTTGGTGCGCTGGGCATGCACACACCTATATGGAATACACCATTGCATCTACTCAAACAAGAATTTCCCTTATCTGTAGTGTTGTGCAGTGAGCTCTGTGCCAGCTGGCTGCCCCCTCTAGCTTCAGCAATGGCTTCATTTCAATAGTGTTGCATGAACATAGTTGTAAAGCACTTTTGAATGAAAGGTTGTATATAAAATACAATGTTACTATAATTAAACACACATTTCTTCCAAATATCTATTTTTTTCATATTCCCACACAATCTGAACACTCAGTAACCATCGTGGATTCTTAAGAATACACACAAGATTCAATTTCAGCTACTTAGATGCCATGGGGTTTATCATGACTATATATTTCAATTGCTTTAAAAGGTGCCCTAAATAGCTTTAAAAGAATACAGTTCAGGCAGTTGATGTTTGAGTACTTTGGTGTCTGTATCTTAGGATCACTGTATTTTAAAAAATTTCTATTTCTGTACTCTGCAAAATTTCCATTCCTTGGTGAATACCACCATCATCACCATCACAGTTCTCAAAAAACATTCAGGGAAGTCAAACCATGATAGCATTAGAGGTTGGATTAAGAACTTTTTCTTCTATTATTCTCATTACAGAAAAGTCAGAAGCTATTTAATTTCAGCTCTTGGGTTTTACATTGTTCAAAATGTTTTCTCTGCCAAAAAAAAAAAAAGTATTATTCTCTCTCTCTCTCTCTCTCTCTCACACACACACACACAATTTAGTAAGGGAGTTTATTTTGAGGACCAATTATGACCTGTCCAATGAATATATAATTTTCCTCAATTGAACGGTTTTTGTTTGGTGGCTGTTTGTTTTTTTTAACTGTAGATTATTGAAAAATATTCTCCTGTATTTATCAATGTATTTTGATTAAAATACCGTTTTATATTTTTAGTGATAGAAATGTGCAAGATCTTGGTTTTATCAATTTATTTTCTGGCCTAGCATATTTCTACAGTTTTGCAGGTCCAACATTAATACAGAGAGAACTAAGATGACTAGACATAGTCAGTTGCCCCACTGCATCTTCTTCAATCACTACCATTATGCTCTTATCTTATACTTTTGGGTCCAATTTCTTGAGCTAAGAGCACTTTGGAGAAGGCAGAGAGGAGTGGAGAAAGAGAACACCTTTGTCCAGTATCACACGAGACAAAAGTTATATGGAGTTACCCACTGCTCTATACAAAAGGATTTATACTTGTGCCTCCATTTTTAAAAATTACTCCCTGGTATTTTTTAAAATAGTATTTTTACTCCCAGCCAATGTCGCTGTCCACATTTAACTAGTTTTTTGCTACACATTGCCCACCCCTCCCCCTCTTCAACTGCTCACAAAAGAGGACAGGTCTAACATTTAAAAGTCGAGAGCACTAGTACTGGATTGTACCTCTTCTCCGACTGGCCGTGTGATTTTTCTTGCTTAGGGTGGCCAGATGAGATCTTTTCCAAAAAGAACCAACAATTTCAAGATGTACTTTTTCATAATTATTAAATGATAAACCGCTCATGCTGTTAATATAGGACAGTTCAAAAGCTGTGTTGAACAACAGGATCTGCAGTTAACCTCATGCCAGGAATGCTCTTCAGACAGCTGAGCAAATATGCCAAGGTCAGTCTGGGACAGAAGCTGTGGACACACTGTGGTTTTGCACACACGTCTCCTCTTATAAACACCCTGGATAAGTACAGAGCTCTGCCTATTGTGATCGCAACAGCCTGTAACACTGATTTCACAGTTTCCTATTTACATTTAATCCAAAAATATGTTTTGATACTTTTGAAATGAACACAGCATAAATCCATCCCAAAACCAGAGATAATTCTAAGAGCTTCAATACACAAATGAAATATCCAACCCCCGAGTCACGTCACATTTTTAGGAGTAACATGTCTCCTTTGGAATTATCAACATTCTGGTTTCTATAGAAGTTTTAAACACCCTACCTTTATTTTATTTAGGTTTACTGCAATTGTGAAAAAGGGGCTATTTTATCCAGATACTCTAGGCACCCTGGCCTTACTATAAAATACATCCCCAGTGCAGCAGTACAGTTTAAGATAACTCACCATCTCACTAAGCCAGGCAACTGAAACTCCAGTCTTTTCCCTCCTCAAACAAAACTCCCCATCCTTACAATTCCTCCCCTTTCAAATGTCGGGGGGGGGGGAAGGGGGATGATCTTTGTAACATACCCTCAAAGTCATTAGAGTTAGGAGAATATTTTGAAAAACACTTCAGTCATATTTGCAAAAAAGTGACTTCACCACTTAAGCCCCATTAACTTTCAATGTAATTGAGGTTCTTAAGTACTAAGAAGTCAGTTTTGAAAATGGGACTGAGGCATTGCTGAAGTTTTCCGTAGGGCTATTTTCTTTGGATAGAAAAAGCCACCCTCAGAATATTTTTTGGAGGTCTCCCATTCAAATACAGACTAGGCCTCCCTATCCTTCCTAAGATTGTAATACCAAACAAAATCACAACCTGAATTGGTATCTCCACAGATTTTATTAGAGTTTATTCATTTTCAAATGATTTTGGCAGAGGTGTCAACAACATATTTACACTGATCTAGCTGAAGGCTTGAAAAAGCAGGACTGGAGATCATTTTACCCCTTGTGTTCCAGATTTTGGCTGTAGGAGGGCATTGCCTCTGTCAATATCCACTGCCCTGAAGCTGCCCGAGAAGAGCCCTGCACTCTATAGCCCATTAGAAAAATCGGGAGGATGACACTAGATTCAGGTTTTAAGAGTTGTCTAATTTAGGACCTGATTCTTCACCAGTGAAGGCAAAGGGAGTTTTGCCACCTATCTTAATGGGAGCAGGAGCAGGGACTAAGTAATCAGTAACAGAACTGAAGTTCTCACTGTTCATTCACCTCACACATTTGGGGTAAACTTTTAGCCAGGCCTCTATCTGGCTTCACTTGGCCACTCAACATTACAAAGACACACGTCTACACTGCACTTCACAGGGACAAATTTATTCTAAAAAGTTCCCACACTTGCACAGGGCTATTTAAGTAGGCTAACCCATATATTTGAGTGCACGTGTGTATGCCCCCCACTGGTGTTACAGATCCTCTTCTGTGCTACTCTGCAAAGGACATGAGTTTTTACAGCCATAGATGGAGAACCTTGACTCTTTGGTTCAAGCTGTAATAGCTTGTGTTTTCAGTCTGGAAGTCCCTGATTCAGGCCTCGGTGTGTTGACCAAGATGATGTCCATCGCATGACCACTTGCTAACAACTGAGTGCACACAGGTGTAAGGGCGCATAAAATTATTAGCACACCGATGCAGATATAAGTATGTGCACACAAGTGTAGGATGGGGGCTAAAAATCTAGCAGTTAAAACCAAAATGTTCAGCCATGCTTTGGATTTGCATACAGCCAATTGCATGCTTAAAAGTGGGTGCCCACCTGTTGTTTGTTCATAGAATATGGGTTATGTATGCACAAGGTACATAAATGACTGTATGCAAGCCTAATTATATAGAGCACAATCAGAGGCAGACAAACTTGAGACCGTTCTAATTCCCAGGAAAAGGGGAGAAAATATTACTGCTAAGCTATCTGGCTTTTGTGCTGTGTGCTGATATATAAATATTGCATGCTCTTGGGGCGTGTGTGTGTTTAAGCAGTGAGAATGTGGAACAATATATTCTACTTTAGTTTGGCATTCACTGAGAACTAGGCTCAGAGTGGCTGGCACAGTTGTGCATGAAATCAAAACAGTAATGGAAAAGAAGAGATTCTGAATAAAATTTAACAGCATTTGCTCTAAGATACTACACACGCTGGTTTTCTTATTATGAGAGGAAACATGGTCTAGTGATTAAAGTAAGGACTTATAGTCAGAAGATATGGTGCCTATTCCTAACTTTGTCAAAGACTTCCTGTATGACCTTGAGCAAATTGTTTGGCGTCTCTTCCCAACATGTCAGAAATAAATAATGACAGCAACCTCTAGTCACTATTTTAAACATTGTGGTAACTGGTAAATATCTTATATTTACAAAACAGATCTGTAAAGTAGATTTGAACAGAATACATGAACTATTTAGTTTGTTATGGAAAATAGCTGGTACCCAGCAAAAAACCAGGCTTTCTGGAATCGTGATATGAAACTTCCCTTTCACCTCCTGCCCTGTGAAAAGCTGATTTCACAATTCCATTTCTCAGCAATCAGAACAGTGAACAGTCATATTTTTGCATTGAAATACAAGGGAGTCTTGGTGATGCACACAGACACACACAAAAAGCTATTATACAGAGAGATAATGGGTTAGAAGAGTCAGAACTTTTTACACTGAGTTAGATGTCAACTTTCTGAAGACGGTGAGGCCATTAGTCTATGGTAGATAGCCATGGTGTCCCTTGGTAATACAGGTTATTCATATCTTAACATTTCTTATGCATGTGCTTTTGTTAGTTGATACAATGAATGTTGGACCCATGAAAGCTCTTGAACTATCATGACCTTTTATTTTAGCAAGACAGGAAAAGACATCCACAAATGGCTTGTGTCGAAATGTGAAGTGTTTGAAAACCTAGCTTGAACTCAATCTTTTACATTAGCACCACCAAAATTCTTTCGATAAGCTGCAGAAAAATACCAAAGATTTGACAGTTACTTGAAGGCACTAAAGGACAGTAAGTGTAGTTACTTAGGTTAAAGGTATAAAAGTAATTTTAAAACATTAACAATAAGTGGGTTTCGATCTATTTACTGTAGTGAACATTATGGGAAACCGGTGACCTCATTAAGTAAAATACAGATGAAGTTTGCACACAGATAACATCAATTCCTATGAAGGTAAAAATCACAGCCAAGGAAAAAAACACATCTGCATGAGAAATATAATCCTATTTTATTCAGGCTTTTATTCTGCATCTATCGCTGTGTTATCTGAAATTCTTCCAGAGAAGATTAAACAAGGCACTTAATATCAGTCAAGTAGGTGGGAAAAGCACATGCGTTAGTTTTAAGTTAGTAAGGTAAAATGTGCTTTGTGCTGTTTTAAGGGAAGGCAAGGTTGAAGAATTGGGCATTGGTTTTGGACTGGCACATACTGAGGTTTGTAGTAGTTCTTAGTACTTGAGGGAGATAGTTTCACCCTTGAGGAAGACAATTCTTGCATCTGACAAGCAGAACTGTTGACAGGGCTCAAGATGAAGTGGATTTTTTAGGTATACTGGGTTCAGACTGTTTAGTGCTTTAAAAATGAGCACCAAAACTTAATGCACTGTTCTATAGGGAGCCAGTGGAGGGTAGACTGCAGAGGCAATGTGCTCTCAATAACCTGTGCTTCTGATGAGATGTGCTGCTGCAGTCTTAACCAGTTGGAATATTCTCAGGGTTGCTACTTTCAGTTCAAAGTGAACTTCATGGGCATAATCTGAATGAGAGATGAAGGTAGCATTGTATGAACATTGCTAGGCCACCACTAGCAAAAAGGAGATGCAGTCTCCTAGCTATTCAGTGATAGTAGGAGGTGTTTCTCATGGATGCTGCTGAATGAGAACTCTGCATCAGTAAGCAGCCCAGAAGAACACCTAAGAGACAGACCCGCCTGAAGACATCTCAGCATAAATCCTTGATCAGAGGGGACTGTACCATGCCCACAAGCTCTCTCACATTACCTTTTCCCCACAAATATTACCTCTGTTTTTGCTAGGATTTAACTTGCCACTCCTTCTGCTTCAGATGCTAATTTGGGTTGACACTGGAATAACTCGGTGACTGGTACCGTTGAAGGTTATGAACAGACACAGCTTGCTTGTCCTTGACATATGGTTAACATTTGAGCCCATGAAGCTTTCCCCTTCCTCCTAGTGGCTGCAGTAACTATTTGTAGTGGGGGAAGGGCTAACCCTTGTGGTATTCCTCAAGATAGGGCTTGGTGGCAGAGGAGCAGTTTCCTATCACTGCTGGGATGGACCCTCCAAAAAAGGCTTCAAACTACTTCAGAGTGTTTTCTTGGAGCACTGTAACACCTCTCAAGGTAGCTAGTGATCAGTTATATTGGATGCTACAAAGAGGACCAGGAAACTGAGAACGGACATTTGCCCTTTAATTCATGAATAGTATGTCTGCTGTGCTAACTCTATTTCTGTTCTGTATCCTGTCTTGTAGTGGGTCAAGGATACCAACAGTACACAAATGTGTTTGAAGGCAACTTTTGGCAAGCATCTCAATAAGCTAGTTCAGAAAATAACAATGGGCAATTTCTATTACTAAGCAAATGAGTTGCTGAGATAGTTCACTATGCTTGAGGTTAGCCTTACTTTGGGGGAGGGCAGGGAAGATGAATAACTTAAAAAAATAGGTTTCTCTCTATGCATTACCATGGGAGCTCAGGTTATATCCTACAGTAAAAATGAATCACGTGGTCTTGACATTGACCGCACATCATTAGCTGTATTATAGAATCACCTAGATTGTGCAAGGTGCTGTACAGACAGTAAGAGTGAGTCACTGCCTCAGGGTAGTTTATAATCTAGATAGACAAGAAAGACAAAGGAAGGAATAAGAGCCTCATTTATCCTTGAGTTCTCCTGCTGTAAAACAGTATAAATGACTTACCCAAAGTCACAGAGGAAGTCTGTGACAGACCCAGGAACTGAATATTTTTTTTGGAGTCTCCAGCATCCTAATCACAATCCCTTCCACTCTAATCCCACATTGTCAGACAATCCTATCTTTTAATTACTGGATATCAAAGAAGTTTTTGAAACCACACAACTCTTTTCCCTTTGCTATATAAAAATTACCAGAGTGAGATCATCAAATGAGAAGGAGGGAAGACAACAAAAATGTTCGTTCCTAGCTTATGACAACAGATGCCAGATTTCTGCCTGAAGCACATTTTACAGCCTAGTTATAAATGCCTGAACGAAGCATTTATCAGAATTGCCATAATAAAACCCAACTAATGAGACAGTAAATAGGTGCCTCCGTAGCACTGCCATAGTACCGCCAATTAATTAAATAACTATCATTCAGAATTTGCCTTTTTGTTTTCTCTTTTGCTCATCAAAATATTTTGATAGAAATACAAATGACCATTCACCTGCGTTTTGGAAGTTGAGTGATTGTAGGGTCATATGTCCATGTAAGGGTGCTAATTTGAAATAATCTTTTACTAAGTGGAAAGACTCTGAAGCTGATTTGATTTCCCCACAGGGGACAAATTGATAGAATTCAGGGGAACCCTCATGGGCTGAGACACTGGTAAAGATAAAAGATGAATTTCCAACCCAACAGATAAACAAGAGTTTAAAGAATAACAACTGCGGAAACAGGCTTTGGACAAGAAGTGGAAGTTTAATAAATCAGGCTGTTTTGGTAAGATTTCCAGCCTGATTCTGTAGTCCTAAGACATGTGTATTGTTACAGTTACACTTTTTTTCCAGATAAGACACAAAAAGTTCCTATATACTTTCCATCAGAATAACATTTATTTTAGATTAAGGAAACAAAAGCAAGAAAGCACAGTAAAGCTTCCAGAAGTAGGAGACACACACTATGCTCTTTCAAGGCTGTACTACACTTTGATAACAAAATGGATACTGAATTGTAAACATAGGGACATGTTAAGGTTATAGAAATGTTAAGGTTAATTATACAGAAAGGAAAAAACCACCATTGTTCCATACCTATGTACATCAAAGATCTGAAGAAGTCTGAATAACCAGTTGAACATTTGGGTACTGATAAAAACCTCCAGAACTTTTGAGGTTCTCTCATCTATAATGATATGAAAATGGTACAGTCAGAACATTATGTTTTGGAAGCATCTGAGAATACAAAAATAGAACCTATAGGACTTTACCTGGTATACGGCAAAGCATTCTGAAAAGTAGCTTCTTTAAATTCAAAACTTCTCTTAAAAAAACATTTCTCAGCCTCTATGTTACCTTAAAGTCCCCAAGCTGCAATTCATGATGAGCGAAACAGCTGCAACAGCTTCTAAAAAATAAGTTACTTCTAAATACAGGTGGTCAATATAACATTTGAAACTGTCCAAAGATGTATATTTGTTTTTAAATTGATAGCTCTAAAAAACCAAAACAAACTGGTCTATCGATCAGACCAATTTCTCTGCATTGACTCAGGATTATTCCTTCTAATGAAAATATTTTTTTCCTCTGTGCATTTATTTTGCTCATTTCCAAGGTACAGATGAAGAGCCTGATCCCACAAGGTGCCAATTATAGTCAGCTCCCATTGACTTCAACGCTACTTTAGGTCATATAGCACCCCACAGCAGGTGCGCGCAGAACTCTGCGCAACATGGCCCCATTTCCCAGCTCCTTACATTTCAACAAAATGACTATTCCAACACAGTCTACAGTGGGGAAGCAAACAATATAAATTCTTCATATACTGGGCGCACAAAGGCTCTAGCATCTCCCATGGTCCCATAAAACACATCCGCAAAGATGTGGGCTGACAGAAAGGCTGCAGCTAACCTAGGGACAGGAATGCTACGGTTATAAGCAACTGGTTTTGATGCTTGGTCACAGGTGGACCAATAGAAAGTTTAATTAAAGGGCACACAAGGCTCTCAGGGCTGGTCCACTGAAGTCCCTTTAAGTGCTCTGCATTGGGATGACTGCTTTTTACCGCTCAGAGAGGCCGTGATCCTGCTTCCATACAAGTCAGTGGTAAAATTCCCATTGACTTTAATGGTGCAGGATCAGGCCCACAGTGTTTTAAATTAGATCTTTTTAAGCTGTTTTTTTTGGGGGGGGCGGGGGAGGGGGAGTTTTCAAATTGAGTCTGTACCATGGCTATAACATGCTGCTGATACACTCAGCCAGCTCTACCCTATACCAGCATGGGGCTCGCCTTTCAGGACACTCTTTTAAAGAAATCTTGAAGGACTGTTCTATCCCTGGAAGTTCTTTGGTCAATCTCAATCATTGCCTTTGCTGGATTTCCTTCAGCCTAGTTCCTGCTGTACAGCTTCTAGCTCTGCTTTATACGTTAACCAAAATAGCCAATGCTTTCCTGTTTGTCCTTTCTCTAGTCAACCTCTATTTGCCTGGTTTCCTTCATGTCTTCTACTGTAGAGTCTAACAAAATGATACATGTGCACAGATTACTTAGAAAACTGCATGCATTGACTTGTGTGTAATCCTCACAGAAGGGACTGTTCTCCACAGAATTCCATGGCTGTATGTAGAATTAAACCATCTGAGCCAAAGATTCTTTTCCCTCCATTCTCCCACCCATTTAATAAACAACCGCAACCACACACTTGTACGCTTCAGTGTGACGTGGAGAAAGTAGTTAGCGATTGATACTCAGAGCCAGCACAATTCACAAGACTGGTCAGAAACTACCAACAGAATGATAAGAAGATAAGAGGCCTAAATGAATGTAGGGTTAAGGTGGCATCAGTCTCAGGTAGATGCCATTATTTTCATTTAAACACGTGTATGTGCGCACACACCCCACACCCCTGATGTCCCTCCCTCACGTTAAATTATTCTGTCCTTTTTTAACACATTTTTCTACATTTTAAATATTGACCTAAACACCCTGATGGGCTTGCACAATGGCCTTGCACTGATGGAGACTGCAGATCAAATGAACACATCTTGATTATTAAGTAAGTAAATAAGATAAGAGTTCCCATAACCCTTTCTGTGTCTCTACATCACTAAACTACTACTGGCAATCTCTGCTGAAGAGAGAGAGAGGTTCAGGGCTGGAACGGCAGAGATGGAGCAGGAAAGCAGTAAGGAAAGTCTGAGGAAGCACTAAACACCTCCAAAAATGTCAATAAGTAAAATCTCATTTGGAGAAGGAGATATATCTACACTTATAATGCTGCACCCACTTATTTCAGGGAAGTGCAAGCCAGGCTGCCCTGGGCAATCCAAATCAGGATATCGAATGGCACTAAGTGTGCTGCAGTGATTAGTTATGAGCCTTTGAACCCCAAAAGGTTCTGCGGTCCTACAGTTCGGATGCTGGGGGGGCTTGACCCTCCCTAGATGGCACAAAGAGTGCAAGCAGCATGTCCTGGGGGCACCCCAAGGGGATTTGCATAACCTCCCTTCCTTCCACCAGAAGAGATTTAGGTTGCAGTTAGGAGTCCATTGAACATCCCACTGGTAAAGGCTTTCAATGTTACTGGCTGATTCATTGTAGCACTGGTCCTTTTGCTAAGCTCACACCCCACAGCCAATCAGGCTCTACCACCCTAACCAGCTGTTGGTTCTATCAAGCTCATTACTCACAAAGAGATGGGGGCAGATCCTAAGGTGGTATAAAATGGTCATGGCAATGGAGCTATGACAATTTACACCAGCTGAGGATCAGTCCCCATGTTGTTCCCACAGCCTTTGACAATCAGCAGAATCACTGTCTCTTTCTATAGAAAGACCATTTCTGAGCCTCCCACCTCACCCAAAAAACATGAACAGGCTCCTGGATATTTGGAAAGTAACAGCTATATGCCAGATATGCTGCACCCATCTGTACACCATGTGCAGTGTGCAACTGTTCCACTTTCACATTGTTTCCAGTCCCTTGACTTGGAGTAGATTGGTAACATGATACAGTTAGCAAGAGAGAAAAGAAAGCTCACCACTCAGCTCCGAGCAGTTTGTTTTCCACTCTGCTCTCTGTTAATCTTCTTGGCTTCATTCCTGCATATTTTCCCACCTGTGCACAATGGCAGAGGCACTAAAAGCAGCTGTGGAACTAAGGAACTGGAGCTTCAGCTCAGGGAGGCCCCTCCCTCCTAGTGAAAGGCAGCAGTGCAACCACAAGCTATCCCTATCACTACAGTAGTGAATCCCTGCTGGCCACAGCAGCCCCTCCTGCTACGGGAAGATGAATTAAAGCCCTTTGCTTTTATGAAAGGGAAGGGGGCTACTTTGTGCAACTGAACAATTATTGCGTGCATCTGAATGATACCTAGATCACTCCTTGTGGATTTCTCTGAAGAACTCTATACACTGGGAGTTCCTATCTGTTTTATGCAGAAGAGCAAGGCAAGTGTCACTGAAAGAGGAGAAAGCACTTTTTCACTGCCAAGAAGGAAAGCTTTTTATAAACATTGAGTCTTCAGGTTTTCCTCTGTCTCCTTTCTCACTTTCCTTTTCATCATCTCTCTTTGTCCTCTCCTAGTTTCCTTTGCTCTTAATTGGCTATTTGTAATCCAAAGTTTGGTCACATCTGTGAAGTAAATGCTTGCAGATTACTGTGGTTGCCCATCCTTTGCCAGAGGATCATTGTCACTTTAATGCTGATGCAACAATTCACCACATTCTTGTGGCTCAGACACACTTCTTATCCTGACATTGCTGGCACCCTACTGTTCTCGTTCAGCGTTCACCCTACCTACCTGCTTACACAAAAGGTGAATGCTGTGCTGCTTTAGCTTTTAACGCCTCAGGTATAGCACAGCTAAAAATGCTCATCTGCCCTCCTCCATCCCCAGAATGATTTATACAATGCAAGAAAGGCAAGAGAAAGCCCGACTATCTTGGTATTGTAACCTTCCCCTTACTCTGGTGGTGGCAGATGTTGACTAACATCTCTAAAGCTGTAGGCAAAGCTGGCCTCGCCTCTCAGAAACCAAATGACATTGATCATTTTGTCGTGTAAAATGAAAGTGCCCTTGCAGCTTGCGACATGAGGCAAGGATTAATAGAGCATTAGCAAGAAATATGTATAAACAGAGCAGTAACAACTGAAAGTGCTAAGCTCTTAAATAAAATTCACTGAGTAAGCTACATGTGACATCTTTATGTTTTCAGATATTTTACTCCACCATCATTCTAAAACCTTCTGCTGGCTTCCGTTGTAGAATCGTTTATAAATTTCTCCAAATGGACCTTTTTGAGTAAATACCCACTAATCACCAGGATAGAAGCCAATAAATTCAGTTGTAATTTAGAAAATATGGTAGACTATCCATAAACACTGCTCCATTGGCATTAACTATAGATAATTTCAAAAAATTAGCATTTTTCTAATAAAGACATTATCATTTTTATAACACCAAGTTCAGTATGGATAGGAAATGACAGATTAAGGGCCCAATGCTGCTCACGCTGAAATCAATAGGAATTTTACCATTGAATTCAACAGAAGCAGGATCAGGCCAATGAAGAACACATTTGCAACCATGTTGCTCCTAAAAATACATGTATTTGCACATGTGCACATACATATATAGAAACAAATGCATTACACTGCTGTTTTCCCCAAGGAACAGTATGTCTTGAACACTAATTCACTTTCGCTGTCATCCTTTCACTCTCAAACACTTGATAATTTCCTATATCTTTCCCATTTCTGCTAAGGGTTGCTTAAAGTGTTGCTTAAAGTCCACTCCTATTCTTCCAAAAAAACAAAGCAAGTTCTAAGCTTTGTTTTTCACCCTACACTGCGCTACAGCTATCGTAGATCTAACCAATCCAAATTTCGATTTCTTGCATGACCATGTGACTAGGACTGGCCAGAAAACAAGCACTCTCTTTTGTGGAAAAAGTTGAGGTTTTGACATTTGTTTTTGTTCTCCATTGGAACAAAAACGAGACCTTTCAAAAATTTTCCATGAATAAACATGAGAAAAAACAAAAAGAGTGAGAACGCCACTGCCAGTAGTTAGGGCACTCACCTTGGATATGGGAGACCCAGGTTCAAGTCCCCGCTCTGCCTTAGCCAAGCTAATTGGCCATTCTGAATGGGTGGGTTTCTCCTCCTCTGGCCAAAATCTTGAACAAAGATCAAGATCATGAAAGGAATCCGCAGATTTCTAGAGGACCGATAGGAATGCTGGTCCTCAGGAATCTTAGTGGACAGTGATGCAGTGGGGGAGGTAATATCTTTTATTGGACCAACCTCACCCACCTTTTGGCTCTAATATTCTGTGACCAACACTGCTACAACAACAATGCATGTGACAGTGATGAAAGATTCTTATGGTAGTCATGCAGTCACTGACTCGTCTCTTCAAAGCGTTGACCTTCAGCCCCATTGTCAAGCCATTTTGTAAAAGCCTCTGGAATGTCCTTTTCCTTACTGTGTGTCCCTGGTAACACCAACATAAAAACATCAAGCGATACACAGACATCAGTTGTGAATTTCCTCCAAGATGCAAGAGGCATGTATGGCTAGGAGGGTGTTTAGCACCAAATTAGAATGAGTTATTTTAGTTCCTGCCTGTCAGTTTCCCAACTGAGTAGTTAGGCAGCACTCTATTTAGGTTCAGGATAGGTCTCTGTTGCTCAATTTTGGGTGTGCATGCATGTTGGGAGTTTGAAATTTTCCAGTTACATCTGATTCAGGTCTGAGAACCAAAGATCTGAGGATTAGTGAGAAATGGATTATAACCACTTTAGCCTGTTCCTTCACACACTACCATCTTTACTCTCAGAGGGTGAGCAGGGAAAAAGCATAAAGGAGACCTCTTAGCCCACCTTTGTGATAACAGGACCACAGCCTCCAATTTTGAGTGATCCTTCCCTTCATAGTACCTCTTTTGGTTTTCTAGGTGGACTCAGGTGCAAATAGATTTACCAATATGCTTCCAACTTGGCTTGCAATGCATCAAAAGTCTAGATTGTCTAGACTGCATTCCCTTGGTTCTAAGTGTGTCTTGCTGAGCCAGCTGACATTGACCTTCCTTCTTGATGTAGAACCCTGAGGAACAGAGTGAGCTTCTTCCCAGGGCATGAGCAAGAGTACTTCTCTAAGAAGCCCTGAAGTTTTTCTGCCTTCTTAGCAGTTATATACACACCATGGTCTTCTGAAGCATCATCTGTTGAAATGGAGGAGTGAGCTTCACAAGTTATACTCCATGCCTCCTCCTTGGGCCTTATCATACTCCAAGTCAGACAGGGGACCAGATACCTTTCTCCCCCCAACCACTCCCAGGGACTTGGGATCTGTACTGATGACGAGTTTCTCTGGATCCAACATCAGGTAGCTGATTAACATTAAGAATGAATTCACTAAGAGATGCTATTACTGGATCCGGACGTCTATATACTGATTTGCTGCAATTGCTGGATGGAATCAAAGCACGAATATCCGGCAAGACAGCCACTATCCAAGGAACTGAGCCATAGATTTTATCATCATAGGAGAGGCATGTATGGCAAATCAGACACTATCTTCTTCAGTGCCTGTTCTGAAATAAAGGTTTCTTTGGACAAAAACTTCAAGGCTGGAGTTGTGGGGGGTGCAACTGTCCCTTCCGCTTGTTTTCTCAAAGCTAGTTTCTGAAGGCTCTTAGTGATGTCTGCTGTGTCTTGTATAAAATAATGAGAAAGTTCATCCAGGAAATGGCAGAAATGAACCCTTTCTGCTTGAAGGGAGGGATGATATAGCACTTGTGAATACCTGTGTAGAGGTTATGAGTCCCAAAGGGGAGTACTTGGTATTGAAAATGCTTCTTCTTGTAGCAGAAGCTAAAGTACCTCTGGGTGACTCTCCCTGACCATATCCGCAGTAGAGTTCCAAGGAGGTTTATTTTCATATTCTGAAGTTTTATGAAGATAAGGCTGTAATGATGGATTTTAGTATTTCCACCCAGAATATCGATCTTGAATATTGAATTTTGGAGGGACATCAGTTTAGCCTGCAATTCCAATTTCTTTGAGTAGCATTGTAGTTGCCCCTGGGACTGATTGTTGGAAGTTTTGAATGTGCAGCAAATGAGAGGCAGGTGAAGCATCAGTCCTGAAAAGGCTGCTAGGGAAATCTAGTTTAAAAGTAGATTTTGTGTAGTGTGTGTTTTTAGAGAGTTCTTCCTGAGGGGCAGTTTTAACACAGGCTCAAAGTAAAGAGATGGGGAAAGCCCCACTGGAAAGTCTGTCTGATATGAGGGGACTGAGGATAATTACATGCCCATAGTAGTACCCATAACAGCAAAAATATGAAAAGGTGGATAATGCCTGGACTCCTTCAGGTAGGTAATTATTAGGATAAAAAAGAACTATCACATAGATGAGCAAATGAGTGTTCCTCAATTACAGTGGACTGCATTTCCACCAACTTCAATCTAAAATAAGTACAGGGCCTTTCAAGGCATTTTCTTTTTTCCTTTAAATGACTAGAAGCCTTTATCCTCCAAGGGACTTAGCATGTTCATCTCGCACTGAAGGTGGGAGGCTCCGAGCACCTAGCAGGATCAGGCCCTAACCTCACAAATCATCATTTACTATTTGTGCTACGATAGTGTCCCACAAGACAGAGTTGGTTTAAATCCCAAGAATTTTAATTTTCTCTTTTTGATGCCACAATAAATTACATCAGTGTATTTAGAGAAACCTGTTTTCTGCAGGTCTCAGTAATTCCCATTGAAAAGTTTCTAGGCTCCATCTTGTACTTTTACAAATGCTCTAAAGGTGTTATGAAACACGAATTCTTTGAGTTCTCTTTCATTAATGAAACGAAGATTGCTATTGTGCTTATCTGTAATAGAACTGAATATCTTGCCTTTATTGTAACAGAGGCAGGAATGACCCTGATTCAGTTGCTCGCATACAAAATACATTTTTATCATACTTGCAGAGCAATATGATTTCAGCAGACGGGTGTGAAGATTACATTACTTTAGAGAAGGCAGGGTTAAATACATAAGGCTGATAAATATGTGAATTATTTAGCTGTCACACAAAATGTGCCAAGTCTGTGTGTGAAAAATTCTCATGAAAGTTTTAGTGAATCAAATAAACAAGCATGTATAGTTTTGTAAATGAAATAACTGTGGGTCCTTTGTTTTCTTCCCCAAACACAAGTTCACATTGCAAGCCCATGGTCATAACATTTCACTACAAAACTAAACTATTATAGATTTACAGGTGCACATAACTACATCTGAAACCAACAACTTCTGGTTCCACCACCTGGACTGTGTTCATAAAAAGTCTTATTAAAAAAATAAAGTTAAAACCCCACCGACACTGAAATCCTACGGCACTCTTCACTCTCTTGTAGCCATGTTATAATGAGCATTCCAAGATTAAAATGTCAAGCTGGAGTTAAGGTTGTAAATAAGTAATAATAGTTTATGGGGGGACACTTTAATAAAGTATTGCAGTTTTATTAAAAATAATAAAAATAGGGGTTATGAAATATAGCACACCTCATGGGGTAATCTGAGACTGGTCTAAGTGATGTTTTTAAGGACTATACATAGAATCATAGAATTCAAGATCAGAAGGGACCATTATGATCATCTAGTCTGACCTCCTGCAAGATGCAGGCCACATAAGCCGATCCACCCACTCCTGAACTAATTCTCCCCCTTGACTCTGCTGTTGAATGCTCCAAATCATGATTTAAAGACTTCAAGTAGCAGATAATCCACCAGCAAGCGACCCCTGCCCCATGCTTCGGAGGAAGGCGAAAAACCTCCAGGGCCACTGCCAATCTACCCTGGAGGAAAATTCCTTCCCGACCCCAAATATGGCGATCAGCTGAACCCCGAGCATGCGGGCAAGACTCTCCAGCCAGACCCTCTGGAAAAGGCTAACAATATCCCAACATTGACCCTTTGTACTAATTACCAGTGTGGCACGTTATTGACCTATTGACTAAACCCGTTATCCTATCATACCATCCCCTCCATAAACTTATCCAGCTTAATCTTAAAGTCATGGAGGTCCTTCGCCCCCACTGTTTCCCTCGGTAGGCTGTTCCAGAATTGCACTCCTCTGATGGTTAGAAACCTTCGTCTAATTTCAAGCCTAAATTTCCTGACTGACAATTTATATCCGTTTGTTCTCGTGTCCACATTAGCACTGAGCTGAAATAATTCCTCTCCCTCCCTGGTATTTATCCCTCTGATATATTTAAAGAGTGCAATCATATCTCCTCTTATCCTTCTTTTGGTTAAGGAAAACAAACCGAGCTCCTCAAGTCTCCTTTCATACGACAGGCCTTCCATTCCTCGGATCATTCTAGTGGCCCTTCTTTGTACCCGTTCCAGTTTGAATTCATCCTTCTTAAACATGGGAGACCAAAACTGCACACAATACTCCAAATGAGGTCTCACCAACGCCTTATATAATGGGACTAGCACCTCCTTATCTCTACTAGAAATACCTCGCCTAATGCATCCCAAGACCGCATTAGCTTTTTTAACGGCCACATCACATTGCCTACTCATAGTCATCCTACGATCAACCAGGACTCCTAGGTCCTTCTCCTCCTCCGTTACTTCCAACTGGTGCGTCCCCAGCTTATAACTAAAATTCTTGTTAGTCATCCCTAAATGCATAACCTTACACTTCTCATTATTGAATTTCATCCTGTTACTAATACTCCAGTTTACAAGGTCATCCAAATCTCCCTGGAGGATATCCCGATCCTTTTCCGAATTGGCAATACCTCCCAACTTGGTGTCATCCGCAAACTTTATCAGCTCACTCCTACTTTTGGTTCCGAGGTCAGCGATAAATAGATTAAATAAAATCGGACCCAAAACCGAACCTTGAGGAACTCCACTGGTAACCCCCCTCCAACCCGACAGATCACCCCTCAATACGACCCTCTGCAGTCTCCCCTTTAACCAGCTCTTTATCCACCTCTGGATTTTCATTTCAATCCCCATCTTTTCCAATTTAACCAGTAATTCCTCATGCGGTACCGTATCAAACGCCTTACTGAAATCAAGATATATTAGATCCACCGCATTTCCCTTGTCTAAAAAATCACGAGGCAGTAAGGCTAGTCAGTGGGAGAATTAGAAATAGAATTCAGGAGTTCTGGCTTCAAAGCCTATGCACATTTCCCTACCCCATGTGACATAAAACTACACATGGTACAGCTGCGAGCCTTAGCAAGCCAACAATCACGGCAACTGCTGCATTCATTCAGAGTTTTTAAGACATGCCCAGTTTGGGTAAGTTACATCCAGCTCCTGCAGACTTCCTAAACTCCATAAAAACAAGGAGCAGCTGATAGAGCTGGCACCCACTTTGGCCTTACCAGAGTTGGGAGTTCACATCAACTGCATGAGAGCTACCTTGACAGACTACTATTGCAGTCTCTATGATTTACGTCATTTTGGGCTAAAGTCAATGGGACTCTCTATACATATAGTATTTTTCCTAGTTCTGTAATAACACCATTCAAGCCTGTGACAAACAAGCCTGTGCATTATGAAATGCAAAATGTTCTGCTTTGTTACAGAAGTGCAAGATCCTTGCAAGCCCTAATTACCATATTTCTGTGTGGATGGGTTTAAAATCTGGAGAAAGAAGGCAAGTACAAACATAGAATAGCATGCTTTTTTGTTTGTTTTGCATCTCTCAAAGACAGTCTGAGCCAGAATCTGTTCTACCAAAAACCTCCTTCGGTCTTTCACCTTCTAGCATTTTAAGATCAATGGTATTAAAACAAAAATGCTGTAACTGATTAACTTGAAATTGGTATTTCTAAAATGCTGGAGTCTAAATCTGGCTATTTAAATTTCCTTAAATTAGGTTATAAAGGAATCTCCTACTGGAAACCATTTTTAAGGGAAAAATCTGGGGACACTATTGGCTAGAGACAACTTCCTAAATTTCCTAATTTATACAACAGGCATTTTGCTGCCAACAATAGTTTGATATCACTGGAGGCAAACTGAAAGAGTTTGAGATCATTTCTTTCACTAGAACCATTTTGCATTAGTGCTCTTCAGCTTGAGGTGCCATAGTGCTATATTAAGCTGGGCACTAATAACTGGCATACTTCCTAGCTTTCTTCTCTCATTTTAATTATACTTCCTTTCTGTTTGAAACAAGTCTGTGATTTCTTACATTCCAAGGAACTAAGAGCGCACCTTGTTTCATTTCCCAAAATATTTGAATCTCTCTTGCAGATGGTTGGCCTTAATGGTTGGCTCCTGAAATGAAATGAAAGGCTGGCTCTCTGATGACTATAGGTGATCACTCAGGTCCCATGGCTTTATTTTCATCCTACAGAGGGTGCTTCCAACAGTTCACTATCTGCTAATATCATAATGAATCATTTGTTCAATACTGACTCAGGTGAGGAGTGCCACCAATACCACTTCCTACAACTCCCAGGGTGTTTCTTGGATGACTTCCATCCATGTGTATCCTATGGCCAACCCTACAGAGCATGCAAGGTCTAACAGGGTCACAACACAAAGTAATATACCTGCAAACCAAACCATGAACAAGCGTTTGAAACATACTTTCAACTAAACAAGCTGATTAACACAAACCTATTCACAGCAGAATGTGAGGAGCAGGAAAGAGATATGCACCCTTTTTTAAAAAAAAATTCTGATCTATGTATTAAAAGTGTGCAGTTCTTTGAGAGACACCTTTGATGCTGAAGAGGAGAGGAAAGAGGTGTTGTAGAGGGATCACACTGTGCTGGGTATTATGGCAGATTCAGCCATATCTTCTAAGACAAAGCAGTGGTGCAAGTTTCATCAGCTGGTTAGGAAAAGGAGATGGACCACCGGCTAGTCACACCCCTCCCTTTGAGGAATACATACTCTAATGAGTCTGCCAGAGTGCCTACACTCCTCATTCACAATGTGGCTGGCCTCTTTAGTAATAGACGTGACATATTACCCTCAGAAAAACTACATGGTTTTGCAGTTTTTCACCTCAGACACCTTAAACTCTCAGGGCAGGTCTACACTAAGGGCGGGGGTCGAACTAGGGTACGCAAGTTCAGCTACGTGAATAGCGTAGCTGAACTCGAAGTACCCTAGTTCGAACTACTTACCCGTCCAGACGCCGCGGGATCGAAGTCCGCGGCTCCAAGGTCGACTCCGGTACTCCACCACTGCAAAAGGCGGTGGTGGAGTCGACCGCAGCGCTTCCGGAGTTCGAACTAGCGCGTCTAGATCAGACGCGATAGTTCGAACTCAGAGAAGTCGAACTCACCGCGTCGACCCGGACGGTAAGTGTAGACTAGCCCTCAGACACTGTTGCTTGGATAGATTTCTATAGGTGTACTGAACTCTCTTGAAAGAGCAGCCAGATTGTCAGCTGGTGTAATTCTGCATCACTCCATCGATGTCAGAGTGATACATTTACACTAGCTAAGTATCTGATTCTTTATGCAAGTTCATGCACGTTTCCTGGGATCACTCACCCGATTCTCTGCAATTGCCATAGGAGGTTGCCATTTCCCATTTTTCTGTACTAAAGTTAGAGCTGGTTGGAAAGTGGGTATTCCCTTCCTCCCCCTCCCTGAAGAAAATTTAGACTTTGGGTTACACTGAAAACCAAATATTAGATGCAGAAATGCAGCCTCAGTGCTTTTATAGACGTTACAGTTTGGGTGCCTCATGCCCCCCCACCCCCACCCCCATTCTCCTCTGTGGACTAGGGTCCTTAGCCAGACTCCCCTCTTACTGAACCATCGAGCCATGGCAGTCCCCAGACACAGTGCATCCTGGGAGATGTGGCCCAGCTGGGGAACCCAGCAGAAAGCCATTGAGCAACAGCCCACAGCAGAAAACCATTGAGCAACAGTTTCAACAGACATATTTTGACCAGCCAGACATATAGTGCTCTACGTTCCTCCTGAGTCCTGCTGCCATTCTAACTTCTTTTTCTTCTCCTCATACCTGTGTGGTATCACTTATGGCCTGTCTACACTAAACATATGGCCGTGTCAGTGAATCTAGGAGCCACTTAGTTGCCCCTTCACCTGGTTACAAACCTAATTCCATTTTGTAGTATACATTGGTCCTTATCCATTACCTGGTCATGAAACACAGTAACAGTCCAGTAGAATCAACCAAAATCAAAAATACATTTGTAATCTGGTCACAGTAGAACAAACTTTAATCATGCTGTATTTGTAATGTAGACAGGACCACAGCATTTCATTTGCATTTTCTTACACTTGCTCTGATCCTTGTTATCGTCTTCTTCCAGCCCACACCAGAGTGATTGAATTAATTAGGTAAAAGAATCAGATCAGGATTGCATGATGCAGCAAGCTAAATTTAAAGCAGAACCATTTACATTGTCCTTGTGAATAAAAGCTTTCACTTCTAGAGAGAGCTCCCAAGTTACTCGGAAAAAAAGGTGTTTTTTTTAATCCAGTGGTTAACTGCCAAAACTATATTTCAATGAGTTTATGTTGCGTGCACAGTTTTGTGTGGCTCAAGCTGATATCTCTGAGTGGGGAGACCGCAGCAATTTCATGAAGCACACTGGCTGGTTCATTGCTATTTTTCTTTAAATAATGGAGGAGACATATTACTATTCTTACTCTGATTGCTGCCAGTATTGGAAAGAAACAAATGCTTAGATCACTGCCACAAAAAAAAAAAGGCAATTTTAATTTTGCTTTCAACACATTTGTTACATGAAAAATGTGTGTGTGTGTGTGTGTGTGTAATGGCAGTCGCAACAATATTACAATGCCAGCTGTAGAACTGGCAAAAAGATTTCAGAGAAGACCAGATATTATCATCTAAATTCAGTGATTTCTCCTCTAAGGTGTCGGTTGCATTCAGCCAAAAAGAAGGCTGCAAGTCCTCTCTAGCCCTAATACAGGAAAAGCATTTAAGCACATGCTCACCTTTACACACACGGATAGTTCTTTTGATGCCAATAGGTGTACTTAACATATTGAAAATTCAAGATATGCCTATGCGTGGACTTCCCAATGACTTCTGTGGGCTTTCCTCCCCCCACAACCAAGTACTTCTTGCATCAAACTCATATTTAGAAGTTGTCAATGTCAACTGGTGAATAACTTACCTTTAAAAACAAAGCAGAGAGAGAGAGTACAGATAATACCACCAATGGATAACCTCAACACTGACAGAGCACTTGTATCTTCAAAGTATTTTCAAACATTAACTGCTATGCTGGAGTATTACTATGTCCATTTTAAAGATGGGGGAAAATAAAGGTCATGGCTACAAACGGTGTTTGTGGCATACAAGGAAGTGATATGACTGTCAGGATTAGTGCTCCTGGCATATAGAGTTGGGCACACACCCCAGCATATTCTCAGTAACTGTGATTTATACATAGTTACCAAATTAAAACTGACTGCTGACTCAATTCTATCCCGATCTGATTGGCTAATGATTCAAACATCTGTTTTGTAGATGGTACCAGTGTGTGCGCATGCAATGTTTTAACCAGTCCAAATTTGAGGGTACACCTGATAATAAAATTTAAGCTGAAAGGTTTTTTTTGTTTTGTAATATATGCTACAGGTCATTCAAATCCAAAAGGGCAAGTGCTTCAAATTGTCAGTCCATGTGTGTCTAATCATTTAGAAGCAGTTTTTACAAGTGAAATTAGTTTCTTCATAGTGGGAAGAGTTATTTATAGCTGTATACATTTTCTGCTTCAGAACAGTTGGTCAATGACTATTCATATTGAAAAGCCAACTGGCTATAAGTGGTTCAAAGAGACCCTCCAAAGGTCAGATGTATTCTGGGTGGTTTATCTATCTTTTGGACAACAGAAATCAGACATATTTCCAGAAATAAAACTGTTTCCATTATTCTTTGATAAATATGCAACTGACAATTGAGAAGTAATCATTCAACCTGGAAGTCAATTGGCGTCAGACTCATGTTGATCCCTTGAAAAGTTTGCGGATGTATATGTGACAATGTGAAAATAATGTTGTAAATGGGAAATTACTTGATCAAATGGTCATTTATAGCAAAAAATCTCTTCTGTTGTGACCACATAGTTGACAGCCAGCTGGCAACTTGCCTTTTACATCTAAAAGATCAACTTGACAAATGCATTTTGGACACTATGGTAATGATGTTTAAGGCAGGCAATTAATTCATTTTGATGGCAAAAGAGACATAATTTTAGAAGGAATTTTCTGCACAATGTTTGTCCCCTATTTTGTTGTGAATAGCTGAGTAACAGCTGGGTGGGATCTTGTGCATTTACATTTAAAAGGCCAGCTGCCAACTCTCTTGTTTAAAACAGTAAAACTGTGCAAAAAAGTTTTACTTCTAAAGCAAAACCAGCAAATTCAATCTTTGTGCTAGTCACAAAAGTTGAAAGAAATACAGGCAACTTAAATGACTCAGGGGCTTGGTGAGGTAGCATTAGGTCATGGGCCCAAATCTTGTTCATTTGGTGGTAGCAAATACCATCTGAAGGTTCTTACTCACCAAAAGGAGTATGTGTACACAGATACCACTACACAATAAGTCTATATAGGTAAAGGTAAATGTTGTACATGTATTTATATACTGCTTTTCAAGTGAAGACCTCTGAGGCTGTTCTAGGGTGACCAGGTGTCCGGTTATCAACCAGAACACCTGATGGCTCCAGTTAGCACCACTGACTGGGCCGTTAAAAGTCCAGTCGGCGGTGCTAAGGCAGGCTAGTTCCTACCTGGCCTGGTTGGCACCGTGCTGTGCACTGGAAGCAGGTTCGGCTCCTAGACAAGGGGCCACAGGGCTCCGTGTGCTGCCCCCACCCCCGAGCACCAGCTCTGCACTCCCATTGGCTGGGAACCGGCCAATGGGAGCTGGGGGGTGGTGGGCAATGCCCGCAGGTGAGAGCGGCGCGTGGAGCCTCCTGGCCCCCCTGCCTAGGACCCGGACCTGCTGGCCACTTCCGGGGAACATGCAGTGCAGCCTGCCCCTGCCCCCCAGCTGCGCCGCTGACTGGGAGCCAATCAAGGTAAGCCCATGCCCCAGCCCTGAGTCCCAACCCCCTGCCCCAGCCCTGAACCCACCCCCAAACCTAGAGCACCCTCCTGCACCCCAAACCCCTTGTCCCCACTCCACAGTCCACACCCCAGCCCAGAGCTCCCTCCCACACCCCTGTACCCCAAACCCTACCCTCCAACCCCCTGCCCCAGCCCAGAGCTCCTCCCACACCCCTGCCCCCCAAACCCTACCCTCCACCCCCTGCCCCAGCCCAGAGCTCCCTCCCACACCCTGTACCCCAAACACTACCCTCCAACCCCCTGCCCTAGCCCAGAGCTCCCTCCCACACCCCTGCCCCCCAAACCCTACCCTCCAACCCCCTGCCCCAGCCCAGAGCTCCCTCCCACACCCCTGCCCCCCAAACCCTACCCTCCACCCCCTGCCCCAGCCCAGAGCTCCCTCCCACACCCCTGTACTCCAAACCCTACCCTCCACCCCCTGCCCCAGCCCAGAGCTCCCTCCCACACCCTGTACCCCAAACCCTACCCTCCAACCCCCTGCCCTAGCCCAGAGCTCCCTCCCACACCCCTGTACCCCAAACCCTACCCTCCAACCCCCTGCCCTAGCCCAGAGCTCCCTCCCACACCCCTGTACCCCAAACACTACCCTCCCACCCCCTGCCCCAGCCCAGAGCTCCCTCCCACACCCCTGTACCCCAAACCCTACCCTCCACCCCCTGCCCCAGCCCAGAGCTCCCTCCCACACCCCTGTACTCCAAACCCTACCCTCCACCCCCTGCCCCAGCCCAGAGCTCCCTCCCACACCCTGTACCCCAAACCCTACCCTCCAACCCCCTGCCCTAGCCCAGAGCTCCCTCCCACACCCCTGTACCCCAAACCCTACCCTCCAACCCCCTGCCCTAGCCCAGAGCTCCCTCCCACACCCCTGTACCCCAAACCCTCCCCTCCACCCCCTGCCCCAGCCCAGAGCTCCCTCCCACACCCTGTACCCCAAACACTACCCTCCAACCCCCTGCCCCAGCCCAGAGCTCCCTCCCACACCCTGTACCCCAAACACTACCCTCCAACCCCCTGCCCCAGCCCAGAGCTCCCTCCCACACCCTGTACCCCAAACACTACCCTCCAACCCCCTGCCCCAGCCCAGAGCTCCCTCCCACACCCTGTACCCCAAACCCTACCCTCCAACCCCCTACCCCAGCCCAGAGCTCCCTCCCACACCCCTGTACCCCAAACCCTACCCTCCAACCCCTGCCCCAGCCCAGAGCTCTCTCCCACACCCCTGCCCCCCAAACCCTACCCTCCAACCCCCTGCCCCAGCCCAGAGCTCCCTCCCACACCCTTGCACCCCAAACCCTACCCTCCAACCCCTGCCCCAGCCCAGAGCTCCCTCCCACACCCCTGCCCCCCAAACCCTACCCTCCAACCCCTGCCCCAGCCCAGAGCTCCCTCCCACACCCCTGCCCCCCAAACCCCACCCTCCAACCCCCGTGCCCAGCCCAGAGCTCCCTCCCACACCCCTGCCCCCATATCCCTACCCTCCAACCCGCTGCCCCAGCCCAGAGCTCCCTCCCACACCCCTGCCCCCCAAACCCTACCCTCCAACCCCCTGCCCCAGCCCAGAGCTCCCTCCCACACCCCTGCCCTCCAAACCCTACCCTCCAACCCCCTGCCCCAGCCCAGAGCTCCCTCCCACACCCCTGCCCCCCAAACCCTACCCTCCAACCCCCTGCCCCAGCCCAGAGCTCCCTCCCACACCCCTGCCCCCCAAACCCTACCCTCCAACCCCTGCCCCAGCCCAGAGCTCCCTCCCACTCGCCTGGCCCCCAAACCCTACCCTCCAACCCCCTGCCCCAGCCCAGAGCTCCCTCCCACACCCTGTACCCCAAACACTACCCTCCAAACCCCTGCCCCAGCCCAGAGCTCCTCCCACACCCTAAACCCCTCATTCCCAGCCCCATTCCAGAGCCCTTACCACCTTCTGCACCCCAAGCCCCTCGTCCCCAGCCCAGAGCCCCCTCCCACACCCTGAACCCCTCATTTCTGGTCCCAGCCTGGAGCCCGCACCCCCTCCTGCACCCCAACCCCATGCCCCAGCCCGGTGAAAGTAAGGAGGGTGGGGGAGCACAAGCCACCGAGGGAGGGGGAATGTAGTGAGTGGGGGCGGGGCCTTGGGGCAGGGGCGGGGCTAGAGTGTTCTGTTTTGTGCAACTAGGAAGTTGGCAACTCTAGTCTGTCCATTGGTCTAGGTGAAATGACTTGGTGATCTTAGGTATGCCTGCACACACAACAACTCACAAATTACATTATTGAGAGCTGAGGCTAGAATATAGTCCAAAGTGCCTATCCAACTAAGACCTTCACTTGGCTTGACTCCATCTTTCCCTTCCTCCTAACTTCTTTAACCTGACCCAAATCCTAGTCCTTTCTCTTGGAATATAAGTAACTCTATGCAGGGCATAATTTTGCCATTTGAGTATTGATTCCCACTCTATTGCCTTGGGATGCTTCTGTTTCTCTTCCTTTCCTACATAGGCTTTGTGGTGTGATGAAAACAGTATTAAAATTACAAGCTATCACATTAACTTTTAAGGGGTTTCCTGCTCCTGCTAGCAGGCAAGAGGGCTCTGTGAGGAAGCTGAAATCAGAGCCAGTCGGCAAAGTCAGCCTAGAGTAACAAATTGTGCTGCTCTGTTTTGGGAGCGGACGCCTTGTCCTTTGCTTTGAGTTTGTGTGTGTTAGGGTTCTGAATTTTAAGACAAAGTAGTTTTAGGTTGAAAAGGTCCAACAAGAATATTTTATATATTTATCTAACTTCACTGTGTTTATGCTGTGGACATAGGCTTTTCCCTGACCTAGTCCAATGCTTGTTCTCTTCCCAATGGATCTTTCCATACTTCTGCTTATATATTGCCAAAAGTGAAGGGTCTTGGCAGCTCTAACAATGTTTTGGGGCTTGGAACAGCTGTTGTCTTCCAATCTCTCATGCAATAGGTGTTTAACTGGGTTGGAGTGCCTCCGAATGACCCAAAAAAGCCCCAGGGCATGGAAGATATGGAGATAAGTTTTGTTTGCTGGACTGCAAGCTAATTATTCCCTTCTCATCCCAATTTACTAGTTTAGATAATTCCTTTCACAGCATGTTTGTCACAATGATGTCATGTAAAAGTGCCAAACGCTGTACAAAAGAGTCTCTGTGACTTTGTGGTATTGTGTTTAACCCTTATACCAGGGGTAGGCAACCTATGGCACGCGTGCCGAAGGCGGCGTGCGAGCTGATTTTCTGCCCGGGTCTTGGCCATCAGTCCGGGGGGCTCTGCATTTTAATTTAATTTTAAATGAAGTTTCTTAAACATTTAAAAAATCTTATTTACTTTACATTCAACAATAGTTTATCTATATATTATGGACTTATAGAAAGAGACCTTCTAAAAACATTAAAATGTATTACTAGCACGCAAAACCTTAAATTAGAGTGATTAAATGAAAATCCAGCACAGCACTTCTGAAAGGTTGCCGACCCCTGCCTTATACGATGGTTTTAAATGGATTATCTCAATAGGAACACTGAAGCCCATAGCTTCAGTACAGAAAGCCCACCTATACAGATCTATTAACCATAAGGGCCTTAGTTATATAGGGCCAGATTCTGTTATGCTTGCTCACGTTGATTTCCATAAGAGTACTTAAGGAATGAAGTACTACCCAAAGCAAGAAGTGGTATTTAAAATGGTAGTTCTGTGAGATGGAGTAATGTTATTTCTCCATAATCACTAAGAATAAACCTTTAATAATACTCACTCTGTTTGTAGTGAATGATCAAAACAAGTGATTTAATCACTTGGAAAAAGCTATTTAGAGTACACATCAACATCTGGGATCATGTCTTGCAAAGGGTGATGCTTGTAAATAGCTCTTGTAAGCAGCCCTATTAAACTCAGCCACTGAAAATTAGAGACCACCACCACAGGGTGAGATTTAGAGATGAAAACAGTTACAGATTAAGCAAACTGCAAAACTCTTATCTCTAAGGCTATGGCTTTGTGAGATAAGAGCAGATGAAAAGTTTAAGAAAGTGGAAGGTAAGGTTGCAAAGTTTGCAGAGAACTAAGAACAGATTACTGTAAAATGCATTTGGGTAATCAGGTAAACAAAGGTAGAAAAAGCCAAGTTAAAAAACCTCGTGATCCTTTTCACAATGTTTTGTTTGGAACGAGAGGGTGACGGAACACAATGCTGCCCCACAGACACTTTCCAACACACACACTTGTACAACCGTTTTTTTTTCCTCCCCTCCAACTATGCTGCTTAATGCTGTTATTTAATTAATATCAGTGAAAGTGTATGTAGTGGGATTTGACTTGCAATTAAAACAAAGTAACAGAACATACCCAGAACAGTCTACGTTTCCCTAGCACAGTTAAACTGGGGCAGGAGGACGGGGTGGAGGAGCCAAAGCTCTGCCCAGTTCCCCCGCTAGTTTCACCTCCTCCTGCTTCCCTGCGCAAGATGAAGGATGTAGCAGTTCTGAAGAGCCTGCCTGGTTTACTCCAACATAACCTGTACTGCAAGGAAGGGGCACAGGGACTAGTGACGGCACTTTGCATCCCCTCATACATCTGCTCTGCCCCGCTAGTGGTCACAGAAGACTCTTAAAATGCACCTGGGCACTCAAAAGGAACCCTAAAACAAACCCATGAGGGTGCATATACACTGGTGAGCAGAGTATCTTTAAGACAGACAGATTTTAGGGTAATACCTCTATGGATTTTTCTTAAGAAAAGATACGTGATAAAATTATGAACACACCTTAAAAATATGCTAACTAGAGCTGCTTCTTCTGTCATTTACATCCATACAACCAAGCCATCTCCCCTGTCCAGAGATCTCAATTGGACTGTCAAGGAGTAACAGGGAAGATGTGGTTGCCCCATCTCAAAAAAAGATATATTGGAATTGGAAAAGGTTCAGAAAAGGGCAACAAAGGTGATTAGGAGTATGGAACGGCTTCTGAATGAGAAGAGATTAATAAGACTGGGATTTTTCAGCTTGGAAAAGAGATGACTAAGTTGCAGTGGGGAGAGAATATGACTGAGGTCTATAAAATCATGACTGGTGTGGAGAAAGTAAATAAGAAAGTGTTGTTTACTCCTTCTCATAACACAAGAACTAGGGCTCACCAAATGAAATTAATAGGCAGCAGGTTTAAAACAAACAAAAGGAAGTATTTCTTCACACAATGCACATTCAACCCGTGGAACTCTTTGCCAGAGGATGTTGTGAAGGCTAAGACTATAACAGGGTTTTAAAAAGAACTAGATAAATTTATGGAGGATGGGTCCATCAATGCCTATTAGCCAGGATGGGCAGAGATGATGTCCCTAGCCTCTGTTTGCCAGAAGCTGGGAATGGGCGACAGAGGATGGAGCACTTGATGATTACCTGTTCTGTTCATTCCCTCTGGGGGATGTGGCATTGGCCACCGTCAGAAAAGAGGATACTGAGCTAGATGGACCTTAGATTTGACCCAGTATGGCCGTTCTTATGTTCTAAGAATTTGGCACAGTATCCGACTAATGTAAATATACCCTGGGATTCAGTCACGACAGATTTTTCTTTTACTGTATGGACAGACAGCTTGAGGTGGAAATTTATTTTGATGTAATAACATAGGGCCCAATTCAGAGAGGCATTTAGCAACCTTATTTGCCCAGATAATCTTCATCCAGGAATATTTAAGGAACTGGCACATGGAATTGCAAGCCCATTAGCAAGAATTTTTAATGAATCGGTAAACTCAGGGGTTGTACCATATGACTGGAGAATTGCTAACATAGTTCCTATTTTTAAGAAAGGAAAAAAAAGTGATCTGAGTAACTACAGGCCTGTTAGTTTGACATCTGTAGTATGCAAGGTCTTGGAAAAAAAATTGAAGGAGAAAGTAGTTAAGGACATTGAGATCAATGGTAATTGGGACAAAATATAACATGGTTTTACAAAAGGTAGATCGTGCCAAACCAACCTGATCTCCTTCTTTGAGAAGGTAACAGATTTTTTAGACAAAGGAAATGCAGTGGATCTAATTTACCTTGATTTCAGTAAGGCATTTGATATGGTTCCACATGGGGAATTAGCTAAATTGGAAAAGATGGGGATCAATATGAAAATTGAAAGCTAGATAAGGAACTGGTTAAAGGGGACACAACAATGGGTCATACTGAAAGGTTAACTGTCAGGCTGGAAAGAGGTTACTAGTGGAGTTCCTCAGGGATTGGTTTTGGGACCAATCTTATTTAATCTTTTTATTACTGACCTTGGCACAAAAAGTGGGAATGTGCTAATAAAGTTTGCGGATGACACAAAGCTGGGAGGTATTGCTAACACAGAGAAGGACCGGGATATTATACAGGAAGTTCTGGATGACCTTGTAAACTGGAGTAATAGTAATAGGATGAAATTTAATTGAAAAGTGCAAGGTCATGCATTTAGGCATTAACAACAAGAATTTTGGTTATAAATTGGGGACACATCAGTTGGAAGTAACAGAGGAGGAGGACGACCTCGGAGTATTGGTTGATCACAGGATGACTATGAGCCGCCAATGTGATATGGCTGTTAAAAAAGCTAATGCGGTCTTGGGATGCATCAAGTGAGGTATTTCCAATAAAGATAAGGAGGTGTTAGTACCATTATACAAGGCACTGTTGAGACCTCATCTGGAATACTGTGTGCAGTTCTGGTCTCCCATGTTTAAGAAGGATGAATTCAAACTGGAACAGGTACAGAGAAGGGCTGCTAGGATGATCCGAGGAATGGAAAACCTGTCTTATGAAAGGAGACTCCAAGAGTTTGGCTTGTTTAGCCTAACCAAAAGAAGGCTGAGGGGAGATATGATTGCTCTTTATAAATCTATCAGAGGGATAAATATCAGGGAGGGAGAGGAATTATTTAAGCTTAGTGCCAATGTGGACACAAGAACAAATGAATATAAACGGGACACTAGGAAGTTTAGACTTGAAATTAGACAAAGGTTTCTAACCATTAGAGGAGTTCTGGAACAGCTTTCCAAGGGGAGTAGTGGGGGCAAAAGACCTATCTGGATTCAAGACTAAGCTTGATAAGTTTATGAAGGGGATGGTATAATGGGATAACCTAATTTTGGCAATTAATTGATCTTTGATTATTAGCAGGTAAATATGCCCAATGGTCTGTGATGGGATGTTAGATGGGGGGGGATATGGGTTACTACAGAAAGTTCTTTCCCGGGTGCTGGCTGGTGAGTCTTGCCCACATGCTCAGGGTTTAACTGATTGCCATATTTGGGGTCAGGAAGGAGTTTTCCTCCAGAGCAGAATGGCAGAGGCCCTGGAGGTTTTTCGCCTTCCTCTGCAGCGTGGGGCACAGGTCACTTGCTGGAGGATTCTCTGCACCTTGGAGGTCTTTAAACCACGATTTGAGGACTTCAGCAACTCAGACATAGGTTAGGGGTTTGTTACAGGAGTGGGTGGGTGAGATTCTGTGGCCTGTATTGTGCAGGAGGTCAGACTAGATGATCATAATGGTCCCTTCTGACCTTAGAGTCTAAAAACAAAAACAAAACACAAAAAAACAGAGCTTCAGTCTCCGCTGGGGGAATGTTGTAAATTCAAGGGTTCAACTGGGAAGAGCTCATTGCAGGGTTGGGACATAAGCAAATGTCTTTCAAGCTTGAACTTGTGCAAATTAATGTATAATTATACCCATATATGTGGACCATAGTATAAAGACTACGGGGCAGTGTGGTCTAGTGGATAGAGCCCTGGACTGAGACTCAGGAGATGGAAGATCTAATCCCAGCTTTGCCCCTGGCCTGCTGGGTGACCTTTGGAAATCAAGCTCTCCCCTGTGCTTCAGTTTACTCATTTGTAAAAAGAAGATAATGATACTGGTCCCTTCTGTAAAGAGCTTTGAGATCTACTGATGAAAAATAAGTTAGGTTTTATTGTTGTAATCATGTTTTCTAGAAGCTGAACTAAAATTAGAAACAACCAACAGGTGATCTGTACCTGACCAGTAGTGTTCTGTTTGGCATGCCCATATTTTCAACCAACATTTTGTCCTTCCAACTGCATGTCACCTTTGTCTTTTTCTCTCAGCTAGCTATATTTATTTCCTGCCTTCGGAGATTTACAGTTGAAATTAATAGGGAGATAGCCATATTAAACTTAAAAAGGGTGGGCTGAATATTTTATTGTTTTAAGTCAGTTACTTTGGCTTTTAAGCTACCAATAAATTTAATTTATATAAATACAAGTGTCATGATAAGTCACAGTCTAGTGAATTAGAAAGCACTTGCTAGTCTGTTAAGGACAAAGATGATTAAAATCAAGTCAGTGAGATGAATCATGATAGTGTCACTTTGGCTAATGCACTATACAAAACATTAAATGAACCTTTTTGCCCAAGAACTTTAAAGACCCACTATCAACATCACTGCGGTTTACTTTGTAATCGCTAATGACACTAATAGGAACTCTGAAATTTTGTGAGAAAAGATCTGGCTATATTATCACTGTCAAAATCTGGGAGGTTTTGTCTGCTACATTTTGGAGTACGTCAGGAAACATTAAGGCTTTATAACAATTATTCATGGCTCTGCAGTATGCAGGAATGCATTATGGTTAGGACTATGAAACTAAGAAGCTTTACTACTTTGAGGTGTGTGGGGGGCTGTTTTGTTTTTTAGTCAAATTGGAGCAATTTTCTAAGAACTTTTTTTCTCCTTGGGGATTATAGAGCAAATCCTGCTCTTTTGTAAGGGTGGGTGGGGGTGGGAGACAGGTGAAAACTCCTGACTTGATAGAAGCAGCAGGAGTCATGCTAGATCTTGATTTTTATTTGCTCACAGGAGACAGGGGCCACCTTCAAGCTCAATATGGTTAAATTTCCCACCAATTTTGTTCCTTCAGTTTCCTCCCTAACGTCCTGATTCAAGTAAAGCACTGAAGTCAATGAGACTCCAGTGAGATTTAAGCATATCCTAAAGTGCTTTCCCCAGGGCCGGCGCTTCCATTAGGCGACCCTAGGTGGTCGCCTAGGTTGCCAGGATTCGGGGGGCACCATTTTGTGCATTCCCCACGGGGCGCATAGGAGCTTCCGGTTCCGCTCCCATCGCGCCGCCAAAGAAGGATCTTCTGCCGACATGCCGCAGAAAACAGCGGCAGGCAATTGAGCAGCTCAATGACTGCCGCTGTCGCCTGCGGCATTTCGGCGGAGGGTCCTTCTTCGGCGGCATGATGGGAGCGGAACCAGAAGCTCCCACGCGCCCCATGGGGAGCGCACAAAATGCCACCCCCCGAATTCTGCCTAGGGCACCAGAAACCCTGGCGCCACTCCTGGCTTTCCCAAGTCAGGGCCTTAGTATTTTCCATCTATAGCAATAATTCCAAATGATTAGCAGTATTTTGCACTTATATAAATGCCTTCCATCCCATGAACTGAAACACACAAGAAAGCTCCATAAATATTATCCCCTCTATTTTACAGATGGAAGAAACAGAGGTTGAATGATAGTGATCTAAATTGCATGGAGTCAAGCTTGAGAACAGAACTTAATTCCAGTCTGGACTGACTTCCAGTTGCCTCCCCTGCTAGACAGTTTTGCCTCCTTTGTTATTCTAAATGCCTTGTTTACCCTTTTAAATGCATCCGTCTGGTAATGTCTCATCTGCCTTGCATCAATTTTTGTCCATTCACCACAGCCAGGGAGAGTTTAACTTGAAGTACAATTATGTGTACATATCTGCTTCCACGTGGATACCCTGAAACATTACTCCAAGCAGGGCAACATGTTGTACAGTACAGTTACATCCAAAATAAGGCAGATACCATGTAATGCTTGGCATTACTTGACCTGAAACATTAAGGGGCTGCTATGCCCTTCCCTCCCCCATTCAAACCCTTCTACCTTGAACTTCTTCTGCCCCAGAAGGACTATGTTTAGCTTGGAAAATCAATGCTCCCAACACTCAGGGCCAGAATCTTCCAGAAGATTCTACCTTCACAAGGCTTAAAATAGACTCCATATCCTTTTAATTTCTTTTTGCCAACTGCCTCCACTGCTGTTGGGCTGCCTGGAATCCAGCTCGTTAGAAGGGACATTGCACCCAAGCAGCTGAGTGAGGCTTTCAGAAGGGTAAAGCCACTGCCGGGGCTGGCTCTACTGTTTTTGCCGCCCCAAGCAGCGCTCCGAATTGCCGCCGCGGACGGCGGGGGGAGTCCGTGTGCCGTTAGGGTGGCACGTGCGTTTCTGTGGCGGCGGCAATTTGGCAGCAGCTTCTGTCTTCAGCCGGAAGACAGAAGCTGCGCCACCGCAGACAGCTGGACATAGAAGCTGCTGCTGAATTGCCCTCACCGCGGAAACGCGCCTGCCGCCCTAAGGGCACACGGACTGCCTCCACCGTCCACGGTGGCAATTCGGTGCACTGCTTGGGGGCAAAAACACACGGACTGCCACCCCTTGCTGATTGCCACCCCAAGCACCTGCTTGGGATGCTGGTGCCTGGAGCTGGCCCTGGCCACCGCACTACACAAGCATGAAGTCTCAATTTGGCATAAGTGAGCATACACTGGTTCAGTTTTTGCTTCGACTCTTCTAGTACCCTCTCCTAAGTCATCTTTAATGCCAACAAGAGTTGATGCTGCAGAAAAAAGGTGATACTGGTGGCAGCATTTCATGGTAGGGAGTTTATGTGGCACAGAAGTGAAAGGCATGTCAGGAAATGCTGAATTCTGTTCACATAAGAAGTTACTATTAAGATGGCATCTGAAATAATTAAGCAAAATGAAGAATATTTTAAAACTGGTATTGAGTTATACTCGAATCACTCGTTACACTAAGAATACTGGCCTGTTTAAACATTACACCTTTTAAAAATCATGCTTGTCGCATCTTCTGCTTTGTCAAATACATTTTCCTGTTTTACCCTGGGTATCCTACAGCAACCTTGCCAGCATTTTTTTCAAAGGTACTTGAGCTTGGTTTAAATATAATGTTAGCCGGTGAAGTCCAGTGGAAGGAAATATGAGCTTTTTAACATGTGCCTCTCTTAAGTCTTACAGCTTTTAAGTATCCACGGTTTGGAGGTCAAACCAGACAAATCATGCTTTCTGTGTTCTGATTATCTGGAACAAGAACTCATACAATCGCCTTAAAAACAAGCAAAACAATTACTTTATTTCACTTATTGAGGTTGGAACTGAATCTTCCAGGTCAGCTCTAATTGTCATATAAGGCACTGCAATTACAGAATTTCAAAGTACCTTGAGGAGATGTAACAACTGTTGAATATTTTGATTGAAAGCCTCTCTGTACATTTGAAGGTGATAGGCCTCCCCTGTGACTGTTTACTGTGGGGTGTTTTTTCTGATGAAGAAAATGTGTGAAATCTCAGAAATATGCAAATCAAATGTCCTTTCTTGATTGTGCTATTATGAAATTCTGTGACAAATTATTATTCCTCTGTGACTGCAGCTCAACTCCTAACAGTTTTAATACAGATTTTAGTGTCAAAAAACCTTGCCGGTATAATTTATATATTGATTCCCACCCTGCGCCGTCCCTGTTCCCTAGGTATATGTAGCATAGACAGGAATACAGTATTCACATTTTTGGCTGATCCCAACTAGTGATTTTGTTGTTTTTTTAAATTCCTCTGTTGTTCAGGGGGTTTGTTCCAGAAAGAGAGACTTTGACCTCTAGGCTGCCATGTCCATATGGATTAAAACTGATTGTCACATAAAAAGTGTTTGGTGACCTTAGTGACATCAACTGATGCCCCCAATAGAGTTACTAGTAGACAGGTATCCACATAATATAAGAATAATCCCTACAGTGATTATTAATCTATAGTACAATAGTGCTTAGAAGCCCCAAATGAGATCAGGGACCCATTATGCTAGGCCTTGTACAAATACAGTGAGGTACAGTTCCTGCATGAGACAGTTCACAATCTATATAGACAATGGTGAAAGAGAAACTATTACTGGGGTGAACCTTTGTCAAGAAACAGTTTCAGGTCCAGGATGGAATCTCTGGTGAAAGGCAGAGAAAGATGCCAGAATAGCCAACAGCCCAGCAGTTATAGCACTCTTCTGGGTTGTGGGGGATCCAGAGCAAAGAACAGGAATAGCAGGGAACTGAACGTCAGTGTCCCATATACAGGTGAGAGCCCTAATCTCTGGACTATTGGCTATTCTCTTTGCAAAAAATGTCAAAAGGTCTCAGTTTCATACCAATGTGGAATGGGAAATTTTTTGCAAATCTCAAAATTTTTCCCAGGCTAGAAAATTGTTTCCTGCTGCTCAATAAAGTATGATGTCTCTACTCCTAAACTTTCACTCCCATCTGCTGTGGCATTCACACAGGTACACGAAGAGGAGCAGTTTCATTTCTCTACCTTGTATTCTCACCTGCCTGTCCTTTTCTCTCCATTACCCTGTGCTGCTAGCCATACTCCCTGTAGCCACAGCTATCCTTCACCTGACTCACAGCACTGTTACACTTCTGAGCCCAGTTTATTCATTTTATGTTAGCAACCATACAAGTTTTTTTAAAAAACACTAACTGCAGTGACCAGTGTTTTGCATAAATAGTTTTGGTTCCCAATTTTTTCGTGGTAAATGGTTTTAAAATTAAAATAAGGACAAACGCACTTACCAGAACAGACTATATAATGTGCTAAGTTTACTTAGGATACAGATTCTGTTGGTTTCAAAGACAAATCAGGATCTTTCACCTACCATTTGCTTCTTCCAGTTCAAAAATATAATGCTGTGAAAGCCTGTCATCCAAAGTGCCCATCTCAGAGTACCCATTTTATATATGGTCAATTACCAGACTGGTTTTGTAACTTTCCTAAGGACATGAAGTAATGCAGTGATTGGTTTTTATTCCCAACCCCATCTCTTCCAACCATTAATAATGCTATTTAGTAGATTTAATAGCAAGTATCAATCAATATTCAGAATGATTGAAAAATACAAATCAACGTATACCACTTTTGCTTTACATGAAAGCTGCAAGCTGTTTGTTTGTTTTTTTGGCCAAAATACACACTTCCAATATTCATCTGGGAAAAAAATAAATATTTCAATTTCAGATATTTTGTTTTTATGAATACATCTTTAAAGCTATTTTTAAGGAAATGAAATATCAAAATCAACTATTTCTAAGAGTTGTTTTTATGCCTTCATGTTAATGCGTAAGTCAATTTATAAGCATTCCACCGTTGATGCGAAGGTTCTTATAACATCTTGAGAATTATCACCCTCATTTCAGCTCATTATATACCATACTATATCTAAATGTCTTACATGCACCCAGTGAACCAGCAGTGCAACAAGACTTTCAATAATAAATTATTTCTATTTACTCAGTACTGTTGAAATAAAATTGAATGTATTATGAATTCGTTTGCACCTGAAGGTAATTATGAGCAACTATATCAACCGCTGCTTGATTATACATGAGTTAAATGCATATAACAAGGGACATAATGCTTTTGCCTGTGAAACACACACACACACACACACACACACACAAAGCCAATTCCAGTTGGATTTCAATGAATTTAGCTAGATGTATATTCTCTCACTACCCAACACAAGCAGCTACTTGATAGATTTTTTATTATTATTATTCCTGCTAGCAAAACTATATCTGAACACATGTAAACTTCAGAAAGGTTGGATCTAAATTTTTCATGGTGGGGCCTTCTTTAATTAGTCCAAGTCCTGAATTTCTTACTAAGGCAAACCTTTCATTGAAGACGAGAGGAATTGTCCCCTTATCACTAATAAGTGTGTTAAAAGCAAAAAAAAGTTGTGATGATGCAGTTCTGGTGGGACCCAACTGAGAGTGCCAATTCAGGACCAATTGCTCAAACAGGGCAGTCACAGCCCTAGGCTGGGGTTTTTCCACCTCTAAGGCAAACCAAACCAGCCAGACAAAAAGGACTTCGGTTTCACACCACTGGCTAACCACAAGTCACACAAGCAATTTCCTTAGACACTCCAGTCTTTCAGTATCACCACCAGTGCCACTCGTCCTGGGGATGAATGGTTATGAAAACCAACACCCCAATAAAAGAAAAAGGTTCTCTCGATCCCAAAGAATCAAGCCCCAGACCCAGGTCAATATACACATCAGATCTTACCCACAAATCACGCTGTTGCCAATCCTTCAGAATCTAAAATCTAAAGGTTTATTCATAAAAGGAAAAAGATAGAGCTGAGAGCTAGAATTGGTTATATGGAATCAATTACATACAGTAATGGCAAAGTTCTTAGTTCAGGCTTGTAGCAGTGACGGAATAAACTGCAGGTTTTAATCAAGTCTCTGGAGAACATCCCCCACTGGGATGGGTCATTCAGTCCTTTGTGCAGAGCTTCAGTTTGTAGCAAAGTTCCTCCAGAGGTAAGAAGCAGGATTGAAGACAAGATGGAGATGAGGCATTAGCCTTATACAGGCTCTTCTGGGTGTAAGAACATTTCTTTGTTCTTACTGTGGAAAATTACAGCAAAATGGAGTCTGCAGTCACATGGGCAAGTTCCTGCACACCCTGCTGAGTTACAAGGCATCTCTGCCTCCTCTCAATGGGTCAATTGTGTAGCTGATGGTCCTTAATGGGCCATCAAGCAGGCTAGGCAGAGCTAACACCAACTTGTCTGGGATGTTTCCCAGAAACACAGAACAAATTTGAAATACAGACAGTATAGATCCAACACTCATAACGTCAACTACAAAATGATACAGACATACAGACAGCATAATCATAACCAGCAACCCATAACCTGGTCTTAGATACCTTATATGACCCCCTTTACATAAGATTTGGTGCCACTACAGGACCTTGGTTGCAAACCATGTTCTATATAGTCCCAGTTTATATTAATAATGTCACAAAAGTCAAACCAGCAAAAATGCCTTTCACTTTAAATTGTTACAAATCTATATATATCTATATCTATTAGAGCAGCAGCAGCTATGGACCTAGCAACAGGCTGACACTTTTTGTTGCCCAGGGCCTTTTGCATAGAATTATGTGACGTGCGTACTATTAAAAGTGACTGAATTTGCAGAACCAGCTGTGACCACTTTGTTTAGTGTTATGTAATTAACGTTTCACTGACACGTTTCAGATCAGTTCAAATACAGAGCAACATGTACAAATAATTTTGTATATGAACCCTGGTTTGACTTACCTAAAGAGTCATCCCCTTCTGATGACTCAACCAGAAGGTGTGGGATGGTAAAGCTAGGCAAGACATCCTCTTTCAAGTGCTGTACTGCTCCACATAATCTAGCCCACCCCTGCAGCTGCACTGCACTTAGTACCTAGCGTACAGTTCCCATAGACAGCCAGAGAACAAGACTAGCCAGGAGCCATAAACAAGGAAATTAGTGCTGCAAGACTCGCAGCCCCATCTCCTCCCCTGGAATAAGTGACCCCATGTGCTATGTCTCAATGAAGTTTATTGGGTGGAGTGAGCTGGCCAGTGGACATTGGGTGAGGTGAACAACTGGGTTTTCCAAACTGTGCTGGAGCAACAGATGGTATCCATACATCTGTTCTCTGCCCCCCACATCAAACCTAAGAATGAAACAGGGCCACCCAGAGGGGGGGCAAGTGGGGCAATTTGCCCCAGGCCCTCACGAGAGTTTTTCAGGGCCCCTGGAGCGGGGTCCTTCACTCGCTCTGGGGGCCCCGGAAAACTCTCCTGGGGCCTGGAGCTTCTTCTGCTCCGGGTCTTCAGCAGCAATTCGGCGGCAGGGGCCCTCCGCCACCTAAGACCCCAGGTCCCTTGAATCCTCTGGGCGGCCCTGGAATGAAATGGGACTGCAGGTGGCTAAGAACAGATAGCTAATCTGAACAACCATCCTGGTCTTGTGTAGGAGCTGACAGATACTTGCTGTGACCATGATGCCTAGTATATATAGTATCATAGAATCATAGAATCATAGAATTCAAGATCAGAAGGGACCATTATGATCATCTAGTCTGACCTCCTGCAAGATGCAGGCCACATTAGCCGATCTACCCACTCTTTTAGCAAGCGACCCCTGCCCCATGCTTCGGAGGAAGGCGAAAAACCTCCAGGGACACTGCCAATCTGCCCTTGAGGAAAATTCCTTCCCGACCCCAAATATGGCGGTCAGCTGAACCCCGAGCATGCGGGCAAGACTCTCCAGCCATACCCTCTGAAAGAGGTTAAGAATATCATATCATTGACCCAATTTGACCCACTTAAGTACCAGTTTGGCACTTAATTGACCTATTGACTAAGCCTGTTATCCTATTATACCATCTCCTCCATAAACTTATCTAGCTTAATCTTAAAGTCATGGAGGTCCTTCGCCCCTACTGTTTCCCTCGGTAGGCTGTTCCAGTATTGCACTCCCCTGATGGTTAGAAACCTTCGTCTAATTTCAAGCCTAAATTTCCTGACTGACAATTTATATCCGTTTGTCCTCGTGTCTACATTATCACTGAGCTGAAATAATTCCTCTCCTTCCCTGGTATTTATCCCTCTGATATATTTAAAGAGTGCAATCATATCTCCCCTTATCCTTCTTTTGGTTAAGGAAAACAAACCGAGCTCCTCAAGTCTCCTGTCATACGACAGGCCTTCCATTCCTCGGATCATTCTAGTGGCCCTTCTTTGTACCCGTTCCAGTTTTAACTCATCCTTCTTAAACATGGGAGACCAAAACTGCACACAATACTCCAAATGAGGTCTCACCAACGCCTTATATAACGGGACTAGCACTTCCTTATCCCTACTAGAAATACCCCGCCTAATGCAACCCAAGACCGCATTAGCTTTTTTAACGGCCACATCACATTGCCTACTCATAGTCATCCTACTATCAACCAGGACTCCCAGGTCCTTCTCCTCCTCCGTTACTTCCAACTGGTGCGTCCCTAGCTTATAACTAAAATTCTTGTTAGTCATCCCTAAATGCATAACCTTACACTTCTCACTATTGAATTTCATCCTGTTACTAATACTCCAGTTTACAAGGTCATCCAAATCTCCCTGGAGGATATCCCGATCCTTCTCCGAATTGGCAATACCTCCCAACTTGGTGTCGTCTGCAAACTTTATCAGCCCACTCCTACTCTTGGTTCCCAGGTCAGCAATAAATAGATTGAATAAAATAGGACCCAAAACCGAACCTTGAGGAACTCCACTGGTAACCCCCCTCCAACCCGACAGTTCCCCTTTCAGTACTACCCTCTGCAGTCTCCCCTTTAACCAACTTCTTATCCACCTCTGGATTTTCATTTCGATCCCCATCTTTTCCAATTTAACCAATAATTCCTCATGCGGTACCGTATCAAACGCCTTACTGAAATCCAGATATATTAGATCCACCGCATTTCCCTTGTCTAAAAAATCTGTTACTTTCTCAAAGAAGGAGATCAGATTGGTTTGGCACGATCTACCTTTCGTAAATCCATGCTGTAATCTATCCCAGTTGTCATCGGCCTCCTGCTCCTTAACCACTCTCTCTTTCAAAATTTTTTCCATTACTTTGCATACTACAGATGTTAAACTAAGAGGCCTGTAGTTACCCGGGTCACTTTTTTTCCCCTTCTTGAATATAGGAACTACATTAGCTAATCTCCAGTCCAACGGTACAATCCCCGAATTTAGAGATTTATTAAAAATCATCGCTAATGGGCTAGCAATATCACTCGCCAATTCCCTTAATATTCTAGGATGAAGATTATCCGGGCCCCCCGATTTACTTCCGTTAAGCTGTTCAAGTTTGGCCTCCACCTCAGATACCGTAATGTCTACCCCCATATCTTCATTCCCATCGGTCCCTCTATCACTATTCCTTAGCCCTTCATTAACCTCATTAAAGACCGTGGCAAAATATTCATTCAGATATTGTGCCATTCCAAGATTATCCCTAATCTCCACTCCGTTTAAAGTTTTAAGCGGTCCCACTTCTTCCTTCTTGGTTTTCTTCCTATTTATATGGCTAAAAAACCTTTTGCTATTGGTTTTAATCCCCTTCGCTAGGTCCATCTCCACCTGTCGCTTTGCCTTTCTCACTGCATCCCTACACCCTCTGACCTCAATAAGGTAGGTTTCTTTGCTGATCCCTCCCATTTTCCACTCCCGGTACGCTTTCTGTTTTTTCTTTATGACCCCTCTAAGACGCTTGGTCATCCAGCTCGGTCTAAAACTGCTACCTACGAGCCGTTTTCCCTTTCTCGGGATACATGCCTCTGACAACTCCTGCAATTTCAACCTGAAGTAACCCCAGGCGTCATCTACCTTTAGATTCCTAAATATGTTGGTCCAGTCCACTTCCCTAACTAGTCGTCTTAATTTAGTAAAGTTAGCCCTTTTGAAATCGTAAACCCTAGTCTCAGATGCAATATTGATTATCCTCTCATTAGTATACTTGATGTTTGCTTAAGCATTTCCCCTGCTCATCTGCCATTTTTTAGATAGACCACATGACATGGCTCAGGCTGCCTTTACAGAGAAGAGAGACCTATGCAGCTGAAAGGGGGGAGGGTCTGTTCCCGTCACTGATCTTGCAAAACCACCTTGATCAGCAAAAATAATAAAAAAGCCATATGCCTATTACAGATGGCCTCATCTGCCATTTCATCCTCCTACCAATTTGCTCCTCCATCACCTCCACTGTTGTCTCTAAAGCTTGGAACTCTTCCGTGGAAGGGTCCTGGGAATAGAACATAGTCTCTAGAATTCTCATCCCTGTCTTGGTTCTCCTCCTAATCCCTCACTACTGCAGTTCAGGTTCTTTTTGATAGCATCTCCAACTGCATTGATGCACATGGCCCCCAATACACTTTGTAGAATGGTCAGGTTTTTCTCCTTGCAAGCCAGGGCCTTGTTTTTAATGGCCTTTCAGCCCTTCTCTTTACTCCAGTAGTGCTGGACTGAGTGAGGCCCTGCTCCACAAAACATTTTGTGTTCCCTATAACGGAGGTCAGTGTCAGCGGGATGTTTGTTGCCACAGACATTCACCAGCATCTCTGCGACCTACCTCAGACCAGCTGGCAACAGACTTGTAACCCAAATTCTCACTGGAAGGTGTCTAGTGACAGACAAATCTGTTGGTGAAACAGCATCCAGCTGAGATCTCCAGGGTTTTCAATACAATATATATTACAATATATATTACAATATATATTACTAAAACTCGACTCTGGGCCAGTAGAGTACAGATATTGACAACCCATTTAAACCAGTGTATTGTGAGAGTATTGGCTAGACTACTTGCATTGTTGGGACTATTAGGGCAACGTTTTCTAGCTGTGCTGACTAGTGGAGAGTGCCACAGGTTTCAGCCTTGGTTAAAGCAGTTCTGCTCCAACAGGTGGTATGAATGTGTGCGCACTGTTGGGAGCTACTGTGTGCTGATACATGATGTACACTGTAAACAATTGGCATCATCTCACTTCCTCTACATCCCTCCCCCACACACACTCACACTCTCTATTTGTTTAATTTAAGCAATGCATACATTTTTCTGTTTCACACTTAGTATTTGCCATGATATGTCTAGATGACTCTACTATACAAATATATACATGCATATGTTTTAGAATGGACTGAAGATATGGCGTTAGAAAGGATCAGGACCTTGTAGTGGTAGCAATTTTAAAAGTCAATACATTATTTACCAACAGTCAGTGGAACAGGCTAAGTGAAAAAAATATCATTTCTCCTCCCTCTCGTGTTGTTTTATGTGCAGCTTAGGTGACACGAACTAGATTTTTAAAAAGGGGATGGGGGAGCCCATACAGAAGGCACTAAATGAAAACAGTAAGGCAACTATCTTGGATCCTGCTATGATAAGCCATAATCTAGCAATGTACATTGACAGAAAGAATATCTAAAAACAGAATTAAAGTGTTTCTAATTGTAAGGTATCAGAGGGGTAGCCGTGTTAGTCTGGTTCTGTAAAAGCAGCAAAGACTTGCATCCGAAGAAGTGGGTATTCACCCACGAAAGCTCATGCTGCAAAACGTCTGTTAGTCTATAAGGTGCCACAGGATTCTTTGCTGCTTCTAATTGTAAGAAAGCTTATAATGTAATCCCTCCCAGCACTAAAATTCTTTAAAAAAAACAAAAATAATTTGATTGCTATCCAAACAAAATAATGGATATCAATATATAGAAAAGCTTAAGTTCTCAGTAATACATTATATGAAGCAGTTCACTGGCGTCTGGAAATGGATAGCACCAATGCTACAAATATGTAAGTCAGTAGGGATTCAAAGAGATCAGTTATCTGCAAAAGCGTGCTGACCTAGATTACAAATGCTAAAAATCTAATGGTTAGAAGTTAAACTTTCTGCAAAGAATCACAGCAATGCATGTAAATAGCCAGCTGGAAATTGTTTGGCATGTGTTTATCATTTACCCCAGTAAATGACAAACCAAAGTTTCCGAGCGTTGTCTAAAACTCTAGCCCAACAAGCACTGAGCCTTGGAACTCAGGGCAGGGCCAGGCTCAGAGGTAAAAATCAGTGAAAGTTAAAGATGGTGACAAAAATAGAAAGATTTAATAATGCCACTGGATTCCAAAGGTGCTCAAAGCCAAACATTTATAATTCAACTTGTTTTGCACTTTTCAGTGATTGCTTCTGTATAGTAGGTTACATATGGCTACTGTAATCTTAGCAATCTGCTTCTATCCTGCTGTGCAAACAGAACATGGCTCTCTATAGATATGCTTGAGAAATCCATCTAATAGTTTTATTGTCTGGCAGGCAATTTTACTGATTGCTGATTCCTGAGTCTGAGCCAACATAGGAATGCTTTGGTCAACTTCATCCACCCTAGAAAAGGCTTTTGTTTGTTTGTTTAGAGTTTTTATTAAACAAACAGAACATACATTGAGCAATAAAATGTAGAAATATTAAGAAATAAAGGAAATAAGTTGGAATCTGTGAGGTCTACACACTCCTTAATGAAACTAAGAGAACAGAAATTTCTGATCCTGTGCTTAACTTTACTGTCCCAAAATAGAGAATAGACTTTTTATTCTCCCTAAAGAGCCTGAGCTTCCCTTAATTTTTTGTTCTTCCTGTTGATTATAACTAGATTCACATACTTTCCCCCTCCTGAGCAGGTCCTATGTCCTGAACCAAAAAATGTGTCAAAACAACACTAGTGTAAAAATTTGCATTGTGCTTTCAGCTTTAGTTACATCCATCTTAAAATTTAACAGCTATACAGTATCACCATTTAAACAATTAAATGTTTTTATAAGTATAGCCGTGATCAGAAGAGTGACTATGTTAAAATAACTTATTCATCAGCTCTGCTCCCAGTGTATCAAGTTATCTACTTACTTTACTGACAAAAACAATCATTTATTTCTGCTAGGTGTACAGAACCCGAACAAGTAGAGAATAGCAAGAGGAACTCTGTTCTGCTTCATATATCCTCGGAACTGTCAGCTACTTACTGTAAATTGTGTTGGCAGAAGCTTTGCTACTGGTAATGATGTAAAAGAGGCAGAAAAAAACAGATTGACTATCAGACCACAAGTTATATTTGGAGGACTGTTCATCTGAAGAGTTCTCTTTTGGTTTGTAAATTGCTAAGGAAGTCAATGAGACACAGACTTGGAACTCTACAATATCAGTTATACTTATTTCCTGACTTCACTGCAAATTTCAGTTATAAAGGTTACATGGGTGAAATCAGGCCCTAAGTGCTACTCCTGCTTTCATAAGAGTGTATTAGCATTGTAAAAGCAACATTAATATAGGCCTGCATTCAAACTGTCTGAGACTCCAAACACTGCTACCATTCATGCATCCTGTTCCTGCTGTGGACAGCACCAGTTCATGCCAGAACCTGTGGTGTGCTCATTAAGGCTTCAGCAAGGGACTTATGCACATGCATATATATATACACACACACATATACATACATACATACATACATACACACACACACACACACATATATATACACATACATATATATACACACACACACACATACACACACACTTCCCTTTGCAAGCCTTCCCTGAAATAAAAATAAACTTCTACAATTATTTTTATAAGTACTTGTCGTAGAAAACAATAGTTTTCAATCTAAGAATATGTAGCGTGATTTAACATTATGAAGTGACCACAAGTTTAAAAGAGCTGCCGTCTCCAAAATTGGAAGTTGGTTTTGAAAAGTTTAAGTGCTCCTAAAAAATGTAAAGTTTTCCCACAATTTTAAATCATTCTAGGCTGCACTTCATCGGCCAGGGCAACAATCACGGTCACATTGGAGTGCTTTATTATACAAGGAGGAACAGAGTTATTTAAGAAGTTTAAATTGTTCATATGAGCAAAGTCTCATTTTAAAATGACAAATATTTATTTTCCTCCCAACATGACTACCACAACTCAATATAAAATTGCATCAAAGAGTCATTAAAACAATTTTAAAATGCATTATTTCCCAGATCCCTGTAAAATGAAATTACAGCACAAAAAAATTCCATGAATACATCAGAAAACCACTATTTATCCTCACTTCACCAGACAAGAAATCTCCTTGAGGCAAATTTACACAAAAAGCACCCCAGTCCTGTAACTAGATCCACGCAGGTCTGCCCTCTAACCTGCGTGGAGCCTGAAGTCAGCAGTTCTCCACATATGTTCAGGATCAATCCACATCGATCCAGTTGCAGTGACCTTCCTAATGCTGAGTACTCCACACAAGTTAGGGGACAAAAATTGTCCCCTATGGTCTCAATTCTGTCCTATCTAGAATATCTTGGCTTTTGCATTAGAGCTCTTTGCCATGCTGGCTGCATTCTTTTTTTCTTCCCCCAGCACACATTAGTTTGGTTTGGGGTATGTAAACTGTGAAACTGAAGGGTATCCGTTCCTGTTGCTTTTGTTTGTAATTCCTTGAAGTGTTTTTCTTAAAATTATGCTCCTGATAATGACTTGATCACATTTAAAGCCTTCCTTTTGCTGCCTTCACATGCTGTAATTTCAATGTGAGAAAAATCACATCATGTTTTCAGTTTAGATTAAATCAACACAAGAACAAAAAAAAGTGCTGTTTCCTCCCCATTCTAATCAGCCCATCACAACTCATCCACTTTCATGTACATTTCCATCTGACCCCATTCAGTTTTCCTCAAAAAACACTGTGGTTGTTATCTCAACAGCTTGCCCCACAAGTAACTATAAACATTTGCTGAGGTCTAAATGAGGGTCAACCCCTCAGCTCAGCATGCAGCCGGGGTAGAGGTCCTTCCACAAATGCTGCTTGTAGCTTTACGGAGTCACAAAACACACAGCCACAAATACCATGATTTTTTAAAGGAGCTCTTTTCAATTAGGTGGTGGTATTGCCTTGGCAGCTGCTGAAGGCACTAGCCAATGTAGCCTCTAGCCAAAAGGAGATGAAGCAGGTGGATGAAGCAAGGTTCTGAGAGCTAAAGACTGCTGTATTGCTCATTCTGACCGATGCTCTGTGGCCTTAGTAAAGTTGGCTGACGTCAGCTTCAGTTTCCCCATTTGTAAAAGGAACACAAAATCTACCCACCTGACTGAGAGGTTATGACCACTGATTAGTTAAAGTCAGAGTTCGTCAGAATGTGCAGTCTCCTCCCTGCCTTCCGCTCTTATTGGTGGTCACCAAGATGCGATATTTATCCCAAGGAATTGGGAAGCTGGACCACATGGGCTAAGTAAGATCTGCATGGAGAGGGTCCCCAGTGGGCAAAATAAATCTGGCTGAAATTTTTCACACAACAAAATACTATTTTAATGGAAACAGAAGGTAAAAATGTCAACTTTTCCCAGGGAAAAATGTCAACAAAATTTTTGATTTTTTTTAAATTGCTGTTGAAATGAAACAGCATTTTTTTTCTTTCATTTAAATGTGTTAATCTGAAACAAAATGATTCATTTAGAATGTCTAAAAAAAAACTCCTGCAGGAAGTTTCAAACTAAAGAAAAAACTTTAAATAAAGATTTTTAATTTGAATTGTTTTGTGGGAGATTAAAAGGAAATTATTGGAGAATATAACACCTGCTAACTGAAGATTTGTAAATCTTGAGGTTTCATTTCAGTCTCCAGCCAAACCATAAGGTGAGCTTATCTAAGGTGTTGCTTTAGATATTCAGGACTCCTTTGATGTAGGCACACCAATTTATACCAGCTGAGGATCTGGCTCTTTGTCTCGTCTATTCTGAAGTTATCCATTGCACTGCATGGGAGGAAAGGTCTTTTTGTACAATTAAAACACACACACACACACACACACAATGTGTTATGGTTTTGGGAAGACAATGAAGACATCTTAACTCGGCTTGTCAGACTCCACTGATCCTGATGGCCCATAGGGGAAAGGCTGAGGTTTTATTCTAAACATTTATCAGATCATCCACAGTTTTAATAAAGGAGCTGAAAAATACTGTACAGCACTAACTTTTTTTCTGATAAGTGGTGGCACGTGTACAACAAAAACGTGGCTTATTTTGGTGGGGTTGTACCTGGAAGCAGTGGAGTTAGAGAACAGTACCACTGTTAAGTGTAATTTGGTGTTCCCTAGTAATGATTTATGTGTTCTCTTAAGATAGGGCATGACTCTTCACTTCCTTGCATTTTGTGCAGTCATTTACACCTATTCAAAGAGGTTTTAGTAGCAATTAACGCTATTACCCAGAGGTGTAAATACCCATGGAAAGAATAAAGCAGTAGAGAATCAGACCAATGGTGCATGTCTTATGTGGTCATTACTGCACCTCCATTAATCTTTCAGTGTTAAGATCATACCAACACTATTAAAAGTTGAGACTTGTGAAGTATTGATCACTGTTACTGCTTACTGTACATTTAAATAATAGATTATATACTTAGGCCTCAGATTAGAGGCCAGGAACACTTGATACTTTATCATCTCTACAGCTATAGATTTTGCCATTATTGTATTTGCCTTGTGTTACAGTAGGCTAAGATTGTATTTTTGATTTATTGCAGCATATGGGCAATTTATTTTGCTGTTTACTTTTTATGGTTGTTTATGTGGGAGGAAAATGTGGCATGAGATGCATGGCTAAGCATTCACTAATCTCTTCTATTAAGAGTTACATAGTTTTCTTTGAGGAATATGGATACTTTGTACATCAAGCAAAAATGAAATGGTGCAAATAGAAGGCAGAAAGAAGAAGCAACACCTGTTAGTTGTAACCAATTAGTTGTAACTAACATATCTGAAAACTAAGGATGTTGAAATGCTGACATGTCTGAATGTGACACGGCTGTTCTGCATCTTTACCAGAACTACATTAGCCAAGCACTGCTGAAGACAAAGGTGCCTCCAATGGGTAATGATTCAAGGCACAGGAAGCCAGGAACTTTATAGTGGTCCAACAGGATATGAAGCTGGAAAGGGAATTTAGAACCAGAACTGGCTCGTAAGCCTCATGACATTTTGGGCTAAGGAATTTTTATGGTGATAGATACTGTTGGTTTGGTTCCTATCGCTGTAGTTGGGGAATTTAACAGAGCCCTGACTGGTCTGAGCACACATTTTTAAAAGCCAATCCAACTGCTCAATCCCTGCTTCAGTGAGACTGTGTTAACAGAGTACAGACTGCAGACTTAATTCTCCAATACCCTGCATATACAGCCATTCATCCCAGCGCAAAGTGAGTGCCAAGAGGGGGAAAATGCTACTAAATCAATAGGGTAGTGTTTTGTGCTCAGGTTACACTGATTCAAATGACCTCAAGGTGCAGGGCAATGGAGAATAAGCTACTTGTTTCCCCCACTGTAAACTGCCAGATTCCCAGGACAATGTAGATCACAAAGTCTAGAACAAAGCATGCAAGACCTGTCAAAGCATTCTCATCTGAGGGGATCTGGCTATTGAACAAGCTTCCTGAGAAGATGAGATGAATCAAAGGCCTGACCACCTTTAGGAAATATGCAAAACCTGATATGATAAAGTTTCTCCATTATAACCAGGATGATGTTCATAGCACCAGTCAGCTCCCTATTGCTCCTGCCCCCTCCTTAAAACTTTCCCCGCAAAAAAACCTTCCCCAGAAGAATTTTCCATTATCTGAAGAGAGAGAAGAGCTAGAAACGTCAAGAAATTCACTTGGGACTTCCCTATTGCCAACCTATTGTGGCAGGCACTCAGATACTACAATGATAGGCAATGGTACAAAACCCTAAGAGACAGCAATGCATTAGTAAATGTATGTACACTTACCCACACATACAATGGTTCATTATTATAGAAGATGTTAAAAAATTAATTCTACCATAGTGCATCATTTAAAAAAAGTGATCTTGCCACAATTCTGACTGTCAAAAAGGTAGATCAGACACAGATGCTAAATGAATGGATTAAAAGGAGAGGGTTCCCCCCTCCCAAACAAGCTCCAGTTGCATTTTCTCAATGGGATGACTCAGTTTCCTCTTCTAGCTAAAAGGCCAGTTCCGCAAATCCTTACACTCAAGTAAGGGTTTACACAGGATGGCTTCCATGACTAAGATTTATTCTAGGGACTGAAGGAAACCACAGCTGAAAAGATGGTACATCACTGATGGACAAACCTCAACAAGTTTAATGCTTCATAATAATCATATATTGTAATTCTATAGCATCTTCCATCAAAGGATCTCTGCATGCTTTACTATCATTAACAAACTTTAGCAGTAGGTAGGTATTCTTTCATTTTAGATATGGAGAAAGACACAGGTTCAGAATTTTTTTAAAGGAATGAATGCATATTTTAAAGTTATGAGTGTATAAAATCCCCAATATGCATATCTCAGTTGGGGTTGTGCATATACAGAAATATGCAAGTATGCAAATCTTTGACTTGTGCATGTGCATCAGGTGTTTTGCCCATGCAACTCAGTGTCAAGCAAAAGCACATTCACATTCAAAAATCTGAGATCTGGTGACTTAGGATATGTCTTCACTGCAGAGTTAATTTGGTTTATCTACATTCAGGTTAATTCCTTTTGAATTAGCCTAGCTTGAACAAGAGTAACCACACCGCAAAGCAACACTGAAGCTGCACAGAGTTGTGTTAGCACCTGAGGATTTTTATTAACTCAAGCTTTATTCTATACCCATTAGCAGGCCAGCTAACTTGACTTAAAAGTGCCACACCACTTGACTTAGGGGCTTGTGTGTGTGGACGGGACTTGAGTTAGGGGCAACACATTAGTTATAATTTTAGTTATCTCTGCAGTGAAGACAAGCCCTTAGTCATCTAGCATCTCCAGAAAAGCCTCCATCAACCTCCCACTAGAGTTTGAAGTTGGTCTCCCCAGGGGGAGGGCAACAGCAGCAAATTTACTATTTACCTTCCCCTGTGGGTGAATGTTTTCTGCTAGTGCAGCTGTGTCTTTGGGTACCTGGGGGATCCGTCTTACACCATCTTGTAGCCCAGGGGATGAATCAAGACCCTAAGCCCAATAGCAAGGATTAACAACAATATCTAGTATCTACTCCCTTCAACCCAATTCTACATAAACACTATTAAAATGATTAGTGATCAAAAGAACATCACATATTTTTGAAAATACTGTAGTTCAATTTAGCATATGTCAATCTTCCAGTTACATACAGTACATCTGTCACAAAACTATATGCCTGGATTAACTACAACCCTGATATCTAGATTACCAAATCTACAAAATTGTTTTACACTAAACACAGCTATATCATTTTGCTCACCTCACTGACTCCTTGGTGCTCAGTTTAGATGAGGGAGGGATAGATTAAATCTCAGCACTGGGCACTGTTAACAGATCGCATAGCACAACTTCTTTGTTGCTAATGACTAGTCCACCAGGGTTTTGTTTTAAAGTCAGGAATGCAACACAAAAGATTCGGTTCTTTCTGTATAGTGAAGGAAGTTATCCCTTTCACCTCACAAGACTGAATGCACGAAGGTTTGAAGCTTTGCTTTATTGGGCTTTGCTTGCATTGCCATTTTTCAAGGCCATAGCTTGTGACATTGTTCACTTGCATACAAGGTACAAAAACATCTTGTCACATCAGTTCTTTTTGGCTGTGTGGAGTTCATATTTGGGTTACTGCCTTAAGTGAGCATAGTATCTCTTAGGACAAATTGTCACCCTTTGTCACCAGTAGGGTTGCCCATGTGACACTACAAAGGGAGGGGAAGATGGCTTCTTGACCTTGTTAACATTGTTTGTAGTGAGGATTCAGGGTGTAGCTGGCTAAAAGAGAGTAAGAACATCCCAGTCAGTCCAACCTACCTCATGACAGGAAGGGGCAGAAGAGGACAGGCAAATAGAGGAGATGAAACAGAGCCACCCAGTCTTAAAACAAAACACAAAAACCCACCACATATCACAAATACTCACACCTGTCTGAAGACTGAATTTTGATTTATGAGAGTTACAGGAACACCAGTTCAACTAACAAAAAAAAGCTGTGTAAGCCTTTCTGGATACCAGCCTCATTTTACCTCAGTACAAAATAATCCAGAATAAACACACAAAACTAGAATATTTACCTCATGGTATAGAGTCCCCCAGTCAAGTAACCATTTTGCTTGTTGCTCTTCTCCCAACCCACCTCCTTTTGAGGAGGCTTCCTTATCAGAGAAATTAAATCCAGCTGCTCCCTGAGTGAGCAAAACACAACTGCTCTCTGCTCTTGGAATCAGAGCAGAGGGAAGGAAGCAGCTGTGTGGTTCCTGCCTTCTTTCCCCCTAGGTTTGGGAATGTGGGTATTAAACTGAGGTAGATGTTTCTGGCCCATGAGGGGTTTTCAAGGGGCTTGTATACTGCATAACAGCAATCCTACAAATAAGAGCAGGTGAGGAGTGGGAGATGTGTGTGTGAAGACAAAGATACCATGTGCTTGGACAAAGAGCTCTGGCATCATAAATGGGCCAGAAAGTGGGCACAAATTACATTTACATCCAATTTAAAGCCAGAGTACAACTCCACATGGAAATGTACTGGCTTTTGGGTATGGACTCCAGAAACTGCCACAATTGTTCCAATAAATCTAGGTGGCTTTTATTGACCTGCTCCTTTCTCCTCCCATCCAACATCAGACAATGGTGTGGGGCAACTGCCCCACAACCCTTAAATTCTACCTCCTCCTGGACAGGATATATCTGTGCTAGAGTTTAATAATGAAAATAAATACTGCCCTTCACTACAGAAGTAAATTACCAGATGAACATAGGAGCTGAAAAAAAGTTGATTGTACCTTACAACTTTCCTAGCTATCACTCTGGTTTAAGTGAGGAAAAATATTCCATTTACTTGAATATTCAGATGAGCTCTCATTCTTCCCCAATAAGATCAAATCGCTTATATGTCACTTTGTAATAAGAAAATGTTTTTCTTCTTAGACCTCTCATTTTGAGCCCTTTCTCTCAGGTTCTAATCCTGCAAATATGTATACATACGCCTAATTTTAAGCATGTGAGCAAGCAGGATCGGAGTTTAAATAATTCATTCTACCACCCATGTCTAATGGAGCTCCCCATTAAAATCCATCAGGAATTCTCCATGAACATCAAAAATGTAGCTATGTTTCTTTTAAGCACATGTCCTAAGACTTTCTGACCTTTACAGCTCACTAGGAATATTTTTAAAAAATTGCCACTGACAGTAAAATTTTCTACCATTTTGGGGGGGGGGGGGCTATGGAGGACTGTTGCACCTTTCACACACCCAAAATAAATGTCCCCCTGATTTTCGAGGGCCTAAAGTAGCGTCAAGGGTAAATTGTTGCTATGTTAACAATATGGTCATGATGCAGTATTACTGAAGTCCGCCACTTAAAGCTGAGAATTTCATTTGAAAGTTGGGAAGAATGAGAAAATGTGAACCGGTAAGCCCCATTCTGGATCAAACAGCGGTATACAGCACAGAACTAATAGAACAAAAGGCTCATTTATACCATAGTAAATCTAATGAAGTCAAAGGAACTACGCCTATGTAAAACCAGTGAGAGATCAGAATCAGGCTCACACTTTTAATTGAACTAAATTAATATAGAATCACTTGTTTATCTGCTATGACACCAAGATGCAGCAGAAAATCTCAGAGCTACAATTCAAGCAGCCTTGTTTCATGGTGGATTTTTATGACTGAATTTCTCTCCAGGAGTCATTCAGCCTTGATGTACTATATGTCTAAAAATCAACTTGGTCAGAAGTACTGAAACATATCTTTGACTGCTGGGAAGCTGACGATCCATACTTACTCCCTGCCTCTGTGCTACAAAAAAAACACTCATGATCATTACAGGTGAGGAGGATTAAAGTAGCATAGCCGTTTACTAACATCAGGAATGTCTCCCTCAGATTTCAATAATCAATCATTCTCTTGGAATGCAAAGACTGACCTTAACAGTGTTACTCCAAATACTTTTGTTGCATTTACAGCCAGAGCTTATCTGTCTTCAGAAACACAACCATGTACAATGTAAAAGAAGAGCTTCAATCATTTTTAAAAGGTAATACACATCAAAAGGGCACACGCTGAAAAACACTCTACTGCAGCCAGTGTACAATGAGAGGAGAATCATTGGCAAAGCTGTAAGGTTGCAAAATTCATAAGTGAAATTTTTATGCAGATGTAGGGCCAAACTGTGGTAAGCCTGGTCACCCATCAGGAAACCCAGACTCAGCACTGGCAGGGCACAGTGTAAGTTTTCATGTGAACTCTGGCTCCTTCTAAACCCATAGATGGGCATCTCTACAAACTCTCAAAAAGGAGCACCTGAGAAGCATTACAGGACAGGCCTATGGGGCACAATGCAATGCAATGTAATCCATATATATCAATATTGGTTTTTCCTCCTATTTCCTCCTCTGCGTAAGAGGATGGGAGGGAGCAGGAGTGTTGGCACCTAGAATACAGGCACAAAATAATGCTTCTTCTGAGCATTTCCACTCAGACTCCTCCTCCCTCCATTGAAATCAATAACACTATTTACCCGAGTGCAGATTTGTAGGACCACATCCTATTATATGTCTGTTATGGGAAGCATTTATGTGCTGGTCCAGAATTTGGCCCTAAGGTTTCACACATCTTTTCAAAATCTGCTATGAGGTTAGATATTACTAATTACTTTTCTTGCATCTTCACAAACACCTCAAAATACCTGTACATCTTTTTTCATTTCATTGCACTTAACCAATCTAAGAAGAACCCAGACTGACTTATTACACAACTTAGAAATTATTCAGATTTCAATTTCTATCTGCTTTTCTGTTATGAAGTGAACTGTCCTTAATGGCGAAAGTGCAGGAAGAATACAACAGACAGATTGGGTGTATATTGCCTCTCCACTACAGCTTTTAGAATGACTCTTTCCCCTTGTATTTTGATATCCTACAATATGATGCCACATTGATTAGGAGGACATCCTGAAATATTATTGGCCCATTTATGATTCATGATGTCTTTTTGGAAATAATAATAATTTGTATTTTTGACCAGAAATGAACTTTCCAATTCACTGCATGTTTGCCAACTGGAAAAGGGAGAACAGAGGAATCTGTGAACTTTTGAAACCGCTTTGCTTGTCAAGAATAAGTCTTGTTGCCCATACAATTCATGACCTGTCAGTGCATATCTCCATATGTAATGCAGAGTCAAAGAAGTTTTAAAGAAAGGTTACATTTGTTCTGCTGAAGTGGAAAAAAAAATCAAATTAACACAGTTGATAGGTTAAAGGAACACAGAAGCTAATATTATTTAAGTTCTGCCATGATGTGTTAGTTTTGACATTAGGAAACCACAACTGTAAAATTTGTATTTATGTGCATCTAGAACCAATTGATTTAGTGCTTCCTTTTTTCCTAGACAACCTAATTTATATTTTAATTTGCTGGAGGTAATTGATTATAACAGAGTAAATACGCTGTACTGAAAACTCTATTAAATCACTGCCTTAATGGGAGCAGAATGATTTCTGCCCCCCTTCTTGGATAAAGTTTTACATTCCTAAGCATTTTAAAACTAATGGCTCAAGCTCTAAAAAATATTTTATAGTCTGTATTAAGCACTGTTTGGGTTCCATGTCCCTCTAGACTCCAACATAGCACATTATAGTATATAAAGCAATTTGCCTAGAGTAATGAGTTCTGTAGTAGCTGCATGAAGACCATTATCGAATTGCTGCTGCTGCAGGCAAGCATTTGATCTGATAAAAAGGGTGGTGGTGAAGGGTTTTGGAGATTTCTATTTAACCTATTTGTCTTGGACTGACAAAAGGTATGAACTATCTTCTATCCAATGATCAGCAGTAGGTGCTAGGCCACTGAAACCAAAAGACACTTACAGCCCTGGATCAGTTTGCCTATAAAGTATAATCTAGTTGATAATTAGACAAGAAATTGATGAAGTATAAAGGAAATAGAAAAATACTTGAGTTTCCAGCAATTAATGATCCATAAGAGAAGACCAAAAATAAACAAGAATCGGAAGGGGGAATTCAGATAATATCTGTATTTTATTTAACCCCAAGTCTCTACATTCCTGTAAAGCTCATGCATTCCAGTCACATTTCCCTGGGCAATTTTTTATATGGCCAATTTAATTTTTCCCTATGAGTAACTGTCTAGCTGCTTAAACTTAGATATAATATGCATGGGATTACTCAATTTTAAAAGGTTCAGATTTTATTGAGCATGGAGATTCTTTTAGAATCCAGATGAATTACATTTCCAATGAATGTGCTATTCTGTTGTGAAATAATTAACATTCATCAGATGAAATCAAGTGTCCTTCTCAAAAACAATTTTTAAATTAAATCCCTGGCATATTTAATACAAACTCTATGAGTCTGCTGATGTGGGATTGGATTGTAACCTTACAGTCCAGCTTGCAAAAGGGGCAGTGCATAGGAGCATTGCTCCCAGAGCCAGAAAAGAACAATACTGGCATCTTAGAACCACAATCTGGTCCATGCATCCTGCTTGGTCCAGTGGGAAGTGACCGATGAACCATTATTATTCCCTCTCCTCTGCACAGGCTTTTGTAAGATAGGCACGCTACATGTGAGAGTAAAAGGGGTCTTTACGCTCCCTGAATTCTCAGTGTGGGTGTCAGCACAACTAAAGTTTTAGCAATGCTTGCATGGATACAAACCATATTTAATGGCTTGGAGTGGCTATAACTAGTTACAAACACTGTTTAAAGAGAAAAAAAAAAAGAATCATGGACAGGCCCTATCTAACTGTGCAACTAGTTTGGTCAGTCTTCTTTTCTTCTCTCTCTGTGCGATAAGGCATCAGAGAGTGTATTGCCTCTGATGTAGGGTTACCAGATAGCAACTGTGGAAAAAAAAGGGATGGGGGTGGTGGGTAGTAGGCGCCTATATAAGAAAAAGTCCCCAAAAATAGGACCGTCCCTTTAAAAACAGGACATCTGGTCACCCTACTCTGATGCATGTTTTCTGAGTGCTCCTACACTTGCTCCAACAGTATGGAACAGCTGCCCAGAGAACTCACGAATACAAAAATAGTCAGTCTGTGTAGTATGTTCGACACATGGTTGCACTGAAAGCAGCTGCTGCTGTGTGGACACAGTTCAAGCATGTTTGTTGTAATTAGGCCAGCTGCGTGTGGGAAGGAAGACAGATCTACTTTGAGGTTTCCTGGACAAAAGCCTCACAGAGGAATAAGACTGCATGCTGAACCTAGGTGGAGCTGATGGTTTAGTTCCCTTTTCTTTTTCCCTTAAACTGGGCTTGGAGCTGGGGAAGAGAAGCAGATGGTAGGAAGTGACACAAGGAGGGTATCTCAGAGGGCACTCCAGAGTCCTAGACCGTGTTGACACTCTTAGGCTCAGGGTCATACCCGGGTGGAGTGGGAAGGCCCAAGCTCCCCTACCAACTGCCGCTGCTGCAGGATGGGCTCAAGCCTCATTTCCACTTCCCTTCTCCTCTTTTAAGAGGAGGAACTATACTGAAAGACCATCCTGCTGGGAGGTGTCACCAGGTGCGCTATGCACTAAGCCCAAGTCCTTCCAAGGACTCTATTACAGTGCCAATAACTGATTACAAAAAAAAACAACAACCACCCACCAACCCTCCCTTCTTCATAAGCTACAAGTGTTCCTATAGTACAGATGGTTTTTCAGGAAATAATCATTTAGAAAAGATAAATGAAATAAAATACACCTTCAACTATGAGGGCCTCTTCTCAGTATTGGTCTAGAGCTACTAATCCAGAAGAGAGCATGGAAAAAATTCTGTTCTCTATCACACTGGTGTGCAGTGAAAAATTTCCCCATCAGAAAAATATGAGTTTGTAAAAAAAAAGAAGGTTTTACCACAGGATTATGTTGATGTCAACTAAACACTACTATTTTCTGGCTGGAAAATGCTATTCAAAAGTTAAATTCTGCATGAGACCAAATTAAATGTTTTAAAAGTCGAAACTAAACAGAAAATCTTTAGTTTCTACATTTCCTAGTGAAGAAATTTCAAAAGGGGATTTTTCCCCCTCACAAAATGTTCTGAAGGAAAAATTTGACTCTTCTGACCAGTTGCACACTGCGGGGGTGCTGGAATAATTTTTACAGAGACGGTGCTGAGAGCCATTGAACCAAACTGTAAACCCTGTTTACAGTTCAAGCCGGGGGTTTGACAACACCCCCAGCATTTCTGGTACACCGGTATAAAGCTGGAGCAGAAACATTGAAGATACTATATGAAAGTTCTCTCATGCACGGTGTGAATTCTGTGAAATGTATGGTACAAACACTAACATCAGAATCTTGAGGATTCATAATCTGTCTCATTCTCACTTCCTCCTCTATGTTACATTTGCTAGGACCTACACTTTTAGATACTCAGTTTTAATCACTGAATTCCTTCACCACAGATGGCTGCTGTAAATGTTTATTGCAAGTTAAGCATGCTGTTCTCATTTTTAAACTGAAGAATGACTAATCTTCTGGAAACAAGGCTGATAATTTAACCCAACTAGTCTAAGTTGAGAATTGTTGAGGAAAAGAATATTTTGTGAACAGCTAGTAACTACAGGCTTAGATAAAAGCTCTAAAAGCAGATAAGCTAGGAAACATTGTATAACAAAGAAAGAGCAATATACTGGCCAATCCTTTGGATTTTTACTTCAAAGGTTTACAAGTAAAATTCGGCATTTCTGAAGGCTTTTCAAATTTTCCCATTCATCTCCTTCCTCTCAGGCTGTAAACCTCACATTCAAAGTGCCAGGCTATGAGTTTGCTTTTTACTTTTCATTGAACTGAAACCTAGGGAAAAGTTCCTTATTAATTTCTCTAATATTGTCTTAGTGAGGTACCAGGTTTCTCCTGAGGAGAGCAAAGCACCCTCAACTCCTATTGGGCTGGATTCTGTGCCTCTTCCGAGTTTCAGGGTGTTCTTAGCTCAGCATCAAGACTTTTGATTTTATTGAGATTTACGGTTGTTCATCAGTTTTCATGGTGTCTCATGGGCTCAAGTCCCATGACTCAACTAAATGTTTTCAAGTAATTACATACATCAGTTACTTATAACTACAGGCCTTAGCTTGGACTAAATCAAAAACATCAACAATTCTAGCTAATAGTCCTTTGCCATTTCAATCTGTGTGTACAGAGGCTGTATTTGCTCTATTAGAGAAAATCCAGGTATTACATGAACAGTGTGATAGAGGAAAATCCCATCTTCAATAAAGTACTTTGTAAGAACAGCAAAATTTTAGTATAGATACAACTTAAAATAAAAAAATCCATTTTTTTATTGATGAAACAATGAGCAAAGATTAGACAAAGTGAAAAGAAGGGATACGGAAAAATGATTTAGAAATAGCATGTGGTCCTGGTGATAGTTTACATCTAAAAGGATTCAACAACAGTAAGTACTTTATAACCTAAATGAGTGGGTGACCAAGTTTAGCTTCCTTGCAATTTATTTTAAAATGAAAATGGTTGGTGATATAAAGCTATCCTCCTTTTATAAACTTCTACGGTGTCTCTCAATCTTGTTCAAAGATTTGAAAGGTTCACTGATGGCCAAATAACGGGAATTATCCTGTTCCCATTTCCCTTGTACAGTGGTCTTTTGTAATGAAGAAATAGTCTCCCCATGTTGCCGATTCTACTTCATAATCCTGGACCATGATATATGTTATATATCTTCAGCTGCTACTGAGAGCTATAGAGATTTCACCTGACTAAAGTTATTGCACCAATGGACTAGGGACAGAATTTGATTTAGAATTCCTCACTACTTAAAAGCCTTCCTTCTGCATTCATCCCCCTCTTCCTTTAGCTACCCTCTCAGCCTGTTTTGCTATATTGTTCAATTCACCCATAACGTCTTACTTTTATGTTGTCTTACGACCAGATGTAAAGACGGCATATAAAGCATTATTGGGTTCCAGTCTATGACATGGGTAATCTGGGTTGTTAGAGGAAACTGGTACTAAAGAGGTTACCCTAAGGAAAGGAGTGTGTCCTCTCCCCTCCCTGATGGCTGGAGCTGGAAAGTAGTTTTAGTTGATTTACTCTGGCATGGAGTTTGTGTTTTTGGAACTAAAACAAGCCCTGAGCAAAGGGATAGGATATAACCTGTAGCTGAGACATATGTTTTTCTTCTCCAGGTGGTCAGCCTGCAGACCAGCTAATGATGGTTTTAACTCTTCTGTGTTTTGTGACTTCTTTTATTATCAGATTTCCATTTACACACTCTTCTTTGCTACATTGATATTTGTGGCTTTGAAACACTTTTGTCTGGATCTCCCTTCCTCTTCCTTTGAGGTCCATTTCTCCTGAAGCACCTGCTTCAGATGGATTTCTGCTCTTCTTTTTAATGTGAAACAAGCTTTTAGTATCATTTCTTTATTTGAAAGTTGCCCTTTGCTGCCTGCACAACTTTTCTTGCCTTATCCACCATGCTACAGAGTGCTTATTCCAATGACCGCTATTGACCATATATCATAATTCTTTCTTTCTTAAGAACTTATTTTTCATTTGAAACTGGTTTTGATTTTGTTAGTCTCTGTTTATTCTGAAATGGAAAAACCGAATCTCTCTCTAATACGTCTTTCTCTAAGGACCACTTTTGATTGTGCTGGCACTATTCATCTCTTTCCACCACCAAGACAGTCTGTTTTGCTGTTAATGAAACTTCTGCTTGTATTGAATTGCCCTACTGGATCAGACTTGAAGTTCATTTAGTCCAGTATCCTGTCTCTCGGACAGTGGTTAGAACCAGATGCTTCCCAGGAAGATGGTGTAAGATGATGTAGGATTATCTGCCCCCCACAGTAGGTTTCAACCTGGTCTCTAATAATCAGATATTGAGCCCTGAAATACAAGGTTTAACATCCCTTTCAAAAATTGTTACAAAAAGAGGTTAACCATTTTTATGGACATAAAGAGCATCTACAGTTGTCATAACTGTGTCTTAAATTCTTGCTGTCAGTTCTACAGCATAATCACACATTGAGAGAAAAAGTATTTCCATTGATTGGTGCTGAATTTCTCACCTTTTAATTTCATTGACTGTCCCCTTCTTCATGAGTTATGAGATAGGAAGAACAGATGCTCCTGGTCAAGCTTTTTTTATGCCATCTGTTATTTTTAAGCTTGAAGGGATTAGATTTTTAACAGTGTCAGTAAATGTAAATTTCACCATACACACAAAAATGGACTGAAAATATTTCCATTGGTATTAATTGAAATGTACAGATAGGCAAAGAAAGAAAAAAATGCTGATTGAAAACTTAAGAGTTTACTATTTTGTATATTTTGACATGTGATGTTAACAATTTGTGTTAATTGTTATTAAAACACTGTTTGAATTTGAATGTTCACTTTGACCCTACCCCCGCCAATAATGTCTTGCAATTATGAAAATTTAAATTGGAAAAAATGCTTGAAGCACATAATTTTGCTCATCTGAAAAATTTTAAAAAAAAGTTTCAAATACTGATTATCAAAATTATCAAACCAAAAATCAAATTTTACAAAGCCTAGTTATTTTACATACTTTTATCATATCCACTCCAATCACCCTCCTTTCTAAGATAACCAATTCCAGTCTTTTCAATCACTGACACTACTGGCAGAATTATTCTGACAACATTAAATATATTCTTCTCTTTTCCATTGGCAAAGGCTGCTTCCCCATTGCTCCCATATCACACACAAGAAGGGAAGATGCAGGGTTAATGAACTTGTGGTGGTAACAGTTTCATCCGCAAAAGGCTAGAAAATGAGGAGAACTTGGGGAAGGGTTTGTTACGAGATAGGAAATTCCCCATGAACACCACACTGGTGTCAGGCCGTTCTCCTGACCTGTGTGAATGACATCTACTGAAGTCGAAAACCTTCCTTCTTTCGCCACAGTGGACTCCGAGGAGTCCATCAACTGTCAGTCAGTCAAACAAAGAAAGGAGTAGCATGGCAACTAACAGACATCTTGCAATTTATAAAACCAGGGCATCTGATAAACCTAATGGGACTGGGATGAAGAGACAGAAGCATGGGAGATTCTGAAATGGATTCTTTTTACATCACGTTGCCAAATTTAAAAGACCCAGTATTTTATTCTGGGTTCATCTGTATATGGCTGTTTAGAATTACAATGATCTGTTCGGGTTCAAGGCTTTAATGACTGTTCAAAATGTATTGTCTAGAATGTAGCAGATTCCAAATACCTCATAATGCCAGACTACATAGATTTGTCACCAGTTTCTTCAATTAAACTACTTAAATTATTAATTATCAGGAGGTAGCCGTGTTAGTCTGTATCCACAAAAACAACAAGGATTCCGGTAGCACCGTAAAGACTAAACAGATTTATTTGCGCATAAGCTTTCATGGGTAAAAAAAAAAAACCTCACTTCAGATGCATGGAGTGAAAGTTACAGATGCAGGCATTATATAATGACACAGGAAGAGAAGGGAGTTACCTCACAAGTGCAGAACCAGTGTTGACAGGGCCAATTCGATCAGGGTGGATGTAGATATGTCAATTCCAGGAGAGGCAAAGCTGCTTTTGTAATGACCCAGCCACTCCCAGTCCCTATTCAAGCCTAAATTAATGGTGTTAAATTTGCAAATGAATTTTAGTTCTGCTGTTTCTCTTTGAAGTCTGTTTCTGAAGTTTTTTTGTTCAAGTATAGCTACTTTTAAATCTGTTATAGAATGTCCAGAGAGATTGAAGTGTTCACCTACCGACTTTTGTATGTTACCATTCCTGATGTGCAATTTGTGTCCATTTATTCTTTTACATAGGGACTGTCTGGTTTGGCCAATGTACATGGCAGAGGGGCATTGCTGGCACATGATGGTAAATATAACATTAGTAGATGTGCAGGTGCATGAGCCCTTGATGGTGTGGCTGATGTGGTTGGGTCTTCTGATGGTGTCGCTAGAGTAGATTTGGGAACAGAGTAGGCAACGAGGTTTGCTACAGGGATTGGTTCCTGGGTTGGTGTTTCTCTGGTGTGGTGTGTAGCTGCTGGTGAGTATTTGCTTCAGGTTGGGGGGTTGTCTGTAAGCAAGGACTGGCCTGCCTCCCAAGGTCTGAGAGAGTGAGGGATCGTTTTCCAGGTGAACACTTCAACCTCCCTGGACATTCTATAACAGATTTAAAAGCAACTATTCTTGAACAAAAACAAACAAACAAAAAAACACTTCAGAAACAGACTTCAAAGAGAAACAGCAGAACTAAAATTCATTTGCAAATTTACCACCATTAATTTGGGCTTGAATAGGGACTGGGAGTGCCTGGGTCATTACAGAAGAAGCTTTGCCTCTCCTGGAATTGACACCTCTACATCCACCCTGATCGAATTGGCCCTGTCAACACTGGTTCTCCACTTGTGAGGTAACTCCCTTCTCTTCATGTGTCAGTATATAATGCCTGCATCTGTAACTTTCACTCCATGCATCTGAAGAAGTGAGGTTTTTTACCCACAAAAGCTTATGCCCAAATAAATCTGTTAGGGCTTGGCTACACTTACAAATTTGCAGCGCTGCAGCAGGGTGTGAAAACACACCCTCTGCAGCGCTGCAAATTGTGGCGCTGCAAAGCGCCAGTGTAGTCAGAGCCCCAGCGCTGGGAGCCGCGCTCCCAGCGCTGTCCGTTATTCCCCACAGGGATGTGGAGTACGGACAGCGCTGGGAGAGTTTTCTCCCAGCGCTGGTGCTTTGACTACACTTAGCGCTTCAAAGCGCTGCCGCGGCAGCGCTGCCGCGGCAGCGCTTTGAAGTGTAAGTGTAGCCAAAGCCTTAGTCTTTAAGGTGCCACCGGACTCCTTGTTAAATTATTAATGTAAATGTGGCTCAGAATGCCCAGAGGCCTTATTACACACCCCATCTTGATTCTTATTACAGCAATGTGAGACTGGTGACAGTTTTTTCCACAAGATGTTGGAAATTTCATTTCAAGCTATTCCACACCCTGCAAATTTTACTGCCCCCCACCAATTTTGCAATCAACAGCATGAAAATTCAGATTTCAAACTGAATCTCAGTTGGCTTGGAATGGGCCCCATTTTCATGGAAAGGAGAAAGCAGAGTTGCCAACCATTCCAGAGATATGATCACGGCATCTTTCTTTTTCCATGCCTACACATAACCACAGAATCTTTGGTGACAAAGGCAAGGCATGGAGGATGAGGGAGTTGTGTACTTTTAAAAAATTAATACTTCATCTGTGTGATATTATCAGGGGCGGCTCTAGGATTTGCGCTGCCCCAAGCAGGGCGTCACGCAGTGGGGGGTGCTCTGGCGGTCGCCGGTCCCGCGGCTCCGGTGGACCTCCTGCAGACGTGCCTGCGGAGGGTCCGCTGGTCCCGCGGCTCCGGTGGACCTCCCGCAGGCATGCCTGCCGGAGGTCCACCGGAGCTGCCTGCCGCCCTCCCGTGGGACGCCGCCCCAAGCGTGCGCTTGGCGCGCTGGAGTCTAGAGCCGGCCCTGGATATTATCCTGCCTAACTGCATAAAGTCAAAGCAAAGAAGTCAGGGAAGGGGAAAACCAAGAGGAAATGAAAGAATGGCAATGGTAAGGTGCTATCATAAGGAATACCAAGGATCTTTGGGGAAACAATGGGGAAGTTACTAAGCAGGAAATACTCATGCCCTGGCATTAGGTTGTCAAAATTTACTCTTCCCAGGCTGAACGTAGGGTCAAAGAGTATATTAAAACCTTCACAATGCTAGCCAAGGCAGAAAGGAGGACGGGCTGTTCGCACTCTGACAGGCACTCACACTGGGAGATAGTCACAAAGCAAGCTGCAGAGGCAGTGTCTCCTCCTGCCAGAGGTGGTGGTAACTGGACTGAGGAGAACTTACACTTTAATCTTTCCATGGCAACTTTTGTAAATAAAGGGAGATGTGTGTATAGGCCTTTTCTTTCCTTATACCTTAGCTCTGCATGCTTGGTGCCCTTCGGTGAAATAATAATAATGCTTTGTTTTGAAGAAACTGTGTTTGAGTCACTGTTCAGCTCCTTGGTGATAGGCTCCCAGAGGAAACGGTCTTATGGGTGCCAAACACAGTTGGGCCTGTCAGGTTAAACAGGGGCTGCAGTTTAAGAGATCCAGAGATCCAGTTTAAGAGCGATAGGACCAGTGGTTCCATCTTTGATAGAGGTGAAGGCAGCCAAACCTGCCACCTGAGGGCTGCACTTGAGGGACTGAAAGGTGTCTAAAGTGCAGCTGGCTCTGTAACTGTGACACAGCCTCTTCCAAATATTACACACTGCCCCCTTGCCAATGATAAGCAGTGGCATGGAAGAGCTGCAAGAAAGGATTTTTGGTCACTTTTTCTTTTTTCTTAAACGGCTGGGACCGGTCTCCCTTTCTCTGGCCTGACCCATGCCCATTCTTAAGACCAATGCAACACCTGCAGACTGCATATATCCCCTGCATGGGAGCATGGCAGAGGAAGGTGGGACCAGTAGAGGAAGGTGCAATGCAGTTCGGCAAGCTTCTCCCCACCCCATACAGAGCAAACCGATAACTCCCAATACATAGGCTAAAGATTTCTGCGTGGTACATTAATTGGAAATGCTCCAAAGACGTCACCAGGAGGATAATGCAGTTAAGTAATTTTCCTCATTGTCTAACAAAATTTTAGGTATTTTTAAAGTCTTCTTAAATTGAGACATTATGAATCTCAGACATGAGTGCAAAGGGGATTAGGAAAGGGAGTAAAGCTGAAAGTTTTATACAAGTCTTCTGAAGAGGATCACAGAGAAGAAAATATAATCCCATTTATCCCCAGTGAAGGTGTTTGCGCCTTACCAAGAGCCAGAAACCTGGAATCTTAAATACATGCATAATATCATTAATTTAGTGCAGGTATTGCATCATCATGCTACAATGGTAAGTGAGCAACAGCATTAACCCCCCCCAAAAAAATACACAAACTTTCGGTATTCGTCACTGCGTCTTGAAACCTGCTGGAGGTTGTGTCTTGGAATGGCTCTTCCCCCTCCTCTACTTACGTACTAATACAATGAAGAGAGCCTTAAATACCAGTTTAAGTAGGCTGGCCCTCCCTTTCTTACACTCATCACAGAGAATCTGACAGACTCCCAATTTGGTTTGTTGGATTGTGGTTAGACTTTTTTCAAGTTGTTTTAGCACTTTGATCTCTTCAGTTAATTTATTTTCCTCAGTGATCAGAGGCAATTACTGCCAGTGAATGAAGACACAGCTTTGTCCATTATAGAGTGGCAGAAGTCATAGCTTTGATGCAATTTGAGAAAAGTAGCCACACAGTTTAAAATTAAAGCACATGAAAGCAATAGAAATTAATATTGTAGCCAACTGGTGCCTTACAGTGTGGTGTCTATGCAGGGGCGGCTCTAGGCATTTTGCCGCCCCAAGCACGGCAGGCAGGCTGCCTTCGGCGGCTTGCCTGTGGACAGGGCTGGCTTTAGACCAATTCCACCAACTCCCCCGAATCGGGCCCCGCGCCTAAGAGGGCCCTGCGCCCAGTGAGAATCTCTTCCCTGGCTAGAGGCACCTTTACTCACCCAGCAGCGCTCCGGGTCTTCGGCAGCACTTCGGCGGTGGGTCCTTCACTTGCTCTGGGTCTTCAGTGGCACTTTGGTGGCAGGTCCTTCAGTGCCGCCGAAGACCTGGAGAGAGTGAAGGACCCTCCGCCGAAGTGCCGCCGAAGACTCGGAGCACCGCCCGGTGAGTACAAGCCCCATGGTTTTTTACATTAATATAGTCATCCCCGCCGGGGCCCTGTCAAAACTGTTCGAATTGGGCCCCACACTTCCTAAAGCCGGCCCTGCCTGCGGACCCTCCACAGGCACGCCTGCGGGGAGGTCCGCCGAAGCCGCGGGACCAGCGGACCTGCCGAAGGCAGCCTGCCTGCTGCCCTCACGGCGACCGGCAGAGAACCCCCAATAGATTGCCGCCACAAACACGCACTTGGCATGCTGGGGCCTGGAGCCGCCCCTGTGTCTATGCTAGTTTGTAGAATCCCTGGTTCCCCATATCAACTAAGAGGAAAGTGCTTGCTCAGTATTGCAAAGCACACATGTTTTTTCCCCCCACAAGTCACATTGTATTTCCTTAAAGCCCCAGTTTCTGGAGTCCTGCAATTAGATGGGAATCTCAGCTTTCAGGATTTTTATTTTTTAAATTACATTGGGAAAAAAAAAAGCATTCATGGTTGCAATGAAAAACTTGAAAACGCAACCCAGATGCACCCTAAAGGCCCCATAAATAAAATTCAAAAATGTATTTATTTTTTAAACAAACTTCAAAATTTGTAAGTCAGTCTCATGATTTTGGAGACCTGACTCCTGATTTTTGAATGCTTGAGATTGACAATACTGTCCAAAGAAAGAAAAAAAATAGGGTAGAATTCACTTCACCCTGATAAAACTCAACTATTCTGGCTCTACGTGGCTGAAGTGCCAGTAGGCTGAGAAATATACTCCCTGCCTGTTCTGGGGTGCAGTGCTGCAATCCAGATCCCTGAACTATTTTGCTAAAATTCAGAAATAGATTCATACTGAACAGAAATGACATTTGTTCATTACAATAAAAAACCCCAATCCAATAAACAAAACAAGAAATCCAATTTGCCCTCACTGCCAAGGTCAGATTTCCACCATTAAATGTTAGTGCTTGTCCCATACTAGCATCTGCCTTTAAGGTAAGTGTTCCTAGAATCACAATGAGACAGGTCACAACCCAAGGCAGAAGTTCATGCATTACAGCTACGAACGCCTTTTCATCACTGTACTGATGTACTGTAACTTCTTATCTCTTTCATGAATCCTGCCTCGTCGTCACATAATTCAGGCCTGTCAAAGTACTGGAATACCCGCACTACATGAAAAATGGTCAGGAAGTGAGAGCCCCAAGCATTAAAAGATGCTACCAGCTATGACTGCACAGATCTCTGCTATTTGTTTATTTATTTAATATATTGACCTTCTGCCTGACTATTTATTTGCACTCTTTTCGAGCAAGGAAACATCACGCGTGTCAAAGTAATTAAAGAAATTAGGATATATAGCAATGAGGCTTCTGTGAAGGAAGGAGAAGAGGGGGAACCAGACTGATGAATTATATTTATACACATTTGTTGTGTACCGCTGCTGGTCATTATGGCTGTGCAGGTGTTCTTTGAGATAGGTATACCTCTACAGATAGTGCTGGGAATTTTTTTCAGGAAGCTTTGCTATAAAAGTGTGCTGTCAGACATATTGGTCCAGAAAGTAGAATTCTCCCCCTAGAAGCATAGCGTTGTACTTAAAAAATGAGAATCCCTCTCTAGAGGTATATCTTACCAAGAAAGAGCTATCTTCTAAACTTGTAATGCTGGAAACACTACCCTAGAGAAAGTTACAACAATGGTGAAAGGCTGAAATTCACTTTTGTAGCACAAGAAAATTTCTACCATAGACCTGTGGCTCTATTAATCTACCTTTACATCCTAATGGTGGAGTCTATTATGGCACCATATATTAACACTGTAATGGTGGAAATCTGGCTTTGACAGCAAAAATACAATATTTTGAATATTGGGATTTCCTCCTTTGGAGAAACCTTGTATCTAAAGCTATTAAAGTGAATCCAGATCTGTGTAATTTAGCCATAACCATTATAGCTATCAATATTAACGCTAAGAAAACTGTTTCACAGTCTGCCTGAATAACAGGAGCATTTTCAGCTCACCACAGGTAACACTTCAAGTTTACACATCGTGGCAGAACAAAGGAAGTTTAATAAACTGTGCCATTGCTTATTTGGAGCAACTTTAAGAAAGTGTTCATTTTGAGGGAGAGTACGAAAAGCTAACCTCCTACTCCTTACATTTGAGGCTAGTCTATGAGAAGTAGGAGGTCAGCATCCAGCAGTGATAAACTGTCAGGTCATGATGATTTACACTGTAAGTCAGCTGAGGAAGCTACTTTACTATCAGAATTAATGGCATCATTCCTTTCCAAAATTGAGATACTATCTGCAGGAAGGTTTGACTGCGAGCTAAAACTTCATCATTTCACCCCATCACATCATGCTGCTTTCCTTTATCTACCATCACTGGTTTGACAGAATTCAAGAGTTTACAATAGGTGTTTTGGAGTAGACAATCTCTTAATGGAGAGTCAAAGAATATAAAATAAAGTGAATCCATGTTGCATGTGTGATATAAAAAAATCTCAAGGATGAAATTTATGAAAATCTCATGTATACGCTGATTATTCAACATAGCCCTGAAGATACAATTATACTGAAGAATCTGAGAGTAATTATATGGCAAGAATAAGCATATGATCAAAAATGAGTCAGGCTGGCAAACTCTGACTGTCTGGACCTGGATATATGGAGGTCTCCAAGTAATACATATCACTATTGTCTTGCTCTGCCTAATTTCCAAATGTAAGAATCCTAAAACTACTATTTAGAATAACAGAGTAATTCATTTACATTGAGATCTGAACACAAGAGAACCTTTTGGTTTTAAAAACTGTCTCCATCCATTTATAGGTGTTTACAATTCTCACTGCTTTATCTCATGAGTACAGTTCAAATTGCTTACCCTGTCACTATTCTCACTTTTTTGTTTGTTTTGTTCCTACTGGCATTTTCAGGGTACCCTACAGGCTCACCTGGTTAAATATATCCAAACCTACTAATAATATCCTAACATATGTATGTATCAATTGTGCAAATAGTGTTTTTCAAGACCCAGTGCTATCATTAGACAATTCACTACCTTATATGGAGGATTTGGCAACCCGTAAAGTTGTGCCATTAAATGAATAGTTTAGAACTACTCTTGAATTTGTATTACTAATTTCTCCAAACAAACATTACTGGCAACAACCAAAAATGTGATGTCTATTTTCTTACTGGAGAAGTGTGCTGTTTCAGTGAAAAAAGTACTATATATAACCATCTCTATGCTGCATTCAGAAAAGCCAGGAGTGTGACTGCAAACAAAAAGGTTAAGTTTTACTGACAAAAAAGAGTGCCTCACTGGACTAACATGTGATCAGCATCAAGAAAAGATGTCAGAATAAATGAACTAACTAATCTCTGATTTGGCAAGACTTCCTTAATCTTTCTTTTCTGAAACTTAGGTTTACAATCTAAAACAAAGCTGAAGATAGATCCAGATCTGCAAATAGGATTCTTTAACCTCGTGTATTTTACTATTTTTTGTTGTATATTTTAACATGTAACATCTGTAAAGTAGATGCTAATAATTCAGCAGAGTGAATGAGTTTTAACATGGTTTGATGAAGAAAGGGTGTTTACAATCTTAATTATTTCTGACCAGGAGCTCACAAAAACGAGAACAAACAATACTCCTTTTAAGGGTTAAATTTTCAGTAGGTAGAAACCCTGGTCTGCAAGCAAAAAATTGGTGCATAACTGCTTACACATGAATCTGCATTTGTGCCAGCAGTTACTATAATTTATTGTGTAGCTGTCTATATCTCAATCAGGGTGCACACAATTACCAGAACTTCAAAAAAAATGTGGGAACAAAATAGCACCCACACACCAAAGCCTCTACACACCCAAAAATTGACTCTAAATTGCAAATCCACTAGTCACTCCTCCAATCCTTCTCCAGTCCATCCCTTCCCCACACTCACCCAGGCTAATGGAATCCAGCACTGCCACTGGCATAGTCTGCAGTGCAGCCCATTCAGGCCCAAGGACTGGATCGGTTATATTCACTACACATCCATTTTGATCACACTAGGACATATATTCTCCACTTTCTAGTTTGTTTAAAGCACTATAGGAAAATGAAGGGGAAAAAAAAGCTCAGCATTAGTAGCAGTGTAATTAATGAGGAACTACCAAAAAGATGGGGTAATTACAGTAGTCTCAGAGATATGATATTTAATGAGACAATCCAAAGTACATTCAAGGTGTTTAATCCCTTGGAACTCATTTTACATCTGCTTCATTAGATGAGTGATATCTGACGATTTGAGCATGGTCTTGCTTTCATTCTTCAGGAAATAGAACTTATAATTATCCCCATAAAACAGGAAAGTATTTAAATATTTTGCCTACTATGTGTAGTAACATAACTGCAGCTCACAATATAAATAATGCAGTAGACTACAATAATTGAAAGATTAAAAGAAAATTACTAAATAATATGATTGCATAGTACAGTGCTAGTTATAAAATATTATGTTCTTAAAAGTAAAAAAATAACCATTTCCTGTAAAAAAAAACAAACAAAAAAAAAACCCCTCTTTTCAGTTTCAGGGAAGCCAACATTCCTTGCCAGAAGTATAAATCAGACAGCAGGAGACAAAAACTATTATAGATTCACTGTGTGAAAAGTGACCTCATTGAAATTGGTTTTAGCATTGTGGATGAATGCCCAATGGCTTGAAACAGATCTAGTTCAGTCAACCTTATCTTCTTCAGCAGAAGATACTATGAAATATATTAGTTATAAAGTCAGCATTGCAAGGTCAAAAGCATGTACTGTCATGTTCTGTATGCAATATTTTCAAACCCAATAAATAGAATCAAATAAGGTAGCGTTGCACCAGCTGAACAACTGGGGAAAGCTTAAGAGATGGCTCAGAACAAGCTGATGGGGAGGTAAATTAAAAATCAAGCTTTTTTAAATAATTGAACATAAAAATGAACATAACTACACCTTGCCCAAAAATATTGGCATGGCCAGAAAACCTATGACTCCAGCCCCAAAAACTGTTTCAAGCTAGCCTGCCTCTTTAGAGGTCTTGTAGATAGCTGAACCAATATCAGGTGACTGCTTTAGGTGTTTCATATAGTAGACTCACCCACACGGCTTCAGTTTCAGATGTACAATCTATTGGGTTGTAATTCTGGAGATCAGAGACAGCTGGATTAGCTGGTGACTAATGGAACAGTTACTGAGGAATGGCTGATTGTTGTAGGATAAAGGTTGGAAGAGGGAGCAACTGTTATTTTCTCTGGCTGAAAAATAGTGTGAAAACCAATCTAAATGAAGGTCTTTTCCTTTCACTACGAGATTCTAGGCTCCCTTCACCTAGGTTCACTGCACCATTCAGATTATTACCAAGTGACTTGAACAAGAAAAATAAAGGAAGAAAGGAGAGCATGGTATCCTCACTGCTCCAGGAAAGAGCTAGAAAGACAGACCGCTACCAAAATTTAGAAGAAAAGAGGAGAGAAATGAAAGAGACAGTTACGTAACAGTCATTCCATTCACATCACACATTCAGGACAGAGATTATACAAACTAAATGGAAACTTCAATGCAGGGTCTTGGGGGTCAGGGATCTGGGCAGAGAGAGAATGTAGATCTCTTCTTGAAGCTCTCTCTAAAACATAGCAAGAAAGGAATAGGGAAAATGGGGGAGGGAGAAAACGGACTGTTCTTTGCCACAGAAGTTCCATGGCAATTTCCAGAAGACCCAAGAATTACAGAGGTTTAATAAATAGGACAGATCACCCTGTCATGTGACAATATCAAATGTGCATTCTACTTTCAAAATATCTTTGCTATATTCTTTTTGACAGAAATCTGCCACTACTTCAACATTAAATAGATGTCTTTGGCAGGTATTTACTACTGTGTAAAGCCATGGAATCAGAGAGTAACAAAAAATGTTTATTCTCAGGTGTGGCAAAGGTACCTATATATCATTCAGAGTTCTCGTTAATGAGATGGTGGGGTTATTGACTTATATTTTATTGGTTTTCAGATAAGAGGAAACAAAGATAAAAGCAAAAGTAATGGAACTATATACAGGATTTTTGTTTTGTTTAGAACCATTTCAGATTCAATTTTTGGAAAGATGTCTTTTGGGGGGGGGGATATCTACAGAATATGAATTTTGGGTGCAAATCCAAGTTACTGGTACTCTGATGCCCAATTCAGCAAGTCACGTAACCACAGGCCTAATCTTAACAATGTGAATACTCTAACGGATGTCAGTTGAGACTATTAGTGTGCTTAAAGCCGGCGCATACTTACGCATCTTGCTGAACAGCACCCATCATGTGTCCAGCAATCAACTAGTGTGAAACCCAAGTATTCAGTTTTGTGCCCACAATTGAAATGCTGGCAGAATCATGGAGATTCATATTTCACTGGAGTATCTTAAAACAGCAAAAGGAGGGTTGGCCCTTTTTAGAAGCTGATCTATAGTCTCAGTATTCAACAAAAACTTATAAAATATCAAAAACATTGGGGATGAATAATAATATAAAAGTGTATGCTAAAGTTTCATACTAAGGCTGAGAATTTTTCCATTGAATTTTCTTTTTAAACAGAGATTGGGGCTTTTGATTAAACAAAGGGTCCCCCTCCACCCGCCCCTTCCCAGAAAGTGTCTCAGTCTGAAGTAGAGATCATGGGAAAATGTTAACTTTCCAATCACAAAAACTAAAATTTTAGTTTTTTGACAAGAACTCTAAATTTTCCATTGGGGGAACATTTTCCAACCAACTCCTCTTCCTATTCATAAGATAACTTGGAGCCTGATTCAAAGCCCATTCAAGGCAATAAAAAGACTTCCATGGATTTCTCATAAAACTGGATGACTGGGCAGCAAAATGGCAGATGAAATTCAATGTTGATACAAGCAAAGTAATGCACATTGAAAAAACATAATCCCAACTAAAATGATAGGGTCTAAATTAGCTGTTAACACTCAAGAAAAAGATCTTGGAGTCATTGTGGATAGTTCTCTGAAAACAACCACTCAATGTGTAGCAGCAGTCAAAAAAGCAAACAGAATGTTTGGAATCATTAAGAAAGGGATAGATAATAAGACTGAAAATATCATATTGCCTCTATATAAATCCATGGTATGCCCACATCTTGAATATTGTGTGCACGTGTGGTCCCCACACCTCAAAAAAAAATTGGAATTGGAAAAGGTTCAGAAAAGGGCAACAAAAATGACTAGGGGTATGGAACAGCTTCTGTATGAGGAGAGATTAAAAAGACTGGGACTTTTCAGCTTGGAAAAGAGACAAGTAAGGAGGTATATGAAAGCAATCAATAAAATCACGATGGGTACGGAGAAAGTAAATAAGGAAGTGTTATTTACTCCTTCTCATAACACAGGAACTAGAGGTCACCAAATGAAATTAATAAGCAGCAGGTTTAAAACAAATAAAAGGAAGTATTTCTTCACACAACATACAGTCAACCTGTGGAACTCTTTGCCAGAGGATGATGTGAAGGCTAAGACTATAAAAGGGTTAAAAATAAACTAGATAAATTCATGGAGGATAGGTACATTAATGACTATCAGCTACCGTGGGAAGGGATGGTGTCCCTATCCTCTGTTTGCCAGAAGCTGTGAATGGGCAACAGGGGATGGATCACTTGACGATCACCTGTTCTGTTCATTTCCTCTGGGGCACCAGCATTGGCCACTGTTGGAAGACAGGATATTTGGCCTGACCCAGTATGGCCATTGTCATGTTGATTTCAATGGGTTTTGAATCAAGGCCTTGGCAAGCTAAGCACAGAGGAAAAACTGGTGAGTTAGTTAGGAAGCCCACAAAATGAAAATGCAAAGAATAGAGGAGCTGATGTAGTCACACTTTCCATACCTTTTCTTCATTAAATATAATTCACAAACTAAAACACTAATTGTATATTTTAAGTGATACAAGAGAATGAGTAACATTTGAGGGTCTTAGGTAATTTCATCTCCTCCAACTGTAATGCAGTCATCAAGATATTGAGGAATCACTTTGCTGTTAACACTGAATTTCAACTAAGTAATGAGGCAGTATTTTATTCATTATGCTCCACCATAGAACATCTGCTAAAGTTATGCTCTTGCATTCTTACGAGGAAGCGAGAAGCCCTAGGGCCTTGGTCTCATTCTGATATTTGGATCATAGCACTCATGCTCTCCCACTAGGATTTCCCCTTATTCAGGAGATTAGTGGCATCTTAGGCCTGGTCTACACTACGCGTTTAAACCGGTTTAAGGAGTGTAAAACCGATTTAACGCCACACCCGTCCACACTAAGAGGCCCTTTATATCGATATAAAGGGCTCTTTAAACCGGTTTCTGTACTCCTCCCTAACGAGAGGAGTAGCGCTAGTATCGGTATTACCATATCGGATTAGGGTTAGTGTGGCCGCAAATCAACGGTATTGGCCTCCGGGCGGTATCCCACAGTGCACCACTGACCGCTCTGGACAGGAATCTGAACTCGGATGCAGTGGCCAGGTAGACAGGAAAAGCCCCGCGAACTTTTGAATATTTCCTGTTTGCCCAGCGTGGAGCTCCGATCAGCACGGGTGGCGATGCAGTCCGAAATCAAAATTAAAAAAGAGCTCCAGCATGGACCATGCGGATGTGATCGCAGTAAAGGCAGGCAAATCTGTTCTATCAGCGCTCCGTTACAGAAGACGAAATTCAAAATCATTTTTAAAAAATCTCCACACAGACGCCATTGCTGGAGCTCTTTTTTTATTTTGATTTCGGACTGCATCGCCACCCGTTGCTTTCCCAGAGAAGGAGTGACTGACGACATTTACCCAGAACCACCCGCGACAATGATTTTTGCCCCATCAGGCACTGGGATCTCAACCCGGAAATTCCAAGGGGCGGGGGAGGCTGCGGGAACTATGGGATAGCTACGGAATAGCTACCCACAGTGCAACGCTCCAGAAGTCGACGCTAGCCTCGGACCGTGGACGCACACCACCGATTTAATGTGTTTAGTGTGGCCGCGCGCACTCGATTTTATACAATCTGTTTTGCTAAACCGGTTTATGTAAAATCGGAATAATCCCGTAGTGTAGACATACCCTTAGAGTGAGGAGAGAAATAAGTAGCAAGAGTTGCTGACAGCACTAATAAGCAATCAAATTAGAGGAGTGTCAACTGACAAAGTGTGGCTTTTGTAATGCTAGCTAAGACACAGCTGGAACAAGGCAGACCTCTTTTCCATCCCACATTCACAAGGGCCTTTTTGCAAGAGTTCTGCCCTTGGGACAAGTATTCCCAAAGGAGTGCAGAAAATATCTCCCTTCCCAAGAATTCTCTTGAACGAAGATTGTGCATTCAACTCTATCAGAGCAGGTTAGCCTACCCCACTTTGTAATGCTGAGAGATTTACAAGGGGAAATTGGTATCTTAAATTTAAGGGACTATACTTGCGATACCATGAATAAGGCTAAATATACTTGACATATTTACATGCGGCTTCATAACCTACATGAGTGTCCTGAAATTCTAAACTAACACTACCCCAAGGAATTGTCACTGCCTGTTATGAAGCAAAACATGGACTGAATCACAACATATGAAAACAGGAAAATACCAAAAAGACACCATCTTAATAGGTGTTCAGTCAGCCATCCCTTCCGCTAAAATTTACCACACCTTGAATTTGGTGAGCCCAGGCATATACATTAACCTCAGGTTTAATAATTTGTTAGAAAACAATGGAAGTCTCCCATGCCATTTTGCATTCTTATAGAAAATAAATTATGTGACATGCTTGGAAAAGCTATTCACGCTTAAAAGATTCTAAGAGGAAAACAGAGTCCCATTAATTATAACATTTGCCTGGGAAGAAGCAAATCGATATTTATTGGGCTACAATTTGGATAGCACTTAAGTCTCATTGGAGACTCTTCTGAACAGGGATGGACTTAGCCTGTGCTTGCCTGAACTGGGGTCTCTGTACTTATTGTCAAACCTACACTTTGACTTCTCAGACACTACCACCACCATACTTTTTGTCTTCAATACAGTTTATGAACAGTAACTTCATAGCAGCGCAGTGAGGAAAGTTCACGCTATCTCCATTTTCCAAAGATTCAGAAGTTAAGTGACTTGCCTAGCCACAAAGGAGGTCAGTGTCAGTCAATTAGAACTGTGAAATCACAGGCTATCAGTACTTTGTTCACACTTCTAGACCATGATTCGCTCATGTCTGTTTTGGACTATTTTATGGGACTTAAACATTTCTGAATATTTTACCCTGTGCAACTGTGAATAGATGAGTTATCCTATCTTTTAAGGGGAAAAGAACAAATTAGAAGGAAGGGAGACAGAATTGTGTATGGAGCAGAATATTAGTTATGTCTGCAGATCTTTAACATCTAATCCCATGTGTCTAAAAATATCTTTTAAAATCCTTTTGAGTGGCTGAAATTTCCCCCCAAATAACAATGTTCATGTTTTAATTTTGCTTTCTCAGTTGAAAGCTTTGTTTCCTTAGGCCATTTCTAGAGGGATGAGTCAGCAGGTTGAATATGAGTAGAGTATAGCAATATCAGTGAACAACAGGGAATAGCAAATTGCAATGAGGAATGTTACTTGATATGAACATTGGATCTATTCCTTTACAGTCTAATGGTTTCTTATTTTCTAGAATGACAGTGTAATTGTTTTAAGCATGCATTATCTACGGTTACCTCCATGTGCCAAGGAAACACATTCACAGTAGCACAGCTGCATTTTTGAGCATGACATTGCTATCAAGACATTGCAGGGTTGTGAAAATAATGTTACATTCATAGCACCTAACATCCTGAAGGATCCAAATGCTTCATAAAAGAGTAGGAAAGAATCTACTGAAATGTGAAAAATCTTTTCAGAATTATTTCTCTCTTCAAGTCTAAATTATGTCATAAGCTCTCATGATACCAAAAGGACACCTATTAAAGCAAATATTTCACCCATAATGGTACTCTAATTTAGAGCGTATAGATTTTGGGGCTTTTTAGTTAAAAGTCATGTTGCTCTTTTATGGGTTTTCTAAGTGTCCAGTGTAAGTTACATTTTGCACAGATACTTGAAATTGCATAGATTGTTCCTTTTGTTCATGAAAGGATACCTTTAATATTACAAATGCCATCATTTAGGATTAGAGGGAGGCTGAATGCCCTGAAATACACTGAATTGCCTCTAAATTGAATGGTGCCCAAACCTATGAGTAGATTGTTTTGACTTCCCAACCCTTCTCTGAACTTATGGTTTTGTATTGAACGAAATCAGTCAGATATTCATCCTCCCTCCCTTGACATTAGTACTTCCTGGAAAGTATTACTGAATGGAGAATGATTGATGCGGATATTGCATTGTCCAGAAGTGATATGGAGGCCCAACAAAAGTCACAGAAAGCAGCACCAGAGAGAAGGGGAGCAGTGGGGAGAAAGAAAATGAGGGCCAAAAGGAAGTAAGTGGAATGAAGGGACATTAGGAGAGGAAAGAAAAGCCTAAAGGAGCCAACAGAAAAACCAAAGTAAAAGGTTAAGAGGACAACAGAGAAATAGGCAAGGAAATAGGAAACAGAAATAACAGGGAGAAAAGCAGAAAGATTCAGAATTAAACTGGCGGGGGGGAGTTCAAGGAAAGAGGAGGGAGATTATTATAAAAACTGATTCATTAGACTGCCAGAACCCACCCTGATTTATAGCTTGCGTCCAAAAATCCACTATGTTAAAAGAATGTTCAAGTTGCAAAGTCAAGTACTCAGAAGTTAGGAATGCCAAAAATGCCACAAAAAACTTGTGCCAGCTTCTCCTTATCCCCTTCTCTTCCTACCCCCCACTCTCTGGCTGCCCCTCACCTACTGCTGTACCCACCTAGCTCCAGCCAACCCCTCCTCTGCCCTTCCCCCAGCTTCTTTCCCTGTTCCCCTCTCTTTGCTTCTGTCTTTGTCCCTAGCCCCTGCCCATGTTTCTCCTCACCAATGGATCTTCCACTTCCCACCCACTGCTCCTATCCTCCTCCTCATTTGTCTCCTGCCCCCTACTTCCCTCCTCACACTTCACGTTCCTGTCTAGCCCTCACTTCCAGCTCCTGTCTAACCCTCCCACACTGGTCCCCTACTCCCCTCCCCATTCGAGTCAGATTGTTTCCTTTTTCTCCACACACAGGAGCACCAGCAGGGGGCATTGTGAGCAAAGAAGAGTATCTGCTCTCAGTTCCTGTGCCTGGCACCACAGCAGTGTTGGACAGCCAGAAGCAACAACCATTGGGACCATCTTGCTGAACCCCTAATGTCTTGAACAGTGCCTTTGCAGCCCAAGCAACACACACGAGTCATGAGGGAATGGCGCATGCTCAGTGCAAATGAAGTCTTAGAATTTAGCTGTGAAACTCCAACAATCTCTACTAACCATGTGCAAACTCATTTTTGGAGGCTCATAACGTGTCCATATTTGAACAAACTTTCACAGAGATGGCAATTCATCCGTGACACCAGGGCAAACTTCAAACTCATTTCAAAGTATAGCGGCACTACAGCTTCTTAATAAAACAGTAGTATGGATTTTTTTTAAAAGGGAAAACATTTCCCCTAATCTCATTCTCAGAAATGGGTGAACCGTTTTAGCTGAAACTTCTCTCCCCGCCCAAAAAAAATGCCTCCTTAGGCAGGCACACAGATGGAATATTTCAGCCTGAATGGTTAACATTTGGCAAAAGTTATAAGCTACTATTGAAAACAAGGTCTTAGAGTGGAAAATGTTAGCTAGCTTAATTATAAGTGGCACTACCTGTGCTGCCTATAATTAGGCAAACTCCTGTCCCTCACCCTTTACTCTCCAGCCATTCCCATCCCTCATCCCTTCCCCCACTGTTATCTCTTCTTGTTGTCTTAATTCTCTGATCCTCCAACAGGATCTGATCAGACAATCTTACAATCTCCTGTTGTCTTGGGACTCCATACAGGCATAGGGATCTAACCCAGCTGGATCCAATTGCATCATCAGTCCTTAAACTAAACTCTTGACAGGAGGGAAATGATTTGCATTGTGAATGCCGTGAACATTCATGGCTTTGCAAAACCACTAATAAACCCACTGAAATCGGATAGACATCAACAAAACACAGTCCAAAATAAAGACAATTTAAATATCACAACATGCTAACTACATGGGGAAAAAAGCTTAAATTGACGTACAACAAACCCCCAGAAAAACTGGGAGATTCTAGTCTTGAACTTCATAGAGAAAACGCCCAGCACAGCAGTGAGCAGGAGGAAAAGGGACACCATTACTCAAGGGGCTGCTGGCAGAGAAGTTGCAGAGTGAAAGCATGTCACGCCTCTGAACAGGGGTCAGTGGCTCAAAAGTTATCCGCTGCTAGGTGCTGTATCCTGCAGAGCTTCCCTTCCTTTTAGGAGTCTGGATACCATGGTGATGGGCACTCTATTAAAAACACGGATAGAAGGGGATGAACGTTTCTTCTCTCTCCTGTAACAGTTGTTTCTTTAATTTTAACAGGCCTAGTCCATGGAGCACTAATAGCCAGACAGGGGTGAGGCTTAGTTTTAAAAAAAAAAAAAATTAAAAAAAAGGTAAAGTTATTTTTAATCAACTATGAAGTGCTAATGGGAAAAACTAAAATGAAAATAATAACAGCTACATAGTATATTGTAGTGAAAGACATGGGGATTTAGAACAGGGACTTGAACCTAGGTCAGAGCAGTGCCTTAACTGTTAGACTATATAGTCCCATTCTCCCCCCCTACCCACCCCCTGCTTCCCAGCGTCCCCCCTGCCTTCTCACCCCATTTCCTGCAAACTTCTGTACAGTCTTGTTTTCTTCCTGTATTGGAATGAAAACAAACTGAAACCTCAGTGTTATGCATAACGAACTGCTGGTTTACAGCCAGCCCTAACTGTCAGTTATCTATGAAATTCAATATCTTCCATTGCTGAATGCAGTTGTAGCCATGTCGATCCCAGGATATCAGAGATAAAAATATATAGCCTCACCCACCTTGCATTGGACAAACTTCTATTGGTGAGAAAGAAGCTTTCAAGCTTATATAGAGTTCTCTCTAGCATCAATGATTAAGGCATGTTACCAAGTGACTTGTTAACACTTTTCAATAAAAGAAATAAAGGCTTCTCCCCACCCCAAACAAAGAAAAACTATTAGGCATCATCTATTGTATTAAGCTGTACATTATTCCTTTTCGTTCAAGTGCAAGCTATAAAATGCTGCATTAGAAACTGAACAATATCAACACCCTCTACTGTATGTCTGATTCCATGCAAATATACAGACAATGCAGATATGGCTCTCTCATTTGTCTATAATCTCTAGACTATAGAGGCTCCCATAGTCTTGATCTGCACATGAGAAACAGAATTATTGGACTGTGACTATGTGCTCTGCACAGCAAGACCCAATGAATTTTGTGTTGGATTGATTAAAATTGTAATTGTACAATCTCTGTGATCCAAAGAACAAGAAGTCATTTTTCAGAGAGAAACACTCAACAATTGGACAGACTTAAAACTGTCTGCCTCACAGCATTTGTAGCTGTTCCTGACATCGCCACAAAAATCAAAGGCATGTATTTTGACTCTCCTACACATAATAATGCACCCTAATAAAAAGGGCTACAACAAAAGAATTCTGTTGCTGGAATTAAGAACCAGTTTTCAGAAAGAGAAAAATAATATTCAAATATTGCTGGCAGAGGGGGCACTCCTGAAGACAGCCACCGGGGAGGGGGCATCCCAGGCTCCCCCACCCCCTGCCACTGGTCCCAGACCGCTGCTCCAGGGCACTGGGGACCAGCTGCCTAAGGCTGCCAGAACAGCGACCAGTGCGGCTGGTCCTGGGGCTTCCCCAGCTGCTGGGGTGGTCCTGGGGTCAGCCGCACCAGCGCTGCATAATTCACAGAGGTCATGGAAAGTCACAGAAGCCATGACTTCCGCGACCTCCGTGAATGATTCACAGCCTTAATAATGAGTCTTTAGTCCTTCAATTGATGGCTCCTCAATCCAAATGTAGGGAGTTTCCAGTTGTAAGATCCAACCATAGTCCACCAGGTATCAATGGGTCCCCTCTTTTAGGAGAGGTATAACAATTTCTGAGGAAAAGCAGTTCTTCACACTAATTAATGTCCCTCTCCTGTATGGCGATTCCTACAGCCACAGAGGCTAACAATACAACCTTTCTGATATAACATTACAATATGGAAAATAGATATTACAAGTAAGATTATCGCATGCAACAACTGTCAAGTATTCCATAGAGTCTAAACACTTACTTATAAGTCTAATACCTATTTCATCAATATTAACCCACAAGTGAACCAGACAGACGCCAGCTATCTATCCGTCAGTGTCCAGTTGACACACAGGGACCTTGGCAGGAGCTGGCACCTAGCCTGCCAGCATTACAGGGGGTGTAAGAACACATCCATACAAATACATGGAGAGAAACCAGCAGGGATCACTTGCAAATTACAACAGTGGGGAAAAATTCAAAACTTAACTGCTTCCACTTAATTTTTTATGGCAGCTAAGACTGTACAAGGCGGCTTGATAATCCACTTTCCCAAGGCTAATTAGAAGCTTTCCCAAGTGAGAGGCATCAATCTCTGGTCCGAAATTTAACAAGGTTTCTAGCCCTTTTGGTTATGAAGTCAACCTAAATGTGAACCAATCTAAATCAATACAGTGCTTAATTACTAAGTCTGCTAGACAATGCCAGTGCCTCTGCTGCTGCTCATAGCTTTGCCAAATTGAAAACTCTTTCAAGTCCTGATAGTTTTTAATGATGCTGTTGAGAACCCAAACAAGGAATTGTGAAGCTGACAAGTTTTTGCAGATCAATTTCACTCCACTGTTGCTCAGGAAAGTTCTTTAATACACCAGAGGAAAGGACTATTTACTGGAGAGGACACCCCTTCCCCTAAAAAGTGAACAAGAGGGAAGAGTAGCAGAAACCCTACACACACATAGCCATCCTAGCAGTCAGAGACTTTTTCCCTTCCAGCAGCCAGAGTGGATTTTCTGGAGTGGCTTCAAATTTATCAGACACCTAACTGGAGGTTGAGAAAAGACTGACACCCGAGCAGGGTTCAGAGACCGAGCCCTGAAAGGAATGCCAGACGTTTAGTGTGGGAGAAGAGGCCGTTTATCCCCTGGCTATTGCTCCTGGACAGCAGAGTTCCCCCTCTTCCTCCATATCTTTCACATCAGGCTGTTCATACTGGTTTTATTTTGCAGTTGCTCAGGAATTGGTCTAATGTCATATTACTGGCTCTTCACTTTCGATTACAGTGCGCATCCGACCAAGTGGGTCTTCACCCTCGAAAGCTCATGCTCCAATACGTCTGTTGGTCTATAAGGTGCCACAGGACTCTTTGCTGCTCTTTCAGTGGGCAGTTTATAACTCTGGCCACAAGCACTCCCATTAAACGAATTCAAAGTTTGCTCTATTCCCCTGAACTACAAAAGGGATCTTTGTATCAGAAATCTGAAGAGGTTTCCATCAGGATATTTGTGATCATTTCCAAAGAGAGAGTTTCAGATCTTCCCATGGGGTTCACTACTTCTGCTAGTGAAGTCAGAGAAAGAAAGTTGCCCACTTTGGCCCCAACCCAGCAAAGCACTTAAGTGAGTGTGTCACTTTAAGTAAGTGACCAGTTGCACTGAAGTCAATGGGACTACTTGGAAGCTTAAAGTTATGCACATGCTTAAGTGCTTTGCTGGACAAGAGCCTTTAACAGCATTATACAGAATTACTCTAAAAGGAGATTTCATTTTTTTCCCCCAAAGAGAACAAGAGAAAATAGCAGGTCTATAGGTTACATTCTTGAAATGGATTTCCCCTCTCCCTTTCTCCCACCCCACAAAGGCCTTCTTTCCCACAACTCCCACCCACTTTTTGGGAATGGGTATAGGGGGGTAACAAAGTAGAACAAACCCCATCAATTTGTATTAAAAAAAAATCTCTCCCCAAAAAGATACGACCACTCCTAAATCAATCCTTTTGTGAGGTTGGAAAATGTGCACTTCACTAATTTTCCATTTTCATTTCCTGGTTTTGGAAAGTGGAACAACTGTACTGATAGAACATGAACTCAGCTGTTCTTGTGGCATTTCCCATGTGGGTGGAACCCTGAAGTACCAGAAATCACAACATAGTGTTTATTCTTACACAATGTTTTGCTAAACTTCCAGACCAAAGATGATCAGAGAAATTCAAATATGCCTCTGAACTTCTGGATGCTTATCCAAACCAACATTTTGTACTTTGTATGCGGAAGCTGTACATTTACTTACACAATCTGAAATCTTTGTGTGTAATGAGCATCAAAATCTCTTCTTCACTAGGCACCAAGCAATACAGTATTAGCATGTATAGCAATCGACTAAATGGAGATAGACTAGATAGAGATAAACAGCTTTGGGACCAGATCCTTCACTTTTACATTGCCCATTTGAGCCATAATACCAGAGCAAAGGGCAACTTAACCAGCCTCCTAAGGATTTAGTCAGGTTAGAGGAAATCTCATAGGGCAAGTCTACACTGCGTTATAAACCTGAGTCCCATGCTTGTGGGTTTAATGTTTCCAAGTCCATGATTGAGCAACCACACTGCATTGTAACTATTACTAGACCCTGGTTTCACAGCCACGCTAACGTGTCCATACTGCACTACAGGGACCTTCTGACTCAGGCCTGCTGTTTGACCTGCATCCACACTGCAACATGACAAGACTTGGACCTGAGTCATAGCAGGATTTGGACTCTGATGCACTTCTCTAGCAGGGTCCTAGGACCCAGGTCCGCTGTGCTTGCTGACCTAAGTCAGGCTGATGTGTATGTGGATAGAAGAGGGCCTTGGGCTCAACTCTAAGTCAGAGCCTGGGCTCAGTGTGCAATGTGGACGTAGCCCAGTGTGTCCTAGGGCTGACACATTATATATCCCAGGGTATCACAGGGGAAGAAGGATGAAGTCAGACTGCCCCATATCTTCCAAATGGCCTCCATTCAGCCTCAGATTAAAGAGCTACACTGGTGGAATAGAGTCATGTGAGCACAGCCTCCTCTGAGCTCAACTACACCACAGGACCCAACTCACTCTATCTATAAATACATGCAACACTCAGGGCCGCCCAAAGGACTCAGGGGGTCTGGGGTCTTCGGCGGCGGGGGGCCCCCACTTTGGCAGTAATTCAGCGGCGGGGGGTCCTTCCGCTCCGGGACCCGGCGCCGAAGTGCCCTGAAGACCCACGGCGGGGCCCCCCGCTGCCAAAGTGCAGCCGGGTCTTTGGCAGTAATTTGGCGACGGGGGATCCCCGCCATGGGTCTTCGGGACACTTCGGCAGCGGGTCCCGGAGCGGAAGGATCCCTCGCTGCTGAATTACCGCCGAAGACACAGCACTTCGGCGGTAATTCGGCAGCAGGGCGTCCTTTCCCGGGGCGGAAGGACCCCCCGCTGCCGAAGACCCAGAGCAGAAGAAGCTCCGGGGGCCCAGGCCCCGTGAGAGTTTTCCAGGGCCCCTGGAGCGAGTGAAGGACCCCGCTCCAGGGGCCCCGAAAAACTCTCGTGGGGGCCCCTGCGGGGCCTGGGGCAAATTGCCCCACTTGCCCCCCCCTCTGGGCGGCCCTGGCAACACTCAGGCACTAGTCAGACATTTACCCAATATTAAACACAAATGACATTCCAAAAGTTAAAGTTGGGATACAAGCAAAGGGAAGCAAGGAGATTCAGAGAGAGAGCTGTAACTTCAGCTCAGGTATATTGGCTTATAATTAGAACATTTGGTTCAGTTTTCAGATGCTACACCTATTGCTCAAGGGCCATCAACAAGCCGAGCCACTGCCATCTGTGACTCAATTTATTTTATTGGTGTTCTGAGGGGAAACCATCACAGTGAGCATCAAAGACCTTGTTTTCTTTTTTCATCCTCTACTTGCTCATCTGTGCACTTCTCCATTTCTTCCATAGGGATAAGAGTACAAAGCAAGAGCTGCTTCACGCTAACAAGAACTACTACATATACAGCAGGTGGTTCCATTCTGTTCCCAATTATGCCAGCACACACATCCACCTCCCAACAGAGAAGAGTGGTTGTGTTTTAAATCACTGCTGTGTGTTTGTGTTTTGTTTAGATGCCAGCCCATTATACTCCACATGCCCTGATAAATTAGATTCACAACGCACATAGCATTCAGACCTTTGCATTAATGTAGCCAGCCGGTAGTGTAATGCAGCAAAATATCTCCCTCGTCGCACCCACGGGTCATATCCTCAGCCCTCTCCTAAAGGCCTAGTTCTAAATGTCAAAAGATCCAGGAGCAAGTTCCAGACTAAAGGTCTATCATGGAGGAACACCCCAATGGCAACTGCCACTTCCTTAAGGAGAAGGCTTCAGTTCAAGCCCCTCTACATACCACAGCTGCAGCAGCAGGGTACAGGGAGAGAGGAGGTCTTTCAGATAGGCAGGGCCCAAGACCTCGACTTTAAACCACAACCAAGACTTTGAATTTAATCTGGAAATCAACAGGCCCTGGGCATGCATGGTAAGTTCTCAGAAGCACCTAGTAAGTGGCACAATGCTTTCTGCACCAGATTCGAGATGGAGTTCAATCCTCTCAATTGCCTTCCCCCTCTCTCTCTCTCTCTCTCCACTCTAGGTACACTGTAAGTGCAGAATTAGAACTGCAAGCACCACGTATCTGTATATGCCCCTGCCATCATGGAATTGTTGATAATGAATATTACATTATCTCCTAGTACTCCATGATGCGCTGGAGAAGGGAACTCTTAAGGGAGATTTCTCACCACAACTGGGAGTCAGACACTGATCTTAGAAATCTACCGGTAATTGGCTGTTGATAGGGATACCCGTAAGGTACGAATGCCCCAGAGGTCATGTTTGGATGTAAAAGAAGGTTGCCCAACAGGTTTTTGTTTGTCCTATAAGTTGGTAGTAAATGTTCTGGATTCAAATAATCTCATTCACTTACCTAGCAATAAATACACAGGGGCTACTTGCCAGCCTGCAGCCTGAGGTAGCTCAGCACCTGTTTTATTTTACTCACCAGAATTCCTTATGGAAGGTCTCTCCTGTGATTCTCAGATTTCTAGAAGTTTTCCCAGGTGCCTTCAGCTCCTGTAAAAATTAACAGTTTCCTGAGAACAGGCTCTTATAACAAAACATGTTTATTAACATGCCAATTGCTGTTATTTCTGAGGAATCTCCTATTGAGCAAACACAAATGGACTCCTAGGAAGAGACGTTGAGAGAGAGCTTGCTGTAATCTTCACCTCTGCCTTTTTTTACTGTTCTTTCGGATGCTCTCTAAGGATAACTGATGCCTAGTCTTTCCCTGTTCCTTTCTCTCTGGTTGAAAGCAAGCTCACAGCTGAAGGGACATTGTTACTTTCCCTCACATCAAGAAAAATGAAGCCTAATTTCAGGCACAGGAGAATGGTCAGGAGAAAGGTCATTAGCACTTCCTTCTTGAGTGGCCCTGGTGCTTTGAAAAGAAACATTTCACCAAGAATGGCGAACTGTGAGAAAGGATTTTTCAGTTTTGCGATGTACTGGAGTTCTGCTAGTGTGTCAGCACTAAAGTCTGCCTCAAGTAAGGAAGGTTTCCATGTGACAGCAAAGAAGAGAATTCTGAGACTGAGAAAACGGCAGTCATGAAATTGGAAGTGCTCACTGTAAGGCCTGGTCTACATTGGGTGGGGAGGGGGGTTGATGTAAGATACGCAACTTCAGCTACAGGAATAGCGTAGCTGAAGTTGACGTATCTTATTTCGATTTACCTCCCGTACTCACGGTGCGGGATCGATGGCCCCGGCTCCCCCGTCGACTCCGCTACCGCCGCTCACCCTAGTGGAGTTCCGGAGTCAACGGGAGCGCGTTTGGGGATCGATATATCGCGTCTAGATGAGACGCGATATATCGATCCCCGATACATCGATTGCTACCCGCCAATCTGGCAGGTAGTCTGGACGTACCCTAAGACTCACTTTTCCACCCCAGCTGAACATCTCCAAACACAGCCATTAGCCACCTAAGACCACTCTTTGAAGCCTCAATCACATAAATAATTTATATGTACATGAATAGTCTAACTGCAGTGGGACTACTCATTCAAGTAATTCTCCTCACACAAAAGTGAGGCAGAACTGGGCCCTCAATTACTGAAGGAAATCTACAAGGGGTAAACAAGCCACAACACAATTTATACTTAATATCAATTACTTGGTTACATGTCAAAAATAAAATGATAGGGTCTAAATTAGCTATTACCCCTCAAGAGAGATCTTGGATTCCTTGTGGATAGTTCTCTGAAAACATCCCCTCAATGTACAGCAGCAGTCAAAAAAAGTGAACAGAATGTTGGGAATCATTAAGAAAGGGATAGATAATAAGACTGAAAATATATTGCCTATATATAAATCCATGGTATGCCCACATCTTGAATATTGTGTACACGTGTGGTTGCCACATCTCAAAAAAAGATACACTGGAATTGGAGAAGGTTCAGAAAAGGTCAACAAATGATTAGGGGTATGGAACAGCTTCCATATGAGGAGAGATTAAAAAGACTGGGACTTTTCAGCTTGGAAAGGAAATGACTAAGGGGAGATATGAAAGAGATCTATAAAATCATGATGGGTGTCAACAAAGTAAATAAGGAAATGTTATTTACTCCTCTCAGAGCACAAGAATTATGGGTTGCCAAATGAAATTAATAGGCAGCAGGTTTAAAACAAACAAAAGGAAGTATTTCTTCACATAATGCACAGTCAACTTGTGGAACTCCTTGCCAGAGGCTGTTGCGAAGGCTAAGACTATAACAGGGTTCAAAAAATTCATGATAAATTCATGGAAGATAGCCATTGATGGACCTATTAGTTAGGATGGGCAGGGATGGTCTCCCTAGCCTCTGTTTGCCAGAAGCTGGGAATGGGCGACAGGGAATAGAGCACTTGATGATTACCTGTTCTGTTGGCATTGGCCACTGTCAGAAGACAGGATACTGAGCTAGATGGACCTTTGGTCTGGCCCAATATGGCCATTCTTATGTGTTCCATCATCTAATATACTATCAGCTTATGCTATATACACTAAGTATGAGGGACAGCTTTGAGGGTCAAAGTGAGTTTATATAGCATCCTTCATACACAGGGTACAGCCATGACAACTATAAAATGGAGAAGACAATCTTTCTCTCCGGTATTTATATGGTACCCCAACCACTGTGCTCCGCACCATCATTAATGTATTTATCCTCAACACCCTTACGATGTAGAAAGGTGCATCCGTTCCCCATCTGTACAGAAAAACTAAGTGACTTGCCAAAGGACATACAGAAAATCTGAGGTGGAGCAGAGACACTTCTTGAATCCAGGGGTTCAAATAAGGTGGATCCTGGAGATATCATAACTCTCCCTCCTCTGTTTAAAGCAGAAGGGGAGCTCACCTTCCTCTCCTAGCTTGGGGATAATAGTCATCTACAATTCCCCTTCCTCTTTGGCCCATGCACTGAGAGGGTTTCACTTGTTTAGCCACTGTTTGAAGCTACTACTCAAGAGAACAGTTCCTATGAAAATGCTAGACCTAACTAGAAAACCAGCATTAACTGTGTAAGTCAAGGTTCTCTGAAAAAGATATTCTGGAAAAAGAGTTGGTGTGTTATAGGAAAAAAAACAGAAGTGATCATGCTGAAGTACTTAAAAGACCTGACTCGTCTCACTCCTGTATTGTTTTGAATCTTGTATGGATTTACACAAAGCATAGCAGCTAAAATGTGATAAAATCCCTGCTACCTAGAAAAATGTTTTTAGGATTTTTTTTTAAAACCTATTTCTAATACACATTACCCACATGTACTTAAGAATTTATTTCAAAGATCATGACTTTCAAGCATTCAAGAAAAGAAAGAAAACCTGTTCATTTGAGAGAGGGTATTTTCTTTTTTCAAAATAGAGCATGAATTACCTTGATCTGAAAAAAAAAATAACCACCATGATGGTTTTCCTTCCACATGCTGCTTTTCTAAAAATCTGATTAAGTTATTGATTTTTTATGACTACTTCAGTCATGTATGGATCTGTCAGAAATGTCTACAGGCTGAGGGAAATCAGGTCTATCTTCAACTCAGGAGTCTTTCGATTCTTCTGTTACATGCTTTCAATTTCTTCATATTGTACAGTGATTAACAAGTCACTTGCAGTTGTTTCTGGTGCCTTAATCAATTTTTGAGATTTGCAATTTTCCTAGTAGACAAGTCAATTTAGGACAAAATTATCTTATTTATCCAGAAAAGTCTTTTAAGTCTTCAGAAACAGAGCCCAGAAGGTTGTCTTTGTTTTTCTGAGAGCAAGACTTAGCCTTTGAGAAGTCACTCAGCTTTCTTAATCTATATTTAAGCTAAAAACCTATTAGCATTTTGAGCTTCCTTTTAAATACTGCAGATATGGCAAGCATGGTGCCCCTTAAACTTGGACGTGAAGAACGACAACCACAGACTTTTCATTTTTGTTTGAGAATTCAGTGAGGAATATTTGTGTTCCCAGGGGTGGGGGGGGGAAACTGCAGTGCAGAAGTGCAGGATCTTTAAAGAAAGCAATGGCTCTTCTTCATTTTGGATCCACAAGCACTGGAATAAGGTCTGCTATTTGAAAGCCTGGAAAAGAGCCTGGATTAAAAGCTGATTTGGCTTCCATATAGACATCCCATTAATGTACTAACCAGTGGTTTCAAGGGGTCTGCCAAAATAAACCAGAAAGCAGGGCCAGCGTTAGACTCACAGGGGCCCTGGGCTGAAGCCGAAGCTCAAGCAACTTAGCTTTGCAGGGCCCCCTGTGGCGTGGAGCTCCAGGCATTTTCCCTGCTGGCTACCCCTAACACTGGCCCTGGCTTTTAATCTACTGGATATGGAGAAAAAGTTGCTGTGGCACAGGTAGGTGGGCCATGGAGGTTTTCTAGCATGTTGGCCGGGAGTGGGGGGAGGCGAGAAAAGGAGGGCTCAGAAAGAGCTGGCCAAAACTCAGGCTCTCTGAAATTTCACCATCAGCTTGCCAGGCAGGATTACACTGGAAAAAATCTCTCATCAGAAAATTTCTGACTAGCTAACTGCCACTTTTTAGGAATTTAAGGAAATCCAGGTGCATGACATGCACCTTTACATACATTATATATATACACACATATATACACATATATATACACACACACCAAAAGGCGCAATCCAAAATTACCATTCACTTCACATGTAGCAATGAGACAGAAAAAAAGCCCAGGAATTGTGCTCAGCTTCCATTATAGTGACAAAAAAAAATAGTTTTATGCCCCTCTTGAATTACAACCAAGATGCAGATTTATTCTGGATAAGAGTTAATCTCTGGTTTAAATTCTGCCTCATTGTTTTCCTCTGCCACTTATACAGCTGAAATGGGAAGATGAGTGTACAAAAAAAATTCATGCCTGCATTTATGATTAATCTCATTGCCAAGAAAAAAGACAGGGAGCAATTTTATAGGTCAGGGCATGGAACCTGGTATAGCCAAGAAACAGATAATAAGATTTTCCTAACTGGATAGCTAATTTATTTCTATTTTAATAGTTCAGTAAGTATATTTGAATGTGTTTTCAGTAATTTATCATCACCGAAAGCCTCTTGAATTTTATTATGTACTGTATATCCTCAACTTCAGCTATAGAGTATTATTTTCTCTTCGGAATAGGAACAAAAGCATTTTTATCACTCATATAAACCTCTCATTGAACTGACTTCTTACACACTATAGTACTGATCCCACAATGAGCAATGAGTAGGCAGACCCATGCAGGGCCCAACTGCAGTTATTGGGTCTCTGCCAACATACAGCTCATTGCTAGATCAAGACTTAAGCCACGTAAACCTAGATGTAGTAAGTGTGATCCTAGGTTCTCTAATCATGCTAGAGTAGTAAGAACAATTCTGATCATTTTCCAATACCAATCAGGTTTACAGAAAATTAAATTATTTTGTGGCAATTCTCATTACAGAAATTTGTTTTCTCTGTAGAAATAGTAAATTTCTATCTGGGAGAAAAATTCATGATTTTATTCAGGAGGATAAAGTAAGAAATGTTCACTATTAAAATAGTTCTCTTTCTGGAAGTTATAGCAAAATTGGGCCAGAGATTAAGTTAGTGCGTATGTGCAGAATGATCAGTTTTCACACACATACTGGAACAGGGAAATAAAGCTGTACAAAGTTTCTTAGTGTATCTACTGTAACAGAAACTATTCCATGTGCCTTTTTTGTCCAATGACAACTAATGTAGATTCAATATCAAATACTGAACATTTACGGAGAGCTGTTTATGAGCAATCCACAGAGTTAAACATTTCACAAATAAATAATTAATTTACATCAATAGATTTATTAGAGAAGATTGTAATCTGGCTCTGGTACCAGAAATTAAATACAGACCCAAATGAGAGCCATTTATTCAAAACCCTGGAGCTTTGGGGTTCAGATAAAACATGAGCCAGGTACAAAACATGTCAGGGTCTGACTAGTTTTACTTCTCTCTCACACACACACACACCCTCCCTCCCTTTTTATTTTAAAGGCTTTCACAGCACACACACTGGCCCAAGTTTTCAATGTTGCATACCTAACACTCGTTTAAATCCCAGTGAAGATCCCACTGCATTAGAAGAGAGTTCCTACCACTGAAAGCTTACAAGACAGTGCATAACAAGAGAGTTTAACATATTGTTGAGGAAATGGGACATTGGAAGGGGAGATTGAGAGTTGAGGAAACACTTGCTGCCTGACAATTAAGTACAAAATAAACCAGTTAACGGTATCAATGAGGTGCCTTCCACAAACTGCACATACAATTATTTCTTACTCAAAGCTAACTACATTACCTACTCTACACCTGCAAAATCCGATTTCTAAATGCAAATATGACTTTTTGGGGGGGTACAGGTGCTCACTATCTCTCAAAAAATCAGGCTGCTTATTTAGATGCATTTAGTTTCTAAGTGTTGGCCTAGCAACAGTATACACTTTGAAAAGATAAGAGGATAAATAGAGAACCTTTTAGCAGAACAAGGGCAAAAGGAGGAAGAGATTTTTAAACTAAGGAAAGTTAGAAATCCTCCAACTACAGCACATTTTTAAATAAATACACTTCTCAGATAGTTACATGGATGGATCCTTTGTTGTTCTATTACAGCACTGTGCCAAAAAGGGTATCCAAAAGAATAAGGTTTAATCAGATTTTCTAAGAAATTTAATGAAGCCAGAGCCAGCATCCAGCAGCACCTGCCTTCCCTAGAGTGGGTGACAGATGGCTCCATCCCCTAAAAGAAGACCATTTCAATTTGCATTCCCTCAAGTCTCTCCCCATATCCACCAGTCACACAAGGGGAAGATAAGCCTGTGACAATACTTTTGTTTTGTGTAGTAAAACTTCTACCCTACATCTCTGAGGGGAGTCTCAGCACTCAGGAAAATGGAAGGCATGATTAATTTCTTTGAGCTGGAAACACAGAACAATGTAAACTTGACTGTTAAAATATCCTTCCATTCCTGGAACTTGCCTGAGAAAGTGATTGTCACATTGGACCAAAGTCACAAAAAACAAAACCCATTCCTCCTATTTCATTGATCATCAAAATTTGTCATCACTTGAGGAAAATGCTGACTTTGGCTTCACCACACAGTCTATATGTGAGGATATTCACCTCCAAAGAAGTCAATATCTGCTTGTTACTACCCCTGGGGGTAAAGAGACTATGTTATGTTCAGTCCTACAGAATGATATGAACATATTCTTGCACAGACATTTGTGTCATCACTTCCCATCTCCAGTGTTCTCCTCAAAGGATATGAATCATCACTTGCCCAGGTCCTCCTATGTTATTTTAGAAAGTGCAGCCAATGCAGTTATGATACATGTAGATGGAAGAGATTATTTTGTTTGTTTCAATGAGGCTTAAGCAGTATAGAGAAAAGATATTTTAGAGATCTGTTCATTCTATCCTGCTAAAACAATTTTAGTACAATTACTTTTATTCATAGACATGCTAACATGTAGACATGTTTAAAATTAAACAATCTAAACCAGTCTTTCAAAAGTTTCACAGGAGATGAATAATATGCATTTTATCTTAAGCTGTTCATTAAGTTATATTACCTAAATAATTATCTGAATAGCCTTGAAGTTTTAACAGAAGGGACAGATAATAGAAGTTTTCCAAGTCTGCTGATTCACATACTGGTTAAAGTGACTGTCTTCCTTAGACATGCACTAGGCATGATATCGGATCACATTGAAATCCACTCTCCCAAACGCTACAGGTCACATCATTGTAAGGATCAGTTTTGACTGTTTGGATCAGTGCTGGCAATATTTAATTGAAAACCACGCTTGCCATTTACCCTCTAGGGCAAAAGTGACAGCTTTATTCTTCTGTACCAGGTTTTCACATGGAATTCAGATGCATTCTCAGGCATGCATTTTTGCTTATAAATGCTGTACAATAGAAAGTAATCTGCACTTTGTGGTCATCACACTGTTCTGTTTACAATCTTTTCTTGGTACTTAAATCTGGGGCCAAATTCTCAGTGTACTTCCAAAACTTGACTAAATATGTGCATGCAAAACTGTTTTAGCATGCAAATGAGTACAGGCAAATGTGCATTCAAACTCCTTAGGCAGAGAGCTAATGATAGTACCTAATTTTCACATAAACATTCAAATTCATGCAATCACATCATTTTTAGAGGCCTGCTGAAAATTCACTTTTCAGTGACCTCAAAATGTGTATCAAAGAAGGGTCAACATAAATTTCAGTTAATTTTAGTGCTCTTAAAAATGTGCTAGATAAAAGAGCTTTACCCTCTATTTAGGAAGTACAAATCCTGGGAATATGGCAACTGTAGGGCAAGTTTCTCCCACATTAGTATACCAATGCGCTTCCCTCTGCCTGTGAGACAGTAGGCCATATTCTATGCCTTGTGTCTCCAGAAGTGACATCCTCCTCCTCCTCCTCCTCCTCCTTTCTTGCTGTCCATCTCTTGAAGCTGGTACTGAATGCCAATGACAAAATACCTGGCCCATATTATTTCACGATTTCTAAATAATTTATTCTATTGCCATGTCACTGAGTTATCACAACCAAGGACTGGAGTAGATTAGGACTTGTATGAAAGGCCAGAAAGAAAGGAGGGGCATGGGGTGAGAGGAAAACAAGATAATGCATTAAGCATTTGGCAGTCTATCCTTTGAGTCAATATTGATTCTGACATGGTGCCAGTGGGATTATTCAGGAGGGGTAGATGTAAACTTCAGATTCTGATGGCTGGCATACAATTCTTCTGTATATTTTATTAAAATCTGGTCATCAGCCACATGTATTTAGCTAAATAAAGCACCAATTATATCCTTTCTACTGAAAACTTCCACTACAGTTTAAATTGGATAGGATATCCTCTTCACTCCATCTTAAACTAATGTGTAGTGTTGCTTTATTCTGGACAGACATGGTTGAAATAGATAGCTGTGTATGTATCTGTATTTCCCCTCCCCAACTGAAATGTTTGTGTGGGTGAGACAAGGGGCTGCGTGGTGGTGTGCATGCCAGGGCCGGCTCCAGGGGTTTTGCCACCCCAAGCAGCCAAAACAAAAAAAACAAAAAACAAAAACAAAAAAAAAGCCGTGATCGCGAACTGCAGCAATTCAGCGAGAGGTCCTTCGCTCCGAGTGGGAGTGAAGGACCCTGCACCAAATATCTGAAAGTGCCGCCCCACTCCGAAGTTGCCGCCCCAAGCACCTGCTTGATAAGCTGGTGCCTGGAGCTGGCCCTGGTGCATGTACACACTCAGTCCAAGATTAGAGCCAGCAGTTTGTAGAGTGCAGCATACTGAAAAGCTCTAAACACATGGAAATATTACTAGTCTGCCAGCGCTGGGAATTTTGAGTGTTTCACCTCTAGATGTCAAGGACAATAGTTAATTTGTGCAAAGTAGATAAATGAGGTGGAAACTAATCAGAAGCGGGTTTGTTTATCTGCTCTCTGTGATATATTACACTGCAATAATAAGACAGTAACTCGGTGTTCTATCTGGCTGAGAATAACTTCTAACATCATTTCTCATTTTTACCTATCAGATTTGAAAACATCTCCCAGTCTTTGAAGTTCAGTGAAATTCAAACCCAGTCATTAAGCCCAGACCAACTGGTAATGTGGGATTTTGACAAGATAATTAAACTTTTCTGAGCCTGTAATAGATTACTTATCTCAACTAATTTGTACATGTGTGTTCTCCCCCGTCTTCTAGATTTAATTGTGGCATTGTATGGAATAAACTCCAATCCTGATAATCAGTGTATGGTACATTTGTATTCTCTTTTCTGTAGTTGTTCTGGGCATCTCCAGATGTGCCTATATCTTTTTAATGAAAGCACCAATTGGTTTTTGTTAGCAGATCATCCTACAGAGCAGGAAACAAACACGTCTGGATTTATTTCCTAGTTTTCAGTACACTAATAATTTCATTCTTTGACTTGTTTGAAAGTGCCATTATTAGCCCATATGTTCTGGGGGGCTGTTAAAGGGAAGGGTTCTGTCTTGTGCTAAGAGCCAAAGTTTAAGAAATTTAGATTGTTGGTAAAACAGAAAACATAACTGAGCTTCCTGATAGGGCAGAGATGGCTGTGGAAGATTCTATAACAGAATTTTTGCATTCACAACTTCAGCTTACCTGGCAGAGGACATGAACCTCTCCTCTCCTCCTTTTGATCATCACTGACGTGAAAGTGTTTTATGCCTGATTTTGCTGGAACTCAGACTATTAGCTCTGTCTTTGCCCTCCAAAGGACAAACGCTACAGAACTGTAGCAATGTGTCAGAACACAAAGTGCTTCATTCCCCCCTCAACCCCTCCAATTACTATACATTTCTAACTAGTTTTCCTTAAAGACACCAGTTACAAGCTATGTGTAAATATTTTTTTAGCTGTACAGGCTGGAAGGAATTGAGGAGCTACTATTTCTGACAACAGCTTTATCAACATAGAATGATAAAATAAATTAAGAGGAGGAAATAAGTCCAAGACTAGATAGGAAAGGGGAAGAATTAAATGTATGATAATAGCTAAGGACTTGATTTAACCAATTTTAATACACCTTCTATATGGGGTTTTTCCATGCATACAGTGCAAAGAAAGGTACAATATAGTTCCATTTCTTTCTCCACCTTTTCTCTTTTCCAAATGTTAAAGATGCCAACAACCAAAAAATATTCGCATAGACTTACTTGAAAGGCTCTCAAAGTGTCTGAATTATTACTAGGCAGCTTTACTGATTGTTGCATTCTATTCTTAAAGCTATATTCTCTTTCACAAAGCACTTTATAAACGTTAAATTATACATGGAATAACCACCTCACCTGTCATGATAAGCAACTATCTCTGGGATGGATCCTGGCAGCAGTTTACCAGTGCACAGCAGCACTCTCCTAGTATTCTTTGCACCCTATCCTAAAAAATCCTATCAGACCCAATTCAAGTTGCAGGGATAGTTCTGCTACACCACAAACCACTAAACATAGCTGATGTGAGGAGGCAATGTATTCTTCCAAAATCAGAACAGCAAGCAATTTTGGTCAGATTCCAAATTATTTAATTGAGACGGCAATATCAAATACGTGGGATCTGATTTGTGTGTAAATTTACCATGTGGTGGTGATTCAAGTGTTTTGCATATGCAAATAGCCAGTCACATACCCAAGTTGGGCACACAACTGTATTTACTTTGTAGAATGTGCAAGGGCATGCCCATATTAGTAAACTCACGTTCTTGAAAAACGGACCTGTTACCCATTAAAAGAATATGCCACATACAGTAACATAAAAAGTAGGCATTTTAAGGTAGAGACCTACCCACAAAACAGACTGTCCAGGAATAAAAACTGTTCTCCAGCTGGGAAAAAACAACATCACTTGTATGTAGCTACTGCAGTGATATTAAGTAGATATTTGTGCACACATCTGAAAATAGCAGCTCTATATTCTAGTTTGTTTGCACTGTAGCTTGCCTGCTAACAAAACCCATTTTCACTTCCCCCCCGCCCCCCTTCCTTCTTAACAGAAAGGAAAGGTGACCCATTATTTCCTCGCAGGTGTAAGGGTGACTCATGAGGTCGTTTGTGGAACTCCGTTTCCCTTAGATTTTTAGTGGGTGGCTTGCAAGTCCCTCAGAGTGCCCCAATCACAGTCAAACATTCTCAAGAGTCAAATGGAGAGCACTCTACTCCCACAAAAACCAGAGATTTATAATGAAAAATGCTGGCAGACTAATTAGCAGTGGCACAAGTGGGTTCTATCATAATAAATCTCTTTCCTAAACACAGATGAAACACAAAACTAATTAGTTGCTTCATCAAAGCTGTCAAGGAGCAAAGCTGGTCAAAAAGATTAGAAAGGAAAAGCACCACTCTATTTAAGCCTAAACTATAGTATATTGGGGAGAGGGGAGGGATACAGCCCCTCAAGGCTGTAGACAATGGGAATATAGTACTACGATTTTTATTGAGAAGTGAAGGTTTACAAAATGTTCCCATTAACACTGCAAAATACATTGTAACAACAACAAACTCTATTCTCACTGTGTCCAAATCTTAATTATTCATGGGGAATATATTGTAAAGGATACATGGTAAGACACAAAGAACCTTGTAATAGGGTTGTGTTTATAATTAAAATGCCAATCTTACAAGCGTTTTTTCCTTCCGCCGTTTATTATCCATTTCCCTAACTTTGTACAAGAACAATCCGTGGTCTGACAATGACATGACATGACAAGTTTACCTCTCCAAGTTTGGTGTACTGAAAACAAGCCAAGACACCAATAAGATTTTCTGTTTACTGTATCATTCAATGAGTGTGGTATTTGCAGTCCCCTTAACTATAACTTTTCCACCCCCAAAAACAGTTAACCAATCTAGAAAAACTTAGATTCCAGTTTCAAATACATTCATCTACATTTTATTCCTTGCTTTTTAAACTTCCTCTTTGAACGGCTTTACTGTATCCTCACTGCAGCAACCTATGTCCAGGTACAGGTAATTGAAACAAAGAATCCCGTGTGCCTATATTTTTCCATAATGAACAGGACATACATTTTAAGTGATCATGCCAGTTTACCTGTACCTGAAATACAGTATATTGGTCATATTCTTTATATGTTTACTTCCATGAAAAACAAAAATCTGGGGTCAGATTTACAAAACTATTTAGGGGCCTGACAATACAAATGAGCACCTAGATGCTCTTGAAAATAGCACTAACTCCAACTGAAGTCTAGATGCTTCTTGGCACCTATCTACATCTTTAGGAGCCTAAACACCTTTGTAAATCTGGTCCCCAGGATAGATTCTGTCACAAGTTATGAACATGTAACTGTGCTTTGTGAGTAATATATAGTGCTGAGTAAATATGCCAAAAATGTATTTGTGTACATTCAAATAAAAACCTGATTCACTGCTGTGTTATTTGTGACCCTTTTTGTTTTCAGTGAATATCCGCATGAGTGATTTTTGTTTATTTGTTTGAGAGGATGTTCATGACAGTAATAATCCCATGAATGCTCAGGTAAATACGGTTCATAAGGTTCAGACTTTGTTTGTGTGTGCACCATCTGGAAATCTCTAATTTCCCTCGTTTATAAAAGCTACAGTAACAAATTCTAAGAGCACAAATGTGAGTCATATGACTCAGGTGAATGATCACACATCATAAAATAATGAATAGTGAATAGCAAAATCAATAGTTTAGCAACAGCTCAAAGACTGAAATACGTCTGTGTAAAATGTATCCAGTCTTTCATTAGTGCCACTATGACAAAAAACAAAACAACTGTACTGTCCAGTACTAGCACACACTCCTTGCGCATTTAAAATGTCAGAAATAATACTTCTCCTATTCGCAGCATGTATCAGTTGTATTTTAAAGCTCCCAATACTCTATAATACTACAAATTAGATAATGCCAGGTTTGTGTGATATGGAGATAAACGTGAGAATAAGGAGAAGTTTTTTAAAAACAGGTGCCCAATTCCCATTGGACAATGAGGTGAGTTGGGTACCAACCTATCGTGCTCGACTTTGAAAAAAAAAAATCTTTCCCTGAAGCAACAGATAACCCTTATAAAACTAGCAAAGTTTAAGTAGCACAGTATGAGTGACCCAGCATGGTGCATGGAAAATAAAACTCCCTTCAGGAAAAAAAATGCTGATCTGATACTTAAAAAAAAAAAAAAAGCTATTCATCTTCAAACTTGGCAACTTGGCACCTTGCAACCTTTTTGAATAAATATTCTGGATTAATAACTAAAACATTTCACAAGCCTTATCAAACCTGTAAAATGAAAAATCAATATGTACTGTATCTTGCACAGCAAAATTGCTGAAGACATTACAGTGTGCAATTTGCTTCCTACAGATTGCTTTGGAAATAATTTTCAAATTACGGCTTTCTGACCATTTAAAATTATTCTGCTCTATACAAAAGAAGAATGGGTAGAATTTCTCTCAGCTGAAGTTCTAAGTGAGTCAACTGCCCAGTGTAACATTCAGTGATCTGCTTACTCAAAGCTAGAATTTGGGGAGCTCCCCGTAATGACAGTAGGCAGCATAGACTGTGCTAGCCTGGAAGCTAGGGGATTCGGAACCACTACACAGCACATGTGTCCAGCAGCTTAAATGAACTATCCCCATTTATAACCACTGCAATTGAGTCCTATTTGTTCTCGTCCATGAACACTGCAGTACCAACCCCCACCCCCACCACCACTTAGTTTAACTGTGGTCCTCACAAATGGTGTTCAAACAATATGTATTTTTGTATTTTTCATTTCCCCTTGGTAAAACATTAAACCTAAGCTTTTAGGTAGAAGCAAAATATATCCAGTGAAATAATGCGTCTCAAGGTTTCCTATATGTCTGAGGCTGTGAATGGTGAACCAGCTAGTGATTAATCCACTGATCCTGAATGAACCTACTGCAGAAATTCATTCTGCTGCTAAAAAGGAAGGATAAGAAATGTGACAACTGACAAATGGAGATTATGATGGCAGTCAAAAGATCAGGGCTATATTAACTTTGTAGAAGTAACTCTGTAGAACAATGAGCTCTCCTTGATTTCATAGTTATATCTTTTGGACTGTCATTCAAAGTCATTCTGTACCACAGGCAGATTCAGTAACTACAGATGAACTAGACAGGATTGCCTCCATTGAGAGTAAACAGAGCCAGCCCTTGCTTTTGTGGGGCCTTATGCAAAGCAAGTAGCTCCCTTCACACCTATGACTCCAGCTCCATACACCCAGGCCTTGACACTCTACTGAACACCCCATGCTTACTTACAAAGTCTCTGAGATTAGAATTACCCTTCCATGTGCACACCTGTTTGTGAGGCCTGACAATCTGTCAGCATAGTCTAGGAAGCAAGGTGTCAGAACCTAAAGGATATTTTTCTAGGTGAGAAGTAGATCAAGGTATCTAAGGAATTCAATTTCTGCTACACTCCACTGGTACCATCCAAACAGTACCTGTGGACAGGGAAACAGGGTTTGTGCTCTGGTTGGTGGGCTGATCATGTGCATGCAATGTGAGACAGCATAGAAGGCTCTGAGCACGTAGGTAGTTCAGGCCTATAGCCACTAGTGACTATAGCTACTATATAATGCTTCTGAAAATTGAGTGTGACTGGGAATCTGAAGCCCACAGCTATATCTCAACCCCCGTTGAAGTTCATCTCTCTCTCATAAGTAATATCTTAAAAAACAAACAATATCCAGACTCCATTCAGTAAATACTCTAGTGTTTGTACTATTGTACAAGTACAATCTTCTGGAAGTACCTCTGGGAAGATCATCAAAAGATAGTGTCCCAAAAAACTGAAGTGAGGCATTGTATTTTCTATGAGTAACTCCACTATGGTTAAGGTTACAACAGAGATAGCTGGTGTATATATATATATATATATATATATATATCACTTCTATGCATTGATTGTATAGGGTTGGGCAGTGGAAAAAGCAAATATATGATTACCTCATTACATGAATTATGCTTGCCGTAGCTAAAAGACTGAGACCTTGACAACGACTTAACTGTGAACCAAATGCAGCCTACAGTCACTATTTGCAGAACATTAATACATCTTTTTGTACAGTACATGACATCAGTCCTACTCCTCAGAATAAAATGTAGTTCAAAGTGCATTGTCATCTTCAGTAAACCCCCCAGAGATCGGATTAAAACAAATAGTATCATGAAGCAACATATATAACCAGCAGGAACACTTGTGATTTATTTGTTTGTATTGATTTCATAAAGAAACAGACAATGAAAAGTACAAAAACGTAAACTACTTACAGCTTGTATTTCTTTCCAAATTCCACATGCGTCACAGGATCAGATATAAAATTATGCTGTTGTGAAATTTTACAGCTAGTCAAGCTGCAAGACCAAACCATACAAAACCAGACAACACTACATAAAGATAACATGTTTGGAGTAGGGGGAGTAACAATGAGATAGGAGAAGACATACAAGGAGAAGGAAGAAGGGGAATGGAAGAAGTGAGTATCTGCCATTCTTGGAGCCCCCTCAACATTTTTTATTTAAAAAATGAATCTAGAAACAGGATCCGAAATGTCTCTAAATTCATATACTTGCTCTCTAAGGTGAGCACATCTTGATACTATGCATTTGTATGGTGAATTCACCTACAGAGGTAAGCAAAATCAGGAGCGGGTTTGGGTTTGTAAACCCAAAACCTGAAACCAGGAGTGGTTCAGGTCCAGGCTTAGGGGTTCAGATAAGTGATTCCAATATTGTCTTTTCTCTCAAAATAAACAAACCTTCAATAAGAGGTTGCTTTTCTATCTTACTGCAGTGAAAGGCACTACAAAGTATCTGAGCACTAAACAGAGTTGCCAGTATGCCAGCCATTAAAGTGACTTATTTGAGCCGTTGGGTATAACTATATTGAAAATGCATTAGTAACATACACTGGGATGGTTGGTGGAAGAAGGGAGATTTCCATTCCTTACATCAATAAATAAAAATTGACTAAAAGCCTTTGAATATCAGTTAATGACAGACCACCAGAAGCCAACCCCATAAGAAAGCAGTAATGTTGCAAGAAAACACAAACGGATTCAAATTGGTACTATTTCAAGCTCAGCTGCTCTTCCTCAATCCTCGGTGTTTCAATTAAGTCTTAAAAATATAAATGCATGTCTCTAGCCACAGAACTATTAATCCACACTTCAGTGACAAACATACAGGTTGGATTCATGTTAGCAAAATAGAGTATTTTAATTATTTACTTATAACACATGCAATACTGCACACACATTTCTTGTATAGTTCAACTATTGCCAAAGATTTACAGTAAGTTCTGAGAGAGTGTGGGCCATTCCGAGAATGTCTCAGCTACACTCGCTATGTTTTAGACACTAGGAGTGGTCAGGCATGATTAAACCATCATTATCAATGATTGATTATTCTTCTCTCTCCAGGGGGTTAGTCCAGGTCTATTCTGCAGTATGAATATGAAATTAGTTATGGCCATCATCTAAGCCTAAAAAAATATAGGAGGGGTGAAAATTGCTAGTCTGGTCTCACTTTGGTTTACTGTGATTCTTTGCTTGTGGCAAATGCTGCATTGCTCAGGACAAGCCACTGAGAAGAAATTTAAGCTGCCCAGGAATCTTCATGCCTTTTCATTCTCATCTTTTCCACTCATTTAACTCAAAGAGCATTTCTGAAAAAACACAAAGGGTGGACTAAGATGGAAAGGGAGAGGCACATAAAGGAGAGCAGAAGGAGCAGAAAAGTGAAGACAAGACATTGACAGGGGCAAGATGAGCGGGAGAAAGTGGGAACAAAGAAAGAAAAAAAAACAATGAGAGATGGGAAAAAGGAAGAATTATTTTAACAAGCAAAAACGTCCCATTTGACAGTTTATGCACAAATACTGGATGTGCACAGTGAGGTGGCTAACTGACCATATATGTATGCACAAATTCCTGATGTGGCATTGGGTAAACACATTGTGGATTTGCATAAGTAAAGAATATATGTAAATGTAGGCAGGCATTTTCACATGGCAAACTTCAAAAACTCTGGCTTTTTATACTTGTGTGTATTTGTCTAGAGGAGAACATTCCTGCAGGTTCTCTGGAATGATGCTGCTAATAAGAGACTCATCAGGCATATTATTGTGCAGAAATGGCACAGAATTTATAAAAATCCTTGTTAAACCCTCTTGCTCTTACAACAGAAATGGGCACTTGAGTGCTGCAGAGTTCCAGGGGCCTTGGTCATAACCATCAAGGGCAGGCCATTTTCAGATCAGTAATATAGATAAACCCCTGCTACATCACTGATAAAAAAACCCACTAGCACACCACTACTGCTATTAAGACATTGATAGGCCATTGCTGTAGAAAGTGTATTAGTGTTATATTGGCCTTTTACTAATCTGCCTCAGTTCTATTAGACTTCACTTTTGCCTTTTCAAGGCAAGCCAGCTCCCACTGCCATCCTAAGTGCTAGATGGAAGGTGATATGGTGCATTGCTACTACAGTAAATAGGAATTATATTTCAGAAATGGCCTTTTCATTTTTATTATACTCTTGGATACATGCAGTGTTAATTTAGATTGTCTGTGTGTTTGCATAATACATAGACTCAGAATTTAAGGCCAGAAGGGAACATGATCATCTAGTCTGACCTACTGCATATTGCAGGCCACAGAACCTCACCCACCCACTCCTGCAATAGCCTGATAACCTCTGGTTGAGTTACTGATGCCCTAAAATCTTAATTATAAGATTTTGAGTTTCAGAGAATCCACCACATTTATTCTAGTTCAAACCAGCAAGTGACTGATGCACCACTGCAGAGGAAGGCAAAAAATCCCCAGGGTCTCTGCCAATCTAACATGGGGGAAAATTCTTTCCCAACCCCAGATATGATGATGAGTTAGACCCTGACCACGTCAACAAAACCCACTAGCCAGACAATTCTCTGTAGTAACTCAGAGCCCTCTCTATCTAATGCCCCTCCTCCATCAGTTGGAAATATTTGTTAATAGTAGACACAGATGGACCATATGGCATTGTAGGCAACCTCCTCAGACCATCCCCTCCAAAACCTGAATTCAAGATTTCTGGCTATCCTAGAATAGGTGCTATTGAATGCAAAATTTGTTTTTCAGAGACTACTATACTTCTTCCTGTTCTTACAGATACAATAAAACCAATTCATGCACTGGATCCATGTAAATCCTTGTCCTTTATATTTATAAAAGAATTATTTTGTGCAAAGTCCAATTTCCTGTCTTAAACCAGACATACAACAGCAGTGCAAACCTCATTCTGTGGAATTAAATTCACTATTGCAAGAAAATTTCAGAAAGCACATCATGAATTGATTGTAAAAATATCGGTGAATGTGGGAATGATTGTTACAGGCTTGAGCAGGAGATTAAATAATGACTTATTACAATTTCTTAAAAAAAAACTATAGGGCTTTTATGGGAATGTGCAGAGTATTTGAAAAACTGTGCTGGGTTGGCAATGGAGTCTTGACTGTACAGTAGGTTACAAAGCAGTTTTTCCCAATATGTAAACCAAGATCTCAGGATAGAGGAAAGTGAAAAAACAGTCAATGTGAAAACTGGGGTGACATACAGTTCATACAGGAAAAGACAGACTGAAAGTTAGCATAATAGAGAGCTATTATTTAATTATGTAAGGAACACTTCCCAGCCTTGCCATTGTTACAGACAAAAAAATTCTCCACTTGTACCTAGCTAAATGTCATCACAGCACATTTAGAACAAAGATGAAAATTCTTTTGCATGTCCGGCTTACAGACATATGTCACGGAACCTCTTCATGTCAAATCTTGTAGTCCACTGGGAAATGTAGAAAATTTCCAACTAGCTCATTCAGTTCAATAAAGCTCTTCAAGAAGCCAACAAACCTGTCACTTTACAATCTGAAATGCATAAGCATGTCTGAAGGAAAGTCATTAATAGCATAAAATGTTTGTCATAATAGGCTGATAAATGAGCTTTCATGCATACTACTCAGGATTCACTGCATTTCAATATGCCTTTTTTAATTACTGAATGTAAATGAATTGACCTTGGGCATGACTTGAATGCTGGCTCAAGATTCCGCAGACAAAGATTTAGTTCATACAGCAATGTCAGTTGGGTAAATTTACAATCACTTGGGTTCTGTAATAAATTAAACCTAGGTGGATGGTAAAAGCAGTTTTGTTTTTTGCTTATAGATATTATTTTTCCTGTGTTCTCCTTATATTCTGCATATACACACTATAGATACTTGCACTCATCTTACACATGCAAATTAACACACTTTGTCCACTAACAGATACTGAAAAATAAAGAGAGAAATGGTCTGCAATTGTCTAAGCAGAGGCTCAAAAACATCATAAAGGATTTGTAGTGTAACAATTGTCATTTCACTTTGCTACAGTAAACCTGTTGTTTATGTCAAGGTTTTAAATTGCATGGTATTTCATTATGTTTAATCTTCCTGTCTACAGGACACATTATTAAAAAAACCACCTTAGTCTTGTGTGTGTTGTAAGAATACTCAAATCAACATGAGAACAACCATGAATATACTTTACTCCTCCTCAGAGCGCCTTTGCTCCAGATCTTCAGCTTTAGCGCCTTGATCGGGAAGGCACTTAAGTACATGCCTAACTCGAAGCAGATGAACAGCCCCACTATGTGAATGAAGTTATAATGAATGCATTTTCATTATGTTCTCTCACACACAGTCCGATAATCGTGCAACCGAACCTCTCATTGACTGCATGCATGTACAGTCTGCCAGATCTTGAACAGAGTGAGGGGCCAGATTTGAATTAAGATTTCTGAAAATTGCAGGCATCCATGATGGATTGGGATGTGTAATCCTTCCACTGAGATTGATTAAAGTCAGGAAGCATCCCTGAGAGAGAGCAGAGAATGGATTTCATGGTTTCCATGTTGAATTTTGACTATCAGTCTAAGAAGTCCAAGATTCAAAACAGAGCTTTAGGGAAGTAATATGACTGAATACAAATGAGGGTACGTCCAGGCTACCCACCAGATCGGCGGGTAGCAATCGATCTATCGGGGAGCGATATATCGCATCTCATGGAGAAGGGAAAAAAATTCCTGCAAGATGCTTTACTGAATTCTGTGGCATAGCCTTTTACTATTGCTGTTATCCACCTGTTCGAGATCAAAGATCTGGGCCAGGATCAAAAATTGAGCCCTAAACAGGGAGAAATATTTGAATCCTAAAGTGTACATTTAAGAAAATATATTAAAGTTAGAAAAACAAACAAAATATTACAGCTGCTTTGTTGACAAGAGAACAGTTTTAATTAAAATCTGCTAGGAAATCAGCTAATGTGATACATTTCAGATGTGTCACTTTACGTTCTATAACTGGCCTATTTCAAGTGTTCTTGAAATACCCACTTCCAATATGTTTCTGTGGTGCACATTTGGTTTTGGAACAAGGCCATATATTTTATGAAGCAATTTTCTGATCTTCTGCATTTATTACAGCCACAGTCCTGACAGTTTGTACCTGACCTTGATTATCATTTGATATTTATACACTACTAATGGAATCTTCTGTATGAAGCTGCCACAAGAATCCTGGATAATGTTGCTTAATTCTATAATAAGATTCTTGCAGTGAAAACTCTTGTAATCTGTATCTTTCGAAATTTTAATCTCACGGGAAAAACAGAATGAGAGAAGGCGAGACAAAGGGAGAGCCATCTGGAAACAAATGAAAAGGACTAGTCAACTGTAATTATAACAAAACGAATATGAAGCCTGAATAATGAACTCAACCTTGCTGGTATTAAAAAAAAAAAAAAAAAAAAAAAAGGTGTGGTTACCATTTAAAACTACTACAGCATCCAGTTAAAAGTCTTCTGTCAAAATCTCATTCAGTCAGTTCAATCACATATTATATATACACAGCTTTAACTGAAATGGCCTAAACATTTAGGTGAGGGCTGTGTGTATGATTTCCCTCCCATTGACAGCAAAGGGCGACATCTCAGGTTCACTGAATCACCACCAAATCAAGACACAACAGCTTAGATTTTAATTCAGCGTTTAGCTTTTCATGGTGTCCAAGGAAAAACTTACTGTTATTACAATAAAATCCTTCTACATCTTCATATTATTGTGCAAGCACTGGGATGGATTTTGACTGCTGAATACTGGTATGCGTCCTTCTTAACTTTATTCTATTGGAGTTACTCTACATTTACTGAGATCAGATTGTGGTCCACTATTTGTAATATTATTTACGATTATTGGGAATTGGAGCCTGATTGCATTAGGTATCCCCCCACACACCTCTCCAGCCAAAAAAAAAATACAGTCTCTGCCCCAAGAATTCATAATCTAAACCCCTAAATTTATAACACAGTTCCTACATAACAGATATCTGCATGCACCTTGGCAAGAATATATTTTATGGACTTTAATAGATCAGCCCTTTCAAAATTCCTATTAGTCAACTATAGACAGACACACACATCCTAAAAGCATATCAATAATTCTTGTGTGTGCTAAAAATAATTGCATAACAACAAGGTTAATAGAAACACCTAGTAGGATAATAAAACAATTAGCAGTTCTTCAGCTAGCTAGTGCTGCTACATGTTTTAATATTATAGTATAGAATACCTACAACAAGCCTACAAAAGTGGCTGGAAGAAACGAGTTTGAAGGCCAAACCAACAATTAGTTTCCAGCTGTATCACAATTATGAAATGTCTGGCAACATAGCTTTGTCTGATCTAGGATTTGTTTTTGAAGCCAAACTTCGTGTAGATACATGAAGGTGTGCTATAAAAGGTTTGCACAGGCAACCATAATTCTATCATTTTGTAATTTTGGGGTTCTTTGTTTAACTTAGTTTTGTGTGATTATATATTACACACACACACACACAGAGGCATACATGTGTGTACTGTACACATACTATACATGTATATTTTACAACTATTTTAAGAAATTGGAGAGTTTCTAGTGTTAAAATATACTTAGATCAGGAAAAGCAAAAAGTTAGCAAAGAGTTGGCTTGGTAATTGTAATGAAGAGTGCACATGAAAAAGCCATAAACACTACATAGGACCTTTAAAACATTAGCAAGTTCCCCAATAAGTCTCCTTCCTAGAGCTTTACTTTTGTAAATCAAATAATTTATTACTAGCCTTCATTTCAAATGGTATTTTGTGGATATTAGGTTTTGAAAGCAGTTGAAGTATAGTAGCCATTGGTAAGGAGCTTGGCAGAAAGTCAAGCTTTTCTAACCTTTCTTGCATGCATGGAACAAGAATGATGTCGGGCACATTCATAGAAATAGGCATGTCTCATGGATTGACAACAGCTTGTTGTTTTTCAAAGCTATTTTACTTACATTATGGATTATATCTTAAAAGCAGCCTCAATTCTTATAAACAATAAAAAAATTGTAAACTTACATTTCCCTGATTATCCTCACTCCCACCAACCATATTCTAAAATTTATCTATGAAAGCTAAATAGTTTCAAGGTACAGTTTACAATGTAAATAATACAATGCTAAATATTAATTGGTTGCCGTAGAAATGTTAATTAAATGTGCCAAGATCAAATGCGTCGCCAAAGGCATGCTGTACTAATCCCAAATCCATTACGGTTTAAATTCATTTAATTCACTACGAGAAAGGATAAGGGAGAGGTTATGGACCCATGATTAAAATAATCAAGTTAACATTCTGCAGACTTTACTCTACAACCTAGCAGTTTGAGACACAGTATTACCATTATCAACCAACAGATAATAAATAGGGGCAAGATACTTTTGGCACTGAAAGTGCCCTTTGTTCATATACAAATCTTAAATCTTGGTATTGGATTAAAATCAAAATGAAAATTGTGTTGAATCTTGTATAGATTTTGTTGAATCTATACAAGTTGAATATAAATTTCTGAAGCATTGCTCATGTCATATGAGCAGCAGAACACAGGGCACATTGCAAGTACATTTACAAATACACACTTAGAAATCATTCCTGTTTTATACACAGCTTCAGTAGGAAAGACAACAGACACTGGGTGGGAGAAAGGAAGTGTCATTCCAATTTGAAAGATGGATAACTGATAGTGAGAGACAGAAATGAAGGGTCAGATTTTCAAAAGTATTTAGGCGCCTATAGGCACCCAGTGGGGTTTTCAAGTGACGTTAGAGCTAGTTGGACATTTTTCAAAGGAACAGTTTTCCATTGGAAAATGCTGATTCAAAGTTGAAATGGTCCATGGAACACTCTATCCAAATTCTGACAAACTCCAAGCACATTTCACTCTGTACTAATTAGAGTAGTAGCTATTTTTAAATAACATTTTGTGAACCTGGAATCATTTATTTAGAGATTAAAAATAACAACATCTCCTCTATTAATATAGGTGTTTTGGTTTGGGGGGGGTTGTTTTTGTTTTTTGTTTAAAAAATGTCAGTTTCATATCAAACAGGAGAATCTTTACACAAAATGAAATAAGATGTATTACTCGGTATTTATTAGAGTAGCAACCATTTTACATAATATTTTAAAAAGTGAAATTAAAATATTTTACACAAAATTTTAACATCTTTATTTTATTTTTAAGGACAAAATACATTTTAAAATAGAACTGTTGAACTATTGAATTTATTTAAAAAAAACTGAAAATGTTTAATTTTGAGATTTTCACAATTAAATATTACAGTTTTTCCAAAATGATTTCTTTTAGAATTCCCATTCCACAGGATATGTTAAAATTTCTGATTTTTCATTCTAAATTGGAACTTTTTAAAATTTCAGTGTTTCCCAGAGAATAGGAATTTCAAGTTCAACGAACTCTACATTAGTTTCAATGTGAATTTGGTGCAGAGCAGCTTTTGAAAAATCCTTCTAGGTATATAAATATCTTTGAAAATTCCTTCCTTAAGTGACTTACCCAAGGTCACATAGGAAGACTGTAGGAAAAGCAGTAATTTATCCCAGATCTCAAGTCCCAGTCAAGGATTTTGAGATCAAAAACACTTCAATAAGGAAGTTTAGCTCTTCTGGTTCCACTGCAGAAACCCGGGTTTTAATTCAAACTTTTAAAGAATGGAATGGAAAAATAATTTATTCCCATCATGAATGTGTATCACTAATTCTAAGGTAAAAACCATATTTTCTTTAATAATTCTCTACTGCTTATGATTAATGATAATTTCAGAAATGGAATACTCAATTATTTCTCCAGCTTTTCCCATGCTTTGGAAGATAACTTTCTGTAGCAAATTTTCTTCTGGGAGGGTGGAGGGAAGAGAGCCAGGGAATACTTTAAGAAAACTATTTGTATTGTGGAACCATCAGACAATCAGTAAGGACATAATCAGGCAACAACTTCAGTTACTTGGTTTTATTTATTCTTTGAGCACATTTAAGAAAGACTGCAAAGCCTCGCTCTTCGAAAGTTTTTCCACCATAAGAATGATGTTTACAAACACTGACATCCCCTAATCTCCTGGAAGAAAGTTGATAAAATAAAACCCACGTCCCACCCCAAACTAGAAAAGGGAGATGTGCCAGAGAATCCATTAATTCCACTATAGCTATTACTATCAATTTCACATGGAAGATGGGCAGATACTATGGTGAGCGGTATTATAAAACACTAAGATAAATAGATATCTAATATACATTGCAAGAGCAAGAGTAAGATATTCTAATATAGCAAAATGGCTTATGTTTCAGACTAAGCATAATAAATATTTAAAATGTGCATAACCACACAAAAACCCTAAACCGAAGCTAGACAGTAGAGCTTGCACTCGTTTCCCTTTTACCATGAATATTCAAAATACATTCTTACAGTAAGCCAACCTAAGCACTTGGAGGCTGATTACCATCATAGCCTGAGGGGACCATATTTGCTAAGGCAAAAGCATAATTCACTTACTTCTCAAGTATACGGCTCCTTTATCAAATAAAAGTTCATATTAAATAAGACATTGTAACTCAACTCCTTTCAGTATTCTTGAGAGAGACTCTTTGGATTCAGCTGTTTAATAGAAAGACTTTAGGAAGAAGACTTCTGTTGGAATTTGACAAGTCTGAAGCACATTGCAGGAGGAGTCAAATTGTATCTATGATTTTTGACACTAATAATCATCTGTGATGCAATGTCTAGTTTCAACTCTCATTAAGTTCCAACTCTCATCCAACTCTTAGTCTCATTAAGTAATAGAAATAAAACAAATTATTGGCTGATTAGCTTGCATTTATGTTTTTACTCTATTGCAAAGAGTTAAAATTTTGCTTCCACTCCAACTGCACAGCAGTTCTACCTTATCCAGACACCTATCACTCTAGAGAACCTTAAATGGCAGGAAGTTGAAACCAATCCTAGTGGCTGAACATGCAGCTTCTTTAGACGGAGCACTCAACTCAAGCAGTTTACAGACCTAAAGGATGCAATTTTCAGAACTGTAGTACTGAAAACTCCCTTCAGTTTCCCGAACATTTAAAAACAGGCACTGAACTTACCTGGCTGCTGGGCACCCAAATTTCCCCTGTGAAGAGCTGGGCTCAGGCAACCATTAGCACTTTAAAAAACAACTACTCAGTCACACATGTAACACGTTTATGTGTGCCAGTCATGGGTAAACTTTCTATTGACAATAGAGCTGGTCGGCAACTGAAATTCCCATTGCACAGAAAATTAAACAGAAGATGAAATTTCAAAGTTTCCAGCAGAACAAGGAAGTGTAATTCATTTTAACCTTTTTGAAATGTTCCAGAGGCTTCTCAAACTACCCAGAACCCCAGCAGCCTGAGAAGAAGCCAGGCAGACTGCTGCAGAGGTGGGGGTTCCAGGCAGCCAAGTAGCTGCGAGCCTGGAAACCTAGGCTGAGAGTCTGAGCAAGTGAGCTGGCAGGAAGCCAGGCAGATTTCCATCAGAACTCTGGTACCTAGAATTGATACAAAATGTTTGGTTTCCCCCCTCCCTGCAACAAGTGGCCTGTTTCAAAAGTGAAAAAAAATTAACAAGAGTTTTGAAATTTTCAAAATGTTTCCAATTTTTCAATTAAATATCTCCCCCCCCCCCCGTTTCAGTGATCTTGTGTTCCCAAACTCCCAAAATTAACTGCTGCAATTTTGTTTTAAAGTTAACAAGAAAACTATTGCATTTGCTTATTTTACAGGGGACAGGACAAAGGCTCTGAATAGGATGGAAAGCCTACAAGATTCAAGAAGTCAGTACTAGAATATGAGCTTTATAAAGGACAAAAAAGCAATATTTGCAGCTTGCCTGTTCTATTAGAAAACCCTGTTAGAAGAGTTCGTTACAACATGGCTCAAATTTGCAACTTCATTTTGCATTCTTCCACAGCAAAACACGTTTGTAATCAGAAGAATGTTAGGCAGGACACTTGAGAATGTGAGGATGGCAGAGACAATTTTCAACACACTTTGAGGATACAGGAAGAGAAGCAAAATAGTCTAGTAATAAGAATTTGCATCAGTAAGAAATGAAATGTTGCATAGCATCTACATATCCTGAGACTGGGGTGGGAGGAGGTTGCGCAGAAGAGATTTAACGAAACCCACACCTCATTTATGCATAAGCAATAAATTGCACGTAAGTACCAGTGAGAGACACAAAAATCCTGCTGTACACTATCATACATACACAAGTGGCAGAATTCACACCCTGCCACCTCTCCCCAATTTCCAAGTGTAAACTGATTGCAAATGGATTTTACATGCGTAAGTATCTTTCATAGCCACAAATAATGAGCAAAAATTCCACATGCAAAAGGTGCCTGCACATGGCAAGTGGAGACTGGATTGAAAGCCCTGTGAAAGTCTAACCCCAAATGTAGTAAACAAAGTTTACACAGACACAGGTTTCCTATATGAGGAAACTTCTGAGATACAGGTCACAGGAAAAAGCAACTGCCACTAAAAAACAGTGAAATTTGTTAGCAGCGACCACAGGAACTCTATATTCTGGCTGCTTAATAAAATGTGACCATTCAGAAAGCTCTCCTGACTTACGTGCATGTTCACTCACACACTCTAAGCCTTAAAAATACAAAAACTAAATGAGCAAATAAACGAAGACTATTTAAGTGTTAAACCATCTCGACTGTATCAGGGTAAACAGTAGTGACCACAGAGACATCCTGTGTAATATTGCTAAAAGCTATGGGATACCATACAAACTAAACAACATAATAAGTTATATGACGCACAGCAAGATCAGATACAGGCCTGTGTGCATGGTTCAATATTGTGACTGAAGTTAGACAAGGGTGGTTTATCACCAATTTCTTTGCATGGTGAAGTAGGCAACAAAAGATATCATGGATGGGGTAAAATGGATTAGTGGAGATGAGTGACTTTGCTGAAGACATGGTTTTATTAAGCATCACGTGAAACAGAATGATTGTGTTATGTTCTTATGATTGCCCTTACAAGGTAGAACCAGAAACAGCAAGAATTGTATGGAAAGTCAATTCAGAGAAAACCAAGATTATGAAGGTAGGAAACTGGACAACACATGCTGTCATAAACAGATAGTTAAGGGTTAAGGTCTCTTTTACCTGTAAAGGGTTAACATGCAGTACCTGATGACCACCTGACCAGAGGACCAATCAGAGACAAGATAATTTCAAATCTCTGTGGAGGGAAGCCTTTGTCTGTGTTCTTTGTTAGTGTGTTCTCTTTTTGGATCTAAGAGAGGCCAGTCATGTCTCCAAGTTCTCCTGGAGTAGTTCCTACTATTCAATAGTAAGTATTAATTAGAAAGGCGGATTAGTCTTATAATTTGATTTCTACATTTGCAATTGTGTGTTTGCTGAAGGAAATTCTTTATTCCTGTTTGCTGTTACTTTGCTTTTACTGAGAAAGAAAGGGGGAGGGGGAATGCTCTCCAGGTTTATAGGTTAGACTCTGTGTATTGTTCCATCTTGGATTACAGAGACAAGTTACTTTCTTTTTATTCTTTAATACATCTTTTCTGTTAAGAACTTGGTTAATCTTTCCTTGGGTGGATTCTCAGGGAAAGGGGAGGGGGAGGCATCCCTCTGTAGCTGGATCCTGGTATCTCTCCTAGGCAAAGGGAGGGGGGAGGAAGCACGGGGGAATGGTTTATTTCTCCTGGGTGTAAGAACTCCATGGATTTGGGGCTCTTGGGATCCCCAAGGATTTTGGGGAAGGACTGTGTCCCAATCCACGTACCTGATTGGGTGGTGGCAGCTTTTACCAGATCTAAACTAGGATTTTTAGTTTAGAGGGAAACCAGTGCAGGTCCCCATTTTGGAACCCAACAGCTCTAAGTGGGGGTGAGACCTATGACACATGCAAATGTGTACGTGGATGGAAAAGGATATCAAATGAGTAGAAGAGTTTTGCTATCTTGGGGGTAGTGAAGACATTTGAAGGTGGCTGCCATCAAGATATTCATATGAGATTAGGAAAAGCAAATACGACTTTTGGTAGGATAAACAATATCCTGTCAACCAGAGGTCTCCAGCTATTGACACCCAGTTGATTGAAGAAAGCATGTGTTATAAGTACAGGATCACTGTACTCATGGAATATTATGACTTACCATGTCATTACATTTTAGAATCCAGTTAATATTACCATTGCTGTATTCTTATCTACAGAATTATATATACTTATGGAAACATTACTTTAAAATTAGCAGATTATTAATAGGATTACTGTCATACCTTTCTGTACTGGCAATCAAAATACCACAAGACGGTCAAATCTGTGCATCACCAACTTGCTAGTTTCTTTTGACTGACAGTGAAATTTCCAACTGACAGCTGATGTACCTTGTAAATCACTGCTCTTCATTGATGTAGATTGTATGTCTTTTTATATAGGCTCCTCTATCAATGCAGAATTTTAAAAAAATGAGGAGATAGATACCTATGGTCAGATGTGACCACTATTATCTCAAATGAACATACCAGCTCATTGTCATAGATACAGTCCCTCCTACAATTTGTGCTTACACTTTATTGATAAAAATGCTGCATTGCAGGTAGTTGAATGCAGAAAAATATATAGGAAAGAAACATGTTTTAAATATGCTGTAGCTCTTTCAAATGCTTTAGTGTTTGCAGTTTTCTTGTTAGTTTTCACTCATTCTTGGCCGAAGAACAGAAATAATTTACCCTCTGCTCTGTGACTCACCTTTCCCATAGAATATTCTCGTTGGGTGGCACAGTAGCTGTAAATTGGATTCCTTGCCTCCCTGTCTCTCAACACCAGTAAATGAGTAGAATCTGTTGTCTCCTTTGAATTTGCCATGTTGGCTGAATTGCTCTCATCCAAATCTTTACTTACAGAGGTTTTTCATAATGACTATTTAATAACAAAGGCTGCTTCATCCATGAGTTGGAGAAAAGAACTGGAATTTTGATAGGCGTTGCATACTGAAAGCTATTGAAAAAAACCTTCTTTGGATGTATTCTATGCAGAGAATCCTAATATTCGGTTTTTGGAATCAGTATTAAAATATATTAGTTCTGGAAGAATAATAAATCAGGACACGCACATGCGGATTGCCTTCTTAGCTACTTCACTGAGAAATAAAAGATCTGTAGCACTTTTCCATTACTGACCAAGAAACAAGACACAGGAATCCTAACTCCTGCCAGAGGTCTCTATCAGCACAACCAAGTTACCCTACCATGGACATGAACACAACTCTGAAGAAGAGAGTTAACAGATTTCTGTGAAGACAGAGGAAACTTTATTATACTGGAAATCAAACCTGTTGAAAATATTTCCATTTTACTGCAGGAATAATGAGTGGGTTCAGTCTGTTTTGACAATGGAACTCCCACCTGTGGATAACAGATAAATATGCAAATTTGAACAGTTTGGAAGACCCCACAATGTAGTAAAGTTGCTCAAAACTAAAGAAAAGCATCTTTAGGTTTGTAAGAGAACAATTTGAGGGCTAACAGACTCCTCCTAAATCCAAACACAATATCATATTACAGCAAATACTGTGCAAAAAACAAAAACCAAACATTTCTTCAGTACCAAATGGTACACACACCACAAATCCTATGCATTTTAAACATACACTACTCATTTTGGCATTAATATCCCCACACTGCTCTGAGCTAAACAGGCAGCAAACACCAGTTCTTCAAATAGGCTGGTAACCTTTTCCTTGTGGTTATCTTGCTGCAATTAGTAAACACAGGCCTATCAGCATCAGCCTTCAGGGCAGAACTCTTCACCTCCCCATTGGTATGGCCGTCTCCTGCTGGGTCTGGCTGAACTAACTGAAGAGTTTGGTGCCTTTTTAATTTATACTTGGGAGGGGAATTGGCCCCACCCTCTGAGATGCCCTACTGAGGATGTTCCAAAGATTCATGAACTTTTTCCTTTGTTCACCTGCTAGCACCACACTAGTTGGAGTCACTGGGCAGCTGCTTCACTCTTCTGGCAGTAAAACATTTTTAAAAATAGACTACCACTGTTTAAAAGGAATAGCAACAGAAGTATGGTTATATTAGCAATAGCCTGATTTTTTTTCCGATGAAGTCATCATACAAATATGTTCACTCTTATTAATACGAATCAATGAATCAAAATATTGTCGTTTACAAAAGAAAACACTAAGACCCACTATAAATTGGAATGATTCTCTATAGCACATGATCCCCCGAAGCAAGAAATATTAATGTGCATGGAAGGAATGAAATAAGACGTATGTGGTAGAAAAGCCATTTCTGTGACGATCTTGTGGATAATTTTTAACTCTTCTTTTTAAACTACTATTGAGACAGCATTTACCTGAAAGTACCTAAAAAAAAAACAACAACAAAAAAAACACACCCTAGTCAGCTACCAAACATCATAAACATCCTTTGGGTGATTATTTTATACCAAATGGTCAAATCCTGCCGCACATTACACTGGTATTAACCCATCAACTTTGCATAGTAACAAATGGGAGAATTGAGACCAAAATGACTGATTTTGTTAGAACAAGTTTAAGAAGGTCAGGAGGACACAGTCAGAAAAAAATACAGAAGAGGTGGTGACCATAGTTTATTCACTGTAGATTAAATTAACCATTACAGACCCCTGCTCCACTCAAGTCCCAAGTGATTTCTGAGGGTTTAAATGGGATTTAAGTGCTATACATAGGCCTTATCTAGGCCCCCTACACAGGGGTAGAATTTCATACAAAAATGGGTTGGTTTGTTTGGTTCTTCCCCCGCCATGAGCCTTCCCAGCTGGTGTTAGGTGACATCCAGGAACAAATCTTTCTTTCAACAAATCCACAGGATCTCAGGACAAATGTTATATTTCCTTCTCTAGGACAGCTGGTGCCTGCAATGTTGCCAGTGTTACACCTTCAACAGCAAGGCTCAAATTTATGAAGGAGAACTTTATTTATTCTTGGAATTCTAACCTTGGCAGCGTTTTTCAGGCCAAGTCCTCCCCAGTGCCCAGCTACCTGCCGACAACACATATGCACAGTTTAGAGAGGCCCATGTGGGAGGTCTCTCCAAGTGCCTGACATCCCCACAATACTTGACATTCCAGTCCTTCTGGGAACAGTGTGAGCCTGTCACCTCACACACCCAGTGCATGCAAAGTCACCACCCACCCCTGCCAGCGTGACCTTGCATGCCCCGCACCCTTCAAAATGACTTCCTCCATGCTTTATACCAGAAAAAAAACCACATCCAGTTTTGTCTCAGTACCGGATAGGGGACAATGGCTAAATCATTACTTTCCAGACAGTGGCCTACCTACAAATGCCCCTACTCTGTTCTTAAAGGGGCAGGTCCCAATTCTCTCATTACATAACAAATAGCTATTAACAAATTAATACAAATACAACACACAAAATATTAAATAACATTCTAAGTTTTAGATATTAATATAAAATATCAACCTAGTTCTAAAAACTGCCTATTCCAAAGTCCTCACACCAACTCATGATTTTATCAGGAGTCTCAAAATGTGGCATTTTTCTTACAACCTCCAGGAGTCAGATCATTACTTGAGAATCTCAGCTTTATATCCCTGATGGTGGAGGAGAGAGGCTTGAAAACATGAACCCTAAAGGTTAGAAAACCACAAGGCAAATAAATCCTCTTCCCCTCCCAATTTTTTTTTTTAAAAACTTATGATTTTAAAGCCAATTTCATTATTTTGTAGAGACCGTCTCATGACATTAGAATGATTAGGGTTGGCAGAACTGTGCCTGGTATAGGAGACATACCCACTTGATAAACCTATTATTGCCCAGTTTCTCAGCATAGATGCTAGAGCATGAAGGAAAAAGAGCATGAGTTGAGAGAAAAAAAAAAAGCATAGTTAAGCAAAATGTTTTTGCTGTGGTTGTTTCATCTAAAGGATTTCTCACCCAACCCTTCCTAAACAAACAATTGCCATTTCATGTTTATTATAGCATCACACAGCAGGCGGAAAACTTACATGACAAAAGTCAGAAACAGTATTGTCTTTGATTATTATATTTCCTCTTCACTATTAACCTCAGCTTTGTTCTCTGATTCTGTTGCATTAAAATCTAGGATACTTCTCCGTAGAAATTCAAAAATGGCATGAAAGTTGTATACTGGGCTTTGTTAATATTAAAGGATATACACTGGATGAAACACAACACAGCTCATCATTTAACCTTATGGAACATTTCCCTTGATGTAGTGTTCTGTTGTCTTGCTGAGAGTCAGGCTAATGAGTGCCTTTTGTCCCTGCCTTCTGACTTTTAAATGTGCCTGACATTGCTTTTCAGCAACTAACACTGACTTCAGCAGAGATGCTACCCAGAGGGACTCAAAGTTAAAGAAGTGGTAGTGTGGACAAGAACAGAATATGAGGAAATTCAAAGGGACATCTTATAATGGTTTCAAAGTGAAAAATACTCTCTCAAAATGACCTCTTCCTCTCTACTTACACTGCAAACAACTTTGAACTTCTTCCCAGAAAGGTTTAAGAAAAACTGAACAGTAGCAGGAAATTATTTAATTAGGAATCATGTAAGTGTGTGGTTGTAGCACTGCAGAAAATGTCTGTCTATTTACAATAATATGCATCCCCACCAGGCACAGTAAATCTTTGGAGACTCTAGATACTTTAGACATTCAGGAAACTAGTATTTCACGAAAGAACTTCCCTTCCTTCCCCACAGCTACCACACCAATGCAGAGTGTGATTTGGAAAGAGCACTCAGCGTTGACCTCTCTCGGCTTCCCTCCCACTCTTACTCAGAAACACTGATGACACGGAAAAAGGTCAAGTGAAACGAAGAGAGAGTTTGCAACAGCTATTTTTATAAGTATATTCATAGCTGGTCCCTTGTCCCCAGTCCCATTGTTTTCAAATATGAATGGTTTTCTCGTCTAAAATATTAGTCCCCAGTCTGGCAATAAACATGTAAAGAGCTTAACACACTTTGGGATTCCAAATAAATAGGGTTGCCTACAAAACCAAACACCCTCCCCCGCCCCTCCCCTGCTCCTTCTGAGGCCCCACCCCCGCTCGCTTCATCTCCCCTCCCTCTGTCGCTCACTGTCCCCCAGCCTCACTCACTTTCACCAGGTACGGGGGTGAGGGCTCCAGCTAGGGGTGCGAGCTCTGGTGTGGGGCTGGAGATGAGGGGTTTGGGGTGCAGGAGAGGACGTGGGGTATGGGGTCCCAGTGGCATTTACCGCAACTCCCAGGAAGTGGCCACCAGGTCCCTGCAGTGCAGCCCCTTGGTGCATGGGTAGCCAGGAAGGCTCCGCACACTGCCCTCGTGCCTGCAGGTGCCACCCCCGCAGCTCCCTTTGGTTGCGGTTCCTGGCCAATGGGAGATGCGGAGCCAGCAGTAGGGGTGGGGGCAGTGCACAGAGCCTTCCTAGCTGCCCATGCACCTAGGGGCCACAAGAACCTGGTGGCCACTTCTGGGAGCTGCGCAGAGCTAGGGCAGGCGGGAAGCCTGACTTAGGCCCAAGCCCCTGCTGTGACACCAACCAGACATTTATTAGCCCCACCAGGGTCCCTTTTTGACAAAGGCATTCTGGTCGCAAACCAGACACCTGGCAACCCTACATATAAATAAATAAATGATGCAAATATGTTTCAAAAGCACAGTCCAGGCCAGAAGATGCTTTGACATCAAGGCTCAGGTGGTCTTCATCAGATGGACCTTCCTCAAGCTCGGCCTCCTGCTGAATGAGGCCAAGTCCACCCTGTCTCCCATCCAGAGGATAGAATTTATAGGGGCAGTTCTGACATCAAGAACTCCCATTTAAATAGCAAAGTGATCTTGTATAAACTAACTCGTAAATCTATATTTGTATTTCATTGCTTCACTACTTCTATGCTAAATTGAAAAATACTCTTAGTGAACTTATTTTCACAAATGAGAAGCTGTACATTTTGGGGGAGGGGTCATAAAAGCATCATTTAGAGATAAATGTCTTTTTTGAAGGCAGGAATGACATTATGTTTTGTGTGCTTTGACAAGAAAGTTGCCGCAATTAGCACTCTGGGTACTGGGCCCCATTTAAACATTCTGTGCATGGCACTCCCATTGAAATCAGCACATAGGAAAATCAAGAGCTCAGTTTGGTACATTTCCTTCTTCTTTGGTCTCACATGGAACATAACTCAAATCATGGGGAAGTTGCTATTTAAAACTTGTTTAACGGTGGTACTCGGGAATGTAGGGAACAACTGTTCATTGTCAGGGAGATGGACTGGACCTGCAAAGAGCTCCACCTCCCCCCTCACCAGCTCCTCTAATTTCTATGCTTTAAATTCTATTACACATAGTAACGACGTGCCAGAAAAACCCTGCTTGGTGCTACAGTGCACAACAGAAGATATTCAGCCCAACCCTAGACCCCGAAATACCAGAGCACTTTTTTTTTTTTTTAAATAGAGACCAATAGAAGTCATGGGAGGGAAATGTAGCCTGGTCAATGTTTATGCAAGTAGATAACTCAGTGTAGTAATGGCCTTTAAGCCCAATCAGCCACCTTTACAATTGACTCCTATTTCAAGAAAGAATAGAGTGCACAAGCGTTAGGAACTTTTGTTAGACTGCTCAGAATCAGAATATGGGTGCACATTAATGCTGCTCTTGTGGTGCTTACGTATCCCTAATTAACCAGAATCTGTTGCTGGCTACGACAGCATAAAATTCCTACATTCTGTTACAGTACTAGATCTGCTTGGGATTTTAACAGAACTTTTCCACTAAAGTTGAAAGACTTTTCTAGACTTTTCCCATGCTTTTAAACAAGTGTCAAAAGGTGAGGCCATTCATTTTCTGAGTTATGGATTTGACTGTACTAAGATATGTGGATCTTGTCATTTATTTTCTGTTATGGACGGACTGCTCTTTGATATTGGAGACATTGACTGGCTGTATCCATTTCAATTTGACTCATTTCTTTTGGTAAGTGTTTAAATTGATAGTTGAAACAGTTTGAAGATGTGTGTCTCTTTACATTTCTGATATGAACTTGTTATTTTGATTTTCTTGCTTCTTGTAATGTGCCAAGGCTGAAACAGCTATTATTCCCTCTCTCCTCACAGTATTTTACCCCCACCCCCACAAACAACAAAACCTTTCTTCCAGAGGTAATTTTCATTTCCAATTTTGCTGTGTCACATTTGGTTGCATCAGTTACCATGTTCATGTCTGTTCTTTTCCTGCTGATGATTCTGTAGTACTGTCATTCAGCCTTAATGAAGGTCATTCATGGTTGGTATGACTGTATTTCAAAGCTCAGTATGGTCAAAGATGAATTGTTATTACCATTTTCTGAGTGTCTATTAAATGTTCATCTTTATGTGATTTTTCCTTTTGTCTGTGTTCCAACTCTGTTCAGTCATTGGAGCATCATTTCAGGTGTGTGCATATACTGTACTTCCTTTTATCTTGTAGACAGTTTTGCTAATGTCATCAAAAACTAATTCAGGGATGTTTTAGTAAAGTTGTTTTCCATTTCTAGAATGGTGTATTTATGAATTTCTGTGGTATGGATGTGGGGGGGTCTGTACATTGGCTCCAGTTTATGAAATATTTTGCCACCCATAATGCAGTTACACAAAGCAGATTCAATGGCATTACTAAGGTTAGATCAGATTAATAAAGCAATCCAAGTCTCATATTTTCTCTGGAGTGTGGTGCTACATCAGGTCTTCTGAAGCTGGACTTTCCGTTTCCGCCCCTCCCCCTCAGCACGTAGGTTAAAATCAGGCACTTAGTTTATGACACAGCTTTAAACTTTCACATCAAATACTAGAAGACCACAAAAAAAATCAATTCTAGTGTATCAAGTAATCAACAGAAGGTGTTTGATGCAATGGGTGCTTGGAAACAAAAATACACTCATGCTTTTAAGAAAATCTGGGACACTTAACACACCTAAGGAAGTTGAGAATCCTTTGTTTCTCTTTTTAGACATCTATGCACAGAGGATGTAAAATGATCATTTTGCTCTTGTAAAAAACACTGCCATAACAGAACGATTACGTTTTAGATTCGCCGTGAGACAGCCAACACCTCTGCACTGGTGTAAAGAGAGAAGAGAATCAATCCTGTGCTTACACCATGTTGGAAAGTACACATTGAATGCCAGTGGTTCAGGAGTGACAGAGGATATCCCTCCTCTTCACAAATTTTGCATTTGCAAATATTCAGGATCAGGAAGAGTATTTTTTTTAAAGTTTAAAAATTGAAATATCCCAATTACTGCGCCACCCCCCCTTACCCGCCCTACAGTTCTTGATGTTGGGTTTGCACGTTAGTATCGGTTAACTGTAAAGATGAATAATTACTGCTTGTTTCTGACACATACACGGAAATGCCTGATCCAGGACAATTCACGATACAAAAAAGAAGAGTTAGAAAAAGAGCAATTAAGATAGAGAGAGCTGTGACAGATATGGAGAAATTAAGGGTAGAAAAAGGCTAAATGTTTAAGGTCCCAGATTCTTCAAGGACCTGTATGCAAGTTGACCCCTTTACTGCAACACGACTGTACACAGGTGCAGGAATCCACCTGAATGGAGCAGCTTGGAAGATCAGCCCTAATTGATCAAATTAGGACACAATTAAGATCTGACAATTGTCATCCTGACCAAAATACTAGGTTTTGAACCAGGGTCCTCCAGAGCTAAAAAGCATAAGCTTGAGCTGAAGAGCCCCAGTTTCGCAGATGGGGCTGCAACAGACTAATATGTGGCGCAAGTACAGAGGTGGACTTGTAACACCCACTCACCAGTGGATGACTGGAAGTTACGTAGTGTAACAGCAATTTTTAAAAAGGACTCCAGAGACTATGCTAGCATTGCTAGCAATTACAGGCCGAGAAGCCTAACTTCAAGACAAGGCAAACTGTTAGAAACTATAGTAAAGAACAGAATAATCAGACACGTAGCTGGCTATTTGATGGGGAATAGCAACACAGCTTTTGAAAATGGAAGTCATGCCGCACCAATTTTTAAAGAATTTTTTATAAGGGTGATCTAGTCAATATAGTGTACTTGGATTTTCAGAAAGCCTTTGCCAAGGTCTCTCACCAAAGGCTCTTAAGAAACTAAGTAGCTATGGGATAAGAGGGTAGGTTCATCTCACAGATCAGCAGCTGGTTGAAGATAGGAAACTAAGTATAGGATTAAATGATCAGTTTTCACAATGGAGAGAGGTAAACGATGGAGTCACCCAAGCATCATCAGAACCTATGCTATTTAACATATTCATTAATAATCTGGAACCTATGCTATTTAATATATTCATTAATAATCTGGAAAAGAGAGTGATTAGTGAAGTGGCAAAGTTTGCAGATGATACAAAATGCATCAAGATAGTAATATCCAAAGCAGGCTGCCAGCAGTTACAGAGGGATCTCACAAAACTGGGTGACTGGGCAACAAAATGTCAGATGAAATTCAACATCAATAGATGCAGTGGAAAAGATAATCCCAACTATACCTATACAGTGGCAGGCTCTAAAATAAGTTACCACACATGAAAGAGATCTTGGAGTTACCATGGATAGTTTTCTGAAAGCCTCGGCTCAATGCACAGCAGCAAAAGGCTAACAACGTTAGGAATTATTAGGAAAGGGGAAAAAATAAGATAATATCACAATGGCACTATATAAACCCCTGGTGCACCCACACCTTGAATAAGGTGTCCAGTTCTGATCACCATCTCAAAAAGGATATAGTGGAAATGGAAGAGTGGAAGATGGGGTGGATGAGTCCATAATTGCGCTGTTCTGCACACTGCCCCAGCATTCGGATACAGGCCACTGGACGATGGACCATGGTCTATGGCAGCTGTTAAGTTCTTACAGAGGCATTTGCTGTAGGCCTTTTGACTTCACTTAAAAGAAGTGGGAAAATCTTGAAAGGATTCTCCTGTAAAGAAGAGAGCATATTGGTAGCTTCATATCCAGCAGATCGATATTTTTTATTGAATATTAGGAGGAATGTCTCTGTTCCGCTCTCCATTCCTTTCGGATTTTAGTCTCACAGATACAATGCAATTCACTGTGTTTCATTTTGGCCATTCTTTCATCCCTGAAGGATGAATAACTTCTACTCTGACTGCTTTATTAGCTGAGCCAACAACTTTCAAAATGGATCAGTCAGGTTTAGAGTGAGGAAAATAATGTTTCTGCCTCTTTTCCCCATGGGTTCAGATGCCCATCATCAGTGGGGTAGGGAAGGTTGCTAGAGCTAATCAGGTTATGAAGAGTTCTTTTGAGAAGCAAGCCTGGACTATTCTCTGCAATGAGTGAGGCTATTCTACATCTCAGATACCAATGCAATGATTACAAAAGGTTGAAAAATACAAGCTTTCTGGCTTTGCCACCAAGGCAAAGTATTTAATGTAGTTTTTAATTTTACTTTTTAGATTAACTCAGTTTTTTCTTCTTTAAGGTTTCTATTAGTATTCATTGTGTGCATTATAGAAGTGTCTAGAGACCCTAACTGAGATTGGAGCCCCATTGGCACTGAACAGATAGCAAGAGACAGGCCCTACCCAGAAGAGCCAACAATCTAAACAGAAAAGAGATACAAAAAGTGGAAGGGAAAGAGAGGTGAAGTGACTTACCGAAGATGACATAGTAGGTCTGTGGCAAAGCAGAGAATAGAAACCAAGTCTCCCTATTCCCAAAGCCAATATAGCTAAGAAAGTGACCTGGATTCATTACTACTACTTGTTTACTAAACTCCAATCACAAGGCCAATCAGTTACAACTGCGCAAATCCATCCACAGATGCTACCACGTGCATAGTTTGAAGATAACGGCACAGGTGCTGAAACTAGGGATACTGTCGCACCCCCTGGCTTGAAATGGTTTCCATCATATACAGCAGGGATCGTGTATTTTTTGTCAAGGTCCAAATTTCTTGGTCAAAGTATAGTCAAGGTCCAGACTTCAGAAAAATTCATAATAAAAAAAAGAAGAAGAAATAACAAGATTTGGGTCCGTTCCAGATTTGGCCCATGGTCTGCCTATTGACTACCTGATATACAAGGTTTACAGTTTGGTTCAATGGCTCTCAAAACCCCCACTATACAAATTGTTCCAGCACCCCTGGATAACAGAGATGCACCAGCATAACTGAGGGCAGAATCTCACCTGCTAAACTTTCAGATCTCAAATCAAGTTTGCAGGGATCATTTTAGAAAAAAAACAAATTCTCTAGTAAATGGAGAAAGTTTGATATGAAAAATATTGCACGATAACCATGGAATTCCACAATGCCACCTACAGAGTCCCAAGTCACATGTACACAATACATAGGATTACTACAGATTACACAAAGTGCTACACATCTTACAAAGTGTTAGGGAGGCAGTGACAAACCCTTTCTTAAGAGTTCCCTCTGCCTACTCCTACAACATTCAGTTTTGTGTCTTTTTTCATGTCATCCCTGTGTCTGGAAAGACTGTCCACACCTTGTGCCACAAAAGGCCTTTACACCTTCAGATACTCCCTAACATACTTATTTCACTAGGTCATCAAACAGTGAAATCCTCATTAGTCATAACTGCAGCTCTTTGTGGCTGCACTGTTTGGTGTATGGTACTTGTCTGAATGATGCCAGATTATATGTTCCTTACAGAAAGATACTTGTTCTTATGCATTTATAAAATGCTGCTGGCTGTGTACATAAGAATTAGAAGTCCAATTCGGAGGGTGGGGTGTTATTTGCTTCATATTATCCGCACCCCAGCATTTGTTTCATGGGATGCTGGCCATCCTGAGCAGCCAAAGTGTAAGAATCTTCCTCCTTATAGAAGCAGGTAGATGGAATATTAGCTTAAAGTGTCATTTGAAGCACCCTATTCTACAAAAAGGCAACAGATATAAACGATAAGCTCCGTAACAGAAGGATTCCCAGAAAATAACAAAGGTTCATAAATCAATTTGCTCTTGCTTTATTATTGTGTATTACAAGTACTTCATGCACTGCAAAGTATCATACAGCATTCCTGTCAGCACTTGGATTCCAGAGGTCAGAAATATTCTTCACAATACTGCTTTCCAAAATGCATTAGCTCTAACGATGGTAGGTTCAGACCTGACCCAACCACAACAAGGAGTTAACACTGAAGCCTTTGCAGGGTATTAATAATTCTGAGTTGATCCAATTTCTAGCTAACCTACTCTTCCCTCACAGAAGTTGTTACCAGTTCACTGCTCTGAATATTAAAATACATTGATCAGGTCCAAGGTACAGAACTCAAAGCACAGATTATTTTTTTTCATTGATTTTAATAATTATAATCTCCAGTCAGCTTTCTAATCCAAGGTATCTGATTCTCAGTCTCTCTTTCTCATGTATCATACTAGATGGGAATACACCATGCATTTCATATTACTTTAAGTCCCGATTACATGTTTTGATACAATATCTCATGACACAACATACCAATTAAAGTGTTAGAATGATTATTGCTTTCTGACCAGGACTCATTGTCAAATTAAAATAAGATACAATACCTGGCTAGCATTTCTGCTGTTGATTAACAGATTTGGTGCCCATGTAAGGAGCAGTTAATTTAAAACTATATTTCTGAATAGCTTATTGGGAAGCTATTTAATACAGACATGTTGGAGAATTTGCTTTTACATATCTCATAATATAATAAGTTTACATGCCTGTAACAAGTTGCTACAGTATCTGCAGGTGCCTCCAAATTACTTATAGCCTTATAGGTAAACCACAACATAATTACTCAGGGTGAAATCCTGGCCTTATAGAAACCAATGTGAGTGTTTTCATTTACTTTAATAGGGCCAAGGTTTCATCCTTGCTTCAGCACACAGACATTAATACCTTGAGGAGCATAACACAGCTTTAAAGAATTTTCTTAAAAAAAAAATAAAAAAATAATAATAAAAAAAAAAAGCAGCTGTGTTTTCTCATTGATTTCCTCCCTCCCTCCCTCCCCCCAGCTGGACACTGGGGAAGAAACCTACTCATCAATAGTTACTTGCACGGATGTTACAGAATGCCCAAGATGTGCCATAAACTGTACATGTATTCATATTTCTTATCACTATACCAAAATGCTTGAGTTACAACCAAAGTATTTCAAGTAGCTATATACTTATATCAGAAGAAAAATAAACATGAGTCATTTAACAGACCAATATTCTGTATACCTAAAGTATTATAGTAACTCTCCCTCATTAACAAACTCTGAATCACAAGTTAATGGTTTTGTCTGATATTCCCAAACAAGAAAGTTATGGGAAGCCTATACTAAAATTGAATTAATTCAAACATATTTCTGATTAGAATGACCCAGGGATACTCTGTCATAAGGGTATAATTCACAAAGTCTGAATTAGGCACCCAAGTGCCTTTATAATGAATAGAGAGACAGTGTCTCTGAATGGCATGCACAAGAGCCAGAAAAATCGGACAGGGAGCCACCTAACTAACCAATAGGAGATGCTGACAAGAGGAGTGTGTGCTAAGCCCCACCCCTCTCACCAAAATAGGTACTTAAATCCAGGCTAGAGGGAGGTCCCTCTCTGCTTGTGATTCACAGCTTTGGAGTTAGGTGCCTATGTTGGTTTTGCAAGGGGGGCAGGGGGGAAAGAGAAGGACCATGACTTTGCTCATAACATCTATCCAGTGGTTGGGTACTCACCTGAGATGCGGAAGATCCCTGATTCAAATCCCAGCTCCACTTGAGGGTGAGAAGGGATTTGAACAGGGATCTGCCATGTCTCAGATGAATGTTAGTCTCTAAGGTGCCACAAGGACTCCTCGTTTGACTCCTCATTGTTTTTGCTGATACAGACTAACATGGCTACCACTCTGAAACCGAACTCCTTTTGTGCATCCTAGCCTTTGGGCTTAAATCCTACAAATGCTTACTCCTCAGCATGGATCTTACCAGTGCAAGTAATCCCACTGGAATTAACAGAACTATTCATGACAGCAAATTTCATACTTCATCGTGTCTACAGGATCAGGACAATACTTTATAAAAACTGCTTTGGGATCCGTGATAGCATTCTACACCCACTTTGCACTCACTCAACACAGATTTAAATGCCTCAGCAGGTGAAGGGTAATCCTTATACACTCAGAGAACTATGGGGAAACCAGGGTAGTAGAGCAGTTGTGTTTATTGAAGATGTCACTGTTCAGGAAAATATGGACACAATCCGTATTTTCACCAGCACAACGAGATGTATAAACCCAAATAGACTGATACCTCTTGTGGAAATTGTTACAAGCAGAGATGGGTAATTGACACACACAACTGATCATCCTGATTCCTGCTTTGCAACTTAACCATGCTGACCTGGTGAGAGCTATGATCTTTTCACCCCAGGAAAACTCCCTTTTGCAGGCAGTACTTGCAGGAATTTTATCTGCACAATATACAAGTGTAAAGTACCAGCTTTCTCCCTCCTTTAGGACCACATTCAGGTACCCTGACTCACACTGACTCATGCCTTACTCTGCATAAAATCTATTAAAGTCAATGGGTCTATTCATGGAGTAAGATACTACTCAGCCTGAGAGCTGAGTCTGCCCCCGGCCAATTTAGTACTAGTTACACCACTTTGTGCAAACACTGGATATGAAGGGAAATCAACCTTGTTATGACTCTTCATAATAGAATAAAGAACCATATGGCCAGCAATTATTAGGATTACAAATATCTAAAGACTGTTGGCTGAACTGAGAATAATTAAAAGCTTTCATAAAATAGGGATGGCCACATAGGCTCTCTGATACATGTAGTTTGTGTTGCTAAATGCTGCTGCCGTTTTGTTCATGCGGTGAGAGAGGCTGTCCTCGAAGCTCCGGCGTGAGCTGCTCTAGCAGAGATTACAGCATCTTAATTCACAGACCTTGATGTTACTCAGAAAGGAAGACCAGAGGCTCAGTTTGGTGGCAAAGGCGCTCGGCCAGTTTTGTTATCAATAAAGTACTGTACTTTGCTTCATAGGAGCAACCCACATGTCTGCCCACAACAAGGTGCCAATTCAATCAACATAACATGATGCTGTCCCCTATGCCAGTATACAGTTGCCTTTCCTTCCATTCATCTTCTATACATCAATACAAAGTTATATATTACATTTCATATGCTTTTCATTATTCTCCTATACCTTGGACCTGCTACTTCAAACAAAACATCCTTGTCCATTATCCTGCCATTCCTTCCTTATCTTATGAGAGGTCTGTGTGTACTTCTACCATCTCATAGGAATTTGTTTATATAGCTACTGGAGAGGTCGGTGTGTTCTTGGACCATCCTCTCCAGTCAGGAATGTGTTTACTTGGTTAGATAACATCTAGCGTGCTACTATTCTGCCGAGGCCTCCTCAGGTTCATAGTATTAACCATGCCTAGGGCTCCAGCAAGGCCTACAATACATAAGTATTTTTGCTGGTGCTGGCTCAACATGACTCAGTTACTTGTTCAAAGTATTAAAGGAACACGTAAGAGAGCCATATTGGAACAGGCTGATTATTTGTTGAATCCAATGTCTCATCTCTGACATGGCCAGTGTCAGAGGAATATAAAAAACTCCTATAATGCACTCAGTTGTGCAAACAGGTGGCAATAGCTTCCTGAGCCCAGCTAGTGATTGGTAATACCCTAAAGATCCAGGAGTAGTAGCCCATTAAATGTTACTCCAGCTACCGCCTAAAATAAATAAAGGTTTGAAAATCTGGACCGAGTCTGAGGTTTTTAATTGTTTAAAATAAATAAATTATATATGCGCTAAGCTCATTTCACCTTGTTTGGTCTGTTGTGAAAGTTTTGCCCAACTCTAATCTCAACCTTTAAAAATCAATACAAAATACATAGGGCCTTTTCATTTTTGTTGTTCCTAATATCTGGTTAGAAAACAGCATTTAATCCACAGAGACTATTCTCTAAACTATGATGTCAGAAATGACCATTATTATGAATTAGACCATTTGCTGAATAACGAGTCTGAACACGAAGTCTGATCTCACATTATTTCTTACTTTATTCCCACACGTTCTGCTTTTATGTTGGAAATAAGGATTCTAAGTTTAATGCAGAAATTAGGTCCACTGTTGCGCAACTGTATTTCAGCTTTAGTTATAGAAGACCCTTTACACTAAAGAAATTAATTAGAAATTAGAGGATACACTTAGAGTATATTCTGACCTCATTTTGCCTCTGCTTTTTTCTGGAGCAATCCATTTCCCCTGTTCAGCAATAAAAAGCAAAGAAAGACCTTCAGACCATGACTACCCTCATTGTTAGCACTACTGCCATATGACCTTTACAAATGAAGACCGTTTTAGTGAGATAAACCATTCAGTTACTTGGTGATATGAATCCCCCTAAGACTCTACTGTTTGTCAGTCTAGACAGTAAACTCTGCACAATTAACCTTTTCGTTATTCTCATAGCACACAAAAAAAATAGCTGCATTTGGAGGAGAAAAAAATACTGAAATGGGAAGCTAAAAATGTAAGTTTGATTTTATAAAGTTCTGTATTTTGGTCTAGATCCTAGTTTCCATCAACCGCATCAGAAGTTCCTGTGCAAGTAATACTATTTCATAAAAAGATCACAAAAAATATTCTTTTATCATATAATGCTTTAAACTGGGGGTCATTCACAAGAGCACATTCAGCATAAACCCTTACCTATCTGCACAAGCAAAGTTACTCAAAAATTAGGCCATTTCCCCCCTCCCTCCACAAATGAAGCTAACTGCACATAAACAAAGCACAATCTTAATCTTATTGCAATTGAGTGTGTTATAGCGTTCTTTGGCTGTTACACAAAAAAAGCAGGCATTGCCCATGAGGTATTTTAGAAATATCTGAGGCACAGTTATCCTTTAGCTATATATTAAGTGATTCTAAGCGTAATTATTCAAGACTCACCATGGCTACCATGCACTGTTCACAGGAGATACGTATTTATTTGTACCACTGTGTCACTCCCCCACAATCCCTGTGTACTGGAGAGCATGGACCAGTCACAGCATTGACTGTCCTGCTGTACAGTCCCCTCATTGGAACTGCACCAGTTTTACAGCATGACTGGTTTGAGGCCTTGTCTAGGCTAGGATTTAAGGGTGTGGTATTGGCAACACACGTTAAACGCATTTTTAAAGGTCTAGTATAGACAAGAAACAGTGACTTTATCATATGCTAAACTGGTCAAGTTAAGACCTAGTCTTCCTCCTTTATTGAAGTGCTAACATGGGGCCTCCTAATGGACAAGGAGGATGACAAAGCTTAGCACTGACCATATTAAGCAGCTAGTGTTTCTAAGGCCATGTCTACATGAACATTTAGTTCGTGGCAAGCTGGGGTGTAAATCTACCTTGTACTTGCTTGCTGCATACCATTGTCCATGTGGATCCTGCTGACATTCACTAACACTTCCTTACTGTGCATTGGTTTAGCCTGATTTGAAATGGGACTAGACCAAAGCACACTAAGGAAAGTTGCATATCAGCAGGGTCCACACATACACCGTTAATGTGCGGCAGGTTAGATTCACATTGCAGCCTCCTGCAAACTAATTGTTCATGTAGACGAGCCCTAAGACTCACCAGAAGAATCAGAGGCCCTGATTTAGAACCGGGGGGCGGGGGTGGGGGTGGGGGAAGTGCATGCACATTGTGTGTACTCAAATCATGTCTATATATTTGTGCGTGTAGTTACTGCAGTATTAAGTACAACTGTGGTAAGTGTGCAGGCATATGCATTATTTCACCTGCCTAATTCTAATAATTAGAGTGAGAGGGAGGAGATTCTAGATATAGCTAAGGAGGAAAAAAAATCACTGATTGAAGACAGATTTTAATTGTGAAACTATTAAAAGACTATATTAATGTATCATACCCATTTCCAATATAATTTATAATATGAATGGATACATTTTGTGCCATATTCTGTTCTCATTATAGTTTGTCAAGGTAATGAGTTATTAGAATTGTAATATGCAATATATTCTGCAAAATATGATGGTGCGTCTTTGCAACACACCATCCAGTATTTTGTTTAGCAGGTTATAATTCCCCTATTCATGAGGGGTGGAATAGGTGGAAATAACCAATCAAATAATGTTTAAATGGTTCTGTATGCTGGGAACCATTCTTCCATAATTCACTGAATATTACAGATCATTAACATTCTGATACTTCATTTTGTGGCAGAGAGATAGTAGCAAGCACAGAAAATGGTACAAAATTAATCAATCAATCTCCAGGGTACGCAATGGGAGATGGCATGCAATTAACCAGTTGTCATGACAATTTGATGATGACAGACTCATAAGAGCATAAGAAAGGCTATTCTAGGTCGGGCCGTTGGCCCATCTAGCCCATTATCTTGTCTCTGACAGTGGCCAGTGCCAGATGCTTCAGAAGGAAAAAACAGACCAGAGCAATTTCAAGTGATCCATCCTTCATCCAGTCCCAGCTTCTGGCGGCTGGAGGCTTAGGGATACCCAGAGCATGCATCCCTGACCATCCTGGCTAATAGCCATTGATGGACCTAGCCTTCATGAACTTATAGAATTCTTTTTGGAACCCAACTATAACCTGCTGCCTATTAATTTCCATCAGGTGTCCCCCTAGTTCTTATTATGTCAAGGAGTAAATGACACTTCCCTATTCACTTTCTCTACACCAGGGGTTGGCAACCTTTCAGCAGTGGTGTGCCGAGTCTTCATGTATACACTCTAATTTAAGGCTTTGCGTGCCGGTAATACATTTGAACGTTTTTAGAAGGTCTCTCTATAAGTCTATAATATATAACCAAACTACTGTTATATGTAAAGTAAACAAGGTTTTCAAAATGTTTCAGCAGCTTTATTTAAAATTAAATTAAAATGCAGATCTTATTAGTTTAGTGTGATCCTTGCCCTTGCTTTTCCTTGCTGAGATTTCCAATGTCTGGTGGCACCTATTTAGATACTTTAAGCTGCACACAGGCTTCTGCATTATAAGTTGATAACCGGCTGGCAGGAGGTCAGCAGCTGGAAGCCCCGATCTGCAGCTGAGGTGAGTGGAGCTGGCGGCTGGTAGGGCTGAGCAGGGCTGGAAGCCTGGACCCTGTCAGGCAGGGGGCCTGCACTGGAACTCCAACTGGAAGCAAGGTGAGTGGGGCTGTGGCGGGGACCCCATCTGGCAAGGGGCCAGCAGCCAAAACCCCAGAGCAGCGGCCAGCTAAGCAGCTCAGCCCACCACCGCCCTAGGGTTTCCATCACAGGTTCCTGCCAGCTGGGGTCTCAGCTTGCTGCCAGACTGGGGTTCCTTCCCCCAGGCCAGCAGCGGGTGCTGAGTGGGACCAGTGGTGGAACCGTGGCTGGCAGGAGCCGGCGGTGGAAACCCCAGAGTGGTGGTGGGCTGAGCTGCTTAGCTGGCCGCTGCTCTGGGGTTCTGGCTGCTGGCTCCTGCCAGCTGGGGTCTCAGCCCACTGCCAGCCTGGGGTTCCTTCCCCCAGCCAGCAGCGGGTGCTGAGTGGGACTGGAGGCGGGACCCCAGCTGGTAAGGGGCCAGCAGCAGGAACCCCAGAGTGGTGGCGGGTCGAGTGGCTCAGCCCGCCCCGCGTGCCGTCAAAAATCAGCACGCGTGCCACCTTTGACACGCGTGCCATAGGTTGCCAACCCCTGCTCTACACCATTCATAATTTTATAGACCTCTATAATATCCCTCCTTAGTCATCTCTTTTCTAAGCTAAAGATGTCCTGTCTTTTTTATTTCTCCTCATTAGAAGCTGTTCCAGACCCCTAATAATTTTTGTTGCCCTTCTCTGAACCTTTTTCCAATTCTAATACATCTTTTTTGATATGAGGCAACCAGAACAGCATGCCATATTCAAGTGTGAGCGTACCAGGGATGTATATAGCAGCATTATGATATTTCCTGTTTTATTATCTACTACTAGGTTTTCTTCCTCCCACCCCTTTTAGTGGGGGGAGGAAGGGGGCGTAAGGAACTGCTACTGCACATTGAGCAGATGTTTGGAGAGAACTAGTCATTATGACTCCAAGATTTCTTTCTTGAGTGGTAATAGCTAATATAGAATGCTTCACTTTGTATGCATAGTTGGGGTTATGTTTCATAACATGCATTACTTCTCATTTAGCAACATCAAATTTCATCTGCCATTTTGTCGTCCACTTTAGTGAGATCCCTTTGTAACTCTTCGTAGTCAGCTTTGGATTTAACTATCTTGAGTAATTTTGCATCATCTCAGACTCGTGTCTAGAACTTACATTTATTTTGTGTGCACACACATACATTTGGCTTAGAAGAAATGTAGTTAAATACACCCCACTGGCCGACACCCTGAGATCCCAGGGCTACAAGGTCTAGATACACACCCTGATCGTGAGAGCCCTGGGCTCGTGGGACCCCCACAACAAGCCGGTACTGAGAGTGTGCAGAGTTGGTCAGTGCTACGCCCGGCTTATGAGACAGATCATGGTATCTGACACCATCAGGTGGCCCAGAGACATCTATATGGAACATCACGGGACACCGCCAGTACCAGGTCAAGTAACAGAGACCACCGACCAAGGAAATAACCCACTTCCTTCCCTGATGACCCAAGGGATGCCCCCCATCCATGTACTTATTCGCTACACTGATACTGACTTGGACTTTTAATACACTCCTGGGTGGCATACCCAAGCCCACTTATCCACTAAGGCTTTACAAAACTCCCACACCCCAATCTGGGTGTAGGCTGGTTATGTATGTATCTCATGATCCTTGTAACCGATACCTGTAATCCCTCATAACTCAAGCCTGACCCCAGATATACAGTACCTTCCCTCATAACTTGTATATATTTTAAACATTAAACTTTAATTAAAAAATTAAATATGAAATAATGAAGTCCTTACCAACTTGTGCAAACACAGTTTTCCAGATATAACTCCATATTATCTACAAAATCTTACAGCTAGTAAATACTCATGCTTAAGCAGTTTAGAAATAAAAATATCTTTCGGTATCAGGGGGAGGGAGGGAACTAAGTGATGGATCACTTGATTACCTGCTCTGTTCACTCCCTCTGAAGTCCCGGGCATTGGCCACTGTCAGAAGACAGGATACTGGGCTAAACTGACCTTTGGTCTGACCCAGTATGGCCATTCTTATAATTGGGTACATAAATGCAAAAAATATATATATCATTTTTCTAGATGGAGGGGTCCTCCGCACCAGTTTTAAATATTGATAATCAGGAGGTTTGTATCCCAGTAAAATGTTACTTTTTAACAATATTCTCCTTGGTAGAATGGAAATTATTTACAACTACATATTAGGATTGTATTGTTAGCCTTAGAATTGGAACATTTCCCAGAAGAAAACAACTTTGTCTAACCCTGATGTACAGTATTATGATATTAACAAAAGTCAAGTATGTGCTACATAATTTATCAAAACCTGAATTAAAATAATGCAGGAACCTGCACAATGCTATATGTTTAGTAAAATCTCCTACTATAATCACCATCATCAAATGTTGATATACCTTAGTGTTTTAGAGAGAGAGCTGAATTCAGGCATAAAGCTACTTTATTATAGTTTTGACGGAACTGTTGCATTTACCATATGGAATTATCATATTCTAGAATTTTAAATATGTTCCAAATAAATTCAGAAATAGCTGCAGTATTTCTATGGTTCATGTAATTCTGTTGATGTACAGGTCTAAACATGTTTCTTCCCTATTATCAGTTGCCACACTAGTGTCAATAATGTATAAGCAACTGAGGAATAGTAAGTTCATCTTGCCGGGTCAAAGAAAAAAAAAACATTGGGTTTTAGTAGCATTGTTTCTGCTGCTGAGGACAGTTTAAGATCTCCTCATTATTAAAAGATAGTAACCTCAGGTGGATATGCTTTACTGTATCTATAGTCTTTCATAGGACATAAGGAATGATACAGCAGAGATTGCTTATAAGAAATGGATAATTAATTCACCCCACCAGGATACAAAGAGTCATATTTATTTAGGTGAATCAGCAAACCATGCACTCTCTCAATTTAGAATGATCATGTACTTATGGGAGAAAGCTTGTGATCACCATGAAGAGAACATGGCCAGTTTTTCATTTCTATTTACGATACCTCCAGGAACATGCACTGCCAACCTTGGGTATCTAGGTGGCATTTCCCCTGACACATCTGGCTAAATTCCCAAAGCCCAAGCAAAGAGACCTGGAATGAAATCAGGGTCTTGCTGAAGTCAATGGTAAAACAATCACTGATTTTACTGGGGCCAGGATTTCAGCCGGCTGTTCTACCCTTCCTCCTTAGATCATAATTTCATCCTTTTAGACACCTTATCTCATTTTTCAAGTGATCACCCAATTCTCTACCTACATTCTCCAGATGGCATTTTTATCTGAGGTCAAAGCTAAAATGAGACAGACAATGGAAATCCTGGATTAAGGCATGAACGCTCAGCCCTAGAACCAAAAAGCCTCGCCAGAGAACAGACTGCCAGATCTTTAGCTGAAGTAACTTGACAGAACTCCACCGAAGTTAATAGAGCTCTGCCGATTTACATCAGCTGAAAATATCACCCAGAGTCCTTAGGATGCTTCCAGAGGAAAGTCACTCAGTCACTCAGACACATTGCTCTTCCATGAATTCATATGGCCCACTCTGGTTCATTTCTTTTGCCTTAAATGTGGTGCAAACTTAGGTCAGCCAATTTATAAGTAGCAACATAGAGTCTCACAGGGCTTTGCCAACAATGCTTTTATTTCTAATATATGAGACATAAATTAGGAATATTTGAAACCTCATAGGCATCCTACTAGATTAATGGTAGCAAGTAATAAAGCAGAAGCATCGTTTTTAGAAAAAAAAACTGTTTTCAGGCTTTGTCTTTCAGTAACCCTTAGTAAGTTGGATAAGCTTCATTTTTAAAACCAAATCAATGTAGCAATGTATTGGGGGGGGGTGGAGGAGGATAGAAAGACCTAATTCAGTCAAGTAGGAAGGAAACTGAAAATGGTGATCACTGGACTTCCAATATTTTGGATTCAAAACCTGTAGCAAAATTTATTCCTTCAGATGACATCTGTTTCCTCTACTCTCTCCTCCCATCACCACATTTAATTCTGAAGTAGCATGTTTACAGCTTTTTTAATGAGCTGTGACATTGGCTTTTGACCTCAAAGCAGCCTCCAATCACCACGGTTGCCCTCAGTAGGCGGGTCTATTGGGGGATCTTGGACTTCAAAGATTACCACCACATCAGAGCATGCGGTGTTAACACTGCACTTCCTTTAGATGTGACCCTAATTCTAAAAGAACCTTAGAATCTATCGATAGAAAAATACATTTCCATTCAGACATTCGAGATAGACAACTTTGATTTCTTAAGGGATTTGACCCAGCCTGACTGAAATGTCATCTGTAGGGAAAACTTCAAGCTTTTGTATTTACAGGTCAACCCTGACAGATAGTGTTGGTAACTGAAATGCCCGTCAACATATAGCAGGGAAAAAAGTTCTTCTAAATTAACCACACCCTGGAAAATACTTTCTGCCTTCGAGATACTGCAGCAGAACGTATCTTTAACACCACTGAAGAACTTACTGTAGATTGTACGAGAGAAAATTGAGACCATTAAAATTTAATACAGTTTCTAAAATGGCATGTGCCTCAGAATTATAAATTACATATCATATTACTATATGTCAATTGCTCTTTCAGTTCCAGCCACCATTTAGCTAATTGTCTGATCACAAGTAAAGTTTTTATAAAGGTCAGTTATAGACTTTCAGCAATATTTTGTAGATCATGATGGGCAATACTGTAAATTGTCTAATTTCCTGTTCCAGAAAATTTCAACGTGTTTTCTCATATTTAAAGCTGCAGTGTGTGAATTGAATGCGTAAGTCTAGAGATCACAATAAATTACCATCTGAATATGCTGAAGTATAGTAACAACCTCATTAGCAGCATGTACCCCATCATCATGAATTGTACCGGTTATATGAATTTGGCCAACTGTGAAGCTCAAACTCCCAAAACACAGGCCCTTAGAGCTAAATCATCATTGTGTTTTCTGTAGTAATATTAGGTCTTTTTTTGGAAACCCCACAAAGAAATAAGGTCACATGGTCACACATGCTGATGTGACATTCCACCAGGGCGAGGGGAGGAAGAGAGACATATGTATATTTGTTCAGGGATATATAGTAATGTATTCCCCCTACCTATATATCCCTGTGCATATTATATATAACTGTGGTTGTAGTTGAGAGACCTTGGTGTAGTCTCATATAATATGCCTGCCTGGATAAGAGAGTCTCCTCTATATGGAATATATGAGAATCTCTAATCCAGATAGATATATTCCTAATATTCTTCACTGTTCATTTGAGAGAGAGAGAGAGAGAGTGTGTGTAAAATGACCAAACACAACTGGTGCAACAGCAATTTGCAGCAAAATATCTTTATAGGTTGTGAGTATGATGCCACTAAAACATCTGCGATTCTACATGAGAATCAGTGCAATGTAGTGGATTGGAGAAAAAACAAACATGCTGGGCTTGTTTTGGTTTTAATATTAGCAAACTCTGAATCTTAGCACAACAGGCAGCAATAGCCTGCATAAAGTTCAAGACATATTTATGTACCCATTAGCCGGATCACAGTTAATAAACCCTAACCTCAGGCAGGCAAGGTGAATCTCCATCAGAGTTATATACTGCAATTTACAGGAAATTAGAATAACTTACGATAAAAAGACAATATTTATGGCTACTGATGCACAGAAGAAAACACTGATAAACCATAGAAGTCAAACACCTAAGCTGCCTAAATGAAAACCTATCAACCCCTCCAGCTGTTGTGGTATAAATAATCAGTAGCATATAGTAAGAAAAAAATATAGGTCTGTAATCCGAAGTTGACCACAAGTCTAATAAAACTCCCCAGCAATACAGTCACACCCCAAAAAACTAATTTTGTAAATCTTGTAACTCTTTCTGGGGTTCACAGAGTTTCTAGAGGCATCTGAGTTGAAAATTTTTTCCTGTCATTTAACTGCACATTTTTCTCTAGCACTTTAACAAAGCGCTCACATAATTCCTGAGAGCCCACTCCAACATATCAGTGCTTATCTATCATTCTAGGACAGGGGTAGGCAACCTATGGCACAAGTGCCACACTGCCTGGGTGTAAAATACCCAGGCAATGTAAATATTGATAAAAATCTGCATGATAAGCAATGACTCAAATTCAGCTGTGTGTTACAGTGTGTGTCTGGAGATGTCCTGTTCCATTCACTATGAACAGGCCAGTTATATTATAGAGAATCCAGATTTTATTTTACTTTTTTCCAGTTGGTGCTGGATGAAATTTAAGATTTACTTTCCTCCAACCCTGTGAAACATTATCCACATCTTGCATATTAATTACACAAAATCAGCACAGAGGATTTTATTTCATGCTGGATGCCTGGTCAAGTCTTTTCAGGCACAAGCAATTAGAACAAAGGGGACTTGTCTTTACCATATAATGAAAGATAATTCAGAATCAGAAACATGTCACCCAGCCCTAATCTTCAGCAAGAAGGTCACTAGTGTGTGTTACTTGAAGAGAAATATTCACTTAAAAGATAAGATAATTTTAAACAGTTCTTGATAACCACACACATAGATCCTGGATTTCTTTCCCTCTTTTGGTTCTCATACAAACATTCCGTGTTCATCTTTGCGGATGTAAAGAAAATTCCACCTTTTAGTCGTACTGCAACTTCCATCAGTTGTTTTTACCACATCCTGCTATACTGATGCATAACGGAAGCATGTTCCACGCTTTGTCCTTTATCTGTCTGGATCCTGTGAACTCCCCCTTGAAGTCCTTTGGAGGGGCCAAGCACACTCAACTACCATTAACAAGCCCTACATTTGAAACGTATTTTATATTTAGCCTTCAAAATTGATTTAGTATAAAGTCTACAAAATGATTAATCAAAAATACTTTAAAATGATCTTGATCATTTTATGTCTCAATTTGCCAAAATGTATTATAAAGGGAAGTCAGACTACAGATTATAGGTACAAGCACAGAGGACCAGGAAACTTAATCCTGAAAGGATCTCAGAGGGCTTCTTTAAAAAGAATATTAAATAGATAAGCGTATCAGTTTGTCAAGCAATTGACCAGATCCTGCAACAACTTGTGTGTTACCTAGGATTTGCTGTGGAAGGCTGCTGCCTGAAGAAATCATCGAAAGACAGCCCACAGGGATATAAAAGATTTCTGCACTGTAGTTTATAGGTTGTTACCACACTATGGCTGTTGAGAGCCCATCCCCACCACTTGTTAACATGGTTGTGTACCTCCCCGCCCCCCTTTCAATTATAATGAATGTGAACAGGACAACTCAGATTTACTACCATGTTAAGGAAGTGTTATAGTAGTTCCTTCATGCAAAGTGGCTATTGAATCTACTGTCTGAGTGCCTTTACTCAGTCTGTATGCCAGTGGGAAGGATTTAGCCCTATAATTTCAGATTATGTGCTAAGAATACACCTTTTACCAAGGACAGACATGGCCTTTTTATACAAAACCCTGCCTTTACTTTCATGAGCCATAACATATTTGGGGGGGGGGGGGAGCGGCAGGCAGGAAAATTTAACGGCTAAGATTTAATTTTGTACATTATTTGCTGTGTTCCCAGAAGATAACACACCGTGACCCCACAGAAATGGCGTTGCCATTTCCAGTTACCATTATTTCTTACGGGAACAGGGCCATACAGTTATCAAGAGCATGAGCAGCAGAGTGGGCTGAATTGTACTGGCTAAGAAGTTGCTGCACATCACCATGGTAGATGTTCTTCCTTCACAAACCACTACTGCAAATACATTATTAATAAGCTTAGATTTTAAGAATTGGCAAGTTTTCAGCAATAATGTTTTAAAGCTGCCAGAAATTGTGTTAGAGTTACATTCCCCCCCCCCCCCCGGAGATCTCTAGTGTGAAGTCCACGGGGTCTCAGAATTTTGACCTCAAAAAGCCTATGGAAAAAAGCAAGATTACAAATACCAAGATATTTGTCTTAACTCAGGCTTTACTTGAGTTCCCACAAAATGCAAACACACACACAGCCTTCGCAACCATTAACGATGCTGAAGAAATACAGGAATAGTAAAAAGAGGCAGCTTCGTACACTGAGCACATTTCTAAGTTGCCTCTTCCTTCACAGAGCATAGGTGCAAAGGGTACACATCAGCATTCAGTGGAGTGGCATTACTAACCCCTGAAAAACAAACAAAGAGCACTGATAAATACGCCCCTTTATCCAAATAAGCAGAAGTATTATATAAACAAAATTTAGTAATACACAAAAGATACTGTAAATTTATATCAATTTTGGCCAAATCGGTGTTTGAGAACCACTTTTAGCTAATTCAGGGCAATGCTAAGCCATCCGATTCAATGACAATTGTCTCCGGAATTATCTCTGGCTATTATAGTTCCAGCGAGAACCATGTGAATCAGAGTTCAGTGAAATGAATTAAGCTGAGTGTGAAGCAGAAGCAGCCGTTACAGAATGTGACTTTGACACAGCAGCCTCCCAGAGAATGACTTTATAAAGTATTAATGAAGTGTGTCCACTGTGGCAGTACAGAAAAGAATTTAACCCAAGGGAATATAAAAAACAGCATTTCCCCATAATAGGATGGAGACAGCCATTTTTCTGTGTTTCTAAGCATAATGAAATCACAGCCAGTGATCAGGCACCAGACATCAGATGGTTGCTGCATGAATATTGGCGGCACCCATTGTTGCAAGAAGTTTTTAAATATAATGAAGTAATATAAAAAACAGGAAACGTTTTAGGGAAGTGTTTTGTTGGGGGGGTTGTTTTGGGGTTTGGTTGTTTTTGGCAAACTTGTTATTAGTACTGCTTGCTGTAAATATCACTGTGAAAGGTCACTTGAATCCTGCAGTTCACAGCATCACAAACTGCTGGCTCAGATAAAGGCATCAGACTATGGAAGATAATATGGTCCTCCTAAGCTACACCCCTTGATCCCTATGTGGGAATCATAATTTGCCGAGCAAGGATTGCAGCAAAAGCCATCAATATTTCCCTGTGAATGTAATCCCAAATTATAGAATACTTTCATTATTAACCTGTTTAACTACAACTGTATACACAATGCTAGTGAATCCAAGAGGGGATGCACAGCGTAGCCACGCTGTATCTTTATAGAGAAAGCCAGTAAACCACAGTATGCCGTAAAAGCCTGAAGCTGCTGAAACTCATCCCTGCTACAGTCATGTGACATTCATATTCTGAAATTCTCAGCTGCTTATTAATATCTCCTTATGGTTTCAAAGAGCACATCATTTGCCCCCATTGGCATGGGGAATAGATTGCTACTTTTCAGCTTCATTTGTTTTCTTGTCCCTCTTTTTTTCTTAAGTGCATTTATTATCAAGTTCTAGAAATAACTCAGTTTAAATACCATGCGAACAAGTACACGCGGAGCACACCCTGGCTGCTTTCTGATTGATACAGTGGGAAAGCCTCCCAGGATTAGCTTGTCTGCAGCTTGTCTGCAGCTGGTCAGGTCCTAGGTGAAAGGGCTGTGTCAGAGCATTCACATTCACCTTTCCCATAGATTAAAATAAAAGAGAGTGTGATTTCTTCCCCCCAGAGGCAGTAGTTCCAGTCATCTTTTATTGGAGTAGTGGTGTTATGCAGGTCTTCAGGCCACATAATTTTGATGTTTCATCAAGAAAGCGGCAAACTTGATCTCAGGGTGAAGAAGGAATATCCCACAGGTGTTTCTAAAAAAATAATGCCAGTGGAGCCAGTACTGACCCAGAGGCATACATAACTTGAGTTGGTTCTCTAGCATTTCTTTATTTCTTCTCATTAGATATAAGATTTCTCACAATCACAAGCAACATGGCACTGCACTTAGAGTTGGACTGTATTTTCAAACAAAGCATCGAATTATGCTCCCATATTATTGTGCTCAGACAATTGTGGACACAATGGATAGAATATAATTGCTGAGGTGACCACTAAAAGACAATTTGTATCTTATTTTAAAAAGCCCTCCCTACAAATGTCAATGTACTACACATAAATTCTGCCTTAAAGCAGATATGATTAAAGGGTATTCCAAATACTCAGATTTTTGTTGGTTTACGAGTTACTTGGTTTGCACATGTAAGCTTCCAGAGCCTAAGCCTTATGTGTACTGTAAATGCTTGACCTGTAAATCAAAGACAGCCAGCCTAACATCCATGGCGGGGGGAGGGGGAGGAATGAGAGATAGCCTGCTTAAGTCATAAATACATTTTCACAGTTGCTTCCAACATACAGAGTATATAGTTACTGTCACTCCTGGAGAAGCACTTTGAAAACCCTACAGTCAATTGACTAGTCCAAGACCTCCACAGTACTAGTCACTACTAAAATAGTTGTATTTCTCAGAAAAACCATATTGTGTTCCTGTTTTACCATTCCACCATCACATAATACAAGAATTCTGTCAATCTCTGGGATTTCCAGATATACCAGCACTTTCAATGCTTTTTAAAATGTATTTGAACTTATTTTTGTCTAGTTTCATTTTATTATTTTTTGGGTAGAGGTATTATCTTCTAAAAATTACATTGGCCACACAGATCTTTGCAGTACGATCACTGCTAAGGGGATAAAGTCATTACTACTGTTAATATTACAATGGGTTGCAATTAGGGGTCACTGATTGAATCATCTAGGGTGAAAATCCCCTGTAAAAGAGTTAAGATGCTATTGAGTAACCTCATCTCGAGTCTTGGTAAGTGGATTAAGTGGTTTCACAGGTCTCTCATGCACTAATGCTAAAACTCTTTTCAGTTAAAGAGGCTACATTTGGTCCCAGATGAGGAGTTCTGGACAAGGGGGTTCCTATGTAAACAATTCTGGGGGTGAACAACTGCTGTTGTGTGTTAACCAGCAATGCAGTGAGATAACCTGTAGAGAGAGAAAGAGAAACTATAAAGCTGTGGGGCAGAAATGTCCGGATCAAAATCTCTGGTGTAGGGGGTAGCCTGAGTACAGTCTGTTACTATCTCTGTTCAAGGAAACAGGATGCATGTACATTTGGTAAACAAACAAGTTACACTAAAGAAATACCTGACTCTGCATCACTGATTTCTGCTCCAAACAGGAAACTGATCTGCAAGGTCCTGAAAATCTGCTACCACATAGCAAAGGAGCAACTTTTACCTCAGGTACATTGAACACGTACATCGCGCTTTACAAACATAACATAGCCACTGTCTGGAAGCACTTACAAAATAAGGCCACAGAACTGTAGGTGGTCACACCACTGAGAGCGTGCAGAATCACATTCAAGCTAATGAAGCTGTGCAGGGGTCACACCATATGGAGCAGTTTGCAGAATCGGAGCTTGAGACCAATAGCCTAGTACATGACATGCAACAATAACTCAAACACATAGTAACAGAGGAACAAGCTGAGGTGATCAACCATGGAAAGCTACAAAGCAGGAAAGGGTGGGATGGGGTAGTGTTTGCTCCACAGGTAACATGGGCAGACACAGAGAGCCCAAGCAGGTGAGTTGGCTTGTTAAAACCAGAAGAAAAGGTACTTTCGAGATAGCTGAAATCAATTATTTAACTATTGGGTTTAACAACAGCAACACAGACATAATCCAAACCAGAGAAACATGGGATAGTTTCTTTCCATTACCTAATAGTAGGAGAAGTCTTATTGCAAGTTACCAGTTGAGAGTTCCTTTCTGAAGTTCTGCATCCTCCCTCTGTGAAGCAGTTACTTACATTGACTTTCTCCAAGTAGATTGCTACTGCAGTGTTTTTAATATCTGAGAAGGCACCTGCTGCTTCAGATTTCCACTAATTGGTAAATGCTGCACCTGTGAGTTTCAGTTAGGCAAGCCAGATTTTAATGGCTACTAGTAGCCAGAAAATAAGTGGGCAATTTATATGATCACCACTTTGGATAAGAGTAGAGGGAACAAAAAGAAACAAATGTTCAAAGGCTTCTTTTTCAATAAGTGACACCAACCTTTTAGCTAGGCTGCAGCCACAATCTATCACTCAATTAAATATGCAGTTACCCCTGTGCAAAGGGCATTTTCCAGAAACACTGAGGGAAAAAAAGCCATGCTGCAGCAATTTAAGAAGAAAGGATGTGAAAGGAGAGATATCCTATTTGTATTGCATTCTGAGGATATTAACCCAGAAATCTGACCTTCCCAAAAATCTAATTAGTAGATCCATGGGAGAGATACAATATCAGGGTATCCACTGCAAGTTTAGCCTCCTGCTTGCCATACTATCACTTTTACTTAATTCCATTAGAAATGGAGATGATTTATTTGTCTTGAATTTGAAGCCAGAAGTGCCTGCTTTTGTACTAGGGAAAAAGGCCATTTTGGAATGTGAGTAGGCCTGAGAATACTCCTTGTTTTATACTGTCACACAGCACTCATAGTGGCAGAAGGGCAGTACTGCAGGCTCCTATTGAAAAGGAAAATGCAGTATTTTTATGTTCTGCTGTGGTGATTTTCTCTGCTGCCTCCAAAATTAAAGGTCTCTTTGGGGTTTAGCATCTAGCTTTTACTGCTTTCCAAGAAGGCAGTAGCTCCACCCTCCTGAAAAGTACAAAGATTTCTGAATGTGATTAATAAGAGCTGATCAGATATATAAATATATTTCTTTTTGTTGATATGGTTCTCTGTTTTAGGTTTTTTGCAAACAAAAAGTTGAAGTGAACCTTTTTTAATTTAAAAAATGTTTTCTTTTGATGGAGAAGAACATCTTTTCAATAGAAAAAATAGAGGGAGGGTGGAATAAAAGTGGAACTGAAAGTGTTCTTTTTCTCCAACAAATTCAAAAATATGGGGGTTTTTTTGAAAATTTTTACTGAACACTGAAAAATGCAAACTGAAAGCTATGATAGTAATTAGAACCTTTGTTTATGTCAAAAGCAATAAAAATGTACAATAAAAAAGGTCATATAACTGTATTGATCAAATCAGTATAGATGTAGTAATTTGCCTCATAAAACCTTCATAAACTTTAATAAACATTAATGTTATGTAGAGTCCTTTATGAAAGTCTATAACCTTTCTGGAAACTGTATTCATCTCTTCTTTATTCAAGAGAGATATTTGTTTTGTTATTGTTTGCATGCTTTCCAAGTCTGCAGAGCAACTTCCACAAGTAAATTCACCCACTTTCAAAACTTACATAATTTCTAGTTTAAACATATAAAATAATTAGTTTTTTGATTATGTACACTGGATTTCCATGTGAAACACATTTTCATTGCCATAGTTAAAATGTACATGTGTATAAAGCACACAAATAGCAGTTCAATTATGTTTGGTAAATTTCTATCAAAGCAAACCTGTATAATGGGCTGTGTAATATGTGGAGGTTTTTTGCTTTCTTTTCAACCATCTTAATGTGACATTGAATGAATTCAGTAGGCATGAATTTGTAATGGTCCTCTGCTAGGAGAGAAGGGACAGGAGAGCAATTGTTTTGACACAAAAGTTTCCCAAAACAGAAAGTCCATGAAAAATGCTGAATAAATAAATACTATTTTGTTTTGGAAACCTGCAGGTTAGCTTAAAAAAAAGTGAAATAATTTCAGAAAAATAATTAAAAATTTCCAACCAGTTCCATTTTAAAAAGAAAACTACAAGAAGGAGGTGAGTTTTTGACTCCATATAGTAGTGCACAGACTTAGTTCTACAAAAGACTGGTTAAGGCACCTGGTCACAGACGGCTTTTTAATAAGGTTTCTGTTTGTTCCCAAGCCCTGTCACGTGGCCCCAAAAATACAATTGGAATTTAAAGTACTGTAGATGGAAATAATTTTACAGCTCTGAAACTGATGGATAGTCCAAATGATAGTGCACATGAAATCAACACAGGCCTCAGAGGTAACTTATAAAGAGAACCTATTGCTTCAATATCTCATTTGCTTTCTCATAAAGCATGCTTCAGAATTTCCTTTTCCATGACTGACTTGTCTGCCAACAAATTTACTGAATGCATGGCTCCTGCTGCAGTTAGCATGGTGTCTGAGAAAAAAGTCCTTGATCAGTGAGTGCCAGACTAACATTATGTGGCTCATTTTCTTTCAAATGACAGCGCCTCCATTTTAAACACTGTTGCTTCTCACAGGGAATACCAAAACCACCCACCCCAATTGTGAGTCTAATAGCAGGACAACTCAAAATCATTTTCAAACTGTGTGTGTAAATAAGAAACAAAAATCCTGCACATGATCAAATAAAAATATTGACAATTTTAACAAATGGCTAAATTGAAAGAAAATACACATGCTGTAAGCAGTCTCTGTTATATTACTGAGCACAGATATCTAGTATATGACATATTAATGGCTCTGAGTGGAGTGGAATCTCTGGGAAGATGTGGGAGAAGCAGATATTGCTTTTGGAGGAAAAAATCAACATTAAAGTAACGCTATGTTGAATGCCCTATTTATGCTTGAGACAAGATAGATGAGGTAATATATTTTATTAGACCAACTTCTGTTGATGAGAGAGATAAGCTTTTGAACTACACTACACCCTTGTTGTTATTACAACAAGGAGGCTGGTGGCACCTTAAAAGCTAACAGATTTATTTGGGCATAAGCTTTCATGCCCAAAAAGCTTATGCCCAAATAAATCTATTAGTCTTTAAGGTGCCACAGGACTCCTTGTTTTTGTGGATACAGACTAACACGGCTACCCCCTGATGCTTGCAATAGTGAACTCCTGGAGATCAAAGCCATTTGTTTGGTATAGCCAGGGGTCCATTATAGTGAGACACAGCCCTGGGGCCTTGGCGGGGCTAGGGGGCAGAGTGCTCCTCTGGCTCCAGCCAAGGCCCCACAAGCACTCTGCCCCAGGACCGGAGGAGCTCTCTGACCCTCCTGGGGCTGAAGGAGCACTTTGTCCTGGCCACAGCCTGAGGGCCAGAGAATCTGTCAGTCCCCTGCCACAGCCCAAGGGCTGGAGGAGCTCTCAGACCCCCAGCACGGGGGATGGGACTTGAGGTGGGACCCAGGGACCACGCTCACTATAGCCCAAGGTTCACTATTGCAAAGAGCCTTATAGCGAGGGTCTACTGTACACAGAGCTCTTCCTCAGATATGGGAAAGGTCTCTGTCACAGATACATACAAGATCAGACAGATAGTTTAGCATAAGTAGTTAGCACATATTCTAAGGGCCGATTCAAGATGAAGTGGCCCATTAATGCCCCTGTAGTCATAGGACAAAAAGGGGGGTTAGTGGGTTACAGATTGTTGTAATAAGCCATAAATTCAGTGTCTTTATTAAGACCATGATTTTTAGTGTCTAGCAAAGTTATTAATTTAAGCTGCCAGTCTCATCTTTTGGAAGTGTTGTGCAGGTGACCTGAATGGTCACCTTGAATGGTCCCTTAGGAACACAATTTTGGCTACATAGCTTCATTTGTAATCTTATATGTCTGTGAGTAGAGTTGCATGCCAGGTATCATCTCTCTCCCACAGGACAAAACAGGAAAACATGCATAGAGCTTCACCACAAGGGTGGGATGACCACAAATGGTGTCTGCTAAGCCCAAACTCACACTTTTTTCCCCTAAAGCAATGGTATTCCATGCATCAGATGCCTGTTTAATCCTGTTTAAATGAGAGGGATGCCACAGAACAGCATCCAGATACACAGGCAAGGGCAAAAAACTATTACCCATAAACCCAGGACTAGTACAAAGAACTATCTGAACAAGTGTAAGTGTTAGGTTTCCTGCCCACTGGACAAGGAGAACAGGGTAAACTGGAGGCAGACTAAGGGTATGTCTACACATAGATACCCATGGCTGGCCTGTGCCAGCTGACTTGGGCTCGCGGGGCTCATCATTGCATTGCCAGTCAGAGGAGACATTAGCCAGAGGAGCTGAGTTGGAATGCAGTCTTGTTTATTCATGCACGTGAAGCAGCACTAGCAGTAGTATGCCTGCTTCCCCAGAAAAATCCCACCCATGTTCCTCAACTCTGAATTAGAAGAAAGATTTTTGTGAGGTTCAATTATCAGGTTCATTCAATAATTTGCCCTTCTCCTTTTGGTGGGGGTGTCAACAGGGATGCCAATAGTGATGGTTCCACTGTGCTAGGTAGACACTAGAAACTAGATTGCATGGCCTCCATATTTATTTCAGTCACTGCCCATATGGTATAGATTTGAATCAGCAACCTAGAAGTGAAAGGCTGTATGGTTGAAGTAAAATGTCTCAGGTATTCTGTATGTGGATTCATTTCTCACTAACCTTCTAGAATGTTCCGGACCTTTGTAGAATTTTGTGGAACCTTTCAGACTTCCTGAGAACAACATTTTCCTTCAACCTCCTAGAACGTTGTGGAAGTGCACTTGTGTTTTAAGACTTGATTGCCGATGAGAGATTGACATGGCTTGCTATTTTATCACTTGAAAATGCCATTGGCCAGTCTTTGGATCTCTCTGATGATGTGCTTCAGTTCGCAAAGATGAGAAAAGCAAGCTTTTGAACTAAATGACTAGAGTTAACATTCTAAGCCTGTCATCTACTGTAACACTATTTAATACTGGTCTTCCCAATGTTGGTGCACAGTTCAATTTTTTGATGTTAGTATATTTCAGTTAGTCTTAAAATTAAAATAAGGTATTCAAAAGTTTAACAAATGGAGGGGGATGTAACAGGGTACACACTGCACTTCTCCGGATTCGGCCCCTTGGCCCTTCTCCGTGAATCAGGGACACTTCAGTCTGGTGTCATATCCATGTTCTTTATTTGTGATCAGTTTCCCCACCGCTAGTTTCCAACTATATACAGGCTTTACAACTGCGTGGCCTACCACAGACCTGGCCAGCAACAGACTAGGAGGCTCCTACTCCCTCTGAGCCTGACCTCCCCTACTTAGTCTCCACCCCACCCCCGTCTCTCACTTCCTTCCAGCCTTATAGTTCCTGCTAATGAGGCTGGAAGATGTGGTCAGTTACCAGGCAAACACAGGGGGGTTCGCCCAACCCCAATCCATTATCCCAGATTGGGGCTGGAGTGGCAGGAGCTGATTAAGGGCTTCTCCAGCAGCAACCTGCCACAGGGGGGCACCAAAGACGCTCTCACTTGGGGCACCATTTGGTCTAGGACTGACCCTGGCAGGAGCAGTACTTTGTTGTGTACACTGGTCACTTAACAGTGTTATGTTACATATGTTACAGGAGCAGACTGCTGTTCCTAGATTATATTCTGTTTGGAAGCATGCAAACTGATATCTAAATTCCACACAGGAAGCAAGGTGAAATAGTTCCATTTGAGATTTGCAGACACTACCATTTATAACTCGAGTTACCCGTTCTTCTTAACCCAACTAATACAACCATATATCATTATGCAATATACTTCCCAACAACTGCTTGAAACATCACCCTTAAAACAGAACTAAAACTTACATCCCCCCCACAAAGAATATTAATTAGGAATGTCTACAGAGGGAATATTTATTATGAGAAAATTGGCTTAAGCATGTTGAGGCAATGCTAATTGCAGCAAATAGAAGACAAGGTCAACGATATGTGATGAATGCTTGCTCTAAGGCCATTATTGCTGTTGAGAGCTGCCCAAGGGCAATATTGCTATTATGAACTGAAATTCATTTTTCTTAAAAATCACTTTTACTGCAAGATTATTTTATTTCTCAAGAACTGGGAAACTGAAATAACTTTTCCTTAATTCTCTGTGTTTTCTCATCTGCCACTCATGGCTGCATTTCTTTTAATTTTGTTTAAATGAGAAATACAATAGATATTTATTCCCCCAGTAGAAATAGAAAGGGGACAATGACAGAAGCACATAGGATTTAGCAGAAACAGAATTTATATGTTGCTATCCAGTAAGTTATCTCACCTTCCTTTCATGCAGCAATGTGAGTTTCAGTCCTAGTTATATTAGTTGGCATCATTCTGATCTAGCATACCTGAAGGAATTAATCCCTGACATGAAGGAAGTCTCCCTTCTCATTCTCTAGTTTTGCATCCTGATAATCTCAATTTATTGAAATCTCTTTTCTTTTCACAAGACTAAAAAAATTGTGGTGGTGGGGGGAAAGGATGGGACCTGATAATCTTCAATTGTATTAAGGGCTGTCATAAAGAGGATGTTGATCAATTGTTCTCCATTTCCAGTGGAGGTGGGCAAGAAGTAATTGACATAATCTGGAGCAAGGAAGATTTAGGTTAGGCATGAGGAAAAACTTTAACAATAAGGGAACTTAAATTCTGGAATAGGCTTCAAAGGGAGGTTGTAGAATCCTCCTTATTGGAGGTTTTTAAGAACAAGTTGGCCTGAGAAGCCAGTCATGTTACCTGGCTGCACTTAGAGGGAGAGACAGGTTTACCTGATCACAAAGCCCAGCCAGGGAGGAGCAGGCTGGTTAGTATAAAACCAGGAAGTACACAACAGATTTATGAGGCTTGCTGGGAGCTTGGGAGACAAAATTTTATGGCTGGTCAGAGACTTCCTCCTATTGCCAAGGTCAAAAATGAGTACAGGAGAGAGGTAAAAAAGAAAAATTGAAAGAACTAAACATTTTTAGTTATGGGAAATCAAATTACAAGTTATTCCCCCATTTGTGGGTTTGGAATTGTGTGAAAGGGAAGGAAAACAATCACACATTATAATTAATAACATTTCTGAATTTACTAATGAAAATGGAGCTTTGCTAAATCTATACAGATAGGTCAAAAAATGACACCATCGGCAGAGTGTTCCTAGTCTTGGAAGCCAGAAATCTAAAAGGATTTTGAATTATATGACTGTCCTGACGGCTGAACAAAGGGGCATAATGTTGGTGCTAAACTGAGTAAGAGATGCGCGACCAGCTGCAGTTGTAACATTTACCTGATTCCTTGTCAGGCATTCTGACCATCAGAACAGGGACTTCAGAAAGCAGAAATGACATGAGTGAAACAATGCTCCTCACTACAGAAATAATGCAAGCAGGTAACAACAGTGTGGATTCTGGCACATATTGGAATACCTGAAAATGAGATGGCTGACAAAGCAGCAAAACAAGCTCTAAAAAAATGAGGAGGTGGATATCAAGATACCCTTAAGTAGACAAGAATTTAAAAGTGTGGTCATGAAGGAGTTTGCAAAAGAATGGAATAAGGAAATAAAAGGAAAAAGGTTTTATGACGTATGCTCAAAAACTGAAGATAATACCATAGTCCACAATCATGATAGAAAAAGTCAGGTAGTCATATTTAGAGTATTAAAAGTAATTGTGATTTAAATGATAAGCTAAACTTTTTTAAAAAAAGACAAAGATGGTCTATGCAATGTCTGCAAAACCAAAGAAACTGCTGATAATGTTCTATTGGCATTGTGAGCAATATTCTAGGGAAAGGAAGTTTCTTCATGAAAAATTGAGTCATCTGAAAATCAAAGACTTTTCCCTAAAGAGACTAGTGAGAATGTCAGGGAAATGGAATAGTGCAAAAAAGCCTTGCTGTGCTTCCTGAAAGATACTAGACTGAATGAAAGGATATAAAAATATAAAATAAAAAAAAATAACCCTGGCTAAAAATGAATGAAGAAAGTGGCAGTCATAGCCACCTGGAATAAGGCTGCTGCACAAAAAAAAAAAAAAAAGACAAACCAGGGTTACAGGGATGAGGTCTGCAGTCACTTCCTACAGGGGAAGGGAGTTGGCCAGGGACAAGGTAGCAATCCGTGGGGAGAGTAAACCCTGGGGTCCTGCCCTGGGCTAAATAATCTGGCAAGAGGCCGAGAAGGGAGCAGAGGAATCTCCAGTGGTAAACCCAGAGATAGGCAAGAAGATAGGGAGGTGGAGTAGGAAGGGGCCCAGGGAAACAGCAACAGGGTTGCTGAGTCTTAGCAGACTTCATTGGACTAGAACCCAGAGTGGCAGGCAGGCCTGGCTTCCCCTACCAGCCACTAGTTCTATGACACTGGACCTAGACTTGGAATGGAAAACGGTCTGAGACAGCATCCAGACAACTTGTCCAGTGAGACTGTGTTACCCTGGAAGTGGGGGACTATATAGTGATCTGGCTGGAGGGGGCACAGCGCAAGCAATGTAGGGAAGGGGGCACCATACAGGGCAAGAGGTAATTCCTAGATCCAGCTGCAAGGAGGCACACATACGTTGAGTGGATCAATGACAAATAGTCCAGTTTTACTACTCCTGCTTCAATGCAGGGGGTGGGACTTGATTTCTTGAGGTCCCTTCCAGTCCTACATTTCTATGATTATATCCATGTGCAACCCAAACATTTCTACATATTTATTTGACAATTTATAAAATGTCTACATCACAAAGTTTCTGGGCACATGCAAAATATAACAAAGAAAATAGCATTACTGACCAATCTGAACTAAACCAAGTTCCTTTAGTGCCATCTGAACACATCTGACCATCTCTGGCAAAAGCTTAGGCCTGGTCTACACTAGGGGGGGGCGGTTTCGAACTAAGGTACACAAGTTCAGCTACGCGAATAGCATAGCTGAACTCGAAGTACCTCAATTCGAAGTACTTACCCGTCCTCACGGCGCGGGATCGAAGTCCGCGGCTCCCCCGTCGACTCCGCCACTGCCGTTCGCGGTGGTGGAGTTCCGGAGTCGACGGGAGCGCGTTCGGAGTTCGATATATCGCGTCTAGATGAGACGCGATATATCGAACTCCGAGAAGTCGATCGCTACCCGACGACCCGGGCAGGTAGTATGGACGTACCCTTAGTTAAACAGGTAGGCTTTACACCATACCAAAAAACTCAGGCTTTGTACGATGAATAGGAAAACAAACTCCAGAAGAAAATGTCCTCCATCCCCCACTGACAGAACCCTGCCTCTAACCATCCAGAATTCAAATCAAGGGGCTGCTAGCAAACGTGCACCAGCTGATCTTATGATCTCAATTGTCATAATGGTGTGTAGAAACAGAAGCAGCCTGTCACCTGGAATCAAAGCATTTACATATTTGCATTGCACATGGTGGTGATTTGGAAGTCGCTTCAGTGTTAAGTACAGGCTCTCTCATTCTGCAAAAGCTGTAGCTTCCAAATGGTCTTTTGTGGTATGCACTACACTACTGTATTTAAATCTGGAGATCACAAATACATGAATAATGGAAGAAGTTTCTACAAGTATCTATCCAATATCTCTTGACATTAACAGAGAAGAAGAATGTGTGTGGTACGTTCTCTGGCTATTTCTGCAACTGACAACACCAACATTTTCCATCAGGCAAAAGACCAAACTCATGCTCTTCCCCAGCACTAAGTAAAAGCTGTTGGCAGACATGTTTTGAAAGAAGTTCAATCAGTGGTAAATTTGACATTTACCATATGTTCATACACTGAATGTACACTATAAACAAACACTTTCAATAAAGCTCCACTAATTAAATTAGAACAGAAAATGAAAAATGGGCTGAAGAGCTGATAGTTTTCATAAATGCAAACCAGATTTTAAGTACTCATCTTAAATCCTAATAGCACCATCTGATGGAGGATCATTACAATACTCCTCAGTAATTTTTTTAAGTGTACTACAAATCCTCTAAATTGAAAATGTTTTAAATAAATGTTGTTAATGTAAAGTGAGTTGTAAATGAGATCAAGATAGTACTGCATAAATATAGTGTATTTGTAATTTATCAATATACCATTTATATTTACCAGTTTGGAATGAAGTCGAATTTCAAAATCTCAAAATCCTTCGCAAAATGGAACCTCTGTCTCTGCTCAGATCTAGTTGGTCCTTAGTTCCTTAATGTTTAGGGTTTCTCCATTACTAGAAAACCGACCTTTGATTATTAAATACACCTCTACCTCAATATAACGCGACCCGATAAAACACGAATTCAGATATAACGTGGTAAAGCAGTGCTCCGGGGGGGCGGGGCTGCACACTCCGGTGGATCAAAGCAGTTTGATATAACGCGGTTTCACCTATAACACGGTAAGATTTTTTGGCTCCCGAGGACAGCATTATATCGAGATAGAGGTGTATTCAGAATTAGAAGGTTAAAAAAAATCAACTGTTTTCATGAAGTACAATATTTAGAACTATTAAACACTTAAGCCATAAACACAATTAATTATACTTTATAAGTTTTATTGTTAGGGCCACTTAGTGGCTAGAAAGGCAATTAATATCAATAGAGAGACCAATTGAGCAGATGAAAGAATTTATTTGAATGCATCATGCTATAGGTACTATATGTTGTTTCTTAAACAAGAGTTTAAGAAATAAAACCAAGAAACTTTACAAAATTAAGAAAAAAAACACTTTATGATCCTGCAGCATCAAAGTTGCCTGCTATGTTACTGTTCAGAATAGCTGAGTCACTACCACACACTAAAGCAGACAGGTGAAGCTTCATTACATGCCACTGAAAGTAACCAGTGCACAGTGGGCTCCATTTAAATCAGGTGTGGATTGTCCTGGAAAATGTCAGTGTATAAAATCATAAAGAACCATATCCTGCTTAGCTAAAAATCAATGGAAATGTTGTCATTGATTTCAGTGACAGCAGCAGCAGAACCACAGGAAATAAGATTTATCCAGACATTTCTGGCTGCCATTCAGCTCCCTGGTTTCTTTTTTTTTCCCTGCAGTTCCTCAGGCTCCCTTTCTCCTTGATTAATACTAATCCCCAGTATTCTCCTGCTACCTTTCTCCCCCACTCCCCATCTATAGCCTCCCTCCCACTGGAAAGCTTAGAGCTTAAGAAAAACTAAGCAGTCTTCCACTCCTTGAGTGCCAATTGACCACCCTCTCTTCATTCAAATCCTTCTAAGTCCCCTTTAAGCAGCTTATGCTACAAATCAATCAACTGCAATTGCTACCAATAAAAAAAATGCAATTGCACTAAATTGTACACACTACACTGCATAGTTTAGCAGCGACAGAAGTCTTTCATGCAACAAGACAAGCACAAAGATAATGTTAAGCAGTAAAATTGCTTTGCACTTTGAGAAACATCTGTATATAATATATGTTTGTATAATTCAATGTGAATCCTATCTATATGACCCTTATCAGAGTAGTGTCAGAGCTTTTAAAGTATTTACAAATCATAATCTTCTCCTCTTTCTTCTTCCCCAGCCTGTAAGACAAATAGCTTGATTTTAGTTTATAAGGATTTTGGTTTTCTTTGGGCATTTGTTGTATATTTATAGAAAACCTATAGCATCTATCTAGAACTGAGGTACGAGCATCTATCTAGAGCTAGGTAACAGTTACCAGTATTTGCAGTTGTTTGGATTAGTGTTGTAATCGTTACATATGAGGTGATTAAAAAAGTCTCACTTTTTTGTAAGTTTAGGATTTTACACAGTTTCAAAATATGTATTCATGCCAGTAGGAGTAGCAGGGGTCGAGGGCAGGGTGAAGATGTGGTACACAAGGCCATATGGTTCTCTTACTTTTTAATGCTCTGAAAGCATCATGGGTCTGATTCTCTGGACCGCTAAGGCTACTTTGTATTTCATTGGCATGTAAGAGCCACGAAGCAGCCTTAAAATGGCCTGTGGAGAATTCCTTCTGTACAGGAGAACTAGCCGCTGGTGGAAGTGGCTCTGCCACCTCCTATGCCAAGAAACTTCCCTACGCGTGGGATAAAGGAGTGGGGGCTGGGGAGAAAGAATGTCAGAGCTTCACTATATTTGATCCTCCTCTGGAGGACTTGATGGCAGAGGCAAAAGTTACTGCCTACTCTACTGCTCTGACTTCCACCGGGTCTAACCTGAGGGTGGGGGAAGCAGCAACCATCTTCCTGCAGATGACACTATCCAGTAGGTCTGAGCATATCTTCAATGTAGTGGCAGATCAAAACTCATGTCTTTTTTCTTTCTCCCATTAGTCAGTATCTCTCCCTATCTAAAAGATGAAGATGGAGAACACTTCTTTTGTATCCCTAGTTGTAAAGACTAATCCCCAGAAAATTTAGCTTTGACAGACACTGACGTTCAATTTACTTTCCCCTTCTATTGTATTGAAGGCCCAAGAGTAAGATTGTTAGTCTAAACCATCTACTCCACTACCAAGAGTGAAAACAAATTGTTGTCTTTTGTAGTGTTGATTGTCATGATAATATTATAGAATGGCAAATGGGTGAAATTCCAAAATGTATGACAGGGAGGGAAAATGAAAGATCTAAGTGAAACTGCAGAGACATTTACATAAGTGGAAAGCTAAGTCCCTAAGTGGATTCTGGAAAGACCAATAGATGGGAAGCCCTCTGGGAGGGAAACTTCATGAAGATTGTCTTGCAAGAGTTCCTTCCCTATTATTCCTTCAAGGGGATGAAGTTTGCCCATCTTCCTGATAATATAAGATGTGAGGCCTACCATAGACTTGGTGGGTCCCAGAGAGCTGTGAGGAGGTTGGGCCATCTGTAAGGAAGCTCTGTCTCTCTGCACTAATTCTGGTCCCTGGCACCTCCCCCAGTGGCTACAACCCTGAGACCTGCTGGCTGCAGCTGCCCATGGGGAACTCTCAGGTGTATGACTTTTCCAAGGAACCTCTTTGAGGCTGGAGAGCAAATGCAGTGAATCCCACAACCCTGTCTCCAGCCTGCCCACTCTTACCCTAGCTTGCCCTATTTCCATTCCTTCCTCCTGCATGAGTTTGGAACTGCAGAGATGCTGCCTTGGACCCAGGTTAGGAGGATAAGCTCTGCCATGGAATCAGCTGAGCCATCTTCTGTAATGGAGGGATTCATTCATTCAGTATTCATTCAAGTTTCATATAGCAACTCATTGCCCATTTAACAGAAATAGCTATATGGACGGACATAGTAGTTTATAAGGAATAACTTTAAGGGAACCTTGCAGTGGTTTCACCACTTTCATCCCCATGCTTCTTCTTTTGTTATTTGCCCATTTCAACCAATAAATGAAGCATTTTAATAAATTAAAATTCTGATTGCTGCCATTCATATCAAATCAAATTTCCTCTGTAAGTATAAGAACAGAGTTTTTTCCCCACTAAATAAAATAAAAATAGCAGCAATTAAACTTAACAAGGGGAGATAAAATGAACTTGTAGCTTCCAAAGATGTTTGATTCAAGAAGTGCTAATTTTCTTAAATATTTATATTCTACTAAGCACATGAGTCAAAGCTAGTGCATGCTGCTACAAAGCAGCCCTGAGCATGAACAACATTTGATCTGCTTTAGTCAAGACTGTCGACAAGAAAGCAAGCTGTCTTGGAGTTGTAATATTCTTGATTTTAATGGTGTTATTATTAAAGAAACTAGGGATAAAAGTGAGGACAAATTAACTTTTTTAACCTCACATTACATAAGTACCATATAAGAGCCTCAGGAAAAAAATTAAAGCCAAAGCAAAAAAATCTTTCCTAAAGAAAGCCATTAAAAACCAGTCATTTGAAAAGTATGTTGCTTTAAATTTCTTCTGCTTAGGAAATTAGAGGTACAATTATATACAAGAGACGGTAAGCAGTGAAAAATGGGTGCCATCAAACCTCCTATATGGTTCCACTAGTATTGAAAGGAACTATCCAACTTGACTCCAGATAGATGAAACAGTGAGATACCAACCTCCATACCTGAGAAAATGCTGGGGTTACGGGGAAATTGACCAGTCAATGCCAGGAAGTAGAAAAGTCAAGGAAGAAAGAATAGAAAAGCCCTGTGAGAAGCATGTACAGTAACTCCTCATGTAAAGTCATCCTGGTTAACACTGTTTTGTTACTAGGTTGCTGCTCTATTAGAGAACATACTTGTTTAAAGTTGAGCAATGTTCCATTATAAGATTGTTTGGGTCGCCTCGCCCTGCTCTGCCTGCCCAGCACTCCTGCCGGGGAGCGGGGTTGGGGCATGGGGACTTGCCCTGCTCTGCCTGCTGGTGTTCCAGCCAGGGAGCAAGATCGAGGCATAGGGGCTTACCCCACCCTGTCCACCCGGCATGCCAGCTGGGGAGTGGACAAGAAGCCCCCGGCCCCGCTCCCCAGCAGGAGCACCGGGTGGAGTGGGGCAAGCCCCTGTGCCCCAACTCCACTAAGCCCCTGCCTCAACCAAGCTTCACAATCATCATTGGTTAGTACAGTATTAAATTGTTTACAATTATTTAAAACTTACACTGTATATTTATATAATGCCTTTTGTCTGGCGAAAAACATTTCCCTGTAATGTAACATGCCGCCCCCCCCCCATTTACATTAATTCCTCTGGGGAAATTGGATTCGCTTAACATCGTTTTGCTTAAAGTAGCATTTTTCAGGACCATAACTACAAGGTTAAGCAAGGAGTTACTGTAAAAGCATTTGTAATGGAACAGGATTCCAGGAGCACCTCATTGCAGGAAGGAGGCGGCTTTGCCAATGAGAAGCATAGCAAAGTTCAAACTTGCAAGAGGGAGTTGCAGATACATTGCAGCCAGTAACTGCCAGGAAAAGAACACAATGATTTTAAACTTTATCTGCCTACCAAGGTCAAAGAACTCATACCTGTGAAAATAATCAAAAATGATACTCCTAGATCACATGGGAATGTTCTGAAAGAGGAGAATGTAATTAGAGGGGATATTTATTAGATTGCAACACCCATATTTTAAATCCTTGTTTGTGAGGGAAGCTTTGAATTGATATTCTAAGGGAAATGATTTTATAACTTTTGAGGTGTGAGGGTGGGACGGGGCAAAGCAGGGGTGGGAAGAGACGGGGTGGGGATTTGGGGGACTGAGTGGAGAGGGGGTGGAGCCTGGGGCAGAGCAGGAGTCAAGCATCCCCTTCCCACCCCAGTAATTCAGAAAGACAGCACCTCTGGCTTGTTGTCCTCCTCAAGAGACTAGGGTTATTTAAATAGCACTTCTTGAGGCTGCTACAACCTTTGAGCTAACAGGGGGGGGTGTCTTTTAGCTCAAGCAGTAAAAGCTCATGCTTTTCGATCTAGAAGTGCCATGTTTAATCGTCACTACTGATGACCAACTCAGGGCATCTCATTACATTAGCAGGGTGAAATTTAAAATGATCTTAGTAGTTTACAATCTGAATTTTTGTAGTTAATTAGGTGGATAAAAATAGTGTGCCTATTCATGTTGATAAGGAAAGTACCAATTTTTCCAGACTTCTCCTTCAGTTTAATAATATTTGGTATATAGCCTTTTATTTTTATTTAAAGACTGGTTGATTTTAAACTACATGAAAGGGACTAACATGTACTAACACATGTTTCATTATTATGAAATGTCAGCAATTTATTTCAATAGGAATAGTATTGTTAAACCTCTGTGCAGCAAGATTGTTTTCAAAGTAGTATAAGAAATTTAAAATAATTCATGGCAACATATTTGTTTAAAGAGATTCTTGAAATTACTTTTACAAAGTATAAGCTTCATGCATTTCAAGATATCTGTGGGGAAGAACTAGTCTAATTAAAACGACAAGTTACTTTTTCTTGGCAAATCAGAGACCCTCACTGATCATTTTGCTATGCCTTTATTCATTAATAGGAATTCAGTATAGAAAAAGATATAGTAGGCGTATACAAATATTCAGCTGAGGAATACTGACCTGACCAGCAGTGAAATACTCATGTCTGCAGAAAACCTAGGAAATTTGCACTAATATACCACAAGACTTTTTTGCATGTAAGTACATTAGGTTGAGGGGGAAGGAATTCTCCCTATTGCAATCCACTGGGTCATGTGATGTGTAGGAGGGTTGTAGTCATGGACTGGAGTAGCAGATTGTTCCCTATGCAGCTTTATGAAGGCAGTTAAAGCCTCTGGAGATGCATAGTGGGGGATCCAGTGGCTACTTACCACCCTTTGCCCACACTGTCAACCCTACAAACTCACCCATTCTGCTGCAGGAAGAGACATCCCAGTGCTTCACAGCACAAGGGGAAGGGTGTGATTCCCCCCTTACACAGCCTGTGCATCTTGAGTAGAAAAAACATGGTAGATTTCCTTTGCTTAGGACCTTCAGTGTCTGGGGGTGGGGGGAGGAGATGGGAATTCCAAAATTCACAAGGAAACAACATTTTTCATATCTCACCACTATATTATTAAGTTCATCTAGGCATACACAGACACACATGCTCCTCACATTGTCTGAGAACCTGATGTGCCATTCTCTGTACGTGTTATGAAAGAGGGTAACTTCATGCATTAAGTATCTAGCATCTGTTACATTGTACTGTGTATTCAATACTTTGAGAGAAATTCTTCCGTAATATTCTTGGCTAGTCTGCCTATCATTCCTCAGCTGGCTGGCTTGGGGCCCTGCTTTCTAGATTATTAGTTTACTTTTCCAACAGATGAAGTGATATATACTATCACTATAATGCTAGAATTCTCTCTCTGGATGAGAAACCACAATTAAAAATATTAAATAGTATAATGTCATATGACCCCACTCAATGAGATCAAATTGGACAGCTTGTTCAAAACTACCCTTTTAAAAAAGCCAACTGAAAACAAAAATTTACAGGTATTTATGTTATTATGCTATTATCTGGTATCAGAACAATTAACACCAGAACAACAGCAGCTGTAATTCTCTGCCTAGTCTGTCATTCTCTGCCTACCCTTAATCTGCAGTAGAACTCCCACTCATGTCATTGTGAATTCCCATCAGAGGTCATCAGCATTGTATAAGATTTTGTATTGTGATTATCTGTTTTGCTTTACCTAACATTCCTTCAAAACTGCTACAGGGAAGAAAAATATTAAATCTATCAAATTATAATGCATTAATATTAATTTCACAGGCTTTGCTATCATAGCAGTTTATGTAACTTGGTTTACAGTAGCTACATACCAATGGCCTAAATCATTGCACAATTATTTCCAATAAACAATCATTTAAAGTAGCATAGTCATTCAGCTATTTTGCAGCATTACCAAAAATGTTCATTAAAGCTATAACATGAATACAACGTGGTAGGATTACAGTGTTCCTGGCCACTAATTTTGGAAACTGCTGAAAAAGACCTGTCAGGGACTGGAAATAGGACAAACCAATAAAGCATAGGAAAGGGATGTTGAAATGTATTGATATTGAGAGATACTGGACATGCTAATTAAGGGTAGGCATACACAGTATATATAAAGGGCTATAGGAATGTAACCTGCAGGCACAGGTGGGATCCGTGAACTGGATTAAGATCTCTATGATTAGGATTAGGTTTACATTCATTACAGTTGTTTTAAGTCTCTTTGTTTCTCAAGGAACTGCTATCTTCAATGGGGGAAAGTGGGCATGTCCCAAATGCCTATCCACTAATAGATGCTATTTGCTGCCCAACTCATCCCAGGTACATGAGTAATATAATGGTAGCTACAACAAGTAAAGTATCTCCAATACATGTCTAAGTGCAAATTATGGGTCTCTGTGCATCCAAAAGTCAATTAAACTATAGGGAAATAGAAAATATATTATTATAAATTACAAGGTTTCTTCAAGAGTCTGTCCTAAGAAATGAAATGGAGGGAGGGAGAATGCAAGAGAAATTTTAAAAAGAGAGAATTAGTGGAAAAAAGCAAGGAGCTATCAGATGTGGCCAAAAGAAAGGGGCACGTATGATGTATTGAGAAATATGAGAGAAAAACAAATAATCTCTCTCTCTTGTAAATCTTTCAGCAATCAAGCAACAGAATGGCAATAACAGAGGTGGTCTGAGGTCTCTGCTATTTTTTCAGGGTAAGTTCAGAATGGCAAGAAGCAGTAAACAAGAGGGGGCTGTTTGTTTTTACATATCACTGTCCATTAAACGGCAAGTGAATATAAAATTTAAAAAAACTACAGCCTTGAGTCTTTTCCGGAAGGTAGTAGAAGATCCCAAGATTAGCACTGGGACTAGATTTTCAAATGACCTTCTTCAGCTCCTTGTCCTTAGATGCTGAGCGTCTGCAATTTCCATTGACTTCAGTGGGAGGAGTTGGTGCTCTTCTACCCTTGGGATCAAGACCTTAATTGCATCTGCAATATTTAGAAATGCACAAATGCCTATAATTTGCATATACAAATTGAACCATTGCATGCACAATCAGGCAGTTAGAAAGGTCATTTACCCAATTTGGGTTCTCAGACTTGCCAAAGCAACTTCTCACTGATATTAATTAAAGAGGCTCTTTGAAAATATGACCAATTAAGTCCTAAGTCCTGTAAACACTATGGTTCATGACTGTGCCTAAAGTACTTCAACTATATACATTTATAAATTACATACAAGTTCATACTTATTCATAATGTTTCTCAGATATATTTACAGCCTAAGATGGTTATCACTGCAGCTCGTCACACAACAACAAAAAAGTGATTCACAGATATTTTCATGACAAAAGCAGTGCACTCAGATCACTGATATTTGTGTGGTGCAGAGAAAGGTATACCGTTTTTTAAAAGCAATATAAAAGACTCATACAAACAATTCTTATTCAAGGATACAAACAGGATCATCAAGCTTTCAATTTAGTTTTTACAGTAGAAAGTAGACAGATCTCTGTCTAACGTGGCTATTAGCTGAAAATTGCAATTAAAAAAGCAACCCAGATCACTTATTTATTCGGGGCAAGGTTGGAAGACTCTTACTCATGCTAAGTAGTATCTCACTCTGTGAGTTGTTCCCTTAAACTCACTGGGACTACTCAAGGAGTAGGGTACTACTCACTGTGAATAAAGATATACAATTTAGTCCTAAAACAGATTTAACCCATAAACTGACTATTTAGTGATAAGTACAACTTCTAAAATTGCACCACAACGTACCATTTCTTCATGAGCTACCTATCCATACATTAAAACAAAATTTGTAACACTGTCATAGTGCCATCCAGTGACTTCTAATACTGTTACCGTTAGATAGAACAATTATAGTAAAAAAGGTAGGGACTATTTTACCATATCCTTTTACTATGAAGTATTTTTCATAGTGGAATGGTATGTGGTTGAAATCCACTGACATTTAATTTTTAAAATGAAATGTAGAATTAATGAATCATACTTTTATCAGTAAGCAATGCGAGGGTGTTCATTAATTCACTGGTGCACTTCTTGGGCAATTTAAGCCATGAGACTGAACACATGAGAGGCACAAGCCATTACTACACAGCCTGTTGATGAATATTACTGTGGTTTATGCTGCATTTGCTTAACATGTGCTGTTGCACTTTTAGGCTCTGATCCTGCACCATTCAAGTCAGTAGAAAATTTCCCATTGATTTAAGAATACATAGAATCAGGGCAGGCCTTTTCAGAGGGCCACTTGAACCACCTCCAACCCCAAAGGTATAAAGAATGGCAAAATATGCCATTACTGTTGTTCAACTGAGCTGGCATGGCTGTTTGTTTGCACCGTGCTGGTAATTTTAGTGGCCAATTTCTTCCTATTGCCATTTTCCAACACAGAATTGACCAGTGAGACCTAAATCCCTTCCCTTCATCTTTCATCATCATTTATAAAAGCCTAAACTCTTGCAAAAAGTAATTAGAGATTAAAGTGACCTCTGACGTGACATACAGAGTGTGGAAAATGTATCCTCAGAAGAGTTCTTTGTACCTTACTCCCACTACTACACCCTCCCAATACACACACACACACACACACACACACACACACACACACACACTGAATAGAGTATATGGCAATAACTGAATTGCTTGTAAGGAGTCTATTTTGTGGCCATCATTTTGAAACAATTCATGTAAGAAACCGAGGATCAGCAATTGAAAAATCAAGCTCAATTAGCAATTAGGCTGAACACCATAATAAATGATTGATTGGCATTTGAGTAATTATGAAACTGGAGAAGAGAAATAATCAAGGCACTCAAATATTTGGTTGAAGGTCTTATACAAAAGGTATTTTAGATTCATATGACAATTATCTGAACTAAAAAGTCCAGGGTGGATTTTCCAAAGCTCTGTGTTGGCCTTATTCTGCTCACATTGAAATCAATGGCAGGACTCCCATTGACTTCAGAATAAGAAGGAAGTGTGATTCTGGGAGCTTTTGAAAATCCCTCCCTAAAATGATGTCCTGGGTGCTAGGTATTTTGGCAGGTCATGCAGAGAAAGGTATAATATTTTTTAAAAACAATATAAAAGACCAAACATTCTTTTGCTCGAGAATAAATATTTAACATAGGAAAAATTAGTTAGGATAAGAGGAGACCTAACCAATTTGCAATATTGTATGTATTAAAGACACTATAATGAAACTAAACTGGATTGGAAATACCTGTTAATATCTATTATCCTTGTTTAATAAATATATACTTGTTTTTGCAGTTAACTATCTGCTAGTTACCCTAAATATGAATGCAAACAGCATAGTCCGATAAATAAAGCCTTACACTGGATTTAGGAGACTTTTGTGACCTTCAGCAGTCATTAAATCTCTGCATCTTTAAAGTGTAGATAATACAGCTTCGCTGCATTTGGAAATGATTTTGAGCAGCCCAATATGAGCATTTAGTATTGTTCTGGTTATACAGTCTGGCTGGGATTTTTCCAAGAAGCCAAAGAGAACCAGGATTGGCCATCTAACAGCCATAGCCTCCATTGAAAATACACCCTCTGTTTTTAGAGCACACAAGTAGCTTCTGTAATCAGTGAAATTTGTCTTAAGTGACTACTCAAGAGAGAATCAAAAATTGGTTGCTTAACAGAGCTAATTTAATACAGATGGCGATGAAATGTCCGGAATGTTTGGAGATATGCCAGAGTAATCGCTTAGTTAGGAGACTGCCTAATTGGAGATGTCATCGTGTACAGGTTTCACTGTAGTTCTAAAAACATGCGTTTGTAGCTAATTGCTTAATTTTCATTTTTGATGGGGCTGGGGGAGGAACTAATGGATCAGGTAACTTTTGCATTGTGACATTTACATCAGATCATATTTTCCTCATCACATTATAATCCATGATATAATGAAGCATGACTCAGTCCATGTGTTATTACACAGAAATCACCTTAGAAATCTTGTAGGGGTGGGTGGGGAGAAAAGAGCCTGATATTCAAGTACTGAAAAGGGAGTGAGCATTTATGGTTTGAAAGGGCTTTAATTTCCCCTTAAAAAGTCTTCTATTCTAATTTTCTTAAGGTTAATGACTTACTGATTAACAATATAGAGCACATTTACTGTCAAATGATCTCTAGTGATGATTTCAGTAAAACCTTTGAAGAACACGTTTTAAATGAACAAACATCTTTCTGAAATCATATTTCCTAAATATCTTGACAGGTGGGCCAGAATCAAAGTTATGCATCTCAGGGGCACCTTTAAAGTGCTTTTTACATAAAATCTGAAAGCATAAAAATGATGAAAGTATCTAAGATGAATGTTGTTAACAAGACAAAGGCAGCCATTAACGGAGAGATATACAATACAAACCTATACGCTCTTAATGACAGAATAGCGAATGTAGTTGAATCTTTGACTGCTAGTTAGCTGAAATGGAGGAGTTATGGAGAGGCTAAGGTAGGAAGGATGGAGTGCTGTTCTGTGTCACATTGTCATTTCAAGATGTACTTTGTTGTGAGGACTGAGGGCAAGAGTGCTTACATGATCTTTGTGTTGCCTCCTGGCTTTGTCATTTCATCTCAGGCATCTCCGTGTGAAATACTCATTTCAAGGCACGCTGCATCAAGGCTCCAGCTACAAATCTTGTAGAACTCAGACTCAAGCAAAAATTCTGCTCTCAGATAATCACACTCAAGTTTTACTTGATTTCAGTGAGAGCGATGGGCTAGTGTCAAAAGGCAGAATTTTAGTTTGATATCAAGCTACGTGATGAAAAGTGGCAGCGATTCCATGACCGTGTCTTACACCAACTTTGACTTCAACTAGTTGCTTAATTTTCCACCAATTCTTACATCACTGCTTTTATAATTGCAATTATCTTATCTGGAACTCCATATGATTTTTCTATTTTCCACGGTGCTTCCCTCTAATCAAAATCAAAAGCTTTTGTGAAGTCAATGAAATCAGCAAATATCTTTAATTCTCATTTCCCCTCCCCATCACCCCATCAACTGTTGGTGCATAAATATCTGATCAATGCAACTTCATCCTGGTCTGAAGCTGCAATGTTCTTCACCTAGACTTCTTCCTCTAAAACTGGCTTTAACCTGTTGACAATTACTTTCATCGTGATTTTTTCCCCAGTGCTGAAAATAAGCTTATACCCCTATAATTACTACACTTGGTACCAAAGTGAAAATTTATCAAATCGGTGTACTAACAGTATTAATCTATGGTCTGGAAGCAGCTGCATTAAATTTAAAAAAAATCAGAAGGCTGGGGCAGTAAAGATAAGAGTTTTTCAAAATATGTAAAGTAAAGTGGAACAATTTTAAGACAATTGAAAAAGTTAGAGTAGGATATGAAATCAGGGTATGGACTGGTTACAGTTGAAAAGATTATGGTAGTGGAAACATTTCAGAAGACAAACAGATGATAGGATGCCAACAAAACTAATGCAAACAGAACCAAGGTCAGTCCTACGTAGTGGTCCACCTCTCACTACATGGTGGGATGTCATACGCAGGGACATGACCAGGCTAAGCTTAATGGAAAAACAAGCCATGGACAGGAATGACTAGTGATGCTGTACTGCTCCCCATGTCTGCAAGAATGCTCTGAGATGAAAAGATGACAAACCACAGGCAGGAACACAGTATGCTACTTGATGTGTGTTTATGTATAAAAACATTTATTGGACCAGAACTTTATGTAAAAAAAACAAACAAACCATCCTTTTTAACTAACTAATTAACTCTTCCTCCAGGAGAGCAAAAGACAGGGAAATATATGGAATTGTCAACTCAGGAAGAGAAACAAACAGAAGCAAGTATGGAAATGTCAGCAATAGAAGCAGCAGCACCTATGGAAATAGCCGTGGCACAGCAGATTTGTTTTTCCCTTATGCAGTTAGAGGCCGTGCTTTGGAATCTATGCTGTCATCCTTAGCTCTTCAGAAGTCAACCACTCTGACAGACTGGCTATGATAACTCATACTTAGATATATGAATTAAAGTGGCTGGATTTTTTCAGAGCATGATGAACTGAGGTGCTGGGAGGCAAGGACCTAACTACTGTGCTAGGACAGAAAGATGATTTCCTTTCTCCTTTCCACCAACTGACTCCTGCAAGGCCCACAAGCTTGGAGGCTTAAGGCTCAGTAGCTTGAATGTGTGTGAATTGTGGTAGGTGAACCAAGCTATGCGATCCTTACAGCACACTAGGGAGGGCGAAGCTGGTGGGAGAGGAACAGTTTTCAAACAAGTAAGTCCAAATGAGGACTGAGAAACCTGACCCTCTGCTAGAGAAAGGTTCAGGTCAGGACCTTTGCTATGTCTGCTGACATCAGCGCTAGCAACAGGCCAGCTCCTTCCTACACTTCCATCTTGCCCGCTCCTCACCTCCTCCATGCAGGTGGCTGTGGGTACAACTAGCTTCCCGTAAGGAAGACCCGCACTCCAGCATTTCTGTACCTATTACCGTCAGACCCCTTGTAACACGGAGGAGTGACGTAAGAGTAGAAGTTATGTTGTTTTGAAAACAAAACAAAACAAAAAAAGAGAATGTCAGCTCCATTTAAAATAAGGAAAGAAACTTAAATGCTGACTGAATAGGGGCCTGAAGTCAGTAGGGCTTTGTGACTGATTTCCATGGAAGAGGAGTTGGGGCTCAATGAAAGCAAACTACTATCTGTGGTAACAATGCAAGATTTAACTTTACCTGGAGAGGGGCATGAGCTTCAAAGTGTGGACACCGATTTGGATTTCTAACATGCAGCATTCAGGGAGTGTTTGGACCCTGGCTTAGGTTCAGTTCATTACAGAAAGAGGGCCCAATCAGGACATTTGATTACGGATTTTTAAATCCCATCCTAACCTTGGGATGTCCATGTCTGGTGTTTTGGTTCAGGCCAACTCTGTTGTTAATGGGGTCAATTTTGATAATTAATTTCACTCACAATGATGGCCACATCCAGCACCCCCTGAAGCACCATCCACAGGAGACTACAACAACAAATTTTTTATTCAAAGGTTTTATAACTAAAAGAACTCAATGATCTTCTAGGATCTCTTCAGAAACATTTTAATTCCCATGTATGTGATAACAGAGGTAATTTACCTGCCACAGAGACTCTTTGTTAACAGAAGCAAAGAGTCCTGTGGCACCTTATAGGCATCCGACGAAGTGGGTATTCACCCACGAAAGCTCATGCTCCAATACGTCTGTTAGTCTATAAGGTGCCACAAGACTCTTTGCTGCTTTTACAGATCCAGACTAACACAACCACCCCTCTGATATTTGTTAACAGAATTACTTGCACTGGAAAGCTCCTACATAGGCATTAGTTCCTTACTTCTTACATGGGCCCTTACCCCTTGGCAGTCTCTCCCTGGGAGTTTGCTGCAGTCTCCATAGGAAGAGGATGACGATTTCCTGGATGGGAGTTCTTTCTGTGGCTCCAGGAGTCACAACAGCAGTCTCCTGTTTAGCAATCCTGCTCCTCTCCCCCACAGCTGATTACAGTTTCCTTCCTTTTAAAGGTCTCCAGGGCCTCTCTGCCACCTTCCTCATCTGTGTGGGGTTTATATGCCCCATCACAAGCCCTTTCTGAGCTGTCTTGTTATCCAAGGCATCGTTTGTTGCTAAAATCAAAAAGTCATATGACCATTGCTGTTGCTCAAACTCCTGGATCCAGAAGATGCCCAGTTCCAGTGACCCTTGATTTTCTCTGCCAGAATAAGTGTTTGGGAGCTTCTGGCCTCTGATCCCTTATAGCACACACTTCTGTAAAACTGAAGTCACAATATCCCCTTGTGCAGTTCTCAGAACACCCAATAACTTCTGTATCCTGTGTTATTTACAAACTACGCAGTAGTCCTTTAAGATACCTACACAGAGGTGCTCATCCAGTTCAATTACATTATGCTATTTCAATTACATTAGAGCAGGCCTTCTGAAACTATGACATCATTTGAGCTGGACAAATTTGTTTGGGGGATGAAGTAAGTCCTTTTTTCTGTTGGAGAATCAGTTGTAAATGAGTCCCTATTATGCAAACAAGTTTCAGCCTAAAACTAAGACAACAGTTACAGTGCTACTCTCAACACCCCTTTTCCAAATGAGGAGTCCTGTGTGGACGGCAGATCTAGCTAACATCAATGGGACTACACAAGGTAGTAGGCATTAAACCCAGTAGCAAGTGTTTGCAGGATCATGTCTTCTGCAGCTAACCATGTCACACTAACCTATTCTGCTAATCACTCGTGGAATATTTCAGTCCGTTTTTATGTGTTCTTACACAACTTTAGTAAATAAAATAAAATATTTTCACTGCATTTACAGGACAAAGGAAAGTGGAACATATCTTCGGTAATAAAAACTTAAAAGGCTTGTTATAGCTTTCTTTGTATTCCCTTTTATGTGTGTTGATGTTTATGCTTCATTACTTTAAATTTTGTTTTTTTACTACAGATACCAACTTATCTTTAGGGTACTAAGCTTCAAGCTTTAAAAGCAAGCAAATGTTTTCCTGATAGCGGAAAAGAGATATTGCTACTTTTTATGCCAAGAATACATTTTAATTTTTTTGTGTAGATCAAAGTGGGTAGAAAACATGATTTACAGCGTTTCTGCAAATCATTTTATGTGACTAGTAATTCTTTGTAGGCTTACTATTAGGGCAGTCACTAACGCACCAATAATGGCACAACTGGGCAAACATTTTTCCTGGGGTAACAGTTCACTTGAGCGGAGTTACACCAGGGAAGAATTTTGCCCATTCTTTTGAAGAAAGAATATTTTATTGTCTCAGGACCTTTGCATTTCCAGTATTTTATCCTGATGTAAAAGTTTTCAAACTTTGCAGTGTAATATAACTTGTCAAACATAAGAAAACAAATCTGTTATGTTTAGTCCATTTAAATAGCCTATCAATTTCTCATTTTCTTCAGAATTATATTTCAGCTTTTAAACTTTAAAGCAGAATATACACAAACCTCACCCTCCCTAATTTCAATATATCTGACTCAAAACATTTTGCATGTATAAACGTTTGGGGGTGGAGGGAAATAAATTCCTTTAAAAATAAATGAAAGTCCTTTGGCGTAGGAACTGTCTTCCTTTTTTGGTCTACTACAGTAGCAAAAGATGAAAAAGTGGGACAAAAGCACATGCAAATAAAAGTAAATGAGAGTTTTACTTTCACTTTTGATAAAACTTCTCTCACGCTTTATTAATAGGAATTTTTAAAAAACCTTTAGTTTTCTAGTTATTCCCCAGCTTTCATTCTCTCTCTTATTTTAACTCACCCTCTCCCCCCCGCCCCTCCAGTGACTAGTATTTTGGAACAAAACAGTTAAAGAAAAATTTTAAAAATTTCATTTTCATAACAAGAAGTTTGGTCACCATGACATTTCTCATGAAAATATCAATAAGCTAAACTCAAATTTTCAGTGAAAAAAATCTTACTCAAAATATCTTTGATGAGCCCCACTTAGGACAGTAAGTGAATATTCGAGGGTCTGTAGCAAAAGTCTTTTGCTGTAAGTATATTCAAAGCTGTGGGAGAATCCAGGCTGTATGTAGTGTAAGCATTATCCTTTCACTTTAAGAGACTTGGGTTTAAACTTGGATTGGATCGTTAATGTTGATGAACTAGCTGGCCTCACATTTATCCCTACATGGTGATGTTAAGCCACAGTTTTAAAATCACTACCCAGAAACAGTTAGTGTGTTCTTGGAATTGTCAAGATACAGCAGATCAGAACTGAACTTTGTGCAAAAGTTACACTGGATGGGCCTGATCCTCAGCTAGTTTAAGTCAATATAGTTCTATTAACTTAAATGGAGCTAAACTGAAGCCCAGTGCCCTTTATGTAATGTGAGCTCTTCCTGATTCTACACGTTTTTCTTCAACCTGTTTTTCTGCTGTGCCATTCTGCTGATTTACAGCTTCCATTTTTACTTTGAGTCTGCCTTTAATGAGTTTACAAAAGATTTATAAAAATCAACAACAGAATCAGCTCACTCAAAATGGAAAGTAAGCAGGAGAAGTCTACATGATACACACAGGTCAGCATCCATCAACCAGTCCTCATACTTCTCGCTACACAGCAACGCGGACACCTGTCAAAATGCACAGGGTTGTATTAGCAGACTCTGACTTGTCCTGTACAGCAGATCAGTATAGTCCTGCTTCTAATCTTCTTCAATACATATTTACACACTGATTTGGGGAAAGAAATACCAGACTTTATACACAAAGAGGAGATTAACATTGAGTTTACTTTATTAACTTTACCTTAAAGATGTGCTGCAGAATAGGTAAATAATACGCTATGCCCCACTACTGCGACATCTTTACCATGTTTGCTGTCAAATCAATCTGAAGCTTTGAAATGCTTCCTATTTACTAAATATTGGCCATTATACGCATACCATTATTGTGACATTAGATTTGAGAGATATATACTTTGAAAATAATAGATTAGACACACTCACTAATATATGGAGTTGTCTTAATGACTTCTTGAAGTAAAGTGTATGAGGATGTAACATCCATTGTGTGCATAATTTATAATTATATCTTAATCTTCACATTTGTATCTAGAGTCAGTTATCCTTGTTTTCTAGTTTTACTGTAAAAATGTCAAAAGTACCTAAGTGACCTACATCCCCTTTCAAAAAAGTGATTTAGGCACTTAGGAGCCTAAATCTCATTGATTTTTTTCAATGGTATTTAAGAGACTGAGTCACTTTGACAATGAGACATAGGCCCTTAAATCATATAGGTACTTTGGAAAATTATCTCTTTTTCATTCTTCAAATTTATACTCTATAGGAAATGCATCTCAAGTGAACATTCAGAAATCCCGTTAATTTAACACAATCACATAGGCTATATGCTTTCAGATTGCTAATTTTATAGTAGTTTTTTAAAGGGTTTTTTTCCCCCATGGAACACTCTGGGTATGTCTACACAGCAAAGGAAAACCAGCAGCTGGCTAGTGCCAGCCTTCTCAGGCTCGCGGGGCTTGGGCTGCGGGGCTGTTTCATTGCTGTGTAGAATTCCAGGCTTGGGCTGGAGCCCAAGCTCTGGGAGCCTCCCAGCCACCAGCGACCTACAGCCCAGGCTCCAGCCCAAGCCAGAAGTCTACACTGCAATGAAACCACCCCGCAGCCCAAGCCCCGTGAGTCTGAGTCAGCTGGCACAGGCCAGCCATGGGTTTTTCTTTGCTGTGTAGACACATAGGTCTGGAACCAAGAGTGCTGGGGGTGCTGCTGCACCCTTGGCTTGAAGTGGTTTCCATTTCATCCAAGGTTTACAGTTTGGTTCAATGGCTGTCAGCATCCCCACTATAAAAATTGTTCCAGCACCCCTATGTAGACATGCCCTAAGTGTATCTCATATTTAATATGCGGTAGCTGATCTTTGATATGTCATTTATCTGAACTGCCCAGACAACTGAGATAGCTGTTCATGGATGAGCTATCATGTATTTGCACCCTAACAGATTAGGTATATTATCTTCCCAATGCAACAATGCATCCAAATACACCTAGGTCTTTTATTTGGCGCATTTCTCCAGTACTATGTGACGCATTACAAAGCTGTTCTCTCAAAACCACATTATATTCACTGTCCTGAAGATTGTAAATTTCATGTAATACTTTGAGTTGATCAATTTACAATTCCCACATTTGAAGAAGGTGAGGAAACCTTGGTAATGTATAATACCCCTTACAGAAAGGCAATTACTTTTTATGTTCAAATCCTTTTTGCATTATGCTGGAGTCTACAATAAATCTTCACCTTTTTACTATTCCACTTGCCATATATAGCATATCATTATTTATTTATAAACAGATACAATCCTGCTTTGAATAGAATAATTATGAATAAAAATAAGACCATACCCTTGAAAATAAAAGGTGCATGCCTTTGTAAAAAAGACAGGACATTTTAATGCCCTCAGTTTTCTTCCATCCATGCTTCCTCTTAATTGTCCAGCAAGATGAGTGTATTTTCATCATTCCTTTGTTTCAAGGGAAGTATCGGGGTCAGACAACAATTTCAGGCATATTATCCATGCCCCTTTGAGTCCTCCATATTTCACAAGTTTAAAAACATTTTTTTACTACAGAATAAATGCTGTGAGGTCTATCCTGATTTATTTATATGTCAACACTACACACTAAAACAAAGAAAAGATTTCAAGGTGGGGAGTTAGATATTCTTAACAAGATTATGTATCTACAGATTTTATGCTTATTACACAAGGGATCTTTTTATATCTTTAATTTGACTGATTAGCATTAACACCAGAGTTATAAGAGGAGATTAAAGGCAGTCCTTTCAGATATCTCTTTTTTAAAAATCAAAAAAAGTTCAGAAACAACATAGATTTAGGGGAGAAGTATAAAATGAATTCCAATCCAGTTAATGAAACCATAGCCAGATAAATCTTTCCAACCTGTAATAAAAACAGCTCCATTTAATTTGTTGGAATGACTTTTCAGCATCAAGAAAAGAACTGATATTGATCATAACTTCCATTTATTATGGTATGTAATTAAAGAATTAGAATGAAAAGGTAAATGAACATTAAGAGATGATCTACTGTAAATCAAAGAAATTTCAGTTAGTATAAATAAACTTTAAGGCACTAGGGGGCTACAAAAATGTAAAATACATCTTTCCAGTTGTGTCTGATTCCACTGAAACACCTATAGTATAACCTTGTGGTTCCTGATCACAGGTGAAAAGCAATTATCTTCATTCAAAAGAAAAAGGTTAAAAATTCCTTTACCACTTGACTTCTACTGACACAAAATTTAACTCAGTTCAAATTTTTAGTGATCTATTATTTTCTTTATGGGTAAAAGACTTGCTTGAGGGGATACTTTATTAAGTGACAATATGTGGAGTTTAATGGTGTTGCGAGAACATTTCTATATTCAACATCTGAAGCAGAGTTCTCTTATTCATGGCACAGAACAGCTACTGCTCTCGCAGCCTCAGTGGAAGCTTTGTTGTCGTCAGTGATCTGGATGTTTTACCCTCTGAAGACAGCAAGTTGCAGCTTCATGCAATGGTATAAAATAGTGACTGCCTCATACACATGGCCCTTCAATTTGTCGGAAATAATAGTGGAAATGAGAATCAGACATTATGATTGTTAGTTTAAAATGAAAGCAGTGGCCATACTGAAGCATGCAGAGGCTGTGACCTGGTGTAGAAGTGCAAATACATGATAGCTTTTCATGGATGAGCTCTCTCAGTTGTTTGGGCCAGTGGTTCTCACATACCATGGGGGGTATGTAGAGGTCTTCCAAGGGGTATATCAGCTCATCTAGATATTTGCCTAGTTTTACAACAGGCTACATTGTACTGACTTTGCTAGTGCTCTCCAACTAAAATTTCATACAATGACTTGTTTATACTATGCTATATACACTATACACTGAAATGGAAGTACAATATTTATATTCCAATTAATTTATAATTATATGGTAAAAATGAGAAAGGAAGCAATGTTTCACTAATAGTGTGCTGTGACACTTGTATTCTTATGTCTGATTTTGTAAGCAAGTAGTTTTTAAGTGAGGTGAACCTTGGGGGTACGCACGACAAATCAGACTCCTGAAAGGGGTAGAGTTGACTGGCCTAGCCAGTTCAGTTAAATGATGTATCAAATATCAGCTACCACATATTAACTATATGATATACACTTAGGGTATGTCTACACAGCAAAGAAAAACCCACGGTTGGCCCATGCCAGCTGACTCAGGCTCATGGGGCTTGGTCTGCAGAGCTGTTTCATTGCTGTGTAGACTTCCAGACTCAGGCTGGAGCCCAGGCTGTCGGACCCTGCGGTAATGGATAAGAATCCTTTAGAGTGGCTTTGAGTTTTCTATAGTCCACACAGAATCTGGTGTTGCCAATCTTTTAAATAAATAAAATAAATAAATAAATAAATAAATAAGAACTATGGCTGGTGCCCAAGGACTTTCTGAAGGCTCAGTTAAGTCTTCCTAACATTTCCTCAATGACCTGTAACATCTGTTCCCTCTTTGCCCCTGGTAAATGGTGATATGACTGTGTAAAGGAGTTGTAGCCCCCAATATCAGTCTTGTGCTGGACTAGTGCAGTACAACCCATATCTTTGTTGGATTGGGAGAACAACTCCTAATTCCTAACCAGAAAGCCTCTTAGGCCATTCTTCTGCTATTCATTTCAAAGTATATTTATTGCATCAGAGCAAGTCTAACAGAAACTCTGGGAGATCACCTCAATCCCTTTCTCTCTTCTGGTTTTCTTCTCTACATACATTTACTAGATCCACTGGTTGTCTCACATTTTGCGATCATAGTTCCATTTTTTACTATTTGCTGTTTATCACATATAGTCAATAAATGAACAGCAATCTGCTCCTGTTTCTGATCCACAAGAAATTTAGCAGCTAAAATTCTCCCGAGACCCTGGGTCGCAAAGTAGGTTTAAGCCACTCCCCTTCTTTCCTTTGCTGGAAAGCATCTGCAGCATGTAGCTGTTATGATGGTTTCTGTGCCCTGGAGGCAGGAAAAACTTGCTCACTACAAACCAATTGACTACAAACTATGTGTTTCATCTAGCCACATTTTTAGAGGGAATTTCCACAGATGGAATTTGTAAAATTCCTTCCCTAGCATATATTAAAGTTATTAGCCATAATTAAATCTAAATAGATTATTAGATCATTCACTATCTTGGCTATCCAGACTCCTTTTTCTAATTCCAGAGGTCTTACTTCAAATCCAATTTTCCACATTTTTGGATGGCTGCCTGTTCCCCACAAACTGTCTCCATTTGAGACCACTTAGATGGTTCAGTTTTGGTTCTTCTATTCCCTATAATTATTAGTGTGTCTGGGTCTAATAACTTACATTTGAGCCAAGGTCCACCAGTCCCACACAATTTACAGATCCTATTGCGTATTCAACAACCAAACTCCCATTGTTGTTGTTGTTGAACTGCCTACACGACCAGCATTGAACTGTACTGTTCCCCCCCCCTTTTTTTTGCATTATTTTAAATCTCCTTGTTTTACAAAGCAATTTTGACAATATTTTCAAGTGTTCAAAAGTGTCATGAACTGGATTAGAATCTCCTTTTCCAGCATGCATACTAAACACAGATCAGTGCTTACAGAGAGCATGGCATTCAGCTCCCTTCTTCCTCGCTAGAGGCTGTTTCGAAGAAAGAGTCCAGTTCTCTGGCCTCCTTTTGCTGATTTTGAACGGTGATTCCAAGTCCAGCTGAGCATTTATAAATTGATCCATTACTATTTTATCCTGGAAGTCATCCTTTGTATCTGGATATATCAGAAACATAAGTCTCCTCAGATCCTCTGCCAGTTCAGGTGGGATTTCATTGTGTTCTTAGTGGTTAGCTGTGCCCTGCCCAGTTCAGATTGCTGCCTGGCTCTGAACGGCATATCAAGGATACCCGGAATTATCCAGCGCTGTCTGCCTGCACTGCAGTGAGACACCTGCCGCGGGCCTGTGCCAGCTGACTCAGGCTCAGGGGCTGTTTAATTGCAGTGTAGACATTCAGGCTCAGGCTGCAGCCAAAGCTCTGGGACCCTCCCACCTCGCAGGGTCCTAGAGCCCAGACTCCAGCCCATGCCCAACCATCTGCACTGCAGTTAAACAGCCCCTTAGCCTGAGCCCCACGAGCCCAAATCAGCTGGCATGGGCCAGCAATGGGCTTTTAATTGCTGTGTAGACGTACCCGCAATCTCTCTTCTGAGAGTGAATTCTGCAGCATGGTAAGAGATGGACCACTTAAGTTGTCTGCTACAACCCACCCCCCTCACTGTTCATCTCCCCAGCCATTCACTTGGGCTATAACGTTGAACCGAGTCAAATAAACCACCCAGGCAGCTGGTTTCCACTATAATCTCTGATCCTTTTAATTCCTTCTCAAGCTTTTTTAGACCCTGAAGTCATTGCTGCAACTCACCTCTGTTACCCAATTCCAGTTTAACCAAAGCTTTCCTGGTCCATGCTGGTCAGGTGGCTGATCATCTCAGTCAGTCAGTTTGTAGCTGGGTTTCCAAAGCTGCCCCAGAATTTATCTCCATCCACAAGTCATCTCGGAGCCCTTGCTGAGAAACCTCCAGATGATGCTTTAACTCCTTTTGCAAAGTCTCTGGCTCTTGTTTTTTAAATTCTTTTGGCCATCTTTGAGTTCTGCAAGCGCCTCCACTATTCCATCTTGGTTCAAAAGGAAAGCTAGACCACAATTTCACTGCGTTGTAGCTGGGTGCCACTTCTAAACCCACTGTTGCTCCTTGGCCCAAGCAGTTGGCTAACATTCAGGGCCTAACCGGGCTCTTTGCATTAGGAGCAAAAATTTGACATGAGACAGGTATTTCTTTTATTGCCTGTTTATTGTCAAAGAATGTTCATGTTTTCCTGAACACAACAGAAACAAGCAACACGAGGTAGCTTCCTTGCTTACCATTTCCAAGCCTGCCTTTCTAGCAAGTCCTGTACCCCAGGGAACTCTGTACTCTTTTCTTGAAGTCACAGCTCACCGCTGTTTCTCTGACTTTGCATTGCTCTCTTGGCTTTCTGGTCTCTTTCCACCCCAACACACACAACTGCAAATAAGCAATTCCCAGGCCCTAAATTTGCAGTCAGTCCCCAGGGAAACCCCTCAGCTCTTGTGAGTTAGCTTCGGTTCATGCCTTGCTGCAATGGCCAGTGGCTTCTATTATTTCAGCTATCACCACACAAAGGGGAATTTAATTGCAGCTTCATTTAATCTGAATGAAAGTTACTTATAACATCCATTGATTTTAACCAGATCTCTGATTGATGGCAGCCATTAGTACCTTCCAGCAAAATATGAGTATGCAGTGAGGGAAAAGAACGTTTGTGGAATGTTTGCTATATATATGGTATAACCTCACAGGCTCCTTTTTAATTAGTTGTATGCAGTAACTCAACAGACTCTGGGAGGTTTTCCATCCCAACAGAAGGGCATACAGAAAACACAGGTTCAGATACCTTAGTCCCAAAATGTCCTGGCCCTGATGATGGAGGAGGTAAGAGTGAACACTGACTAGCATAACTTTGATGCCCCCATCAGAAAGGAAGAAAATAAAAGATCCCTTGATCTTCTTCATGGAAAAAGTTAGTTTTCAGCCATGAGTAATGTGACTAGTAGGGCAATCATCAAAAGGCTACTACAGACGAACCCCAACAAAAAACTACATTTGTGATACCTGTGGATTTATTATTTGAACACATCTTTTCATCTGAAAAATGTTCCAACAGGTCCTAGTGATTTTTACAATGCAGTGAGAGTAATTTGGTTTTTCTACCTTGCTGGTTTGCTTTGATGGCCTATTGATTTACTCAAGTGGCTTCCTGAAACATCTGTGGTACACAGATATGGCACTGAACCATCTGAGGGAGACAGGATTAAAGCTGAAAGTTTAGAAGTGACATTTCATTCAGCAAGATCTGAAAATATTGGGTCCTTTGACAAAAGTATCAGTGCAGCCCAGCAAAAGGGAGTTACAATGAGGCGTCTCAACAGGAGTTGGAGCTCTTCACTTGGTTTTACCAGTTGTTATATGTGCTGAATTAAAGAGTTTGTTACAAAGACATGGCCTGTGCCTGATCTTGACAACTGCTGTGCCAAAGAATCAAAGAAGAAGGTGGGTGACAAAAAGTTTGTGAGAGATTTATGCTGAGAGACTGTGGAACTAATCCGGAGAGTTAAAGTCCAAAGTCAGCAGTGTAGCTGAGTAGAGCAATGGAGACTATAGGCATCTTTAGGAAGGAACTGCCACTGTACTTGAAACAATAAATCAGAGAGAGAGAGAGAGCATTAACAAGTGCCAGCTGGGGCTGACTGCAGATGCACAATGTTCTGCATTTTTAACACAACCGACCATACACACAAATTCACAGAATCAGTCCCAGGTGCCAATACAAAACAAAGTGTCGAGAAGAAGGGACCGTAGTAATGTGTAAAGCACTATTACATTAGAATTAAAATGTATAAATGTTAACCAAAACTTCGGAATAAATATTGAGAAGAACAGACACAACTGTAATTAAATGTAAATTAATACAAAGGTAATAGAGGGGAAACATTCACTACTTAATGGATTACAAGTTACAACACACAATATTTACTCTCAAATACAAGTTGTGAAGTTGAACTATGAAACAACAAAAGACACTTTTTCATTGAACTGAAACCATTTTAAATGTCCACTTCAAAGCTAGAAAGTGAACACAATGTGACCAACACAATGTCTTGGACCAGAATCTTTGCTGCCTGGCACTCTGAGTTGTCTTTTGCATCATTAAACACAGAACTCCATCAAAGCAGGATGGCAGTGATTAACATCCCCTTTGTAGTGTGACTACATAAGGAGCAGGACAACAGAGAAACACCATTCTCCTGTCTTATACTGTGGATCCTCAGACATTAAAAAGATATTTAAGAGTATGCAATATGAAGACTAACAAAAATAAAATCTCAGTCTGTTAAATCATCTCTCACCTGGTTTTCAAAGATGTTTAGCACCTGGCTGCTTCATTAAAATCAACAGGAAATACAGGTGCTCAGCACCTATCAAAGCCATGCTCTATGAAGAAGCCCTAGTTAAGGTTGCATTGAGATTTATGTTTGAAGCAGGAGTGAAAGATTTTTCTTATAATTATATAATATATTGTATCTTCCTTTAACTTAAAGCACTTACCCTTTGAGAACAGAATTAATTTTCTGAGATTTGCAAATGGGTTAATTAGTTTGAGTGTGATTCTTCATCTCACACATCATTACACAAGCCAGCTTCAATAAGAACTGTTTGTCCTGGTCAGAGGTGCAATTCAGACCAGAGAGAGGTTAAGTTACCACTTACATTTTAATCCTGAGTGCCCCAAAATGCTTCCGCTACTTATGGCTCCCTGTCTCACAGCCAGCAGCCAATATTCACTCCATGTTCTGTATGCTGTACAGTTCTGGTTCAGCCACTTTGAATCCAATAGCCTTCCAGACACACTTGTCTTCACCAGAATTGGTTAGTATTAGCAGGTGACCCCCAACTGACCCCCAGTCCTGAACTTCCCCAGACCCATGTGCTCTGTTATGTCCAGCCCCCTCCTGCAACATTCTGAGGAAGAATAAGATTTGTTTGTCACTTTAAGGAGACAAAACACACCAGTTTGCCATATTAACTAGAGTTGACATTCACTTGAGTATAAACACAGCACTGTTGGTTTAGATTAAAAGTAAAACCAGGTTTATTAACAAAAGAAGATAGGCTTTTAAATGAGTTCAAGTATAAGAGATAAAGTTAGAAATAGTCACAAGCAATAAAAGTGCAAACATGCATCTAAAAGTTTAAAATTTAATGTAGCAAGTTTTGGTTTAAGGCTTTGTTCAAGATGGCCTTTCTCACTCACTGTCTTCCAGCAAGATAGTGACTGACCCTTTCCTTGGTCAGAATCTCCTCCAGAGGTCCAAAAGTGCTGGTGCCTTTGTCTTCTTAGCTGAAAGAAATAACCTGGGGTTCTCTGTCCCTTTCTATCATAGTCCATTGAATCCTTGAAGCGTATTCTTCTGAAGGATACTATTCAAAGTAAAGGTTACTCAAGCTGTGAGGAAGGTGACAGGGCAGTGGTGGTGAAGGAAGCACCATGCTCTTTCTCCCCCTGCCCCCTTGTGTTTGCTGAAATGCAAATTGTTCTGTTTCCTGCCATCTCCTCTCCAGGCTATCTTGACAATCCTGTTTACTACTTATATGTAAATTGAGGTGAACACATTGCTTTGTTTAGGATACACCTGTTTAACAACTTTTGCCTAGGCAGGACTGTATTGGTTTTGAACATGTGCAAATAACATTATATAGCTGGAATTAAAAGTTCACTTATAATGTTGCTACATACATTTCACCATGATATTATTGACCAGTGAGTTACTAGTTTCCAAATAATACCACACAAGGCATATTTTGTACACAGATTATTACAATAGGGTAGGGTGTAACTACAGGTGTGCTTTGGGTCACAATGTTGCAAACACATTACAAGACAGTGTCATTAGTCAGATGAACAAAGTTATCCAGGTGCCTATGTGATTGGGCCTCAAGAATTGAAAGGTCGACCCAGCTCAGTTGTGAGGTTACATCAAAGTAGATGTGTCTGAAACCTATTGTGAATCCCTATGCCAGTCCACAGTCCACAAATTCACAGCACTGAGCTGAATAAAATGAAGGAGAGCAGATACTTTAGCATTCAAACAGTTACATGTAAAACCCCAATCAGAGCACGGCAATCAGTGCCTTGTCAAAATTTGTTCATTGGAACATAAGAGAGAACAAGGAAAAGGGGAATATGAGGGACTGCACATCCGGACTTGCATTTCGACTTGTTGAGATTAACTAACTGGATTTTTGTGCTTTGATCCCTTTCTGCATCTGCCAAATGAAACTTGATCTTTTTATCAATTATCCCCCATACTTTTCCTCCCCTCAATTCTTCCCCTTTCATCTTTCCACTGTTTGGGCCTCTTTTTGATTCTCTCTAGCCAACTTAGCTCTATTTTATCTCTCTCCCACAAGAGAGCTTATAGTTGTTATTTCATGTCACTCTTCTATAATTGTGTTAGAACTTTTGGGTACTATTTTTCTTTTCTTTATTTTTAAAAGTTTTTTAGGTTGATGCATCTTCTACTTCTTTCCAGAAAAAGAAATTCTATTATTATTTTTGGCATATAAATATTTCCAGCCGACTCCCTAGAGCCTAATTAAGCAAAGTAACACAAAAGCACTTCATATGCTGGGGCTTCCATGCCATCCCACTCCCTTATTTCCATCTTTTGCTGTTGAATTGTGACCTAGGATTCAATCCAGAATTCTTATAATTTAAAATATAAGAAAATACATTTTGGAAATTACGTGTCTTTTGCCTTTCTAACTCTCCTCTCATTGTTTAGCTCTATTATGTTTATAACTATTACTACTTTCATAATTAAGGCCCAGGTCCTGCAAGCTGATCTAACTGGGTGGATCCTTGCACTCATGCAGAGCCCCATTGATTTCACTGGGTTCTGCACATCCATGAGAATCAGCTTGCAAGATAGGGGCTAGAGCTGTGCAGAAATTTCCATTTTGCAGGAAATACTGCCATTTAAAATATGTTTCCATTCCAAATAAAAACAAAAACATAGAATTCAAAATCAAAACATTTGGTTTCTGGTTTTGTTTTAAATTCACTGATAATATAAAGTAAAAAAAAAAATCCAAAACAAAAAGTTGTTTTGAAATGAAAAATCAAAACATTCCATTCTAGAAGTGCTTATGCCCCCTCTTTATTTAACTAAAACGACTGTGTAAGTTGACTGTCCTTAGAGAAAGATGTCTTCCTGACAATGTATAGAGTACAGACTTTTAACCACCTCCATCCTTAAAGGAGACATAGCATTCTCTCACTGTGTGTGAAATTCACCTCTGTGCCCTATTTTGAGGCTTAAGCTCCATTTAAATGGTGCCGAGGCCTTGTGATGGCCTTCAGTACAGGGAGAATTTGGCTCTAGGCCTATTTCACAGTCTTTTAATATGCTGTTAAAGGGAGTACAAATATAAAGAGGAAGAACAGTATTGTTACAGCAATGGACTGAGACTCAGGAAATCTGGGTTTAACTCCTAGCTCTGTCAGAAACCTTGTGAGCTTGGACAAGTCACTTCATCTCTCGGTGTGAGAATTTCTTATCTGTCAAATAGGGAATGCTTCCTTTTTCCTATCCAATTGTCTGTTTGGTGTACTTAAATTATAAACTCTTCAGGACAGGGACCTTTAGGTGCTGCTGTAATATAAATAATTAGAAGTAGTCAGGAATTTTCCATCAAAATGTTTCTTTGATGGAAAATGCAGTTTCCATAAATCAAAATTTTCCACAGGAAAACTGACGTCAGCTTCAGCCCCATGGACACCATATCTTCCAGTTTATCTTTTAACCAAACTGTTATTCATGCCTTATTCCCAGGCACTGAATGGCTGAATTGTATTAATTTTCCATAAGGAAAAAGTGAAATTAAATATTTTGTTTCATTTTGGATTAACCCAAATCAAAACATTTTTTTTTCAAATCAAATCAAAATATTTAGTTTCCAGTCAGTTTGGTATTAATCTGTGTCAATCTGAATTTCTACGCTGTATCACAGGAGTTGTAGTTTGCCATTATTCTCCTCTATGGACCCAGCTCCCTCACTGGACTATAGCTCCCATGATGTACCACAGTCTTTTCTTTGACTGAACCAACACAATGCATCATGGGAGTCCTATTACTGTGGTGCATCATGGGAGATGTAGTACAGCTGGGGAGCCCAGCCCAAGTTGGCATGAGGAACCTGCTTTATATCTCCCAGGAGTCACTGCAGCAGCTCAGATAGACTCAGTATAATAATCAAGCTGAGCTGAAATGAAATATTGATATTTCTGAATCAATTTTTTCAGAAGTTTCTGTTTTAAGAAAAAATTGATATTTCAACTTTTCATTCTGATTTGGGGCAAAAACAAATGTTTAAAAATATCAGAATTTCCTATGAGATAGAAATTAAAATTTTCAACCAGCTCTACAAATTAAAGTTGGAGTAGACACCACTATTAAATGTATTATTATTTATGTCAGTATTGCTATATTTGTTTACGAGCCCTCCCAGTGCTTTGTTCTGAATCAGCATGTCAGAGATTCACTCCTAAAATCATGCTTGTAATTTGTTCTGAATGCTAGTCTTCTTGCTGAACACCATTTCTGTATTTAGCCTTTGAAGTGGTATCATTTGCTCATGGCAAAACAGAATATAAACAAAGAACGAGTTATATTATCTGTAAACATCTAACAATTTAGTGTCAATCATCTAATAGAGATGGATGTAGGGAATATTGTGAGCAATTGTTTCAGTTTTCATCCTGACCTTCCCTACAGTCATAATCTACATAGTTACTCATATTAAAGCATCTTGTAAAAGAGAGAAATGCTAGAACCATAGGTTTTAAAGTTTTTTTTAAAAAATAGTTGAAACCAGAACTTCATAAAATTTGAAAGGAAGCTTCATGAAAAGCAACAGAATGTCATAGTGCTGCTCCGATCAGCTAGGTAAAAAGATGATGTATTGAAGATTTGAGTATAGCTACAAAATTCCAAGTCTATCTCACGTCAAAGCAGATTTAATCCACATTTTGAAAGCTGTTTTTTCCGGAGGCTTAGGACATCATACTGTATTTTTATCTTTGCCTCTCTCCCTCACACATTTGCCATTTCTTGCACTTGCAAAAGGCTGAGTGCAGAGATGAAGTGATAGCAAAACACTTGCTAATCACTTCAGATCACAGCTATCAGTAATACATTTGATGATCAGAGTAAATCACACCAAAGGGATCATTTTCTTGCTTAAAAAGCCTTGGCTTGTCCTGAACCTGGGGATGCAGTTGAAGGTGGAAGGGTCAGTGTATCACCTCCCACTAGGTTTTTTTATTGTCTCTCACAGAAGCTGATGTACTATCTTTATTTAAAAGGACTTTATAAACAAGCCTGCTAAATCACTGTGAATATTGAAATCCTGTGCACCATCTGAAATGTAGGAACCGCTTTGAGGTCCAGACATTAAGTAGTGGATAAAGAGCCCTAAATAATTTCCAGTATATAGTGTGTTCTGCATGCCTTAGCTGAGCATTTTCTCTGCACCAAAACAGATGTACTCAGAGGCTCAATAATATCTCAATATTTACATTATCATGGCTCATACAAAAACATTTTAATTAAATAATGTTATGGAACTCAGACTCATAGACTTAAGGTCAGAAGGGACCATTATGATCATCTAGTCTGACCTCCTGCACAATGCAGGCCACAGACTCTCACCCACCCACTCCTGTAACAAACCCCTAACCTATGTCTGAGTTACTGAAGTCCTCAAATCGTGATTTAAAGACCTCAAGGTGCAAAGAATCCTTCAGCAAGTGACACGTGCCCCACGCTGCAGAGGAAGACGAAAAACCTCCAGGGCCTCTGACAATCTTCCCTGGAGGAAAATTCCTTCCCGACCCCAAATATGGTCATCAGTTAAACCCTGAGCATGTGAGCAAGAGCTTTCACCCGGATGGTTAACAAATCCACATGCTCTGTTTATATTTAACTTATGTAACCTCAGCTGTAGCCTCAGGGAAGGCACAGATAAAGGAGTGGAATCAGCACCCAAGGATGCATTTTCAGTACCAGCAAAAACACACATTTACTAATGGAAAACAAAAAAAAATGAGGAGTCCTTGTGGCACCTTAGAAGGATTCGTCTTTTTTTTTGCTGACACTAGGGTGACCAGATGTCCCGATTTTATAGGGACAGTCCCGATTTTTGTGTGTTTTTCTTATATAGGCTCCTATTACCCCCCACCCCCGTCCCGATTTTTCATATTTGCTGTCTGGTCACTCTAGCTGACACAGACTAACATGGCTGCCACTGAAATCTGTCATAATGGAAAACAAACATCTTTAGAAAAATTCATGTAGTGGAGAAAAAGGAGGGGTTGTTTATTTTATATACCTTCTTTAACCCCAAGTTTATCTTATTCTTGATTAGTATGCAACACGTACAATGGAAAGAGAAGAAAAACAATACTACAAATATTTTTATACTGAATTTAAAACAAAAAAAATCAGTTAATTTAAGATGACTGTGTAAGATTTGTATAAGGAGACAACACTTCCTGCCAAACCTATTGCAGCATACAACAAGAATGTTGTGCCTGATCCTGTGCTGCTGTCAGCTGGCCCAGCTCCTTTGGCTTGCATTACCCCAGATGAAAATCTTCCCTTTTCCATCTAAACCCCTCACTGACCCTATCAAAGTGACTGGTGTACTATCAAATCAGACAAGAAAAACATCCTAACTAAACCACCTTCACACAAGACAACTGAATGGAGAATAGCCCACTGTTTACTACTAGTGCCCTGTTTTGTTTGTAGTTACTACATGCTGTACCACGACAGTTTATTTCTGTTACAAAGCAAAGAATAAATGATGGATAAAGAGAGTCATTGCCACTAACTTCTGTGGGAGCACACACATTCCAGAATACACTTTATATAATACGAATGGCATGACTACTGTTTCACAGTAATTCAGTTTCTAATGTCTCTCAGAAGCTTCACCTCAGCCTTACTCCATTCCTGCTCCTTATACTTTCCTTTCTGATTCTTACCTGCTCTGCCCCTCCTCCCCGTGTCATTCTGTAATCTATCCTAATTACAGTCCCCACTCAAACATGCCATTTGCAGCTATCACCCTGATCACTCTGCTTGTGTGTGTGTCTGTATTATCTTTTTTTGTATGCCAGTAGTATCTAGAGACTCCAGTTAGGAACACTGCCCCATTGTGTTAGGAGCTGTACAAACACAGTCCCCACCTTCAAGATCTTACAGCCTAATTGAGAACAGAAGTAGGAAGGAGTAGAGAGAAGAAATAATAGGAATAGCAATAAGAGTATATAATGCACAATTACGTGTAGGAAGGCAGCATGATCTGGTGGATAGGGCAAGAGGTCAGGCAACATGGATGCTATTCCCTGCTTGGCCAATGTCCTGCTATGTGACCCTGGTCAAGTCATTTAACCTCTGTGCCTCTGTCTCCCCTGCTACCTGTTGTTCATCTGGTCTATTTAGACTGTGAACTGTTTGGGGGCAGGACCTCTCTCTTATATTCATGTATGCAGTGCCTAGCACGATGGGGTCCTAATCTCGGTTGGGGCCTCTGCCTGCTCTTGCAATATAAATAATGAATAATATGATGTGCACACAATTTATTCACAGAAAAATCTAGAAGGCACCTAAAGTCAGATTGGAATCAGAAGTTCCTTCAGGGCATCAGCCCACCTACAGTCAATTGGTTATTTATGGTCAGCCTCTTGGCAGAAATGGGTCTTGACCAGAGAGAGAGGGGACAGGACAGTGGAAATACAAACTAGATCAAGAGGGGGTGTTCTGTGCACAAGGAGCATATTGGAAGAAAGTGACCACTGTACGTGCATTGTGGTTTTGCATCCTGTCTCTGTTAAGCTTCCTTGGATTTTATGTTCTTTTCTTAAGTGCCATACACACTTGGGGAGTTACGCAGACTACCTACCACAGCTTTCTCTGCCCCACTTTGATTTTCCCAAAGGAGATTTATATTAGTTTAAAAATTACCTGATTGATACATAATCAAGAATGTGCCACTGTGGAATCCATTGGCTTGATTTTTAATTTCTGGGTCAAACGTATGTTCCTTTTCATTTTTAATTAAATGCATGGAGCATAGTCTCATCTCTTAGCAATTCATGCCCAGCACAGCTTAAGCACTCAGATACCATACCATGGCAATGAGCATGGTAGAAAGACTTAGATACATTACATCGGCTCTTATAAACTAAAACCATATTCTAAACATCAGTCTGGTTTACTCTGAAGTAATCCCTCATCATCTTATGTAGGCTTTGTTTGAAAACGTACCTATGGTTTGGAGAAATTTTATCATAAATAATGTGGTCTGACTTTTCAGAATGCTTTGAGTAACATTCAGCAATACTGGAAGAATGGCCACAGCTCAGAAACATTTATATCAAGTGGAGAGAAGCTGAATATTGCTTGTCTGCTCTCATTTTACTTAGATCAGAGTCTTACAAGGATAGAAACTATATGCCAATATAGTTCGAAACATGATACTGTATGAACTTCCCTATGGATATTTTTACACTATAAAACAGTTTGGATTTTATTTGTTTTCTCCTTCATTTATAAAAATAACATGCCCGTTTTCCATATCAGGACAGAAACAGTTCTACAAAACGGAAAACATTTGGGGACAAACTCACAAGGTGCTATCAACGGTAGTACGAAGTACACATCTGTCCGTGATGTAACTTACACACTGGGGGCAAAAGAGAGGAACATAGCAGGAGAAGCAGCTAACAGAACAATGGGAGAAGGTGACCGTTAAAGCAGGGTGATACTGCTCATTCCTGATTCACCTTATATCTTTTATTAATTATTGGTTATTGCAGTAGTGCCTGGACCAGGACCCAATCTCACCAAGGGCTGCCAGGTACAAACACAGGACAGAAAGATGGTGCCCTCCGCAAAGAATGTATAATCACACACACTCTCATTAGCTGCTGTTCCCGCTATGTTCTTCACTTTCACTCCCCAGCATGTTATTGGCACCTCTCCCACTTCTGAAAGTAGCCACCACTGTTTATAGCAAAAGAAAAAGATGGAAGGTAACATTTTCAAAACCACCTAAGCGGTTTAGGACCTAAGGTCCATTGAAGAGTCAATAAAAAAACCTGAAAAATTTTCCTGAGAGCAAGATTTTAGGCCCAACCCCCCTATATTTTAAGCTTTCGAGCCATTTGTTTATTAAAGCTTATGGTACATCAGGGACTTACTTACCCATCTCCTTGTAACAGAACCAATACTCTCATAGCATGGCTGAAGAGGAAATGGCTTTACAGTCATTTTGGATTTCAACTTATCAAATCTATAAGATAAGATCAGAGAAACCAGTCCGGCAATAGAAAATGCTTCACTCAACAATCCTTCTTTTCTTGCTTGACACCAATCTAATATGGCTGACCTATCTCCTTTCTCTACAACAGGCCTTCTGTGCTTAGTGAAGTGGATCAGCATTAACACGTTATCCCTGTGCTCTCTGCACTGCACTAACTTCCCACCTGCTCCTGGGTTCAGCTCAAGTAACTGTTTTTAAAATCTATAAATGCTCTTTATGCTTCTTGGACCTGGTTACCTTAGAGGCCAGCTCTCTCCCTGCGACATCAGCTGAATATTTTTTTTAAACCAACACTTCTCAAATGCATGATCTTGAGAAGTAGGGAGGGCAAGGAATTTTCAGTGGAAGACCCCCAGCTAACTCCAGCTGGCAGTCATTAAGAGCCTACATTTGTTAGCTTTCCAAGCTCAGCGCAAGGCTGATCTTCTCAGCCAAGGCTTTGTGTTGAATACATCTAAAGCAAATCAATGTACTTCCTGTCTTTCTTTTGTGATTTCTAAATAATAATTGGCTTTTGTGTTTTTTATTCTTTAACTCGTCCAGATGCCACAGGGAGGAACACTGTCAATTTGTGAATATATAATGAACATGACTGATCATTTTTATTTACAGATTTAAGGAATAATAAATACAACACACATATTTGGGTTCCTTTTCTTAAAAAGTGCAATTATTCTGCAATTAAGAAATGACATTGGTGATTGACAGGTCCGTCTCCATATCCAAAAAAGATTTGGGGAGCACAACAAATGAAATAAGAGAAAGTTTGTTTTGAGCAGTTCAAATAAAGTTATTAACAGGTCACTGGCAAGGTCTATTGTCACAGGAAAAAGATGGCCTACGAGATCATGTTAAATGTCAGAAGAATCCAGCTTCTCCATTTCAGCTTTTAAATTTATCGGAGGTGTTTGTTTAGGCTCCAGTCATGGCATTATCCAGACCCTGATTCTAGCTACTAAACTTTGCAGTCCTAATGTAGGTAAAACTCTCATTTATTTCAGTTTTTCCTATATAAGGACAGCAAAAGTTCAGGCTTCAAGTGAGTAATTAACCCCATCAGCAATCACACACCTTTGCCTGCTCAGGCATTTAGGTAGTGAGATTTTTTTTTAGGATAGGGATATTCTATTTATTTCTTTTCTTGACACATGGTATCTCGCCTGTGTAAAATACCAAGTGGAGGGGAGTTGGAGAAGGAGTAGCTAATGCAGTGTTATGGCACTATATAGAGTCTAAAGGTACGTCTACACTACAAGACTATTTCGATTCATCTTAATTCGAATTTCTGGAATCGACCTAATGAAGTCGAAGTTGTGTATCCACAATAAATACACTAATTCGACTGTGTGAGTCCACAGTAATGGGCGAAGCGTCGACTTTGGAAGCGGTGCACTGTGGGAAGCTATCCCACAGTTCCCGCACTCCCCGCCGCCCATTGGAATGCTGGGATTTCCCACCAATGCATGCTGGGGGGGGGGGGAAATTGTGTGGAGGGTGGTTTTGGGTAACTGTCATCATTGAACCATCAATCACACCCAGCATCCCTCCCTGAAAGCGCCAGCTGGCAATCTGTTCGTGCACTTTTCTTCTCAGTGACAGCGCGGGCGCCACAGCACTGCGAGCACGGATCCCGCTGCAGTTGTGGCCGCTGTCAGCTCCTCGCAACTTATCGTCCACCTCTTCCGCAGTCAGCTGCTGAGAAATTTGGCTAATTTTCAATGGTGCTGCGAGCAGTGGTGGACCATGGGGGACGTTTTACCAACATCAACGTCGGGTGGCCAGGCAAAGTTCATGACGCGCGTGTTTTCAGGAACTCTGTTCTGCTTAGACGCCTGCAGGAAGGTAGTTTCTTCCCGGACCACAAAATAACGCTTGGGATGTGCAGATGCCCATACTGATCTTAGGGGACCCAGCCTACCCGCTAATGCCCTGGCTCGTCACGCCCTATGCAGGCACCTTGCACAGCGACAAGGAACTCTTCAAGTACCAGCGAGCAGCGAGCAGCGTGAACTGTGACTGTTCAGTTTCTTCACAGAGAAGCTGAACCTGCCCCTGTTTCTTTACCAAGTTACTGTTGACTAGCCTCTGCAGTTACATACCCCGTCCACCCCGCTTCCCCAACTTCTAACACACATTTAAAAATTAAAGTACGTGCTCCACTGTAGCTTTACAACGGTGTCTTTATTGATGACTTTGCGTTAAAGGGTTGAAACTGGGACGCACACTGTGCTGGGTAGGGTGTGTGGTCATGTAAAGACCGCCTCTAAAGTCGAGGTTTGACATGCTCCCGCTCCCAGACGGATCAGCAGTGCTGGACTGGTTGTTTCAATGGATCCGGCCATCCCTCCTTTTTTGGACTCTGTGTGCAGGGGCTATGTGGCCTTGTTGCGGGGGAGGACGGATACAGATTCCTCTGCTGCATGGCTCTGCGGTCCATTACAGGGACCGTTGCATGACATCTGTAACCCCCCTCCCCTGCTACAAATGCATGTACCACCCCCAACGACAGAAAACCTGCAAACCACCTCCCATACCAGCTAACTGCCTACTGACTGCATTGTGTGTGTGACATGCTGCTGATCCAGCCCCCGTCTCTGTACCCTGCTAAAGGTGACTGTCCTATGCATTACACTACCCCCTCAACCACCCAACGACCCACCCAAGACATCTAACACAGCGTTGTGTAAAAAACCATGACGGAAAAAGTAAGTAACAGAAAACTACTTTTAATAATCAAGAACACAGTAAGGGAAGGACTTTTCAAAATGTAGTGACTGATAGCTTTTGGGTAATTTAACACTGTCCTGTGGTGCAGTGACAGTTTTCACGGCCCCTGGTGACCCTCCTTCTTGTTATTTTTGATGAGGGGGGGATTGGAGTTTGAGGCGGGGGTGGGCGGTTGCAGATACAGTGCAGGGGGGCTCTGTCTTCCTGCCTGCGGTCCTGCAGAACATCGACAAGGCGCCTGAGCGTGTCCGTTTGCTCCCTCATTAGTCCAAGCAGCGTTTGAGTCGCCTGCTGGTCCTCCTGACGCCACCTGTCCTCCCGTTCGCAGAGTGAGCGGTGCTGCTGACTGAGGTTCTCCCTCCACTGGCTCTGCTGGTCTGCCTCGGCTCTGAAGCAGCCCATAAGTTCAGCAAACATCTCGTCCCTTGTCTTTTTCTTACGCCTTCTAGTTTACGCCATCATCTGTGAGAGGCATGGTGCATCAGGTCGTGATACAGTTGCACCTGTGTGATGTCAAAAAGGTAGCGAATTTCTTACAATGATACATTTTTTAAACAAAGAAATATAGTCTACTCGGTGTCTGTGAACAAGAGTATGCACAGCACCTGTCTCATGCTCACGCACTAATGGAAAGTTCGATTTCTCTGAATGCGCTTTCATTGCCTGGGGTATTGGGCTGCAGATCAGAGAACCTTTACAGGAAAGAAGAATTCGTGTAGCAGCAAGGCATGGTAAGCCAAACACTTTTGGATTCATAGAAGTGAATGTACAGCTCTGTCCTCTTGATGCAGGCAATCCTGAAAGCATAAACTCGGCCCCTGTTGCACCCCCTTGCGGCTGTTCACTGGGAAAGATCCCTGTATGCTGCCACTCTGTAGACTGCAGCACGTGGCTGTTAAGTGAGGCTTCTTGTTATGCAAAGGAACAGTTAAGCGCTCCCATTACTAATAGTACCCCAATTACTCTAATTTCATGCAGGAGTGTGCGAGAGAGATCACCCTGAGGAGAGTCTCACGGGCAGAGAGAGCGCGCATGCTGGAAGAAAGCCACCACAACCCAGGGGCCTACTCTGCCATGCTCGTGAGGGCAATGGTCCCGGAGTTCCAGCTTATAGCATGGAAAGGCAAAGTGTGCTACCTCGGGGCACACGATAAGCTAGCTCTGCCAAGGAACCTCCTGCATAGACTGTCAGATTACCTCCAGGAGAGTTTCCTGGAGATATCTTATGAAGATAAAAGTTCCATCCCCCTGTATGTAGACCTTCTGTTCTCCTAATGTCTCTCCCTGTTTAATTACTTTAAAAAATGTTAACTCGTTGGTCTTAGCTGCTTTTAATAAATAAATGTTAACTTGTTTAAAGCACTTACGGACTGATCCTTCTCCCGATTCAGGGTCCGTGGTAACGGCTGGGGAGGGTTGGTAGGGGATCTCAGTGAGGGTGAGGAAGAGATCCTGGCTGTCGGGGAAAGCGCCGTCGACTGCCTCGTCCTCCTCATCTTCCCCGTCCGCGAACATCTCCGAGGAACAGTCCGTCGACACTATCCCATCCTCAGAGTCCACGCACACTGGTGGGGCAGTGGTGGCAGACCCACCGAGAATGGCATGCAGTGCCTCGTAGAAGCGGCATGTCTGGGGCTGGGCTCCAGAGCGTCCGTTTGCCGCTCTGAGTTTCTGGTAGCCTTGTCTCAGCTCTTTGACTTTCACGCGGCACTGCATTGCATCCCGGCTGTATCCTCTGTCTGTCATGGCTTTGGAGACCTTCTCGAAGGTCTTTGCATTCCGTTTGCTGGAGCGCAGCTCCGAAAGCACAGACACATCGCCCCACACAGCAATCAGATCTGAGACTTCCCGGTCAGTCCATGCTGGGGACCTCTTTCTAGTCTGAGATTGCCTGGACTCCTCTGCTGGAGAGCTCTGCATCGTTGCCGGTGCTGCTGAGCTCGCCCCGATGAGCAACCAGGAAATGGAATTCCAACTGTCCAGACAGGAAAAGGAATTCAAATTTTCCCAGGGCATTTCCTGTGTGGCTGGTCAGAGCATCCAAGCTCCGACTGGCGTCCAGAGCGTCAACAGAGTGTTGCACTGTGGGATAGCTCCCGGAGCTACTAAGATCGATTAGCATCCACACCTAGCCTAATTCGACATAGCCATGTCGAATTTAGCGCTACTCCCCTTGTCGAGGTGGAGTACCGAAGTCGAACTAAGGAGCCCTCTATGTCGAATTAAATGGCTTCCTGGTGTGGACGGGTGCACGCTTAATTCGATTTAACGCTGCTAAATTCGATTTAAAGAGCTAGTGTGGACCAGCCCTAAGGGATGTGATGGAATTCACATGGGTCTAGAGTGCTTCATCATTAAACAGGGGGGAAAGATGGCTTTATAGCTCTCTTCATCTGCCCGGCATCTAATATTGTCAATACTTCCCCTGTATCTCTTCCAAAGTTGTCTTTGAAAATGATCCAGGAGCTAGCTCAGGAAGCTGGTAGCTTATTTCATTCATTGGTGGATTTTTTTTCCTATTTGTTAGTTTCTCTCTCTTTCCTATTTCACACAGAATTGCTAGGAAATGATTTGCCTCTAAGCAGCACAAGACATCCAATATGCATTCATTTTTGCCTGTTGCTTTTTGAGTGTCTGATCTGCACATGCAATCATAGTAATTTGTGCACGTATGTTAGGTATTTGCATGTGCAAACAGCTAGTTAGGCACATGAGTTAATACAAAGACAGAAAATCACATTGGAATTAGATTTCATTGGCTATTATAACAGGTGACTGTAGGTAGCAAGAAGCCATTCAACAATTAGCTTCTCTGCTAGGACTACCAACAAAGGTGATAATTACAGTGGTGGTGTTGCTGAACATGGACAACTGGCTACTCAGGATAGGATAAAGACTGTATATTCATTTCACATAGGTCATAGGATTAAACCAGCTCTAGTACATATGCTGTTACAGCTCATGATTCAAAAGTTTTGCAGTTATTAAAAATTATTTAAGGCGAGCAGTAGCCTTTTTTTTTTTTAAATGAAGCTTTGACCTTTAGGGCCAAGTTCATTCAGGAGTTGAACCTGTGCGCCTGAGCACAAGTTGTCCTTAGGGCCCAAACTCTTCCCCAATGCCAGTTTTGCCATCGATTTTAATGTGTTCAGGAGCAGGCCATTTGCCCCAAAATAACAGTAGTTTGTTAAACAGAATAGATTGCTTGCCCTTTATCACAGAGACCCATTGCTACACTTCAGAAATGAAAACAGTTGCCTGGAAAAGGTTAAGGGATCTATGTTTATCAGACAGCTGAGTGAGATATATAAGGCCGAAAGGGGAGAGAAGGAAAGGGACAGGTATGTCTCCAAGAACTGTAGCCAGCCTGCATCGATTGAGTTCTTTTATTGTGTGTTCTTTATGTGTTTTGTTTAAGAACATAAGAACAGCCATACTGGGTCAGACCAAAGGTTTATCTAGCCCAGTATCCTGTCTTCTGACAGTGGCCAATGCCAGGTGCCCCAGAAGAAATGACCAGAACAGGTAATTATCATGTGATCCATCCCCTGTCACTCATTCCCACCTTCTGGCAAACATGGGCTAGGGACACTGTTTCAAATGCTAAGCTGTGCCTTGAGGTAAGGGCCTTTAAAGGACATGGGTGTGGCATTTACTTTTCCCAGGTCTGGTGAAATAAGGGCCAGTGAAATATGCCACTAGCCTAAAGGCTGCAAAACAGCATCTCAGTCCACTAACTTTAAACTGGAAAATCTCTCCGTAGCTGAAAAAAATAGCCAAACAGATTTCTTTCATTAGGTTTGATAGAAATCATTTGCTTCAGGGTTCAGACTCATCTGGGAAGCTTCAGCCCTTAGCAAGTTTTAATAGCCATGGTTTATTACAAACCACTGAAGAGAAGAGTGTGTAATGGAAAGGTTGACTCAGCTTTAACTGCAGTAGTACCAATGGTCAGAATAGTATATTCATGGGACTGAAAGAATAATCTGCTAGAATTCTGGAGACCAAGTGGAGCATATTCAGGATAAGGCTTTATTATAATCTTTGTTGTCAGCACATTGTTCTTCACATGATGGATTTCCTAATATGGGCTCAGTCCTGATTCTGCCATGAACCCAGAGTAAGGGGAAGTGCATCGTTGGACAGGAAGGTGATTGTGACTCTCAGAGGGCCTATATCTAGCCCAACATACATCACCTTATGCATTAATATAACTGTGGGAAGGAGGGTGCAGATCCATCCATTCCCTGCCCCTTCCCTCTTCTCCTATGGAACATGCTGTCCCTCCCACACAGAATGACAGTAGGTGTAGCTGGCAATATGGGCAATATGTACCCTCTCCACCAGCGCACAGAACAGACTGCGATCTGGCCCTCAGGAAAATATATAAGCATTATAAGCCAATTTTTCAAAATCTAGTTCTTCTTTTGGCAAATAGATTAGTTTTCCCCAGAATGTGTTACTTGGGCATCAAAACTACCTCAAAAGGAAGTGTAATTAGATGCTTAGGTGGCCAAGTATGTCTAATGGGGTGTGTAAATATCCTTGCAATTATGCATATTGTCATTATTTGCACTACACACAGACACCTGCGAGGCCCAATGTTGGTCCATACATTTGTATTTTTAAGAGCTAAGAGACATAGCAGACATGAGACCTATGAATGTGGCTTAGATTAACTTTTCACTTGAAAATAGGAAATCAGCAAAACGACATCCTCAAGTCTTTACTCAGGCAAAATGATCACTGCTATCAGTATGAGTTTTGCTGCAGTAAGGACTGCCAATGTTGGTCCTTAATTAACATGATTTAAAAAGTCAAATTCTTAGACTCTGATCCTGTAAAGAGCTCCACAGGAATCCACCTGTTGCTCATTGCAACATCTTTTTAGCAAGGGGATTACCTTTTACATGTTGTTCAGAAATGAGCATCAGTATAGGACAAGAGAGTGGATAAATAATGCCAGTCCTATTGCATGTTACTTTATCACCAATTCTCCCCAGGTACACTGTTCTATGTGAAACACTGATACTTTTCTAATTCCAGTATGCCACAACGTGTCTTGCCATTGTTAACCGATGACTGATTGGCTCACAATCTTCTAAATGATAGATCTGCATGTTATTTACTGAAGCCCTTCAGTAACACTATTACAAATGGATCAGGGAGTAATTGTTCCCCTGTGATTAATTTAATTTAAATTGGCTCATTTGCCATTCATCCAGAAAATCCTAATCACAAGGAAGAGTCATTTTCTCCACTCCCCCACCATCATCGTCCATCAGAGCTTGAACCATAAATACGGTATATATCTCCCGTTAACCCTGTTTGCAGTAATATCAATACTTTCAAACACAAGTGATGGAAACCCTATCACTTGAGTCATTAAAAACTATACTGTACAGGGAACTGAAAAATATACTGTATATATGGGAACACTCTTGTCCTAGCAGGAGGATGGAGAATGTAAACACTCTCTTGCATAAATTAATTACTTTTGCTGTTAAAATAATACTTGATTTGTTCTTTTAAGTACTCAGACTTTAAATACAAAGGATCTTTGTAGATCTTTGGATCGGACCAAAATGCAGAAAGCATTAGTCCTGGGGACCTGTGCAAAGGTGTCTTAAAGCTCAGATGTACATGGCCCTAATCCTGATGCTGCTCTGTACATGGCTATTCCCTCTTTGCCTATGTTAGGCTTTAACAGCCACTGAAACAACCTCTTTTTGTGAAAGGCAAGTGGCACATGAACCTCTATGCCAGCTCTATTGCCCTGTAGGACCCCACCCTTGGAATGATCCTCCCTGGGCCAATCAAACCAGATTTACTAGATTATGACAGCACTGCACGGCAACGTGTTTGTACCACAGCTAAGCCTTAGCCTCATATTTTTCATCATATATGCTCTAGTAGATCTCAATACCTGGTAGTCATCTGCATTATACCCCAGATATGATGAACATAATACGATATGATGTACATAGCATCAGCCTACAGCAGTTGCTCTAATCCTGTGCTAGGCGCATGAGTCAGAATCCTGCAGTCTTTATGCAGGGAAAAGTCCCTGTGACACGAATAGGAGTTTTGCTGGAGTAAAGTTTGAGCAAATACTGCAGGGTGTGAGGAATCTGACTGACGCGGTAAAATGTGGTGAAATTAAAGTAGTGGTGAAAGGGAAATAAATGTTATTTCTGCTTTTAGAACATGTCACAGGGATATTTCCATTTTAATAAAAAAGCTAAGCCTTCTCTCTGTGGCTGAGCAGCACACACAGCTCAACCTGTCTACCTGGCTGATGGAAGTTTTGAGCATTCAGTGGGAAAATTTGCCTGTAAGTAGATATTTTACACCACCTAGAAAAGGAAAACCACTGCCAAGAACATCGTCTACTACAAAATCCCTTTGATTAAGCCCCATTTCAGACTCAAACAACATGGTTCAGATTTTCTTTTCACTGTTGGTTACTCACTCAAAAACCTCTCTTCCGTATTCATATTTCTAGGAGGTTTTTCAGTCTTCCTACGCATTCCTTTTGTTCAAGTATAACTTAGCTGGATATGCATGTATCAAAGAGCTGCTGCAGGTGTCTCTTAGTTCTTCATAAAGGACTCTATCCTCAGCCCTTCAAAGTCAATAGGAATGTTATTACTCACTTCAGTGGGTTTGGAAGCAAGACCAACATGTTCCCCTAGCTTCTTCAGACTTTTTAATTTAAATATTGGTGGCTGTGATGCAGTGAACCTCAAAGTAGCACCCTGTAACCCCCATATTCATCATTTGTATGTGGCTGTGATATTTCAGACAGGGCATGCCATGTAAGATACCATATGAAAGGTCATGATCTGCTGAAACTCTTTGCTCTGTCAAAATATGTGTATTGTTAATGTGTATCAAATTATGAGATTTTTCTATATGGTTGTTATTGAAATATGTTCTGAGTTTGGGAGATGCCCACTGCCAGCTCTCCAGTGACAACAAAGGTGGTGACCCATACCCAAACAGGCATTAAGTGACCATCACAAGCCATTGACAGAAGGAAATTGTAAACAAGAGATTTACAATTCTGTAAAAGACAGTTGCACAAGCACCACACAATGAGGACTCAGCAAGGCCCACCAAGACATGTCTGGGCCACTATCTTTCCTGAGACATGAATTGAGGGTATAAAATAAGGGACAGTGGCTTCATGAGACCACCTCTCTCCTCCCCCACCTACTCTGAAGGCTGGAAAGATGCAGACTTTGAACGGAGGGGTTGGTCCCAGGCTGAGAAGGAAATTAAGCCTGTGTATTAAGAACTGTAACCTGCCTGCAATGTCCAGTGGGATCAGAAAAGCTCTTTGATTCAAATCTTGCCTAGTCTGAAAGTTTAGGATTTAAAATGCGTATTTACTTAGGTAAATATTTCTGACCTTCACATCTACCACTTACTACAACATAAAATCTATCTGTAGTTAATAAACTTATTTTAATGTTTTATCCTTTCCAGTGAGTTTTCTAAAGTGCTTGGGGAATCTGCTCAGATTACAAAGGCTGATCCATGTCCATTATCCTTTGATGAAGCGGCAAACAAATTAACGAGCTTGCATTGTTCAAGAGAAGGTCTTGAGAGTGTAAAATGGTAAATTACTGGGGTGTAAGGCCGGGGGATTTGCTGCTGTTTCCCTAGGTGTGATTCATGAGTGGCTTAGAGAGCATTCATGTAATAGCTGGATGTATCCCTGCATGCTGTTGACTGAGTGGCTACAGCACCTGGAGAGATTTGCTGCTTTTCAGTAGCAGAGCATCGTGAGAGATGGCCCAGGCTGGAGAGTTAAGGGAGCACAGCAGTCCCACAGTACCCCAGAAATCCCAAAGCAGGGGCCATGAACTGAAAAACATTAATATGTTAGCCAGTACTGTATATTCTTTGTATGTTTCAGGCTTTTAATTTGTTTCAATAGAATGACATGCTTGTCATGAAGCAACATCTGAGAGAGATGTAGAGGGATATATTTCTAAAACATGTTTCACTGGGTTTGGTTTTGTACCATCCATTGCCATACTATATAGAGAAATAGAAGAAACCTAACAAAGGAGTGTCTCTCTCATTATCTCAAGATTCCTTGTCATCAACAAGGAGCGCAATAAACATACAGGGTGAAATTCTGCCCCCATTTAAATCAATGGCAAAATTTCTATTGACATCAGGGGGGTCAGAATTTCATCTACAGTCTTCAGTTGCATACAATGGTCTTTTTAAACTTGACTGAAACACTAGAATTCTCTCTGAATGCTGGAAATCATGGATCAGGAACATGGTGGCTTGTGCAATCTGTGTAATAGGCTTAAACCAGAACCTAATATACCGGAAACTGGATCTACAAGTCTGGACTTGGTGGTTTGGAGAGGCACGCAAGCACGCGCACACACAAGCACACTTTGAACCATTAAACTTTGGATAGTTGTAATCACTTGAGTCATCTGATATTCAAAAACAGAATTCAAACTTATCAAAAAACTCATCTTCCATCTCCCCATCCTCACTGTGATTGTGGAGGATGCTGACTCCTGCAGAACTAGTGCAGATCTGCTAAATGGGAGAAAGGCCAGGATTTGGCAAGCCCACTCAGGGATGCTCCACACCATGTGCCCAGGAGTGGAGCTCCCTGCGGGCTCTCTTGGTGCCAGCACACAGCAGTCAGTAGAGTGCAAGCCAAGGTGAAAGTTGAGGCAGGGACAGTGACTCCAGTGTTAAACAGGCTCACTAGCCGTTGCCCATGGATTAGAGTTGCTTTAGGACTGTAGCAGCATCTGTACAGCAACTGTGAGATGAGGGAGGATTCCTTTCCCCACCTTCACAGTCCTCCCACCCCCAGGTTAGGCCTTGCATAGGGAGGATAGGCTCTTGAGTGCACTTTTGCTACTTGGAATAACAGGCCCGTCTCCTGAGCTGAAGTCAATTGACAAAACTCCATTAACTTCACTTGAACTATATATATTTACACCAGCTAAAGATCTGGCTCAACGCAATTTCATTTTAAAAATATCCCAGCAAAACACGTTTGTTTAAATGGCAATAAGTCACACTAAATGGTTGTACACTTGTTTTTACAACAATTTTATATGGAAAACTGATTTTAATGTTACCTGTAAGTGTTCTTCCCCCTTTTTCTTACTCTTTTCTATTTCAGATAACTATATTCACACACAGAGACAGTAATGGTGAAAACCTGTTTGATCATAGCTGTTGCTGAGATCCAGTACAGCACAGTGGGAAATCAGAAACTGCATAATTGTACTGCAGCTGGTATTAACCAGGTAGTCTCTTCTGTATATATAGCTATATAACTAAAATCTCATTAACGTAGAAATGGAAGAATTCTCTCACTTAACCAGTCAGCAGAAAACTTTGTAATGTGTGGATGTGATGTCAAATCCATGACTAACAAACCTGTTCTGTCAGTCAAAAATCATGTTAATTATTAGATGTGATGTCATATCCAAGAATAACACCATTCTGACTGACAGCTCTGAACAGGAAATATAAACAGAAAATATTTGAAACATTGTGACATGCTTTAACATAATACTTCATATGTACTAGAGTTAAAAAACCCAACAACTATGTGACATTGCAGTACTGGTATGTGGAAGTTCTAATGACAAACCACTTCAGATTTTCTCTCATTTTGCAATACTAAAAGAACTCGATGGAATTACATCTTTGTCACACAGCTTATTTAAGGCCTGCGCTCCATGTAAGATGTGAACTATCAGTGAAGAAATATCTTCTGTGTACAGCAGGCATTTTGTTTTTAAACAAACCAAAATATTATAAAACTCTGTACAGTAATTCAGCTTGCAGCAAAACCCTGATCAGTGATTGCTATCCTGGGTTCTCTCTGAACGTTGAACTTGCAGGATTAGTGGCCTGATTGGTTCTGAGTTTATATCAACTTCTATTATGATCAATTCTAGTTTACTGATACATAAAGATGGCCTGATGACTATGAAATATGAAGGGACTATTGGATCCTCAGCTAGAGTGAACTGGAATAGCTTCACTGAAGCCAGTAGAGCTGTGTCAGTATACACCAGCTAAGGATCTGGTCAAAAGAGTATGCTGTTGCAGTTCTTGCTCAGGCATAACTCCACCTCTGTTACAAGCTATGTATTTGTACTCATCTGTTCTGTGATGGAGAGGAAGTGGAAATGTCCCGCATAGTGCATAGGAAATTAAGACACATATACAGCTTACTGGTATAGGTCCATGCATTACACTTAACTCTCCATGTATTGCTCTGAAATTGTACATGCAGACAGAGTCTCTGCTGCTATCCACAATTAAATGACTACCTTTCGTCACTACCATCCAAATTACTTTCTGGTAGTTCAGTTCATCTCTAAAATACAATATCCATTTTCCTGAAGTCACTGAACTATCATGTTCAATAAGCTATTGAGAGTGTATCTGCATAAGAATGCTCTACTCATTTCTTGGATTTGCTGTCCTAGGATCAAGTACACAATCACAGAAAGGAGACTGTGCAACAATAAATTGTCCTGCTGGGTTTGGTTTCATTATACAGAAGTGAGTGAGTTTTAAGTTCACTTATTTATGAGTTGGATGTAGTCCACAATATAAATCTACAACTAGGAGTGAGTGTTACAGATATATCTAAGAGTGCACAGTGAGGATTATATGCATCGTAATTCAGTGGTTTTCAAATTTGCTGCTTTACTGCACACACTTTTAAAACTGAGTCTCTCACCTAGTCCTATATCATCAGTGCCCCACCCTCCTTCCATTGCTTTAGCTCAGTGGTTCTCAACCACAGGTACACGTACCCATGTGGGTATGCAGGGGTCTTCCAGGGGGTACATCAACTCATCTAGATATTTGCCTAGTTTTACAACAGGCTGCGTAAAAAGCACTAGCGAAGTAAGTACAAACTAAAATGTCTAGCAGTTGAGTGAAAACCAAGAGAGGAGAAACTGGTTCTGTAATTGGCAAGCCATTCACAGTCTTTGTTTAATCCTGAGCTGAACAGGGCCTCATCCTCCCTGATTGAACTAACCTCGTTATCTCTAGCTTGCTTCTTGCTTGCATATATAACCTGCCCCTGGAAATTTCCACTACTTGCATCTGAAGAAGTGGGTATTCACCCACGAAAGCTCATGCTGCAAAACGTCTGTTAGTCTATAAGGTGCCACAGGACTCTTTGCTGCTTCTACAGAACCAGACTAACATGGCTACCCCTCTCATATTTTGTTAAAATTTGTTTTTATCTTTTAAAGTTATACAGCTTATTGTCAGAAGGCAAAGAGAAAAAATAGAGAGGTACATGACACCACAGCGTCACTTAGGCGCTTTCAGAGCAGATCTGTACTTTTAAACAAAACCATGTAATCACATGTTATAACTGTTTGGAGTGATCAGGAAATTCTGAGGGGTCTTTGGCCTGGTCTACACTAGGCGTTTAAACCGGTTTTAGGAGCGTAAAACCGATTTAACGCCACACCCGTCCACACTAAGAGGCCCTTTATATCGGTATAAAGGGCTCTTTAAACCGGTTTCTGTACTCCTCCCTAACGAGAGGAGTAGCGCTAATATCGGTATTACCATATTGGATTAGGGTTAGTGTGGCCGCAGATCGACGGTATTGGCCTCCGGGCGGTATCCCACAGTGCACCACTAGGGTGACCAGACGTCCCGATTTTATCGGGACTGTCCCGATATTTGCTTGTTTGTCCCGCGTCCCGACTAATGTTAGGTCAGGACACTGGACAAACAAGCAAAGGCTCCGGAGCCCGAAGGGCTCACGCCCTCCCCTGCCCCGACTCCGCCCGCTCCTTCCCCCATTGGATCCTTCCCCAAATCCTCGCCCCCATCCCCGCCCCCTCACTGCCCCATTGTCTCCCTCCCCAAATCCCCGCCTCTTTCCAAGCATGCCATGCCCAGGAGACGCAGGGGAGCGTGGGGCCGGGGTGAGTGTGAGTCTGGCCTGCCCCCGAGCAGGCAGGACTCGGGCGCGGTACCTGGAGGGAGAGTAGGGGGGTGGCCCATGGGGCTAGGTGGCGGTTGTTCTCCCCACCTGGGCAGGGGACTCGGGAGCAGCCGCTGCTGCAGCTCCCACTGCTGCGGGGGGAGGAAGTGGCCAAGCACGTGGCGCTCGGCAGCTGCGGCTTTGGTGCCCGGGCCCCAACCCCCCGAGCCCAGGCCTGCTGCGGGGCAGCGCGCACACTGCGCGCAGCCCCTGGCCAGTCGCGTCTGGGCTGGCTGCCCAGCTGGTGCAATCCCGTGGCGGAGGCATCGGCAGCCCAGTCCCGTTCGTTCCCCTGCAGGACCCGAGCGGGATGCGGGGGGCTGGGGCGGCTGGCTCCCCACTCCGAGGCCGCCCGCAGGATTGCACCAGCTGGGCAGCCAGCCCAGACGCGAGTGGCCAGGGGCTGGGTATGCGCAGCGTGCGCGCTGGGTCCCCGCAGCAGGCCTGGGCTCGGGGGGTTCGTGGGCGCCAGAGCCGCAGCTGCCGAGCTTGGCCAGCGGCAGCTTCCTCCCCCCGCGGCAGTGGGAGCTGCAGCAGCGGCTGCTCCCGAGTCCTGCTGCCCAGGTGGGGAGAACAGCCGCTGCCTGGCCCCGCAGGCCACCCCGTACTCTCCCTCCAGATACCGCGCCTGAGTCCTGTCTGCTCGGGGCCAGGCTGGACTCACACTCACCCCGGCCCCGTGCTCCCCTGAGTCTCCCGGGCCTCCCTCCAGCGCTTGCGGAGGGAGGAGGAATCGGGGGTGGGGGATTTTTTTTTTTTTTTTTTTGCTCTGCCGCCATTTTTTCCCCCTCTGCCCCCGCCCCGCCCCCCCCGCATCCCGATATTTGACCTGGGTGATCTGGTCACCCTATGCACCACTGACCGCTCTGGACAGCAATCTGAACTCGGATGCAGTGGCCAGGTAGACAGGAAAAGCCCCGCGAACTTTTGAATATTTCCTGTTTGCCCAGCGTGGAACTCCGATCAGCACGTGTGGTGATGCAGTTAAAAATCAAAATAAAGAAAGAGCTCCCGCATGGACGATGCGGACGTGATCGCTGTAAGGGCAGGCAAATCTGTTCTATCAGCGCTCCGTTATAGAAGACGAAATTCAAAATCATTTTTAAAAAATCTCCAGACAGATGCCATAGCAGGGACTCAGCGCACTGCTGCGTGACAAGCGTAACGGAAAGCCAAAGAATCAAATGGATGCTCATGGACTGGAGGACTCAAGCTATCCCACAGTTCCTGCAGTCTCTGAAAAGCATTTGCATTCTTGGCTGAGCTCCAAATGCTTCTAGGGTCAAAAACAGTGTCCGCGGTGGGTCAGGGCATAGCTAGGCAATTTACGCACCCCCACACCCACCCCCAGAAGTGAAAGGGAAAACAATCCTCTCTTGACTCTTTTACATGTCACCCTATCTTTACTGAATGCTGCAGATAGACGCGATGGTGCAGCACTCAACACCAACATCCTTGCTCCCCCCACGCCATGGATGGCTGATGGTACAATATGACTGGTATCCGTCCTCATCATCAGCCTATTGGCACATGGGGCAGTGCAAAAGGACTGGTAACCATGCTGACTAGCATCGGTAAGGTCAATCAAGGGCGCCTGGTCCTAATTTTTCATGGTAGATGGTACAGTATGGCTGATAACCATCGTCATCATAGCAACAGGGGGCTGAGCTCCATCAGCCCCCACCCTTCATGTGTAAAGAAAAGATTCAATTGCCCCTGGACTAGCAGAGGGATGCTGGGCTCCTCTCCTCCACACTCCTTACTGTCCTGTCTGGACTATCATAGCAGCTGGAGGCTGCCTTCCACTCATTTCTCACTAACAAGTCACTGTGTCTTATTCCTGCATTCTTTATTACTTCATCACACAAGTGGGGGGACAATGCTACGGTAGCCCAGGAAGGCTGGGGGAAGAACGGAATCAACAGGTGGGGTTGTTGCAGGAGCACCCCCTGTGAATAGCATACAACTCATAATTTCTGCAGGATCTGACACAGGGCAGCTGTGCTCTCTGGTTCTCTGATACAGTTATTCTCTAGTACACTTGCCCATATTCTAGGCAGGACTGATTCTATTTTTAGATACCAAAAAGGAGGGATTGACTCAGGGAGTCATTCCCAATTTTGGCTTTTGCGCCCCTGGCTGATCTCAGCCAGGGGCACTTATGACAGCAGCAAATGGTGCAGTGCAAAAGGACTGGTAGCCACGATCATCTTATTACCAATTTATGGTATGGTAGATGGTACAATATGGCTGGTAACCATCTCTGCTATCATGCAAAAGCAAAAGCATGCTGCTGTGTAGCGCTGCTGAATCGCCTCTGTGAGCGGCATCTAGTACACATACGGTGACAGTCACAAAAGGCTAAACAGGCTCCATGATTGCCATGCTATGGCATCTGCCAGGGCAATCCAGGGAAAAAAGGCACGAAATGCTTGTTTACCGTTGCTTTCCCAGCGGAAGGAGTGACTGACGACATTTACCCAGAACCACCCGCGACAATGATTTTTGCCGCATCAGGCACTGGGATCTCAACCCGGAAATTCCAAGGGGCGGGGGAGGCTGCGGGAACTATGGGATAGCTACGGAATAGCTACCCACAGTGCAATGCTCCAGAAATCGACGCTAGCCTCGGACCGTGGACGCACACCACCGATTTAATGTGTTTAGTGTGGCCGCGCACACTCGATTTTATACAATCTGTTTTGTTAAACCGGTTTCTGTAAATTCGGAATAATCCCGTAGTGTAGACATACCCTTAGTGTCAGTAATTGCATTCACACATGTTTTAAAGCTGTGAATGTCTCCAAGCAGTTGGTAAGGAAGAATGGCATTGAAGTTAATGTTCGTTAAAACACCATTGTCTTGTGTGGAACCTCAACTCCCACACTCTTTGCCCTTCCCATTTCCTATCAGAAGAACATGGTAGGCTACAGTCATCATGGTGATTTTGAGAGACAGACTGCAATGTTTCTATAGTGCTCCTTCTGGCTAGCTGGCTAGAAGGTCTCTGTGGCTCTGGGGCAGAGACTGTGTTGTCCTATAAGTGAGCACACTGCTTAGCACATTTTGTGTTCCTGCTTACTTCCCTGAGCTGCTCTCCTCTTTGCTGTTTGGGTAGGCCCTCTAAATTTCCCTGGTCCAGCTGCATCTGGGCTGCTCACAACATTTATCCAAAAATCTTTATTTATTCAAAATGAAATTACCTCAAACACAAAAGCTTGATAGCAAAAGTCCTTCCTCTCAGTGCTTTTCTGGGGAGTGGGGGCAGGTTTCCATCCCTCCTCCACAGCCTCAGAAGATGACTCTGGGTCACCCCTTTCCCTCTTGGGCTTGAAGAGCCACTGGAAAATTGTGTCTCTGTTTTATCTGCCTTCACAATGAGAACAAGGAGCTTTCTCCTCCCCCCCGTGGTTTGTGTCTTGATTGACTGGGGGAGAGGGGAGGCTTGCCGCACCCTACACTACAAAACTCCTGGCTCCGAGCCCTTAAAGAAACAGTAATCTCTTCTCTCCAAGACTCATTCTCCCCATTTCCTCTCTGTGATGGGGCATCTGCCCCACACTGGCCATGATAGGGTTAAAACCCAGCCTGGAGGGCTGCAAGGAAAACAGCCAATTAGGGCAGTGGCTGCAGCCAATTAGGCAGCAGCTGAACCAGGCAATCAGGGCCCAACCGGTCCATATAAAAGGAAGCTGCAGGCCAGAGCTTGTCAGTCTGCTGCAGAAAGCCCAAGGGAGGGGACTGGATTCCCAGAGGGCTGCAGAACTAGCACTGTGAACAGGGCTGCTAGGACTTGCAGGCCCCAGACGCTGGGAAGGGGGCGAAGGAACCAGAGACAAGAGCCAAAGGTGCCGGGGCTGCGGGGAAGTAGCCCAGGTAATTGAGACAGACTGGTGGAGAAAGAAAGGAGGGGTGTGGGAAGTAGTGGGTGGGCCCTGGTCCCCTTCTACCCCGCCACTCGCTGCTGAGGAAGTGGCCAGGCTATGACCTGCCAAGCTGCTGTGAGGAGCGGCTAGACTGTTGCAGAAGGAGTCTCCCGGAAGGGGAGGACCCGGATTGTGACACGCCTGGAGGGCTGTGCCACGAAGCAGAGGCAGTGGGACTGAAACTGCAGTGGGTCTTCAGGCAGAGACAAGGATGGGAGAGCCACCACCACCGGAAGGCACACCTGCTGACTAGAGCTAATCCCGAAATGGCCAGCAGAAGGTGTCAGGGCAGTGAGTGACCCTGTGACAGTCTCCTTCCGCATCCCCCCCCAAGATGTCCCCTCCTTTCCCCTCAGGGTCTTTGTTTGGTTGAGACTACTTGGAACGGGGTAGCCAGGACACACTCCCTACCCTAACTACTCTTTTCCTTAAAGGGGCAGTATAGACTGTTACACACTGCAATACAGAAAGTGCTGATGGAACTACTGACTAGGGATGGGACTTGTAGGAGCATTCTGCATTGTTTAAGTGCCCCCATTGAGGACAATGGTACAATTGTGATGGACTTATTGAGAGCAGAATTAAATCAACACAGAGCCCTATGAACATCCCACCTTTCCAGATCTATAGGGTCTGTCATATTTTACCCTCTCTACCTACCCCCATGTATAATAAAGCAGGGGCATAATGGACCTGATGAAAGAATTCAGGCACTTCAATTCCTATACACTGTGTCTCTGACAAGTTTTGAGATTTTTCTCAAACCGTGGATGCAATGCACATCTCACCCTTGTGACCCTTTCTCCATTTGCATTCAATAACAAGGATAAAACAGTATAGTTTTCTCTGGCTTCCTTGGAATAGTTTTCCATAGCACATGTACACTGGTCAAGTCTATTTCAAGGGATCTCACAGAAAATGCCTGTCTAGAAGCTAAAGCTATATAAATAAATACAAAAAGATTTACCTTTGGGAGATGCTGCTAAGTATTTATCTTTTTAAGCACACAAGGGTCCCATGTTGTGTTTTATTATTTTTAGAATGTTTCATGGTTTATTCATAGAGATTATATATTCTATAGCCTATAATCTACCCAGGATTCACTGATACCAGAGAGAATCAGTTTACTTACTTTAGCTGGAACACACGTTGGGTTCTTGCATTTTGATTGTAGGGGTTTTTTTGTTTGTTTGTTTTTAAATCACTCAAATCTATACTGGAACTTTGTGCTCAATCTATTTTAGGCATTATGTCTTCCTATGCTAAAAGAAAATATGGATATACACCAAACAGTCTGCCAAGAAAATAAAAATCAGGGTGCAGAGAAATTCCATGCAAAAGAAATAGGAATGCAAAATATTACTTTTTTGTTTTGTTTTTTTACCATATAGATTGATTCCAGGAGATAAATGAACTGTGATACACTCTGGAATTATAGTAACTAGTTTTATTTTTAGAGCCTTTTTTTTTTGTTCCACATAAAACAGATTCCATGACATTTCTCGTTTCATGTAAAAGGTTTAAGTCTTAGCTAAATGTTACTAAATCTTATTACAATTTTAATGAGCTGACATAGATACAGCCCATGTTCTATTCATGACTTTAGGTAACCACAGAATGAACCAGGGTGCATTCAGGAACTGGTGGGAGCCAGTTATCATTCAACCTAATTACAGGAAATACCACTATCAGAATCATTGTATGCACTAGCATGGATGCAGAAGTGTCAGCTAGCTATATTTTCAAATTGGTAGGATATTGCTTCCACTTTTTATGCAACCCTCTTGGGTCTAACAAAATTGGCCAGAAAATATCACAAGTACAAGTTTTCTTACAAGATTTCCACTGAGTTCCAGTGCATTTGGAACTGGCGCAATACATGATATTGTCTATGCCGTGTTGTTGTAGCCATGTTGGTCCAAGATATTAGAGACAAGGTGAGTGAGGTAATTTCTTTTAAAAAGGACCAACTTCTGTTGGTGAGAGAGACAAGCTTTTGAGTTTATACAAAGCTCGTCTTCAGGTCTGGGAAACTAACTCAGTGTCACTGCTAAATATAAGATTTGAACAGATTGTTTTTAGCATAAGTAGTCAACACATATTTCAAGGTACCATTCAAGGCGAAGTGACCCATTAACACCCATCCAGTTATAGTCAGGAAAGAAAGGGGGGAGGGGAAAGCGGCTGGGAGGGTTGTTAGTGGGTTACAGATTGTTGTGAGAAGCCATAAATCCAGTGTCTCTATTCAATCCATGATTTTCAGCCTCTAACAAATTTATGAATTTAAGCTCCCAGGCTCGTCTTTTGGAAGTGTTGTGCAGGTTTCCTTTGAGGATGAAGACTGATCACCTTGTGAAAAGTGTTCACCCAGGTGATAGTGTTTTTTGTCTTTTCTCATGTTCCTGTGTGAGCTCACTGGAGAGCGTAGTGATTGTCTGGTTTCACCCACATAGTTGTTATAGGGTGGGGTGGGCAAACTCCAGCCTGCAGGCCAGATCCAGTGGATCAGGGCTTTGGAGCCAGCTCGCGGGATTGCCACTCCCACACTCTGCACCCCTCCCTGCACCCCAACCCCCTGCCCTGAGCCCCTCCCGCACACCGCACCCCCTTCTCCTTCCCTTTCCTACATTTATGGCCCTGCAAGCAATTTCCCCACCCAGATGTGACCCTCAGGCCAAAGAGTTTGCCCACCCCCGTTATAGAGGCATTTAGCACACTCCAGGAGGTACACCACATGTTGTAGGCATGTGTAGAGAGAGACAACCTGTGCCTGCTGATGGGGGGGGTGGGTAGAGTGAGGGCAGCTGATTTCAGCAGTGTTACTGAGCATGCTCAGTACAAGCCAAGCAGCAAATCTCGGGGGGGAACATGACCCTGAATGTCCCCCTCCCCCCCATGCGTCAGCTCTATGCAGAGACACTTATTTATGGCTTGTTATAACCGCCTGTAACCCACTAACAACCCCCACCAGATGCTCCCCCACCCAACCTTTCTTTCCTCCCTATGACTAGAGGGGCATTAATAGGCCATTTCAGCTTGAATAGCTCTTCCCCACAGAGCACTGTCCACACTGGTGCTTAGGTCAGTGTAACTCACGTTGCTCAGGCGGTGGTTTAGACACAACCCTGAGCGACGCAAGTTATGCCGCAGTGAGCAGTAGTGCATATATAGCCTGAGTTTTCCAGACCTGAAGAAGAGCTCTCTGTAAATTCAAAAGCTTGTCTCTCTCACCAACAGAAGTTGGTCCAATGAAAGAGTTTACCTCCCCCACCTTGCCTCAGAAAATATCCTAACATTCTTGAGGATGTTTCAGAGAGGCTTGACCGTACTTAGGCCTCTTCATCTCTGTGCATTTTTCTGGGTGTATATTCACCTGTGACATTTTCTGGTAATGTTTTGTATGACTAGAGCTAGTTCATAATTTTTTGCACTGCATGACAGTACACAGTAAAAGAAAAATCTTGCTGATGGATCTGGCACGACAGGGATTCACTGTCTAACATGCCCATGTCAGAGGTGGGCATGTCAGGTCCACACAGGCATTTGCAATTGGAATTCATCCCCTCTCATAACAGGCTTCGCTCAGGGAAACACTTTGGTCTTAAGAGAAGATTTGCAAGTGCATAGTCCACAAAGGAAGATATTTGTGCACAGGAGAAATTAGCTGCAGACTCTAAACAAGGAGGTATTGTTGCTGGGCTGGACTGCTACTCTTTAAAACAGTCCAAAAGAAGGTGTGATGTCTCATAAAGAGGGGTGTCAGATCTGCACTTCACTCACTCCAAAAGCCTAACAAAAAACCACATGTAGCCATGACATTTCATGTATTTAATGTACTTTCTGGAACCTACACAAATATATGAGGCAGTATAGTGCTCAGTATAGGCAGTACAGTGCTCAGTGCCTACTTGCGGTTTTCATCCTTTTCAGCTAATAGAGACCTAACTGTAAAATCAGGTATTTAGACACCCTATGAACTTGTGACAAGTTGAACAGGGGACTGAGTCCTTACAACAATGAATGGAATACAAACCTACTTTGTTATATATTAAATCTGTCCTCTTACATATTATTATTTTTGACTTGAAAGGACCTTAAAATGTGCCAATCTGCTACTTGTCATTATTTAGAATAACCATAAACAAAAACAAAAACAGAAGCAACCACCAGGAAACTCCACTCTAATACTCCATCCCCCTTAAACCACTGTCTTATTTACACCTCACCCACTTCAGATGCCTGGACAAAAAACTGGCCTTATAGTTTGCACTAGGGTGACCAGATGTCCTGATTTTATAGGGACAGTCCTGATATTTGCTGCTTTTTTTTTTTTTTAATATAGGCTCCTATTATCCCCCATCCCGATTTTTCACACTTGCTGTCTGCTCATCCTAGTTTGCCCTGAAGATCAACAATCCCCCATCATCTGGAACCAAGGGCAGAAGCTCATTCCACAATTGAGAGCTCCATATGGAAGGGAGCGCTTTGTTTAACTGAGAGAACACCAACTTGAGTGCTTCTGCTGAACACAACTGCAGAACTCTGGTGCAGAGAAAGAGAGTCTACAAAGTAGGTAGATCCCCAAGTCATTTAAGACTTTCTAGGTTAAAAAAAAAACCCACCACCATAATTTCCACCTGGATTGCAACAGCCAGCTAGTACAGATCACTGGTTTCATCTGATTGTGTATGAGTCTGATTACACTGCAATCAGAGGTGTGACTGCAGCATATGTAGACATACCTAAGCCAGCTCTGATCTTGCTAGCTCCAACAACAATAGCTATCATACCATGGCAGCACGGGCTAGCAACTTGCGTTTATATCTAGAGTTGAGGGTGGAGTGGGGCCTGTACAGCCTATGCCAGGCAGCTAGCTGTATTGTTATTCAAGCTAGCTCTAGACAAAGATTAACTCAGGTATGTCTACATGTGCTGCAGTCACACCTCTGATTGCAGTCGTCTTCTTAGCATATACGCAACATGCCTCAGGTGGTATGTGACCAGGATTCATCACTGACTTTGGTCCACTGGTTGGATCATTCGCTTCCCTGGCTTGGGCTGGGTATTGACTGGTAGTGCGACATGAACACTGATCCATGGCCCCCTCTGGTTGAAGTGTAGACATACGCTAAGATACACCACTTCCCAAATAGGCTACCACATTCTGCACCAACTTCACTTTCCCAGTAATAAAGTGTGGCCCCATCAATGCTGCATTGGAGCAGCCTTTAAAGGGACAAACTATCTCAATCTTCTATGAGATTCAAATGAAAAAAGCCATTCTGGCTACTGCTGCAGTATCATCTTCTAGCTGGGGATGCAACTGTATACAAGATTTTTTTCATCTGATGGACATTTATAAATATTGCACTCAAATATAACAGTGCAAAGTTAAATACAAAGTGAATAATATTTCTCGCACCATGAATGAGTGAAGGGGATTGCAATACTTTTGTATAAGCCTCTGGCTTGTCCACTAGGGCATGCAACACCTGAAAATCCATTAGACAATATTGACTATGGCCTCCCTGGGGCAAATTTTCACCTAATATGATCAAAAGTATCTTTTTTTGAAGTCAGCAAACTTGCACAAACTTACATTAGGTCTATATTTCACTACATGGGCCTAACTGGTTTGTTTGGTTCTGATTTTTTTTTGCAGGGAACTAACTCCGAAACTTTCCCAAAGCACAATGTGAGGGAATTTAGCTGCATTACTCCAATTTACATGACCTCAGGTACTGCTGTAAACATTTGGGGGTTGTTGCTTTGTGCTTTTACTTTTCAAGTATTGTTAGCCTTAACGTGGCTGGCAGGAGGACATATGGCTGAGATTTTTTAATATGCCACTCTGTTTGTATTCTCAACTTGATTTATGCCACGTGCAAAGATTCCAATTTATAGAAACTCTGCCAAAAATTATACACTAGCCTGCTAATGGAGTGCAGTCTGAGTGATTGCACTGAGGTGATGTTCCATCCACAGGGCACTTCCAAGTACCATATGCTAACTAATCCTACCAGTAAAAATCACCCTTTTTGGTTTTATATAGTCTGTTCATTAATTTTATTATGGGCAATGCAGCTAATTAAGTATTCAGCTGAGCAAAAAGTGCAGTCATCTGGCTCGCAAGGAAATAGCACATACTAAACACAACACAACCCTAGCAATCATAGGGCCCGAGACTCCTTCTATTAAATTCAAAATTCCCACAGCAGCAGGATCAGGGACTTCTAACTTGACGAGGAAAGTAAGAGAATGCTTTTTTGGAGAAGGCAGTGAAGTGTGCACATTTCATTGTTCCAAAGCACTGCAGTCAGAGGTTAGAAGTTTGAGCACAAATGCATGTGTGTCAGATCAGTGAAGAAACATTAGTATTAAAGTACAACTTGAATTATGAATAGGAGGCAAATTATTTTTTTCCACTCGTGCCATCTGTGGCTAGGAGTCCAAGTGTAGAAGGTGTCTAGATGTTTCAGTCACACACACATACACAAAAGCAGGCAGTTCTTATATACAGTTCTTATATGTAAAATATTGCTGCAACCGCGTAGGGTAGGGAAACAGATTTCGCATGAAGTCTTTGTATCTATTATCTTTTGTGCCTCAGGGGAAATAAACAAGAGAAACAGATCACTTAATAAGATGAAATGTCAAGAATACACAAGCATCAACAGAAATTGTAGTCTCTGAAGAAGGAGAGGTAATATAACTACTGGTATGACAAGCAAAGGATATGTTACTGCGGGTAAAGCAATAGCATTTTTCTCATTGATTTCCTTCTGCTTACATCCTTAAGGTATGTGAAATGTTAAACAGAACCGGTAACAGGCACATAAAAATGCATGAAGGTTAAAAATGGCTAGTATAATGAAGTTTTACAGATCTTAGAAAATCTTAGTTTTAAAAGAGAAAATAAAACCTATTTTGTCAGACTGTTCACACTTGAGAACTTCTTTCTAATTTTAATCACTCTAGAAAACACCTTCAGAAGACATTCCCTAGCAAATCATCCAGATTTAGGTCTTACGTTGTAGTACTTCATCTTCTTTTATCTTATTTATTATGCTCATTTTCAGTGGTGCAAAAGGAAAGAATCAACCATCATACTGAATGTGACTATTCTCTATATAGGGACTGAGGGACCCGCCGCCGAATTGCCGTCGAAGAGCTGGACATGCCGCCCCTCTCCGTTGGCCGCCCCAAGCACCTGTTTGCTGGGCTGGTGCCTGGAGCCGGCCCTGAATACAGTTCCCTTATCCTAGAAGGTAGATTCCATTGGAAGTATCTTTTTCCCCACTCACCCCAAAGTTACTAAAAAGCTAATGGAAAACCGTGCTTTTATTGAAGGAGCAACTGACCTGATTTATGGCAAATGGAACATCTTTTCCTGTCCCTAAGCTTTTGGTCAGGTTCATCATCATTTTTTCCTTGACTTTAGAAAGGAAAGCTACACAGTTAGCAATAAGGCTGTGTGGTAATAAGAGGAAGAATAAGCCCTGATTAAGGCACTGAGTTCTCTATGTTCAGTTCCTGGCTCTGCTCCGAATTTCCTTTGTGACCATGATCAAGTCACTCATGCTGGTCAGTCAGCAGTTGCAAATAATGGCAGCTCTCTGAAGCTGAAGAAGTTAGAGTTAGACGTATGGTGGGCATCCTTTAAAAAAAAATCTGCCAATTCAGGCAGCTGTAGGATTTAGCCCTCCTAGCTTAAGTGCAGATTGACTTGAAATGATGCTAAAACCTCAAAATAGACAGGACTCCTAGAAACAGTGAGGTAAACTTCATACTTTCTTTAGGGAAAAACTACCTTATTACTTCCAGTATTGATTAAGGTCAGTTAGTTATTGAAAGCATCTTGCACTGTAGTTTTTGGATAGGTGGAGCAGACACAGTTGTATGATAAATACAACGAATCACATGAAATCATTACCACACGTATGGGTCTCTGGATCACAGTTACGGGATTTCTTTGACAGTTTGTTATGGGCACAGGCCAATAGAGAGAGCAATCTATTAAGTGTTCAGACCAATAGGGTTTTTTCCATTTTAAAATGACTTTGTTGCAAAATTTCCCTTAGTTTTATTTAATTTTTAATTAAAAATGTTATAGGTCAAAATCAAAACACAATATTTTGATTTTGTATCAACAAAGTGTTTTATCCAACCCAGAATGAATTTTTTTCAGGTATTCTAGTCACTGAAAATGTTTGGGTTTGGTCCAACCTAAAACAACAATTTAAAAACCAAAAAACAAAACAAAACAAAAAAAAGCCCACACATTTCAAAATTGCCAGCAAACTGAAAAAAATCTGTTATTCACCCAGCTTCACTCAGGCCTCCTCAGTTATGTCTGTTTCCAACTCTGCCACTGACTTGGTCAAGATGCTTACCCACTCTGTACCTCAGCTGACTCCCCTGTAGGAGGGGGATAATGGTTACCTATCATATATGGGGGTCTTGTGAAGTTCAGTGAACTGATTCTACAAATATTTGGGGATCCTTCGGATGATAAGCACTACAGAAATGAATCTCAGCTTGTTTCTTTCAGCCACAGCATCTGGTTTATATCACTTCATATTTTCAAGGAAAGGGCTTAGGGAGAGACTTAGTTTTTCACTTGAAAAAACTTTCCATTTTAATTTTCCCAAATCGGAAGCCTGCACTGCAGCTATGGGATACATGGGACTTGAAGGCCAACTCTGCCCCTCTCCCCACTGTCCCTTTCTATTCCACTGTCCCTGCTGGTAATCCCTATGTAGAGTAACCCAGCCTGAAGATAATGAATATGATATTTTTGTTTCAGATCTTATTTACATTTAGATGTCAGTTAAAAATATTTTTAGCCTGGAAACATTTATCATTTGACCTTGAATGTGCCCCATCTGTCTCCTAACAGCAGTTCACTCATTGGAGACTGCAACAGTAATATACTGAGAAACAGTGATAAAATGCCAAAGTATGGATACCAATAACAATACCCAAAAAATCAACAGGCCTTGATGATTATGAATATGTATTAAAGTGGAGCAGTGACACTATTAATTATTTAAACATTTTCATGGGAAAAACAACTTGAAATTAATCTCCTAACCAGTATGTCATACATATTAACAAATACGAATTTAGAACTAATTTGAAAAATTTGCATTTTTGCCCTTAAGAATCTTTTTTTTGTATGTAACGTCAAGAAAAAAATAATCTTAGTTTCTTTTAGACAGAGGATCTCTACCTAATCAGTCAGCAGCTACATCCCAATAGCACCCATACAGCATTCATGAGGGAAAGGACATGGACCCATTTTCACATCAGTATTTTAATTTGCCATTTCTACACAAACTGCTGCAAAACCATACAGAGTAAAATTTACCTTTCACTGCAAGAAGTCTGGGTGACTAGGCTCAGGCTGAAGGGAATTCCAAGGGGGAGGGGGAGGGGGAGGAGGAGGAGGAGGAGAGGGTGAAATTCATGGACATAATCCCAGCCTTTGTAGGCGGACTAGACAGCTGCCACACAACCCCTCTATAGCCACTGAGCTGGAACAGGAGCTGCTGCTGCCCCTATGCACAAACCCAAGTGTGAGTTTTGGATCACAGGATCCAGATGGACCATTTAACTTTACAGACATGTATTTTCACGGCAGCATGTCCTCAGATACATACAACACACCATATAACTGGCAAGGTCAATGAGCATGGCTGGAAAACCAGTAAATCACCTGAAAACATAGTATTCCAGTCAGCAGTGTGGCATTATAATTTGTATTCCACAAACAGGCGGAAAAAAAAAAGTCACTACGACAGTAACAACTGCTAATGCTTTCCTGATATGTAGTAGGAACTGTTGCTGGACCTGAAAGCTGTCTAGCAGTTCCTGAGCAGAACTGCAGCACTTTCTGTCCACTTCACACTTGCTTTGCAAAATGAAGCTTTGTAAAGGTGTAAATACACCTTTACCTTGATATAACACTGTCCTCGGGAGCCAAAAAATCTCACCTGTTATAGGTGAAACCGTGTTATATTGAACTTGCTTTGATCCGCCAGAGTGCGCAGCCCTGCCCGCCCAGAGCACTGCTTTACCGCGTTATATCCGAATTTGTGTTATATCAGGTGTAGCAACTCAGGTACATAGTAGCATATGTTCCATATTACATGTCCAATGCCTCCAACTTTTGTTTAGATCATACCCTACCACAGCACAATACATGAGTAGTAATTTCACTGTGGCATATCACGTAGCCTACACATTTCTATTGATGCTGTTTGCTAGACTGGTTAGGCCTATCTCCTGACCTCGTTCCAGGCAGTGTCGCATGCACCCAGTGAAAACATGCAGGCCTTAGTGAACAGCTGGGAGCTCAGCTTACTGAGCTCTTTGGTGACTCCACAGCTCCACTAGGAGTTTTTAAAAAAAAGATAGAAGAGGAAGAAATTCAGTGAACAAATGGCTCCATCACATGGATATCCTCAGTCTGATAAGGTGGCTTAATAGGCTTCTTTTCCATCATTTAGTTCCTTGTGTCCCTTTAATGTGAAAATGGCATAAGTCAAACAAAGAGCCCTAAAGGTCCAAACGGAAACGGATACACTGACAAATGTTCCTAGAGACATTTAGGAGTCTCAACTTCCTCAGGAGGCAGTAAAAACAATAGTTCTGTTCTGATTTCTGCCACATTCTTATAAATGCTGTACAACCTTCCCAGAGGTTATCCCAAATATAACACAACCATAAATGTCACAGACGATGGCTCAGCTATAAGAGGAGTATATGCATACCTGTATTTGGCATATGTTTTGCTTTCTGTTTATGCTCACAAGTTTCCTGCATTCCTAAGGCTTTGGTTTCTCTACTGTCAGCTCTAGTCAGATCATCTGTGAAATGCAGTGGCCACGATTTAGGGATAGCACTAATATACAAAGATACCCTATATATGGTGCTCCCTAAAATCTGCCCGCTATGCCTCATCGTTCTTGTAACAGTACCAGTTTCAAAAGTTTGTCTTGTGTATTTCTCTTTCTTTTTGGTTCTCAGAAAGAGGGAACTACTAGCTCTGTGTGCATAATTCCTGCTTGTTTATGGCACCTGCTGTATACGCTATCAAAATAGCCTAAAGCAATAGACTAACATTTCAACCAAATCTTCAGAGATGCTTTAATCTGCTATTATGCTTAGTTACTTGTCAAGGGTATTATCTTCATAGACGCATGACATTCCTTTTATGCAGTCCCACAGACCCTATCCTGACATCCTCCTGGCTGTAGATAACAAAGCAAGGGAAAGCGCAAGAAGAGATATTTCCACGTACAGCACCTGGATCTAAAGAACTCCAAATTCCTGAGTCAAGAGATAAGGAACCTCTTTCCAGACTGTTATGAAGCAGCCTGGTGCAACAGAAGTGTGACTGAGGGACTGGCATTTAAGGGAGGAGCCTTTTGGGGGGGGGCACAAACACTTTTTAGTGGGAGTTCAAGTGTGTGACACAGACAGGAGAATTCACATAAGCATATTTCAATGTGATTTAAAGCAAGGTTTCTTAAAAAAAACTATTTGGAGAAAGGGATGACAGGAGCTATTGGCGGAAAGAGGTGAGGAAAGGGCATGAGGGGAGCAGAAGCTGTTTTGGGGAACAGGAGTTAATGGGGGGGGCATGAGCTGGGGGACTTGTGCCAACCAATAGCTTCCCTCCCACTCATACAGGTTCTCCCTCCCCACACACACTCCACTGATTACCTCTATATCCACCCAAGCTCTGTCTGGCTCACCACAAGAATGTGCCCTACGTTGGTGAGAGGCACAAGTATTAAGGCCCAGTATCCTCCACACCTGCTGCCATTGGCTCCAGGAGCTCTTATGGGAAGTCTGAGTGCTGGTGAGACTAATCCACGCAATGTCTTGTAAATGTTTTGGGCCATATGTAAATTATTTGTAAATACATAAATTAGCTGATCACATAATTTCTATAAATGTCACACATGGAGCTGCTCAAACCTTCGCAGCTGGGCATAAACTGAGGCCTTTAATGGACTAGATCTTAACTAAAACCCCAACTATTTCTTCATGTTTCCAGTGATTTCTGCCAACCTCTTTTGGCTTCTAAATATTAGGTTAGTACAGGCCAGCAGTAAATCACTACCCCTTGTTCCCCAAGCCAGGAAGAAGCAGTGAAAGAACTGTCTCAAAGGGTGTTTGAATCAAAATACCTCTTAGGGCTACTCCTGTGGTGGGGTAGCTTATTTTCTAGCCCTTATTTAGGATGGTGTCTAATGTTAAAATCTAGCCTTAAGTGTCCACTAATGTTGGCCATCCTCCTTTTGCTTGACTTGAAATTTGACTACTAAAGTCATTTGGTAACCTACTTAGGGTTAATGTATGGGTGGAAGCATCAGTGGCATAGTCACTATCATGTCTAGAACTAAAGTGTTATTTGCAGCAGAATACTGTTGGCAATACTTTCATAAATGGCAATAAGCTCTGGTGTGGGAAATCCTCCCTGCCTTACTCAGACAAAGCTTCTACTGAGGTCAGTGTGAGCTCTACTTCCTAACAAATACAGGAGCAAGCCCAAGATGGCTGAATTCTCACTGTGTTTTTACATGCTCTAAAGAGGAACTCAAACCTGTTTTTCATCCACATCATGTGCTACTCTGCCTAGGGATGCTGGATAATTTCTAGAATACTGGATAGAAATAGGAAGGGTGTAAACATAATTTAATCTAGTTGCTTAGTTATAAGTGACACAAAGGACACTGGTGTTTAAGAAGTTCAGTCGTGGTTTAGAAATAATATTGAACAGCAGATCTTATACAAAAAGAACAGGAGTACTTGTGGCACCTTAGAGACTAACAAATTTATTTGAGCATAAGCTTTCGTGGGCTACAAAGTGGGCTGTAGCCCATGAAAACTTATGCTCAAATACATTTGTTAGTCTCTAAGGTGCCACAAGTACTCCTGTTCTCTTTGCGGATACAGACTAACACGGCTGCTACTCTGAAACAGATCTTATACACTTTCCCTTTCTTCTCCTCTTGTGCCATTTGTGTATGTACACACACTCTCTCCTCCCACATACACTCCCGCCATACTCCAATTGAAGGCAAGATTGCAGCATGCGTAGACATACATTCTAATGTCCATTCAGCTAACATTCATTCAGATTTGCTGCCTGAGTATATACCCAGGCTCCCTTGAGGGCCTGTATTCAGGCAGCTAGCTCGTGCTGCTGTGACTTGACAGCTGTTGGTATCTCAGCTACCTAAATTAAAGCTATCTTGTGTGTGCTGCACGTACTACAATCACACTCCTGCCTGCTATATGGATATTCCATTGCTCACCTCCAGATCCTCTCTCAGCAGCCTCCTTAAATCTCTTTTACAAACTTTCTTCTTCTCTTCCTACCTTAATGTTCCCAGAATCACTGCTCACTATGGATTTAAATGGGGGTTTGTAACAGGGTCAGCACCCGCCTCTCGTGTATGCCCCCTTTCCCCTGGCCAGTAGTGCCTGCAAACACATTTCTTTTCCTGGGGAGAGGCACACCTACCTCTCATGGATGGCCCCCTTTCTCTCGGTTAGGTGTGAGCCTGCCTTTGTTCTATAAGATCACAAATAACTTTGCTCTTTAAAGCCTTGCTGAAAAAAACGTGACAATTTATCATCTTAGATTCCAATTCTTATTTTATAAAGTAAGTTTACAAGTAGCTTCTCTTATTTAAAGGGTGATTACTATATCATCTTTGAGTAAAACTGTTTAATAGCAATTTCAGAGTGTGCATACCATTTAATAGTATTCCCCCGAGAATGGAGTACATTTGGTCGCATACATAAAATCTATTCTTATGAGTGAATGAACAAATGTTCTTTATCTTAAGATCCATACATAGCTACCTCCGAATTTACATGCAATGTGTACATATATAACACACACTAAACACAAATATAAATGTGAATTTTATATATTTATTTTACATAAGGAGGGGGAGAGGGGTTAAGATTTTAAGATCTTTCCCATTTGCAACTATTATTCCCTTAAGTCTAACAGTAAATGGAAGGAATCAGACAGACAAGTGTTCATCAAGTGAAGATCATGATTTGACATTTCTCTAAGTACTATACTGAATTTGCCAGCCCTTAGAGGCTTTGTTACAGAATATGAAGCTATATAATATGTATTGAGCGAGGATGCTGAAACTCACACTGCAGTTTATTTCAATCAATATTTCTTTTTTGATGCCACAGGTTCTTGCATAGCGCTCATCTCTGACAGCCTTTGACGTGAACAGCATTAATAAATGTTGGCATTTAGGATGATTACTCTCAGTACAAGCAGGGACCAGCCAGACACTGACTAATCCTGTCATTCCTTCTGTCCTAGCTGCTGCTGCTGCTATCCTGCTTGCTAGCTTGCTGCTGCTTAGTTTTATCTTTAACTTTCAGAACACCAAATATGTCAGGTTTTCTAATCCAAGATACACAATGTTATTTAAACACTAACAGAATCTGTAAAAACTGCACTGAGAATGATAATTAAAATGACACATTCGCCACTAATGGCTATGCAATCACCCTGAAATCATCAGACCCTTTCATTCCACTCTTACTAGACCACATGTATGAAATACAGAATTTGAAAAGCAACTCTTTGGTTTAAACTGTAGCTTTGCCACAAGCTGTGTGTGTGGTCAATGCATAGCTGCACCTCCTTGGGAGCAGTGCAGGGAACAAACTCTCTCTGAGAAGCATGATCCTCTTCCTGCTTCCCCCTTAATTTGGAAGCCAATACCAGCAGCATAGAGACAGCCCCTTGTTGGCTGAGCTGCACTGAGGCGCATGGTGGGATGCCATGACTCCACCCATGCCCAACATACCTGTTTCCAAGGCAGGAGATGAATTAGTGGGTATACAACACCCACTTACTCCTGAATATCTGGTCCCTAGGCCGTGGTATCCCATGCAGGGATATAAGGAGAGAGAGACCTGGCTTACTCCCCCATTTTTAGTTGTTTGCAACATGGGCCTCCTGGACAACTAGGACACCAGTGTTGTTCATCTTCAGCATTTTCTCCAGGTAGTTGCATTTGGACCATGACAGGACTTCAACATTCGACTGACAGATCTCTACCCCAGGTCTGATCTGCCTAGTACATTGGCCTTGAAAAGGTAGGTTTATTCTGTTGCACTTTTGACTGGGATGTTGACACTGCTAGTTGATAATGCTAGTTATGGTTTCCCACTTGAGAGGGCGGACTGGATGAAGACCATTATCTTCCACCATGTCACAAATGAAGAAGAAGCCTGTTGCTACAAAATCAACAGCTATAAACTTACAGACAGCAATTACCACCCAAAATACAGGCTGGCAACCTACATAAAGCAGGATATCAACAAATATGTGGTTTTACCTCCTACAGCACACTAACAACTAAAATCTCCATGTGCATCAACAAGCTTATCATCATTAATGTACATAAACCAACTGGTGCACAGTGGCCTCAGCCAGCTCTGCTGACCACACAGGACCCTGCCATATTTGTGGGTGACTTTAATAGTCACCATATACAATGGAGTATGCAGCAAATGACATTGCAGGCAAAGAACTGACACACTGGGTGTCAGCAAGTGATACGCTCTTCCTTTTTTACATAAAACGGTGCCACTTTCCACTCTGCAGGATGAGGCAGACAGGATGCTGCCCTGACCTGAAAAAATCTGATACAGGCACACAGATCCCCACATCACGGATTGTCCTTTATGACTTCCAAACAGCCAGCACAGACCAGTACTGACCCATATTGGCATTCAAATCCCAGTTCTCCACTCAAAACTGGCACCTCACTGGAACTTGAAAAAAAACAACAACCAGACATTGCCATTTTCACCAAGACTATGGAGAATACAATCTCCTGCATTCCCCCAATGCCATAGACTTTTGACTGTTTTATTGCACTCCAAATCTCTACCACAAAGAAGAGCATCCCTGGTGGACACAGGTCATCATACATTCCTTGCTGGACTGCAGAGAGCCACGAGCTCCTCCACAAGTATAACGAGTGCAGAGAACCAGAAATTGGAAAAGCCCTCCTGGCATCACTGTCTCATCATGCGGCAAGGTAGTAACGGTGGCTTGAATGTGTAGAAGATCTAAATTTTACACACTGGAGCAGATGCGCCTAGAACCTGCTTTCGTACCTGGGGGCTGTAAACCCCACACATGCCACTGGGCTGCAGGTGAAAGCCAGTGCCATCTCTGCGGTCATCAAAACAGGTAGTGGACAAACAGTATTGCAGACAAGTCCAGCATCAAGTCTGGCAAGTGGTGTCCACCTGCGTTTCCTCATCCCAGTGGACTAGACCATTCACCAGTAAGGAGATAATGCAGGCATGAAACTGGGAAAAGCAGCAGGAAAAAAGATTATATCTATCCTGAGTTCCTATATAACCAGGGTTAACCATGAAAATGGGTGATGCAACTTTTTCACCAATATCCTGGAAACCAGTGAAATCCCGTGCATGTGGAGAGAAGCCAAGGTCACTGCACTCCTGAAGACTGGAAAACCTGCAGATCACCCTTCTAGTTATAGGCCAATCTCCCTCTTGAGCACCATCTACAAAGGAATGGAGCATATGCTTCTGAACTGAATCGGGCCGCCTGTGGATGCCAGCCTATCCAAGGAGCAAGCTGGTTTCTGATTGCACAGAAGTTGCTGAGACCAGGTCCTGATCCTAATTACAAATGTCAAGGCCAGATTCCAATGAAAACTCAAGACTGATGCTGCTTTCATCAATTTATCAATGGCAGATGGCACAGTCTGGAAGGACAGACTGCTACTGAAACTGGCCAAAGCGATCCCCTGCATGTGGATTCTCCAGTTGCTGAATATCACATGCTTAGCAGCTGAAGGATGTGCGTATACCTTGGAGATCAAACCAGCAAGCCTCACACTTAGAATAATGGCTCTGTCCTTGCTCTGACGTTCTTCGGTATCTACACGAGTGATATGCCTGAAACAAGAGTGCAGAAGTTTGCATAGTCTGATGATATGACACTTGCAACTCAGGCCTGTGGCTTTAAAGAACTTGAAGGAACCCTCACACCTGACCATAAGCTCATGGAGGAGTACTTCCAAAAGTGGCAGCTGAGACCAAATCCGAGCAAATCGTTAGTCTCTACTTTCCACCTTGAGAACAGAATTGTCAAGTGTGTGGTAAAACTGTGCATTATGACCCAAAACAACATATCTCAGTGTGATTCTTGAACGTACATTCATCTGTCATGACCACCTCAAGAAAGTAGCCTCCAAAGCAAAGACTTGCATCAACAAGATCCAAAAGTTAGCAGGAACAAGCTGGGGATCAACTGTCCTGATACTGCAAACATCAGCCTTGGCCCTACTATACTCAGTTGCAGAGCATCGTGCAATGGTGTGGACAAGAAGCTGCCATTCCCAACTTGTAGGTAGGCAGGTGAATCAGACCATGAGAATCATCACAGGAACTTTAAAAACAATATCTCTACCATGGCTTTCTGTATTAACAAACATCGAACCTCCAGCTATCCCGTGAGATATAGCCATGGCACGAGAACTTAAACACACCAAAGAAGACCCTGAACTTCCCATCCAGCAGGTTACGGACAACATGCCCCAACGGTGCCTGAAATTGCAAAAACCACTATGGACCTCAAGCAACCACCTCAGTTCTCTGGATCCTGCCAGGCAATGGCAAAGTGTCTTGACCTCATCCACCATTCTAAACAAGCGCATTATCCCTGCCCTCTTGGTTTCAACCTGCCACGCAGAGGCTGGGCCTCAGATAACCACATGCAAACAAACCAAGGAAGATGCAGCTACTTGATGTACAAATGGAAAATCAAAGACGCCCCTTCATGCGGCTGTGATAAAGAACATCCAAAGCATCAAACATATCATAACGCAGTGCCCCAAACGTGAATTCAAAGTTGAAATGGATGATACCCATAACATCTCAGAGGCTTATAGATCTACAACTGATATATGCATCTGAAGAGAAAAGTTGTGTGTGTGAGAGAGAGAGAGAGAGAGAGAGAGAGAGAGAGAGAGAGAAAAAGACACTCCCCCAAAGCAGATACATAAGTCAAAGGACAAACTGAGACCTTGGAGTTTTAGTAGTTCTCCCGCCCTCTCCCCAAGGGCCATCAGGACAAACTCATGGAATTTACCATTAAAAAAAATGAGTGCTCTTTCCTTTTCAATTGTCATTAAGAATAATCATTTTAGTTTGGAAATACAGTTAATACCTTATTAAATATGATAGAAAAATGTATACAAAAGTCAGTAAGGCTTCTGGAAAGTTATCTGTACAGAGACACATCAGTGAGTTGGGAATTCTTAATCGCTCCATTAAAATCTGTTAATTTGTTGGATATTAAAATCCCTACTGTAGCACTGTACACAAGTCATTTTATCCAAAATCCCAGCCCAAATTTCTCATTTGCATCACATTAGTTTATTTTAGCTCAATTATAAAAGTAAACCATTGCAATTAAAAATGTGTTGCTATTCCAAAAATGAGTTCTGGCACCTCATGGTAATTTTTTATCTGACTTTACAGAATGATGCACAACAATGCGGTAAAATAACAAATTTCAATATGGAGGGCAACCAAGAAAGTATATAGTAATTAGAAAACAAACAAAGTTTGTTAACATACTGAAATAGAGGCTATCAATCTCATTTACACACCGGCACAAGTCACTTCAATTCAGGGTACACAGGACCCTATGCTGGCCTTATTCAGGTAGTTCCTTACTCTAAGTAATATCATCCCGTAAAGGTGAATAAGAATGGCAGATCAGGCCAAATGGTTTACTGTAATTACTATTGATGAAAAGAATTAGAAACTATTTTGGTTCCAAACTTTCTGAATCAAGTCTCTAAGGCCAAATACTGCACTCAGATGTGCTTGCTCAACACCCAGTGATGTCAAAGGGAACCCCTGCATGCACATCAGAAGGGGGGGGGGAGACACAAAGTTGTGACATCACTGATCAAGAAATATATAACTGAGACTGCACTTGTGATATAGCACAAGTTCTGACACATTAATATCCAAAAGAGAAAGCATACAGAGAGCAGCTGCAAAAATTAATAGGTTATAGGGATTAATGTCCAAGGAAAGATAAAAAGAAGTTAGCTTGGTCAGCCATTAAAACAGGGTACAAGAAGCAGCGATGGGATGAAAATTAAAAACATTTAGGCTGAATAAGTTTGTATATAATACTTTGTACTTCTATAGAGGTTTTAATCTAACAATGCTTCACAAATATTAAATTAGTTAATTCACATAACACCCTTGTGAAGTTATTCCCATTTTACAGATGGAGAAATTGAGACAGAGAGTTTAATGATTTGTTCAAGGCTAAAAAGGAAGTCTGTGTCAGATCCATGAACAGAATCCGGATCCCCAAATCCCAGTCCTATGTTTTAGCCAGAAGACAAGCTTTTCCCTTCCAAAAAAATACCAAGAAAACCTTAGCAATAGTGAGCCAATTTTGGACTAAACTTCCAGAGGAAATATCAGAAAACCTCATCACTTTAGAAATTTAAAATTAGACAAAAAAAAGCATGAAGAATGAAATCTTACTTTTCCATCTCGTTACTATGCTTCTTTGAAAATGCATGTGGTATACAAAACAAGCAGGTGTGGCCAGCCATCTGGGAGGGTCTCATCCCCTCTGTACAGGCAATTCTGGTACACATTCCTGCTACACATCGTTCAGATCTTGCCTTTACTGAGTTATATCCCTTTTTCTAGTGATGTTATAAATGCACTGAGAAGTACAGAAACTTATTCACATTTCTCTGGCTACAGCTGTAAGACAAAAAGCTAGCTGCCTTCTGCTTAAGGGAAAATGAGGTTAGTAAAACTATACAATATATTTGAGACAAAAAAGTCATAAGGTTTCCTGAGAAGACAACAGCTGTTACACATCTTGGTTTTGATTATTTTTAGAGACTTTAAAATTTCTCATCCATTTTTCTAGCAACATGCCTAGAGGGGAAAATTCACACATGCATGAACACACAAAATCCCTACAAGCCTACGTTTCATCAAAAAGCCTATGCCCTGTCAAATTATACTGTGCAATAGACAAACACTGCAGAACCTCAAAGTAACAGTATTTGTCAGGTTAGTGAGCTAAAATAACCTCTGGAATACACACTAATGCATACAAACAAACCTATAATCAGCTTTCCAAATTTAACCAAAATAGTTGGTATTGATTTACTGAAAGCTAAGGTTGAAATCACAGAATTCTTCTCAAAACTAAGAAAACTAAGTTATAAAAGCAGTTTTCACATTGCCAGGATAAATTCAATACAGTTTTAGCATAAAAATGGCATCGTACATAGTTTTGCATATTAATAATAAAACATATAGACCTGATTTTCAGACTCCAGCCAGCTCTGCCCTTAACTGTGTTCCTTTCTGTTTGCTAACCTATGCACATGCAGGTGATAGATTCCAAGATCTGTGTGTGTTGGCATTACAATTGTAATCCAGAAAGCTCAGTCATACCAATGGAGTTTACATATGCAAACCATTAACTCTGTCTGCAAACCACCAACCACCAGCTCTGTAGGCATATTTTGAGATCTCTTACACCTGTGTGCACAGACACTAATGTACACGCAGCATGAGAAACCTCAAAATGAGACTGGGTACAGTCATCACTGAAGATCAGGAGCTATCTTTATTTTCATTTTACAATGTGCTTACAAACACACGGGTGTGAGCTGTGATGCGTTGAAGACTGCGTTGGAATTGCAAGCTATCACTTAGGGTACGTCTATACTTACCGTCCAGGTCGGCGGCTAGCGTTCGACTTCTCGGAGTTCGATATATCGCGTCTAATCTAGACGCGATATATCAAACTCCGAACGCGCTCCCGTCGACTCCGGAACTCCACCACCGCGAACGGCGGTGGCGGAGTCGACGGGGGAGCCGCGGACTTCGATCCCGCGGCGTCTGGATGGGTGAGTAATTCGAACTAAGGTAGTTCGAGTTCAGCTACGCTATTCGCGTAGCTGAACTTGCGTACCTTAGTTCGACCCCCCCCCCTTAGTGTAGACCAGGCCTTAGAGTGAAGAAATTTCCTGGTCCTGCTTGCAGATTACTGGGTTCTGTAGTGAAGCTTGGATCAGGGAGCTGTCATTCTAGAAAGTGCAGCCTTGAAAATGAACTGATCCTCTCTGTCTTACGGAGCAGCCTGCTCTCTCTCTCTCTCTATTTATGTTTTCATTTAACTTCTCTATGTGTATGTTGTGAACATATACAATTTCTTTTTTAAAGCAAAGTGTCTTTCTGACCAGCGGTAATCCAGGATAAGAATACAACAACAAACGAGGGTGAAGATGACTGCTCGCGGGGAATAGAATTGAATGAGAATTATTATTGTGTAGCTATAGAGAAGATGATTCTCTGCCTCTCGCTGAGTCAGGCCTTTCTACCCTATGGGTAGTGTCCTGGTAGCATGATCTTTGGGTAGTGATTAATTCCAAACATAAAAATTACTTGGTATCTAATGACCAGATTTTCCAGACAGCTCAGCACCCAACAGTTTCTGGTTAGCCACCTAAATAATTGGCCCTGTTTTCAGAAGAGAAAAGTTGTCCCATTGTTCACAATAGGAGCCATTGAATGCTCAGCACTTTTGAAAATCTTCATTTAGGTGCCTAGCTGGCAGTTGAGCTTTTATTAAATCTGGCCCTAAAAAAGTTTTATAGTCACAGTTGGGATGAAGTTGCACATTCAGAAGATATCTTTCATGATCACCTAAGTAAGACATATCTATCTTTTTGCAGCTGAGTAATAGCCTTATAAATTGAAATATCAAAGGGTCACTCCAGATGCATTTGACTATCCTTGAAATAAAAATCTTATTAAAATCTGTCACAGTGAAAATTTCAGATTTATCAAACGATGTGATGAATTATTCAGCATATCTGCAAACATGGATTTTTTAAAAATGTCTAAAGCAATATCATTTACTGTAGACATCAATATTTAACCTCATCATTACCAGAAGCAACTAATTCTTGTTGTACAAGACTAAAGTAGTCTTTATTCTGGAGCAAATTTTTGTGGCGGGGTTATAATCCCTCACTAAAATAGGGGATAGTTTTAGAATGGAGTCACTGATGAAACATGACAAACCATTTGCAAACAACTTTGCTGTAATAGTAACACACTAATAAAGGAATGGATTATGTTAAAAATAAGAAGCACAGTAATATTTTTAGTGACCTAATGTGAAATGTATTCTTAACACAGTTGACATTTGTCTTTTGTTGTTGGAATCCATACCAGTCACTGGTAATTAAAATCTCAGGGGTTTAGACAAGGCTTCTGATTGTATTAGGCATTGAAATTCACTAAGAAACATTTTCAGTAACAAAAGATGACAAACAAGTACAGCAAAGGTATTCTGCCAGGCAGAGGTATTTGAACACAAATTGTATAATGGCACTATACCCAAATGTACATGCCACTAGGCCAGGCGTGGCATAGCAGCTCTCTCACTGGGTTAGCATGCCCTGCTGATGGTCACTCCGGCACTGTGGCAATTTCTCTGTCTGGTAATTCAGCCCTCTGGTGGGGTCACCATCCTTAATCCACCCTTTCCAGGGTCCAAACTGTCAAGACTAAAAGTCCAAAAATGTTTCCAACAAAAACAAAAAATTCCTTCCACCCTCTCAGGGGCTCTTCCTCAGCCAGTCCTCAGCTCAGCCTGCTGTCCCCTGGCTGTGGGCTTGTATGCCACCTTCTTTGGGACAGTTGGCAAACCCAGTGCCACACCCTGCTCTGGGTTTTGGCTCAGGGCCCTGTACCAAACCAGCCAGGTCTTCTCTTTTATCTGCACTGTAGTTTTTCCTGGGCCACTTTCCTATGTCTCTTCTCAAGTTCCCCTCTGGATCTCCCACTCACTTCCCTGCTTAGTCAGAGTCCCGCCCAGGCCTCCCTGTCTGGAGAGCTTTTCTTCCTCACTCTAAGAACATAAGAATTGTCATACCAGATCAGACCAATGGTTCATCTAGTCCAGTATCCTGTCTTCCAACAGTGACCAGTGCCAGATGACTCAGTGGGAATGAACAGAACAGGGCAATTTACTAAGTGATTCATTCCCGATCATCCAGGGCCTGCTTCTGGTAGTCAGAGGTTTAGGGATATCCACAGCATGGAGTTGTGGCCATGACAATCTTGGCTAATAGCTATTAATGGTCCTATCCTCCAGGAACTTACCTAAATCTTTTTTAAACCCAGTTATAGTTTTGGCCTTCACAACTTTCTCCAACAACAAGTTCCACAGGTTGACTGTGCGTTGTGTGAAGGAGTACTTCTTTAGACTTGTTTTAAGCCTGCTGACTATTAATTTCATTGGGTGACCCCTAGTTTTTGTATTATGTGAAGGAGTAAACAACAACACTTCCTATTCACTTTCTCCTTCATGATTTTATAGACTTCTATCATGTCCCCCCTTAGTCATCTCTTTTATAAGATGAACAGTCTCAGTCTTTTTAATCTCTGCTCATATGGAAGCTGTTCCAGACCCCTTCTCTATACCATCTCTTTTTCTAATACATCTGCTTTGAGATGAGGCAACCAGAACTGCACACAGTCTTCAAGGGTGCCTTTCTGTCTCTAACTACCTCTTTTACTCAGTTGTTTAGACATGGTGGCATTTTTTGGTCCTCTAGCTTTTTAAGCATATACATTTAGTTTGAGTCTCTATAATGGTGTTTTTAAAATGTTCCCATGCAGCTTGCAGGCATTTCACTTTGTTGACCGTTCCTTTTAATTTCCATTGAACTAGCTTCCTCATTTTTGTGTTGTCCCTCTTTTTTGAAGTTAAATGCTACTGTGGTGGGTTTCTTTGGTATTTCCCCTCCTGCAAGTATCTTAAATTTAATTATATTATGGTCACTATTACCAAGAGGTTTAGCTATATTCACCTCTTGGACCAGCTCCTGTGATCCACTTAGGACTAAATCAAGAATTGCCTCTCACCTTATGAGTTCTAGGACTAGCTCCTCCAAGAAGTAGTCATTTATGTCATCTAGAAATGTTATCTCTGCATCCCTTCCTGAGGTGACATGTATCCAGTCAATAAAAGGATATGGAAGTCGTCCAATACTATTGCATTATCTGCCTCTGTAGACTTTCTAATCTCTAGACTTTTCACAATCACTATCATCATTCTGCTCAGGGCACTAGTAGTAGATTTCTACTTCTGTGCTCTTATTGTTCAGGCATGGAATTTCTATCCATAGAGATTCTATGGGTACAATTTGATTCATTTAAGATTTTTTATGATATTTAACTTTACGCTTTCTTTCACATATAGTGCCACTCTCTCAGCAGCATGATCTAGTCTGTCAGCCCTATATATTTTGTACAGTGGTACTAATGTGTCCCATTGATTATCAATCTTCCATTAAGTTTCTGTAATTACTATTATATCAATATTTCCCTTTAATACCACGCATTCACATTCACTCATCTTTGTATTTAGGCTTCTAGCATTTGTATACAAGCACTTATAAAATTTGTCCATATTTAGTTGTCTGCCATCATATGATGTATCTGAATGGGATTCTTGTTCATTTGACTGTTTCTCTTCAGTTCCTACCTGTACTTTATCTATCCTATCCTCCTTATTATGTATAGAGTATCCCCTTTATTAAATCCTTCCCTAAGGGATGTGTCTGTCCAAACCATGTGCTACCACATACTTTAGTTTAAAAACTACTCTATGATCTTTTCAATTTTATATGCCAGCAATCTGGTTCCATTTTGCATTAAGTGGAGCCCATACATTCTGTATAAGTGTCTCCTTTCCCAAAAGGTTCTCCGGTTCCTAATACATTTAAATCTCTCCCCTGAGCACCACCGTTTCATCCAGGCATTGAGACCTTGCAGTTCTGCCTGCCTAACTGGCCCTGCACATGGAACTGGAAGCATTCACTGGACTTTAATCTCTTACCTAGTAGCCTAAATTTGGCCTCCAGGACCTCTTGCCTACATTTCCCTATGGCATAGGTACCTATGCCATACCACAACCACTAGCTCTTCCTCAGCACGGCACGTAAGTCTATCTTGATGTCTTGAGAGGTCCACAAACTTCACATCTGGCAGGCAATTCACCATGCAGCTCTCCCAATCATCACACCCAACTATCTAAATCTCTAATAATCAAATCCACCATTATTATTACCTGTCTCCTCTTAATCACGGAGTCCCCTCCCTTGGAGGGGGTATCTTCAGTGCAAAAGGATATCATTACATCATCTAGAAGGAGGGTCACACCTATGGGATCATTTCCTTCTGCTCCAGCTTGATGTTCCCATTCCCTGAGACTTTCATCCTCTTCAACAGCACAGAGGCTGCCAGACTGGGAGTGGAACCACTCTACTCTGTCCCAGAAAGTCTCATCTAGATACCCATTTGTCTCCCTTAGCTCCTCCAGTTCAGTCACTATGGTCTCAGGATCCCATACGAAGTCTCTGAGGGCCATGAGTTGTTTGAACCGAATTGCACACACATGCCACCTACCATGATGTATTTAGTACAATCAATTGGATAACCCCACTCTGCTGCTGGATGTCTGCCTGCATTATTTTTACTCTAACAGGGTTGTTTGGTTGTTTGTTCCTTCTTGGGGGTGGCTATGGGGGGAAGCTGTTACTGGCCTAAGTTTAGAAAACATTTGTTAGGTGTTTGGCTCTCACATTCCCTCTCTAAACTCCCTCACAAACTCCCGTTTGCTGCTCCACACCATAAACTTTAATCAAGCAGGCACATGGCAAGCAAGCAAGTACACAACAAAGTCAATAAACTCACCCAAGGGTCATGTCATCATTTCTGCTTCACCTGGAGAATTCTCTCACAAAGCTCCCATTTACTGCTCCTGTTTGATACTCTCTTTCCGGCAGCTTCCTTGCCCGCACTGAGCTTTTCCCCTGCTGACTCGGGACCCTGAAGGAACCTTCTTGCTCTCTAAGTCTTGACAGTCAGAGCTGTAATCTCCTTAGGTTTCCCTCTTTACCACAGGCACATTCTGCTGACCATGGAGAATTGCTTGATTCCTGTCAGGTGGGGCTCATTCTGTAATCAGGTTGACTCAGCTGCAGGCTCTCCAAGACAAGCCAGCCTGTTGCAGGCACAAACCCTGCTTTAGACATCTCAATAAATGGTCTACAAAAAGCAGACAATTGCCATGAGAACAGTTCTACTAATATAACTCTTGGAGACAACAGTTAACACATTCAGAAGAACGATATTATTTACCATTCTCTTAAAAGTGAGATAAAACTGGGGGATTCACTAAAATGAGTAGCCCCTTGGAGCCACTAAGATGAGTATTTAGGGAAAGCTAAAATAGAAGATACATTCATGCTGTCATATAAAAATTGACAGAAAGTTGTGCTGGTAGTCAGCAAGTGATTCCTAAGGCCAATGCCCATTGTGTGGCCTTGGAGAAAAACTGCAGGGAAGAACTAACCAGGCTCAAGCCAGTAGGAGCAGCTGCAGAAGCAGCCAAAAGCATAGATTGCTGCGCTTTTGAGGGGTGGGGAACAGAGTAAAGTGGGGCCAAACTGGGGTCACCCTTCCTCCCAGCACCACTTAGACCCAGAACTCTGCAGGGAAGACCCCCCCACATACACACTGGGGAAATAATAGAGCCCTGGTCATGCCACCTCTCCCCCACACTATGTAGCCTGGGGAAAGGGGAAGGGGGAGAGAGAGGAACTGCAGAGAGCAATCAGCCAGATACTCCAGCTATTAAGAGTAGCCACAGAAGTAACCAAAGCAAGGACCTTCAGAGAACTTCCTCTACAGCCTTGATTGGACATTCTCTGTCTTGTGCTGATTAGCTGTTCATGCCAACCCTCTCCCTCCTCCATCACAGTCTCTTACCATCTTCTCCCCTGCCTTGTCCCCCTTGCCTCCCATTTAGCTGATCCCCTCCTAACTAAGCCCACCACAATAAATAAACAAAAGGTCCTGGAATGAATGTGACCTTGCTGCCATCACATATTTCATTTGGGTGTTCTAACTTTCCCCCCATCCTATATCTGTCTTGTCTAGGTAGATTGTAGGCTCTCTGGGGCAGGAATCACCTAGTCCTCTAGGTTTGTACCCTGGCTTATAAAATGAGGCCCCACCATTCTTGTTTAGTCCTCAGGCACTGCCATAATGACTATGATTACTAATTCTGGTTCATGTTATACAACTGTTTTCTCTGCACAGTGGTCATTCTCAACAACATTTCAGCAAAAGTCCCAAGTCCAAAAGAAACGCCATTTCCTGCCTGAAGAGAAAATGGCACACAATGGAAATGCAAATATTACGAGCCTGCAGTTGTCTGTTACAGCTCCATTTTGTTTCTTAAAGCTGTCCCCTTACTCCATTTTGTTCTTGTTCTCCTCTGTGGCCGCCCCTCCCTGGCTGTTAAGTTGTTTACCAGGGCCTCTGCCCTTCTCAAAGGGAGGGCCCCTTAAGTTGTTTAACAAAAGCCATTGCCCTTCTCAAAGGGATGGCCACTTGTGCTAAGTGGGACCACTGCCCTGTTCAAAGGGTTAGTCCTGTTATCACCTTGTTAAAACCTGGGCTTGGTGTAGGGTAGGCTCTATCCAGAGCTGCAAGACTATTGTGTGTTTTTAAGATCCTGGGCATGAGTCATACCTCTGGGCTCAGGACTAGTCCAAACATGTCTTGGTGGCTGCCTGCAGTTTTTTTTTTCTCTGCCTTCTCTCCTACCTGTAAGAGGGGGAGCCAATCAGAGTTACTGGCGGGAAGCTGCCAGGGTTTGCCTTTATAAACAGACATTTTTTGAACAGACTTCAGAAAGGTTCTTGCATTGCTGCCTGGTCTGATCAACCAGGGGTTCTGGGGGTCCTTTCTCCGCTCTCGTTTTATTTTTGAGTGTACCCCCGTTTTTGAACACCCCCCCCCGAAGAACGAATTGCTGCCTGAGAGATCTCCTGATTATCAAGACTGTACCGAGCCTTCTGATGTGCTTGCTGTTTCTGCCTCTGCTGCTACCTTGGGGGATGGTAAGAATCCCTCTGTGAAACTTTCTATACTTTTATTTTATTATTTTAGCTGCTGGCTCTGTCTCCCCAGCACACAGACTCAAACTAAACCTTGGTCTGTGTCCTAAAATCTCTCTTACAAACCCTCCTCCCCCATCCTGGCTGCTGGCTCTGTCTCCCCAGCACACAGACTCAAGCTAAACCTTGGTCTGTGTTTTAAAACCTCTCTCTTAAACCCCGTGACACTCTGCCACTGAAAATAAGTTTGTGCTGCTGCTAAGTTCTGCTCCTGTGGGCTTTGCCTTGGACTGTTTTCAGCTGTATCCACTGCTGCAGTCACCCCCCCCCTTCTTTGGAGCTGTGTCCTGGACACACACCACTCAGTCCTCTGGAACTATCCTTAGCATAAGGTGCACCCATTAAGTTAAGTTTAGCATTATACTTTGTAAGTTAGGCTTAGAGAATTGTTGCATTGTGTTTTAATTTGTGTAGTCTTGGTTAAGTTAGATCATAGATAAGATTTTGCTGTGTTCTGTATAATTGTAATTAAGTCTGTCTTCCCACTGCACCCTCCCAGCTTCTCTGTGTCCTTCTACCTTGTTACACTCTCCTTGCTGCTTAAACTTATAGCCTGCTTGTTCTCTGTGTCTTCCTAGCCTGCTTGTTCTCTGTGTGTCTGTGCTCCTACTGCCAAACCTCGATTGTATTGCTGAAGTCTAGCACAAAACCCCATTGGTTACCTTTTTCTCTCTGATACCCCTCACATTCTACATTTGCACCACTGTGACACATTTTTACCTAAAATTGTTTGTTATTTAACACATTTTATCCATAACTGTTAGTTGGTTATATGCTGCTGTGACACACCTTTTTACATAGAAATCGCTAGCTACCTGTTACATTTATACCTCAGTGTTAACTGATTACCCACTGTATTGTATCCTACTGTGTTGTATCCCACTATTGAAACCCCCTTACTGTTCACCAAAAAGAAACCCCTCCCCAATTGTCTACCTTAACAACCCCATACCCCTCACTATTGAATTTTCCCTGTTTTTTGCATTTGCTTAATAAAGTTTATTTTGCACCCCACCCGTGTGGTAATTGCTCCCCAAGATCCCATATACCTGCTGGCAGGGACAGCAGTGAGATACTACACAGCTACCCCACTTCAGAAGCAGCTCTGGGAGGAGTGGAGTCTCGGGAAATACATTGCTGTGTGTGGTGTTTAGATGTTGCTTGTGATTATTAGAACTGGGGGCACCGGCTGTTGGGAGCCTGAAAGGACAGGAAACAGGAAGAAGGGGGGAGGAGTTAAGGAGGCAGAGTGAGAGTTACAGAGGGTGCAGCAGCAGCTTGGCTGATACAACACTGTGCAGAGGAAGTGTGCATACTGCACTATGCTTTAGGATCTGCAACATGCTTTTTCAGTTCACCCAGCCAGCTGCAAGATCCAGTGATGGAAGGGGAAAGGGATGCATAATCCTTGCTCCTCTCTCTCTTTTGGAGACTGCACTTTCCAGACTGACAGATCCCAGATTCTTCTTATTGTAAGCAAAAGTTAGGATGATAATTAGACATATATCATCAAACTCCTTTAGCAAATGATCCATTTTAGTAGAGCTAAAAAAGAGGGGAACTCAATACAGTATGACAACTGCCCAGAATAGCACACCAAAAATCTGGTTCTGCAAACTGTGCTGAGCTTCCTCAACTATCAAAGACAATGGGAGTTTAGGGCTCTTTGCACCCCAAAGAATTGGGCCCCAGATTTGGGAGAACTAAATAAATAAAACAAAGAAGGCGGCATGTTAGTTGTAACCTAGTTTCTGAAAGCAATATCTGACACTTTATTTATGGAGGGGAAGGGGTGAGGTTATGAAGCTAGACTCCTATGTGCTTTGAAAGTTCTTGCAAAAAAAGCATCTCTTAAGTAGGGCAGACGGAGAGAACCAAGGTTTCCTATTGCTGAATCCCTAGCGATGGACTCAATATAGGTCTAATTTTATACACACTCGAACATCTGACTACTAATATTAGTATTCACACCCTCGTACTAACAGCTTAAATGGTATTCCGATGATTTATAGTCTACCTTTAAGCAAAATGCCACAGTTTATCATTATATCCAGAAGACTATTACTGTCTACAGGAGTTTGGCTAGTACTGCATTTTTATTGATTTCAAAACCAAAGTATGAAAACAGGCTGTGAAATCCAAATAAAAAAATAAAAATCTTTGACCCTTTTTTCCCCATTTCAAAATATCAAAGTTAGCCATTTATCGTGGTTTCAATAAAACAAGCTATGATAAAATTGCAGCACAAAGAAATAAAAAAAAATGAAAATAGTATTTATTCTAAAAGTAAGAGTTTAGTTGTGTCACTACATTTTTTTCGCGATAAGAAAAATGCTACCAATACTATTACAATTTCCATGGAAAGTAAGTGTGTGTGTGTGTGTGTGTGTGTGTGTGTGTGTGTGTGTGTGTGTGTGTGTGTGTGTGTGTGTGTGTGTTGAAATAATGAAAATATATGGAGTTAAACAGCGTGGTGTGCTGGGGGGAAAGGCTGACTGTTATAAATCTGTTTTTCCTGCTGATTTTGAAATCAGTTCCAAAGACATACTACTTTTAATAACATTTGCTTTGCTTGACAGGTGCTGGTCATTACAGTCTGTGTTTATATGATTTGATGTTACCTTGAAGTTTGCCTGTTTGTTCTAGGACTGACTTTACACCAGACCATAGCATTCTTACTTACATTGAATGCTACTCTACTTTGCATAGTTCCACTCATTTCAATAGGGCTACTTGCCTAGTAAGTTTCTAATGAATTTGAGCAAGGGTGGTACAAGCTGGCCCTTTAAAATTAAATATCACAGCACAAAAAACTGCTATTTCAAGTAATTCTCCATTTTAAGTTTAGATTCTGCAAATATGGCAACAAAATACAGTAGACTTTAGCAGCTCATTAGATATTTAACTCAAATGAAGAGACACAGTTCCCCTTGCATCAGAAGGACACTGTTCTTTAGTTTTCAATTACTGTACCTACCTACAAATAAAGGCCATATCATCCATCGTTTTTCATGCAGAATATCAGTAGAAACCATGTGCAGTTTGCATATGGATGAATGGCAAACTCACGCTCTCCAATTTGATAAAGAAAGGTATGGCAATTTTTTTTCTGCTGTGATTAATTATGCTTTTCCTACATTTATTTTAAGAAATAAAAAGAGAGTCCAAAAAGAGGCTGAGAGTGATCTTTAATGCAGTCAAGGACAAGGACAACAGGAATAAAAATACTGTTTATTTATCAGATGTTCAACAGAGAAAGGAAATGCTGTAAGCAACACTCAATTAAATAGAATTCAAAGAGAGTTAATAGCATTTGTGTCACAGTATTGTAGTTCTAATTAATCTCCTGCACTCTTTCCATGTTTTATGGACTACAGCCATATCATCTGTGATAGAAATGGTGATTAGACATGGTTTGCACTATTCAAATTTGAAATACCCATCTCAAGAAGAGGGGGGAAAAGGAAACTTGCCCATTTTTCATAAGATAATGAGACCTATTTCATCCAAACAATACTAGAGTTATATTGCCTAAGTTTGCATCAACACAGAGTTTTTGTGCTATTATAAGCAATAGGAATAAAGCCAATCATTAGATCTCTGAGCTTCATTCATAGCCAATTTGAATCAACAAGTGTCTTTCAACTGACTTAAGTGGGCTTTGGATCAGGCCATGAAGGGCATTATGGAGCTTGAGCTTCATCTTGCATGCCCTCTGTATGGGGAATTCCCTAGACTTCCCTAGACTTCAACTAGAGTTCTGTGAGCCAGAAAGACCCAGGACTGTGCTGTTCCTTTCTGACAATCAAAACATGGAAATTCAAGACGCATGCAGTGTCAGACATTTAAGTAATATCAATTTCTTTAGACTGTTTGATTAGCTGACATTATTCACCATTGAAAATCACAGGAAAATCCTAAATTCATTGTCTCCTCACACCAATTAACCTAGACTTGAGTTACGATTTTAAGATAAAGTCTTGTTTTCAGGATTTCAACTCTTTGATTCCAAAACTGCATTGAGAGCCTTGTTAGGGATTCCGGGAGGTGCTGTGTAGAGGAACTGAAGGTCAGAATACAGCACACCCTGTACAAGGGTATTAACAGAGCAGGAGAAACCATCATCTCATTTTTGCTTTTGTGCATGGGCTAGTCATAAACAGCAGCAAGAGCCTTTCCAAAGGAGATAGGCCTGCCAGAGCCCCTTCCTTCCCTATGTCCAGAACTGGCCAGCAAAGGCACTGGCTTTTCCAAGAGTCTAGCAGGAGGCATTCTGACACTCAGAGACACTAGGCTTGAACCAGTACTGCCTTTTCTATAATGTCCAAATCCTGAAACTCATACTCAGTCCCTGTTAATGGGAGCTCTGCCTGCATAAGGGCCAGAGGGCTTTACCCAAAGAGAACAATGATGTCAAAGTATTAGAGATAGTGAGAAATACAGCTCCTCCAGACCATAATAGGAAAGTACACAGGTCTAGAAATTCAAACTAGAGCTGGGCCCAAATCCAGAGATGTTTTTTGCAGGTTTCTCACTACAAACCAAAAACAAGAATCAGAAGATCCCAGATGCTATCTGATTTCACACCCCAATTATGGATTTGGGGCCATCTCTACTTAGGATTCCATGTGCTATGCTACCAGGTGTCTCAAGTTTCTAGATTCTGACACTCAGAACTGGCTATGTAAATCTACTTTGAGACTTTCCAAAGGCATCAACTGATTTTTTTTTTTAGTGACTATTTTCAAATCTGAGCTTTTAATGACAGAAGATAGAGGCTGTTACAGAACAGAGAACATTGGAGATTTCAGGTGAGGCGGAAGCAATCCGAGGCAAAGAGCACATATGAAGTCAGAGATTCTAGGCAGTATTATGGCCAGGGAAGGAATGAGTATCAAAGCAGGGAGATGAGGTTGTGATAAAACCTGATGGAGGGGAGACTGGTGGGCCAAATGCCCTACCCTGCTTGGCATTGTTTTCTACTCTTGTTCCTACTTAGTAATGAAACACTGATCCAAATTTAACAGTTATCCCGTTTCTAGAGAACTGTGAAACAAGACTGAATTTAAGAGACATTGAATCAGGAAACGTGTAATATGTTAGTATAGATTTTTCCCTGGTGTTGGCAGTCAACTTTACAGTTATCTAACAACCAATATTACATGACCTTTTCATGACAGTCTACACAATAACTCATATAAGCCTTAGAGCTTTCAGATTCAGGCACTTTTTAAAATCTTCCACTTCTAGAACAAGCATAATAAAGTTACAAAACATCTGACTTTGAAAATAATACTGAAAGGCAGACACTACTCCTACAGTAACAATGGCCGTAAGTAGATAGATTGGTAAGATAGGAATTTAAAGGACACCCTTCTGCTCAGGTAAACCTGACCATTTATTTCCATTATCTGTCTGAAATGATTTTTTGGTAACTGAGGGGAGGGGTTCTCCCATCGGCTTAGGTGGGTTAGGTCGGCTTAACTATGCTGCTCGGGTGTTAGGACAACTTAATTTTCTAGTATAGGCCAGGCCTCAGTAAGCATTTGGTAAGAGTTCATTGTTCAGGCTCTAGGCAGTTTATTGCTCTCCAGACGTTATTTCATGCTAATTTTACACACACAATATAAAACGAACATTTTAAATTGCGTGAAGCCATTTTTCCCCAGTAAGAGGACCTACTGTTGGAAACAGGGCCCGCTTTTAGTCCTGTTTCCTTGTGGCAATACTATTGGACTGATACAATAACAGCATTGTCAGTAAACATTATATAATAATATATATATGATGTATATAAATTTTTCCTTGCACACAAATGGACTAGAACAGTGGTCCCCAACCTTTTTGTGGCCAATAGCACATTCATGTTTTCAGAAGAGTGTGGCGGGCGCCAACAATTACTCACATACAGGGCCAGCTCCAAGCACCAGTGGAGCAAGCACGTGCCTGGGGCAACACATGCTACGGGGCAGCATTCCATCCATTCTGCAGAGTCGGAGCGTTTTTATTTTGTTTTTTGGGTTTTTTTGGTGCCAGTTCTGGGCAGTGCAGAGAGAAGCCGGAAGGACAGAGAACACTGGCGCCCGCAGCCTGCAGCCCCGGAGTACTTTGTCCCCAGCAGGCGTGGGGCCCCGACTTCTCTCCCCTGCTGGGCACTAGGCGGGCCCCGCGCCTGCTGGGGACAGAGAACACCGGCGCCCGCAGCCTGCAGCCCCAGAGTTCTCTGTCCCCGGCAGGCACGGGGCCGTGGCTTCTTGAAGCCGGAGAGAAGCTGTGGCCCCATGCCTGCCAGGGACTGAGAACACCGACGCCCACAGTCTGCAGCCCCAGAGAAGCCGCAGCCCCGCGCCTGCCAGGGACCGCGCCTGCAGCTCCTGCAGCCTACAGCCCTGGAGTTCTCTGTCCCCAGCAGGTGCAGGGCCGCAGCTTCTCTCCCCTGCTGGGCACTAGGCGGGCACACATAAATGTCCCAGCGGGCACCATGGTGCCCACGGGCACCACGTTGGGGACCACTGGACTAGAACATAGTCACTAGACTGTTCCCTCTCATAGAGGGACCAGGAATATGGACCATGAAATTCCACCAGGTTAAACTCAGAGTTTCTGGTGGAGCTATTTAGAACCACAAAATGGGCAATGGCTATAACCTACCAATGCTGCAGTTCCCCAGAAAGGCAAGTCCCAGTATTCTATATACATAGGTGTCCAGGGGTGCTGGAACAATTTGTATAGCGGGGGTGCTTGATTGAACCAAACTGTAAACCCTGTCTATAATGGAAACTATTTCAAGACAGGGGTTGCTGCAGCACCACCTGCACACCTAGCTCCAGTACCTATATAGGTGTCTGCCTGGAGGGATGATGCCTCCATATTGATCCACTGGTCTCAGTTTCTTTTGGGATTATAGCTGCTTCAGTAGCTATCACAATGACTCATTGGCAATACTTAAAGCAGCATTCTCTCTTTATTATGTAGTCTCTTGGCTATCTACAGGGGAATCCAGAGATAATGCTGTGGAGAGTAGTCCAGCCCTGTTTCCAGGCCCAATCCCAAAATAATAAGGAGGGAAGATCTACAGAGATATAGAAAAGGAGTCTCAAAGGGGTCCTACGACATAGGATGATGCTGCAGCCCCATAGCTCCACTACCACTGACTCTCTTCAAGAGGATCCACTCGATTTAAGTCTTCTCCACTTGTAGAGGTGGAAGGGAGCATCAGGCCCACTATTAATTAGTGATAAGGTTGTACAGCAGTCAGCTAACTAAAAGTGCTGTAAATCTGATCTTTCCTCTGTACAGACTACTAAAGCTCTTTTCCAGGCCCTTGTCTCCCCCTTGCTTGTTATGACCTCCCCCTCCGTGGGTGCCCTGATACCCATATCCCATCCAATGCATATCAATGCAGCTGCCAATATCGTCGTCTTTGCTTGTTGATCTGTCCACATCACCTACCCTCCCTGAATCCTTTCACTGGTTTCCCCTTGTCCATTGCATCCAATTTAAGCTTAATGTTCTGTCTTAAACAAATGGACATCCTCTTCCCATCTCTAAACCTCCCAGAGTATTGCCTCATCCTCCTAATCCACTCCATTCTACCATGATGACAGCTGTCTTTGCCCTCTCTATCTTATTCTCCCATCACCATCTTTGTACGTTGTTCCCTGGTATATGCTCTGCATGCAATGCTCCCCCTGAGCAGATACACCTGGCCACTATCTTGGCATCATTCAAATCCCTCTGCAAGACCCACTTTTTCTGCCACATCTATAAGAAGCTAATAATTCCCAAATTGTGCACATAAAGAACAATATAGAAAGCAGAGCTAGCAAGCTGTGTAAGGCAGCACCTTGACTATTCTGGTTGTGTGTGCTGTATCCTTTCACAGCCATCCCCACCCTCTGTTAACTTGTCTTTCAGACTGTAAGCGCTTCGAGACAGGGAATTTCTTATATGTTTGGAAAGTGCCTACCATATTGTAGATGCTATTGCAATAACCCATGGAAGTCATAATAAGAGTTTTAATATTAATTGCAATTAAACAAAAAGGACACAAATCACTGAACACAAATTAATCTTGATGGAAATGAACCTTTTCAAAATTGTAAATGATTTCAGATACTGTGGGCAGTATTACTGCTACTAATAGCTCAATCAGTGAGGATTTAACACTAGAAATGGTAGCATTATTACTGAATGCAATCAGTTTACTGGGGTCTAGGAAAAAAAACAACACGTTTCATAGTGGCATACAGAGCTGCAAATTGGGGTTGCCATCTGTCTGGAGGTAATCAAGACTGTCCTGATTTGATGAATGTGTCCTGCTCACAGCAAGGGAAAAAGCAATTGTCCTGATTGTACACAGAATAAACAAATCTGATTTCCATCAGGGAATGGCCAAGGACCTGAATAAATATAAGAGGCAAACTTGGAGATAGTTTACTTACATTTGGTTTGGTTTCTCCTGCACCCCCATTATTGACCTTAATTTTCTGAGGTGAAAAAAAACTTTAAAAAACCTGCTATTTTTATATCATATATGTACAGGCGTACACTCACCCGACCTATTTTGTCAAGAGAGATCAGTTGGTTTTCCCTGTACCAGGGTATAAAAGGAGAAATTACATTTCAAGTTGTAATCAGTATTCCGACCCTGCAGTAGTTCTGTGACACATTCAGAAGTTAGGCATTTGCACTTTCAAACAGGAAGAGATAAGAGCCCGTGGAAAGTGAGTAGCACGAAGCTCGTACTGCATCATCCTACTGTTCTTTGGACTCTAAACTTATTCTGTGGTATAAAATGTGTGTTCTGCTTCCAGGAGTCATTGATATGCATAGAATCAGAACTGACCACCTCTTTCGTTCTTCTGCTCCTCATTCATTTTTACAGTGTAACTAAGAGCTGCAGCAATTCAAAGTTCCAATGCACAGATGCATTCCTTCTCTACACAAGAAAAATACAATCTCTATAGACATAACTAGACAGCATCTCTATAGCATGGCCTTTACTGCTAGGTACTGCCAGCCTCTCTATGAGCTTTCTAAATACCCGTCTTACCTTTCCCTGGTTTTGTTGAGAGACCTAGCACTTCTGAGAGTGTGGTTCTCCAGAGAGCCTAATGTTTAGTTGAAGTATCACATGCTCTTAGGTATATATCCCAACAGCACATGGAATTCAGCTTAGTACAGAGAAAAAGGCTTGAGGCCTCCCTGAAGAACAAGGATTGAGCTAAGGAAGCATCACATCCACTTCCAAAGCTACCACAATGTTGGAGTGAGGTCTTTGGGCCTGCCTAATAGAAAGCATGTTAATGGTCACAGGACAGAATTACTTTGAAACCTAACCCACCATTGATACAGCTGCCCAGAGGAAAGGAAGGAGGACATCCAAATATAAGATGGGCAGCTCTCTCACCAGCCCAGGAAGGAACCAGTGCCACAGACTAGTCTGTTTTAGGACTTTGACTCAGGGCACAGTTTATTGTTCAAAACACAAAAAGCACACAAGTAACATCAAAACAAAGCATATCCTCTGAGCAACACACGCTGCAGCCCCACAGGCTTTCTCCTGGCCTCTCTCAGCTCCCAGAAAGAGAACACATTTTCTCCTTAAATATCATGTTGAATCATGTGACAGATCACTTAACCCTTTCCTAGCTGTTTTACCCTAACTTGGTGTGACAGAGAAACCCAAGAGAAGAAACTCAGGATGGGGACGGGGGCGCAAGGGCAGGAGATAGATAGATTTAGGTCCTGTTGAGCGAGGGAGTGCCACTACAATGAAGAGGTTGGGGGTGGGAGATGGAGGAGAAAGAAGAGAGGTGGCTTCAGAAAGTTTAGATCATTCATATATACTTTTAATAAGTAATCACGCTTGGATCCTTACCTGAACTGAACCTCAGAAGCATGTAAGATTCAGCCCTTGCTAGCTAACAATAATTATTGTCCCAGTTGAAGAGTTAACGTCCATATCTTTACGCCATTTATAAATAGTGTCGACTTATTTCAACATGAATTTCTTTTCTTTAGTGCAATAGTGGCTTAATAAGGCCAGCCAGGATGCTAAAATAATCTTAGCAAAATCATATATAGTGCCCTGCAAGAGTGACAGAACTATGATTGCACCAGGAAGAAACGCTGACAGGAAGAAGGGGAAATGATTGGTCGCATTCACCAGGGCTGCAGAAGAGATTCACAACATAAGAGAAACCATCAAGTCCTGATGCACTCCACCATGTTCTTCATGGAGGGGGGGAATAATTTTACCATTTCAGTTTCACTTGTTCTCACCCTCAGACAGGGCCGCCCAGAGGATTCCGGGGGCCTGGGATCTTCGGCAGCGGGGGGCCCTTCCGTTCCGGGACCCGCCGCCGAAGTGCCCCGAAGACCCGCGGTGGGGGCCCCGTGCCGCCGAAGTATAGCCCGGTCTTTGGCGGTAATTCGGCGGCGGGGGGCCCCCACCGCGGGTCTTCGGAGCACTTCGGCAGCGGGTCCCGGAATGGAAGGGCCCCCTGCCGCCGAATTACAGCCGAAGACCGAGCTGAACTTTGGCGGCGGGTCCCGCTTCGGCGGTAATTCGCCAGTGGGGGGTCCTTCTGCCCCGGAGCGGAAGGACCCCCCGCCGTCGAAGACCGGGAGCGGAAGAAGCTCCTGGGCCTGGCCCCGCAAGAGTTTTTCGGGCCCCCCGGAGCGAGTGAAGGACCCCGCTCCAGGGGCCCCCACGAGAGTTTTTCAGGGCCCCTGTGGGGCCCGGGGCCTGGGGCAAATTGCACCACCCCCCCCGGGCGGCCCTGCCCTCAGAACAAATCACTTCACACCAACTAAACTACTCTGCATGGAGCAAAAAACAAAATCATTGTGTCATGCCAGGGAGAAAGGGGTGTTAATGTTAAAAGGTCAGTTCTGACTGGGATATCTTTTCATAAAGTGATCACTTATACCCAGGCACTACACACACTTACAGCAGAAGGAATTTAGGAGGGAAGCCATAGCTAATTGATAAAATAAGAGACCGAAAATTGTCTTTTTTGTGGCAATGGCTTTCCTAATTAGTTGAGAAAGAATATAGGAAAGTGGGTTGGTGAGAGGTCTGAAGAGGAGGTATAAGGGCAGGTGATGAATAAGGGCGGGATGGTGGTAGAGAGCATGAGTGAAGAGGCAGAAAAAGAGTAGGATTATGATCCCATAAAAAAAAAACCTAAGGGAAGAGAAGACAACCAGAACCCAGGCACTGGACTCTGTTGTGTCCCTTGTTGTCTGACACACTCACTTTTTTGTCTTCCTTAAAACAAAATCGTTTGAACTGTTTATAATTCTATTTATATATATTAAAAATTAGTAATTGAACTAGGAATAGATCTGGGAATAATTCATAACCAATTTATGCAAATTTTTGCCTCTTTTGCTGTCCATGAATGGGCCATCCAGATCACAAGTTTCTATTTATATATTTTCAGTAAATATCATCCCAATAATTCTGAAAATATCTTGGTCTGTACCTTATTTGCAAACTTGGCATTGAGAATACATGAGATTGTAAAACTGGTTCTGGTTGAATGGGATGAGTCAGTCACATGGTAAGTATTTGTTACCTGACTGGATATGTATAATGTACATCCAGGTTTCTGGCGCAAATATACATTTTAAACTGACCTGCCATGAATATTCTGCAGCATTCAATTAAAATTAAGTGTTTCCACAATGTTTCCTGTCAGTTAACTTAATCACTGAAATACTCAGCGACACATAAAAGGGCCACAAATTCACAGTCACAGCAAATTGCTTATTAAGTTTGAGGAAATCTTCACAGTGTTTGGTCACATCCTATTACAGTTCACCTATAATCCTCTCACCCATTCAGAGATACCCTTAGCAAAGGAACTGCTGTGGATCTTCTGTGCATGGGGGAGATAGGGTTTCTTGGGATAGGGGAGGCTGGTGTGCAAGTGTGTCGGGCTTCCCGGGTGGCAGTGAGAATGTATGTGCATGTGTGTGGGGAAGATGGTGTCCTCCTCTAGGGAGGGTGATAGAAGAAGTCAGCAAAAACAACTCCACGGCACAGTGAGAAGTTCCTCCTCCCTGCCTCTCCTCCCTCCTGCCCAACATCCAGCCTATCTGGTTGCTAATTTTAAGATTTGTCCCTAAATGCTTATGTATAGATTCTTTGAATGGTTCTTCTAACACCTGATCCAGTGTTCCTGTTAAACTAACACAGTAATCCTTGGGAAACTGTAAAATGATGAAAATCATAACATTGCCAAGCCCCATCTTGCGCCATTTCAACAGCAGGAACAGCAATAGAAGAACTTTTTTTAAATTGTCATAGTAGTGTTTGTTATATTGATCTCAGTTCACATAAGTTTTTGTTTTGTTTTGAATGTTGCATAGTAATTCAAAGCAAAATAGGGTCTATTTTACTATGTTTAAATGCTAGAATTGCTGTCACATTTTTATCAGCCCAATTTATTATGGTTATTGTAAAGGTGTTAAAGAGATTAATTCTATGGTTTATTTTTCTGCTTATCTTTATTAAAAGCCACAAGGCATAGGATACTGTAGACAGCCCTGAGAGGAATAGCCGCAAGAGTAAAATGCATCAGAAATATGAAATTCGCCTTCCATTAAGGCGACAGAAGACTGCAGATGCCTAACCTCATAAATCCCATTGAAAGTTTATAGGAGTTTATCACTTTGCATGACAATTTAGTTTATACAAGTTTGATAACTTTTCATGAACATTTAATTTAAATTCAAAGTGAAATTTTCAAGTGGTATCAAAATGTGACAAAAACCAACTCCTATAACAAAAAATGTAAGACTTTAAACAAGTGCTGGTGAGTCTTGGTTATAAAAAATTAAATAAGGAGATTTTGTCAATTAGGATCAAATAGTATCAGCACACTACAAAGAGCACTCCTATGAATACACTTCCTAAACTGTCAATGAATAATGTAAATCCCTTTCCCCCTTTGGCAGGTAAATTCCCAATTAAATATGCAAAGCCATAAGAACCTGCTTATTAACAAACCCAATTCCCACTGGATTAATCCTGTTCATACCAGCATAGAAATAACAAAATCAGGATCACAAAATTACACTGATATTAATCGGCTATGATGAAATAATATTGGTGCTTTGCAATTGATTTTGGTGGATCTAGATATTCCTGTTGCTTTGTAAATCTATAATCTTAGATATTTCTCTTCCCATTCTCCTCTTCTGTTCCTTCTTTTTCTATCCTCTTCCCTCCAAAAACCATGATTTGATTTCCAAGTTAGCTCTTTTTTTAAATGGTTGACATTAAATACATTACAATGATAAAACCATGTTATCTACAGTTTCTATTTCTGTTTTTGGACAAAAAAATCTCTACATCTTTAAGAGGCCTGCAGCTAAAACATGAATTATAGCTTCTGGGACATGCAGTCCCATCCCACATGCACAAAAGAAACTAATACATGAGATATTCAGAAATGATACACTTCAAAATTATTGTAACGTTACAAAAACCATTAGCTTGCATCAAAGTCTCTATAGATTACAGCCAATGTAATCAGGTAGAGATAGTTTGCATTGTTGGGTTGTCAATATCAATTTAGACCACCCGCTGGTTCTTATTTTTTTTCTTAATCAATGATTCTGCATCTTTTTGCCAATATTGTACAGCTAAATTCTCTCTAATATGACAAGGCCTTAAGGATTTATAGACATTTCTCAAGCTGTAGCAAATTGTTCTAGTAGGGGTCCAGCTACAATCCACACTGGAAAAATGTTGTGAGAGAGATACCATCAAAGTGATCCCTAGCTGCTGAGATAGAAATGAACACAAATAATTTTTAATTATAATCAAAAAGGGGAGTGGTGATGGTGGTGGCGTTTAAGTCATGATCATTTATAAGAAAGAAAGAAAGAAAGAAAGAAAGAAAGAAAGAAAGAAAGAAAGAAAGAAAGAAAGAAAGAAAGAAAGAAAGAATCCACTTCCACTGTGCCAAGTATCTTCAACAGCTTTCAGAATTTATAAAATCTTAAAGGACCATTTTGCACTGAACACATGGTCCCATAGCAAAGCCTTTATTTTATTATATGCTGCACTTACAAAAAGAGAATCTGCTACCAATACTAGACGACAATTTATCCCTGTGATTATCGAATATCTCATGCTGCTCATCAGAAATCTCTACTGCAATCACCAAGAGGACCTACGAGATTTACTAGCTGATACTGCATCTCTTTTTAGAATGATTTCAGAGGTCCACTACTTTTGTCTGGCATTAACCCCAACGGAAGCATAGCAGCTCAGAAGTCTCTGTAAAGCAACACTGTTAAATGTACAGGCGTTACTAGGGTGCACTGAAAAAGACTACAGAACTGCCCACCATATAGAATGTCTAGCAACAAGGGGACGCACCAGTTGGAAGTAACGGAGGAGGAGAAGGACCTAAGAGTCCTAGTTGATCGTAGGATGACTATGAGTAGGCAATGTGATGTGGCCGTTAAAAAAGCTAATGCGGTCTTGGGATGCATTAGGCGAGGTATTTCTAGTAGGGATAAGGAGGTGCTAGTCCCGTTATATAAGGCGTTGGTAAGACCTCATTTGGAGTATTGTGTGCAGTTTTGGTCTCCCATGTTTAAGAAGGATGAATTCAAACTGGAACGGGTACAAAGAAGGGCCACTAGAATGATCCGAGGAATGGAAAGCCTGTCGTATGAAAGGAGACTTGAGGAGCTCGGTTTGTTTTCCTTAACCAAAAGAAGGATAAGAGGAGATATGATTGCACTCTTTAAATATATCAGAGGGATAAATACCAGGGAAGGAGAGGAATTATTTCAGCTCAGTGCTAATGTGGACACGAGGACAAACGGATATAAATTGTCAGTCAGGAAATTTAGGCTTGAAATTAGATGAAGGTTTCTAACCATCAGAGGAGTGCAATTCTGGAACAGCCTACCGAAGGAAACAGTGGGGGCGAAGGACCTCCATGACTTTAAGATTAAGCTAGATAACTTTATGGAGGAGATGGTATGATAGGATAACGGGCTTAGTCAATAGGTCAATTAAGTGCCACACTGGTAATTAGTACAATGGGTCAATGATAGGATATTGTTAGCCTTTTTCCAGAGGGTATGGCTGGAGAGTCTTGCCCGCATGCTCGGGGTTCAGCTGACCGCCATATTTGGGGTCGGGAAGGAATTTTCCTCCAGGGTAGATTGGCAGTGGCCCTGGAGGTTTTTCGCCTTCCTCCGAAGCATGGGGCAGGGGTCGCTTGCTTAAGGAGTGGGTGGATCGGCTTATGTGGCCTGCATCTTGCAGGAGGTCAGAATAGATGATCATAATGGTCCCTTCTGCTCTTGAATTCTATGATTCTATGATTCTATGACTCTGAATTGACACAATTAGTAGAAGTCTGAATAGCATTTTTCAACAAAATTTAGGCTATGAAACAGCATAAAATCCCAGCAATTTAGGTTGACTTTTCCCACAGTTTTCAAAAGCTGAGCTATGTCTTTTGACACAGGAGGATATGAAACAAGAAATGTGGTCACTTAAAGTAGAAATTAATGGAGTAAAAATGTGATCAAAATATTTATATTGTCTGTACACTTGCAACTTGCCTCTAAGGGCCTGTAAATGGAGCAATTTGTAGAATGAGGTACCACTCAACTGGGTTAAGGATAGCAAATATCAGGACCACAGAAATCGATGTGCAACTATAAGCTTTATTTTTTTTCGCCTTCTAACACTAATAAGGCAAAGGGGAGAGAAAATAACTGATTTTTAAAGAAAATAAACGGACATGCTTAGTGGGGATACAGAATTTGCAGTTCATTTCCTTTCTTTAATTTTTAATAATTTCAAGGAGCGTGGTCTAGCTTGAATGAAAGAACCGGGAGCCAGCAGATCCAAATTTCATACCCATCTGTGCCACAGACTTGGTGTATGGCTTTTGTAACTTACCCTCTCAGCGTCTCATCTGTAAAACGACAATTCCTTACTTCACAGGGCTGATGTGGGAGGCATCACCAATCAGTTTATCAAAGTTCCTTCAGACTCCTGGATGGTGGGAGCTCTGGAGATTATATTTGTTTCTTGATTACTCTTATAGCAAAGTCACATAAAGGTTTGGCAACAGATTTGACCAGTTATTATGAATACAGATAGGAAGCAGTACAAGTAGGAACAACATTAAGGTTGTATTCTCCCATTGCATGGCGATTTAGTCAGAGATATTCTGCATACAAAATAGATATGAGCCTGAGTCACAAAAGTCATATGCAACTCCAAGCTTCCCCAATGTGCAGCAGTGGGATTGGATTCAATGTTTCATTTTGTTTCATTTCATTCCAATCTAGAATGGAAACCTACAAGCATGAAGTTAAGAATATTGCCCTGGCTTTCCTCTCACCAAAGTAGTTCCAGTGGATTTACTCCTGATTTAGACAAGTGAAAGAGAGAATAATCAGACACTGTAACTAAATCAGAAATATTAGATGTAATAAAATAAACAAAGTCTGTGGGATAGATTCCCTGGTCCAGCCAAAACTTCACCCAGCACAGGCCTGGATGGAGCTAAGGGACTGGGGAAGGAGAAGATTGGCCCTAAATAACAATTGCATCATGTTGCCATTCCTCACTCCCAGGGTTCCTAGGATAGGCTGGTTCCTGTGTACAGGAGAGCAGCCTAAACAGCTTCCCTAAAGTAATGTCCCAGCAGCTGGGACCTATACAAAACAGGGAAATCTGAAGGAAAAGGTAGTGATTTTTCTCTTATATGACGACAGGCTAAGTAGAATTATAGTTGGACCTAAGCTCAGGGGTGAAAGAAGGCGCTTCGGGCCGGTATGGTGTACGGGTAAAAAGTGGTCGCCGGTACCGGCCCCTACTGCCTTACTTTAAAGCACTGCCGTGGCGCTGCCACTTTTGCACCCCCCCATCAGTGGCCCTGCCGGGTTCCTAGTGGCAGGGCCACCGAAAGGGAAGTGCAAAAGGGGCAGCGACGTTAAAGTGCTGCTGCAGCAAAGGACTCTGCTTAACGCGCTGCCGCGGCAGCGCTTTATCATCACTGCCCCTTTTGCCTCCCCCACCCAGGCTGCCAACAGTGAGGAGCAAAAGGAGCAGCTGCCCAGGGCCAGTGATTTAAAAGGGCCTGGGCCCTGGGCCCTTTAAATCACTGCTGGAGCCCTGGGTGGCGTGGGCCAAGCATCATGGAAGGGCTGGCCCCCAGCCCTGCCCCTTCCACCCGAAGCCCTGCCCCTTCTGGGAGGGGCCAGAGCCAGCCCCTGTACCGGTAAGTTTTCAATTTTACTTTCACTCCTGCCTAAGCTACAAAATTCAAAGCCTGTTCAGGGTGCATCTGGAGTATTGCATCCCGTTTGGGGCGCCCCACTACAGAAAGGATGTGGACAAATTGGAGCGAGTCCAAAGGAGAGCAACAAAAATGATCAGGGGGCTGGGAACATGACTTACAAGGAGAGGCTGAGGGAACTGGGCTTGTTTAGTCTGAAGAAGAGAAGAATGAGTGGGGATCAGATAGCAGCCTTCAACTACCTGAAAAGGGGTTTCAAAGAGGATGGAGCTTGGCTGTTCTCAAGGGTGGCAGATGACAGAACAAGGAGCAATGGTCTCAAGTTGCAGTGTGGGAGGTCTTGGTTGGATATTAGGTGGATGATGAAGCACTGGAATGGGTTACCTAGGGAGGTGGCAGAATCTCCATCCTCAGAGGTTTTTAAAGCCTGGCTTGACAAAGCCCTAGTTGGGATGATTTAGTTGGTGTTCATCCTGCTTTGAGCCGGGGGTTGGACTAGATGGTCTCTTCCGTGATTCTATGATTCTTTGGTTGTACTCAGACACTAAAGTCAAGTGAAAAATTCAGACTTTGATATTCAATCAGATTCGGAATCAGCTTGCAATGTATAATTTAAAATGATGTTAGTGGGTGTTTGGAGGTTTGGTTGGGTTTGGAGATTTTGAAACCCATCTCTGTAATGTAAGAAGAGCTGCTTGTGAAAGCTGGAAAAGATTAAGTATAGATGGAAGCAGAATACAAAAAAAAATTTCACTTGGCCGAAAATAGAGTGAAATCCTGGCCCCACTAAAGTCAATGGCATTGTACAGGAGTGTTGAGGTTCATGACGACTGAGAATGTTGTTGGTTATATTTTTTGGTTATATATTGGTTCTTGTGGACTTCAATGGGGCCAGAATTCCATCCCTAGCCCAGGTTATTGCTTTGATCCACATGAAAGTAGATAGTGCAAATGCATGAGCTGATACTCGCTTTTCACTCAACAGCCGAAGGTGCAGCCCGTACTGAATTTGCATGTCTACCTGAAATGGATTAGGTCCACAGCCATGAACTGAAGCTAATCCCATTGTAAAAGTTATCTTATTAAACCTTCCGGTTGAAAATTAAAATGTGGAAACACAAATTTAAAATATTAATTGAAAGGCAACAGAGCAGCAGAGCAGTTGTAATTTACTACCTAATCTTTTAGACATAAGGAAGACTAAGAACAAATATAACCAACAACATTTCCAGTCATCATGAACCCTGACACTCCTGTACAATTTGTGTGGGAGACTAAGAGAAAAGGATGGTGTTATGCACACAACACTTACCATTGATTTTCTAATACAGACTCTTATGCCCTTTTGAGCTTTTAAAGTTTAAATAACTAGACAGAAATATACTCTGATTTTTAGCACTGTTTGGCTATCACTCCTCCTAATGCAATGGACATTCGCTCAGTCTTCTTGTCTCTCCAAAATATTGATGCAAATCACATGGGTATCATTCAGAGCAAGGCTGGGTCAAGGAGGTTACAAGGAACCTCTTCCCATAGATCAGCTTTCCATTTCTATCTTAGTGCTGATAGCTTTTTTAATGGGTTTTGCAAGGTTGGTTAGCTTTTAGGTTTGAATCATGCATGCAAGTTAGTTTAAGCCTAGGCCTTCATTTTGGCCAAAAGAAAGCTTTTCAGATAACCAATGAACAGCATGGAGCAGTGCTGTATCCACCATACTTATACCCTGTCTAAATTCTATCATCTGTCTGCCTGTCAAAAGCAGATCAAGTTTTCAAAGTCCCTTTCCTCCTATTTTTTTTTATTGTTTACTTAAAGGAAATGGATACTGCTTGTTTCCCTGTAGTTGCAATATGAATAACACATAGGGCCAGATCCTGGAAACCTCTGCTTATACATGTAGCACTTTTAAGAGCAGTCCCATTGACTTCAGTGGTCCTTTCTCATGTGAATAATCAGTCCCAATCAGATGAATAAGGATTTCCAGGATTTGCCAATTAATAATAAGAACTAGCTCTTATAAAGCTCTTTTAATCAGTGGACCTATAAACACTTTACAAAGATCAGTATCATTATCTTCATTTTACAGATGGGAAACTGAGGCACAAAAAGATAATCTTGCCCAAGGTCTACCAGCAGACTAGTGGCAGAACTGGCAGTAGAACCCAGGACTTCTGAGTCCTAATGCCGTGCTCTTTGATAAGGGATTGTGTATCATTTACCTATTTGTAAAACATCCACACGTTATAGTAATTATTCTATAATGTAGTAACAAAGTACAAGTAAATAATTTTGAAAACAATTTTGTTGTTTAAAAACAAAAGGGAAACAAACAAAGAGCTCTATTTTGAACACTTTGAAATGACGTCAAAATTTACTCCCAAAATAGATTGTTTTTGGGGGGGAAAGGGGCCAGCTCTAAATCACCAATGGTGCAAAGTCACCTTTGGTGAAAACAGTTTGCAAAGGGCCATATTGTGAGCCCTTTAGGGTAGGTCTACACATGGATCAGGGAGTGTGATTCCCAGCTTGAGACCTATCCACACTACCCGCTAAAAATAGAATGTAGCGGTGGCAGTACGAACTGTGGGATGGGCTAGTCACTTCGAGTATGTGCCTCAGGTCTCTGATGGGCATATTACTTAGATAAGTCATCCAATGAGTCACAGCTAGTCAAATGAGTCATCCCAAAAAAATCAATGGGTTTACTTGTATAAGTTAATGCTCAGTGTGCATAAGGGATTCACAGTCTGTCCCAAGGAAACTGGAAGTGTATTCCAATGAAGTATTAGAGCTTTCCATCTGCCAGTGCGTAAAGGAGACCAGGCTGTTGAGACACTGTCTGACCCTGTAAGCTTTGGCCAATGGAAATTTGTGATGGGTAAATTAAAACATGAGCTGACAATGTATTAGATGGAGATTGATTGCTTGGGGGTGGGGGGTGCAAGGGAGGAGAAACATTTCCATTTTTTTCCCCATGTCACATAAGAGAGCACTGTATAAACTCTTCAGTTTGCTGAAGTTCTTATAAATGTCAAAATAAAGAAAATATGAAAGAAGGGAAAAGAGAAAATTCGTCCTATACACGGCATTTAAAAATAATGGTCCAGATCTGTAGCTCCATTGAAATCAATGAGTCTATACCAACTAACGCCAGCTAAAGTTCCGGCCCAGTGCTTCTGAATTACATTTTGGTCAGATTCTCTACTTCTGCCAACATTAGGGGGTTAATCAATCTGCAGAAGGTGTGGACAACTATTATAAATCTGACATTTGTATAGATTAGCTGGGGGAACTTGTTAAAAATTAAATGCCAGAGACACAACATCAAACTTGTTCTGCATTCCAGGGGTCAGGATGCACTTCGCCTCGCTGCCCATTTATAAGGCTAAATTCCACACTTAGGAGGGTGGGGGGGGGGGATAAGAGAAATTTCTGCAGATCTCAAAGGTATAAACAGCCTGTAATCTGCATTTTTATCCTTACAGATTTTGATGCGGGGCGAGGTCTCTGGGGCTACTTCTAGCAAATACAGTCAATATTTAATTCAATATATTTAAGTGCTTTTGTGACTTTTTCGGATTCCCCAACCTAGTATGAGCTTAGTCCCTTTTTTTTCTGGGTATATATAAGGCAAAATTGCAGACTCAGTGGATCATACACATAGCAATCACAGAGCATGGGGGAATAGATTCTGAGTAACCCTGAAACGGTGCAGTCCCTTCACTCCTTTCCCTGAGCTCCAGGCTGCACTCCATTGTCTGAGCACAAAGGCTATTTATGGCTAACATCAAAGGGAAAGATAAAAGCACACCAACTTTCAAGCACCTACCAGAGCAGGGCAAACACGGGAAGCATGTGTGATGCACCATTTTAAAGCACGCAGCAGGGATGGCTCTGACCTGGGTCCTCCTTGAGGCTCTGTATCAAATAACTACTTCAGGACTGTGGATCTTCAGCTACTCGTGCTCCTAGAGCCCACCAGTTACATTTACTGTCAAGTGCAAACAGGTAAGTGACTACCATCGTCCATACTGGGCCAGAGTCTGGGGAGGAGCCTCCAGATCCGCAACCCCAGTTTAGTGCTAACACGTAAATGGAATTCAGTTCACAATATTAAAGACCTAACTACCTGGTTGATCCTTCAGTTAGTTGTAGGTGGAAAACAAAGGACACATTAGGTATGTCTACACTGCAATTAAACACCCAAGGTTGGCCTGTGGCAGGCTCACAGGGCTTGAGCTCACAGGGCTGTTTAATTGTGTCTGTTTGGGCTCGGGCTGGAGCCCGGGCTCTGGTATCCTCCCGCCTCATACGCTCACAAAGCCCAGGCTCCAGCCCAAGGGTGAACATCTACACCGCAACTAAACAGTCCTGCAAGCCCAAATCAGCTGACACAGACCAGCCATGGGTGTTTCATTGCAGGGTAGGCATACCCCCTGGGACCCTGTCAAACATTAGAGCCTATTACAAATAAGATAACTGTGTATGGCATAATAGTGAGTATAATCCATTCAGTGTTTTCTGGTCCTCAAGGACTGCACTCTTGCAAATTTCACAAATCTTCATGATATGCTAAGGAGGTAGATTTCATATTTGGGTCTATAATATAGATGAAAGATGAAGATGTATGTGCTTAAACTGAACAGACAGACATCTACACCTCTGTAGAAGGCCAGGAGTACCATTTACTCCAGAAGTGTCTGTAATGAATGGCACACAATACATTCACAACAGATCTTCCTGTTTTAGGCAATAGCATAGCAAAGAAACTTGATAACTGTTTCTAACTCTTTGCACTGTTGGTCAAAACCATTCTCTCCCTTTTTCAGATTTGCCAGCCCGTAACAAGGTGGCTGGACCTTAAATGAAGTATGGTGTAATAAGGAGGGTGGGGCTGTTCCTAGCAGATGGCCAAAAGGCAAAAGAGAGTTCAGAACCAGGGCCGCCCAGAGGGGGGGGCAAAAGGGGCAATTTGCCCCGGGCCCCGGGCTCCGCAGGGGCCCCCAAGAGAAGAGCGGAGTCTCCCGCCTCCGCCCCTCTCCTGGAGCCTCAGCGCATCAAGCGCCGAGTCTCCGGCCGAGCCCCTGAGCCCCGTCCCGATCCGAGCCGTGTGGTGAGGGGGCGGGGCTGGGAGCTCCAACGGGGCCTGAGCCCCGCCCCGCTCAGAGCGGCGTGGGGAGGGGGCGGGGCAGGGCAGCTGCCTCCGCTCGGCGTGGAGCTCACAGCCCCGCCCCCTCACCACGCGGCTCTGAGTGGGACGGAGCTCAGGCCCCGCTGGAGACGCGCTCGGGTAAGAGGCTGAGGCCGGGGCCGGGGGGGAAGCGGGACCCGCCGCCGCCGAAGACCCCGGGCCCCCGGAATCCTCTGGGCGGCCCTGTTCAGAACCCAGAGAGAACTGAAGGCTGAGAGCAGCAGAGGGGAGCTAGTGCCTGCTAGCTCTCGGGAGTTTGGGGGGAACTGCAGCCACAGGGCCAAAGAGAGCTGAAGGATGGGGACTGATGAAGCGGTGAGACTGCTGAGGTATCCAGGCATGAGCTTGAAACATGTCTGCTAATGAAACAGGATGGAGAAGTCCCCTAGTTAGGGAAGCTAGGATGAGCCATGGTGAAAGACACCAGAGCTGTGTCTGGAGTGTGGCATGGCAAGAGATGCCAGAGCCACACCTGAGAGCCTGTGTATGGTGAGATACCAGAGCTTTATTTGGTGTGTTGATGGACTCCTGGGGCTTAAAGGATTGAATGAAGATTTGGACTGTACTGGGGAACTTTGAGCTATGGTTGTGGAACTTTTGTAATAAATTAACCCTGTGAAGGACTATTTATAGTCTGAAAGCTTGCATGAAGTTACCAGGACTTCAGAAGAAGCAAACTAGGTAGGAGGCCACTTGCAGGGGCATCCTGGGTCATGAGGTCACACTATGACACAGCCCAAATATATATGCTTTTATATTTTATAGTTTTGGTGATAGTAAGGTAAAGTGGGATCTCAATATTAACAACCCTGCTGGCACTGGTGCTTGCCACGATCACAGATGAACCGGTTATAACATGAGGACATAGTATGTTTAAAACACTGTTCCCAAACTCAGTTTAAAGATGTGTGTGGACATGACCTTTGTCGTGGTGTAATAACCAGAACTGACACTGCAGTGTTCCATTGCTGGAGAGCAGTCTGTTAGCAGCAGGCAAAGTATCAGCAGAGGTGGCAAAAGTATACATCTCCTTTGATTCAGATTTACTTCATAACTAAAAGAATACCCATGTGGGATTGAGAAAATGGAACCAAAAGAAATGTTACTGAGAGCAAAACTTCATTGTTTTTCCCTTTGTTTGTTAATGTAAACATGCTGAAGACTGGGATTTTTCCTGAGAGGAAGCCTATAGTAGCCAACAGGGGAGATAAGACTTCACAAATATAAAAACACAGGAAGAATTTGACATGACAAAACTGTGCTGGTAATTTGTAACTGAGGAAAATGAGAGATCTTGAAGTGAGGTGCACTGAACAGTCTATTAAAATCATTGCACAGTATAAAACTACAATGTTTTAAATGGCCAAAATGCCAAAAAAACCCACCTATTTTAATTTTATTACCTTAATGATATAGAATTTTATATGAATGAGACAGACTTCTCCCATTCCATATTGACAACTTATCCCAATACACATTTGGCATCATTACACTATACATCAAACTAGCTCCCAGATTTTGTTGTCCTATTGTGCTGGAATAGCCTGGCCAAACTACAGCTGTATGTGGAGTCGAGAAGGATGTTCCCCCCAGATCAGATTGGCAGTGACCTTGGGCGCAGCGGGTGGGGAGATGGAAGGCTTCCTTTGCAGCAAGTGGGTGCAGATCATTTGCCAGAATTATCTGGGTGTATCTCATTTAATCATTTCCCTGTCATTGCAAGGGTCTCAAGCACTGGTGCACCTCGGTCCCTCCTAGACACTCTCTGTGGCACACAATCGTCTAGTCTCCTGTGAGTTGTAATACTTCAGTCTCATTTTCAGTGTTTGGGTTTAGTGTGTGGGTGCTGAGTGGGGTTGGTGGCCTGTGATGCAAGAGGTCAGACGAGGTGATCAGGTGGCCCCGTCTGGCCTTGAACTCCATGACTACAACTATGATTTGTTAACTGTAGCCTCCTGCATACTGGAATGAACATGAATGTCTCTCTCAATCCTTCCATTCTCTCCATGAGTTACTTCACGGGAGATGTATGGTATTATAGCAGTAAAGTATTTATCCTTGGTTACAAGGCTAGCAGCCTCTTTGACTTCCCTGCGGTGTCCCTGAGGGCAATCCCCTCATGAGTTAGGGCTTTTGCATTTACCAGTCTTGGGATGTAATCCTGCGATTCTCCCATTCTCATCACTTCTAGGGCTACTGTCCCCCTGAACAGGATATGGTGCTTTAGGCGCTCTTTTAATTCATCAGGCCAACTTGTAAACATTTTGTTACAGTGTTTACAATTGAAAAACACGGACTGAACTTGTGTGAAATTGACAGGTGTCATTAATTAATATAGCTATAATAAATGTATTAAATTGGCTGTAGTTTCAATGGCATGTTGTTTTCAGAGAACACAGGTACTGCAACACACTGGAGAAGTCAACTGCTTTGTAGCAGGAACTATTTTGCACAGTCAGTGTGCTGATAAATTCAACATAATTATACATTTCTTCCTCCTCGGTGTAATGAGGAAGCCATTCTGCTTAGTTCAGCAGAGTCTGGCTCTGCGGGAAAAAAATTTTAAGTACATCAGGGAAAAATCAAATCAGGGTATCAAATGAAGCTGCCAAACTAGATAAGAAATTAAGTACAGTATTTGTAGCTATTTGTTAGTGTTTTAATTATTGTCTAGTTAATAGTTCCTAAAAGAGCTACAAGGAAGGAAGGCAAATATTTTTAAGATCGACTTTATCACTAAAAGGAAAAAATTGTTCACTTGTGCATAGTGACAGAAGCTATCCAAGGATGAAGACTTATTTGTTCACTGAGATGTCTCAGGTGCTGTATAAACAGCTTAGAGAGTGTAATAAAGATACAGAAAGATCAAAGCGCATTATATGATGCTGAAAGAGAATTGCAACAATTAGGCTAAGCAGTATCATTTCTTTCTTTATCATAATCTCAGAAATAAAGACAACAGTATTACAGTGATTTATTATGGCCTTCATGGTCACTGTAATTATTGTAATAAGGATAATGGAGTACTGATAGCTCAAAATAATTACAAAGTGTAAGTGGTTATTAATGAGTAATAAAAGTTAGTCAATTCAGGAGTGGGAAAAGGAAAATGGCAGCTGCTACTATTTAACTGTAGATTCTAATTTTGGTTATTGTGTCAATGAAGCCACATTAAAAAACATTTTTCAAATGTAAAAGGAAGGATATTATAAAATTTACTCAAATAAATCACATTTCTAACATGGGAGTTCTTTCAACAGAGGCTTTGGTTAACGTATTTGACAGCCCTTTATGCCTTCACCCTGGCATATCGTTATTGGGAACCGTTTATAACATTCCCATTTTGTCCGTGAAAAGACATTTTAATTGAAAAATCATTTGCCCATAAAATTATCATCATCAGTTCACATTCTACAAAGGGGCTGCATTATGACCATAAAACAATTTGTAAGTGGATTCATTTTACACACTAAATCACTTTACATTATGCTGTGAACAGAATGATTAAAGCAGGTTAGCATTTTGTTGGCAAAGCAATTAGGTTACTATGCATTTCATCCGCACAGATACTTATAATGGTTAGTGCGTTTATCTTGTTGACAGAACATCTATATGTATCGGACAGAATGCATTTTATTTAGTTGAGGCAATTCATTTTATTCACAGAACACTTTTAAACTTAAGCCAAAATTTTGTTACCAGGATAGATTAGCTGTAAAACAAAATTAATCTTGTCCACATGAGAAGCAGTCAGAATTTGTTGGTAGACAATTTTTAAAAGTTTTAAAACAAAACCCCTGGGAACAAATAAAGTAATCTGCTGGGAGTGTGCAGGAGTTGAGCAGGCCCTCTGCATAGGAGTGAATTCCTCCCATTGATGAAGCACTGCAGGGAAATCAGACACTTATCTACAATTTAGCATTATCTAAACACAGGCCACACTAGTACTCAACTTATCAGAGAACACTGTTTGAAGAACAACCTGCCTGATGCGTAGTTCAATGTAATACCAAATATTGGCCATCTAGGCCAGGCTAGCCTTCGCTGCACCTCTTCCAGTCACAACCGTTGGAGACTTGGCTGAACGTCTCCCAGACTACCCTTACTTCAATGCAAGGATCAGGAGATTTAACGAAGGATGCCTCAATCTCTGCACAACATTGAGTCACACATGCCCCTCCTCCTGTGACCCAGCCACTTCTCCCAGGACCTGGAACAACCTATTCCCAGCCCTATATCGATCTTCTGGTATCTCATCACTCAAACATAAACTGCCTACTTGACAAAGTTCAGACAAACATGATAAGGAGAATATGGATTACTGCACCATTCGCAAATGGCACTGATATTTTCCATGCATCTAGAAAAAGGAAGCAAAAGAGAAGGCTGGAAATGAGGTGGCTGCCATTTGTCCTGTTACTAGAGTGATGTCTATGTCAAACATTTTTTTTTTAAAACAAACAAACAATACTGGTGTGGACATTCTCCTCAGGGTCACTCAGTAAGTGCAGTTTTCAAGTCCATTTGTAGGAGTTTTGTTAGTGTAAGGACTGCATGATTGGGCCTGAAATGCATTTAAGAAATTGATTTATGTTTCGTAGTTAGAATGGAAGAGCATTAAGATGGCCAGTTCATACATTTCCAGATGTTGAAAAGTTCTTATTTAACTTCCAAAAAAAAATACACAAAAGGCAATTTTTTACTGGAAAATTGGCTTCCTTTTAAATATTTCACAATTAAAAATTCTCTTTAAAGTGTTTAGTCATACAAAAAAAGAAGATTAGTGGGCATATGTTTAGAAAGGAGGGCTCCCTGTTTCATTAGCACAGAGTGAGGCTTGAATGTACGCTAAGTTTAACAAGCGGAACTTTATTAAACCCTGTGGACTGCGTTGCTTCTAGCCTAACTCCCTGCTTTCCTATCAATCACAGTCCCTCCAGGGAGCATTGGTTCTCTGACTCTAGTTTCATTGGTCATGATATTCCTTCCCTGTTTCACAAACATTTTATATGAACATTAAAAACAAACAACACCCAGAAGCTCTCCCCTCATCTTTTTCTCTAGAGTTTTCTGGCACATATCTGAGTTGGAGTCTTGTCTTTACCACAGACTCAGCTGGTTACATAGACTTTCAGATAAACTGATTTCCTCAGAAGGTGACCACACTTGACATGACCTCTCCCTGTCTCCCTATCACCTGATTCTGAGTCCAGCAAAAACTATTTCCCCATGGATTTGGCGTACAATGTTTCTCTCTCTCTCTCCTTGCTGCGATGATCTCTATCTCCATAGGCTGTCTCTGGGTGTTGTGTTTTCTGTCCCGTAATTGCCTCCTGTTCCTTTGGATCGCTTGTCCCTTTGATATGGTCACCTCCTTGTGACCATCTGGTTTACAGAGAACTCACATATATGTAACCATCTGTTCCTTGTTACTTTGTCATCAGGACAATTATGTCAAAGGTGAGCCACATACATGCATTAATAACCACTTTAATTTTTCCTTTGTGTTAGACATACTCATTTTTTATTTCCCTGCAGAATATTTTCAACAGATTACCAGGCCTACAAACACTTTAGAGAAGGGGTGTGTCTGTACATGTAGGTAGATGCCTTCATAATTTAGGTGAGTGGGGAGGGCTCATGTAATGACACAGCGTGTTAAGAAAGGGAAGAAAATACAAATTATCTTTGTGCCATGAGCTGGCATCTAATTTAATGTGAAAAATTTAGTGTCCCATTTTGTTCCATGACAAATCACCCTTTCATAAACCAAGGTCCCAGTTTAGTAAACAGTTATACATATGGTTAACTTTAAGCATGTTTGTAATCCCATTGACCAAATTAAGCACATTTCTAAGTGTTTGCAGGATCAGGGCAAAAGGCTGTAAAATACCTTTGGATCAATGCTTAGACAGTAAATAGAGCATGGGGCTCAACCTCATTCTCCATTTCCTGATGTTAAATTGACTTCAAAGTTTTATTGTTAGAAGACCTCATGCGCCAGGTGTAGCAAAAATAGTGGCAATTACCTGGATACCCTTAGTTAACAAACTTACTCTTTTCTGAAGTAGTATGACATGCAGTGTAGAAAAATGCAATAATCTTCCTTTTGATAAGGCATTGATTCTAAGGAGGGGCTTTGGATCATTAGTCAACATTGTGACCAAAACTAAAAGAAGAGGAGCTGATATTTTTTCTGAAATTTTAGCATCAGTTTCCTTTCTGAAATACATCTCTATGCAATAACAAACCCAGGATAACCGTTAGAAAGATGTACTGGTCAGTCAGAGTTAGACTCTGGCCCATGGTGTCATAAATATGGTCCCTAGATAACTTATATAAAACCTTGGTTAAAGAGAGCTCTAGCCAGTCAAGTACTTGATAAAAAGTAAACTCTCATGCATATTAAAGGTGTTTTTCCAGTCCAGATCTGAGTACTTTAAGACAGAGCATAAGACACATGAGATTTTATAATAAAATTCCATTTGAAAGAACTGCAATTATCCCTTCAAGAGAAAAGCCATAATCATAGCCTGGAAACAAAAAATCTAATTTAAACAGGCAAAGTGACCTCACTTTGAGTGACCTCAAAATGTTTGCAGATATATATTTAATTGTAACCTTTCTTTTCAGAGACTGAGATTCATATCAGTACAAAGCAGAATGCAATTATGGTAATACACCAGTGCTAAAAGATCAAAAGAAAAAGAAAATATGGGTTTTTAAACTATATTCCAAAAACCCATGCATGTTAGAAAACCAACATTAATTTACTTTTTCATAGTATTAGAGAAAAAGAAAAGATTCTGTAGTGCAAGAAAAAAAACACCCTATACTTCTATGGTTCAATGAACTCATTAATTATTTAGCACTACACTGGTGGAACATTAAGGGTGCAATGGACCTTGGAAAACAGCACAACATTGTAATAGTCTATTTTTCACAGGATGGTTCTATAGTAGCTAAGTCGATTAATGGCAGTGCAACCAGTTTTAAGACCTCACAGGAAAAACAACACAACTGCAAAATGAAAACCACTCATCATTTAGGAAGCCACTTCATTAGAAAATAACCTGTGATGGAAAGGATGGCTAGGGCACTGGAAGTGAGATTTAGAGCCTTCCTCCTCTAATTTACCGGCTCAAATTAAGACAAGGTCACTAGTGGCCAGAAGTCACTCCTAACAGATGTCAATCTAGTGACATGTGAAATGACTTGATGGTCTCAGCCTACGTGCTAGTGGACAGCTGTTCAGATTACAATTGGCAGAGATGCCCAAGACTGAAAAGACATGAAGACTGATTTGCTCTTTCACCTCTAGTAGCATGGTAATAAGCTGGTAACATGCTTTGAAGAAATTTGCTTTACACCACTTCCCGTCCCATTCTAATAGAGTAGATAAGAGCTATCAATCCAATATCTTTCATCAATATTAAATTCTCTAAAAATGTGAATATAAACTAAAATTTTAATTGCAACCAAGAAAACTTCATGGCGAGATTGACCATACTATGACTACACTCACTGCTTTGTCTTGAGCCTGCGTGGCATTTATTTGTCCTCGTTTGGACCCATTCATTTATACAGTTTTGGTTATGACAGTCACAGGGTTTCCACTGCATAACCATTTGTCCCATAATAAGGAGCAAGAGCAGAACCAGATCATCATCCCATTGCTCCATGTTTTCCACCCACTTTTGCAGCAATACAGTGAGGAGAGATGTGAACAGTGCTAATACTCCTACGTGGATGCTTGGCACTGTATGAGGAGCATGCATGATCATGTACACAATCCAGTACATGAGTGTAGACATAGGTTTTGTGTTCTGAATAGCAATTTTCCAATGTAATGATATTTTGTTGCTGGAAAATACCAAATTTGTTCAAACAGAAGCTGTTCGTAGATAATGGTTGTTTTGACAATTTTTTTTATTCAACGTTTTTGAAAAAAAGGAAGTTTTGAAATTGTTGAAATGTTTCATTTTGATATTTTTAAAACAAAAATGTCAGGTTTTTGTGGTTCAAAACCACTTATTTTGAAATGTAAGATAATTATAAAGGGAAAGATTAAAAATGATCAAAATGAATATGAAATGTTTGGACTGACCTGCTCCATAATTGTCTTTTTTTTTTTTTGGTGTGTGTGGGGGTATTTTTGGGGTAGTGAATATTTGAGATTAACCTTTTGTCTTGACTTGGGATGGAAAACTTTCATAGGACAGGAAAACAGTTTCCCATCCAGCTTTGGTTCTGAGTTACTTTGGATAAACAGTTATCTAACCAGATCAGTGAAATAACTTGACTGCCTCAGTACATTCTATGCTGGATAACTGAGCACCACCATACCAGACACCTTTGTTGGCAGAATCAACAGAGAGATCAAGAACTGAAACATAGGTAAGCAATGAATCCTGTTTTTATTTTGCAAGGTAATACTGAAGTCCAAACAATTGCCTACTTTGTCTGAAGTCTTCATATGGTGGAGAGTGTCAGGATCTCTAGAGGCAGAGAATTTTAGTTATGTCTTTAGAAAACAAATAATGGAGAAGTTTTTATTCAAATAATTTTAAACCCAAATTAAATGAGAGATTGTAATTATACAGTTTGCCTTCTATTATGCTGAAATATTCCTTTTAATTCAAAATATAGGAATTTCACATCACCTAGTGAAAAGGCACCGTTGATTTTTACAGAGCATGGTATATGAACCGATGAGTTCTTTGATGGCTGCTGAGTCTAATGTGCACATGACAGTCCCGTCCACAGGTAGGGCACACCTGTGCACTAGCAATGCTCTGAATCCAAGCAGCAGATTCTTTCCTCCTCTGACGCTGGTCATCACAAAGCTTGATCCAGTCCACTTCACACCACCTCACTCCATCTACAAGCTGACTCTGCCAACCAGAGCAGCATTCTTCACTCCTTTCCCAGTCATCCACAGAGATTGCAAAGGATACTAAGTCATCCTTGCAAGCATCCCGAAATCTGTACAGTGGTCTGCCTCTCTTTCTAGACCCTTTGCGAGCTTCAGAGTACAGCACACTCTTCAGGATCCTGTAATTCAGCATTCGCTAGACATGTCCAAAACGCCTGTTCTTACTAATCAACATTCCCATGGTTTAGCAATATAGGTGGATAACTCAGCTTCTTTAGAACAATGTAAAGCTCTGAACGACTAACCATGTCAAAGACTTTTGGTAAATCTATAAAAGGCATGTACAGTGGAATACGCTTCTCTGTGCACTTTTCCTGCAGTTCTCTCACAGGGAAGACCAGAGCGGAAGACACACTGGCTCTCAGGATAGATTCTCTCAACTGAAATTTGAAGTCTAGGTAGAAGAATATTTAAGATTTTTCTCACAATGTTAAGAAGAGAGATACCTTCTGATTATTACAATCACTTCTTTGTTTTTATAGTGTTGGATGAAACAAGCATTCTTAAAATCTTGTGGAACAGTTTCTTCCTTCCAACAGAGTAACAATACCTTGTGCAATCTTTGCAGCAAGTCTTTGTTTCCACGTTTGTAGATTTCAGCAGGTACACAGTCAGATCCTGAAGCTTTGGTGTTGGAAATCTTTTTGATGCTTTGTTCATGTTCCTCTAGTGTAGGTTTGGCATCCAGCAAAGTCATAACTTCAAACCCAGGCAATTCATCTAGCACATGATGGTCTACTACAGACTCCCTTGAGTATATCATTCCATAGTGTTCAATCCACCTCTCCAGTTGCTTCCCTTTATCCATTATGATTGCCATCCGGATCTTTCAGTGGAGTGGTCTTGTTTTTTGCCTTCTATTTCTATCTTTATTCTTTGCCGTCTATGATGCTGAAATATTCTTTATAATACAAAATATAGGAATTTCACATCACCTGGTAGGCTCCAATAAATAAGCTCTTGACTAGGAGAGAGAAGACTTGATGAACAAAAGTTTGATTCTGCTTCATAATAACTTTGTCACATCAGTCATTCAGCTTAAAGTCAGAAATGTATCTGCTTCCATAATCTAAATACATGTTTCTAGCAAATAAGTATCAGTCAAATTTGTTTTGAATTATCTATATTTTATGCACATTTTAGTATAAAATTACCTAACTAATTGGAGGAATAGACAAGCATCAGATAGGCAGATATAATAGCACATTTTTATTTTCTATCCAGTTCATTTCATTATCCAAAGGAGTTGCCTGTAGCAGTGGCTTTCCTATTAAGGGACAGGAACCCACAAAGTGATTTCATTTTTATGACTCCAAAGCCTTTGATAAACTGACAGCAGCATCACAGCTCTCCAAACACATTCCATTTTCATTAAATGGCTAATCTAAAACCAATCAACCAAAACACATAGAATTACTGCACAGAATAAGAATGGTTTACTCCTCACCAAGAACTCAAATTAAAACAAATCTACAATAATTACTCAGGTATAAGTGGCCTGCAAAATGAGTTTTTCCCTAATGTGCTTGGTAAAATGCTAAAGATGTGGTTCTCAGGGTTTTAACCTATTATCTGTTGACTAACATTTGTCCCATGAAAATAAATCAACTGCATTATTCATTGTAGATTTCTGAAAACTAGTAAGGCTACCCAAACCCAGAAATGGAATCAGGCAGCTTTGTCCAATGAAGTCTGACAGCTCTACCACTGAAATTAATGCAGCATAATGCATGCATGTTTGTTTAATCCTGCCTTTCAAATTACATACTGTACAAAATAATAGAAGATGAAAAGCCAAATCTTGTTTTAGTAGCATCAACTTATTGCTACTAATTACCCAGAAAAATGAAATACTGCACCCAATAAATGTCAGCATGATCACTGTATTAATGCCCAGTCAAGCTGACAAATTTCCAAAAATATCTTGAAATGAACATTCAAGATGTAATTATTACTATTATGAGTTAGCAGGCTAAGTTAAAAAGTAGGCTTCCCAATGGTCTCTAACTGAACCTGCTAACTTCTGTAGCAAACTACCTTGTCTACACTAGGATGATAATTCATGTTAAGAACACACTTTTTTTTTCCTGTGCAACAAGTCTCTGTAGTACAAGAAGCAGCTCTTTGAGGTTCCTCATCCTGGGAGAGGTGTTCCAAAAAAACTGAGTCAAAATTCTAGATTTTAACAAAACACAGACCACAGGATAACATTTTCACAGAAGTTTCATCCTGCTTTTTAACCAGATCTACTTCCTGGTCAGGCCATCAGAGCAATCCTTGTTCTCCCTCGTGACAGGGCAAAGAATCACTCCATTACCTTTTCAGCATGATGGCGTAGCTACAAACAATAAGGTTCCTTTTATAGTAGGGGAGCTAAGTAGTCCAAGTCTGTTCTGGAAAGGAGGACAGCGCACTGGGGCTGAGATTTTCAATTCAGGGCTCTGGCCCTATTATCTCAGAAAGCTCCACTCCTCTTCCCCACCAGGAACACCAACACCTCTTGTCTTAATGAAACACTAAGCCTCTTGTGGCTTCCCCTTCCCTAGACATCAGCTCCACCCTGAAACTTCCTGATGGACCACAGTTCTCAGCTCATTTTACCAAAGATAGTGACGACAGTTCCTCCAGGCTGGGCTCTTCTCAGATGAACCACGAAGGGATTGCACACCTTTATTGGGTTTTAACCCCTTCATGGTACAGCTAAGAAAAGAGCATATACACTGTGCCACAGTGACCAGTCACACACCTCAAACAGATAGGGCTAGATCTTCAGCTGGTGAAAATCAGAGCAGCTGCACTGACATCAATTTACACCAGTTGAGTAAGTGGCACAGAATCTCAGATAAATGAAAAATAGTTCATGAGCAACCCATTGGCTGAAATATATGTTCACACAATCAAACAATGATGAATACATTTGTAAAAATCAAAGTCAGTGTATGAATAACACATGAAGAGAAGAGGTGGCAAAATCTGCCTGATTGCTATTGCAGTGAACAATCTATGTATTACAAAGAATGGAGGTTCCGATAGTCTATTGCTACAGAAAGTTAGGAGTTCCCGGTTCACACTCCTTTGGTCTGAGCACACCTCTCAATAAAAAGACACTTCTCAAATCAGCACCTTCTAGGGCTGTGTTAGCAAAGCAAATAGGCAGGCCTATTTATTGAATGTCTATGTTGCATCCTCAGCTGTGTCTATGTGATAAAATGTTGCTGTAGCACTGACTTTTCATGCAGGAAAAATGACCCTCCAGAGCCATGTCAGGGGGAGATTCTCAAAGGCACTAAGAGGAGTTTCAATGAGTGTTGACTTTCAACTGGAGTTGGAGGTCTAACTGCCCTTTGTGACTTAGAAAAATCTCCCCCTTATAGTTTCTCATTTGCTAGGTTTTTGATCAAGTAATACAAGCAGCAGCATAATATTTGCTTTCACATCACAAAAATATTTTGCTCTTCTCAATTAATATTACATAAAGGCTAAGAATGTCTCCTTTCTATATTTGTTACTTTAAGATTTCTCCACAGCAAAGTGTTGCAAAGTGTGATTCTATTTTGAAAAGTGACTATGTAAAAATGGCCACATCTTATTCAACAAATCGGCTTCCCATGTGTATTCAGAGACATAGGTGCAGACTTCAGTTACAAAAATAATTTTTCACTACATTCTATTCTTGATAGCACTGTAGAGAGCGAGCTGGATTATATTTTGGTCACACATCGTCAGAAGAATTTTTAACTATACTCAAATTACAAGGTCAGTGGGGTTGCTCAGATGTAACAGAACCTGAAGACAGTGAGGTTGTACAGGTATAGCTAAGGGTAGGATTTGAGCAGCAGAATCTTTATGATCAGTGAAGATGTACAACTCAGGAAGAACATAGCTTGACTTTCAGCTCCCAGGTTGAGTTTGCAGAGCCAGCACTTAAGAAAAATATTTCCTAAAGTCATTAAGCAAAACCACCATGGAAACCCACAATGCTATTTTAATGTGGTTTATTAAATAATAATAATGTGAATCAGGTACTGTTCAGAATATAACCATACTTGAAAAGGGCTTTTTTTTTAATTAATTAAAAGGATTCTTTTTATTCAGAGCTAGATATGGATAGATCCAAAGATGGGGTTCTCCACTGTGCCATTTCTCCCTCTGCCTCCCAAATATTGGTGAAATAAATATTGGGCTTAGTAAGTATTTAGAACAAAACGTTAAGGACATTTGACTGGTGTATGAGATATGAAGTGAATAGAAGGTCTCCTCTCCCTCCCATCATGAAAGACTGACTTTCTGCTCTGCTAAAACTGTGTGTGAGGCCTGCTCTACAAAAAACAATGTACAGGAGGAAACTTTAGCCATACCTTAGTTCTATCTGGGACCAATGCTGGAGTTTTGCAAGCCAAGCCCAATACAATTAGGAGAAATTTGGGAGCCTTTGCAGCCTGTAGGAATCTTGTTCCAGTTCCATCATCTTCAGTTCCTCCGCTGCCTCTATCTAGTGAACTTTCTAGCCAGCATTGGCAGCTACTCAGGGAGTATCAAAACTGCAGTCATCTCACCAGGGGGAGCTCAGACATTGGATGGTAAGAAACTAGAATAATGAGGTAGGAACCAAAGACAGAAGTACAAGGGGCAAAATGTACAAAAGCACCTAAGTAAGTTAGATGCCTAAGAGTCAGATTTGTACAGCTATTTAGGTGCATAAAAATGCAAACAGGCACCTAGTGGGATTTTCAAAAGCACCAATCTGCATCTTTAGATACTGAAATAGCTTTAAAAATTTGGCGCCAAGTGCTTTCAATGAGACTTGAGTTCCTATGCCAAAATCCCTTCTAAAAATAGAACTTAGGCCCTTAATTCACTGAAACACTTTTGCAAATGTACCTAAGAGGCCCATGAAAGATTCTAGGGTTCCTGGACCCCAATCTAGGAGGCACCAGCCACAGCAGGACTTCAGAGAGCTGGTGAGCCCACCATACATAAAGCAGAGCATAATAGCTGTTGCAAGAGCCTGCCAGTCGAAAATTGTTTGAAGCACTCTGATGGTCATGAAGGCCAGTTAAGTACCTAACTAGAGTTTCTGAATGTCAGTATCCTGAATGAACTTTAGTGAATTAAGTTAAACATTATTCAATTTGTTTTAATCTCTTTGGAGTTCATTTATTAAAAACACAAATGTTTAATTTTTTTAAGTACATCTGAAGCAAGAAGCCTTCCAAACAACCCACAGGACAATGGAAATGTTCAAGGACCACTCCAGGAAAACAAGGCCATTGTGGAGAAGAGAAATGAATTATTTGCATTGGTCTTCACTGCAGAGAATGTGAGGGAGATTCCTACACCTGAGTCATTCTTTTTAGGTGACAAATCTGAGGAACTGTCCCAGATTAAAGTGTCAGTAGAGGAGGTTTTGGAACAAATTGATAAATTCAACAGCAATAAGTCAACACGACAAAATGGTATTCACCCAAGAGTTCTGAAGAAACTCAAATATGAAATTGCACAACAACTAACTCTGTTATGTATCAGAGGGGTAGCCGTGTTAGTCTGGATCTGTAAAAGCGGCAAAGAGTTCTGTGGCACCTTATAGACTAACAAACGTATTGGAGCATGAGCTTTCATGGGTGAATACCCACTTCGTCACATGCATCCGACAAAGTGGGTATTCACCCACGAAAGCTCATACAGAACTCTTTGCCTTTGTACTATCTCTGTTATGTAACCTATTGCTTAAATGAGCCTCCATACCAAATTATTGGAGGATAGCTAATGTAACACCTTTAAAAAAAAGGCTCTAGTGGCGATCGTGACAATTACAGGCCAATAAGCCTAATCTTCAGTATCAGGCAAATTGGCTGAAACTATTGTAAAGAACAGAATTATCAAACACATAGATGAATATGATATAATGAGGAAGGGGGGGAGAGTCAACATGGCTTTTGTAAAGAGAAAATCATGCCTCGCCTATCTACTAGAGTTCTTTAAGGGTCTCAACAAGCATGTGGACAAGGGTTATCCAGTGAACACAGAATACTTGGACTTTCAGAAAGCCTTTGACAAGGTCTCTCACCAAAGGCTCCTAGGCAAAGTCAGAAATCATGGGATAAGAAAAAGTCTTCTTGTGGATCAGTAACTGGTTAAAAAACAGGAAACAAAGCATAGAAATAAATCTTCAGTTTTCACATTGAAGAGAGGTAAATAGCAGGGTTCCCTGAGGATCTGTACTGCAACTAGGGTTGTTCAACATATTCGTAAATGATCTGGAAAAATGGGGTAAACAATGAGTTGGCAGATGCTACAAAATGTAGTTAAGTCCAAAGAGTTACAAAGAGATCTCACTAAACGGGGTGACTGGGCAACACTATGGCAGATGAAATTCAATGCTGATAAATGCAAAGTAATCTATATTGGAAAACAAAATCTCAACTATACATGCAAAATGATGACATCTAAATTAGCTGTTACCACCCAAGAAAGATCCTGGAGTCATCATGGACAGTTCTCTGAGAACATCTGCTCAATGTGCAGTAGCAGTCAAAAAAGCTAACAGTATATTAGGAACCACTAGGAAACATATAGCAAATAAGACAGAAAATATCATAATGCCACTATGGAAATCCATGGTACGCCCACACCTCAAAAACTGCAAGCCATTCTAGTCATCCCATCTCAGAAAAATGTATTATAATTAGAAGAAGTTCAGAGAAGGGCAGCAAAAATTATTAGGGGTATAGAACAGCTTCCATGTGAGGAAAGATTATAAAGACCAACACTGTTCAGCTCAGAAAAGAGATAACTAAGGAGGAATATGGTAGAAGTCTATAAAATCATGAATGTTGTGGAGAAAGTGTTACTGACCCCTTCACATAACACACAAACCAGGGGGAGTCACCCAATAAAATTAATAGGCAGTAGGTTTAAAAATAACATAGGGAAGTACTTGTTCCCACACAACCCAGTCAACTTGTGGAACTCATTGCCAGAGGATGTTGTGAAGGCCAGAAATATAACTGGGTTCAAAAAATAATTAGATAAATTCATGGAGTATAGGTCCATCAATGGCTATTAGCCAATATGGTCAAGGATGCAATCCCAAGCTCTGGTGTCCCTAAACCTCTGACTGCCAGAAGCTGGGCACGGATGATAGGAGATAGATCACTCAATAAGTTGTCCTGTTCTGTTAATTGCATCTGAAGCACCTGGCACCAGTCACTGCTGGAAGACACGATACTGGGCTATGTGGACCATAGCTTGTGCACTATTGTGAGATTGTGTGGAACGTCTTTAGCTCCACCCAAGAGAAGCAAGAGCTGGGGAGCCAGAAGCCTGAGATTGGGTGCTCTTGCTGAGCCACTGAGTGAAAATACAGGTACAGTTGCCCTGAAGTGTGACATTGTGCCCACAGTGCCTACTGGGCTTGGGACCCATGTGCCATTTTCATTGTGCAGTAGAAAGGGTGACATGAGAAGCTGAAATACATATCCAAGATAAATATCAGTGTGCTCACCCACTTCTTTTTAGGTCGTTCTTTCATCTACCTTCCTTCCTTTTGTAGATGCATTTTGATGTAGCTTAAATGCTATTTTCAGTTTATTTTCTCTGAGCTTCCTTTCTTAGTCTATAAAACATGTTTTTAAAAAATTGTATATGCTGTTTTTGGCCTCTTTGGTTCTCCTTCCTCTCTCACTCTTATGGACACTTTTCATTGCGGCTGTAATTTCCAAATCCTCATTATTCAGTCAGTCTACATTCTTCTCACTCCACCACCGAATATACAAATCATAAGAAATTGCCAGCACCTTTTACAAACAAACACTTTTGTCGAAAGCTATATTGCTGACATACTCCTGAAGGAATTGTTATGATGAATCTCTAAGTGTTTGTCATATGAATTAAATTTACTGGCTTTCGTGACAATAAGCGTCTACACCATCAGTAATAGAAACTTTCTGCCAGGATCATGTTCTGGTCATTATTTGACCTTACAAATGTGAAGTTTATTTGATTTTCCTGGACTATTTTAAATAAAGATCAGCTGTAATCAAAATAGCAATGACCTAGTCAGATTCAGGTGCCTTACATTTTTAACTGCTTCTTGTAGGTTTTCCAGCCATCTCGTTGCCACTAAAATTTAGGCAAGGTCTTTGGGAAACAATCACCATTCAGACATGAGCAGGTGGGGATAGAATATGTATCACCTCATTACAATTCAGCACTGGTGCCACAAAATTAAGTTAAAAAGAAACTAATAAAACCCCCCACAGATGCATTACATGTGGAAGAGAGGAGATGAAAGGAGGGCAGAGAGAAGGAAAATAATGCTGCTTCATTCCGCTGAAAATCCTTCTTTAATGGATCCCTCACCCCAGTAAAGCACCTCAAATGTGAAATTGGTGTATGCCGCAGATAGAGCTGAACTGACAAACAAAACTAGTGCACAGATGTTGAAGTTCTATTTGCCAGCTACATCAATGGAAAACCTCAAACCAACTGCTCTAATCAAAGGAAGCCAGAGACAGGACCACATGGGAACAGGAAAAAATATGGCTACACAACACTGGGGTGACTCCACTGATTTAAATCAACTCCTGATTTACACGATTGTAACACAGAGCAGAATCTGGCCCATTATATGTTTTCATATTTTTCTCACTGACACAGCATCATGACATGTATCTCTCATTTCTATGATAGTTTCACAGGATCAGCCATAATATTTTTTTATTCTAGCATATTTCAGTACCACACAATGCAGGACCCTCAATAATATGATCAAAGAAAACAAGCCCAAGAGCTTTCTCTAAGATGAGGGAACTGAATCCTTGAGTTTTAAGTAAGAAGATAGTTAAGGAATCATATGGCAGCTGGGAGTGCTAAGAATACCGTAATAACAGAGTCACAACTGAATTACAAATCTGTTTACACACCAGCAATGAACTATCTTAGTAAATGTTCAGCCTGTTTAGACCAAAAAAGTATACTTTCACTCAGAAGTAAATAAGAACTGACCCAAACCTTAACCCGTTGCCAAAATGGACCCAGGGTCCTCACCCACCACACACTCTAATAAATCCTATTTAAAGAATGCAAATTTGATGCAATGGGATAAAATGCTGACCTCCCCTCTTTCACAGACATGGGGTGCAGAGTTCAGTACCACCGTGCACAGGGAGTGGGCTGAATTCGTTAGTTAGGTAGTGTAGAGTGATTTTCAGGTTCTTCATTGGTGAGGCTGGAATCACCTCTTTGGAGTGGCTGTGCTCCCACCCACCTGCACAGAAAATTAGATTATTTTCCTTCTTCCTCTTACAGAACCACCCAATGCCTAGCTGAGTTATACAGACAGGGCAATGTGTAGATGATTTACCCAACTAGGTGTCTTCAGTTAATGCCTTTTTTTATTAAAACAGTGAGGGGTGTGAGATATATTCCTCTAGCACTGTATTATAAAACCCAGTTTCCTACATACATAAGGGCTAAGCGTGTTATCCTGCAGCAGCTTTCCATATGGGAAATAATCCATTCTTTTCTGAAGAATACTTATTTTACATTCATCTAGCTTTTGCTACCCACCATTCCAGCCATTTATTCTACCTACATCCTGCTTTGTCTGAGATCATTCATTTGGAACCAACTACAAAATTAGAAGTATCTATTTTAATACCGCAAATTAACAAAAAAATTAGCTGTCAACTGCATACCAACTGTCAATTTTTGACAGTTTGGTTTTAGCCTATACAACTTTAATTTGTCCGCCTTGTACATATGCCCTGTCTTAAACTACATGATCACATACTATTTTTTCCACATAACCTCTGCTTCATTCAGTGCACAGAATGGACAGTGCTCAATTAATGAGCATCTATTCAATATTTTTGTTTTATCCTCATTGTTACAAGAAGTAATTCTTCCACTCTTCAGCACTAAGAAGGCCTGAACTGAAGTAGTGTGTCCAGTTCTGGGAACCACGCTTCGCTTAAGATCTGGACAAATTGGAGAAAGTCCAGAAGAGAGCAACAAAAATGATTAAATGTCTAGACAACATGACCTATGAGGAAAGATTGAATAAACTGGTTTTGTTTAATCTGGAGAAGAGAAGACTAAGGGGGGACATGATAGCAGTTATGAAGTACATAAAAGGTTTTTCTAAACAGGAGGGTGATAAATTGTTCTCTTTATCCACAAAGAACAGGACAAGAAGTAATGGGCTTAAATTGCAGCAAGGGAGATTTACGTTAGATATTAGGAAAAACTTCCTAACTGTAGAATAGTTAAGTACTGGAACTAATTACCTAAGAAAGTTGTGGAATCTCCATTTTTAGAGGTTTTTATTTAAGAACAGGTTAGACAAACACCTGTCAGGGATGATCTAAATACTACTTAGCCCTGCCTCAGTGCAGGGGACTGGACTAGATGACCTATCGAGGTCCCTTCCAGTCCTACATTTCTATGAGTTTATGATTCAATGTGTGGCCATAAAACTTCTCACTTCACAAACCCTACTATGAAGACAAAATTATTAATTTCCTCATGGGCTTTTCTGTGGCACCCATCCCTATAGTATCTGAGTGCTTCACAAACATGAATCTTGATTAAACCCCTGTGAGATGAGAGAGTGGTATTATCTCCATTTTACATAAGGGGGCTGAGGCACAGAGAAATTATGATAAATAATATCCACTAATTTTGGGTGCCCAATTTGAGATACCTCAGACACATGTGAAATTGCGGAACTATTAACTAGGGTTTGTAACCGGTCCTTTAAATCGGCTTCTGTACCCAACAACTGGAAGATAGCTAATGTAACGCCAATATTTAAAAAGGGCTCTAGAGGTGATCCCAGCAATTACAGACCGGTAAGCCTAACGTCGGTACCGGGCAAATTAGTCTAAATAATAGTAAAGAATAAAATTGTCAGACACATAGAAGAACATAAATTGTTGGGCAAAAGTCAACATGGTTTCTCTAAAGGGAAATTGTGTCTTACTAATCTATTAGAGTTCTTTGAAGGGGTCAACAAACATGTGGACAAGGGGGATCCAGTGGACATAGTGTACTTAGATTTCCAGAAAGCCTTTGACAAGGTCCCTCACCAAAGGCTCTTATGTAAATTAAATTGTCATGAGATAAAAGGGAAGGTCCTTTCATGGATTGAGAACTGGTTAAAATCCAGGGAACAAAGGGTAGGAATTAATGGTAAATTATCAGAATGGAGAGGGGTAACTAGTGGTGTTCCCCAAGGGTCAGTCCTAGGACCAATCATATTCAACTTATTCATAAATGATCTCAAGAAAGGGGTAAAAAGTGAGGTGGCAAAGTTTGCTGATGATACTAAACTGCTCAAGATAGTTAAGACCAAAGCAGACTGTGAAGAACTTCAAAAAGATCTCACAAAACTAAGTGATTGGGCAACAAAATGGCAAATGAATTTAATGTGGATAAATGTAAAGTAATGCACACTGGAAAAAAATAACCCCAACTATACATATAATATGATGGGGGCTAATTTGTGAAGGCTAAGACTATAACAGCATTTAAAAGAGAACTGGATAAATTCATGGTTTGTCAGAGGATGGAGATGGATGGCAGGAGAGAGATCACTTGATCATTGCCTGTTAGGTTCACTCCCTCTGGGGCACCTGGCATTGGCCACTGTCGGTAGACAGGATACTGGGATAGATGGACCTTTGGTCTGACCCAGTACGGCCATTCTTATGTTCTGTATCTTTCTCCCTCCTTACCAGGGTACTTCCAGAGTGCACAGTTCTCTGCCTACACTATGAATTTCCCAGCAATGCAGACTGTCTCAGCAGGCCTATTTTGCCTTCCTTCCTCAGAAGCTCTAAATAATGTAACTATCACAGTTAGTTACCAAACAGCTCTTTCTAAGCAAGCACATTTATTCTTAAAGTAAAAGCATTAGAGAGAAAATATTTTAAAAACAATAAAAGAACCTACTTGCATGACAATAAGTTTACCAGAGATCACCCCAACCTTAACAAGTGCTCTGGCAAGTGAACAGTCCTTCAAATCCCACACAGATTTTCCTGTAGTTACAAGTTCATAACTCCTTTTGCTCCAAACAGAAACACCCCATCTTACAGGCCGTCGGTGGGCCATAGTTCTTCCAACCCTTCCATAAAGATTTGGGCCTCCTTTAACAGAAAATTCTGTATTTTTGTAGGATCAGAAAGAAGGTTCCACATCAGTTTAAACTCAGACTACTTAGCCAAAAATCCTTTCTTTGCCTATTAGTCTCTGGAGAATCCAGTTTGAACTAGTATATGCATGCTTTTGCAAGAGATGGTGCTTCTCTGGAGGTGTTGCAACCTGAGCAAATTTGCCAAACAACCTCCAATGTTCTCAATTCCTGGAGGAACTGTAGCCACCCTTCCTCATGAAAATATATATAATCCCTGGCCCACAAGGATACACAAACCATTCATTTCATACAATGGACTCCAGAGAGATGAGACTTAATTCAATAAGATCCAATCCAACCCAATGAGGTCTGACTCAGTTCAACAACACTTGTTCAGAATACCACAGGAAATTGCCACGTGTCACAATCAGCACTTAACTTTATATGGGCACAAAAACTGAGAGTATTTGATTCATGTTTACCTGCAATTATCCACAATCTGTAACAGTGTAGACACAGTAGATTGTGTTTGATTAACTCTCAACTTTTCTATGAAGTGCTTATATATAACCAGACTTGAGTATAATTTGCAAATATTATCCCACTTCTAGTCTAGAAGGAATTTGTAGGATCACAAGATTGTGCCGCTCTCCCACTGATAAATTCAGTAGCACTGCAGAGCTTTCTACTATGCCAGCCATATTTAGCAGGTTTTTGTGGGATTTCATTTGGGATAAAAACCTGTGCTGATTTAAGCTTCTTTTAGACTAAATCATAATTACAGATGTGAGAAGCTGAGAAGATTCCCCTGGAAGGCAAGCTAACATTAGATGATAATAATAATAAAAAGAAAAGCTTGCCAAGCATACGGTCTCACTAGAGACTGTAACAAACCAGAGTTCTGACAGAAAATGGTCTTTTGGAATTCAGCCAAACTCCCGTTCTCTGTATCTCTGATGATTAAGGCTAGGCTCAGCTCAAGGTCTGTTGGCTCAATGGCTTGCCTTTCACTCATTGCTCCTGGGCTGGTGTTCAAACCTCTGAGCAGCTTGTGGCAGATTCCCCAGGTAATCAAACTAGCCTGATTTCCTTCCCCAGGTCAAAGCAATAATTGCAACAAATATGTTCAACTTTGCAACACAACTGCAACAAACTGTGGGATCCTAGCCAATTGTTGTTCTGCATGTTTGTTTCTTTTAGAAAGCCCCTTTAGTGAATTTTGATTAACATGACTCCAGATGTGCTAACTACCAAATAAAGCCATGATGCTCCTCCTACGTGAAACATTAAATGTGGCACTTGCAGCAATTGTCTATATTATGGTCTACACACACACACACACACACACACACACACACATATATATACACACACACAATTAAAATACAATTCTAAAATCAATTGAGATCGTTTCAAATATTCCACTGAATATTTCCTCTAAGATCAGTATTTCTACTTTAGAGCTAATATGATCTCAATGTAACTCTAGAACTCAGTAGCCACAAGAGCATGTCAAAATGTTTCCATTTGTACATGCAAATTTCACAAAATCAACACTTTTTGCGGGAACATCTATTTCATTAAAATTTTCATGGGAAATTATCAAAATGTTTCATTTCAACTATACTAGTTGTGTGGGAAAATTGTAATACACGGTTATAATTCAAATATTTATCAGGAAGCTCTTTATGATTTGATATGTGAAACATGAAAACTCAGTTTCAAGCATTTAACTATCTTTCAGAAGAAAAATTGTTAAAGCTGATGTTCACTACCAGAGCACTTGGATGAAAATTGCAAGTGTTCTGTTTGATTCCGATGTGAATGAATTACATTCTACATAATACAAGATCAATATACTTTATGATCAAACAAACAATATTTTAAAAATATATACTCTCGTACAAAATAGGAAAGCATTATAGTAGGTTGGTGCTAAATGTTTCAATTCAGAAATTATGGCTGCAAAGCAAAAACTATTGAGCCAGAACCCTAGTGTGACAGAACAATACTCAGTGCAGCTGGCAAGGGGTGAGGGGATACGGATGACTTTTATTCAATTTTATCTCCCCCCTCACCCCCAAACCTGGAAGCTGCTGGGTCTGAACCATCCCATTGGCACAAGTTAGAGCAGGTTGTTATGGCCCAGGATGTAGACAGTCTAGCCTAGTAGCCAAATCAGGAGTCAGATCTAGTAGGTGGAACTGGCATCCAGGTTGGGGAATGAAGCCATGGGTCAGCACCAGAGTCAACTGCCAGTTACCAGAGCCAGGGGTCAAGCCAGAGTCAGAATCAGGAATCAAAGCTAAGGGTCAGAGCTGAGGTCATATGCCAAATGCCAGAGCCAAGGGTCAGAAGTCAGAGGCTAGGTTGGAGCCAGGACTGATAACTGAGACTGGAGACAAGGTAAGGGCAGGAGGACAGGCCAGGATCAAGCAAGGACCAGAAGCACAGTGCGAACAGGAGCGAAAGCTGGGGTGAAGCAGGAGCCAGAAGCGGAGTAGGAAAAAGGAACAGGGTTGGGCAATCCTCCAATCAGAGCTCCCCGTGGGTGGTGCCTTGGCTGGGGTTATAGCCCTAGAATCTTCTCAGCCAACCAGGTTTCAGCAGACATTACGGGGAGGCCAGGATGCGGTGGCTTTCTGGGGACTCCCAGGCCTGGCTTCAAGAACCAGGTCATCACACAGCCTTAGGGCTCCTCTAAAGTTCACTGTTTGAGAACAGTGCCTAAGAGGCCATTCTATGAACCAGAATTTCTAGAGTGCATTATAGCCTGGTCCTGCCCTCTCCTGCCAAGGACTCGGCCTCAGAATGCCAAGCACAGCAGGAGAGGATGTCACAGGGCAAAAATTGTTACCATGTAAATAAAGATTAATATGTGGACTATGTGAAATGAACTGGTAGTCTCAGTCTTGTTACTAAGGAACCAGAGTGTACACTTTGTTGGCATCTTAGCCAAAGGCAACTTAGTAGAACTGGTCAGAAAAATTCTGACAAACATTTTCTCACTGGAAGCTGTTGATTTGTCAAAATAGAAACATTTAGCAGAGATGGTTTGAGTTCTATGAAGCTCCAATGGAACCCTGCCTGCCAGGCAGATTTCAAAACCTGCCAGGGTTCCAGCCTGCCTGCTGGACTGCCTCAGCCTTGGGGACCACAGGCCTTCCCCAGTCTGTGGCTCAAAGGAGTCCACTAGGCGGACAGCTCAGAACAGGGGCTCCACTGCCTTTCATAGAGAATTTCGAAATTTTGGGTGGCAGGAGGAATGAAACCAAATTTCAAAACATTGAAATCCTCCATGAAACAGAATTACCTTTCTCTGCACAGCCCTCTAAATAAATCTCTTACATCCTTAAAATGGTTGCCTACAGGTCAAGGCTGGGGTACATTTTTGGGATACTGTGAGATAAGGGAGTGTCTGAGAAGCTGCTAATCAATCATCCTCCACGAAATCTAGTGTTCTATAACTTTTGAAAAAATTGACATGTGATTCTAGGCTGGATTCATTAGTCTATCTTTCACTGAATTTAATTTTTCTAATAACCTTTAACTTAAAAGCTTGAATACCTTATATCAACGGATGTAGCAAGTACATCTATGGTATACAATCTGTGTAAAAGTACAGGCAGTTCTATTTAATTTATATCATTTTTGTTTCACTGAAAGATTTAAACAGTGTCATATGGTCCTATTAACTTAAGTGCTCTATAGTAAAGATTCACTTTATTGGCTATAATGGAGAAAGACTGCCTTTCACATGATAGTCAGTAGATAGTGCTTTGTGCACTCAAGTGACAGTCAAGCATACAGTCGTGAGATGGCATTATATAATGGACTATGATCTGCACACAATTACCTTTTATATATTTTAAAGGTATGTCTTTACCTGACACACTCTGGGTTATATCTCTGCCTGGACGTAATTAGTTTTATATTAGGATTTCTTTCTTACACTAGATAAAAATCAGATAAGCAGCATTTGCAGCCTAGAGTTATTTATTGCAGCAACTGTCAAAATCTGGGTTCCAGTGGGTGATCCTTAGTTAAATTATTGAAAGATGTGTCATGTCATGATGGCAAACCAGAGCATTGCTAAAAGGGCCAGGCTTATTTGCCTATCCCACCTAACCTTATTTTAGACTATACCCTCTTCAGGGCAGAGACTGTCTTTGTGCTTGGAAGACACTCAAACATTTTGGGTCTAAATAAATGATAATAAAAATAGGCAAACCTCAAAGAGCTTAGAGTTTGGCTGCTCTACCAGACCTTATCTGAACCTCCTGAATATGAAGAATTGGGTGGAAATCTCACAAGCAAAGAATTTCTAGTGAGATTCTTGGTACTGTCTGTAGTATCTGATCTGTAAGGGAGAATCTACAGCACTTTTTTTTTTATAACTGCTTGAGCACTCACGTGAATAACTCTGCTCATGCTTCTGGAAATACTTATTTCACACTGGACATGCTCAGAATCTTAACAGCATTCAGCATAGTCACTTTCACACTAGCATTACAAATCTTATTTGTACAGCTATGCCCACGTTAGTTACATGATACCTATCCTTATATTTCCTGCTTCTAGTAGGGCAGCAGGTGCTAGTGGGGTCCAATCCAGTACTAAATAAAAAATTTCCCATTTAAGTCAACTGAACTTCAGTGGGAGTTTTTGCCCAAACATGGAGTGCACAAGTCTAAAGCAGTATTTTTGCGGTATTTTGGACTCAAGAAGGGCAGAAAATGAGGGTCGAGGGTAAACTAAGGCAAATGTCAACTTTCCAAAAGTAGCAGCTTCTAAAAGTGGTTCATCACTATGTGGAGTTTGGAAGGGGATGAGAGGACATTTTTAGATCTATGGTGTTGGTGGTAGGAAGTTTGATTTAGACGCACTAACTACCCAAATAAGGAAATCTTTAAGCCACTTTATTTTAAATTTTTAACTTTGTACCTCAGCATAATAAGGGAGGAAGCATGATCCATGGAATAGGGCACAAGTTTAGGAGTCAGGAGACCTGGGCACTATTCCTGGTTCTTGCACTGATCTGCTGAGTGACCTTCCTTGGGCAAGTCATTTCACCACTCTGCCTCCACTTCTCCACCTGTAAATGGAGATTATGATACCAGCTTTGCTTTGAAAGCACTCTGAAATCTATTAAAGAATGCTATAATTTTTAGCATCGTCTATTTTATCCTAGAATTCTATAGTAATGTGGAGCTAATTCATGGCAGCATGTCAAAGAACTCAGTGAATTTGACTTCTTATCTTACTTCTTCCTTTTACAAGGAACCCTCATTATCTTCATTATATTCCTAATATGTGGCTTATAATTGCTGTGTGGTGGCAGCAGCAGTCACAGCGATCTAGCTGTTTGTACATTTATGAATAAAAAATTGGGATGATTAAAACTACACCTTGGTGAATATGCTACCAGGAACATTTCAGTTACGGGAAAATTACTCAGCATTAGGGATGAATTATTTTCCCCATCCAGTTGCTATTCATATTTAATTCTGTACTATTCTACTCAGCAGATGCCACTGCATTTCACTATGAAAATACCTTTGCTAAATATCTGAATGGAAGGTTAATATTAGGGCCAGATCTTCAGCTCATGTGAGGTAACCTGGCTGCACTGAAGTCAATGGAGCTACACCAATTTACACCTTCTGAGGAAATTTTAAAACAGTATATCTTATCTTGGGGTTTGTGCTACCACATGTCATCATAGTATTTGAGTGCTTTCCACATAAAATAGATTAAAGAGGAATATACTCTACCATATTGTTTAAGAAATCCATAGAGGTGTTCAGGATCAGGGAAACTAGTAGTCATAAATAGGATTACTGGTACAATTCCTATTTCTCTAGAAAAAAAACACGTTTTTATTTAAGCCAGGCAAAACGTCAAGCATTATCCCTGAATGGAATGTAAAAAATGTAAAGGAACAGAATGTTGGATGCTTTTATGTAGATGCTCAAAAACTATGCTAAATCACTCCTTAGAAAAATGATTTGGTGTTTTTTCATTCAATCACTTATTTAATTAGGAATAAAGTGCACAGAGCTAGAGCTGTGAAAAGCACAAATACACTTGGAGGCCTTAAAGGGTAAATACAATTATGCATTGTAATGAAACCTAGCAAAGATCTTTTCAGCCAATGGTTCAAAGCACTCAGATATGCTTTTGGAGAAGCATAAACAATGCAAAAACCTATAATTGCAATGTCAGTCATGGTGTCCATACAGAATACCAAGTACAAAATCATATCTTACTTGATTTATTTCCAGAGCTCTTTGGCAAAATAAAAAACAAAACAGCTAACTGCAGGAGCACAGTGTCCTCTACTGGGGAAACTGACTTTGATTTCTTACCTGAACATAAAAGAAACCCTGTGACTCTCATAACCAAAACTGAACTAGACCAATCAATCATTGTTACAAAAATCCCATTTTTCACAACACACATAAAAATAGTAGGAGACAGAACACCATCCTAGAGATATTGCTTCAGTGACTTCTAACATTTCCTACTTGATTAATGGCTCAATAGCCATCACTTATATAATTCACTATAAGTGATCTTAAAATGCTTTACTTTCTCATGCATACTGTCATTATTGAAAAGAGACGATTGAACCATTTGTCAAAGCTAACTAAAAGCGCTCTAAGCAACAAATGTCCTTAATCATTTTTTATCGCAATATAGCTATAATATGTGCCATCTGTAATTTCAGAATGGAACTAGGACTGCAGCATAAGTCAATAGCTCCATTTGATTACTGGATGTTATCAATTCAGCTGCAGGTCTAAAGAGGCTTCAGTTTGTTCTGTGGAAAAAAAACAAACAAGGAATTTCATACCAATAGCTAAGGAACTAAAACGTGTACATAAAAATCTCCCATTTAACATAGAGACAGCCAAACTGCAATACAGAAAAAAGGATTCCACAACATACACAACTAGGGTGACCAGACAGCAAATGTGAAAAATCGGGACGGGGGGGGGGGGTAATAGAAGCCTATATAAGATAAAGACCCAAAAATTGGGACTGTCCCTATAAAATCGTGACATCTGGTCACCCTATAACACAACTGAATGATACAGTACAATGACATAAGCATTGCCTCTTCAATATTAAAGGAAAATATATCATATTTCAGGTAAAATGAACTAACCAAATGGAAAATCGAACATGACAAACAATAGATGCTTTAAGTTTAATTTCACAGATGACAAATAATGGCTTTTTATGTCTAAAAGAATCCAGAGTCTCACCCCATAGCAAATGTTAATGTTAAAATATAAGCAGAAGGAAATACCTCTTTTCAACAATGTCTTATGTACAAACAATTATCCTACTACATCTAAGGCAGATTATGTATGGGCTAAATTTTATTTTCAGTTAATCAGTGTAAATCTGGGATAACGCCACACTAGTCAATGGAGCTACTCCAGATTTACACTCGAGTAACTTGGAGCAGATGTGTTAGTTTACATTAAATAACTTCTTAACTTGAGTTTATATAAAGAAAAGTAACTGTCCAAATGAAAAATACTGCACTTCTATACTTTACCTGTTCATTTTATTTATATTGTAGTCCATTTAAATAAGAATTTTGGATTAAATAATACCCTGGGGTCCTGTTAAAATGTCTGTAAGTAAAGTAGAAATATTGACTACTGATGTGGAGCCAAAAATCTCCATTAATTTGTACCCCTTCAAAACCCAAAAGTACAACCACAAAGTTGGATGGGGACCTGGAGTGAAAACCCATAAACCCCATTCTGAGATCAACATTGACAAGATAGTAAAAATTGCTTGTACCTCTTTGTAATGCCAATTAAGTCATCAAAGTTGCACAGGATGTAAATCAGTGAAGAATTTGGCCTTTTGTGCACCAATTATACCTCAAACTGCTGCTATTTGTGGTAAATTCAAACAGACATGAATTCTCTCCCTTTTTATGGACATTCCCTGTTTAAAATTTGAAGAACATGAACAGTCACTTGCCAGATTTGATCTGACATTTGAGAGATACAATGCACTTTCAATATTATAAGCAAATGCAGCAAGATGGTGAAACATCACAAGAACTTTCCACTCTGGAAAGGTCAATCTCATGGTAAAAGGCCCAGAATATGGTACTTTGGGAGAATGCATCTCCCTGACAAAATATATTCTACACTTGTCCTTCCAGCTTGCAAGAGTTTTTGTTTTTTAACTGATTTTTGTTAATTCAGGTGGATGAGGTAATATCTTTTATTGAACCAACTTCTGCTGGTGAGAGTGAAGGAGCTCTTCTTCACGTCTGGGAAAGGTCACAGCAAAATACAAGGTAGAATTCATTGTAAGGCAGCTTTCTGGTTAAGTGCGTATAACCAACAGTCTCTATGCTGGAAAGATTGTATGAAGAATTAAATTTCATTGAACAAATTTTCCACTTCCCCAAATGCAATTTTAAATATATTTTTCAATAATATTCTGTTAAAATCATCTGGACAGATTCAAAGAGTTGTCATGTTTTAGTTTTGACAGAGGTACTACATCCTCTACTCTTGTTCCAACATCCATTTGAGATAAAATAGAAGAAAGATATACAATTGCTAATTCTCTAGCTCCATAAGACTCCATGTGGCCAAACAACATTATACTATTAGACTTTTGGCTGCATGGGTCTTTGTTTTGCATTTCCCCTGTCACAGTGATTTGGCAGGCTTTGTT